>NC_088979.1:169882434-171223684 GCF_963932015.1 Anas acuta | reverse complement strand
AGTGGTCCACAGAAACATTGTAGCCAGTAGATTGAGTATTTTCACTTTCATATATAATTATACAGTGCAAGATTGAGACAAGACAGAAATATGATGACAAAGGAACTAGGCAAAGGAAGCATGTATCTTGTGCTTTCTTTGAAATTATATATGTTATGTCTGTTACAATACGTAGAGAACCATTTCAAAGTTGAGTTAGATGTAATATTGTTCTGGAAGAAAACAAACCATAGGATGATGTGTAGGGAGAAAATGGGATATTGTATGAACATAAATACAATGGGCAGTTTGAAGAAGACAGAGAAATCCAAACGGCAATATTAATATTAACTGAAGTCGGTTGAATTTTTCACAGTGAATGCATTATCTGAAAAACATACTGAATTGGGTTGCAGAGAATGTATCTTACATTCATAAGAACTATTAAATAGCCTGTTCAAGGTCTTCTGAAAGAGTTTGTGTTGACTTTTTGCTCTCTGTGATGTCTGCTTGGCTTCCAAATGACAGTTTTGTTCTGTTTCCAGGAAAAGTAGCCTGTGATTTTTAAGAAAGTGTATAAAAAAATTATGAATCATAATAGGGAATAATAAATAGAAAGTGTTGAATAATAAACATTTATGAATATTGTGCTCATGTGTGCATGCACATATGCAGAGAGAAAAGACAGTTGTTACTCAAAGAGGAAATAAAGAAAAAATCTAGGGAAATATTTGTAACTATATATTTGTAATATAATAACATTGTTTGCAAAAATACCTGTGAATAATTTAAATATTAGCAAGGACTATTTATTTTCTTTTTTTTTTTTTTTTCAGTGCTTAGCTCTGAAATTAACAACATAGCTCTTACTTTCTAGTTGCTACAATTGTAGCTGCAACAATGGTATACTGTAATTGCTGTCTTTCATTTCAGTGTTGTGATCTGCAAGAATACAGAAATTCATCCCCCTTTTGTAGCATCAGAATATACAGAACTTGTCTGGTAACCTGATTCATACAGGTAGCAAGATGTAAAGACAACTTGTATTGCTAAGAATTGTGATCTGCATTGACATGCAAAATTCTGCATTTTGACCATTAAATATGTCCATTGTAGCATTCTGTAGTTCTGTACCTACTGAAATTCTTGCTGAAACCCTAAAAAAGACAGAAATTTAATGAAGTTTATTATTAACACATTCATGTTAACTATTTGCTATAGATAATTATTTTTATTAATATTTATGTATTAGTATTATTTTGTATGTATTTTTGAGAGGCAAGATGATTGTCTCTCCTTTCTTTTTTTTTTTTTTTTTTTTCATTTGAAGGAGAAATAACCTTTCGTGGCACAGGTTCATTGTGCTTGTCACCAGTAGCATTATTTAAATGTAATTTCCAGCACATTTTTAAGATTGAAAAATATGTGTTAACTTTAGATTCACAAAAGTACATGAGCTACTAAGGAGCTAAATTGATTGCTGTTAAATACCACCCTGGAAAAACTCATCATGTTTTCTTCTACAGGAAACTTTCATTAAGTCTTCCAGGAAACTCACATTTGTAATTGAGTTTTCTAATGTTCATGTTGATGCACTACATTACATTTACAGCTTACTAAGTTACAAGCTGGTTGCAATGGTTTTCTGAGAAGAAAACAACAGGTTTCTGAGAAGACTGTTTGGGATTCACTTACCATGTGCTGGTTCTATTTCCAGCTATCAGCATTACAGAAGCATGCAGGCTACTATGTGAGAAGTATGTGCCTGGTGTTACAATGTCTCTATTTAAATACATTTCCCTTATAGGTGCTTTTGTTCCGTCTTATCATTGGCTTGTTCCATCCTTTCTTTCTCTTTTCTTTCCTTTTTCCAAGTTGGAAAAATCATTTATTTGCAAATATGCTTCATATTTATATATTTATGCTTTGTATTTATGTTATTTACGCTTCATATTTAATATACCATGTGCTTCAGTTTACTCAGGGATGCTGAAGTTAACAGGAATACAAATACAAGTGAAGTTTTAAAAAATGCTGAAATGTTCTGCTGCTTCTGACCTCTCTGAAAATAAATATGTTAATGCAAAATTTGGACAACTAATTTTAACTTTTTTTTTTTTTCCTTTTGGGTAGTCGGTGACCATAAATGTTTCTGAAAACTGCTGAGTGTTCAGCAACACACAGATTTACATTCATTTCTGATTAAATGTGACGAAGTTTCATATTGCTAGTTTCCAAAAAAAATCATAAATCATCTTCAAGACTTCAGCTTTGTGACCGACTCTTTGAACCTTTCATGAAAAAAACAAACATAGCAGAGCATACAAAAGATAATTAATATCAAGCATTGATATGTATCCATTTAAATAATAATCAGCTACCCCTAATCAGTCTACCCCTTGATTAAAAATTGGTACTTTTCCAACTTTTTAAAATTCATATGCGTAGAGCAGTTCATTAACTTGGAGATAAGTTTTATAAATTATGTGGTCCATAGCTCCATATACCTCAGTACCCTAGGAAACAAGAAAAAAAAAGGACAAGCCAGTCAACACCTTTCATCAAAGTATGTAATGCCTCTTATATATCTGCAAAAAGAATAAATAAAACAAATTAAAAACAAGTACAAGGATCTGTAATTTCTATATAAAAGTAGTTCATTTGGAGTATGCACCAGCGCTATTCATCACTTATTTATGTTTCTTCTGAATATTTCAGGAAATTCTGATATTTACAGCTGGATGTATATGTTATTGAATAAGTACATCAGTTCAAAATTACAAGCTGTAATTTTTTTTTTCTTTTTTTTTTCTGAGGGGGAATAAACATGAGAAAAGTTGCAGGCACTCTGCTATCACCCAGGCTTTTATGGGATACCACACACAATTATTGTATTTCTTATAAAAGTAATTCATTGTTCTTTCAGGATGTAAGGTAATGACACTGAGGAAACATAGTCTGAGATGGGGAAGTGATGAGCAAATCTCACCATGGCAGTGGATGGTTGAGCCATTGACTGCTTGCTTCCTGTCATGCAGTGCTTTGGGCTGCTGAGCTATTTAACTCATACTTCAACTACCTGAAATTGGTGTTAGCCATTTTTTTGGGGTGCTATTTATTGCAAGAACATTTTTTTTCCTCTTTGCTTTCTGTCAAAGTTACTATATTATCTGGTTTTATGGAATCAGTGCAGCCATGTTGCATGAAACAAGAAAGAAAATAATACTGCAAAATGCATAAAGGAGCCACAGAGAAAGCTTTACAGCCATTGTTGAACTATGTTACCTCTGTTGCTGTTACACAAACAGACTGTGCTTGAAAGGGGTTACCATTCCCACAAATGTGATAAAGAATCTAATACAACAAAGGTTTCCTGACTTTTTAACATGCATACTTTTTTTTTTTTTTTTTTTTTACAAACCCAAGAGTAATGAGAAAAATTATAGTATATAGCCAAAAGTTTTTGAATTAGAAAGAAAAATATCATAGGTTGCTCAGTATTCTGAGTTAGTCCACCTTGAGAAAAACAAAGTAATTTTTAAAACACTTTTCACCTTCATTAACAGATTTTCAACAGTGTCAGAATCAATTTTGACTTGCTTTTCCTCTGAATGACAGAGATGACATTGTTAGAGTAGTACTAAGTACTAGCATAAAGCATTTGTGGTTGAAGGAATAGTTTTAAAATGAAAGGTAAGATTCTACTTTAGTAAAATACTGGAAACTCTTTGCCAAACAAAGCAAATCAGCTCCAGAAAGTGGATTTTCTATGTAGTAAAAAATAAAAAAAATACAAGTCTGGCTGATATTAGCAAGTAGTTTGTCCTCATTTTAATTCTTGGAACTCCTCTGGGTTTTCCAGCCTTGTAGGAAACAGAAACAAAATACAGCCAGACTAGAAGGATAGCTGGTGCAATGCTCTGCAGGTGCCAAAAATGTATGTGTGTTTAAATCATTTGACTTGACAGGATGCAATCTACGATACTGCATTTGTGCAACTTCAAATATTATTCCATTTATTCTCAGCTTCTTTCACGATTTCACTTTATTTGAATAAATGTCAGATTGTTCAGACTGAGTCATTTCAGATTGCTCTGGGTCAATGACACTATGAACACTGTATGACATTGTCAATTTACGTTAAAAAATTACATTTATATCAAAAAGGGTTCTTTTCTAGTTGCCTACCAAAGATAATGCATGTAGGAAAGTAAAAAACATAAAGGCATGGGTTGTGTATGAAAAAAATTACAGATGTGAATTATCTTCAATTGCATCTTACATTATATCATCAAGTAATCAACCAAGAACAAATAAATTAAATACTAAAACCTAGCTTTTTATATACTTTTAAAAAGTACCACTCCAGTGAATATAAATGTAGAAAAGACCCAAGGATGACTTCATTATTGAAATAAAAGATAATTATGGCAGCTTGATACTGCTACAAATATGTTGTTGGATCCTGTAGTACACTGCTACAAACCCTGTTGGAATTGTTCTGACTAGTTATTACATTTTTAAGCAGCAGATCATTCTTTTCATCCCTCATAGAAAGTGCTGTCTATTTAGGGGAGAACTAAGGTAAATATATTTTATTTTTCCTTTTAGTAAGAAAAAAAAAGGTGGAAAAGAGAGAAGCCAGCAAGAATTCTAGTTCCCTAGATTCCCTTCCTCTTATAAATTAATGGAGCATACATTTGGACAGATAAATGTTACTCTACCAGAGAGCTGAGCAAGATACAGATTTTATGCCAAGTAAATCTTCCTTTATTCTATTTTGTGGCCTTCAAACTGATCTGATGGTGTTACCTGTAGCTATTAAGTGGAAATATTGTTATCACCTGTTTTGCATCCTTTACGCTTTTAGAGATATTAGATACACAAACAGATTCAGATCATTTTTTATATGTGTATTTACCTAGGACTGGAAAAAGCAAATAAATACATGTGTACATAAGTGTGCATGTGAATGTGTCAGAATGTAACATGAGAGAGAGACTATTAAATGTATAGTGCATAGTGTGAGCTCTGTATTTATTTTTTATTTCCAAAAAAAAAAAAAGCAAGCAATACAAAGCGATCATACCTGTAAGAAGAAAACTCTATTGTTCAAGTTCTGTTTAATACATATTAGCACAATAGAAATCTTTTAAAAGAAAAAAAAAATGATTATTTCTTCAGGCATCTGCTTTTAAAATCTACTCAGTTACATTGTCTTTTTTGGTGCTTTTCATTTACAACAGTATTGCTTAACAGAAGAAGGAAGATTTAAATGGGGAGTGAAAAGTTTAACTTGGAAGTGAGAGAAAAAGAGATTATTGCTAACACTGCTATTACAAATAATAATAAATTTTATTTTTAAGCAATATATTTCTATTTTGGTATTCACTGAAGTCAAAGCAGCTTTGTCTACACATTTTCCACAGTACAGATAGACAAGTAAATGTTTTACTTAGCCATCAAAATAGATGGCATGTTGTTATAAGCTTTTTATTATGTATGTATGAGCATATGTTTAGTATTTGTTAACATTTTGACCTTCCCTCAAATTATGGTAGTAGTAAATGTTGTCTTGCTGTAGTCATAATGTTCCTTAGCTGTTCCTTAGGGAGAAACAAACAAATAAACAAACAAAACAACAACAAACAAACTTCCGATGTATAAGCAACTCATAATAAACAGTTCCCAAATGCATAAGTCAATTTCTGCCCACATAGCTGAAATAGCTTTTGCCATCTTTCCCTTGACATATGATGAACATGAAAAGCTTCTGTTTTTTTGTTTGTTTGTTTGTTTGTTTGTTTTTTGTTTTGTTTTTTCATCCTCTTCTAAGGTGTTTGTTCCTGAGTCTCTTCTTCAGTGGCACAGTTATGGTTGCTATCTAACTCCTTCTTAGGGTCTGGTCATTACTTCAAACAGATAGATATAAAACAAAAATACAACCAGGGGACCGTTAGCATATTATGATAATGGCCTTAAGTTTAGTTTAGGGAGTACACAGTCTTATGTGGCCAGTGTTTTGTAGGTGCTAAGGGAGAGATCAGAGTAAATACTCTTATGAGCTTAACATCTGTTAGGTAGTTACTTCAGGCTTCAGGAAAGTAGAGTCACAGATCCAGTAGTCCTTTAGTGCATTAACATGTGTTAATGTATAGCATGATTTTGCCAGTGATACGTTATTTAAATAGCTTAATGATGCTTCTCAAAACAAAAAAACAAACAAAACAACAACCAAGGTAACTGCTGCATGTGAGCATTGCTTAAGTAATTGCACAAGCTGTTAAATGTGAAGTGAAATTTGTGTATAGCTATAAAACATATGATGACAGGCGAACATCTGGAATTTATGTAGATTAATATATATTTGATAATGAATATGCATGATTTTATGAGACTCAAAACCAAGTATGTACACAGTTGTCACAAGAAAATATTTAACCTACTCATCAGGTTGGAAGGGTTTCTAGATAACTTATGGAGTTAGCTTAAACTAATATAATGGCTTATAAAACAATATTTCCCAAATACAAAAATTTTAAGCCAATGACCAGAATATGCAAAAAATAGAAATAAAAATTGAGCTGTTATAGTAAATACACATCATTAACTTGAAGAGAATATCTGGAAGAGAGTCTAATGTTTAAAATAATTTTCAATTTATAATACGGTCCAGATTTAGGTCATTTGGAAGTTAAGAGCTCGGACACATGAGGCAGCTTTGTCTTTCCTCTGGTGTCTTCATCCTGAATTCATCCACCAACCTGAATTAATACATCTATATTTGACCTGTAGCTAACAGATCTTGTAAGTTAGGCTGATGTTGCATGCATGTCATCTTAAAAGCTGTAACTTACAGTCCTGGCCCAGCTGCCACAGTTGCAATCCACAGAGATGCAGTTTTCTTGTTCCTAAACTATTTCTAAACTATCTCCCTGAAAGAATTGTGTGCTATGAAAATCACCATTGTCCTTGGTTATATTTGGAAAACTTTATCAGTGCTGTGCAATGCTTTCTTTTTGATCAATAGTTTTACTGAAAATAAGTTTGCAATTTAGCAATGTTATACAACAATCTTTTTTATTACCATTCCTCTCTTTCCAACAGTTGATTGTCTACTATGTGTGGATCTGCATAATCCTTTTTTCATATGGTCTCATACCTACCCTGGTTATTCATACTGTCTTTGTTTAACGAGAAAAGAAACAGGTCTTTTGATAACTAGATAATTTCTTAAGTATAAATTTACAATAAAGGTACAATTAAAGGTACATAAAGGTACAATTCAATGTGCTGCCTATGGTGAATAAATTTGTAAATAGTATGGCCAAATATTCCTAATGTCATGCCTCTTTTGTAGATTTTTTTTCCCCTAAGGAAGAGGTAAGGAATATTTTAATTATGAGTACAGAAACGCAATATTTAATACTGCAGTGATTTGAGGGGAGGTCAAAATATTAACAAATACTAAAAATTGTTCATGTACTCAGCTCAATTTTAGAAGTACTTCCATCTCATCATAAGAAAAGGATCTTGAAAATAATAAAAATTAATTACTTTGGAATGTTTGAAGTGAAATACTGTTACTGTGTTTAGCAATGAGAACAATTCAACTTTTTCTGTCCGGAAATTACATTAAAATTTATTTTTTCAATAATATTGAAGTAATATTGAATATCATTGATATTGGGATGAAACATTTTGCTTTTAGTTAAACAGAGTTGAATTAAAAGTGTTTTTTTATTATTTTTATTTTTTATTGACCCAGAGAAAATATTTATACCACTCATGTATTTTAAAAGGGCTTTCTATCTAATTCAAACATGGGCCAAACTACCAATTGTCCATACAAATCTTTATTGAAAAACTAATGATCAAAATTATCCTTATGTGTAGTTATAAGTGCACAAGCTTATTAAGACAAGAGAGGTAAGAATGGTGCTTTTAGGAAGTAGTCTGAACATAAGTTGTCAGTCCTTCATCGTTCACTGCCTTCTGCATACACCTTCCAGGGAGAAACCCCACCTCACTACAGTTCTTAGTAGAAATGAAAGTAGTAGTTCTTCAAGTAGAAAAAAAAAATGTTGGGTATCTCTATAAGGTGTCATGTCAGCTAAATGTTTTAGTGCTTCTTATGTGATTTAAAGTCTTTTATTAAATCTCTGGGCTATTATATATTTGGTGGGTCATTCTGTGCTGTGGGATTCTCTTTGTTGGTTTCAATACATGGTTATGCTTAACCTAGAATTCAGTGAGCAGCAGAGCTAGCAGAGCCTGCTCTCTTGTTTTATATGTCTTCAAGATGAGCCCTAACACCCACACTTTGAGTATCTTTTACCTTCCCAGTACAATAGCCATCCCATTTGTCATCCATGCTCCCACCTACCAGCCTTGCCCAGCTGCCAGGGCAAGAAGATAAAGTGCTTTTACATACTGTGCTTTTACTCGGGCAGAGCTGAGCACATTTCCCAGTGTCTGTGCTGCCCTTTTATTAACAGAGGCTTCCCTGGGATCCCGGGCTCCTTGAGACCTATACTATTGAATGAATACACAGACTGTAAGATCTAAATATCACTGAAATTTTGTAGTAAATTAGAACTTTAAATGTTCAGTCAGTCAAGCTGAAAAGTTTGTCAGTCAAGTTATATGTAATTTCAAACTGACTTCAGGATTCACAAAAGGGGGACAGGTGAAGGGCAACATTATGGTAGAAGCTTGTTTCCTTAAGGAAGAAAGCTAAATTTTTATCATCTGGAGTATGCCTAAGTCTTCTGCTGTAGATACAGTAATTAACATTTTTGGTATGTTCACAATAGTAATTTAATATATTTAAAGCAATTCAAGCAATGGAGTCTAAAATGACAGTGTACCTATGAAGCGCACATTCTTAAATTTGTTGGAATTTGGCTTCTTTGCATCATGGAAACACTGGCATTTATTCCTAAATAGTAATATATCTATACAGAGAGATTTAAAACTGTTTTGCAGTGAAATCAGGTTCAGTGCTTGGCTCTCTACTTTATGCCAGCTACAGTTTGAAATGTATTACTTTTTATTATGGGTATTTTTATTTTTGAATCAAATAAGTTTAGTTATTGCAAAAACAAGACTATTCATAATGGTTTGGGCCAAATATAGTGCGATCAGATGGTGTGCAGGTTTTCCTAAAGAGCTTTGACAACCTCTTAATCTTGATATGTAGCATGCCATCTATTCTAGTCACGGTCATTTAAAAAACATATAATGCATGTCATGCTAAATTGGACACTAGCTGTTTGTTTAGTGTGGACATAATTACACTATAAACTGAACTGCAGTTGAAACTGAAAAACAGGTTTGTAGCAATATTTTTTAAGTTTATAGGTCTTTTTGCTAAACCACATCTTAGATTTTCTTAGACAGCCTATAGTCATTTTACTGCCCCTTAATGCTCCTCTCTGGGTCAGGTAAGGGAAATGAGACTCAGGGGCCAGAGATTTACATTCTCATTTGATGGTGTTTCTGTGTCTCTGTGTAGTTTTAAGTAGGTGTCCAAGACATGCTACAGGATCAAGAAGATCTGTTAGTTTGCTTGCCTGGAGCTTCCCTCTGCTCTGTTAACTGGAGTTTCGATATCTGTCTCGTATGTGAAATTCTTCAGTCCTTGCACTTTCAAAACTTCCATTGACTGATCTCAGTATTGATTCCCTGTGAACTGTAACGATCCCTCTCACTTGTCTGATGTCTTTAATCTTATGATCCATCTCCATGACTAATCAATAGTTATATTGTCATGGAGGCAGTATATATATCCACATCCAGGCTCATGTGGCCACAAACAGTTTTTGTTCAACAAATTGGTATAGAACAGCTAAACATTTTCTAGGATGGAATAGTAAGACATTCCAACATATCCTGAAGAAAATGGCATGTATGATGGAGTTACTTGTTACCTGCTAATGTTTTTTCTTTCTACCAACAGGTCCCATAAGCAGCATTTTGGTCAATAAGTATGGTAGCCGGCCAGTTATGATAGCAGGGGGTATCCTGTGTTCATTTGGCATGATTGCTTCTTCTTTCTGCAATAGCGTCTTGGAGCTTTATCTATGTATTGGGGTTGTTGGAGGTAAGAGTGTTCCTTAAAATATTTTATTTTTTCTAATGCTGTTTTACCTTACTGAGCAAGAACCCACTGTGCAAGGCATTCTACAAATGCAATACAAGAAGGTAGCAAGATCAATTCATTTTAGCTAGCTGAACTGCCTAATTTTTTAAATTAGCTGGTGTAATGTTAAATTATTTCATAGGATATTCCAGGAATAACTGATGATTTTATTCAATAAATGCTGTATGTATGTACTGTTCCATGCTTCACTGTAATTATAGTATAAAAATTGATTGGCTTGTGACAGCACTTATTACAGTAATTTGTGTGGAATTTCACATTCATTGTTTTAGCTTTCAATCACATTAAATGTCAAATGGGGTGGCAGAGGCTAGCAGAATTCTAGTGAAAATGCAAAACCCACTCCCAGCTTTCTGTAGGTTTATACATACATAAACTCCCATGGAAAACATGACAACTTTCAGCTCAATGGCTTTCTGTTTAAAATCCAAGTCAAACCCCAAATAAAATTATTCAAATGTCATTAAAGATATGGATATTGCCAAAGGCAATGAACTAAAGTAGTCATAAAGCCAGTAAATTAAATAACCTCTTTACCAGAAGTACCTTAAAAGAACTATCTCCTCAGAATAAGGAAGGCAAATGAGATTAGAGGTGAAATATTGGCATGTAATGAATGAATAATACTTATTTTTGTGTTGCAGCTTACCTTTCTCTACACTGGGCCTAAAGGATTCCTCCTTAATTTTTTTTTTTTTTAAGTTCTAATTTACTACATTTTAAACTTGTTCCCAGTTAAACAGTAAAGTCTGGGGCCAGTAATGTGTCTGTCAGAGAAGAAAACTTATTTCCTGTGCCATCAAGAAGATTCATAGCTACTTAGCCTTTATTGCCTAGATGTCTTAATGTGGAGAGAAGGCCTGGAGGTGCAGCTCATGCACTTGGCTGATGTGGATGTGTGGTCAGCTCCCATACTTGTCGTCCTCTTCCGCAACTTTTCCTCCTTTAGTGGGGACTTCAGTACCTGAGGAAGTAGAGCTGAATGTGTTTCAAAAGAATTAGCCATTTTAAATTCCACTTTTATACACAAGTTCAATCTTAAATAGGCTAGGAAATATCAAGTGAGGAGATTAATGCATTTAAATTCACCCTGCTTTCATTGTAGCTGAGATGACATCTAATAACTTTTGTGAAATGAGCCAAGAGAGAATTGTATTATAGCTTAGTAAATAAAAAACAGAGAGTCACGGCACTGACACCATCGTTCCTCTGTCATTCCACTGTCTCTATCATTGTTGAAACACAGCAAGAAATTTGGGCTTTTATTGCAATGCTACAGGGAGAAATGACAGAATATCACTGTGACATAGTCTTGGCATTTACACACATGGAAAGCCATGAAGAAGTTGTATTTTTCATTCTCTTATGCTAGTTGGTTTTCATCTTCACTGAAAATCACTAGATTAGATACTGGTCATTTTAAAAATAGCTTGGTAAATGTATGATATGTTTTGTTTAGTGCATGAAATGCAATAATACTTTGTTTTATGTGTTGTTTAGGTCTGGGCTTGGCATTCAACTTACAACCTGCCTTGACCATGATCGGCAAGTATTTCTATAAAAAGCGTCCCATTGCTAATGGACTGGCCATGGCTGGAAGTCCAGTGTTTTTGAGCACATTGGCACCTCTCAATCAATTCCTCTTTAATGCATTTGGCTGGAAAGGAAGCTTTCTCATTCTGGGAGGACTTCTTTTGAACTGCTGTGTGGCTGGGTCACTTATGAGACCTGTTGGACCAAAACCAATTCCTCCTGTGAAAAAAGATGTTGAAAAAGGCACAGGAGATTCTACCCTGCACAAAAACAACAAGAAGTCTTTTTGGCAAACCATTAATAAATACCTAGATTTATCCCTATTCAAACACAGAGGGTTTCTGATCTATTTGTCAGGAAATGTCATTATGTTTATTGGTTTCTTTGCTCCAATAGTATTCTTGGCTCCTTATGCCAAGCATAAGGGAATTGATGAATATTCTGCTGCTTTTTTACTATCTATTTTAGCCTTTGTAGACATGTTTGCTAGGCCTTCAATGGGACTTGTAGCAAACTCCAAATTTATCCGGCCAAAGATCCAGTACTTTTTTAGTTTTGCTGTCTTCTACAATGGCGTTTGTCATATCTTGTGTCCTCTGGCAACAAACTACACTGGCTTGGTGATATATGCTGTATTTTTTGGGTTTGCATTTGGAATGGTTAGCAGTGTTCTCTTTGAGACACTGATGGACCTCGTTGGGGCTGCCAGATTTTCCAGTGCGGTTGGACTGGTTACCATTGTGGAATGCTGCCCTGTGCTCATAGGCCCTCCTCTAGGAGGTAAGAATTTCTTTTATTATTTGTTTTCCAGACATGACAGCATGAAATTTGCAGTATAGTATTGAATTAGTATAAAACTTATACCTAATATTATGTAACATTTTCTCTGTGAATAGGAATGAACTATAGGAACACTGCACTGTATCTATTAACTTTGCACTTTACAGTTTCAGACCCACGTGAAAATCTAAAGGTGTATTGCATGCATATGCAATAGATAGATTAAGAGCGTATCTCGACTGACCCATAAGTCCAGGTGATAGATGTATGCTTTCCTGATAGCACTTAGTGCTATCTTTGTGGCCTTAATTTACATGTATTCAATTCCACTTTGTTTTTCAGCAGCACAATTCTTACTGTCCTGAACAGATCAAATCCACTGCTCAGTTTTTATGAAGATCTCAGTTAACCTCCAACCTCATTACAGCTAGAGAAGCACATGCTTACATTTAAAGTAGCAACTTTAATTTGTCTGAATGAAGAGGATTTGTGTATCTAGACAGAAGAGACCAGTAGAGAGGTGCTGGAAAGGACAGGGGTAGGCTCACCAGCCCAGGCAGGGTGCCAAGTACTGTGCTGTGGAGCGTTGTGCTCTGGCATGGACTTCACACCACACCTACAACCATCAGCCTGTTGTCCAGCCTGTTTCTATAGCCAGTAGATATGTTTAAGATAATTCAATCATCCTACCTGGATTGGAAGTTCTTAACATTACTGACTTCTCTTTTCACTGCAAGTAAGGAGATCTCAAAAGGAACTTAGGTGTATAGCTTGGTGTATAGCTATTTTTAATTTTTGGGCTTCTAGCACCAAAAATGATGAAAAGCATCTTCTCTTAGATTATTTTATCTTTTCTATTTTGTTTTTTTGGTAAGTATTTAATAATGCTGTTAGTGAGTTTTATAATCATTATGTTTCTTAGCATATAAGAGACTAAAGACATAGATGCTCAAATCTTGCTAAAAAGTATAGGTTAAATATGTGTGTGCATGTGTTGCAGTGTAAGCCTAACAATAAAAAATACAGATACTGAGATTCCCAGTCCCGTGAATATACACTACACACAAAGCAGTGCCAGAAAAGTCAGCAAGACCATATGTGCCTAAAGGCGATTACACGCATCCACATATTTTAAGGATTATTGTCAGTATCTGTAAGAAAAGAGCATTCTTGAGTGAAATTTTAAATAAGCCAAAACTATTCCACTTACTTCAATACAATTATATGTGTAAAAGTAAATGTTCAATAGTCCACAAGATATTCCATATTTTCCTCGTCTTTTAACATATGAGTTCATTTTGGTAATGGCAGAAGAAACGCATTCTTCTCACACAGACTCTGCCTATGCCACCTAGTGGGGGGAGTGAGCCCGTGAGTTACAGAGTCCAGCCTTTTCATTCCAGCTGTGAAATTAAAATTAACTCTAAGGATATAAATCTAATATAAATGCTGCAATAGCATATATGAGTATTTTTCAATATATTAGGTTTGCAGACAATTTGAAAGGCATGCATTTGTGCTATAACTATATGAGTAATTGATTCCTTTTGTTAAATAGAGACAATGGGGAAAAGCTAAATTCCAGTTTTGACTAGTTCATATCCTTTAAAATATTATGCTGAAGTAATGTTAATGCAGAATCTCATTTTTAATGTTTTGCAAGACTGCTTAGAGATAAAAACTGGTAAATAGTACTATTTACACTAATAGGTGAATTATGCACTTGCAGTGCTACTTGAGTTTTTCCTAATACTAGGTTTGTGAAATAGAGAAAAGACTAAAATAGTTTGATGGCTTGTAAGTGTGTCTCAGGTGAATTACGGCATTATGGCTGCAACCCAGTAAAAGCATCTAAATAGATACATTGTAATGGGCAGGTTATCTTTTGCATTTCAGTGCTAGTGTAGCTGAGTTCAGAGCTAACTACTTGGGTATGTACAGATGTTGATTAGGGAGTTGAAAAAATCAGAAAGAATGGCTCATAAAGTGGAACCACACTTAGATTTTATTTTCGTTGTTGTGACCAAACTAATCTGAGAGTTGTGAATATAATTTTAAGGTACAGGCTTCATCAAAACTCAGCAGCTGAAGATGATGGCTGAAGGGACAAGCCTTTCTATCTCTTTCACCACTCACTGGAAAATAAAAATGAAAAGCAAGCACTTGATGCACAGTGACAGCAGCCTAAGAAGGCACATTCCTCCTCATCCTATTGTCTTTATGCAGCTTCTATGAGTGGCAGACAGTCACTCCAAAACAATAGGAAACAAAATTAGGAGGTGAATAAAATAATAAGACAATGAAAGAATGAAAATGAAAAAAAATGGAAATGTCTATCATTATTCATTAAGCTTTACTCATTTCATTCTTCAATATTTTATTGTTGTGTTTGATTCCAGTGACAATTGGTAGTTTAACCAATACAGGTTTTGTTAGAGGTCCACTCTATTTTATAGAATTTGAGTGCATTGAAAAAGCTTTTCTGCTCCAACTTCAAAACCAGGCCATATATAAATATTTTCCTGAGGAAATATTTGTATTGTATTGAGTATTCTATTCTAAAAATGCATCTCTCCTCTTGTTTTTCTATTCCAGGCTGGTTAGTGGATGTTACTGGTGAATATCAATACATGTATTTTGTCTGTGGAGTGATTGTGATTGTGGCCAGCATCTGGTTGTTCATTGGTAATGCCATTAACTATAGGCTTTTGGCAAAAGAGAAGAAGTTAGAAGATGAAAAGCAGAAAGCCGAGAAGAACGCTGACTCGAAGGAGGCAGAACCATTAACAAACAATGAGAACGAAGATGCTGCCAGCAGAGCAGACAAAGCTCTTGAAGATCCTTCAGAAAGAGAAACCAATATTTAATCTGCAATGTATCTCAGAAGGCAACATTTATGACTTCCATTAGAAATATGCCTTCAACACACAGGACAGGTTTTCTGGTAATAATGATCAGTCACAATATTGGATGGGAACAGATTTTTGCCCTATGGCAAGACTCCAAGTTAAATTACTATCTACAGATTATTTATTTCAGAGATACAAAATTGAGGTTACAGAGGTAGTGACTCCGTGCAATGAGCCCATCCAAACTATGACTCTGGACAATCAAGAGTCAGGTAAACCACACGTAAGACTTGCAGTGACAGTTTTGTTTCAAAAGTACATCTAATACAAAAGTATCTCTTACTCTTATATGGGAGGATACTTTTTGTTCACCCTTATTGTTAATGTCTGCAAAAAAAATCTGGCCAAACTGTACTTACCACTTAGGTCAAAAACAAATGTAAGCTCAAAGGTCTGTTTGAAAGGATACAAGAGTACCTGAATGAAGCACAATGGAAACGTTTTTTTCTCATTTGTATGCTCAAAATATACAAATGTATGATCAAAATATACATTACACCTGTATAAAGAATTATAATATGGATGTAAAAGTTAAGGTTGGAAGACAAACAACTGGTGGGCACCATCTCTAAAATGCAATAAACAGCTGAATTAGAATATATTCTGGAGGTTATTTCCTCCTGTGATAGGTGGCTATGTTGTACTTCAACAGATACATCTGAACACAGCTCACTAATTTGAACTAACCTAAATGAAACAATTTTGAACCAGGATTTACATTGCTAACAGGAGCATCAATTAGTTTGTTCAGTTGCGTATTCCTGTATGGTTGAAGGAACTGGACCAGACTGTGAAGCCTTCTTTCTACAGGGACTAGATTAACCCTGCTGACTAGATTTAACCTGCTGATGTTAAAAGGATCCAGGCCACCCTTGTCTTTTGTGGCCTGAACCAGTTTCATGGCAGTGGCATCAGTGTAACTGCTTGGGTTTATTGGCAAGTCATCAGTTGATGGTCTCCTAAGAGGAGATATAAGGTCTAACTGATCCTGATCCTTGCAGGCAGGTAACTTCATACTAGTTCTCATCTCCTTTTCCTATGCATTTAGTAAAAAGCTACTTCTTTTTCATATTGCTGATTTAAACAAAAATGCTGCAAGGCACATTGACAGTGCCACTCTGGGAGCTTTGTATCGACATATCATTTTTTTGTGGAGGGTATTTGATCTTGTGTCTATGGTTTCACACATTCACTTACACCAATTAAAATGTACACAATTTTTCCTCATCCTTTAAGTAAAGGAAAACAAAGCCTAAAATTTTACTTTACAAAAATGATTTAGCATTGCAATCTTCTGAAGGTATTAAATTAAAGTACTTTTATTATTCTATTTATAGGTGAGGAAGGGTGATATTTGTTTTGGAGTGTTGTATATAAATACCTTGGATGTTGTGAAAATTAAGGGTCTGATTCCTAAAACATGCACTGTTTATGCAGGATACACGTACATTCAGTTTAGGAAAAAATAGTATCATTCATTTTAGCCCTCTTTTAAATATCAAAAAGTTGCAAATATGTTGGACTAACAGATGTTTTAAATGCACTTTGAAGTGCCAATAACAAAAGAAGAACAATAGTAAAAACTAGGAGATGTTACTGCTTTTGAGAAAGCAGTTTCTTAAGAATAGTGTTCAACAAAATTATCTTAATTCCTTTTTTTTTTTTTTTTTCCAAAAAATATTGATAGTGCTTGCCTCTGTTTTGCAGGGTTATCATCATGATATTCCACTATGATTTTCCACAGTAGTGCTGATCTTTTTCATTATCTCAGCAGTTTTGGGGAAGAGACATCATGAATCTACTGGCAACATGGTACAGAAATAAATGTCTTCTTTTTACCTAATTATGTGCAGGAAAAATAAACACCTCCTATATGTTCTGTAGGTACACTAACAAGAAAATAGTTGCATTTCAGAGTTTTGGGAGATAATAAGGGTTACATGTTCGGATTTGAGCAGTGAACTGTGTAAAGGAAAATGATTTAATCTCAGTAAAATTCCAGTTCCTTTGCCAACCCTCAGTTCCATAGAACAAATAAATACATTTCACCTCTTTCCAAGATGTAGTCCTGCCAACACCCCATGAGGTAAAAGTATTTATCTCGTTTTGGCTATATGGGCATAATGGGTGAATTCTAGGATCCAGTCTGTGAAGGCCCTACATGCTCAGAATAAGAAAGAGAGGGAGAGTTTCATAAGCACTAAGCTTTCATAGAGTTAGGAATATCAGCTATAAAGGTTGGATTGCAAAAGATGACCCGAAACTTCAGCTAAAGAGTAGTCATCAGGAACATTACTCTGTTCTTTCTGTTCTTGACAGCAAGTGGTAGAAAGGCAGAGATTATTTGAAAGGATTTGACGCCTTTCTTGAGTACTTGAATGAGCCAATATGACTGAGGTGCTCATTATCTCTTTGGGAAAAAAAAATAAAATACAAAAAATACAAAAAAAAATACAGGGTAGAAGACAGCGTCATCTTTTGATTTAAGCCTGTTAAAAGATGCTGTTGGGTAAATAAGAAACTCAGAAGAAAGATGGTAAAAAAGGGCAAAAAGGCTCGTAGGAAACATGCAGGCATCTAATCTGTTCTGTGCAGGATTGCAGAATACACATGGCATAGGAAATAAGGGAAAAACAAGCTTCTTTGAGCCATAGACACACCTGACCATGAGTAACAAAAATGATGTTCCTGTCTCAAAGGAAATCAAAATTTATATAAACACAACCCTCTGCAGAGCTCTTGCTCTTTTATTACCAGTAAATTATGTTAGGAATGAAAGAGCTGCTTCACCACCACTCACCAATATACAATTTTTAATCATACAATAAGGTAAAATGATGTAGCAAGCAGCTGAAACAATATAAAACGTGAACTGACTCAAGCGAAACATTTCCTTACACCTCTTTCATTATTTTTCCTCTTAAAACTGGCAACAAAACAAAAAATCAGAATACACTTGATATAGAGGCCCTGAGCAACCTGATCTAGTGGGGACATCCCTGCCTATGGCAGAGGGTTGGAATTACATGATCTTTGAAGTCTCTTCCAACCCGAGCCATTCTATGATTCTATGAGTATTATGGAATTCTGAATCCGTAGTGGGATGAAGAAGATTGGAACCATATCTATGCAAAAACTGCCTGGAATTAAAAAACTATGTCTTCCAAGTAACAGCTTATAAAGAGGCAATTGCTTTGAATATGTAGGTCTTATTTCTAAAAGTAATAACAAATAGCCTTGCATCAATTCTATATTAAGCAGCAGTCTCAAAATGAGTATAACTTGCTTACAACCCGCTGAATATCATTCTTACTAGCACTAATTTTTACTGCATATCATTTCTTTATAATTCTGCTTTCAAAATGAGACCTGGGTATACACTGTCTCTCTAAATCCTCCTAGTTACCTCAGCCTCCAGTGTGCACCACTGCAGGGTCTAGATTAAGAGATGCCTCTGTCCTACAATCAAGAAACGTGCTCTCAAATTTGAAGATATACCACATGCATCTGTTAGGCAGTACAGAGTCTGTAGTCTCTGTCAGTCAATGCAAGCAAATCCTGAGTTGGTCTTAACCTCCTTTATACTTCAGCCTCTTCAAACCTCTGCCATGGTGTCACTAAGTTAAATTATCATCTTAAATGTATCTGATTAATCAAGTAATGCCAAAATCTTAAAATTTGTAGGAAAGGAGGTTGAACCTACATCAATATTTTTCCTTTTTAACATCAAGGTTAAATTTCAAATACTTTAGAGTACATATCCAGGTACTTTTATCTCTTTATTTTTTGGGGGGAGCATACTTCTCTAGTAGCTGGAGGGTTCTTCTGCATTGCCCTTTCCAACTCCAGAGAAAGACTTTTCACCAATAATTCTCAGTACTTGTTCAAGAACAAACGTTCACCCTTGCCACTTCTCACCATTCAACTGTGCTTGCAATTGTTGCCAGTTCTGTATCTCCCTCAAGTTCACAAAAGTATTTTTTTATAAGAAATGTTGTAGCATAGTAGTTAGACTGCAATACTTTTTTTTTCAGGAGTGTGATTTGTGAGCTGTTTTGGAAAAAGTTATCTTCAAATAGATTTTTTTTGTTTGTTTGTTTTTATTTACTTTCTTCTTATGAGAATAAATTCAATGTTACTTGGTGCTGAAGTTGATGACAGCAATTTCACTAAATTCATGAATTAAAATTCACATTAATTTAATTTTAATTTTTTTTCATGCCAGCATCCAATGTACTTAAAAACAAAACAAAACAAACAAACAAAAAAAAACAAAACTTGACAGTGTGTATATAATTGTTTGAAACTTCTCCCAGAGAATTCTGTAGAGTCACAAGCTGTGCTGGCAAATGAGGAGTTTCAAATGTACAACTTTTGTACAACTGCTCATAAAGATTCCATGAAGCAACAATGCATCTTCTACTCACTTAAGAAGTAGGATTAATCTTACTTAGTTTTACCCATGTAGAAATCATATTGATTTTATTTTCCATTAGAAATGCATACCTAATTGCAATTTTTATAATTTCATTTGCACTCTCATTGTTCTTGAAGGTTCTGCCCACCCCCAATTTTCCATTCTGATGTGACACAAAGATCTTGTACCTGGCATGTAGTGACTTCTGTTAAATGCTTTCTTTTCATTGTCTTTCCTCAATTGCCTAAGTAATGTTTTTCACTTGCTACTTTCAGGTCTGTGTGGTTGTGGGGTGGTATTATTCAGATATTTGGTAAGCTACAGATACAACATAGCTAAATTGGGTGCTGCCATCAGGATTTCATTAAACAAAGCAAATTACTTTTTTTTTTTTTTTTTAGATGAACTTGCTGTAATTGATACTGACAATTTTGCCTAAAAAATGGCAATTTTTGTTAGTTTCTCTATAGATTACTATTTTTCTATTCACACTGAGGAATATAAAGGGAATTTTTAAAAATACTTGTTATTATCAGAGATTACATCAATTTTAACAAGGCTGTCTGGATTTTTTGGGGGAGTGGGTATTTTTCAGATATTTGTGCATATATACGTTAAAAGCATTTGCATGTATAGACACCTTTTAAATCACAATTTGCAGAAGTATTGCTATACAATTTCAACATAAATTGCATTTTGTGTTATTATTAATTGTTATTAATTGTTATTATTTTGCAATCATTTTTTTTCTCTGTCATCTACCTCTCAATTACAGTTTGGCGACTTGCATGACCCTGGAAGAATACAGCTAACAAAAGCATAGTGGTAAAACATACAGATTATAATAAAATATCCCCAGTATTTTTGGCTTACAGTTATATTCTGTTATATTCTAAGGCAGTGCGTCCTGATGACCAAATTCTTTGAATCAATTGGAATAGGTTTTAGTAAGTATGAAGACTTAAGCCATACTGGTATAGTTTTTACAGTATGGAACTGGTGTAAAAAGTGTCATTAAAAGAAAAAAAAAAGAAGTGTAAAAAGTATCATTTAAGTATCCAAAGCCCTTTCTGTGAGATGATGTTGCCTTTTTTTTTTTTCTTTTTCCCCGATTTCTGAATTAATGGAATCAACTAAATGGAAACATCACATCATTAATACCTCCACACAGTTCTAAAAAGTATTACAGAATACTTCACATTCTTCGTCACCCCTAAAAATAAATAAATAAAATTATTTGATTTGGAAGTCATACAGAATTTTAACTTTCTTTCCGTTTGTGGGGTAGTTGGGGAAGATGATCACAAAATATTGCACTGGGGCCAAGGAAAAATGATTGTTGTTCATATCGTCTTTACAAAACCAGAGATGATTGTTTCTTCAAAGATACTCTTTTTAGTCTGCAAACCATTCTTGCCTTCTAGGACCTAGTACAGAGTCCACTGAAGCCAACATAAACAAACTATCAAAGTGAAAGAACTTTATGAAACATTGGAAATGATCTGGCTTCAGTGGAGGCTTCAGCCTTATTTTCTCCATATCAAATCTCAGGAATGTCAGATATAAAGCAGCAAATGCAGGATTTGTTGCAACTGGCAAATTTAGCTATCCCTGCGTAATATTCCTAATGACTCAGTCCCTAATTAACGCACAATATGTATTGTTTTAATAGTCTATAAATAAACAAAAACAAAACAAAAAACATTCTGAATGTAGATTATAAATATAGGGGATATATTTGAATATATATCTGATCAAATCTGTTCAACCCCTAAGGAAATTATCTATTTCCTTCCAATCAAGCCTTCCTTTAACAGTTTAATTTTTATTTTTTTTTTCCCTTTTTTTGCCCCCTGTTCTTCTTTCCAGAGCAAGTAGTTTGTGTCTTTTGGAATGTACATATTAATAAATATATATGGGAATATAGACACACACATGTGTATGTGTGTATATATGTATTCCCCTATATATACAACTCTAATTTATATATATTATATATATTTGTGTATATATAAAATATATATAATGTTTTAGAGTAAGTTGCATACTGTGCCTGATAAACGTATTTGTAAACAGATAAAAGACTGCAGCAAATGACAGAAAATTTTAAATGTTTTCTACAAGAGTATATTTTATTATTTCTCAGTTTCTGGTGGTTTCATTTATATTAGAAATTCATTCAGAAAACTGAAATATTCCATAACATTGATATTTCAATAATGATTCACTTGGCTTAAAATAATCGAGAATTATCATTGTTGTTAGACAGCAGAAATCCTCCATTGCAGAGAGGTTGGTTGGTTGGTTTTGCTGTGGAAGTATTATCTACTTGATCTCTGAATAGACTGTAAAATATAGACTGATTTTTCTTCTATTGTAGTATGTAGGACAAGATCATATGAAAAATTGATGGACATGATACTCTTGTAAAAACTACGCAAAATGAGGATACTGAAGGCCCTGCAAACAATACTCCTATAAAATTATTATGGGAAACTCTCCAGAACACGAGGCTATAAAAAAAAGACAACTTTTTGTATTTTTTCCACATTTTGTTTTTATTTTGTCTGCAAATAGGCAAGTCAGTGAAATGTCTACATTTGTCTCTGACTCTTAAAACATTCTACCTTAAAGCTTTTTTTGAGAAAATTTTCGGAGTGGTACATAAAGCACTTAAATGAATACCCTTCCTTAAGTGTGACATAGGTGTATTTTCTGCTTACCACTTACCTGGAAAGTTCACCATGTCTACAATCTACCAATAGAACTTGGTATTGCTATGCAATAATTCAACATGCAGTAGCCATTGTTGTTGACTAACAATTTTTTTTCTTCCTTTTTGTATTTTGCAATACTGTATGTTTTTTACTTGAATATATTGGCTAGGCTTTTATTTTTGTTTTGTTTTGACAATCATTTATTAGCTAGAGGTGCTATTTATGTTCCAAAGACATCTGGGTGGATGATGACATTCTCTTTCTACATGCCAAATGCATTTTTGACCTGACAAAATTCATTGTTCATAATGTATATTAACCCTGTAAAATGCTTATGCACTGCATTAAATTGTACTTAAATGCATTCTTGCTCATAAACCTTTATTCCAGGCCTGTACTAGTGTCTAATGTCCAGTTTGTCCATATATATTTATGGAAAAGTACAAGGAAAAAATGTGTATGATAAGAATTTTAAAAAAAAGAAAAAAGAAAAAAAAAAAAAAAGAGAGAAATTAAAATAAAATTTCCATGTAAAGTTTCTGAGAAGATGTAAGAGCTTTTTTTTTTTTTTTTTTTTTTTAATTATTTAATTCTTTAGTAGTAATTTTTTTGCAATTTTAAAATGTGCAGATATTCATAGAGTCACTATTCAGATTTAGCTAAGATCTCAAAATCACTTACACTTGCATACAGAAACAGAACTAAAAATTTTCCTGTATAGGAAGGATACTACCAGCTGTAGAATATGCTACCAGCCCTTTGCTGTCCCTACCTCCTCTGTAATTACAACTGAATCTTGTACATTACTCAAAAAATGTCTGGACACCCACTGGTCTGGTTGGGATGTTTTTCTATATTCCATGTACATGCAATATCATTAATGTATCACTGACAGTCATTTGAATACAGAAGAGGAATTTGTCCTTGAATTTGGAGGAATTTGGCTTGAAATACTGGATGTAGAAAACTCTATTCCTTCTCATCTCTCTTAAGTGTTTAAGGTCTTATGTATTTGTCTATTGGCTTAATGTTATGGTTGCTTGCCCCAGTTAAATTAGTGTCTATTTATAGAATGTGATTGGGTATTTAAAATCAGAGATGTCGATTAATATCCTTTACATACAGTTTATGAACCTTCTACACAGAAAAACAATAAGCTAGTAGCAAACAAATGTGCCAAATTTTTAAAGAAAGTTGAATTACTGAATAAAAAAAAATAATAAATAAATAATATGAAAGCAAATGGCCTTTATTTTTAGATTTCTAATAACTGCAAAACAAATTTTCAAATAATGTTATCAATAATTCTCTTGATATGGAAATGTTGATTCAGCTAAACTATATTTAGATCTTGTTTAGATTCTAGCCTCTTATAATATTTACATTTTTGAATATGTGTAGTATTCATAAATAATCAATTTTGAGACATAGACCAAACAAAGACTAAAATTAAAATCAAAGATACAGAGTGGTAAAAGAAATGGCAGAATGAATGTAGTCCAATACTGCTCTTTCCCATTTGTTTTCCATGTCAACATAATATTTGAGCTTGATCAAAGACGTTGTTGCTATCACTTCCATGGCTGAACCTATGTTGCCTCAAGGAATCCAGGTGCTTGACTAAAATATATTTCTGATTAATAGACAATGACCAATAGACACTTAAGCAAACGTACTTGTTTCTGAGCCTTTATATTTTGATAGTTCAGTGGCAAGATAGATGGAGACCTCAGTCTGCATTTTTTTTTCTTTAAGGTCATCTGTTTAGAGCTTTAATATGTAAATTGACCTGGAGGGTAACCAAGTAGTTTCTCCTCTTTCATGTACTCTTCTCCTCCTGACTTTTCCACACTAGCCATGCTGAAACAAATACTCATCAAGTGACACATTTTAGCTGCTAGACATTGATTTTATTTAAAAAGAAAATCAAAGCTAAACAAAATGAAGCAGCAACAACAACAAAAGCACAAACACCTAAATAACAACAGTAAGAAAAAATGTTGTTGTTTTTCCAACATCTTGGAAAATTTAGAAGTGTCATACCATATCTGATAAAAAGCATCTTTCAGAAAATTCTTGGGAATGGCTATGTCTCCATAAAGAAAAAAAAAAAAAAAGTGAAAAAAAAGAAGAAAGAAAAAGAAAAAAGCATGACTGGAGGACATATTGTTCAGCTTTCATAAATGCCATTCTAATATACTGCAATATATTTATAATATAATAAAGATCAGATGCTATTGCTTTGATTTTTTCAATTTTAATGTGAATGCTTTCAAGTGGTAATATCATCCCCAACTTGGTATGGTATGGCTCCCTTCAAGAGGAGCCATGAGGATCATCAAGTTCAACTTCTGGTTCTGCACAGTGTCATTTGGACACTCTTTATGTCCTTTGGCTCCCAAAACTGCACACAGTACTCAAGGTGAGGTCACACCTGTTTAGAGCTGAGTGGGACAATCCCTTCTCTCGACTGGCTAGCAGTGTCGTGCTTGATGCACTTCAGGATATAGTTGTTTTTTTCGGCCACCACAGCATATTGTTGACTTATATTCAACAGAATTTATAAGTGTTTTGCAAGGCTTTGTTTTCTTACAAAATATATGAAGTTTCTTTCTTTCAATGTCTGTTTTTTTTTTTTTCTTTCTTTTTTTTCTTTTTTAACCTGAATGTAATTATATATTTATGTATGTATATAATTTCCTCCCTGTAAATTGTTCAATTGTAGAAAATCAAGCAATAGCTGGGAGTTCATTTTCTGCATAAAACTGTTGCCAATTTACTGTGATACTAGAAATGTTTGGTGCCTTCTATACCAACAATACGTACTCCCAGTCAGGTCTTATGGCTATTAAAATAAGTTTAAACCAAACAGTAAAAGAAATAACTAACTTTTATGTGCTCATACTTTGCACAAAACAAACATTTTCAGAAACGGTCCTTTCAAACCCTAAAGCCATAGCTAGGCATCAAAAGAAATGGCAAAATTTGTAGTGTCATACATATATCTTTTTTTACTGACAAAAAGTTTATTTTGGAGGAACAGTGATTCATTTTGCCAACCATCATAATATACTTTGATTAATAACTGCAATTCCATTTTGGTCTGAATGATAAATGAGTAGCATTTAGGCAGTGCAATTATTCAGTACAATCACTGAACTGAATAATTGAGAAAAAAATGATTTAGGTTGAACTTTTTTTTTTTTTTTTTTTCCCCAGAGAAAGCGTTTCTTTGCCTTAATTACAAAACACATGTTCTCAATGATGTTTTGGACCTTTTGAATGGAAATAAAGGAAGATTTGGATACTATTTATGAAACAACAGGTTTCATCCATGATCATATTATTCATTCGTACAAACAGACAGATTCAGTTCTTCTGCCTGTACATTCTGTGAAGGTACTCATGATTCCCTCTTCCAAAAAAAATTGAGGATTATTGAGTGAATTGCTGTTCTCTGCTCTACGTAATTTTTACTGCCACTATGACTGGTAATCTTTTCTTCCATTTCACATGGATGGACTCTAGCACCTGGATTATAAGTCTTCCAACAGTGAATGTTTTATGCAAAGTGAAAGCACCAGTGAAAGAACTTTCTGTTACTCTAGACCCAGAAAAATCCTATGGGTAATATTGGGTAATATTGTAGGAAATGCATTGTTTTAGAAAGATACACTATGCATCACTTCTGAACGATGAAAAAAATAGATTGTATTGATGATCTCTTTCTTTTACCTGGTTGATGTACATTGCAAACAAAAGTTTTAATTTTTGGATATTAATAAAATTAGCAGTCAGACATTTTGTATTTACATGGACGCTAGATTTTTTGTATCAAACTCAGAACCTGAGTTGATTGAAAATGACTACCTCACACAACTAGATATTTCTCTTCCCATCCTCAGATCTAGATTTCAGTCTGTATACAAAAAGTATGCAAAAAGAAAATGTGAAATACTGCCTAAATGATCTCAAATGCCTAATTGATCTCACTAAATGATCTCAATTCAGGGATCAAGTGAAAAGATACTAAAAACTCATTCCTAAACTCTGCTTTAACAAAAGCAGCATCAGTAACCTGGAGATTCAGTGCAGCTGGTAGAGGGTTGCAAGTGGGCTTTTGACAGAAGTTTATAGTCACAGGCTTTCAGAAGTGTGACATGCTTAATACCCTTCAAGAATTTGAAATTAACACAAGTTTGCAGCCAGCAGACTGCTTGAAGTTCTGAATTTGTTGAAGGGCATCATCAACAAGCATGAAACACCTTGGAACTATTTACAACTCCATTTTGTATATCAGTTAATAACTTATTCCCACATCTGTGTCATCAGTCTTAGCAATGAGTTTTCTGTTTAACAAAGAAAGTCACTGAGAGGCCTCCATGATAATGTTTCTCTCACTTCCCTCCAAGTGCAGATCAGACAGCTACCTGGAGAGCCTGAGGTGAAAATAGCTTGCAGCTTGTCTCGTTTTTTTGTTGTTGTTGTTGTTTGTTTTGTTTGTTTGTTTGTTTGTTTGTTTTCTTTTTTTTTTTTCCCCAATTTCTCCAGCTTGTAGCTAAGCATCCACAATACAAAATAACTAACCAATGCCTTATATCGGGTCTGCAAGTTGCTCAGTTCAGTGGCTCAGCTCATTGAAAGTTACGTTAGTGAAAGTTACGTGTTTTAAACACAGTCCAAATTCTTCCTCTATTTGCCACAAACCATCTTAAAGGACAAACACAAAGTTTATAGATTAAACAGTTTGAGGCGTGGTGGTGGTGGTGAGAGGGTTCTCTCTCTGTTAGTCATGAAATTCAGTGTGCATGAATATATTCCACCAGAAGAAACATTAAGTTTTTAAATATGGGGAATTCTCTTTATGATGGATTTTGCCAAAGACCTTAAGTTCCTCACTTGGAAGGAATCAAAAAGCTTTCTGAATAGATTTTTTCACTTCATGCAACCTGTTCTTAAGATAATTTCATCTCTGCCAAGAAATTTTCAGTCACTGTATGGAAGAATACATTTGGGGATAATTCTTTTGACCAATCACATGTGGCTGTGAAAATCATTAGCTATCCCATGATGGGTGGGTGAAAGGAATATGAAAAAAATGACCGAATTTAAGAAGAATCAGAATTTGCACACCCAGGAGTCTTTCCTCCACTCCTATATTATTTCTCTTGAAAGTCCATACACGCTTTCTGGAAAAACTTGTATATTTAGAAAGTTTATCTTTAAAATAGGACCACAGAATAAATAAAACGAAGATTAAAATGCAAGATAACTGGAAGTTGATTTGTATCTGTCCAGTGGATTATTTTAGGAAGTTTCCTAGTGTCCTAGTGACTTTCTGGACTATTATCCTACATTTCTAAGCATACAAGGAATGATGTCTAAAGACCTCTGGGGGCGGGGGGGGGGGGAAGGGAGGCTGAAGAGAGAGAGAGAGAGATACCTATGAATTCAAGGGTTAATATCGGTGATTACTGATATTTTTATGTTCTCAAAACACATACTGTTTTCTTTGTCACCTTTGTAGCAGCTGAAGAACCACTTTCCCTGCTACAGAATTGCAGACAATATGTTCTCAGCATGAGGCTGCTAACATCCCTGAAGAAAGAATACCAGAACAGCTACTCACTTTCTAACACCTCTAAGCTAGGAATAACTTCATAGTTCAGAACACTCACAGTCACATATTAAATTAAAGACAACTGTTTCTCTGCTCAGTTTGTTATTTCTGTCAGGCTTATTATCATAGGAGACAAAACTGAAAATGTAAGCCAAGTACCTCAGAAACAATATCTAGTCTGCATTAAAACGTAACTTACCTTGCTTACAGTCACCCCTTTTTCCCTTTTTTTTTCTTTTTTTTTTTTTTTTACTATGAAAACACGCGTCTGTAAGTCCAACTGGTTGCCCCTAAATTGTATTGACTGGATAACACTATACAGACTTGCATAGCTTAGAGGATGTGGAGCAAGGGAATGTTCATACAGCTGCCTATTCCCTTGAGCATTCAAAGCTGCTGTGATGAGACACAGCTTCTTTTTGTTACCAACAGTTGAAGATAAGATCAAATGTTGCAAGGCTGGTATAAAGTTTTCTTTCCCCCATTTCACAAATTAAAGTATGGTATCTCAGAATTCCCAGTCAGGGTCAGAAGGGGTAAGACTCAGCTTTTCCAGTGACACGTCAATAGCATCTACCATGAAACGTAGTAGCTGGGCTAGCTCTTCTCTCACTGTTTCCTTTCACAGAGGTTTTCCCAATACACCTCTGTGTCTCAAAGTGCAATCCACCTGAAAATATACATGAGAGTTGCTGAATAGGAATAATTTCACAGCAATACAGTTTTGCTGCTGCATGACAGGTTGTGACGTGTGTATGTTGTAGCAATTGGGATTTTCATGGCAGACTTTTAGAGACTTATGTTAAAACAGAAAAAAAAAAAAAACACACAAAAAAAACACAACACAAACAAACAAACAAACAAAAAACAGAAGCCCTTTCGTTTACGCAATGTTAAAGGTGAAGAAACAGATCACTTACTATACTAAGAGATCTTTCACTTCATTTCTGTATGTCCTTATGCCTGGCTACATCACCAAATAAATTTATCTCTAAAGCTGTTTCTACCCATCTGAAAGCAAAAATTTCCTGTACAAAGGTGAGAAACTTTGAAGAAGGTGTGTGTGGGGAGTCCTTTCAGGCAGCAATGGATGGATGAACAGCCCTTCAAAACAGAGTCTGACTCTTCATTCATAAGGCTACAAGAGGGGAAGAGAGAATGAGGAGGTATTCTGTTGTCACATTCTGCTACTGCTTCAGTTTTACCAACCTACATATGTCTGTGAGACTTTCATAGATGAATTGCCTGTTGGGACTCTACAATAACAATACAGCATCTTCTCAGGAAAAGGAAATAAGCTGTTCTCCAAAGCCTTAATTTCAACAGTGCAAAGGCAAGGAAACAACAGATGCAAACCACAAAGGTAAGATATGTTTGGTTGTTAGTTATCGTCTGATATATGAAGTTCAAAGTGTAGTGGTGTCTTCAGTTAACAATAGTGTTTATGAAACCCACTGTAAACTGATGAAAATCACATTCACTACCTTCAGTTGCATTACATGAAAGCCCGACCCTCAGCTGCAATGTCGAGTTTCTATCTGCTGCAGTGTAATTTTGAATGCTACTCTTTATTTAAATACTATTTCTTTTACATCATAAAACAGCTGAAACAAACCTCTAGGAAGCTAGTTGAAGCACTTTTACAGTTGTATTTTAGGATAGGACATGTCCATTCTGATACACATTCTAACCTAACACTGGATTTACAACTGAATTGCTAAATACCTATGAAGACCCAGGGGGGAAAGAGAGAGAGGTAATACATGTATATATACACACATATTTCAATTACATATGTCTGTAAACAGAAAGGAGAACTAAAGAATACATAGGGCCGCTCCTTGATAGGGAAGGTCTTCTCACAGACGATGACATAGGCAAAGCAGAGACGCTTAACGCCTTCTTTGCCTCTGTCTTCAATGCCGATGATGGGCTTCGGGACCCAGGGTGCCCTGAACTGGAGGACCGGGACGGTGGGGATGACAGACTCCCAACCGACCCTGAACGTGTGCGGGATTTGCTACTCCACCTGGATCCCTACAAGTCCATGGGTCCGGATGGGATTCATCCCCGGGTGCTGAAAGAGCTGGCGGATGTCATCGCGGAACCTCTCTCAATTATTTTTCAACGATCCTGGGAGTCTGGAGAGGTCCCGGTAGACTGGAAGCTGGCAAATGTTGTGCCGATTTTCAAGAAGGGTCAGAAAGAAGACCCTAGCAATTACAGGCCTGTCAGTCTCACGTCAGTGCCTGGTAAAATCATGGAGAAGGTGGTTCTCGAACGTATTGAGGCGCACCTGGGGGACAAAGCAGTCATTGGTCCCAGCCAGCATGGGTTTGTGAAGGGTAGGTCCTGCCTAACTAACCTGATTTCCTTTTATGATAAGATCACCCGTATGGTGGACCAAGGGAAACCAGCTGATGTGATTTTTTTGGACTTCAGCAAGGCTTTTGACACGGTTTCCCATAGGATCCTACTGGACAAAATGTCCACCATACAGCTAAATAAAAACATCATACGATGGGTGAGCAATTGGCTAATGGGCAGGGCCCAAAGGGTTATGGTGAATGGCGCTGCGTCAGGCTGGCGGGCGGTCACTAGTGGGGTCCCTCAAGGCTCCATTTTAGGGCCGGTACTTTTCAATATTTTTATAAACGATCTGGATGTAGGAATAGAAGGTATTTTGAGCAAGTTTGCTGATGACACCAAACTTGGAGGAGTTGTGGACTCGAATGAGGGTGGAAAGGCCTTGCAGAGGGATCTGGATAGGTTGGAGAGCTGGGCGATCGCCAACCGCATGAAGTTCAATAAGAACAACTGCCGGGTCCTGCACCTGGGACGGGGAAACCCTGGCTGCACATACAGACTGGGCGATGAGACGCTGGAGAGCAGCCTAGAAGAGAGGGATCTGGGGGTCGTGGTAGACAGCAAGTTCAATATGAGCCAGCAGTGTGCCCTGGCAGCCAGGAGGGCCAACCGTGTCCTGGGGTGCATCAAGCACGGCATCGCTAGTAGGTCAAGGGAGGTGATTGTCCCGCTCTACTCTGCGCTGGTGCGGCCTCACCTCGAGTACTGTGTGCAGTTCTGGGCACCACAGTATAAAAAGGACATGAAACTGTTGGAGAGTGTCCAGAGGAGGGCTACGAAGATGGTGAAAGGCCTGGAGGGGAAGACGTACGAGGTACGGCTGAGGGCACTGGGCCTGTTCAGCCTGGAGAAGAGGAAGCTGAGGGGAGACCTCATCGCAGTCTACAACTTCCTCGTAAGGGGGTGTCGAGAGGCAGGAGACCTTTTCACCATTAACACCAGCGACAGGACCCACGGGAACGGGGTTAAGCTGAGGCAGGGGAAATTTAGGCTTGACATCAGGAGGGGGTTCTTCACAGAGAGAGTGGTTGCACACTGGAACAGGCTCCCCAGGGAAGTGGTCACTGCACCGAGCCTGTCTGAATTTAAGAAGAGATTGGACTGTGCACTTAGTCACATGGTCTGAACTTTTGGGTAGACCTGTGTGGTGTCAAGAGTTGGACTTGATGATCCTTAAGGGTCCCTTCCAACTCAGGATATTCTATGATTCTATGATTTATTTACACATTTTACTTGGTATGCAATATCCTGTAAATATTCTCCCCTTCCTCTCCCTTGCACCCCCCTCTAAAAAAAAAAAAAAAAAATTAAAAAAATGACAACTCATTTGCTTAATTTGCATTTTACATTTAATGAAAATTGGTATATAGAAAAGATCAGGCAAGTTTCCCGTCAATGTTAAAAATCCCAATCAAGTAAATTAAAAATTCCATTGTTTAATACAGCTTTTATATCACTTCACTTTCATTTTCTCTAGCAAGTATGTGTAAAGGTCCATAGGAATCCACTGTATTGAGTATATACTTCCTGCAGAACTCTCTAGGTAACTTTCAGCTGAATTTCCATTTGATTCATTTCAATTTTAAAATATTAATTATTAAAAATAAAATGTTTCATATTTCAACTTTTAAAGCTTTCCTGCTCATAGGGAACAATCCTCATTTCATTCAGGCAGTTTTTCTATATACATAATTAACTGTCTATTTCATATTTCAGCTCCTTATGCTCTTCTGTTAGGAAGATTATATTAAAAAAAAAAAAAAAAAGCCAGGGGGTATATTTGAAAGTATAACAAATTTAGTCTGCTTGCACTGATCATTAAATGAGATCTATCCTTATAATCTGAGTTATCAGGTGAATCTTCTCAGAAGATTAAAAGAATGTCCCTAAAACATCCTGGTAATCGAAGTTGTGTAAAGTCAAAAAGCATACTTGCTGCTCTGTTCATGAAATCCATACTTTAACAAAAGAAATGAAAGGCATCCTTGCACTTCTCAGACTTCAAGACTCTTAAGCTTTGAATTGAAATGAAGTGAATAAAAAGTTAGGTTTAAGCTTTAAAAGAGTGGTTCAAGTCTTCCTGTAAGATATCTAGACTCTACATCTTTTAAAATAATTTAACAAGGCACACCCAAGTACAAGATGTACCCACTCCAAAACAATCATATTTAAATCTCATCAAAGACTATGTTAATGTGCTGGAACAACACTTTATGCAGTCATCTGAGAATTTTAAAGTTTATGCCCGTCTACAAATTTCTGACCTTTCAGCATGTTTCTGTTCACCTGATCTCCCAGCGTGCTGCACAGCGCATTGCAGTGAAAACCTGTGCTAATTCAGTGGTTCTCCCCTCCATCTCTGATTCTTTTATTCCAGTAGTGTTATGGAGAATATTTCCATCATAGCTATCTTGTAACAAGTTTCCTTGAGCCTCAGTAGCATACACTTTTCCACAAAAATTTTTGGATTATTCCTTCTATATAGTTGTATGCAAGGGAAAAATAATTTTTTGTCAGATAAAGGAAATAGCTTTAAAAATAAAAGTACACTCTTAGAATTAAATGAGATTTGACTAGTATAGAAAAGAGATATGTCACCTGATATTTGTTCATTTGAAAATCTGACCATGTAAGTCATATATCATCTAAAGCATTTCAAGCCTGGTGCTAAGAGATGTAAATTTGTCATAAATAATATTTCAGGGAAAAACGAGAGGATTTGATGTGTCACATGTTTAAATTGTAAAACTGATTAAATACAGACTGAAAAGCAGAAGCATGTGTTACAGAAAAAATAGATTTAGATAAAATCATATCCTTAACACTTGATTAAGTAATGCTGTCTTTAAGACTCTTGTCTGATGTGAATTAGAACAATTACATTAGTTTTAAAGAGCACAAAGACAGTATATTTCTTTTTTTAAAAATAAGTTTTGTTTGTCTGTTTCCTACACAATAATTACACTCAATAAGGAAACAAGGAGAAGAGCAGTTCTATCTAGAATCAATGGGGTTTGATGAAGGAATATTTTTAGTCATGGCAGAAGGCAATCCAAGCAAACAAACAAACAAACAAAAAAAAAAGAAAAAAAATGAAAATACAAAAAAAAAAAAAACAAAAACAAAAAACAACAACAACAAAACCCAGGAGCTCTTGCTCTCCATGAGAGCAAATACAGCATTTTCAGTAGAAATACACTAGCTACATGATAAATCTGATTGTGTACTCACAATAAACTTAATATTTTTAATGTATGTCTTGTGCTATTGAACTAGTTTTGTACTATTGGAAAATGTACTGCTCTGTTCAGATAGTTCTCTCTCTGAACTGCTAGTATTTGATACTTAATTCATTTCACACATAAGCCACTTTTCTCCTTCTGGTCATTAATCCTATTAATAAAGGGGATTTTTGCTGTCCTCATATCTCTAAGTGAAGTGAGACTAATTACATGTAGAGACATCTGTCTCTTCTGCAAACTGAGTCTCCATTCTTCCTCTTCCTCTCCCTCTTCCTCTCCTTCTTCCACACTCATTCTATCTTTGTAAAGTTTAATTTTTCTTCACTGTTCAGATTCCACTGAAAAAAATATACCAGAAACTCAACATCATCAACAACAACAATAAACAAACACCTCACCAAAGTGAAAAAATCCTGGAAGAAAATAACTATTTTCAAATAAAAAGAGCTATTTTCAGATAAAAAGAGCTATTTCCAAATAAAAAAGTAAAACTTTTTTTTTTTTTATTATTATTTTATTTTTAAATTAGACCAGTCTGTTTCAAAGCTATTTTCACTCTCACTGTCATCAAGGATTTCTCAGTACAGTGATCACCAGGACCAGAAGTGTCTGGTCTGGGTGCCTTTTCCCCTACAACAGTAGTGGAAAACAGAGGAAATGATGCAAGAGCCTTCACACAGGTTCTGCATATTTTGAAAATTATCATGTTTCATCTCTTAGTTATTTTCTTGGCTTGTACTATTTCAATAAGAAAATTCAGATGCCTGAGAGTATGTTATGATATGCTATGCTGACTTACTCTTCTCGAAATATTAAAGTGCAAGCCTTACATTTTGTTTGAAAGTTTACTATTCCCCACAACTTTACCGGTGAAGTTACCTTATTACCTTATTACAAATAATTCTAAAATCCAAGACAAGACAGGAATAACAGTACTGAAGAACAATGACTACTCCATTTGATTCTATACATATTATATAATATATATATATTTATTAATGTATTATTATTTATACACAATATTTAAAGTAAAAAATACAGAAATTAAAAACATTAAAAAAAAAAATCAAGCTAGGATTCATTCATCACCTTTATGTAATATGAGAAAAATACAAACATTTTCTGTCAATTATGTTGGTCCAGTCTAAATTAAACACGCTGTTTACAAAGAAAATTGCTGTTCACAGGGTTGGCTAGAATGATCACATTTAGGAGCATTTAGGCCTGGACTGACACACCAGTTCACTGACTCAGCTTTGATTTTTAAGCTCAGCAACAGAAGATAAAAATGGTATGTCAGTCCATGTATTCCAGGTAGGCTAGGAAAGTTTATCAAGTTCCTAACACACACACATATATATATATGTAATGAAAGTACTTGCAATTGAGCTAGTACATGGATAATCGAGACAAAGCCATTAGCACGGGTATCCAAGGGTTACCAAATGAGAACTGATACACCCTGTGTGTTTTGAAACTAGTCTGCCTAACTGTCTCATCAAATCACATGTTAAAGATGTACTTTTTTTTTTTTTTTTGGTGTGTGTGTGTGTGTGTGTGTGTGTGTGTAATAAAAGATGTGTAATTACTAAGTGTGAGGCTGGGTCAGCCTTGGTAAGAAAGGCAAAGGAAAACAAAACTGGTTGGCGCCATATGTACTCTCTGTCACTAAAGAAATGACTGAAATCTGTGTGACTATTTCAATCTTTTCCAGTTTGTAGATATTATGCCTTCTCTCCCCATCATTGCTATGATTGCCTATCTCTTTTTTCTGTCTTTATTTTTGGACTTCATCTTCCCACCCCTGCAAGGATGTGCTGCTCTTTACTATAATGTCTCAGAGGTGGAAGGAGGATAATGGTAATTATTTTTTCCTTCTGATTATCAATAAAAAATATTAACTGAACCAGGAATATTAAAACAAACAAACAAAAAAACACTAAAATAATACAGGAGTCAAATACTATGTCTTTGAATCAGTCTCAAACTTAAGAACTTTTTTTTTTTTTTTTTTCAGGGTTTGTTTGTTTGTTTGTCTGTTTGATTCATTGTTTTTGTTTTCCTAGTAAATAATTTTCTTCTCAGTTTATTCCTATGGAACATCTACTACAGAGTTCTCAGCATTCAGTCAAACTCCTGTAGGGTTTGGAGATTCTGGGTTTTGTTTTTCTTTTTCTTGAGCAAGGAAAATAAAATGAATGCAGGATAACTGCGTCATAACTTTAGTGGAAACAAAGTATCCCATCATGAGGCAAAGTTGCATAATTGTGTCTCAGTGACACAGACTTTCAGTGATAGCAGACTATGGAAGCCTTGAAGCCTTGTTTGTGGGCAGTAGAGCTGGATAGATACGTGATGACCTAAGTCTGGCAGCAGGAAGACTGAAGTGTCTGATGATTTGTTGAACTTGCATTCAATAACAGGTGCTTAAATTTGTCCATTACTGCATCTGAGAAGAGTGACGTATCTAGGCCAAGATGAAAACATCAATTTGAATCGGAATGGCCAAATGTAAATAGAGAAAAAAAAAATAATGTTAATATTTCAAGGAGCATTCTCTTATGTCCCAGAGAGGTTCCTCAAATATAAGATCCTGATTTACTTTGGGAAATGCAGTCTCACCTGTTGCATTTGATGGAGCTCAGAAAATCATTGTCAAGACAGAACAAGAATATTACATTTGCAAAACTGTAATTCATTTTTTAATTTATTTAAGAAAACTGCATATAAAGGATAAGGCATATACTTACATACTTGTCATCTAACTTCATTTATAAAAGATAAAAAAATATCAAATCTGTTAAAAGACAGAGTCCTATATGAGACCTACACAGATTCACATATACTTGGAATTTTCTAAATTTGGAAGAGTGAAAAAAAATTGAGGTTTCATGCCACCATTTCCAGGTGCTGCTGCAGACCTCTGCACTCTGAAGCTGAGTCTCCTAAACTCTGTTACCAGAGTCTTGTCTCATGGGGAGCAGAAAGGCTTGTTGCCACAGCCCTGAAGGACAACAAAGCTGTGATTGTGGGGGGAACCCCATTATCCTAGTCTACAGACAGGAGCCACCACCACAGAGGAGCCACAGGCGCACAGGCCAGGTGCCCCAACATCAGCAAGGAGGCTCTCCCCACAGCCCAAAAGGTTACCCCACAGCCCAAGGACATTGTCTGGGATACAGGGCTCCCACTGGGGAGAAAGGAAGAGATATTGGGACTGCACAGGACTAGCTGTGGAATTGTTAGAAGATGTAGTGAAGGTGCAGAAAGGGAGGGATCGAGGTGGTTTGTAGAGGAAAAAACATGGGAAACCAGAGGCAGAAGGGGGGAGGGGTAAGGTAGGTTAATAAAGAAATAATAAGCTATGTAGACACTAGTTATTTGTAGTATTGTGTTGTACATGAATGCAGCATTTCTCCATATTCTGTATTTTTGACAAATATTTAAAAAAAAAAAAAAAAAGAATAAATTGTCCTGTTCACACAGCACTGAGACTCTCTGAGGGATTCCGGGATACAAGTGCAGTCTGTCCTGCCAGTAGTAAGAGTTAGTCCTGCCAGTAGTAAGAGTTAGTGCTTGGAACAGTGTGACTCAGTCAACTTCTAAAGTGCATGTTTGCCTATTTTTCAATTTGGAGAGAATATTAGTAAGTTCTATCACGTGAATGGAACCTCATTTAGTGCTGTGAAGAATCTTTACCCTCTTTTGACTTACATTTGTAAAATTCAGTGATATTACAAAGGTAATATCTTCTCCTTAGTAGATATTAAATATTAATTTATGCCTCACAGCCATATTACTCCCAACTGTTGTCCTGTCAGACATAATAAATGAATTGAGGGTGTGTGGAAGGAAGTGGAGACATTCGGTTTGGATCGGAGACCCTCAAGGAAACTGCATGATACAGGAATTAGTACTGGTGGTTATATAATATCACTTTTCCTTTGAACAAGACAATTAGATAATCTCCACTTGATGCTGGATTAAATGAAAAACAAACAAACAAACAAACAAAAACACAAAACAGCTTTTTTGAGAATTTGAGCACCCTACTAATTAAGGTAACACCAAGTTTTTGTGCCCCATTTTTTGTCTTACATTTAAACAGCCTGTTATACATTAGAAGGTAGTCCTGCAAATATCTTCTTAGATTAAATCCTGTTACATGCTTAGGTGCCTTCAACTTAAATAAGGCAGATATTTTTGGTGCCTTTAAACAATTCCTCTACAGAGTTTATCATCAGAATCAGGCTACTGAGTACTACTCGGTATTACAAGTATAACAACTTGTATTACAAGTATAACAACTACTACTTAGGAACTGGAGCCTGAAATTAATTCATAAGATTGTTAATCAGAATTTAGCTGAATACAAATTATTCTGTGTCTGTGTATGATGGCAGTGGTACAAGAAGCTTGCCTTTTTTATCCTTTTATCTGAAGGATCACTAAGAGCAATACCCTGGTTCAGTGTTCTGGGAGAAACTGGAATTCAAATCTATGCTTCCTAGGAAAACTTAACTTCCAGCATAAGAGGGACTTGGGAATCACAGAATCACAGAATTGTCTAGGTTGGAAGAGACCTCAAGATCATCGAGTCCAACCTCTAACCTAACACTAACAAGTCCTCCACTAAACCATATCACTAAGTTCAACATCTAAACGTCTTTTAAAGACCTCCAGGGATGGTCACTCCACCACTTCCCTGGGCAGCCTATTCCAATGCCTAACGACCCTCTCAGTAAAGAAGTTCTTCCTAATATCCAACCTAAAACATCCCTGACACAACTTTAGCCCATTACCCTGTCACCAGGCACATGGGAGAATAGATCCCACCTCGCTACAACCTCCTTTAAGAAGGTACCTGTAGAGTGCGATAAGGTCACCCCTGAGCCTTCTCTTTTCCAGGATGAACAAGCCCAGCTCCCTCAGCTGCTCCTTGTAAGACTTGTTCTCCAGACCCCTCACCAGCTTTGTTGCCCTTCTCTGGACTCACTCGAGCACCTTGATGTCATTCTTCTAGCGAGGGGCCCAAAACTGAACACAGTACTCGAGGTGCGGCCTCACCAGAGCCGAGTTCAGGGGGACAATCACTTCCCTAGCCCTGCTGGCCACACGTTTTAAAAAGATCATCTTTTGTTTGTTTGCTTGATAAAGAGCTGGGACTGGATGCATGTTTAATGGAAAACTAAAAACATAAAAGAGGTCATGTGCACTTATTGTATAGAGTGTCAAAAAGCCATTATTAGTCACAAACATTCCTAGTGGGTAAGCAACTCAAAGAGAATCAGAAATGCTTTTAGGAAGCAAAAATATTTGAGAAGCAAATAAATGTTTTCTCCTGTCAGTTCACCTCACAGACTTCCTTATAAAAGTTATTGTAAGTGTACAACATGTAAATCAACTTGGTAATGCAGTTACTTACCATTGAGCCTCTAGAAATTTACTCCACAGTCACCACTGTTTTCCCACTTCTTCCAGAGAAAGCTTCCATTTTCACACCTACCAGCACCGGCTTCTTCCCTGGAAAATTAAGTAATATTGTGCATTCAAAGTGTGCGCATGCTACTGACTGAAATCATTATAGCATCTAAAATCCGCTAAAACAGCAAGGTTATATTTTGAATTTAACCTTACTAAACATTTTTTGTGAACATATCCAAACTTTAGTCAAGTGCCTTAAGGCAGAGATTATACCCCTCCCCCCCCCAAAAAAAAAAAAGAGAGAGAGAGAAAATAAAACCTCAAGTATTAGCAAATAATAGACTTAATTTCCTCTTTTCCAGTAACACATGAAGACATTACATTGACTAAACCAGACATCTAAAGCCTATAATTGATATTTAAAAAAAAAAAAAAAAAAAGCGAAGAAAATGACTTTATTTTCTTTTTACAGAAGGTTATTATTCTAACTTTCTTTCATCTCATTAGAGCATCAGGCAGATAATGTAATAAAAAATTATATGCAAAATCCAATAGCTTTCCCAATCCAGTTACTATATCTGACAGTGTAAATCGAAAGCACTTTAAACAACTGAAGTTACTCTGTGTTTTAACCAGTGAAAATGAATCAGGTATAATAGGTTGTGGGTTTTCTTTAATGATTCAGAATGTATTAGCATCTTTTGTATTGCTGCTTCTCTTTTGTTTCCTGTGAAATGAAGTAGTATTACAGATATTCTCAAATATCCATTCACAAGAGCAGCTGCTCATATTTCCAAGTATTCTATTTCTGACCATTGTCAAATATATATTTTCAGTTAGCTTTAGATTTAAAAAGAGTCAGATTTATTGAACAGTAATTTCTGAGAAGCCCCTAAACATTTTTATAATAATCATCACTTTTTATTGACTTCCATTTTCTCATACCAAAGCCAACTTAATGAACGGAGTACACACCACTAACTAAAAAATGATTGTGAGTATTTGGACAAATAATTCTTTCAGCTTTTTGTGAAAAACAAAACAAAACAAGAACCAAAAACCACTGGTTATACTAATTGTTACTGTTACTAATTGTTACTAATTGGGTCCTGAATCTCATCACAGTCCTGACTGTCCCTGACCTGATCTTCTAGGGCCTCCCCTCCCCTGCCCTGCCCTGCCTCATGTCTGTCCCCTGGGCTGCCAGCCCCTACCCCAGTGAGGCCATAGCAGGGCTGGGCTGCAGCTCCCCACAGATCTGTCCTGCCCAGACTTAGGCCCTTCTGAGTTGGGCCCAACTGTGGGCCCAGTCTGGCCTAGGCTCAGCCATTGCCAGGTTTGGGGCAGAGGTTATACCAGTGACCCTGGCTGTCCTGCTCCTTGCTGGGGTGGTGGGACAGGCCTTGGCTGGGGAGCTCTGCCATGACAGACCCCATGGGGAGACACCGCCAGTGCCTGCCTATGGGAGCCACCAGCCTCATGGCACCATGAGCATCAGCTCTGGGGCGCAGGTTGCTCAGGGCTTTATCCAGTTGGGTCATGAATGTCTTCAAGGCCAAAGACCGCACAGATTAGTGTGATCTGTCACATTTCCGCCACCCTTTATTTTTCAATTCCCCATAATCTTTTAAAATATTCCATTTTGATTTACCTGAATCCAATTCTTCCTAGAGAGGCTTGATCTAATTCAAGAGTTTCCCCATTACTACATAAATCTTCATAAACAGATGGAAATCACTTTATAAAATGGAATACTGAAAGATGACATTACCCACCATTTAAGATGTTGTCATGTTGATTCAAATCTGAAATGTAAAGTTCCCTATTTCAGTAATTTCCATTTCATTGGAAAATAAAGTTCCATTTCAGTAATAGTACTACAGATGAGTCAAAGTACCATAGATGAGTCAAAGATTGATTCCAAAAGTCTGAGTCACAGGCACAGTGCCGGTGACATTTGGTGAGCTGTTTCTTGTCCAGAAAGTCACACAGTCACATACCCCTGTAATGGGGCTGAGGGGCTTCCTGCTCTGCCTCCAGCAGCCTGGGCCTCTTGAGCACCCCAGGCCTCCACATGTCCCAGTTCTAGGGACACCCTCCTCTGGCCCCCAGGCACCTGCTCTACTCTCCAGCTGGTCCAGCTCGGTGCAGGCCAGCATCACACACTGAGAGCACACCCTCATTGTGCCATGTGCTAGCACCACAAGCACGTGAGACACCCACCTTGTTCCACTCCAGAACTCAGAACCACTTCACTTTTGGCAGTGTTTGTCATGTAATCTGACAGACAGCACTTCTTGATGATGGTCAGCATTAGATACACACGATTCTTCTCAAGTCCCTCCTGTGGAAGCAAGCTGGGACACCATATACTGTAAACACACATGAAATAAGAAAGAGTACTACTGCCACTTCCTACTTTTTGTGTTAGCTGACAAATGTAATTCCAAATCTGCTGGTTGCTTTTGTTTGTCAGTGCTCTAAACAGCAAAGGAAAGGAAAACTTTTTTTTTTTTTTTTCCCTAGAACAAAGCTTTTTAATAATTATTTTGGTGAAGAGGAAAGTATCTAATTCTAACCTCCAGAAAACAGTAAACAATTGGCTGTTACTGAACGAAAAGAAACAGAATATTTATTTAGAAGAATACATTCTCAAGGAAAAAAAAAAAAAAGCAAGAATGATATAAAAAGATTCAGAATGGAAAATAAACTATAACAGCAACAACAACAACAACAAATAAACCAAAACTAAGATATTTTTTTCACTTTCTGTCTTGCATGTTTTCATCAGATCTGTATAATGATCAGACAGTATTGCTGCAAATATGTGAAGGTAGAAATCCCACAGTGGTCAAAAATACTTTCCTGTCGTTACACAGAGCTATGAAAGTCAAACTTTCTTGAGTCAATTTGTCAGTGGTTGAATGATGCAACAGTACTCTAACTCCATTGATTTACATATTTTTTCTATAAAACTTTGCATTTTTCCAAGCAGAAATAGATTCTCCAACTCCATATATGCAATGCTGGTGGCTAATGATACTGTCAGTCAATACATTTTATTTAATCTGTGTAGCCTCTGTTCACATGTTGTCTCAGTTTACTAAATGAAAATAAGAGAAGTCAATGTTTCCAACTCAGTCATTCTTCACAACTGCATCAAAAGACCCTGAGAAGACATTTGTGACTGTTACCCTCCTACTGTGTGTCTCAGCGATGAATCACATACAGTGACATGGATACCTTCAACAATGTTTGCACTTTGTGGTAGCGTGCACTGTCAGATTTGCTGAAATTCAGTTTTATTTCTGTGAGTACTAAATCCACTGACATTATAAGTTATAGTAGTAAAATGCTACAGTTTTTTGTTTGTTTGTTTGTTTGTTTTTGACTTACTTCATTAAAAAGCAAGTCTCTTGATTAAATGTGACCTAACGTCTTGTACTGAAACTTTAAGAGAAACAGACTACATGAAAGATAAAAGTTGCTGTGAGTTGCAGCTCAGAAGTCAAATAAAAAAAAGTTATTTTGTTCAGAAAAGGTAGCTTGATATGCCTGTAAAATTTATAGGAATCAATCTGCTTCAAAACCTCCTAGGAGTTGGAGAAGGAAATTACATTTGACATAATGGGAAACATTTGAGATTTTTAATGCAAGGCAATGTATTCTACATACTTTGTATCAAGAAACTTTTTCAATCTGCTCCTATCTGTGGGCCAACACTTCTGATGGTTTTTAAAACGAGAGAAGAAACCTTACTCTGTATAAGGGACATTGACAATATTTATATGCTTATGATGGAAATGTGCGTTTTAAAATAAAACTTTATTGGGAAGTTCATTAGAAAGTTTCCTTAGCTATAACTTGTTTTACCCAATAACGGAAAACAATTATTTTGGTCAATTTATATTTATTTGTGATTGTGTGAGCAGTGGATACAAATGAAAAAAATAGCAATGAGGATTACATATTTGTAACATATTTTTTTCTTCCAAGAATCTAGTTGTTATTATTGTTATTGCTATTGTTATTGCGATTATTTGAAAAAAAATGTGCCATAGAGTGAGATAGGTAACTTTCGGTGTGGAGTTCTCATGCATGTAGACCAACATGCATGAAACCCCCATATCTCTATGAACGTCCATAGAGATATAGCCTTTGACTACTATATTCATGGCTTTCTGAACTGTTCCTGAAAAAGTTATGAATGCAAAATTCAGATTTATCTTTAGCTGCTGATAATTTTTTAAGTGCATGTTTGCATAATGTGTTTTATTTTTTCTTTGTATTTAAAATACTTCTTTACCATGAAATAATAAATTGCATATATGAATCAGCTAACCTTTGTAGAAAGTTCACTGAATTTGAATAGAAAAATACAGATAATAGTGCAATTGTATTAACCAATTATATATATGAGTGTCCACGGTTATTCAGTACTCATAGATGAAAAGATAGCATGAAAAAAATTCTAAAAGAAAACGAGGTTTCTTTGTTCATTTTGATACAAAATTGTAATACAGGAGTGTTCATGAATTGAGGTAGAGTAAAGCTAAAACTCATTACTAGTCACAGATTCAAGGGCTAACACACTTTCATGGAGACTTTGCATTCAGAGAACATCTAGAACATCAAAGTAGTTGTTTCCAAAGTTAAAGAATGCCAAGTCCTGTTCATGTAATAACTTCAGTGTACTGAAGTTAGTCGCTTTTTTTTAAATCTTACCAGGAAGGAGCTAGTGCTAATACCAAGAGAGCTGTCCTGAAAAATACGTTCAAAAGAACAATACACAAAACCTGCTCTATTTACTTATTATATCTTTGTCGTCTCCCTCACAATTTTAAGCCCATGGGAATAATTAGAATATCATTACATATTAACATTTCATTGTACATTTTTTCTTCTACCCTCAAAAGCCTCTGAAATTTCACAGACAATTTCATTGGTGTTTCATTCCATAGCAAAATTTAGGTTAAAGTCCTGGAAAAAATGAAGGTAATCTTTTTCAGTTAGCACCAAAGTGGGAAAAAAAAAAATCACCTTCACAGTTTTAAACATCTGAAAACAACCATCTTATTTTCTTTAATTTTGACTGTCTGCAGGTCCAGCACTGACTAATATTTAGAGACAGATGTATGAGAAGAGTTCCCATCATTAACATTTAATAAACACAAAATAAATCATCATAATAAAAAATAATAATGTAATAAATAGGTGAATGAAGGAGCTTACCCTACCATATCCAGGTATTAAAAGAGCTATAAATAAAAAGCAATTTATTTTTATAACCTTCTCTATTAATTCACCATTAAATTCTTCTTTCTCGGATAAAATTAAACCTACCCTAAATTAATTGGCATGTTTTCTGTTAACTTAAAAAAAAAAAATCTATGAAAAAGAAATTGGAAGTAAGACTTTATATTCTCTCATGAAATAAATCAGAGCTTGAGCTAAGAGCCAAATCCTGTAACAACTGCTCACAGCATGCCCTGAGAGTTTGCTTTTAAAGAGAGAAGCTCCCTGTATCATTAAGGGAGGGAAAAAAAAAAAAAAAAAAGATTCAGAACTGCAGTTGTCACCATCTGAGCAGCTAATGAGGATTGCTTCTGGTGAACTACTACGAAATGGAGTGAACTACTAGTGCAGGAAAATATTGAAATTCATGCCTTCTCTGAGGCATAGGAAGAATGCAAAGGGCCTTTGCTGACTGCTTGCCAGCTGTTGTGGGGGTCAGCCCTTTGAGGGGCAGAGTTTAGACTTTCCTCTCCATAGCACTTACTGACATTTTCTATTTAGCTAGCTGGTGCTTCTGCTTTTCTGTTTTGACTCATTTGAACATCGTAGATCGGGGGTATCCATTCCATGTGGAACAGAGGGTAATAGAAGACAGGTGTTACATATTCTTGGAAGTACTACATTTAATTTCCTGTTAGCCTATTGCACTATCCAGCCACTTCCAGCTGTGAGAAACTTAATGTACCTGCACAGGCTTCTGGAATATTCCATTTATTTTTTTTCAGTTAATTACTTCAGTTACTAAAAAATACCATCTTCAGCATTTTAATCCATACTTTCTGTCCTAATGCCAAGGCCATTCCATTCTCATGTCAAGACAGGAGTGCCAGCTGGGTTGCAGCTATGGCATCCGCTCAACCTCCTCACACATCTGCAGTTTGCCTTGGAGTTGCCCTCATCCAGGCATTGAGCCTGTAATGAGATCATGGCTCCAAGTGCAGTCTACAGCTATGGGCTGCTCTTTTAGAAGATTGATTAATGACAGTAAGATCTGGTCTGTATTTTCCTTTGCCTCTATACATCATATCAGCCACAGTAAAATGTAAAGAATAAGAAGGTGTGACATTGAAGTGTGCTTCAACATAGAATTGCATCCAAAGCAAGAAACAAATTATATCAGATAGCTTTAGTTTTGTTTATTTATTTATTTTGTGTGTGTGTGTGTGTGTGTGCACTAATGCTGCTACAAATCCAACAAGTACAAACATCTCAACGCATACTGATTTTATTTCATTTGATAATGGCAGGCTTTTGAAGCTTTCTTTACCTAAAAGTGGCATCTTTCAAACAGAGAATCAAGATGTTAGGCAGAGGCACTCATTATTGTTTACTGTTCGTTTTTCATAGCAAGAAAGAAGAGCACAGAGGAGTTCAAACGCTATCATCTGTACAAGACGATACATTATTGTAAAATGCAACTTGCTGTTATCGCTGGTATTATCATGAACAATGTATCCATTATCACTTTGTAGAGGGCTTCTTATCCTGTTATCTTGCTTTGAGTCTTGCAAAGTGTACTTATTGTGGATGGCTTGCTTATTACTCAACTGGTAGCATACTCCCTCACATTTTTCAGTTTCTTTCATCCAAAGAAAACAACAGCAGTGCTTTTCTTGGGTTGAGGTGCAGAGGGGTTGACTTAAACTTTGTTTGTTTGCTTTTCTGAAGTGCTTTGTTATTGCAATGAGTTCAAAGATGAAAAATTAAATCTAATGTGGGCTAAAAAAGATAGTTTTGAGGGGATCTTTTTTCATGTCCACATTGGTGCAGAATTTATCTGCAGTTATTTCTCTACTGTGAAAAGGATTGGATTGGAAGTTTGTTTTAGCTGTTAGCACAGCTCTACCTATTTTTTCCTGTTGCCCTGCCCTGAAAATGTGTTTATGCTCACAGATGCAGAAAAGCCATTCTCCCTGTTTCACACCTGACCATATGAGGAATAAGCATACCTTGGGACAAATTTATTCCAGAGAGTAACTGGTAGTTTAAAGGATTTTATGCAGCCATCCTAATGATTGAGCCTTTTGTACAACCCATTTGCATCACATAGACTGATGATGAAGTCCTTGTCATCAGTATTCATCAGTATATATACCCTGTCGTCTACACATATATAACAATCCTCTGCTCACAATGTTGCTCAGTTCTGTTAACCTGATTATTCAGGGAAGGAGTACAATGTTAGTGCAAGAGAACACACAGTTGAGGCAAAGAAGGGTTTAAGCTTTTGCATGTCTTATTGTCAATAAGCTTCAGCATCTACAAGCCATGCTTGGTTAATTTTGTTTAGTAAATTATATGAGTTACCAGAGGTGGAGCTCAGATGCTGTACCAGAAAACCCATTACATTTGGACATTATGCTAATTACTGAGGTATGTGAGATATAAGGATTCAGTATATCAGGTTGCGAGAAAGTAAGCTGTAATCATCATGCTCATTTTACTTATAAAAATCCAAGCTGGCAAGAAGCTGAAACAAAACTGTAATGAAAAGCAGTTGACTAATTAGCTCAGCAACAGACTTTCACTAATTTATTTAAAAAAAAAAAAAAGAATTAAATGTCATAAGTTGTGAACCATAAGCACTAAGCACTTTCCAATTAGACATTTATTTAAGGGAATTGCTTTTATAGGATTTTGCATGTGTTTGAGGTTGTTTTTCTCTTTGAAGGATATTTTAAAATTCTGTCAGCATCCTTTGAGACAAAGTACTCAGAGCAATGTGATTTATATGCAATGTGTGGGCCACACTTGTGACTCAGGCCTTCTACATCATTGATGAATCATAAGGGCGTCACAGGACAGCAGGAAAGGTCCAAGGGAAACGTCCTCTGGCATGGAAACTCTCAAGTGTTATTGGAAATGAAAAACTTAACCTTGCTCTGTACCAACATAGGGGAAGTACCTATGTTCTTTATGTTCAGCCACAGCAGGGTGCCTCTAGGCTGCCCTGAACAGCAGCGGGGCTCTGGTGTGTCCCAGGTATCAGCAGGCAAAGCAGAGCTCATTATCCCTGCAGCAGGTCAGGTGCTGACCAGGCGCTTCACTCCACACTGCTGCCACTTCTGAATGTGGGGTGGTGGGGCAGATCCTTCAGCCTTCCCATGGGCTGCATACACCAATCTCATGCTGGGGAGTACCACACCTAGCCCTCTCCTCCAACAGCCTCGTGTGAGGTGGGGGCTGCAACCCACACCAACCCTCACTGCCAGCCGTGGGAACAGTCAGCCCAGCAGTCAGAGTATCTGGCAGACTTTTAGTCTGCTCATTAATAGGTATTTTTAAAGACATGGTCAATGGAAGAGGGGGTAGAAACCATTCTGATTTACAGTGTGATTGACTCAAAAGTGTAAGCAGCGTGTCATACTGTGTATGACTTCATTGCCAAAGATTTCAGGACACAGTATTTCCTAAATCTCTACTGAAAGTAAGTAAAGCTGTGGTTGAGACTGAGCTGATAGCTCTCTTTTGCTAGAGAAAAGTCCAGGTTCTGCATTATGTCTCAGGTTTCTATTCTATTTCTTGGTTGTTTTTCTTTTTGTTTGCCTTCCTTCCCCCCTCCCCCCCAAGGTTAAAACTTCTTTCTGTGCTGCTTCCCCCATTCTCCTTTTTCTCAGTCTCTTAGCTGTGACCAGATAAAGCTTTGCACAACCCACCACAGCACCTACTTCATCCTCCTTGTGGTAGTGACTATCACAACACCTGCTCCCACATCCCACTTTTGTGCTTTTTTTGTGGAGGGTGTGTGTATGTTATGGTCTATGCAAATACTTGTCTAGAGAGAATAAAGTCACAGGTTATACTTTCTTTATTAGAGTATCAGATTTTCTTTTTTAGTTCCTTTTCTGGCATCTGTCCAGACAGGTTATTTTTGGACATGCATATAATCTCAACTTCATGGCTTTGATTTAACAGAAAAAATGATAGAAAAGATGATTGCTTAAAGCCATCTAAAAGGACAATGGAGAAAGCAGTGTTTCTTTGACTATGTGCTTTTAACAATGGGTATTCACAGCTCTCCAAAGACAGGGTGTAAATGTTGTTGTTCTAACCCCAAAACTTTGTTAAAAAGCATACAACTTTGCTTCTTAAATGACTATTTTGGAATTTAGTGACCTGCACTTAGTAAGATAAGATGCTGATAGGAACACCTGACCTAGTAGGACAGTATGAAAAAGTGTTCAACAGCCTTTCTATTGTTAAAGGGGTGTTATACAAGTTATAAGAAGTAGTGTTTATCTATGACCCTCTTACCTCCTTCCTTTCTCTCCTGTTCTTCATGGAACAAAGAACCATGTGTGGTATATCTCCTTCCCATCCCCTCTGACTAGTCAAACTAGTCTGGAAACCCATAGCCTATTAACTTATGTTCACACAAATATGGTTATAAGGAGCAAATGTTGTGCAACATCTGGTCTTTCAACTTGTCTTATCAAGCTATAGAGTGGACACTCTTTGAAGAACAAATGCTCTCCATCAAAGTAGCCTTCTGTGTGCAGGATGCTCCCCACATTCCTCCACCCTCTAACTCACTTTAATTGATTGTTTAGTGCTTGGAAATCTATCTTCCTGCTCTTGTTGCAATATTTACGTTTCAGACCACCTAAGGCAGGTATGCAGTGACAAAAACAGTGTTTATATTGTGATATGTATAAATAGCAGATAAAAGCTCTTTCTTAGAGCTTTTCTTATATTTCTTATATTTTTGCAAGCAAACAAAATAAATGAAAAACACATGGCATAATCAGGTAACAAACAGGTGAATTAAACAGGAAGAAAAAAATAAAAGGAGCAGCAGCATTGGGTACTTGGTTCATCAAAAATATTAAGCGCTTTTTTTTCCACATTCTCAGTTCAAAAGTTTGCATTACCGGAAAATAAAATGCCTGCTTTCCTGTCCCCCATACCAAAACTGAACAAAACTTTGTTTCTCCATAATTGGATGTAGAATGATATATGTAAAAATAATCAAACTTTCCTTGAATCAGCATGTTTCTCAGTTTGCTTGTTGCATGAGTGAATAAGGCTTTAATGAATCTGGCCACTCAACAACACAGTGGAACACATTACATTGCTTCATCTCTTGCTGCAACAAACTTTTCTCTGTGGGGAAAGTAATGAATACCTTTCAAGTCTGCTTCAAATGATCTCCTTGTTTTCCTTTTTTTTTTTTCTTTTTAATTTTTGATTATGAGGATTTGTAGGATTGGGTTGGGGGGACAATGACACACGATGACATTTATTTTCAACATGAAACAGAGGGGCTTTACAGTAGTTCCATTCTTCAGAGTTGGATTACTAGATCAAAAGTTTTGAGCCTTTTGAAAATTTGAAAATGAAAATGAAAATTTAGGAACAGACTAAGAACCAAAATTAGACCCCCCAGTCAAGCATTAGAACTTAATGGGTATACCATATGTTTATTATTTTCATGTTAATGCAGTTAACCTGTAAGGGCCTATTGAAGTTATGCACAGTATAGAGAGACTCAAGATGATTTAGACTTAAATAACTTATGGTTTAAAGAGGTTTAAAGAGATACAATAGGAAATTTGCAATATAATTCACATTTTATGTCTGGAGAATTGAAAAATGAATGACGCATCTGTATGAAGCTTTTAGTTCAGATCAAGAAAGGCTTCTGAAAGTGAATCTACTGACCTTCTTTGCTGTCTTTCATATCAGGACATTCTTGGAGTACATGAAGTCAATTGTTTTCAGATTAAAAATAAACTGAAAGTCATGCTTCAGGAATGTTCTAGTGCACTTCAAATAATTAACATTCATTCCATAACATCAGACTCTGGGCAGAAGTAAGAACCCCACCTCAACCTCCAAAATGCATATGGACATCAAGCCTTCATCATCATGTGATTCATTCTTGAAGATCCACTTCTTTTATTCCTGTGACTTGAAAATGTATATAGAGCTGGAGATGGTTATGGTCCCCCAGGACTATCTTAAGTAAAACCAGGCTTGCAGTATTAAGCCTGAGTGAAGAATTTTTCACAGTAGAATTTAATTTGCAGAATCCAACTGTTCTGTTTTAATTGAAACTGGGCTCTTCTGATTAAAAAAGATAAGGGGATAGAGGAGAAATATTGAATCACAGAAAGCAACATAAGCTGCACGCTGCAAGTCACTGTTTCTGTTGAAGGCTGACTACTGCTTATTATCATTATGAATCAAAAGTCTAAAGCATTTTTCTGCATCATAAACTGGTCTGTCACACTATTTCTTTTTCTTCATTGTCTGGGTGGCTGTGTGCCATCAAGAAAAATAAAAATAAAATCTGAGCCCCTGTATATTTATTAAGCCAGGAGAATGCTTGTTGTAGAACACATATGATCACGTATTAGTTACAGGAGAAGCTGCCTGGAGTCTCTTCCTTGGAATTATTCCATATGCATTTTATTGAGTACACTCAAAGAGGACAGAGATGAAACAGAGAAAAAAAGCTTCCAACTGAAGAACCACCACCAACAAACAAACAAACAAACAAACAAACCTTGTTATGCTGTTTGAATTAATTACATACCTAAAATGCAAGCCATGCATCAGAAGATGTAGATGTTGTCTCTGGATCTGACTTCATTTCATAGAATCGTTTGGGTTGGAAGGGACCTTAAAGATCATCTAATTCCAATACTCCTGCCATGGGCAGGGACACCTCTCACTAGATAAGGTTTCCCAAAGCCCCATCCAACCTGGCCTTCAACACTTCCAGGGAGGGAGCATCCACAGTTTCCCTGGGCAGCATGTTCCAGTGCCTCACCACCCTCAGAGAAAAGGATTTCTTCCTAATATCTAATCTAAATCTGCCCTCTTTTAGTTTAAAGCCATTACATCTTGTCCTAGAACTATACTCCCTGACAGAGTCCCTCCCCAACTTTCCTGTAGGCCCCTTTAGATACTGAGAGGCTGCTATAAGTTCTCCCTGGAGCCTTCTCTTCTCCAGGCAGAACAACCCCAACTCCCTCAGCCTGTCTTCGCAGGAGAGGTGCTGCAGCCCTCTGATCACCTTTGTGTCCCTGCTCTGGATTCGTTCTAACATTTCCATGTCCTTCTTGTGGTGGGAGCCCTAGAGCTGAACACAGAAATTTAGGTGGGGTCTCACAAGAGCAGAGTAGAGGGGGAGAACCAGTTCCTTTGACCTGCTGGCCACTTTTCTTTTGATGCAGCTCAGAACATGGTTCATGACCTTGGACAGAAAATCAGAGACAGCATGGCCTCTGATGTGACAGTCTCAGCCCTCTAACAGCAAGATCTTCAAAGAGTGATTCAGTGCTCCTGTAGGTTTGTCAGGGAGCAGCTACAACCAGCCAATGAGAAAAAGTAGAAAAGTAGGCAAAGAATACGTCTGAGGTGATTTCAAGTGCCTTGACGGTTGACTAAGGGCTGCTCATTAGGAATTTGTTTTAGCTAGGTTTCAGAACAGGCACAGAAAAATTAAAGAGAAAAATATCTGGCTTTTTAGATAAACAGAGAAACTGCCATACTGGGGACTTTATCAGTCCAAGACAATTGAAATCCTCAGTTTTCACTAATAGTTTACAATATTATTCACCAATCATGGTGAGTGACAGTGACAAACTGTCTTTCCCCTCCATAGGCCCATCTACAAGCTTTGCAAGTTTTATGGGACAAAAATAACAACAAGCAGAAAAAAAAAACAACCAAACAAAAAACTTATATTCCTGTGGCATGAGGACTCTCTGAGTTCTGTTTTCTTTGAAATCCTTACATTTTTTTTTTGTGGTGAAGAAAAATATGCATGCATAAACCTGAAAGCCAGGATCAGAAGATACTTTAGAAACCATTCTGTGGAACCGTTAGTTACGCTGTCTTTTGCAGCTATCACTGTTGAATGAGACCATGGTTATGGTGAAATCTTGCCCAATTGTTCTTTAGACTGAACTCAGCCTTTTTCTACTAGTCTTGACCTCTTAGTGGAGGTATAACCAATCCTTGTATACCACTCTCAACCTAACTTTTAATGTATTTTTTAATGATTTTTTATGGCGTTTACAAAGAGTCCAAGAGTTTAGAACATCATATGCAGAGTATCTGGGAGCCAGTGGGTAGAGAAATTAGGGATCCAAAATTGGAGTCTTCCTTAGAGTGCTACCAGGGTTAGGTGGCATGAAGAATTCTCTTGGTTTGAGCTAGAATAGAATAAATCTTCCCCATAGTGGGTATGGTGATGTATTTTGGCTTTAGTATGAGAACTAAGTTGATAACATACTGATGTTTCAATTGTTGCAGAGAAGTGATTACACTTAGTCAAGGACTTTTCAGCTTCTCATACTACTTTGCATGGCATTTTCTGCCTTCTTCTGTCCTGCACCTTGAAACTTTAGGAAAGTTCACAGGAGTCTAACACTACAATAACTCCAGCTCAGAGAAGCACTGCAAATTTCTGTTAACTTGAATAATTTAGCCAGACTTGGGACTATCTCAAGCAGGTAAACACTAACATTCATACAATGTAGATGTCCATGGGTGAGAGAGCTAAGGACAAACCTGTGAACATTTATGTTCTTATATTTATAGCCCCCTCACAGGTCTTACTCTGAAGGACTTTTTCAAAGATGAAATCATTACTTTTTCACATCCTTGACTTGAGTTTTAAACCTTGAGCTTCACAGGTATTGATAATATACCCTAGTAAATGTACGTTGCTTTAAATGAGCAAAATTAGAGTTTCTTGCTGCATGACTAATTAGCATGAGCAATCTCTTGTCTCATAGCAACCTAGATCTGATGATGAACACCTGCCAGCCCAGATGGTTTGGGGAGGAATTTTCTAGTTTAATAGAATAAAGTACTGTTTCTGAGCTGTCTCAAACTATTATTTAACAGGAATTTTGCAAGAAGTCTGAAAAGTGATTATTGTGAAATCTTAACAAATAAGCATCTCCAAAATTGTCATGTTCAACTGTCATCACTTGTCAAGGGATGGGGGGTGGCTTTTAAATAATGCATGGCTGTTACATCTCATTCTGCCTATGTGTGCTAACAATAGTATTGAATAGGCATAAACTCAAGAATGCTACCACTGTCTCTCCCCCCCCCCCCCCCCCAAAAAAAAATAATTACAATAGCACCTGCAAAATTACAAAACTTGATCTCTCATAAGAGATAATTTTTCAATATTTATTGAAATCTATATTAACAAAAAGCTGTAGGAATGAACTTAGTGAGTTCTAGTAGATTTTTGTAAGGTTTCAGATAAATGTTCAAATATGCCAATTCTTAAATATTTATTGAGTTGAGTCTTGTAACTTACGGCAATATTTCAGTACAGGTATGTGAAGAACTCCAAAATATATGTGTGCTAGAGATATTGTTTCACCAACCTATTAACTGTTGAAATTCTGATCTCACTGATGTCAAAGCCACCAAGATTTCAGTCCACTTCTGCCCATAAATCCACATCTCAAACTCTAAAGAGATTAAAAAATTTCTCTGAAGAAAACAACATTAATAGTTTTGGTGAAAAGTCTTGATCTTTTTCACTTCTGCATTTTAAAATTTAAAACCAAATTTGATATAAAACCAAATATTTGATAACACAGAGAGGAAAGAAATCCTTCTTGGAAATTTGGTCATCTCTGTATTATATCTCAGGTTTCTGAGCCTGATATTCATTAGTTAATATCAATGATTAATTTGGAAAATGGACAGGCACACTGATGAAGAAAAAGCTTAGTGTTTAAAAAACTTGTTAATGATTGTCCCGCTTGCCCATCTATCTCCCTTTTATTGAATCAAACCATTCAATATGAAATATGAAGAGCTTGTTTAAAAATACTGTGTTGCTCTGAAGCTCCAGAAAGGAGGTACTACATACAATAACATATTCCTAAACTGCAATTAAGCAGCTAGTTTTAGCGATCCTTATGTCAGAAAAAAAAAAAAAAGTTGCATTTTGTGATTCAAGTATTGACTTTGCAACACCAACAATAAAGACTTGTTTTTTCCTCAGTAGTCTAAACGGACACTTGAAAAAATATGTAAGGTGCATAAAGGGAGCTTATATTCCCTTCTCTAATGGAATCAACACTTCAAATTATATGTAAGATCTGAAGTGGGAGTATTTCACCATTCACTGCGTGCATTATACACCATAAGTGTATAATATAATCTGCTAATACATTCCAGAGGAATATTTGCTAAAAGTCTTCAACTAAGAAAGAATAGACTACATTGTGTCCTGTGGAACTTGGCTACTTAAGAATGGAAGAACAATATATTCATAATATCAGGAAAAAAAAAAATAAATAAATGCATATTGTCCCCCAAACTTTGGCAAACAACAAGGCAAAAGAAATAGCTACACCGACAAAATAAATAAATAAATAAATAAATAAATAAATAAATAAATAAATAAGATTCAGGGAAAGCTGGGATATGTCAGGCTGCAAGATTAAGTCAGAACATTTCTGTCAGAACATAAAATCACAGAATCACAGAATTTCTAGGTTGGAAGAGACCTCACGATCATCGAGTCCAACCTCTAACCTAACACAAACAGTCCCCACTAAACCATATCCCTAAGCTCTACATCTAAACGTCTTTTGAAGACTTCCAGGGATGGTGACTCCACCACCTCCCTGGGCAGCCTGTTCCAGTGTCTAACAACCCTTTCAGTAAAGAAGTTCTTCCTAACATCTAACCTAAAACTCCCCTGGCGCAACTTAAGCCCATTCCCCCTCGTCCTGTCACCAGGCACGTGGGAGAACAGGCCAACCCCCACCTCACTACAGCCTCCTTTAAGGTATCTGTAGAGAGCAATAAGGTCGCCCCTGAGCCTCCTTTTCTCCAGGCTGAACAAGCCCAGCTCCTTCAGCCGCTCCTCGTAGGACTTGTTCTCCAGGCCCCTCACCAGCTTCGTCACCCTTCTCTGGACCCGCTCAAGCACCTCGATGTCCTTCTTGTAGCGAGGGGCCCAAAACTGAACACAGTACTCGAGGTGCGGCCTCACCAGAGCCGAGTATGTCGGCTGAATATGAGCCAGCAGTGTGCTCAGGTGGCCAAGAAGGCCAACGGCATCCTGGCTTGTATCAGAAACAGTGTGACCAGCAGGGCTAGGGAGGTGATCGTCCCCCTGTACTCGGCTCTGGTGAGGCCGCACCTCGAGTACTGTGTTCAGTTTTGGGCCCCTCGCTACAAGAAGGACATCGAGGTGCTTGAGCGGGTCCAAAGAAGGGCGACGAAGCTGGTGAGGGGCCTGGAGAGCAAGTCCTATGAGGAGCGGCTGAAGGAGCTGGGCTTGTTCAGCCTAGAGAAGAGGAGGCTCAGGGGTGACCTTATTGCTCTGTATAAGTACATTAAAGGAGGCTGTAGCGAGGTGGGGGTTGGCCTGTTCTCCCATATGCCTGGTGACAGGATGGGGGGGAATGGGCTAAAGTTACGCCAGGGGAGTTTTAGGTTAGATGTTAGGAAGAACTTCTTTACTGAAAGGGTTGTTAGACACTGGAACGGGCTGCCCAGGGAGGTGGTGGAGTCACCATCCCTGGAAGTCTTCAAAAGACGTTTAGATGTAGAACTTAGGGATATGGTTTAGTGGGGACTGTTAGTGTTAGGTTAGAGGTTGGACTCGATGATCTTGAGGTCTCTTCCAACCTAGAGATTCTGTGATTCTGTGATTCTGTGAGTACAGGGGGACGATCACCTCCCTAGCCCTGCTGGTCACAGTGTTTCTGATACAAGCCAGGATGCCGATGGCCTTCTTGGCCACCTGAGCACACTGCTGGCTCATATTCAGCCGACTGTCCACCATCACTCCCAGGTCCTTCTCTGCCTGGCAGCTCTCCAACCACTCATCTCCCAGCCTGTAGCTCTGCTTGGGGTTATTGTGTCCCAGGTGCAGGACCCGGCACTTGGCCTTGTTGAACTTCATGCAGTTGACCTCAGCCCATTGGTGCAGCCTATCCAGATCCTCCTGCAGAGCTTTTCTACCCTCGAGCAGATCGACACACGCACCTAGCTTGGTGTCATCTGCAAACTTACTGAGGGTGCACTCAATGCCCTCGTCCAGATCATCGATGAAGATATTAAAGAGGACCGGCCCTGTTTTGGTTAAATTGCAGCAGAACTATCTATCACAATTAAAATTCCAGGATTTTATACATATTCTCTCTTATGTTCTTGTTTTTCTTTACAGAATAGAGAAGGAACAGAACTATATTGTTTTAAAGGAGTCTTTTCGTTTGTTTTTACAGAAATAGCAGATGTAATTGTATGATCCAGAAGTGATTAGTATGGAATACTAATAATGTTTAGAGCAAACCTCCAATAGTGGGCAAATTACAAAACCTGTTAACTCAGTTCTCTAAGATTAGTTATTTCGAAATTAACAACAGACAAACAAACAAACAAAAATGGTTTTATTGAAATTTAAATACTTAAGGTTAGATTAAAATGGAGGTAATGCTATCCTTGTAATGATTATGAACAGAAGCTGACAGGGAGGTCTTTGTATTTCCCATTTTCCTGTTTGATATCTTGTTGTATACTACTTCATCCATAGACTATTTGACAACAAAGTTTTCTCAGGCTAAAATCGTGGCCCGAAGCACATAGGGCAAAATAGATGATGTAATCAAAATCAAACCTGAAAGACATTTCAGAAAGGATATAATGACAGTAACAAAACTGCAATCCAAATGTTTCTTCAAACCAAAGTCTTTGGAAGTGGCAGAAGCTCTCAGATATACAGGGAGGGGGAGGAAAGGGAGATGTATACACATACACACTTGTGTGTGGATTTGTATTTAACAAACAAACAAACAAAGGAAATAGGGTAGAATATTCAGAACAGGATGAGCCAGATTATCTTGGATGGCAAAGGGCATCCAAATTAGGCAGATAAGGTTGCTGAGATCTGAGCAGACCTCCATACCCGATCTATTTTCAAGTTTTGTATCAGGTTAAAAATTGAGCTAAGACATAAGTTTTGTTCTGAGAAATCCTGAGATGAATGGATTCGTACAATATATAGCAAGAAACTTATTATCTCAGGGTATTGGAATTCTTGTATAAATGACTAAATATAGACACATGCACATTGTTGAACTGTGCTGTGTGTAGGAGTCAGGACTGTGAACATTATCACCCTTCCAGTTCTGTATTGTAGAATTTAGATATGTTTCTCCAGGATAGTACTGAGAGGCCACTGCATTCTTAAGTAGCATCATATGAACCAGGAACAATTCTAGGAAGTTAGACTGTCAGATATACATTTAGATAAATATTTCTTTTTTCTTCTACACAATTTTTTCCTTCCTCCTTGATTCTTTATCATGTGTGCATGTTTTGTGTGCTGTTCATCTCAGGATTCGCTCTGTGTTTGGGTTTTCCCTGTTCAAAAAACTGACAGTTGCCTCTGCTGATCATCATCTCTGCTTATACCTTCTCTTCAGAAGTTCTCCTCCTACTGCAGTACCACAATATTTTCAGATGTCTATTCTCAGAGGAAGTGTGAAAACAAAACAAAGTAATAATAATAATAAAATATAAAAAATAATAATATCTGAGTGCTTTCAGAGCTATATTTAATTTCTATGTTCCTGTCTGGTCTGCCTGGGACTTGTTAATATTATAAATATTCATATTTATAAGTATATATATATAAATATAAAGAGGCAGCAAGGCACATGGAAGTAAGAGATGAATTGCACTCTGTCAAGCTGCATGAGACATAAGGGTATCCATTTAGTATCCTTGTGGGGAAATTATGAACCATTGATTTAAATTCTTCAGCTAATGGTCAAACAGCAAGATTTGTAACAGCAATAAGAACACATACTCATGAATAAGTCTAAAACACACTGAAACTATTCCATTCTGTATTCAAGTTCCTTGGTATTTTCATAACAGTATTTTTTGTGTAAACTTAGAACGTCAGTTCTAAAACATGGCATCAGAAAATGCATTTGATGCTTACTGTGTCATATATTTCATTCTTCAGTAATATAATCAACCCATAAAATCTGCATAACCAGGTTTATCTGTTAATCGTTCAATATATTCTATATTCTCTTCTTTCATGCAAGTTCATCGAATCATATTCTGGGTGAGCACTGACAAAATAAAACTAATGTAATCTACCTAGAACCTTTCAAGAAGAAGTTACAACAGGATAACATTTATTTCATACTATTTGGAAAAGGATTATTAGAACTTTTATTAGAAGAAACACTAAAAATATACACCTGTAAAGGAACAACCACTAGATGAAATGACTTCCTTGTAGCTTAGTCTCCTTCCCCACTATAGGATCAAGTTGTCTCCAGCATCAACATCAGCTCCTAGTATTAAAAAGAATATCATGAACAATATAAAGTTCTTAGTTGTATTTTTTAGACTTGCTAAGTGAATCTAACTGGCCACATTCCAGGTGTGTTATTTTTTTTTTGTTTGCTTTCCACAAACATTGAAAAAATGAAGTTTACTGGCATTAATACTTATGGAAAACAGTATTAAATTACTTTTTAATATTTGTGCTGAAGTGGTTTGATCTCTCTTCCAACCAGGGAACAGAAATAATTCTTTGCAATTTAGATAGTTTCATTACAATATGGATATTATTATAATGTAGCTAAATTTGAGTTTTCTTAACTGATCCAGAGAGTGTAAAACATCATTATTGGACAGATACACTCAGAACAACAAGATAAGGAGAAAAAATCATAAATTCATTCAGTGAAATGTGTTACATAAATTATCCATTCTGCTATGAAGATTTGGAAGTCTGTTTGCTGAAGCTTTAACATGTGAATGAAGCAATAACTTAGCTGAGGAAGAGAGAATGAAATTTTATGAATATGTTTGTCTGACTCCATAAATGAAGGCAACAAATCACATAGAACAACAACAAAATAAATTTAGATTCATTGGTTCAAATTATTGTTTATTTAAGCACTTTCTGCACCTAACTTGCCAGTCACTTCTAAGAGCCATTGTAAGAGTTATCTTTCAAGACAATCAAATCAAGATATACCTTACAAGCACTGCCTGTGTAATGTTATTTAATTTGGAAGACAGCAAGAGATGTGAGGAAAATGTCATAGAAAGGCTACAAGGAAACAGCCTGAAAAATCAGGAATGCTGATTGGACAAAATGCAGGGCACTGAAATTATAATTCGAAGGACATGATCTGCATTTCATCTCAAACATGTCTATGCTTTGAGGATTTTTGTTCTGCAACCAAATAAAAAAATACCGTGGGTGTATAGACTTAGCAGGTCCTCCAGTGCTCCCATTACTGCTAGACCAGGAAATGTAGTTACCTGAGTTTTGTTTTTTATAGTATTTTTCAAGGAGGAAGAATCTGCAGGTGACAAATTCTTTCCAGCTGACTATTCTGAAACCACAATGAAAAGAAAGCAAAAAATCCTGTTCCCCTCTTTTCTCCTAATAAGTTCTGAGTAAGAAAGCAAAACTGGATCGCTGTCTTCTGTGAGATCTAGATTTCTTAGCAGTTCTCCAGGATTAATATGTTTCACACGGAGAGTCACGTGCAAATTGAGATCTAGAACCACTGCATAAAGTCATGTCTGAGCTTTGACTCCCTCAAATGAAGGGGACCAAAGTACCTTGGCTGTTTCTAACTGGAGTTTGGGATTTGATTAATATTCACTGTAGAAGTACAACTGTAATTTTTCTTCTTCGTTTTCACTGATTACAGATGGATCTGTACTGCAGTCTCAGGACATCTGTCTAAGCTCATAACTTCAAGCCTAATGATATATGTTAGCTTAGAGAGTCTGCAATGATTTATTCTGGTCCTGCTTCAGCGTAACTACTGAACAGAGGCTGGATCTGAGAAATCTTACATGGTAGCAGGATTCACAGTCTTTGCAATGAAAGATATCCAAACCAAGTGCAGGCTGTAGAGATCAATTAATCATATTTTCTCTATGCCAGAGCTCATGGACATAGTCAAACTACATATATTAAATAGTAGAAATAATATTTGAAATTTTTATATAAACATCCACTGGCAGCAGTGAATAAATGTATCCTTCATGCTACTGAATAAACTTTCCTGTGTAAGCACAAAGACTATCTAAAATATTAATAGGACATTCAGAAGTCCTGCAACCAAGGGAGACAAAAAGCAATCTTGTTTATATTTCCAATGCAAAATGAATGGGAGAAGATAAGCCTGTTTCCAAATATAAAGCCACCTTTCAGGCCTCACTTCTATACAGTAAATAGTGTAAACAATCACACACATTGATTTGCTTCTCAGTCACCATTCAGAATGCATTACTCATATAAAGTCCACTTTTGTCTACTGTAAACAGTTTATGATGATATTTAACCAGTACACATTTAACTATTCTGTAGAAAGGAAAATGGCTATCAAATGCTAAAGCCAAATTCCAAACTCTTCCTACTCTGTCAGTGAATGAAGTAAGCATTCAGAAATTATCAGTGCAGAATACAAAATAAGCAATTATTAGTTACAAAAACCTTTCATTCTCTGCTCATGATCCATATGAATTTAAGCTCCCTTCTTAAAAAAATCCTTTAAGATTTTTACTAAAACTTACATAAGAGTCCTGGACCTTGACTGGTCTTCTACATAATAACAGGATAAAATGTTTGTTCCTTTATTTGGTTCTTCTCACATTGGGCTTACATAGCAAGGTTTTTGGTGGGTGGGCTGCAGGGGTGGCCTCTGTGAGCAGAGCCCAGCAGCTGCCCCATGTCAGATCAGAGGCACCTCCAGTTGGCTCCAAAAGGGACCTGCTGCTGGCCAGAGCTGTCAGGTGGTGGGCCTCTGGGAGAGCAGATTTAATGAAGGGGGGTGGGGGTGGAAATGCTGTACAAGAGCAGTTGGGAAAGGGGAGGCTGTCCCCCTGCAGCCCATGGGTCCCACATGGAGCAGATCTCCATGCTGCAGCCCCCCCATGGGTGGAGGAGCCCCTGGTAGAGCAGGTGGATGTGGCCTGGAGGAGGCTGTGGCCCATGGAGAGCAGGCCCCAGGCCGGATCTGCAGCCCGTGGAGAGGAGCCCACGCAGGAGCAGGGGGCCTGGGGGGAGCTGCCACCTGTGAGGGACCCGTGCTGGAGCAGTTTGCTCCTGGGGGTTGGACCCCGTGGTATGGAGCCGTGTGGGAGCAGTTCTTGAAGAGCTGCTGCCTCTGGCAGCCCCCACAGGATCAGTTTCGGAAGGACGGCATCCCGTGGGAGGGACCCCACAAGGGCAGAGAGTGACCATGAAGGAACAGCGGTTGATGAAGTGTTATGAACTGACCACAACCCCATTCCCATGTGCCACTTGAGGGGGATAAGGTAGAAGAGGGTGAATATAGGGGAAGGTGTTTTTCACTTGCTTTTAGTTTCTCACTGTTCTAGTCTGCTAGTAATAATAAATAATATTAATCTTCCTGTGCTGTCTCTTTTGCCCATGAATAGTTGGTAAGCAATCTCCCTGTTTTTATGGAGAAGAATAATCTTAATCCCTTTTTCATCATGTTCTCTTCGAGGACAGGGAATGAGAGAGCAGTGTGGTGGAGTTCATTTGGTCGTAGATGTAAAACCACCACAGTAAGACTGCCTTCTATGTTACTTCATAAATAAAGTAAATACGCTTAAAGATTTTCAGTTCTATCCTAACTCTTCCTTTAGTTTTCTCAAATTATCAGAAAACAAACAAACAAGCATTACCTACCCAAGAATATATGGTAGAATAGCCGCCCTGATGAAAAGGACCTGGGAGTGTTGGTTGACAAGAAGCTCAACACGAGCTGGCAATATGTGCTTGCAGCCCAGGTCAACTGTATCCTGGGCTGCATCAAAAGAAGCATGACCAGCAGGTTGAGGGAAGTGATTCTCCTCCTCTACTCTGATCTTGTGAGAACCCATCTGGAGTGCTGTTTTCAGCTCTGGGGCCTTCATCACAAGAAGGATGTAGAGTATTAGAATGAGGCCAGAGGAGGGCCACAAAGCTGAACGGAAGGCTGGAGCAACTCTCCGATGAAGACAGGCTGAGAGAGTTGGGGTTGTTTTGCCTGGAGAAGATTCCAGGGAGACCTCATAGTGGCCTCACAGTATTTAAAGGGGCCTACAGAAAAGCTAGGGAGAGACTCTTTGGAAGGGAGTATAGTGCTAGGACCAGAGGTAATGGCTTTAAATTAAAAGGGGGCAGGTTTAGATTAGATATTAGGAAGATATTCTTTTCTCTGAGAGTGGTGAGGCACTGGAACAGGCTGCCCATGGAAGCTGTGAATGCCCTCTCCGTGGAAGTGTTGAAGGCTAGGTGTCCTGAACAAAAGGCCTACCACATCCAACCTGGCTTCACCATAAGGGCATAGACAACCTCTTCAAGGCAGTCCTGGAGCAGAGGAAGTTACTCAGGCAAGTGAGGAAGCATTGGAAGCCAGCAGGTGAATGGGAAATATAACAAAGGAACTGAGGGGAAGAGAGAACTAAAGTAAACTTTTTTTTTTTTTTTTTTTTTCCCTACCCACAGTGATGAAGAGGATCAAACTATTAAGTTAAGTTTCAAGATCAAACCATTAAGTTAGCCTCCAGATCAGGATTAGGTCCAGCAGTTTCCAGACAGATACTAAGTTGTGGACTAGTTCGTTTCTGCTATAGACAGAGTAAATGTCCCCAGGCTTATCTTAAATCCTTCTCCTGGAATGACTGTTTTGGGTTGAGGTTCCAGACGAGGCTGGCTGGGATCCTGACAGAAATAAACTACAAGTTAGTAAAAGTTAGGTTTTGTTTTGTTACAAGAAGTGGAGCTGGACAGACAGCAAGTACTGAAACAGAGCAGGTAGAAAACCTAGCTGGGAATATTTTTTTCCTTCAGTAAACTGGATCTAAGGTATTCAGTATATTACTAAAACATCAATAGAGAGATGTCAAAATTTATTTGACCTTTCATTAGGGGTAAGAAAGTTTTCCTGTTCTACTAGTTGAGAAACATGCTGATCAGATTTCAAAACGAAATGTTGACAGGACAGAGACAACACTAAAAAGGAATGATTTGGTAGCAGCAAAACCAACATTTTAAAGGAATTGTCCAAAGCAAATTAAATAAGAAAAAAATAATGTATTGGATGAGGTAGAGCTTCAGACTATCAGCTGTTTAGGTAGTTAGATCATTTTTGGTACTTTGATCAAATGTTTGATGGACCAGTAGGACCTCTAGACCCAGCAGGTGTGCTCAAGGAGCATCTGTAAGGACCCTCCTCCTTTAAATGCTTTTGTTTTCCTCACTACTCTTTCCCTATCCATATTCTACTTCCTTACATATCTTTCTTCCACGGAACAAATTAATATATGCTTTTGTCAAAAAAGCATATAGTCAAAACAAGATAAAGTTGTGATGTTACCATTCCAGTCAAGCTGGAGAAATTGCATGGCTAGAAACTTCAAAATATCCAAAGAATAGTAGGGGAGTAATAAAATATATATGATTAAAAGCAGTGTTTTCAAGAACTTGCTATTTCAGCTTCTAAATTCTTTCAAGATATTTTCAAATAAAAGCAACTTTTTGTGCCAAATTTTATAGCAGTGTTGTTCCATTTTCCTGTTCACTTACTTCAGTTGAAGATGACAAGCTCACTTTGACAGGGTTTTAATTAGTTTCCATATGTGATCTGTTTGTACCATGTGGCTCTGAGATTTTCTTTGTGTATGGAAAAAGAAGCAATTTAAGCAATTGCAATTATTTGCCTGCATCAGTTCTAACGTTCCCAAAACAGATGGCTTTGACTTTTTTTTCTTTTATTCTTTGTGTATGTGAAGAGATGGTGGATACATATAAATATATATTGCTATATATATTGAACAACTGTACGTATATTGAACAACAATACTATATATATGTATTAGACATATATACTACGTATATATGCATGTGTGTAAAATATATGTATGTGTACTATATATATATATATAGCTGGTATTGTTGTTATATACATAAATAGGTGTGTGTGTTTATATGTATTGGTGTAAACAAAATTCCAGATTGTTTAGATAGTCTTTTTTTTTTTCTCTCTCCAAGCAATTGTATTAGAAGAAGAAACAAAGATGGACAGGAGGTTAACTGAAGGATTTTCAACTGTTAAACTCAATTATGAGCAATGACTGAAATGAATTTAAAAATGTCTTTCCTGAAGGGTGAATGTACTCTACACTTCAGTATCTGACATGACACTGCTTGGAGGCTCTTTCTGAGACGAACTGAGCTCTGCTTATCGTTTTATTTGTTCAAGGGGGAGTGGGACTCATTGTTTTGTTTGGGGGGGTTCTTTTGTATCCATTCCCTTCAGTTTTCATGGTTATACTAAAAAAGCCATTGTCAAGTATATAATAATTTGCTGTATTCCCAGGATGAGCTGTTAATCTGACAGGAGCAATTAATTTGCAACACACAATGCACAAAAAGTGTTTTATTCAAAGTTGCAACAACTTTAAACAGCAAAATAAAATGTCAGAGGACAATTTGGTATAAATTGCAGGGGAAGAAACCCAACACCTATTCTTAAGTAGAAGTGATTGATTACTTTGTTTAAAAAATCCATGAAATTCAAATAGAAGAAAGATGTTTTCCTTTTCAAGTCCTTTCTCTAATTCAGAGTATGGGTGCTGACATATTCCCAATTATGTAATTATCTGCTCTGCACAGTCTCTGGGTTTGCAGACTGCTTCAGACTACTCATTATGTTCTTTTTAAGTAATCACAGTAAAAATATTTACATCTCTCTACTGATTCCATAATTAAAAGTCTTTGGAATTACTTCTAAAATGGTGTTTACTAGCTACAATTAAGACCAAACTGATTGTTGTTAAAGGTTCTGTTTGGTTGGTTTGGGTTTGGATTAAAAAGTACTTAGGTACATGCCTAAATTTGTCAAAAATCAAGATAACATAGTAGCATGTTCAGAGCTTTTGACCCTGAAAGCTGTGGTTAGACCATCTATCCCAACACTTTATGTACCAAAACGGGAAAATTTTATGTACTTATTTGTGTGCTAAGTTCTGCAAGCTGTTTATAACTAAAAATCAGCTTCAGAAGTCTGATCTCGACTTGGTAACTTCATGTTATGGTGTGCTCATTACTTGTTTGTTCTTTTCCATAAAAACTGTGTGGAGGTAATTCTGATTTATGGGATTTAAACATATCCAAAAAATAAATAATAAAAAAAAAAGTAACTGTTTTCTCTGATGGAAAAACTTTTCCTGTATCATCCTGTATGATTCTGTATTTTTATCATGCAGGTGACTGAGCCCTGGCACAGGTTACCGAGAGAAGCTGTGGAGTCTGCCTCCTTGCAGATTTTCCAAAGCCATCTGGACATAGAATTATTAGGGTTGGAAAAGACCTTCAAGATCCAACCATCACACTACTATCAATGTCTCCCACTAAACCATGTCCCTAAGCACCAGGTCCAGCCTTTCCTTGAACACCCCCAGGGACAGGGATGCCACCACCTCCCTGAGCAGCCCATTCCCATGCCTGACTACTCTTTCTGAGAAGAAATGTCTCCTAATTTCGAACCTCCCCTGACACAATTTGAGGCCATTCCCTCTAGTCCTATCACTAGTTATCTGCGAGAAGAGGCTGACCCCCAGCTCCTCACACCTTCCTTTCAGGTAGTTGTAGAGAGCAATAAGGTGTCCCCTGAGACTCCTCTTCTCCAGACTAAAAAATCCCAGTTCACTCTGCCACTCCTCCTAGGACTTATGTTCCAGATCCTTCATCAGTCTTGTAGCCCTTCTCTGAAAGAGCTTCAGGGCCTCAGTGTCTTGTAGTAAGGGGCCCAAGGCTGAACACAGTACTTGAGGTGTGGCCTCACCAGAGCAGAGTACAGGGGCACAATCACCTCCCTGATTCTGCTGGCTACACAGTTCCTGATACAAGCCAGGATGCTGTTGATCTTCTTGACCACCTGGGCACACTGCCAGATCATGTTCAGGCAAGCATCGATTAATACCCCAAAATCCTTTTCCTCTGCACAGCTTTCGAGTCACTCTGCCCCATGCCTGTAGTGCTGCATGGGGTTATTGTGACCAAAGTATACGATCTGGCACTTAGCCATGTTGAACCTCATCCCTTTGGCCACTGCCCATCGACCGAACCTGTCCAGGTCCCTCTGCAAGGCCTCCTTACCCTCTAGCAAATCAATATTTCCCTCCAACTTGGTGTCACCTGCAAACTTACTGAGGGTACGTTCAATTCCCTCATCCAAGTCATCAATAAAGATATTACATGGTCTTGGGCAACCTGCTCTGTTTATCCCTGTTTGAGCAGGGTGGTTGGACCAAATGACTTCCAGAGGTCCCTTCCAACCTTAAACTTCCTGTGAGTCTGTGATCATTAAAGAATCCAGACCTTGCTATCATTCAGCTACCTTCTTGTTCCTGGTGTCCAGCCCAGCTCCTCCAAGCAACCACAACACAGTTTTTATTATGTCTTAACTATCTTGAGAGGGAACAAAGGTGAGGAATTTGCCTCATGGAGGCACGGCAGTGTCTCACTTGACCTGTTTCCCTACTTAAGTACATAGGCAAAAGTAACCTGGCTGCCTACTCCTGAAATACGAAGGGGGGAGGGAAGAGAGAGGGGCAGGTAGAAGACCACCACAGACCCCAGCAACTACATCAGACTCATTTCTCGAACATTCCCTAATATGAAATGCACATACCCAGGAAAGGGTTGTGTAGGACTCCCAAACCTCCCCAAACAGGCAGGAACTAAGCTTTAAAACTCCAATGCTAGAGTGCCCATGTGCACACCTGTCACTAGAGAACCTGAAGAGGACAAGTGAATGTGGGATCCACAAGTGGTAATATCTCTATTTCTATGCCTGTTTCTATCCCTATAGTCTTTCTCTCTATCCTTATATTTATTTTGGTTTATTTAGAATGGATGTGTTTTTGCCAAGCCTCTAATGATTCCTCAGTAAATTATCATTAAAATTTAACCCTGTTGAGATTCTGAAAGACTCATATAATCTTGCTTTCTGACATAGAGATCAAAACGAACATATCTTCTCCCCCACTGAGCAGTACAAGACACCAAGGAATGGCAAAAAATTCTAGTGATGTGAGTAAGGGCAAAATGGATTTTAAACTACTGTGAGTTAGAGGAGAATAATTTATAAGGCAAAATTAACCACACTGATAGGATTACAACTGAAGGAGAGTACTAACATAATCCTGATGGAACCTTTTTAATTGTTCATTAATGTTACTAAGATTCTAAAAGAATTTTTTTGAAGATTTTCATGAATTTTTGCTGATCTGCTTTATGAATTTGACTTCAGGTCTGACATGGTATATTAAGTTGTTAGAAGCACATCAAATAAGTTTTTAATTTGTGTAAGACTCGATCATATAACTGCAGAATAAGAAAAGTTGTGTTCCAGACATGATTATTCATCAAGAGGTAGGCACTGCAGTCTTGCATACAATGCAAAATGTCTATAAAACATATAAGATTATTTGGTAAGTATGATAATGAACAAATGCAAATGTTTTTGCTATCCCAAAAGACAGGGGAAAGAAGTTTAGCCAGTTATTTCTTGTCCTTTTCCAAACAAATTGACATTTTTATTTGTATTGTTTTTTTTTTCTTTTTGAGATAGATATCAGCCGTGACACTTGACCATCAGACTGTTGAAAATTTTTGTCAGATGTTATCACTATTTTTAATGACAGTGGTAACAAGCCCTTAATGAAAGAGTGATTTTACTCCTGTGATCATGCAATTCAGTGGCAATAATAAAGGCAAAAGTCAGAAAACTGGGCTCATAAATTGACCTGGGAACCTTAGGATACAGTTTTGCTCTTTATTGCCCTACTTTCCCTTTCTATTTTTATTTTTTTTCACTTGCATGTATGACTGTAAAAATCTTATCCCATCAAGGCTCCTATTTTCCTATTTCATTAGCTTTTTCCTGATGCAACTGAGATACTACATATTACCACTGAGCTAACATATTACCCTAAGGATTCTCTGGAGCCATAAACTGGAAAGAGTTCAAACTGCCAGTAAGTCCCACTTTCCTCACTGAAGGTATATCAAAGAGATGGTGAGCTTTGATTTTTAGCTTACAATCACCCATAGCATATGGATGGTTACATAACAATGGAAGATAAGAATAAATCTTTTTTTAGTTTGTTTCCAAAACTTAAAATAGGGATAAAAGTACAATAATTTATATGACACAAAAGAAAGAAAACAAACCCCATCATAATCAAACCCAAACATCTACCTCACTCTTTTTCCGTTGGTCAGGCTGGACCCTAACTCAGTCCTTGTGTAGTTGTCGTGGTTCCGCTCGAGTGGGCAGCCAAGCTCCACCACAGCCGCTCTCTCACTCCCCCTCCTCAAAGAGGAATGGGGAGAAAATATGTGAAAAGGGCTCAAAGGTTGAGATAAGGATAAGAAAATCACTCAGTAATTATTGTAACAGGCAAAACAGACTCGGCATAAGGAGATAGTAAGATTTATTGTCTATTACTAACAAGCTAGAGAAGTGAGAAACAAAGGAAAGAAACCAAAAGCACCTTCCCCCCCCATCCACCCTCTTCCACCTCCTCCCTCCGAGTGGTGCAGGGGAAAGGGGGAATGGGGGTTATGGTCAGTCTACAGCACTTCTTCTCTGCCGCTCCTTCTCGGTCACTCTTGTCCCCTGTGCTGTGGGGTCCCACCCACGGGATACAGTCCTTGATGAACTGATCCGGCGTGGGCTTCCCACAGGCAGCAGCTCTTCCAGAGCTGCTCCAGATATGGGTCCGTACCATGGGGTCCATCCCTCAGGAGCAAACTGCAAGGCCATTCCTCACTCCTTTCACTCTCCCAGCTGCTGTGTGGCGCAGCATTTTTTTCCCTGTCTTAAATATGCTCTCACAGAGGCGCAAAACAACATCGCTTATTGGCTCAGCTCTGGAAAACAATGGGGCCCTTCCCAAATATGGGGCAGCTTCTAGATCTTTCTCACAGAAACCACCCCTATGGCCCCCTGCTACCAAAACCTTGCCACGTAAACCCACTACAGTAGTCCAGAAACAGTTTCCTAATGGACATTACGCCCTTGTAAGAAATATCTGCTTGAGGTAGAACACTGGCTTTTTTAACACAACATTTTTGAGGGATTTGAAGGTGAAGTTTACAATTTCAAGATTTCCCTTCCTCAGAGATTACTTTCCCTTAATGAGGAGACATTCTGAATCTCCTTAGCCAAGCCTATCATCTGCCCTTTTTTAAAGATTATCTGTTTATTGGAGCTCATTTACTCCAAAGAACTGCTAGAAAGCACTTAGTTCTTTGAAGGATAAAATGCTCTTTATTCAAGAAACTCCATTGTGATCCAGCTTTATAATTTATCTGCTGACAAAATATCATTAAGAGCAGTCTTCTTGCCACCTCCTTTTTGCTCCCTCAATTTAATTCATTGATTCTTGCTTGTGCTGCTGTAACTGTTAGTGAGAGTCTAAAGTGAAGAACAATATAGGTCAAAATAGTAAAATAAGCAATCAAACAAACAAAAAACACAAAGAAAGCAATGACAAGAACAACAAAAAACTGGGAAAAACAAAAACAACAACAACAAAAAACTCTCTGTCCAACCCCCAAATAAATAAATAAACAGGATAGCAAACTCCTAAACTGATAGTCCTGCTAGAAATATGTGGGGTGCCACCACCTGCTTGTGTATGGGACCACTCCTTTCAAGGCTTTGAGGCTTTTCATCATAAAACAGGGATATTAACATTTCCACTTTTTACAAAAGTAGAAAAAAGATTAATACCCACAGTTTATTACTGACTTTTCATGGAGATCACACACAATGTTAATCACTCCTTTGAGGATGATAATAGAGTTGGGGTGACTATCAGCCTTGTGTTTGAAGAATACTGTGAAAATTAGACTAACACAATCAGAAGAGTGAGCAAACTGAAAGCAATCAAGTATTGAATTGAAAATGAAATGCTGGCAGTACTAATATGAAGAATTGCTTGGTGGTTTGGAGGAGTTTATGAAATTCACCTAAATTGTGCTGTTTTAATTTTTATTGCATTCGCCAGGAGGCTTGGTGAAGATAGAAGATAGGATATGAGGTAGTCAGTCAGTACAGAAGGATATGGTGCCCAATACATTTTCAGGCAATGTTTTGAGACACCAAGAAGAGGGATGCAATTAAATCTCTATATGTTTCATTCTCCAATTTTTATTTTGCAAAACAATGATTTGAGATTTGCAGATCCCGATATGTCTCATACTGGTATTTCTTTAAACCACATGCCCTTCTGGCTGAAAATCCTTAGGGCTATCGATTCATTCACCATTTTCAGTTCAGATGAGTAGTGTGACATCACTTTCCCATTCTCCTTCAGCCCCCAGCTCTCCTGTCTCCCCTCACATCAGTCCATGGAGTTCTTGCTACTAGCTGTGCCTGCTGTAGAAAACAGCTAAGAGACAGTGTCATTGCTTTGTTAGCATTATACACTGATGGTTTTTCCCTCATGAAGGAAAATATCTCAAGTAATTCTCTACATAGGTACACTTCAGGATAGCTAAAAACTGCATGAGTCAGTCTGTAGCTGTTGAACATAAGATTTTTAGACAACTTCTTACATTTCCTTATATAACAGAATGAAAAGATGCTTTTATGACAGTTTTGAAGGTAATGGCCTCCAGTTCAACAGAAGTATTAAGAACTGGGTCAACATATTTATAAACCATAAACTACTTCCAAGACCACTGGCAAGCCAGAATGCCTACCGAAAATAAACAAACAAACAAAAACTGTTAAATTTCTTTCTTATAAAAATAAGAAAAACAAAATTTTTGTGTATTATAATTATTGAAATTATAATTAGATTTTTCTAACTGAAAATTGGTATTTCTTTCACAACAGAGAATTGTCAAAAAGAATCCACATGCCAAGAAAATTATTTTTTTCTAGAGTAGTAGGAACTAATTTCTAAGCTGAAACATCTGAGTAATTGAAAGACTGTTTTCGTAAATGACTGAGGATTGGAAAGAATAGATTTTTTTCCCACTCTTGATTCTATGGCATGGGAAAGCAATTCATGACTTTCTGCTTTTCCCTAAAGAAAAAAATATAGAAAAGGAACAATATCCCAGAAGCATTGTTTTTAGCATCATTATGTACTTGTAAATTAGTTGATCACTTCCAGATATCTATAGAAACCTAATTTTAAAGGCAAAACTAAAGGGAAAAATACCAATATGACATGACTGCATTTACTCAGTTTTATAAAATCCCACCAACCTCACTGCAAGACTTTAATTATATTTCTATTATTTTTATATGGTTTACATAGCTCATGTTCCCTTTTTACAAATTGAGTCTTTCAGGTTTTTACCTGATATACATCTTTTATCTCCATCAGTAAGGACTCATCTTTTTACATCATGAAATTCTGAGCAAATATGAAAAATACTACAATGTGCTAATTCATGCAGTTGTTCATGGAAAGAGCTGTATTCTGTGAGGGAAAGGCTTTTTTATAACTTCAAGGAATAATGAAAAGGTGTTTCCTAGAAAACAAACAAACAAACAAAATGTTCAATATGTTGAAGAAAGGTGAATAATTAAATAATAACAATGACAATCTTTATGTATCCTGTGTAATATTGTAGCTATCAAATACATTTTTTTCCCTTAAATATGAAAGGATTAATAGAAATTTTTGTATCATTTGGGCATATGTGGTCATGTTTTACTAAAACAAAGCAGTAGGTTAAGTGGTTGGTAGGTAAAGTACTTAAGCTTTTTTGTTTGTTTGTTTGTTTTTCAAGTCTAATTTTTTCATATTGCAACTTCCCAGTCTCTTTTTTTTTTTTTTTTTGATCTGTTCATTTCAGTACCTTTTACCCTAGACCTCATCATATTATAATTCATCCTCTAAATAGTCATGCTTCCATTTATTGTTTATCATGAATTTGTAGATATTAAGATACAAAAGAATGAAGTTTTGGAGGCAGAGGAAGCTGAACCCTACCAGCTAACAATGTTAGACGTCTGATTTAGGAGTTACATTGTTTATCCCTAACAGAGAAGTTAATATCTCATTTTGATGTCTGATGTTCTCTTCTCTGATTTATGTGCTGTGCATACACTCTTATTTTCTTGAGAAGTGTACTTCAGAACTAAAATAGATATTTATAGTGTTTTCTTTTAAAAAGACTTGGTGGTTAGTAGGGCATAAGGGACAGAAGAAACAGTAAAGCTGATTCCAAATATTCTACTTCCACTATCCAGAGAAAACCCAGTAGACAGCACATTGATTTTAGCCATTCTTGCTTCTTATCATTTTTTATCGAAGACTCAGCAATACATGTATACAGAGAAAAAGCACTGTGCAGCTAATTCTTATTGGTCTATGTATTATGACATATATATGTATATATAGAATGCATAAATGCAAGACAGATGATGAAAAATTGTTTTCTTATTTCAAAACAGGTGCACAAAAAATGTTGATATGCAGAAATTATGAGTTTTGTATTCAGTCAAATATAACAATAGACATCTCAAAGCTGAATTCCCAAATGTGGATCAGCACCACAATTGTGATTTCAACATTTCTGGAGAGCAGTTAAAAATAAGCTTTAACAAACACAAAATACAGAGTTAATCTTTTCGGTAATGACTAACAATATATTTTTCAATGACACTCAGATATAGATGGTGCATTCTCTGGGTTTTCCAAACAGAGTATTTATTTGGAAAACCCAGAAGATACCCAGGCCAGAGCACTGTGTAGCACAGGTACAGCTGACCTGCTCCAGAGGAGCATCCCGCAGGAGTGCAAGCATGGGCTGTCCTGTTTCACTTAGCCTGAGGATCACTCCCTCCAACAGAGGACTTTTTCAGATTAGACTTAATCATTATTGCTATTTACACAAGAAGCCACAGTAAATCTTTAAAATGTCTTAGGTAGATGAACCAACCTCTTAAATATGAATGTACAAAAATGATGTTTTGAAACCATCATGTTTTCAGACCTTTCAGAGAGAGGAATGCAGAACATAAAAGAAGAAAATGAATGCAACTGGATGTCAGAACAAACTCCTAACTAGTCTATTTAAGATAGGTATGGAGTTTACCACTATGGCTGGTAAAGATATGATGTGAAAGGCGGCCTTGTTTTCTTGACTGAACAGGTTCAGGAATACAAAGTATCCATACACAAAATGTGCTCTACCTTAAGGAATCCCCTCATCAAATTTTAATTTTCCAGAGCTAGACAGGTGTTGATTTATCTCTCTTCTGGTAAAATTCACCTGGAGGCTGCATCTAGACATTGGGTTTTATAGACAATTACTAGCAGATCTCTGATATTTTCTTGAATTCATTCATACCTTTGCATATATCCACTTCCTCATCAGATGACTAAGAAATCAAGAAAACAATAGTAATTGAGCAGGGGTAAAATACTAGCCATCCTACCATCTCTCTCTTCAAAGCTGAAATTTTAACTTTTGAAACTTAGGCAAAATGAGATGAAAGCTAATAGCTTTTGAAAACTAATGCCTAGCTGTAAAACAAAGTAATTGTTCCATAAGAATGGAAGATCTCATGGGAGAGTGTCAATGTAAAATCATATTATTCAGAACTTACAATATTTACAAACATTTGTTATTATTTGTTATTATGTTATCAAATAAAACTCTGCCAAGAGGGTGGGTCAACATTCTAGCTGGTGCAGATTGCTTTAATATAAACAGGAGCTAGGTAAGCATAGAGGGTACTTCACCACAGCTGACTACTAGAAAATGACAGCACCTGATGGGAAGTTAGAAACCACAGGCCTGAAGCAATATGTTGAAAGGTAGAATTCAGACACACAAGGCTTGAGACTGTCATCAGGCAATGTGTCAGACTAATAAAACAGAACCAAACTTGGCAGGCAATGAGTCTGGCAGCTCCAGGAGCATCCTCAGGAGACAACACAACTGTAGAGAAGTCACCATCATGCACAAATGGTGCATTTTTCAAATCCATCTTCAAGTCAGAATTATTCAGTTTTATGTGCCTGCCATTTCCCTACTTGGGGGAGTAGTAAAGAGACCCACAACATAAGGGAAGGATATATGTTACTTCGAGGGCTGGTAGACTTGCAATACCTGCTATCTCTGCATCAGTTCTCTTGTCCATGTCCTAAATAGATTGTGCATAGCTACCCCTTTGAGTAAAAGTCACCTGCTGCAGTAACAGAAGCTAGAATCCTTGAAAGAATGCAACTGGAAACTTACGAATACTCCTTTATTAAAGAATTTAATGAAGACTTCAGATTTCAGATCTTTTAGCAGTAGTATACCTGCAGCTTATAATGCAAATAAATGCAACTAAATGTTCAAATAAGTATGCTATTGATGTTGAAAATTAGCAAGAAAAATTATGAATAAAGATAAATATTAGCAGATGACCATTCTTTCATGAAATACTATCAAACAATGGTAAAAGAATACTTATGTCATATGATGAATGACATATTGATGGAAAAAATGATTTGAAAAAAACGTGGAATGCTATTTGAATTAAGGTCACTAGCATATTTATCTTGATTTAATGAGAAAGAGAAAGACATATTCTATTTAATTTATTTTTACTTTTGCCAATTTGGAAAGTTACAAAAGAACAGGTTAATAAAATTATAAAAATAACAATAAAGTTCATGTCAGCAAACTAAATATGATAGCAAAAGACATTTTTTATATATAATGATATGTAGGATGAAGTCCAAATTGCCTTTCTTCTGCATCCCTTTGCCCAGTTCACCCTGTTCAGATTCTAGCTTTGTCAAAGCTACGAATTCTATGATAATGCATACGATTCTATGATAACTAACCAACAGAAAATAAGTACAAAATTAAGCAGGATAACCCATTACTTATTTTTGCTTCTTACTAAAGCATTTCTACAAAGATTTTACAATTAATGAAAAAATTTTCAGCTGTATTTCATATAATCACTTATATGACAACATGAAGTAACATTAAATCTAGTTAAAAAAAAAAAAACAACAAAAAAAACCCACAAAACAAAACAAACAAACAAACAAACAAAAAAAAACAAGTTGAATCCTCATGGATTTCTCTTCAGTTATACCACTGAACATTGCAACAGCTGTCTAGCACAGAATCCCATAAGATAGCCTTAAATGTTGACCTAACCTGGTAAAGCAAAATCTTAAAATGAAAACTTGTCTGTACAATTTTATTTAAAAAAAAAAAAAAAAAATATATATATATATATATATATATACTCCAACAAAATCCTCAGTGTCATGATGCTCACTTGCTTGTGGCTTTTATTTATTTACTGCTAAGATATCCAATGTCTGCTGCCAAAACAAGTTTATACTTCAATCTGTCATCTTAAATAAAAAGAAGAAAAAATATGTCGGTGCCAAAGTAACTCTGAAAACTTGGGAGATATTGTTTTATGGTTTGAGCACTGCCATTAAAATGAGTGATGCAATGGAATTAGATGAATGTGTTAAATTGGATCAAAGATGAGAACTTGAAAGACATAACTATGCAGCTCAGTGTTTATCTATGTATCCATTTTTCAATAAAACTTATGAAAGGACCTTTCTGCTTCTAATGAAGAATGTTCAAACGGACTTTTTTGGCTTTCATTTTTATTTTTGTCTGCAGAACCAATAAGGGGACCTATTTTAGAAGCTGTATCACTAACAATCTAAAAATTGGTTGAAAGATAGTTCCTATATCTAATCAGTAATTACATTAATCTTCATAATGCACTTTGAAGACAGAGAACTATATGACAGAGGCATCAGTTTAAGTAGAAATAGCATGGAAAAGTAATATATACATAGAGACTGCAAAAGAACAATGGTCACTGCCTCTGTGTATTAAAATCCATTTTTGATTGAATCAGCAGTATTCATGTTATCTGCTGATAAAATTACATTTAGTTTTCTGGAAGGATGTATTCTTTTCAAGAGTTCTTAATTACTGTATTTTCAGAATTCACCTACAAGCTGAAGAAATATTTCAGTTAAAAGAAAAAGAGACATATGACTGTGTGCCATTTTATTATCTGAATATATATGTTTTTAACAAAGTAACTATGATAATGGAAATAAGAAGTCCTATGTATTAAATGTTAAATTACTTGCTATTCTTCTTTTAAGAGAAGTTACTTCTAATGAGTCAATTTTTACAATGTTCAGTTCTTAATTTGAAATGAAATGGATGATGAACTAGACAGAATTACTTAAAGAAAATAAATTATTTTTTAATTAACCATTGAGAATTAACTAATGGCAATCCAGATCATTGCAATTTTAAATCAAAGCTCCAGATCAAAATGATTGCAGTGTATGTCACATTACAGGGAACTATAAGGTATATACTTATTAAGTACTAACTGATGCTGAAACTAAATTTTCTGAGGCAATACACATCGGTAGTATGTATTAACTTATAATATAGAAATAGTAAAGGAGCAAATCCATGCATCTTTAATATTGTGCTATAGCCTCTTGTGACATTGAGTTGCTTGGGAGTGGAAGGACAACTGAGTTGATGTGGAGAAATAACCAGTTAACAGTGAGGCAGAGTCTTGGGCACGTGAATAGACCTTGATATTATATTCTTTATTAAGCATTCATAAATTTGATTCCTAAGGGTAAGGAAGTAACTGTGATACAAATATCACAGCATTCTTGCTGGGTAAGTGAAGCACAATTTTGTTTAAAAAAATATTTTTTAATTATTATTTAATTTTTAAAAAAATATATTTTTGTTTAAAAAAATTATTCCTTTTTCACTCAGGTGAAGTTAGAAAATTATATTATGATTCCTTTATGTGAATAAAAAAAAATAAATAAAAAGAAAAAAAAAGGAAAATATTAACAGATTACTGATTACTTTTTTTTTTTTTTTTTTTTTTTTTTACTTTTTATGGAAAGGAAAAAGCAAGAGCAATCTTCTAAACTTGATTCTCACTGATACAGAGAAACCTCCGTATCACATGAAAATGAGGAACAGATCATAAGAGTGACCTTGAAATAGCAGGAGTTCAGTATCATTAAGAAAAGGGACATCAGCAAAAAAAAAACAAGTGGCTTCACAAGGTCTCAGGGAATAGGCAGATAGGGCAGGAAATAGGCAGGGAATAGGCTCATGGAAGCAAGCCTAAGGAAAGGTCCTTGCTTCAAAGAAACTCGAAGAATAAAAAATAAGCTTTACTACTAGAGAGAGGAAAAAATATGGGTAGATGTTGCCAGAAAAACCCACCTTTTTAATATTGCTTAATTTTGACTAGAAAACTAGCCTATAAGCAGGAAGAAGATACAATTAATACAAAACAAGGGGAAAAGTCTCAGCCTTGAATAACTTGTGCATGAAAAGATTAGATAAATGAGACCATAAGGGTATGTATGTCATTTAAATTGGCTGAATTTTATCTTAAAGGCTTTCTCAACTGGCTGAAGTGATCTCATAATTTTTAATGATCATTTAGAAAAACTCTGGATGAGGAAAGTGAAAGAAGATGGTTACAAATCTTCTGAAAGGCGTAAAAATTACAATTGCACACCATTCAGATTAATCTCAGTTCCTACAAAAAAGTAACAGAAGAATCAATCTAGATGTTTGTGAGTACTGAAAATTAATACAAGAAGAAGGCAATGCTAAGAATTGCCATTTTTGAAACCAAATTTATTTCCTCTAAAAATGTATAACACTTCTGACAAGAAGTGAGATTTCTCTCTGTTCTTATGGGAAGAAATAAATGTCTAATACTATGGCTTGTCTAAAGCTTTCAGCAGGGTCTGAAATGCTTTTTTGCTAACAAAAATAAGCAAATAGAACCTATGTTGAACTGTGGTGTGAGGGCAAAATCCAATGGCTCAGATCATAATTTTAAAAAAAAACTTTTAAAAATATATTTTAAAATTATTATTTTAATTAACATATCATTTGAATAAGAGTTTTATTTTCCTGAATTTGGATCACTCTATATTTTTTTCTAATGACTTGAATAATGGAGTAGAGGACATGTTTATTAAGTTCTCAGGGAACATGAAGTTGTGTGGGAATGCTAACACGACAGATACAATTTTCAAGTTATTTTAACAAACAAAAAAATGTCACCAATTAGTGGTTCAATAGTGACAACTGACTGCAAAACAGTCCCTCAGAAGAGAATCTAAGAATAATAGAGGAATTAAATCTGAACTACATAAGGAAAAAAAAAAAAAAAGCAATTATTGGATTATAGCATAACGTGAAAAATCTATGAAGTAACTCTCCTCACTCAGCAATGACAAAGCCTAATAAGAAAGTCTATGTTAGCTTTGGTGTACTGCTTTTCAGGAATAACTAGACTGTTAGGAGACTAGACTAGTTAGGAGAGTTTACTAGAGAACACCAAGTATAAAGAGAAGTGTGGGTAATGTGACCTAGGAGAAGAGATTGAAATTATAGAGAGAATTCCAGTGAGAGAAGAGAAGCATGGGAGCCTGTTAATTATCTGCCTTCAAGTTCATAATAGATTGCACCAGGGAGAAGGGAACAATCTTTTCTCCACCTCTGTTGTAGGCAAGAAAAAGAATGCTAAGCACACTGCAAGAAGAAATATTCAGGTCAACTGTGTAACGGTAAATGTAGGTAAACACAGGAACAGGCACTAATAGAAACTGTGGAATTTCCATTACTGGAATGACTTAACAAATATCTTTCAGGAATGGCACAGATGCACCCAATCTTTGATAAGATGGACTTCCACAAACAATTCCATCCCTATTTTTCCATATCTGGTAGATTATGTATGCTGGATGCCACAAAATATATGTAACCTTTATTTCTGACAGATGTTATTTTAAAATATACAAGAAAAGGCCTTCTGGAAATAAAGAGAATATAGAGATTATGCTCCTTGTTCTGCCATTATTTAAATTTGCTAATTAAATCTATTGTTTGCCCATTATTGTAATCTGGTAGTTTCTTACTGAAACTGCTCAGGAAAGTAGTTGAGTAGCCATGCCTAGAGGTATTCAAAAGATGTGTAGATGTAGTGCTTAGTGACATGGTTTAGTGGTAGACGTGGCAGTGCTGGGTTAATGGTTGGACTTGAACTTAGAGGTCTTTTCCAACCTAAATGATTCTATGATTCTAAACAATAAATGGGGACTGAAGAAAACTATTTGACTTCCGTTCTCTACTTCTGTTTTAGTAGTTTGGGAGCATTTGTAAGCAAAACAACAACAACAATAACAAAAACAAACAAACAAACAAAAAAACAACATGATGAACACTTCAGAAATATACGTATATATATTTTAAGTCATCTATGTTTGTCTGACTAGCAGCATTACAAAGCTCTGGAGGCAAATTTTGGTGTGACCATTAAAATACTTGAAGTGTTTTGATTTATATTGAAGTGAAGAAAAAAAAAAATAAAGAGTCTAGCACATTACAGTTGGGGGCGGAAATCAGTGACAAATGATAGCTGGTAAACTGATTATATCATTGTCATGAGTTTCCTTGTTAATCATGCTTCTTTGCACCAAAATAGCATGCTAAAAATGTTGAAGTTCATCTCTTCAAATTTCCCCCCACGAAACATACAAGTGTGATTTGAAATTAGGAACTCCACACAGATCTTTGCATTTAAACGTGTAATTGTGCCACTCTGCTCTACTGCAGACTGGAAAGGGATTCCTTTGAGGCAAAGTGTTTTGGGTTGATTCAGATTGAAACTTAGACATTTTATGCTTCCTGAGGTGCCCTAGGATACCCCAGGGTATCTTGCCTTCCCTCCAGTTTTCAGTCCAGAAGGACATGTGGGTCCCATTGACCCTGTGTGTCTGTTAGACACACAATGATATCTCTGTTTCCCTAGGTTATCTCACATGACACTATACAGCTACATTTAGGCATAAGTCACTTGAATTTCTTGTGCCCAATGCCTTGTTACCAAAGTTACCTTACCAAAGTTACCTGAAAAAATGTCTTCAGCTCCCTCTGAAGAATAAGAATAATCTGGTATTCTGAGTTGTAGGTTACATCAAATGTTATGGATCGGTTGGAACCTGTTAACTGCCAGCCCAAACATCTTTACAGGGAATTTACTCCCATTATCTATCCCATTATTTACTCCCATTATTATCAGTAAAGTATAGCACCTCTCATCATGAAAGATTCTCATGTAGGGTTTTGTGTATGGCATTTTTAGAATTATATGATATTCCTTATGAAATTTTCCCCTGCTCTGAAGTTAGTTAAGCCAAATTACTGAAGTTATATATAATTGAGACTACTGGTTGAATCTATTAAAATGTCTTAGATACCCCACAATTAGAGCAAATTTCAAAATCCTCCCATTTGGATTAGATCTGGTACTATGACATAGGAGATGGTGAGTGATGCCTTGCTAGTATAGGAACCAAAAAAGATTAGAAATCTGAAAAACTGTGCTAGGAACTTTTCAAGGTAGTAAAATCACACTCAGACTAGATGTATCAGTTGCAGGAAATGAAATAGATTTTAAACTGTATTGGGAAATCTATACTGTGTTCTGTGAACAGTAAAGAGGTTTATTAACAGGTGTATTTAAATTTAGAGAACATAACACCCATACAGAAGCTAATAGGATATCCAGATTTAAAATTGAAATAAGTTTTTCTGTGAAAAACATTTTAATAGGCTTCAAACGAAGCAGGATTTTCCTGTAAAATGAAGTTAATGCCACCAACTCCTTCAATGGTTTAACAAACTGTGACAAGTCTTTCAGCACATACGGTGCTTTAATTAGACATCATAGTAGCAGGCAAATTGATCTCCTCTTGCTTTTTTTTTTTTTTTCAAGTGTCAACTAGTGTAAGGTGAAGTCCCAAAATGATGTCAGCTGAGAGGAGTGAAATTAGACCAGCAGCTCAGTCTTGGCCATGAACTGACTTTGTGCGACATTACTGAAGCCAGTAAGTTTCCTCTCTTAAGCATGTGAGTGTTAGTAAGTACATGCTGAGAGCCTGTCTGGTAAAACAAAATATTAAATACCTGTATGGTATGTTATTTTCTAAGTCAAACTAATGGTCATTGAGCTGTTTGTGGATTTGATTCTGAAGGTGTCTAATTATTCCTCTGCTGTCATAAGAGTCAGGGGATAAACCCATCATCATTCAGCCCCCTTTTGTATGCCATCAGGGCATAATGTGATCGAGCCTGTTGTCATTGTAGATAGTTCTTCGTAGCTTCAGCTACTGCTGCTGAAGCTAAAACAACACTGGGTATGGAACAATTGAAATAAGACTGACAGCTATAGTGGTGCACAGAGACCAAGCAGACAACATGGCTTATTGCAAGCTGCTGCAGTCCAGTCTGAGTATTTATCTGTGCTGGGGGAAAAACAACAACAACAACCAGCCAAACAAACAAACAAACAAACAAAAAACAAGCAGCCACTCAGCTTTCTCTCACTCTTTTTCTTTTGCAGGGTAAAGCAAAAATTACTGACACAACACTCATCAAAGAGGAATGCTACACTTTTGTGGTTTCAGGTCCACTTTCCAACACTGGCCCTTATTTTTATCTTTCTCTACGCATTTAAAGGGCAATGTGCCTTATCACAAATGTATCAGTTGGTATATATGACTTTAGCAATGGTACCATATACCTTTTTCACAATACTCCAGTGGACTGAGTACTCTAGAAGTGTGGATTCATTTTTTTCACCTCCATGTAAAGATTCAAACTTCTCACTTTTCAAAAGTATTCCCTAAGCATCAGCCTATAAAGTAAAATAGAGTAGGGATCCCAGGACTGTGCTATTGATCAGTGAGTGTGCACAAAGCCATTTTAAATCATAATGCTCACTTGTAACTGCCATCAAAACTAGACAGGTGACAGGTAGCAGTGCGTACCTGCATTTCTCACATATGTTGTCAAAACATGGCTAGCAAAGAGACGGATATTTAGCTTAGGGGTGGAGAAAGATAAATGAAATTGTAGTATTATTCTCTATTATTTATATTTCTACTGTGTGATTTAAACTCTGCTAGGACCAAGGGTTGTTACTCTCTATCTGCGTTTCAAATTGAATGGAAAGAAAGTATATTTTACATTTTTTCCCACCTAACAAAACAATTGGGAGAAATAATATCATACTATATGGTAATTCCACCGTAACCACTATCTTCTTACAGCATAGCTATGTGGTTTCTTCTGGTACAATACATATTTTAAAAATTAATATAAATCATGAACATTTTTTTATTACATGATAACTTTTGGTAAATCATAGTGAAATAAGGTTTTTTATAACAGCTGACTGAGAAATACCAAATTTGAATGTTCAAAAGGCTCTGTCTTTGTTGACAATTTAGGGAAAAAAAAGACATCATATAAAGAGCACTTTGAATTTTCCATCATGTTTTAATAAATAACTTCATTTATTAATGATTTTATGTGTCTTCGTGTATTAAGTTTTTAGGAGCTCTGGAAAGATTAGCAAGGAACCGAACCTTTTACGTTATCTATGATATTTCAACATAATTCTACAAAATGTTTTTTCTGAGAGATTCTCTCTTTTTGCACATGTGCTGAGTAAATGGATTTTTATACCCACTTTTACTTGGCTCTTAGCACATTTTGCAAAGCATATTTATTGCTGACTTTGCCAAGCAAACAGGGCTAAGGTCAGAAGAGATAATCAGCTTGATGATCAGCAAATTAAAAATCAGGTTACCTAAAATAGATATTGTTTAACATATAGCAGCAAAATTCCTCAACAGTTTTGTTGGAAATGTGAGATTACTTCACTTAATATTCTTTCCCTCATTCAGCTAGAAACAGTGCACATGGCATTATAAGGAAAAAAAAAAAAAAAGCCTAAATACTGAAATAAGAAAAGAATTATCTCTACACAGTTCCACTGAAGAGAAAGCACGTTGTACATCTTAACATGTGGAAATTACTCTTATGTTAGTGATAGAAATTTTTTTGTTTTAGTTATGAAGGTTCCTGGCTTAAACCTTTTTAAATCCATCCATTAGTACAGGTCTGCTTCCACAAGGTAGGGGTTGTCTGCCATTCTAAAAATGGTGAGACTCAGTGTGAATATATATACACATATTAATTATTATTTATTTTTTAATTTATTCTGCAAGACACAGATAGCACCTTGCTGTGCACATTTCTCCTGGTTCACAAGGCTGTGAAAATGTTGAAGATTATCTCTTGGCCTTGCCTGTTGGGTCTTACTCCCCAGTCCTCTATGGTCCTTGTCAAGGAGCTTTACAAGTTTACAAGTTGGTCCTTGTTTGATACCACCACCAGTTTGGAGCTGGTGTTTTATTCAGGCACTCAGTGAGGAACATAGCAATGAATCTGTGCCACTGTACAAGCATACTCTTCATGGTGCTCTGTTCTCTTGCTCACAAAATGCTTGGCTGAATATTTAGTGCTGGGATGTTGATTACTTTGGCAGTGTTCAAGTCACTAAAATATTATTTTTATGGTACTAACCATGCTGTGAATGCAGATAAACATTGTGAATTTCCAATAGCAGTATTTCAGAAGGTGGGCTGCTCAGCTACTGTGGGTCCATTGTCATTAATGTTCTTTTTGGCTGAATTAGAACATGTGGATTTATAACTATGCCTGGCAATAATAGTGAGAGGAAAAAAAAAAAAACATCTTCATGCTTCTATTTAACTTCTGGTTGGAACTGAAGGTAGGACAGGCAAAATATACATTCAAAAGATATGTCAAAAGGTGGTTCTGAAGATATTCATGGGTCATTAGAATTCAAGATAAATTTAACTCAGACCCTTTTAAAATTCCTAACAGGAGATGTATTCTCAAGAGAAAATATTTCAGAGCAGATGTGCTTTTGTCTAGGTGGAGATTTGTTTTTATCCTGAAATAGTCATCCATCCTTAAAATATCCCAAGAAAATTTACATAATTCTCTAAATTCTATTCTTGCCTATTGTTCATCCATGTAAAGACACTGCATATATGCCCATGCTAAGATTTTATTTCAGTCTCATGAAAAAAAAAAAAAAAAAACAAAAAAAAAAAAAAACACAAAAACAACCAACAACAAAAACTATTTTTCAAAATTAATAAATAGAATCAGCAGATAAGCTCTGGTTTCAGAAGCTAATTTTTCTACATTGCTTTCTCTTCAAAGTCTGTTTTATTTTTGATAATGAGTTTTACAGATGCTTAAAAAATATATTTAAAAGGCCATTTTAATAGATGACAAAATATTCCTGTCACAGAATGCCTTGCTCATTTATTAGGTTGCCTACAGCAGGCTGTTAGAAGTCTAAAGATTTTCACTTTTTTTTTAACATTCTCTAATTTTTCCATATTAGAAACACTGGAAGGAAGAGTGTATGACATCAGCTCTGCATAATTAAGAATACTTTGTTATTGCTTGAATTATATGTACACATACATATACATACACACATGCTACAGGCTATTTTCTGAAGTTCCCTGTTTTCCGCTCCCAGTGGACTCAGTAAGAATATTGAGTTCCCTGACTACCCTAAATCTGCCATAGCTGTAAAACACAAAGGAGGGTATTTTCAAGGCTAGCAGGAAGAATCCTTTTTGCACCTAAAATAGGATAAATAAGTTGCGTAATAGTTTTCCATGTACTAGTAACAACTAGTAACAGTTGTTACTAGTACTGTTTTGTTTTATGGCCATGCCTACCCTACCTCTTCAGTGATCCAGTCATCCACCACTAGGCATTTTCAAACACAAGACCAAAGGGACTAGAGGTTAGCTTGTGAACTGGAATTTAAGACCAACTCCATTAAATATATGTTTATACTTAATTGCTATAAGTGAGTACAAATTCCCATTGATTTAAATAAGAAATTAAGAATTTAAAGAAAGGTTTCAAACTTTTGTAGGCGTGTCTCCAAGGAAGTGAGCGTAAGGGAATGCAGAATATGCTATCTATCAAAGATATTCAGCTGAAAACAAATAGAAAGCATTTATCTTCCAAATCTTACTAAAATCCACTCACTGCTTGCTGCTCCCACCTGACAGTTTCAAGTTTGTTAGAAAATAATTTCTGCTATGATTACTTGCATTACAAACCTTTCCTTAGACTGGTATATTTCTGCTTACTGTTAAATGGTTTCAATGTTTGTCAACAGTATGCACAGATCCAATTCAGCATCCTTATAGTCCAATGAAATATTTTCTCCTTCAGATAAGCAAACATACATCTATGGTGCACCACAAAAAAGAAGGGAGATTTCTTTATATTCCTGAGGTTATGTAAACATCTTGCACTTTTATGTTCAATAGCTCAATCCAGCCTGTAGACGGATGTCTTCTGAGTGGTTACCTCAGCTCGGCTCATGATATGCAGCATACCAAAGAAGACTGCACAAAGGAAGTTATATACATTACGAGGCTGGTTACTTTTAATTTCTAGGAAATCTCCTGACTGTGCTTAATAATGATGGCAGAGGTGTTTCATTTGAAGAACTCATAATCAGTACCAATGCAAATAAAACACGATAGACTTAACAAAACACAAACAAGGAAAACAAAACAAGTCAGCATTTTTGTTTGCTTGTTTTTAAAAACAAGGTATTCAATGTAATGTTCTTTTAATTTCATACACAAATAATTCTTTTTAAAATGATCTGTTCACAGACTGTATACGATAGAGGACTCATTGTCTCCAGTGAGATGATCTCTCTGAAGAGCACTGATTAACATTCTTTTAAAGAGCTCAGCTTGTTTCAATGAGAATCATGATTGCTTTTTGATATGGCAGCCGCTGTGAGTATTTACACTTCTTCCCACTTCATCTGAATGTTGCTGGAGGCTTTACAGTTGCATCCAGGCATGACTTAAATGATCTGAAACCATTTGTCACATATTCTGGAAAAATTAGGAGCCTTAATGTAGAGGGATTTGAGTGAATAATTTTCAGTGGATAATTTATTTAGGAAATGTAACCACTTTCTTGTTTAACTTCTCTGTGAACAATGATTTTAGGAATATATTTGCTCTTTGTCATTGCTCAAATTATATTTTTTTGCAAAAATATACTGTCCTATATATTTCTTTTCTATTGTATGATGATGATATTCAATGGTGGAGATGAGTTATTTTTTGCTTTATGATTTAGTATTTCAATTTCCAAGAGATTTAGTGTGTCTATGAATAAACTAGTTTTAAAATCTTGTGTAGGCCTAGGAGATTGCTGTCAGAAAATAAAGTGATTTTCCTTATTCAGTGGTTCAAACAGTGACGGCTTTGATTAAGAGTAAGAAATAACTGAAACAGGAAGAAGGAAGGACTAAACCACATAAACATTAGTTTTAGGAATATAATTTCTGCTAGAAAATATTTCCACTGGTAGAAATCCCAGGCCTCCCATTCAAGATGTCTGTAAATTAGTAATTTATGAATTAAGTTGATACCCAGGATGGTACTTAAATAAGATGAAAATCAACCCCATGTATTGGGAAGAGGGTGATATGTCATAGTAGGAATATACTGCTCTGGGAGATTATTATTTTCCACCGTCTTTACCCAGCAAAAGCAGATGGAAAATAAAGGTATGATACTCGTATCCAAAAGCCAATGGTGAAGTAGTGCTGTTTCTGATTTTTTTGAGTCTTTATGAATTTTTCCTCCCCAACAGGCTCTTTCCCTCCTATATCACTAGTCAGCGCACCAGGTTTAAAATGGTATCAGGAACATTTTTTCTATGAATGCACTTAAGAGAATGTCACTTCCTTTAGTAAGAACTGTGACTGTTCTTGCTGACAAAAAAGTGCTGATCTGACTATACATGAAAAAAAGCCTTCACTGAGAGACCACTCTTACACTAGCGCCTAACTCCAAGTTCCCTCAGAGGAATAAGATGTCAGAACAGACAACAAGGCATTGCTTTCATGCTTCTAAAATACCACAACTGTAAACTACTGCTGCAGTAAGTGACACAGAAGATGCAAAAAGCAACACTCCTGAGGGTAAGCATGGTGAGATGTGTTTTGGATAATGCAACAATGCATTGTGAGGTTGTCATTTGCAATTAATTCAGCACCAGTGGTTGTCTAGACAAGTGTCATCATGCTTTATTTACTTCCTCCAACACCACTGCTCCTTCTGAGAAGCTCCTTATTTCTTACTTCACAGTTTGTCCAATTCATTCTACTGTTCAACATGAGCAATGGGAATCTGGCCCCTACTGAGACACTTGTTTCACCTAGTGAGAAAGTGCATATGTTACTGAGAAAACAGCATGATCTGAACGATGTATTTTAAAGATTTTCTTTCACACTGGTGTTTCATATTCATATCCTTTTAACCTTTTAGGATTGGTATTGCCTTTGAAGGAAGAGAGAAGTTTATCTAGTTCATTTTTATCAAATTTCACACTGATATTTCCTTTATAGTCATTCTCAAGTTTTACAACTCCCATTTTTAAGAGTTTCCCTTTTCTGCCTCTATTTTAAAGTGGGAAGCATGTTTTCTTTTTTCTCTTTTCTGCCTCCCACTTACAGATACACTACATTTAACTCATGTAATCTATATATCTCTTTGTTCTTGTGTTCTCTCCCTTTTTCATTATTTCATATCATTAATTATTTATAGTATTGTAGATTTTAAAGCTTATCTTAAGGACAAATTATGCTGTTTGCCATGACATAAAAGAAAAAAATATTTTTATGTTGATGTGGACAGAAAGAAGAGGGAGAATAAGAAAAATAATTTCAGGCACATAGAAACCCACTTATTTTGGTTTTCTTTGTTTGTTTGTTTTCCGGGGGGAAAGTCAGCAATAGAATATAAAGAAGACAAGTTACACCAATATGAAATATGGACAGAAGTAGGAAAAGTGTGTGAATTATCAGAGTGAAATAAGTAAAAAGAAATGTGAACTAAGAAAATACACTCGTAAGTGTAATCTTAAAACTGCAGTAATGTCTTCATTTCTACTAATTATGTTAGTCCACATAGCTTTTGGAAGAGACAATTTTTAAGAATCTTCTCTTCATGAGAAAGTTTCTTCTATATATTATAAAAATTAGACTCGGACTTGTGATTAAAAAAAATGGCAAATACATGAGTGTTCAGAACAAAATCTAAAATACTGTGCCAGTCAGGAGTTGGACTCAATGATCATTGTGTGTCCCTTCCAACTCAGGATATTCCACAACTCTATTCTGCCCTAGAACAATTACTATTTTCAATGAATAAGAATGTCTCAAATTGTGAGTATGTAAAGCAGAAATCAAACAGCATGACCTACTGCATATTATGAATGATAATAAAATTTTCAAGATATGAGCCAAATTCAGCTGGGCCAAAATATTACTTCTATATTAATGTGTAAGCCTTGACTGTATGATGGTAGCAGAGGCTCTCATTTCATTGATATTTCTGGTACCACTCCTTGATGATTATCTCTTCACCTGATAGTAATAGAGGACTTCCTTTTAATCCTACTTTAAATATATTTCAGCCTTGTACCTGAAAACAACGTGTGTATGTGCATGTTTACATGTATGGCTGCATCTACAGAATATAGTCAAAGGGTATATAACCAATATATTACATCTTGTTCAATTTTTTTTTTTTTTTCTGATATACAGATTGTGGTTTGCCTTTTCAGAAATCATTACACAGGACCTACCTTAGGTATGGTAAACTTAATAAGACTTAAATGAAAGATTAATATCCAGACACCTTGAATGAAATTTCACATTAACACTTCAGGAATTTAAACCCCCCAAAACTATTATATCATCAAATGTGACTTATGGTATATCATACAACATGGCAATCTACCTGTCACTTCTCATTCAGTGAAAAGATTGATTCCTAACTCTGATTCCATGAGATCTGTTTCTATTATGACTTATTGGATTTTCCATGATTTCTTCCATATTTCTTACATTCGCTCTAAAACTTCAAAGCTACCAAGTAAATGTCTAAATTCACTATTACCCAAAGAGTTACCTATTCACTGTTACCAAGAGAGTGTAGTAAAAGAGTTTACAGATGCTAGGTGGATAGAAAGCTGTCTGAAAACAAAGTCTTTTACTCATAAAACATTTTATTTCCTGAATGCAAGAAGAGGTTTCCTTCAATTTCAAAACTGAAGATGAGAAAATTCCATGAGGAAGCCTGGAAATAGAGCTTTTCATAACTGCAGTATGCTGCTGCTCAGAAAATTTAATCTTTTGTACTCTACAGTCTGCAGCTTTGGGAGACTCATGAGCTTAGCACATCTCGGGGTGATATGATTCAAGGGCTTAAAGCACCAGGTCGCAGCCTTGTGCCAGCACTCTGGGGGTCCACAAGTAAGAAGGATGTTAGAGTTGACGTTGTTTGAGAGAAAAACATTTCAGTCTCAACGAAGCAGCTTTGCTGGTAATGCTTGGTTTGATGGGAAATGTTCTAACTGGCTCTTAGCTCATTACCCAGCACGATGACAAATCTTGTTTTCAAGTTTCCTTTGTGCTTTTGTCTGTCTGCATCTATCCATTATTTCTTATCTAATTTCCAGTTTCCAAGGTCTTAAGGGCAGTGAGCTTTGTTGTTTTGTTTGTATTACCCTACTTTACTATTTATAAATGATGTTTTAACACTCAGGTCTAAGAGTGACAATCTTTCTACTCAATATGCTGGTGATTTAAACAGGAAGAAATAAATCAGCCAATAAATGGAAACATCTCTATTTTAGAAACTTGTGGTAAAATGTTTGACTTGCATATATAATTATATTCTAAACAAAATATATTTTCCACAGATTTATTTATTTATACTTTCTTATTGCAACACAAAGTGGTAGAAAATAAAGAGTTAATTCCTTACCTTACTTTTATATGGTCTGATGGAAAAAGGAATGGGAAGTTGTTTTCCACAAATAAAGTTACCATCTTATCCCTATCACATGTGACAAATAAGACAGGGAAATTCATCCACCATTCTCTTCTTTTCCTCTTGTATATTAGCAGGCGATGCAATTAAACTTCAAGGGGAATCTCATACCTACATGAATAACTTTAATTGCTGTCCATGTGTGGTGGTTTTACCCTGCTGGGTAGCTAAACTCCTCTGCAACTACTCACTCACTCCCCCTCCTCAGAGGAACAGGGCAAAAAATAGCATGGAAAGGGCTCAAAGGTTGAGATAAGGACAGGAAGATCTCTAACCAATTATCATCATGGGCGAAACAGATTCAGTACAGGGAGATTAATATAATTTATTGCTTATCACTAGCAGACTATAACAGTGAGAAATAAAAAGTAAAAACACCTTCCTCCCCATCCACCCTCTTCTACGTCCTCCCCCTGAGCAGCGCAGGGGAATGGGAAATAGGGGCTGTGGTTATCCCATAGCACTTTGCCTCTGTCATTCCTTCACAGTCACTCTCTACCACTGTTCCACGTAGGGTCCCTCCCATGGGATGTCATCCTTCCCGAACTGATCCTGCAGGGGCTGCCCACAGGCAGCAGCTCTTCAAGCACTGCTCCCACATGGCTCCATACCATGGGGTCCATCCCCCAGGAGAAACTGCTCCAGCACTGATCCTCCACAGGCGATGGCTCTGCCCAGACCCCCTGCTCCTGTGTAGGCTCCTCTCCATAGGCTGCAGCTCCGGCCTCGGGCCTGCTCCTGCGGGGGCTCTCCATGGGCTGCAGAGTGGAGATTTTTTTCCCTTCTTAAATCTGCTCTCCTAGAGGTCCAAGCAACAAAAAGAGGCTCTAGCCAGTGGTAGGTCTCTTTTGGAGCCATGGGATAGCTTCTGGGCTCTTTGCACAGAAGAAAGGTACACCCTTGAAGCCCACCCTACTATCAAACCCTTGCCACGTGCAGTGGTTTTACTTGGGTGGGCAGCCAAGTTTGACCACAGCTGCTCTCACTCCCCCTCCTCAAAGAGGAAGGGGGAGAAAACGTGACACAAAGGGCTCAACGTTTGAGATAAGGATTATTTAATTACAGAATAAAGGAATAGGGGAGAAGAGAGAAATAATAATAATAATAATAATAATAATAATAAAGGCCATGCAGAAGCACAGAGAGAGAAAAGCAGTTGCTCTCTAATTCCCATCAATAAGCGATGTTCGGCCACATGCTAGGAAGCAGGACCTCAATACACATAGTGGTTGTTCAGGAGGACAGATGCTTCCACAATGAGAGCCTCTCCCCTCCTTCCCCTTTCCCACCTTTTATTGCTGAGTGTGACATCAGATGGCATGGAATATCCTTTTGGTGAGTTTACACAGTGCCAGTACTGTGCTCCAATACACACAACACTGGTGTGATACCAATGCTGTTCTAGGTACAAGTGCAGAACACAGCACTTTATGGGCTGCTGCAAGTTAACTCCATCCTAGCCAGACCCAGCATACCATTTAAACCCAATACACCATGAAAGCCACCGTAGCTTTAGCTAAATGGATGGATTCTCTTTTGTCTCATGTATTATGAACAGAATTGGAAAGTAATTTCTGCTTATGAAACTAAGTGCAGGTACATTGACATTAAGTGATGCTATTAGTTACATATGGGTACTCATAGAGGAACTGGTTTAACATTTATTTTATTTTTTTTTCCTGCCCCACGGATGATTTCATTTTGGCCTAGAAAGCACATGCAAAGAACAGGTTTTTACTAATTGTTGTAAAGTTTGTTGTAATGAAATATAGCAGTTCTTAAGAAAAACATTGACTGTTCTGTAATTCACATACTGTTCTATGGTTGTGGGAAAGATATCCATCAGAAAAGTAATGCCTAAAAGGAAATTCATCACAGTCAGTCCTTTCTTCTGGAAAACAGAAACAGAGAAAACCTGTGTGGAGATAGAAACTTCTTTGAAGAGGACTTTGCTGTAAAAATTAAATTAATATTTTAAACATAGGTTCCCCTATGAGGTACAGTGTATCTGCAGTTTCAATGCTATAAAATACATGCAGTTAAGTGCAGTAGGTGAGATGAATTACATACATAGTTATTGTGAAATACAATGCTAACTAAACTCGGTATCATTTCAACAAAATTAGGTAGTAAGTACACATAATTCCCACTCAGATAATCTTGTTTGTTTTACCTGTTTAATTAGTTGTAAAACTGTAACTCAGAAATGCCATTATGATTAATGTATAGAGCTGTCAAATGAAAGCAGAACCTCATTGTGCTAGGTACTTTACTGATGGAAGAGAAAGACTTCTTCACATAACTTACAGTTGAGAAGGTGAGATACACAGAATGTGGAAAGGAAATCTGTAGCTAAATTCAATTTAAAACATCCATCTAAAATAGGAATGTAAATAAGTTTGTGAAAGGTAACCCTTTTCCTTGAGATGCATTCATTGTCTTTCAGTGCATACAAACTAGAACAAAATAAATGCAAGTGTGTATATACAACAGTTACAATGAAAAAAAAAAAAAAAAAAGATTCACATCTACTTTACTGACTCATTCCCTATGCCCATCTTCAGTGCATTCTGAATGTCAGCTGTCCCAGACTGCTCTCATTCAGAGCTCATTTTCACAGACCTGTTTGCATCATGCACATAAATAAGGTATTGAAAAGTGAACCAAGAGGCTCACAGATCCTCAGCAGGATGATTTTGTATGATGGCCATGATGTATTCCTGGGTTAAAGTGTTCTTACAGACCTCAGCTCTGCACTGCTGAAACTCCATTTTGTCCATTTAACTGGTAGAGCTGAAGAAAATTATATGGTTAAAACGTAGCACTCACATTGTAATATGACAAATACTACTTTATAAGAATCTAAATGAAACACAAATAATCTATTTCAAATCTGTGTTAACATACAGCAAGCATTGTTGTATTCTGCTGCACACATGGACTTAGACTGGAGATGAAGACTACACATGCTGAAAGAGAAGCTGATAAACACAGCAAATTCTATTTCATTACAAAAACATAGTTTGATGGTGGATAAATTCTCAGCCACTGGGTTCTTCAACTTAAAGAAACAGTACTGTCCCTATTTAGAAAATGTACCCATTCCTGAAGGGAACTGTAAACGTATCATCATGTCACTTTCCCAAAAGATAGCTGGCAAATCTAATAGCCCAATAGCAATCTCATTTCTTTTGTTATAGCAGGAAAATGAACATCCATTCCACAGACACATGAAGGTCAGACATGACTCCTTTTCAGGAGCCAACTGCTATAGTGTAAGCTGCTTACACTATATTGTTTCCATGCACTTAGTTTTATTATCGTTATTTCTACTAAAGCTATGTGATAAGCACATGTTCTGTGTACAGCCCAAATAAACCACATGTTTCTTAGTATAGCGAGTCCAGAGAAGGGAGGCAAAGCTGGTGAGGGTTCTGGAGAACAAGTCTTGTGAGGAACAGCTGAGGGAGCTGGGTTTGTTCAGCCTGGAGAAAAGGAGGCTCGGGCTGACCTTATCGCTTTTTATAAGTACATTAAGGGAGGCTGTAGTGAGGTGGGGGTTGGTCTATTCTCCCACGTGCCTGGTGACAGGATGAGGGGGAACAGGTTAAAGTTGCACCAGGGGTGTTTTAGGTTGGACATTAGGAAGAACTTCTTTACTGAGAGGGTTGTGAGGCATTGGAATGGGCTGCCCAGGGAAGTGGTGGAGTCACCATCCCTGGAGGTATTTAAAAGCTGTTCAGATATTGAACTTAGTGATACGTTTTAGTGGAGGACTTGTTAATGCTAGGTCAGAGGTTGGACTCGATGATCTTGAGGTCTCTTCCAACCTAGACAATTCTGTGATTCTGTGATGTCTTTTTTTTTTTTTTTCTTTTTTTCCCAAACTTTCTTCTCATGCAGAGGAGCTTAAATGATATGACAACATGGACATTTATATTAATGTCAGTATAGTCGTTTAAAAAATAAATTGGTGAACAGAAATGTCAGTACTGTGAAGTTCATTTTTTTCTAAAATGGAATCATAATTTTTACTTTATCAGGCTTAGTATTAAGTAAAGTTCACAAAAAGTAAGTAGCTTTGTCTAAAGTCTAAATGATGTTCTTACTCAGCTATAATTTATTCTGAATTTAATGCTCTTTATAGCATTTCATGGAGATCACAGTCTGCTGATCCAAGAGGAAAGGCGCCTATATTCACATCTATTATTTGAGAATTTCAATACATTTATACAAACTATGCACTTAAAATTTATATACATGTATTTCCATCAGCTAAAAGACAACTTGGTTTGTTAAGCATCTAAAAACAACTGCTTAGAACTACATCTTTTCACTCTAAATTTTGTATGTAATTCCATTTACTGATTAAAAAGTGTGAAGTGATGAAATTTAATTTAAACAGGCATCCTTATTCTCTCCCCCGTTTTTTTTTGGGAGATTCCAAAATATTTCTATTTTAGAGAAAGAGTTGTTGCCACTGAATTGTGTTGCGTGTTTTTAAATTGCATGTTATTAAATTAGAAGTTATGTTAAAAGATAGCTTACACTTATTAGATTTAAATATTTCATGGCAATATGATGTTATTGCTTCTGATGGGAAAGCTGTACAGAAGAAGAAAAATTCCATTAGAGATTTGCAAAGAAAACATGTATTAATAGTTGATTGGAACATATCAATTTATTCGTCAGAGTGAAAGAAACCAAATCATCTTAGAAGTGGAAAAGACAAGGTTCCAGGGAACAAGAGGAAATGAAGTGTGGGAAGCTTACTTATCCCCTGAGCACTTTTGGTGGTATTATTATTTTATTTTACTTATTATGCTTTCTTGATTCACTGAGATGAAGAAATAATTTTATATTTTTAAGGTTCATTATTGGTACTTAGTCCACTACTGATTTGTAAAAGTTTCAAATAATTTAAAACACATCTTCCAGGCATTTGTAAATTTTGTAGTCAATAGCTTCCTGAGCAGATGTCTACTTGGTAATTGATTATGCATTGTTTGCAGCCTCTCTCTGGAGCTGGGGATGGGAAGCAACTGTAGGATTCTTATAATGATAAAATAAAGTGAAAACAAACTGTGAAATATAACATTGGGTGAACAGAGATATAAGGATGAAAACAGAAAATCATAAAAATTATACTTAATACATTTAAGAGATAAAAATATTTGAAAATCCAATGTTGACTAAAACTATTCTTATTTATATGGTATTACTGTATTCATTTAGTCATTCTTATAAAGAAATAAAAAACAAACAAACAAACAAAAAAAAACAGTTCAGAGTTATCTAGGTGATATGTTGTTTTCCAAATCTAAACAAACAAAACAACAACAACAAAAAACCCCTTACCTCCCAAAAAAGTAAAAGAATTCTTGCTACCAATGTTCAGCTAATAGTAAGTTGTAGAGCACCTAGAGCCTATGGGCATTTGCATTCTGACAATAAAATTTCCTTAGGGAGGTAAACCTTTTTTTCCAAATATGCATATCCACAATATCTAAATTTGATAATAACAAGAAAGGCCTTTGACCTAGTGAATAAGTATATCCACTGTGCTTATGATGAGAGTCCTATTATTATTACTAAGCAAAAAAATACATATTTATATATAGTATTTTTCAAGCAAGCTGTACATGCAAAGAGCAATTATGCAGCACAATGGATTTGGCCTCTATACTCCTTTTCAAACTGAGGTCTAAAGGTATCTAAATCACTTCACTGGCTAAACCCCTCTTTGGAGATCTTTTGCTATCTGGCACATTCCTCATTTCTGGCTGCCTGTCTGAGATGTTCAGCAATACTAACTTTAATCTTCTTTAATCTTTTTTTTTTTTTTTTTTTTTTTTAACCCAACCTATGGTGCCAAATTCTTCAGAATAAATTTTGCATTGACATGACTTCAAGGAGAAAAAAAAAAAAAAACAAAAGCCTTTATATAAGTTTTATGTTATGTTGATAAATTCAGTCCATTAAACTGAATAAATAAATAAATTAATTAATTAAATATAACCCCACAACCAGGATTAAATAGTGTCATATCTTCTTGATTATATCCTTTATCCATCCCCTAATAGTAACAGTTGGCATATGAATGACATTTTCTACCTTCAGATTGCTGTAGGGTGATTTATTTAATGCAAGTTAAACTGTGAATGTTGCTTAACTACAATTTTTCAAACCTTCATCTCCATAATTTGCATCAAATCAGCAACCTTTATTACTGAAAAAAAGAATTAATATTAGTTGCCCTTTGAAAAGCTGCATACCACTTAGACTTTATTATCAAAGCAAAAAGAAAAATCTATGAAAATAAACATAAATCATGAAGAAAAAAAAAAATCCTTGGTCAAAGTCTGACCTAATTTCACCAAATGATTTCCTATTGCATAAATAGTCTTCTAAAGGTCAAAAAGACAGTCAGTATAAAGCTACCATAACCTGGCCCCTATATTAGTGTCCTGTGAATTAAAAAACATACAAAGAAAAAATAATCAAAGAAAATTAAGTTAACTGATGCAACATTCTCACTTTTTACTCACTTGTGAATTCATAAGACTCAGTAACTCACACTAGATTATACAATTGTTATAAAGAATAGAAACTGAAGATAGTTGTTGTTTGTTTGTTTGTTGTTTTAATTCAGAATTTAATATAAATTATACCACTGCAGAGCTTTGTAAAGATCAGACTAGCTGACAGTAAAAGAATATTTGTTTCATTAGTAAACCCACTGCTTTATTAGTTGCATGCCAGTGTCTTAGTCATTGCACCTATCTTCATATTTTCAGATTATTGTAGAGATCTGCCACATTTACAGGTCTACTCTGCCTTTATCTTGCTAACCAATTTCATTCAGCCAGGGGAACTAATACTGTACTTTGTCTTTGAACTTTTGGGATTTGCTGCTGTTATTCATTCACATTCAGACAAGTTCCTGAAAGCAGTCTTAAAATAGATTTACTGGCTAAAGACATTGATTCATAAAAAAAAAAAAAAAAAAAAAAAAAAAAATACAACCAAACAAAACCCCCTTTAGCTCCCATCTCTAGACCTTTATTGTCCACTTGACAGTTTGTTATTATTAAGAAGTGTTTTGCAAAGAAGCAGAGTTCTTTCAATGACCAAAAACTTTTCCATAATTTTCTTCTTCTATTTTAGTTCTCTTTCATTCTGCTGTAAAAATGTCATTTTTACTTATCAAAGATCATAAGAATCTGTGGACTTATGCATGATTTTCAAAGGAGATAAAAGCCAACCTGGAGTTTTAAGTGATAGTGACAGAGGTATTTCCTGACTCAGAGAAAGACTCATATAAATTTCTCTTAAGATTTGAATTTTGAACCAGTTCAGAACACAAAATAGGTGTCAAAGCTTGTGAAAGAGAAAATGTTTATTGTACAATCCCAAGGACTATCAGAGTTCCTTTACCAGACTGGTGTAGAGTTCTGATCCATTTAGCCTCCCAATGGACAGGCCAGTTTAAAGTAAACCTTTCTCTGTTATTGGTATTGGATATAAGCTATTTTCACAAGCAGAACTTAATCTAGTAGATTTTTTTTTTTTCTCATTGATATACTTTATTTGTAAAAAAAAGGGTTTTAACTGAAATAAAAATGTTTTAAGATTTGTTCCCAAACATTATATATATAAAAATATATATAATAGATATATTTAAGGAGTAAACACCTTTATACTTTTTAATTTGTCAGACACTCTACCTTGTCTGTACATTTTGTCCTCTACTATTTTCAGAACCCATGTTATGCATTGCTGAAAGAAAAAAAAAAAAAGAAAAAAATCAAAACAAAAAAAAAATCATTAGAATTTAGTGGTTATCAATAACAAAATTTGTACCTACTTAGTTCACAAGAAAAGTGTATGTCGATTCTTCATGAGATATAATGAAATAAATTTCATTTCAACCTTGCATTAGAAACAACTGGTTTATATAAAAATGTATTATATGCTCTTACTTGCTATATAGTCAATCCATTATATGTAAATGAATATCATTTAAAGCATTAAAATTTGAAGAAACTGAACATGTATATTATGTGATATAAATGCACACTTAAAGCAACACAACCTGTGAAACAGTAAAATTTTTCTAGAATCACAGAATCATAGAATGGGTTGGGTCCTCAAGCACCGCTCAAGCACCTTGTTGTACTTCTTCTGCAAGGGGCCCAAAACTGAACACAGTACTCGAGGTGCGGCCTCACCAGAGCCGAGTACAGGAGGAAAATCACTTCCCTAGCCCTGCTGGCCCCTCTGCTTCTTATACAAGCCAGGATGCTGTCAGCCTTCTTGGTCACCTGAGCACACTGCTGGCTCATATTCAGCCAACTATCAAACAATACTCCCAGGTCCTTCTCCGCCTGGCAGCTTTCTAACCACTCATCTCCCAGCCTGTAGCTCTGCTTCAGGTTATTGCGCCCCAGGTGCAGGACCCGGCACTTGGCCTTGTTGAACTTCATACAGTTGACCTCAGCCCATCGGTAAAGCCTATCCAGATCGCCCTGCAGAGCCTTCCTACCCTCAAGCAGATCGACACATGCACCTAACTTGGTGTCATCTGCAAAATTACTGAGGGTGCACTCAATGCCCTCGTCCAGATAATCAATAAAGACATTAAAGAGGACCGGCCCCAGTACCGAGCCCTGGGGAATGCCACTAGTGACTGGCCTCCAACTGGACTTGGCTCCATTCACGACAACTCTTTGGGCCCGGCTATCCAGCCAGTTTTTAACCCAACGAAGCGTACGCCAGTCCAAGCCATAAGCAGCCAGTTTCTTGAGGAGAATGCTGTGGGAAATGGTGTCAAAAGCCTTGCTGAAGTCAAGGTAGACCACATCCACAGCCTTTCCCTCAACCACCAAGCGCGTCACTTTGTCATAGAAGGAGATCAGGTTCGTCAAGCAGGATCTGCCTTTCATAAACCCATGCTGACTGGGTCTCATCACCTGCTTGCCCTGTAAGTGCCACGTGATGACACTCAAGATAATCTGCTCCCTGAGTTTCCCTGGCACTGAGGTCAAACTGACAGGCCTATAGTTTCCCAGGTATGCCCTCTGGCCCTTCTTGCGGATGGGTGTCACGTTTGCTAGCCACCAATCGACTGGGACCTCCCCCGATAGCCAGGACTGTTGATAAATGATGGATAGGGGCTTGGCCAGCTCCTCGGCCAGTTCTCTCAGTATCCTCGGGTGGATCCCATCTGGCCCCATCAACTTGCATACATCTAAGTGCCGTAGCAGGTTGCCAACCATTTCCTCATGGACAGTGAGGGCCACATTCTGCTCCCCATCCCCTTACACCAGTTCAGGGTACGGGGCATCCAGAGAGCAACTGGTTTTGCCACTAAAGACTGAGGCAAAGAAGGCATTAAGCACCTCCACTGTTTCCTCCCCTCCCCTCCCCCCCCCGCATCCAGTAAAGGCTGGAGATTCTCCTTAGTCTTCCATTTTGCATTGAGTTATTTGTAAAAATACATCAATGTATTGATGTATTGATGTATTTTGGAGAAGCCCCTTCATGGCTTCTCCAAAAATGGAGAACTTACCATTTCATGCTCACTCTGCCCAAGACAGTTGCCAACCACCACATCTCCCACCAGTCCTTCTCTGTTTGTGAAGAGAAGGTCTAGCGGGGCACCTCCCCTGGTAGGCTCACTAGCCAGCTGCATCAGGAAGCTATCTTCCACGCTCTCCACAAACCTCCTAGACTGCTTTCTCTGGGCTGTGTTGTGCTTTCAGGATATATATGGGAAGCTGAAGTCCCCCACAAGAACAAGCGCTGACGATTTTGCAACTTTTGTCAGCTGCCTGTAGAACTCCTCATCAGTCTCCTCATCCTGGTTCAGTGGTCTATAACAGACCCCCACCAGGATGCTTCCCTTGTTGGCCTTCCCACTGATCCTAACCCATAGGGACTCAACCTTATCATTCCCAGCTTCAAGTTCCATGACATCAAAACTCCCTCTGATATAGAGAGCCACACCACCACCCCTTCCATGCTGCTTGTCCCTTCTGAAGAGCCTATAGCCAGACATTGCAGCACTCCAGTCATGAGAGTGGTCCCACCACATTTCCGTGAAGGCAAACAAGTCATAGCCTGCCTGCCACATGACAGCTTCCAGCTCCTCCTGTTTGTTACCCATGCTGTGTGCATTACTGTAGAAGCACTTCAGTTGGTCCATTGCCTTCTCTCCCAGCCTTGCCATTGTTACCCCTGGCACAGCTCTAACAAGCCTTGTTTCAGCCCTGTCCCCCTTCTCACCTAATTTAAAGCCCTCTCAATGAGCCCCACCAGCTCCTGGCCCAGGATCCATTTTCCCCTTAGAGATAGGGACCTGTCTGCAGCCATCAGGCCAGGTGCTGAATAAAGCACTCCATGTTCAAAAAAAATCATTTCTGTTTTGGCACCAGCCTCTGAGCCGTGTGTTTATCAGGTGGTCTTTCCATGTCCACTCTGTACCCCTCCCTGCCACCGTAGGGATGGAGGAAAACACCACCTGTACTCTCGCTCCATCCACTAACCGTCCCAGTCCCCTAAAGTCCCGTTTGATAGCCTTGAGGCTTCTCTCTTCAATGTCATCACTGCCAGCCTGGACTATCAAAAGAGGATAATAGGCAGAGGGGCGAACCAGGTTGGAAAGCTTTCTGGCAATGTCCTTGACCCTGGCCCCAGAGAGGCAGCAGACTTCCCCACAGGTAGGGTCAGGCCGACAAATAGGGCCCTCTGTTCCCCTGAGAAGAGAGTCACCCACAACAATCACCCTTCTTTCTGTCCTGGTGGAGGCAGTCCTGAGGCATGGAGTCAACTTCCTTGCCCTAGGCATCCTCCTGGGTAGACTTTCTACCTCTTCCTCAGCTACCGGTCTCTCAAGCTCCAGAGCCTCAAACCTGTTGCATAAGGGCACCTGGGAAGGTGGGGCTGGTAGGGGAGGGCATTGCCTGCGATGTCGAGTGGGGACCTGTTTCCATTCCTGCTCAACTCCTAGGTCTCCTGCCTCTGCCCGACAGCAACAGGGCAGGGGGTCCACCCCCATCTGGGGTGTCTCACCCCGGTGCCAGTCCTTCAGGCCACACAGGGAGTTGCTCCACAAGTCTATCTCACACTCACACTCTCTGATATCCCTCAACCTCTCGACCTCCTCGAGTTCTGCCACGAGGCAGACCAGGTCGTCCACATGCTTGCACCTCACACACACAGTCTCTTTGGCCCCCGCAGGTGGTGGCAACAGGCTCAGGCACTCCCTGCACCCGGACACCTGAACTGCCGCAGTTTTGAGTGGGCAGTCGGTCTGGGTGTGTACAGACTTCCTGGAGCGCACACTGTGCCTGGTGTACAGCATTGCAGCTGAGCAAGCGGTAGACCACTGTTAGAGGAGGTGTTTGGGGGGGGGGGCACTCTGCCCTTCCTGCTCGCCCTGCCTGCGCGAACTGCCGCGCTAACTGCTGCACCACTCCCTTCTGACGTGCCACGCGCCCTGTTTGCCCGTCCTGGTTACTGCGCTCCTCTTTGCTCGTGCTCACTAGGGGCAGCTTTTGAAAGGCCGGGGAGGGGGCCTAAATGTTATGCATACATAAAGCTAAATAACCATAGCCAAATGGACCTGGCTTATCTCGCCAGATAAGTAAGATGAATAAGCAGGTAAGGTTTTTTTTATTTCCTTTTTAACCATTAAAGAACAAGTTTGCTTACAGGGCTCCAAACTTGTTTTTTGTTGGTGTTTATACTTTCTATAAAGGCAATCTAAGAGGTAAGACAGACTTTTCTACTCATCTGTGCTTCTCTAGCTGATAGATGCATTGGTTAGTACCAGTGAATGGCATTTGCCAAAGTAGAAAAATGAGATTTTTGACACATTCGTGACAGTTCCAAATATCCCACAATTATTGGTTTGTTCTCCTTCTTCCCCAGTTGATGAAGATCATAATCAAGATACAATGAATTACAATAAGGAGATATTCATTGCATAACTTTATAATGAAGATATAATTAAGATTATATGAGAAGGAACACATTTTGTTCATGTGTTTGCTTCCTTAAGTTTAAATCTTTATGCTGTTCTCTAAAAATCTTATATCTTTTTCTTTACAGTCACAAAGTTTAGAAAAACACTAAATTTATTATTAATTTTTGTAACCTGAGATTCTCATATTTCCAAGAACTGAACCTGTAATGAAACAAGAATTAGTAATATTAAAAACAAACAAACAAAAGCAAACAAAGAAAGCAAACAACAACAGCAACAAACAATCAAAGAGATTTTTGTTTGCTCTTTCATTTGTTTTCTCAGAGCTCAAAGCCATCAAGCTTTAGCAAGCTAGAGGTCACAATTCTCATCAAGCTTTAGCAAGCTAGAGGTCACAATTCTAGAGGCAAGAGTACTAAATGGAAATCTAGGGAAATGTTGATGTTAAAACACCCCCAACACAGTTGACAAGATTAGGAATCCTTACAGGATCTGTGCATAGAATAAATATTATTTCTCAGATCAAGAAAAAAAGCATGTAGAAAATAGTGAAATTTTGGCACCATTATTAATTGGAGCAATAAAAGATATTACCATCACTCATCAGTTTTGCCTCCACTAAAGCTTTAAATTGACTATTACAACCTTATGATCAGTCTTTACAGTTACTGCATATAACTGATGACCAAACAGATGCACACATGATTTTTTTTCCTTAACTGATTTGCACTCACTCACTAGGCATGAAACAGCTCCTCCCCATAAGTTGACAGACATGCTTTTTCCCTCACAACTCTTTTTGACAGCTGAAATACTGCCATTCTATTTTAATTTCTCATGTTCATTGCTGATATATTTTTATGTATTTTTTAAAAGAATATTTAAATGATCTCCATTTTGTTAGGTGCTAACAAACAGTGTTCTTACAAGGTTATTTGTTCATTATAGAAGCACTCTCTTCTGTAAGTGCCATATTTTGGAAATCCATTATAGCAAATGTATCTTTATAGTAAGCCTCAATTTGATTAAATATTTTTGAACATCCCCACACAACTCTCAGCTTTACCCTGCATTAAGCAAAATACATCTTAATTTTAGAGCTAGAATTGGATTAAGGTCCATAGAGATATACATGTTTCTTTGTTTACTGGAAAGTATCCAGATCTGCACATTTAGAATCACTCTCAAGTTTCCCCAGCCTCTGAACCAGCACAGAATCTTATGAGTTCAATTTGAAGCTGCTGTAGTTTCACAAATCACGAGCTGGAAGTTCTGAGCTGCAGTGTGAGGATTCAGGCACTGAACCTTGCCTCAAATTTCTTGTCTGCAAACCTCCCTTCTTCTCCTTTCCCCCCAAAACAGAGACCTTAATTCTTTGAATAAATATCCCTTAGTACTTATTGTGTCTTTCTACCACGTGCTAAATGTGATGCCATGAAATTCTAATTCAGTTATCAATTCTCAGAATAATCAAAACTTATTGTGGTGAGAACTGAAGTTTAACTTTCAAAATCTCTCTCATAGTATGTCCTTAAAAACAGTCATACTGAGATAGTTTAACACAGTCTACTGACCCTGCTTCTGTCATGTGCTTACTCAGCGTTACAGGATTATATTTTTCAGATAAAACTTTAATCTCTTTCCAAAAGATTAAAAACCAGATCTATGTGCAACTCATTAATCATGGAAGTTAATTAAAATACTAATTATAAATACTTACTTTGTACTGCATGCAGTTCACTAACATTCAGAAGTACTATCAAATGGCTGACACCCATCACCTGAAATTCTCACTTCCACACACTAATGACATTGGTTTCTCCTTCTAAGCCCAGGGATATTAAAGTTAAATGATATAAGCCTATATCCATTAAATAAAAGAAAACAAATAAAAGATACCTGCTAGAGAATCACAATATGTAATTATACCACCCTACTGATCAAGATCAAATATTCTGTATATTTTATAGTTAGCAGTGACAGCAGGATAGATTCAGTGTTTCACTTACTTTCTCTGTTGTATAGATAATAGAACCATAGAATCATTCAGGTTGAAAAAGACCTCCAAGACCAGTCTTAAGCTGTCTAGTTCAGCCTTTAACCTAGTACTAAAGTCCACCACTTAAACCATGCTACTAAGTTCTAAAACTACATCTTTACTGAAGATCTCCAGGGATGGTGACTCAGCTACTTCCCTGGAAAGCCCATTCCAATGCTGCCCAACCCTATCAATAAAGAAATTTCTCTTAATATTCAGCCTAAACCTCCCCTGGCACAACTTGAGGTCATTTCCCCTCATCTTATCAGTCAGTGCTTGGAAGTCTTAAGAGTCCAAGCCCCATCTCTCTATAGCCTCCTTTAAGGCAATTGTAGAGCATGATAAAGTCTTCCCTAAGCCTCCTTTTCTGTATGCTAAACAACCCAAGGTCCCTCAGCTGCTCCTCATAAGACTTGTTTTCTAGACCCCTCACCAGCTTCATTGCCCTTCTTTGGACATGCTCCAGGGCCTCAATGTCCTTGTTGTGAGGGTCACAAAACTGAATACAGTACTCGAGGTGTGGCCTCACCAGAGCCGAGTATGGAGGGAAAATCCTGCTGGTGACACTGTTTCTGTTATAAGCCCTGCCACACTGTTCCTGATACAAGCCAGGATGCTGTTGGCCTTCTTGGCCACCTTAGCACACTGCTGGTTTATATTCATCCAGCTATTGACCAATACCCCCAGGTCCCTTTCTACCCACTCTTCCCAGCCACTCTTCCCCCAGCCTGTAGCATTGCATGGAGGTGTTGTGACCGAAGTGCAGGACCCAGCACTTGGCCTTATTGAATTTCACCCAGCTGGCCTCAGCCTATTGGTTCAGCCTATCTGGATCCCTCTGCAGAGCCCTCCTACTCTCAAGCAGATCAACACTTGTGCCTAACTGGGCGTTAATTGCACTAGTGACTGCCCTCCATCTGGATTTATTAAAAGTCATTCACCATGACTTTTTGGGCCAGGCCACCCAGCCAGCTTCTAATCCAAAAAGGCATAGAGCTGTCCAAGCCTTAACCAGCCAGCTTCTTCAGGTGATCAAATGAATATGTTTTATATTATCATTTACAAAAGCTCAGTATTCTTTATGTGCTTATATTTCTTCAGATCACTTCTCAGTAACACTCTCACCTATGGCTGATTAATTCAAGGAGTTTGGAATTACATATTAATTGCATATTTAAGCACTATATACATGCATATATATATAGAGGGTAATTATTTTTCATTTTAATTTTAGTCTAATAAGTCTATAGCTTTGAGAACTAACAGAAATTTAGCAAGGCTTAATAAAAAGCATTCATGGTTTGCCAATGTAGCCTCTGTATTTTAAGCAAAGAAATTACATGGTTAGGTCTCTTCAGAATGGCAGTTATCAGCTACTAATCTTTGAACTCAGCCTTCTCACTAAATAATAAATAATTACATCTGATGATTAGTCAAAAAAAAAAAAAAAAAAAAAAAAAAGATCTACTTTGATTTCCTGAGAAAACTAATTGTGGAGTTTTATCTCTTCTGTTTTTCAGGTAAAATTTCAGCCTCTGTGGTTCAGTAAACTTCTGTTTGAACAGAAGATGGGAAGTGTGATTTCCTTCCATAATCTAGAACTCAACAAAAGTTCAAAGATTCTGTCCTGGAAAGACAGGTGCTCACAGGCTTGAAAAGAAAACAAAAACAAATAAAAAACAATTTTACATCTTCAAATATAATACAATAAGCAGATCAAGAGCAATGATATTTCCACAAGGTGCATATCATTCTGTATAACTGCAGCTTAAAATATAAATCTCTTATGAAATCCATAAATGACAAATATGAACAGAATTAATATCCTCTTTTCCATGAACTTGTCCACCTTTAAAGGTCAGTCTACGTGAGAATGGTTTCCTCTTGCCAAAGTTTCATAGATAAAGATCCAAAAAAATTCCAAGAGCACTAGTAAACAGGCACAGCGAAAGCTATCACTTCCTCATTTATGTATGTTTCTGTCTATCTATAACATCTTTCCTCATTATCTTCAAAACACTATACTGCTTTAATCTATCTCTACTATCAAGCTATGTTCTATAACATACTAAGGTCTATCAGACTGTCAAAATTATATGGTGAATTCTAATCTTCATTTTGGGTGAAAAAAATCCAGATTTATTAAAAAAAATAGATTTTTAGAAATCTAGACTTCTTGAAGATGATAATTTGGAGTCCTGAATGTAAATTTTCCCCACTAACTATGATACTGCATTTCCAGAACCTTTCAGCTGCGTCTCCACATGGATGATTTTCAGTCACTCTGCTACCATACAACATAGTGAAAAATGCTCCACTCTGTTCAGAAGTCCCAATAATTCTGAATTTGGGCAGAATGAAGGCTCACATATATAGGAAGGACTAGGATTTGCTGGGATCATCGCCTTGTTTTAAAAGGTAAACTGCGCAGATTATGCAATAGACTTAACAGGACTTAGGAGCATATTTGTTTGAGAGTCTAGAAAAAATAAATAAATAAATGTTTGTGTGTCAAATAAACCATAATACTGGAAATCCTTTAGTGACTGTGATTGTGGGTAGCCTTTCAACCACCTGGTACTCTTATTCTACTGCCCCATCTCTTTACACATTTCAGATGCTAATAACTGCAAGTAATAAAACTACTTAACAAATGACATTTTCTGGTACTGCCTTGGAAGAAGACAATAACCTGCTCTATTACTTCATTATGGAAATACAGTTTGAATTTAGCTGTAGTATAAAGCAGCTTCAAAAAGAAAATATTATTGAAGGAAAATTCTTTTAATATTATTAGTATTTAAGATTACTGGACTCAGTGTGTCCACTACTCACAAGTCAGGAGTTTTTAAACTCTCTTGCATTTTCAGTCCTTTCTCTGGGCTTTCAATAAGCTAGGAACTCTGTTAAAAAGGGAAATATTTCAGCCAGCAGCAGCATCCCAGGACCTCTTCTGCTGGGCAACTTTCCAGCCACTCTTCCCCAGGCTTATATTTCTGCATGAGGTTGTTATAATCCAAGTGCAGGAACCAGCATTTACCCTTGTTGAATGTCATGTGATTGGATGCAGTCCATTGATTTAGTTTATCCAGATCCCTCTGCAAAGCCTTCCTATCCTCAAGCAGATCAACACTCCTACCCAACTTGGTGTTTCCTGCAAACTTACTGAGGGTGTACTCCATCCCCTTAACAATATCATTGATAAAGACATTAAACAAAACTGGCCACAACACTAAGCCCTGGGGAGCACCACTTACAATCAGCCTCCAGCTAGATTTAACTCCATTCACAATTACCCTTTGGGCCCAGCCATCCAGGCATGGCTTAGTGGGTGAAATTGGTAGTAGGGAATGGTTGGACCAGATGATCTTGGAGGTCTTTTCCAACCTTAATGATTCTATAATTCTGTGATTCTATGATTCTATGATAAAGTCTTCTTTCTGCTCCTAGCCTCTGTTGTCCAGCCCAGCAGGTTTGGTACCCAGAGAAGAATTTGTCTTACTAATAAAGACTAAGGCAAAGAAGGCATGAAGTACCTCATCCTTTCCCTCATCTCTTGTCACTATGTTTCCCCTGCATCCAGTACAGGCTGGAGATTCTCCTTAGTCCTCCTTTTCTTACTTATGAACTTATAAGAATATTTTATATTGTCTTGTAATGTAGTGGCCAAGTTTTAGCTGGGCTTTGGACCTTTTAATTTCCTCCCTGCATAACCTCACATCTCTGCAGTCCTCCTGAGTTGCCTGCCCCTTCTTCCAAAGGTCATAAACTTTCCCTGTCAGCTCAATTTTTGTCACATAGGGATGAACTACTCCTATTCCTTCAAGTTTTCCTTCTTGAAGAATTAATTCCTGCCCTTTAGAACTGTCTTCCAAGAGATCCTGTCAATCAGGTCCCTAAACAAGCCAAAATCCAAAGTAGCAGTTTTGCTGATCAAGTTCTTTGTTTCCTCAGGGAACAAAAACTCTGTCATTTCATGATCACTGTGCATGAAAGAGCCTCCAACCAATCACACAGAATCACAGAATCACAGAATTTCTAGGTTGGAAGAGACCTCAAGATCATCGAGTCCAACCTCTAACCTAACACTAACAGTCCCCACTAAACCATATCCCTAAGCTCTACATCTAAACGTCTTTTAAAGACTTCCAGGGATGGTGACTCCACCACCTCCCTGGGCAGCCTGTTCCAGTGTCTAACAACCCTTTTAACATCTAACCTAAAACTCCCCTGGCGCAACTTAAGCCCATTCCCCCTCGTCCTGTCACCAGGCACGTGGGAGAACAGGCCAACCCCCACCTCACTACAGCCTCCTTTAAGGTATCTGTAGAGAGCGATAAGGTCTCCCCTGAGCCTCCTCTTCTCCAGGCTGAACAAGCCCAGCTCCTTCAGCCGCTCCTCATAGGACTTGTTCTCCAGGCCCCTCACCAGCTTCGTCGCCCTTCTTTCTTTTCTTTTCTCGAAAAGAAGGTCCTTCTTTTCGAGAAGGACCTGCTCAAGCACCTCGATGTCCTTCTTGTAGTGAGGGGCCCAAAACTGAACACAGTACTCGAGGTGCGGCCTCACCAGAGCCGAGTACAGGGGGACGATCACCTCCCTAGCCCTGCTGGTCACAGTGTTTCTGATACAAGCCAGGATGCCGTTGGCCTTCTTGGCCACCTGAGCACACTGCTGGCTCATATTCAGCCGACTGTCCACCATCACTCCCAGGTCCTTCTCTGCCTGGCAGCTCTCCAACCACTCATCTCCCAGCCTGTAGCTCTGCTTGGGGTTATTGTGCCCCAGGTGCAGGACCCGGCACTTGGCCTTGTTGAACTTCATGCAGTTGACCTCAGCCCATCAGTGCAGCCTATCGAGATCTTCCTGCAGAGCCTTCCTACCCTCGAGCAGATCGACACTTGCGCATAGCTTGGTGTCATCTGCAAACTTACTGAGGGTGCACTCAATGCCCTCGTCCAGATCATTGATGAAGATATTAAAGAGGACCGGCCCCAGCACTGAGCCCTGGGGGACGACACTAGTGACTGGCCTCCAGCTGGATTTGACTCCATTCACCACGACTCTTTGGGCCTGGCTATCCAGCCAGTTTCTAACCCAATGAAGCGTGCGCCAGTCCAAGCCATGAGCAGTCAGTTTCTTGAGGAGAATGCTGTGGGAGACAGTGTCAAAAGCCTTGCTGAAGTCAAGGTAGACCACATCCACAGCCTTTCCCTCGTCCACCCAGCGCGTCACTTTGTCATAGAAGGAGATCAGGTTCGTCAAGCAGGATCTGCCTTCCATAAACCCATGCTGACTGGGCCTGATCGCCTGCTTGCCCTGCAAGTGCTGCATGATGACTCCCAAGAGGATCTGCTCCATGAGCTTCCCTGGTACTGAGGTCAAACTGACAGGCCTGTAGTTCCCCGGGTCTGCCCTCCGGCCTTTCTTGTAGATGGGCGTCACATTTGCTAGCCGCCAGTCAGCTGGGACCTCCCCCGATAGCCAGGACTGCTGATAAATGATGGATAGGGGCTTGGCCAGCTCCTCGGCCAGTTCTCTCAGTATCCTCGGGTGGATCCCATCTGGCCCCATCGACTTGTGCACATCCAAGTGCCGTAGCAGGTCACCAACCAGTTCTTCATGGATGGTGAGTGCCACATCCTGCTCCCCATCCCCTTCCACCAGCTCAGGGTACTGGGTATCCAGAGAATAACCGGTATTGCCGCTAAAGACTGAGGCAAAGAAGGCATTGAGCACCTCCGCCTTTTCCTCATCTCTTGTAACTAACTTTCCTCCTGCATCCAGTAAAGGATGGAGATTCTCCTTAGTCCTCCTTTTTCTGTTGATGTATTTATAAAAACGTTTTTTGTTATCTTTAACGGCAGTAGCCATATTGAGCTCCAGATGAGCTTTGGCCTTCCTAATTTTGTCCCTGCACAGCCTCGCTACATCCTTATAGTCCTCCCTAGTGGCCTGCCAACTTTTCCAAAGATTATAAACCCTCTTTTTTCTCCTAAGCTCAAGCCACAATTCTCTGTTGATCCAGGCTGGTCTTCTTCCCCGCTGGATCATCTTTGGGCACATGGGGACAGACTGCTCCTGCGCCATTAGGATTTCCCTCTTGAAGAGCTCCCAGCCTTCCTGGACCCCTCTGCCCTTTACAACCGCCTCCCAAGGAACTCCACCAACTAGTGTCCTGAGCAGCCCAAAGTCAGCCCTCCGAAAGTCCAATACAGTGGTTTTACTGGTCCCCTTCCTGGCCTCACCAAGAATAGTGAACTCCACCATTTCGTGGTCACTCTGCCCAAGACAGCTCACGACAATCATATCCTCCACCAGTCCTTCTCTGTTTGTGAAGAGAAGATCTAGCGGGGCACCACCCCTTGTAGGTTTACTAATCAGCTGCGTCAGGAAGCTATCTTCCACTCTCTCCAGAAACCTCTTAGACTGCTTTCTCTGGGCAGTGTTGTGCTTCCAGGATATGTCAGGGAAGTTGAAGTCCCCCACGAGTACAAGCACTGAAGATTTCGCCACTTCTGTCAGCTGCCTGTAGAACTCCTCATCTGTCTCCTCATCCTGGTTCGGCGGTCTATAGCAGACCCCGACCAGGACACTAGCCTTGTTGTCCCTGCCGATCCTAACCCAAAGGGACTCAACCTTGTCATTCCTAGCCTCGAGTTCTACAACATCGAAAGACTCCCTAATATAGAGAGCCACACCGCCACCCCTTCTGTGCTGCCTGTCCCTTCTGAAGAGCTTATAGCCAGGCATCGCAGCACTCCAGTCATGAGACTGGTCCCACCACGTCTCCGTGATGGCAACCAAGTCATAGCCTGCCCACTGAACGATGGCTTCCAGCTCCTCCTGTTTGTTACCCATGCTGCGTGCATTGGTGTAAATGCACTTCAGCTGGGCCTTTACCTTATCCTCCGGCCTTGCCATTGTTCCCCCTGGCACAGCCCCAACAATCCTTGCTTCAGCCCCATCCCCCTTCTTACCTAGTTTAAAGCCCTATCAATGAGCCCCGCCAGATCCTGGCCCAGGATCCTTTTTCCCCTAAAGGATAGGGACCCGTCTACGGCCATCAGGCCGGGTGCTGAGTAAAGCCATTCCCTAGCCATTTCCCTCACCATGTGTGTCTGGAAGTTATCCTCCCCACATTACAGATGTTTTCTTCTTCTCCACTATTTTGTATTTCAACAGATGTCAAGGAAATTGAAGTCATCCATGAGAATGTGTCATGCTAGCAACCATGACATTTCTCCTAGACTCTAGAGAATATTTCAGCTGCTTCTTCATCCTGGTTGGGTCATCTATAACATACTCCTACCACAATATCTCCCTTGATGGCCTTTCCCCTGACTCTTACCCAGAGACACTTGACCCTTTCATCACTATAACTAAGCTCCATACAGTCCAAACCTTCCTTAACATTGACTGGTGGGCTATCCCACCTCTTCTTCCCTGCCTATCTCTCCTGAGGAGCCTGTGGTCATCCATCTCAGCACTCCAGTTGTCTGAGCCATCCCATCATGCCACACTTAGGCTTTTGATATCATACTCCTGAAACTGATCTAAAAATTCATGTTTCCCCTGCTTATTCCTCATGCTACTTCTGTTTAGATAGAGGGATTTAAGTTGGGCCTTTAATGAAACTGACTTACTGGCTGGCATTCCGTTGTGCTGCTCTTCAGGTGCTCCCCTGTTCTTCCCTGTCCCTTTTCCTATTTCTGGGCAGCCGTTGCTAACACTGGCATCAACATTCCCATCCTCCTTTTTTATTATTTCTACTTTTAATTTATAGCTTTATTCATCAGCTTGGCGAGTCTGTAACTAAAGATGTTCTTTTCCTCCTCAGACAGATGGACCCCATCTGACCCTAGCAGACAAGGTTTCTGAAAGCAAGTTCCATGACTTATATAAACCAATTCCTGGCTGTGGCACTAACCCTGTAACCATTTGTTGATCCACCAGATTTGACTGAACCTTTCAAATCCCTTCCCTTTGACAGATTGATTAAAAACTTACCTGCTCTCCGGAGCCCCTTACTTTTGTTCCCACAGCTCTGTAGACTTTCTTGATACTAATCAGAGAGCTCCTAACTATATTACTGGCACTCACATGAAACAGCAGCAGCAAATAATCAGTGGGTTGTACGAGGCTTGGTAGTCTCTCGATGATATCCCTGACTTGATCCCCCAGTAAGCAATACATCTCTCTTAAGTGTGGATTAGGTTGGCAAATGGGTGTCTCTGTACCTCATAGGAGAGAGTCACTTGTTACTGTCACCTATCACCTTTTCTTAGTTGTGCTTAGTAGTTACATAGATCTGGCTGGCTTAGTCAGCTCCAGTGTGTTTCTATATATGAACAGTGCTTCCTCCTCAGTCCACAGAGCAGTGAAGTGGTTCTGCAAGGACACCTCAGGCTTCTGGGGAAGTATTTTCCTCCTGCTGGTCCTTGCCATTGCAAGTTTCCATTCTTCTGTATTACTGGTCTTGAGAAATTTTGATTTCTAAATTAACTATTTATGTCATATCATTGTATGATTATTTTATTTTATTTTATTTTATTTTATTTTATTTTATTTTATTTTATTTTATTTTATTTTATTTTATTTTATTTTATTTTATTTTATTTTACTTTAATTATATTTTATTTTCCATTTTTAAAGCCAAACATTGTAAATATCAAAAATTACATTCTTGTTAACAGTATCATACCTCATCAGGATGATACAGCATCCAGGACTGATTGTTCAACTCTGAAACCAGTATTTTACATAACACAAGGCTACTTTGAGAAGCTGATTTTCATCTTTTATTGGTTTGTTGTTTAATGTCAAGCTTGAAGCCAAAGATGACCTCCAAAATTACAGAATCAAAAAATCACAAAATGGTTGAAGGTGAAAGGAAGGCCCATGAAAGTATCTGAGTCACCATCCCCGGAGGTCTTCAAGAGAAATGTAGTTTTAGAACTTAGTTTAGCATTTAAACTTATCATGGTATAGTGGTGGACTTTAGTACTAGGTTGAAGGTTGGACTAGATGATGTTAGAGGTATTTGCCAACCCTAATGATTCTATGATTCTATGGTCCAGCTGCCTGCTCTAGCAGGGACACCCAGAGCAGGCTGCCCAAAACATCTCCAGGGGTGGAGTGTCCATGAACTCCCTGGGCAGCCTGTGCCAGTTCTCAGTCACCCACACAGCACAGAAGTGCTGCCTGGTGTTTAGAGGAAACCTCCTGTGTTCTGGTTTGTACCCACTGCCTCTTGTCCTGGTACTAGGCACCACTGAAAAGAGCCTGGCTCTTTGTTTCCTCCCTTTAGGTACTTATACACGTTTATAAGGACCCACCCCAAGGCCTCTTTTTCCCCAGGCTGAACTTCCAGCTCTCTAAGCCTCTTCTCATGAGAGAGATGCTTCAGTCCTTTCACAGTCTTGGTGACCCTTCACTGGACTCTCCAGTAGCCTCATGTCTCTTGTACTTGGGAGCCCAACACTGGATGCAGCACTTCAGGAGTGGCCCCACCAGTTCTGAGTTCTGAGGGGAAGACTTATCTTCCTCAATCTACCAACAACATTGTTTCTAATGAAAAATTAAATTATTTCATTTTAACAAAGCAGAAATCATTCAGATAGTGAAGGGTGCCGTCAGAGTGTTTCTTTTAATGTGTAAGCTGTTTAAATTCAAATGTAGCGTTTGATCAAACTTCAAAATTATATTTTATTTTTGTTTTCATTTATTTTTTGTATGGTCAATGACTATTTGAATGACTATTCAACCATACATTTCTGGGATGTTTCTGGAGAAGCAGACCACATTTGCTTTTTTTTTTTTTATGTATTAGGAAAAAAGTGCTGTCACAAAATATTATGTCAGGTGGTAAAATATAAAGACTATACTTTTACAGATAATAAAGAAATTACACACCAAAAACACAAAAAGGCTTTGGAAGATTTATCTTTATAATGGTCTATATATGCTAAGAACTGTGAGGGGATGAAGTGTGTTTAACAAGAATCACATCTTGTAAGATATAATGGTAAAAAATACCAGTATTTACTCAACGTATGTAAAACAACACTGCTTTTGCTAAACACAGTGGAACTTGATAAATTTAACACCCTATGAATCATTTCCTGCTTGGAAATCCAATAGCATTTGGTCATGGCCCTTCTCAAGAATTCTGGTTTTCATTTGGAACGTGGGCAAAATAGCACCTTCTCAGACAGAGCTGACGCAGTTTGGCTTGAAGTGGGAATTTGAGATGTTGCTCCTTGCATATACCTAGCTTTCTTTCTGTTTTTATGCCCTCCCCCCACTCAATTAAATTAACAAATTTACCACAAAAATCTGAGCTGTGCAATAGGAAATTGTAACCAATTTTAATTCAAGGTTTCTGGCTGTGCTGTTTGCAATATCTGTTAAGATATTTTTATTATTATTTTAATTATTATATTTAATTTTTGAATATTTTATTCATAATACAATTGTCTAAAGAAGAAAACTTTCATTTTTCAATGATTTTTAAAGCTTCAAAATTTAATTTTGTCATATCAAAGCAAATAAAATACCTTGTGGATATATATATATATATATTTAAGATACAATTTCTTGCATAATTTTTAATTATAGCTTTCATTCTGGAGAAAACATAATAAATAAATAAACTTCTATATGGGACTCAGTAATCTTCTCTGATGAAAAAATGAATTCACACTCATATTGATCTTGTCTCAGAAGGATCTGATATGAGTTCTTCTATGAATCCAACTCTAGAAAAAAAGTGACACTGGAGTTGCTCCATACTCAGGAAGAATACTCTGGTCAGTTGTCCAATAAAGCATGGTCCAATAAAGCGTGTCCAATAAAGCACGTCCATTAAAGCATCTTTTTCTTTTCATCAAAAATAAGTTTCTAAAAATCAATAGGATCCTTTAAAGAATTTGGATTTTGATTTGATTACAAATGCTGTGATTTTTTTTTAATTTTTTTTTTTTTTCCCCTTAGATCTGGATGTGCTATTCTGCATCGTAAGAGGGCATGGATCAATTCCTCTCAGAACATCATGAAAGAACATCCCTCTCTCACAGCCACAGTCATGTTCATTTCTGTGTGAACAAAAGGAGGATTTATTAGAGTTCTACAGAAAAGAGCAAAACAAATTAAATAGCTGAATGATACCCATGAATAGGGCAGAAAGTTATCTTATGCATCCTAACACCTTGTGTAGCTAAGCCTTTATTTGATTCATCTCATTGTCAAAGTTTTAATGACAGCAGTTGGATGAGTATAGATGTGAGTGGAATAAAACCTTTCCTTCAAGTTGTCCTCGATCTCTTGACAAAGTAGCAAAAAGAAGATGCAAATATGAAGTTATAATTATTTAAATTTCTTCTGACTGTTTCTTAATTCTCTGCTCTTAGAATTGCATATCTGAAGGTTATTTGGGAGGACCCCCTTTCCTAACAATAAGGAATTCTCAAACTGGAAAAGACTGTGTGGAGATTTGGAAGGATTTCCATCAAACAAGCTCTGGAAGAATGGATTAGATAACTGTGAATGATCTAGGTACAAATAAAATTTTCTGAGGCAGCACATGCACTAAATAAACTCCTGAGGTCCATTTCACCCTTATGACTTTAAAAGAAATAATAGCAAATTAATAATTCTTCCTTACTTATCCAATCATAGTCTTTATGTTTGGAATATGGACTAAACAGCATATTTTTTCAGGCATAGTTAAAAGCCTGTACCATTCAAATACAGAAGCATAGACTTTCAGCCTTCCAACACAGAAAACCAGACCTGGTATATTAATCCATCCTTTCTTATTTTGGATAAAAATTGCCTCTCTCTTTCTTATCTGCTTGGCTATGAATAAGTGCACTGGTATATATTTCAATTATTTGTCAGTTTGGTTAATAACCTTAGCAAAGTCTTTCACAGAGCATTTATAGATCCAAAAGCTGTCCTCAGAACTCTGTTATTCAGTCCAAACAAAATCATTCAGGATTGTCAGAAAGGACAATCTTGTTTCTTAGCTTCACACACATACCGAAACAGAGCTGCTTTTGTTAAGCAGCAGCTACTGCTGCTGCTGTGTTAACCCATAAGCATGCAGGCAGGGATGTGCTTTGAGAACAGATGGAAGAGTTACTTTCCCAGCTGCTAGGCCCCATTGCTCCTCTCAAACGATTGTCATGATTATCACTCCTTCAAGTTTCTCAGCAGAGCTGGTCATGTCAAAATTAGAATCAAAATGATCTAGGTTAGGTTAATCAATTTAAAAACAAGATTTTTTCCTAAGACGTAGCACTCTGAAGCTGTTTTGGTAGCAGAAAAGCCAACATAGAGTGATGGTAAATTCTGCCTTGGAGTCAGAGTGCACAGAAGCAATGATAAATGCCTGGAGATGGCTGCAAGGAAACATATACCTAGAAAAATATGTATGTGTAAGCCATAATGGCATATCTTCATTAACAGTAATGTATTTCTTTCCCTCTTTTGCTCACCCTTAGCGTTCCTCACTTCTCCAATATTGCACTTTCTTTCTACTAAATCAGCTGTTTTTGCTGCTGTGTGCTGAACCAGATAGTGAAATTCACCATTTTAGAGAAGAAACACTTTCTCTGTGTTTCCTCCAATGTTCCTGTTAGTCTTATGTACTTTAAGACCACCTGGGAGGCACAGATAGATTCACGATTATATTAATGTTGAATTAACAGACCATAAGTTTTTTTTTTTCTTTTTTTCTGAGTTTATTTATATGTTTATACTCTGCTGCTGGCTGCAGGACAGACACAATACCTCCTTGTACCAGGCTTGCCCACTGATGTTTTTTTTTTAAGTAAATCTAAATTGGAAACATTTGTTTGTACCAAATTGGCACTTCATTTATGCGACCTGTTGATATATACATGTACGTATACCCAATGAAGAATTCATGTCAGATTTAAGCATTGCTAACCACTTTTTTTTTTTCTTCCTACATCTGATTCACAACATGAGCACATATCTCTGAATCAATGCCACTGATGGGTTTGAGAGATGGGACAAGAACATTTCTTCCAGCTCTTGCATCACAGCATTAGTAACAGTAGAACAGTAAGTTTTGTTTGATTGTTTGTTTGTTTGTTTTTTTAGCTGTAGTGAACTAAGTTGGAAGATCACAAATGCAAAAGGAGGGAGTTCTTCTCCTCCATCTCATTTTTCTCGTCTTGACTACATAGTCCTTGCTCAGCTCACCTTGACGTTTAGCTGAGGCTTCTGTGAGTTACTTCATTTCAGTAGCTCAGCAAAAATGCTAAAAAAACTGTAGACCTACTGTAGCTTATCAGCTTTTTGCCAAACTGATAAATAGAGTTGGCTCAGCAAGGAATCCTCCAAGCCATATAACACAAGGAAGGGAACAATGCAGACAAGAGCAGGTGACTGAACAGTGTAATCATCTTTTTACTGGCAGAAAGTTTTTCAGACATCTCTGTTATTCATGGAAATGCATCAGAAGACTTAAAATAGGTGGAAATGCTCCTTAACAGCTGGGAAGTAAGTCCCAATAAAGAAATTAAGTTTTCATTTTTATTTTAATGGTATCTGGAGTCGATCTATTTAAACAGACTGGTAAATTGCTACTAGTAAGTTATTAACATGCAGATGAATTCTGATCTTTGGTATAGGTACATATTGTGCAAGGAGGGTAAGAAGCTGGGAATCAAATACACCCTCCAAATTTTTAAAACATTTTACATATATATATAGCAACTTTCATATCTAAATCTCAGTGTAATGATTTAAGACTACTCTGTGATTAGATATCACCACTACTAATCATTTGCTCATTTTCATTCCTGATTTGTTCATTTTCATTCCTATTCTCTACATTCCCTCTGATTAGTTGGCTTGATTTTTGACAAGGTATTGAAACTTGGAATAAGTATCTTAAAAGTAAATATGTGTTTAAATATTTCTGGTAGACTTGTTCTTCAAATAGTAAATGAAGGTGTCAATAACCTCCCTTTCCTAACTCTTAAGTCTTCTAAGTTGTTACTGTGTGAAAGAGTTCTTTCATACCAGAATTTCAATTTCAGTCTATTAGCTGACTTTCTCAACTCTTTTAACTTATAGAGTTAACAAAAGTTGACCAAAACCCAGACTCTTCATGCACTGTTTAAGAGAGAATCCATGACTGCACACCACTGCGGTTTTCCCTATTTCTACCTCTTCCTCTTTGCCATGTTAGTTAGCATTTGGATTCTGTAGTCATACAATATTTGCTGTAGAGTCCTCCTCAAAAAAGACAGTATTGCACTTGCTTAATTCTAAGGTCTGATTAACACCAGTACTACAAATTCAGCTTATTGGATTCTTTTCTGCTGACTAGACTTTTCGTCTTGTGCAAAACTGAGCACATTAAATATCATCATCCTGGGTAAGTGGAAGCCATCTAACACAAATAACAGTGAAATATGTAGATGGCTAAGAAATATAGGGCTCAAGTACCTGGAGATAAACACTTATTCTTTGATGTGAAGGATTTCCTGTTTTCCTCTTGCCCTTAAAAACCTCACCAGTAAATTGTACTTGGCACTTATCTTATATAATTAGTATTCATCAAAATTCTACATTTACCTTTTTGAGTTGTCAGCTAGTGTAATTCAAAACCACAAAACCATGGAAACCAATAACTTAAATTGTGATATTTTATGTATTTAATACATGGAAGTACTATTATTCAATAATTTGGCTTTTTTTTTTTTTTTTTTTTTTTTTTTAGTGATAGTTACTCTAGAAGCTACTGTGATGTTTAATATTATGTTTTACCATTGTTGATAATTTCTTTCTATAAATAATTTAAGTAGTCAGTGGAAATAAAATTCTCATGTCTATTTATTAATATGGTGATTGAGATTATTAGTAGACTGTATCATTACCTTGTTGCCTATCAGCTTCTGTTTGCATTTGCTTATAAAACTGTACACTCCCCTTTCTTGTTTTCTCTGTTGTACATGTTTCTGCACATGTTTGTCCAAATAGTATGACCAGTAGTTTTGGATGTGTGTTTGTGTGCTTATGAAGTTAACTAGAGTTTTCAGTAACTGAAACTCTCCAGCACTGTTGAATTTGTCTTTACAGAATACTACAAAACACCTCTCTATACCTACCCAAAGAAATCCACATTATTCTTGGATTCATGTCATTTAGTTCTAATGGGAAATGACAATGAAAAATGAAGATGCCTTTGCTCTGCTGGGAACTCTCCTCATCTTTTAACCTCACTGTAGTTCCTTGTAGAACAATTTAAAGCAATCCCAGCCCTGTGCAACAGAAATTTTTTTTTTTTTTCCTTTACTTAGATATAAAACCCTTTCCTTCTACCAAGATAAACTACATAATTGATAACGAACTTGATCAGAGTTTTATTTTTCTCAGATAATTAGATATAACCTCAAAAGACAATGAATTAGGGGTGACTTCAGTTGGTGATTTTATTACCTTAGTTTCTTAAAGGTATAATGAAATCATTCTGAAATACAACAGTGCTAAGAACTCAGGAAACTTGATGCAATTAGAGTCTGTATTCACAATGCATTCACAATGTCATGCATGCAAGAAAAGTGGTGAGTGGGATTTTGAATAGGCATACTGGGAATTAATAGAACTTTCTCTTGGAATTCAGCATAATATATGTGAAAATAGCAACCTAAATCACAGCCTTCATGTAGACGTTGAAGAAATAAATTAACAAAATATTTTACATAAATGTTCAACTACATACTGTATCTTAAATACAACACAAGTGTTCATATAAAAGCACACACATTAAATCTAAATTTGCACATGCATATACATGTACGACTATCTATATAAACAAAACCACATGCCAACATCTGTGTGTATATCTACATGCCTGTGTGCAGTGATTTATGTCTTTAGACTACTACATTGCAAATAAATGCGTAAGGATGGAGAATTGCCTGCACAAATTGGAAAATGCACCAGCAGATTAAGAGCGTTCAAGCTGAAAACATTTCCTTGTGTGGCGGTAATAATGCTGTGATAGCTCTGTTGATAAAGATATTGTAAGCGTATTATAATTTTATGTAGTTGGATAAATTTACAGGGCGATATTTGAAATTAGCACATGCGTGTGGTATGCTGACATTTTGTTACTCTTACATCTTCTGCCAATAAAACACTAATTATTATACTACAGTATCATTGTTATGAAATAGTAATACACTAAAGTATACTTTAGTATAAAGAATAAGCAGGTATGACTGGTAGGGAGTAAATATTGCAAAATACCTAACATTATTTACTCAGATAATAGTACTTAAGTACTTTCACTTGATTTAATGCTGTCTGAAGAAATATAAAAAAAAGTCTAATGAAGAATGGCAAAAAGTGAATTTCCTGGAAGGCTTTTAGTGGAAGAAACATGAGATCTCTGTGATGTTTCTTCCTACTTCTGATCTTTAATGATCTAAAAGAATAAAGAGCATATTCATGGAACTCACTGATAATCAGTCTGATATAACAAGGAAGAAAATATTGAAGACAACTGAAATAGAGATAGAACAAAGAGATGAAATGTTAGAAACATGGCAGTAAACAGTAAAATGAAGTCTGATGTTAAAATAACATGAGTTAACATACATACAGCCATAATGAAATAAAGTCTTTGCTGAAGTAGCTGTCATCATGCTGAATGATACTAGAAGGTATTGTGAAAGACAATGTGAAATATGATACAAGTTGACCAGAGGAAGCATTTAATACACAGGAACATGCTTTCCAAAACGGAAAGAAGGAAAAATAGAAGCAAAAATATACTATTGCTGAGACAGTGCTCATGATGTGGACACAGAAATTATCAGGGCAGTATGAATTTGCACATACAAAATTTAACAATGAACAATATATGTTCTTTGTTCTGTCAAATCTACAAAGCTACTCTGCCATTACTATTCTGATCTACTTATGAGATTATGAGCTCTTCAAATGAAGGAACTGCATTTTTGCAGAAACCCTCAGTACAAAAATGTTTCCAAGATACTATCATACCATCACCATAGGTGTTAATAATTATGGTTTAGTAATTTAATAATTTATGGTTTCTTCCTTTTTAGTGTGTTTTCTTCATTATCACAGCATTACCTAATGATAGCCTTGACACTACAAAGGCCTATAAAATAATCCTTGGTTTAAGTTGGTTTAAGATCTTCAATATTTTTTAATGTATACTGTGTATACCTTTAAATATTCATCTTTTGTCATTTGTACTTGGCAGGAAGCAAAAGCCTTTTTGATTTTGAGTAGTTCAGTAAACAATTTTCCCATTACAAAACAATTTCTGAGTGTTCAAAAACTGTTCCTGTTTGACATTAGGATTAAATCAAAACCTTTATGAAATTGAAATTACAGTGGATAAAATACAGAGAGAAACCATGGGATGCTGGAAGATCATCAGTACAATCATTTGGGCTGTGGGAAACAGTGTTTCAAGTTCATTCCATGTTAGATGTAAAGTTGGAGTTGTATGTATATCTCTCCACCTGACTATTCTGAAATAGAAATCTTTCTTGCTGGAAACCTTCATGATTTCATAAATAGGAGAATGGCTATGTCTAAAGTTTAGTAAAAAGTAGTAAAAAAGTTTGGTCTAGGTCAGAAGTGTACAAGTTTTTTTGCTCATGCTTCTCTCCTGCACTTGAGAATGAACTTGAGATTCATTCACAATTTGGCTTCCCTTGAACCCCTTCCCCAGACTGCTATGGACACATAAACTTGATGGATAACCTGGGTCATCTAAACTGCCACTTCATGCATAAATTTAGACAAATTACTTGTCTTACACAATAGAATAGCAGCCTAATCATTGTGCTAAAATCTTTTCAAATGTAGCAGTGACTTAAACAACAATTGTTCCCCAAAACTCTACAAAACTCTAATTTAGAAATATATAGCTTTTTTTTTTTCTTTCTCTCAAAATGCATGAAAACTGGTGAATGCTTACCCAGACATGCCTACAAGTAACTCATCTAAGAAAAAGAAAGAGAGAAAGAAAGAGAGAGAGAAAGAGAGAGAGAAAGAGAGAGAGAAAGAGAGAAAGAGAGAGAGAAAAGAAAGAAAGAAAGAAAGAAAGAAAGAAAGAAAGAAAGAAAGAAAGAAAGAAAGAAAGAAAGAAAGAAAGAAAGAAAGAAAGAAAGAAAGAAAGAAAGAAAGAAAGAAAGAAAGAAAGAAAGAAAAGAAAGAAAGAATGAATGAATCCTGGTACCACTGGAAAAAGCAAAAGTAAATATATATCTATGAAATTCTTTCACAGCTTTCTGCTCTCTTCTATACCATCTGCAATAGGAAAAAAAAAAAAAATTGTCCACTATAATTCAATAAGTGACATTTAAATATATGAGATTTTGTGACTACCAACACTGTCAGGTTTTCAACTTTTTTGTTTCTCTTTGTTGGGCTAGAAGGGCAAGAAAGTTGCTTTGAAGTAAAGTGTTGGCAAATAATCGGAGAATTATAGTAGTTGACACTTCACAAATGTTAAATAAAACACCCTAAACTTTCATCTATATGTAAATGATCCACATCCACATATAAATGATCTTAAAGCAAATAATAATAATAATAATAATAATAATAATAATAATAATAATAAAAAGAGTATATCTCACATTGCAGTTAACAGCAAAAATTACATCAGCCTGCAGCATTTGACCTGCAGGAATGACAGTCTACTAAATGTTTCTGTGCAGAAACTCTGGAAAATAATATTTTTTATTTTTTTTTCCAAGTTGAGATATTTTTTGTATTCATTCTTTGTAATCTGATATTTGGAGAAATAGTAGAGTGATTTATTGCTAGTTCCCTAGGAATGACCCATAGCAATGCACAATGCCAGAGGAGAAGGTAGGATGCAGCATCTGCCAAGTAGTGTGCCTGCAGTAGTCAGATCTACTGTGGTGAAACAGACTACAAATGCACATGTCAATAGGGCAAACATATTCTGAAAAGAAAATGAAACTAAAAATATTCCCCAAAAAATAGCAAAAATATCAGTCCAATTGGCATAAATAGAAGTGTCATGCTGAAAATGCAGAAAGCTTTTTTGTTGTTGTTCTGTTCTGGAATTGAATATGAGGAACTGTGCCACTGCACCATACTTTGAGACATACTTTCAGACATCACATTTCAAGAAGAGTTTTGATCAACTAAGGTCAGCTAATGCAAGCACAGAGATTTGAAAAAGATGTCAAGGAAGGATCAAGAGAACTGGAATTGTTTATTTGACTCATAAGATCACAATACTCAAGAATGTAAAGCTTTGCAATGAAAAGAGAGTATTCCACGTCCTTATGGACAGGACAAGAAGAAAGTATTTAAGTTTTTGGAAAAAAAGTTTTAGGTCAGTCCACAAAAACAAGCAAACAAACAAACAACAACAAAAAAGACCCTTTCTGAACATAGGGATAGCTAAGCAGTAGAAAGCATCATTTAGAGTACTTCTGGAATTTTTGTAGGTAATTATAACTTCTTTTAGCCCAGTTTACCATAGTTCTGTGAAAAGCTTGTTGAATGTTGCAATGGACATTTGTGTTTACTTTTGAAAAAAAAATATAAAAATGAGTTGTTGTGATAGCTTGAGGGAGAAATTGGAAGAAATGGGAGAAATATTAAAAAATAAATAAATATTCCGGAACATTTCCAGGTAACATGCCTTCCAAACTTGTTATGAAAGAGGAATACAGGCATTATTATACATACCAAACTGACTGAATTACAGTTCTTGCTCAAGGTCTTGTCATTCCTCATATAGCCATTAGGTTAACACCTAATGCTATCACCTTCCAGGAATGGATTTATAGCTGGACCAACCCCAAACTATGTCCTGGGTTACAGATGCCAGGGCAGTGATGCCAGTATCACTGTCAGCAAATCTAACCTGGGATGACTCTGAAAATTACTGAAAATATTCTATTAAAATGGCATCAAACCAGTTTCTTCAAAACAAGACATTTTTTCATTCTCATTTTCATTCATTTTAATTCCAGGCATGTTTTTCCATTCATGAGTTCAAAGCATACATTTGTCGTTCATCATAGATGGTCAGCCCTACACTGCAATACTTGATATAACCATTCTTTAAACAAGCAAATATAAAAAGTGAGACGAGTCCAGAGACACCAGTAAAAAAAGTAAGAAACGATAAAATGACCTTTTCCAACATTTTCCAATACAAAACATTTTTTTTTATTCATGAATTATCAAATTTTCTGAGATGATGTTGCCTTTGGACACACTTCTGACTTGATCATTATTTTGCTTTCCTTCTTTTTCTATCACTGTTTTCATACTCCTTTAGAGTTACCAATGTAAAAGCAGGTGGACAGTAGCATGAGAGAGAGATTGAATCAAATGCTGTATTCATAAACTAAAGTTCATACCCTTTCCAAGTTCACTATAGACTCTGAAAAGCTAGTTCTATTTTAAGAGTTTAAGAGATTTTTGTCACTTCTTTTATATATAAGGTATACATAAATTTAAGTCTTTGAGACTGCACAGACCAGAAAGCGTCAATAGCTTACTTTTCACAAGGGAAACCTTTAAAGGCCTAGAAACATTTGAGAGTGGAAATTCTTTTCAATGTTGACAGTGGGGAAAAAAATGAGACAAAGGAAATTAGAGATCAGAAATAACGAGAATGGTTAAGGAGGGAGATGGATATATGGAGATGAAGAGCTAGGTGAGAAGAGTAGGAAGAAGAGCAAGGTATTATTTAAAATCCAGCCATCAAATGAAGAGGAGGAAGAAACTGCTTTCATCTTCCTTGAAGAAGTGTAGAAGTTCTCTTGAGAATAGTGTGGCATCCTGCAGACATTGCAGAAGAAGCATCTAAAGTTTTCAGTGTGGTGACTTCACTATATACGGTGATAACATCAAGTGGAATTTATCAATTGAAATCATAGAATCATAGAATGGCCTGGGCTGAAAAGGACCTTTAAGATGATATTTAATAAGACTGGTAATCACGTGGGATTTTTACAAGGGACCATTTTATTTGACTCTGTGAAGTTTCTGTCCTTAAATTTCACTTGAATGCTTTAAACTAAGCAGAACTAAGCAGATTTTTTTTGTCTTCTTTTTCACCATATCACGACGTAATAGGCTTTTAGGAAAACTTCCAGTCTTGATTTGAAGCTATCAAGAGATGTGAAAACCTGTCACTAGCATTGATAGATATTTTTTTTTTTCCATAATTGATAAAAATGCACAAATTATTTCCAGTGTGAATATCGAGTTTCAATTTTCAGGAACTGGTTCTTGTTATGATGTCTTCCACTAGATGAAAGAGCTCTGTAGTACCTAATGCATTTTTTTATATCTGTGAATATACTTACACATTGTAATGGAATCACCTTACAATCTTCTTTTTCATATGTTCTGTATTTCACTTTAAAGAACTTTCTCCAATACTTGCAAAATTTTTGTTAATCTCTTTTTCATGAACTTTCCATAACTGTTATCCCTCTTTTAAAAAATCTAGAGACAAGAATTATATGGAATATCCCGATAACAATCGCAGCAACAGTAAAATCAACTATGTGCTCTTATTAATATTTATCTTCCTTCTCCAAAAAGTAGATTACTTCTTATTTCTACAGCTTTTAAAGTTGGTTAGCTTGCCACTATGACTCTAAGAACTTTTAAATCTCTGCTTTTCAGGGAAAAATCTCATTCTGCAGCTGTAGACTCCATTTTCAAATGAATGGCTTTATATCTCACTGCATTAGAAATATTTCATTTAGATATGACCAGTTTATCAAGCCATACTCTGTATGGCATCTAAATTCTCATTATTATTTACCATTGTGATAAATTTTATGCTTTCCACACATTTTATTGCTTGTGATTAGATAATTACTTCCTTATTATATCTCACTGGGCATTGTACTGTTCCCCGTGGAGCCCCATTTTCCTGTACAGACATGATTAACCACTGATGGCTTATTTTTAAGATGTCGGTTAACCACTTCTAGATTCATTCAACATGTTTAACTTTATGATACTGTACTGTGCATACTGCCTAGATTTATTAAACAATGAAAATTAATGGCCTAGAAATCTCCTTAGAAGTTCTTTCAGCTTCAGATTGCTCTATCCTGCCTTCAGCTAAGACTGGTCTCTTCATTAAGGAAGCATCAGAAATCATGCTTATGTAGTCTCCTTCTGCACTGGAAAGTAATCTATCATTACAACTCCATTGTAAGTTGTTTTCATCCATGCACGGTTGATAGTAGTGACAGAGATGACAGTTTATATCCAGGGTTTTCTGCTTTTCCCTTCATAGGACAAAAACAACCAGTAATAAAATTTTCTACCTAAAAATATTTCTGACATCTTGAAAATCTGGAATTTCTGTATTCTGATGTAAAGTCCTTTTAGGTGTTTGGATGAACTATTACCAGTGATTTTCTAAAATACGTTATAGTTCTTATCATTCTTGGAATTACATTTCCTCTAGTTTTGATCAAGGGTGGCAGTGTACCAAAGCCAATGTACCAGAGAGCTATTTTGTCTCTCAGTAGTTAGGATGCATTAAAGACCTCATTCCATTTTCAGGTTCTTTTGGGTTAAATGTGCTTCCTCAAGTGACAGTGTGTAGCATAAGAAAAATCAACTGCCAGTATAAACTCTCAGAAATACATCACCTGTCAATGTTCTAAGGGGAATGAACACTATTGCTAAGGAAAAAAGGGGACTGTACAGAAAATTAAAAATCTCTTAAATCTAAATGTAGAAGGATCATCAATTTCTGAATTTGTTTAGGAATATACTGGCTGCATAGTTCCATTTTCATAAAGTGATGACACTAACCAAACATGTTTGCCAGAATCTTTGAAAAACGTACCTGGGATAATTTTAATATCAGAAAAAAAAAAAAAAAAAAAAAAAGTCCTGTTGATATCAAAAGGGAAAATCATATATTTCATGCATTTAGAGAATGGATGATATTTTTAGGCTTAGACCTGTTCAGAAACTGAAGGGACTAGTACTCAGATCATTGTGTTTTAAAAAATTCTCTCACGCACCTGAGAATAGTCATGTGCAGTTACAGCACATTCCAACCAAACTTCACACGGTGTTACAGTGGTGCTGCAAAATTTACACAGGACTTTTCAACAACAGGACAGAGCAGCATTTGCAGGCACATTTTACAGTCTCCAGTGAATATTACTTCAGATAATGCCTGAGCCAGAGGAGGTAGATTTGTCCAATCACCTTTGGAAATGCTAAAACATTTAATAAATGCAAAATACTTTAAAATGGGGTTCTATAGTTTTTGTAATGTACAGGATCACTAAATTTATCTACAAGCGCCTTACTGTTTTCACCTTATGTTCTCAGTTCACAGAGGAAGTGAAAAATCATCATCCTTCATGATTTTTGAGACTTCCATCATATTTGTTAGCACAGTCATGTTTCATGGCTGCAGAATCTGTTTCTTTCATGGAAACTGTCCTTATCTATATATTTTCTAGTCTAATTGTGTTCTTTTAGAAACAACGCACAAGAATTATTTCAAATGTGAGTACACAACCAAGTTGTACGGTATGTTGTAATGATATGACCTATTTTGTTGATTGATCCTTCCTGCTCCATCTTTCTTTAAAAGGTTTTGTTCTTTCACGGTTACAGAAGCTCTCTCTGTTCTTTTAGCAATTGATTGCCATTGTTAGAAGGTTAAAGTACTTTCTTATATTCTCTTGCACAGACAGCTAAAACAGAGGGTTCTCCTACAGAACCACATTACTGCCTTAGCTGAGATCTTTTATGTGAGCTCCTTTCTCATAGGATAAATTTAAAAGGTTAAGTAGATTTCAATGGGGGTTCTGAATCAGAGAGTATCAGGATATAGCCATCTTAACATTTGCCAAGCTCTAAAGTACATAAATGTGTATAATTATCTTTAGGCTGGACAAATTGTCACTGTGATTTTTATGCATAGCATACTTCTCTATTTTTATTTTTTAAATTATTTTTTAAGAATATCCTGAATTGGAAGGGTCCCACAAAGATCATCATATCCAGATTCTGGATGACCCCCAAATCAGACCACATGTCTAAGAGTATTGTCCAAACACTTCTTGAACGCCAGTAGGCTTTTTTTGTGACCACTTACCAGGGAGCTTGTTCCACTGCCCAAACACCCTCTTGGTTAAGAACCTTTTCCTAACATACATCCTGAACCTCCATCCTTGGAATCATGTCATTCACAAAGGTCCTATTGCTGTCACCAGAGACAAGAGATCAGTACTGACCCTCCACTCCCACTCGAGGAAAATTTTCTGATTTTCATGCTAATGAATTAGAGAACATTCTCCAATTTTCACTTGCAATTCCCACTTTCAAATCAACTTAAATAAGCGTAAGAAAAAGGAGTGTATTTTATATATTTAAGTCTGTTCTCTACCAACCACAGTGCACAAATCCTGTTTTTGTGAACTCTCTGCTCCCTAAAAAGTAAAATAAAACAGTGGAATTAATTTAATGGAGGTGGGGGGGGGGGGAAGTAAGTGCATGAGATTTCAACCTGTTATAACATTGAGCAAACATCACAGCATTTCTCAGTCATTGTAATCACTATCACAAGGAAGGATTTGTTTTGTATTTCTTGCACTTGTTACAACCTTTGTTATCAGGATAATGAATTTAACTTCAGTACCTCGTATATTTCTTGAATTACAGTGGTATGTCCTGTTTCCCGACCTTGTCAGTTTTCCATCATTTCTGAGTAGCTAGATAATTTCTCTCTTTTCTTTCTTTCTTTCTTTCTTTCTTTCTTTCTTTCTTTCTTTCTTTCTTTCTTTCTTTCTTTCTTTCTTTCTTTCTTTCTTTCTTTCTTTCTTTCTTTCTTTCTTTCTTTTTCTTTCTTTCTTTCTTTCTTTCTTTCTTTCTTTCTTTCTTTCTTTCTTTCTTTCTTTCTTTCTTTCCTTCCTTCCTTCCTTCCTTCCTTCCTTCCTTCCTTCCTTCCTTCCTTCCTTCCTTCCTTCCTTCCTTCCTTCCTTCCTTCCTTCCTTCCTTCCTTCTTTCCTTCTTTCCTTCTTTCCTTCTTTCCTTCTTTCTCTTTCTTTCTCCTTCCTTCCTTCCTTCCTCCCTCCCTTCCTCCCTCCCTCCCTCCCTCTCTCCCTCCCTCCCTCCCTCCCTCCCTCCCTCCCTTCCTTCCTTCCTTCCTTCCTTCCTTCCTTCCTTCCTTCCTTCCTTCCTTCCTTCCTTCCTTCCTTCCTTCCTTCCTTCCTTTCTTCTTTGCCTTGTTGTAACTTTACCTCCATGAGAAACACTTCCACATCAAAGCTTCTCTCTCCATAATTAGGTGAGTAGAAGCAGCTCTCTACTGCATGGTATGAGCATAATTCAAAAATTTGAAAGGTAAAGGCATTTATTTATCTCTGTTGTTTGACACCAGCCTTTGTTTTATGTGGAGATACATAGAAAGGAAGGGAAAGATATTCTTGGCTTCAGAACAAAAAGGAAATAGAAATAGTGCCAAAGCCACTTGTTGCTAATATGGAGAAGATGACAACTCACAAAATCAAGGGCTCCCAGACACTTAAGATCTGAGAGCAATGAAAGAGTAGGGAAGGAAAACAGAGATAATTAAGAAAAACATGCTGTTGTCCACATACAAGAATTACCACACAAAGCACCGTCATTCACTTAAAGAAGGGCCACAGGCATATTTAAATCAAAACTTCTTTCCCTCAACTATTACAAAAAAGCAGACTGAGGTTTTCTGGGAAGCTGCTGTTTTAGCTGGAGCAGACATATATAACAGACCATTGTTCTGTAACATCTTGCATTTCTGTAATCATATGCAGTACAAAGAATAACCAAACAATGAAACCTTTTATTTATGTATTTATTTATTTATTTTGGGGGCACTGAGAATATTCTGCCCTCAGTACTGAAATTGTGTTATTTCTAAGAATTCATAGAATTCATTGAACATTCTTCATTTAAAGGAGAGGAATGGAGGCACTTGCAATGAGTTTCTGTTATAAAGTACCTAGTAGCTGCCTTTTGCTTTGGCTGTTAATATTTTTCACCATAGATGATTTCGGGAACCTTCCTTCTAGACAACAGTTAGGAAACTATTAATGCAAAAAGCATTTTCAGCAAAGTGATTTTCTTTATAGCAATGTTTCACCTGAAGCATTATATATTAACACTTTCATCCATGTCCTCTTTCTCATCATAAGCTTCAGGAAAATGTTGCCATGGAATATTTAAAGCAATTCAGTTTACTGTAAACTCACTTCAGCTCATCCCCAAGCAGCAAGGGGTTATTTTACAAATATCTTAACACAATCCAAACATCTCTGTATAATAAAGATTCAGTGGGCATGAGGGTATATACATCTCAGTGCCTCATAATTTCTATATGCTTCCCTTTCACTATGAAGACTCTTGAATGTTTTCATGTGTACAGTAAACCTACAATGCACTGTTTTTGATCTTCTGTTGAAAGTAAATATGTTATTACTTATGAGGCCTTAAAGTATTAATCATAGGGTTTGAAAAATGTATAGCCATTTTCACATGCACAAAAAAATCTATTTTTTGTTTTCTCAGTGTCAAAAGGAATGTGTCTAGATATTTAGAATGAAATTAATAATTTCAGATTTTAATATCTTTTGTATAACCTGTGAAATTTTAGAGTAATAAAACAAAGAAAAAAAGATTATTTCACCCTTTCTTAAGAAGGGACTGAAACAAGCAAAAATGTTTTATTAAGTGTGTAAGAAAATGCTATTACCCTCAGTGCAATCTCTGGAACATAGAGGGCACTGTTACATTAATGAAAATAACATTTTACAAACTGAACCGTTTAAAATTGCTTTTAATGTTAAGAAATAAAGCAGTAGTATGCTATAGGATAATGGTAGTTATGATATAGCTTTTCTTGTCTGTAAACAGGCAGTTCATATAAAATGTAAATGGAACCACATGTGCAGAGTATTTATCTCGAATGAGTAAGAAATTAAAATCTCTACATAGAGGTTACCTTTATTTATTTATTATTATTATTTCTCTCAGTAATACTTACCTTTTATTAGTCAATTCTATGGATGTAAAACAGCTTCATACTATTTTAACTTGCAGAGTTACGTCTTTAATCTTTCTTGCACATTGGGAAAAATATTTCACACTTAACTGGAAGATGCAGAGTACCTTACACACTAAGGAGTACCATAATCACCATTTTACAGCTAGACAAAGTGAGCAATTTTGCTTCTGCTCTGCTGGCTTCCTGAGCAGGCAGTCTACTCATAGCAATGACATAATTCTTTGTTCCTGTCATCTTACTCTTTTACTGCTACCCACAGAAAACAACAGTGGAAGAAGAGATGAGTTGTGTATAGACTATTTTTGGGGGGATGGCCATGTTTTTTTCCATACCCTGGAAGACTGTGCAACTGAGAACTACACTTAAGAGTCAGAAAACACAATGTGGGCAGCATTTTAAGTCTGTGACAGAGGCAGAGAATTACAATTTTTTTTTTTTGGTTGGGGGAGTTAAGATCATGTGAGTATTACAGAGTCCGAAGACCACACTTGAAGATCTTTGGAGATGGCTGCAAAACCTGTTTGGGGGCTGCACAGACTCTTGGGAGGGTCTGGGGTGGGCCTCAGTAAACATATTCTGCCACTGGCTGGGAAAGTTGTTAAGAGATACTTTGATACTTCAGTTCACACTGACTTTATTATTTATCTTTACAGAAGAGAATCGTCACACAGACTGAGGTTCATTAGTCTGGCATCAACACAGATGCCAATGCTTCCATTTCCATTGTAAGACTGTAAAGGAGAGTAATACCTCAGCATTATCTTGTGTCCTGTAGCCTAAGTTTGTGAGTGGGTATGTCTTGGTTTACTTGAAATGTAAAAGTGTAAAAGAGTACAGAAACCAAGTTCTGAATATTTTAATTCATGTCTTTGTGACTTCAGTAGCTACCTCAGTCTGGAAACTCAAAGAATCAGCAAATGGTTTGGTTGGAAGGGACCTTAAAGATCATCTAATTCCAACCCCCCCTGCCATGGGCAGGGACACCTCCTACTAGACCAGGTTCCTGAAAGCCCCATCCATCCTGGCCTTGAACACCTCCAGGAATAAGGCATTCACAACAGCTCTGGGCAACCTGTTCCTGGGCCTTACCACCCTCAGAGTAAAGAATTTCCTCCTTATATCTAATCTAAACCTATCGTCTTTCAGTTTAAAGCCATTACTCCTTGTCCTATCATTGCACTCCCTGACAAAGAGTCCCTCTCCAGCTTTCTTGTAGGTTCCCTTTAGGTACTGGAAGGCCACTAAAAAGTCTCCCTGGAGCCTTCTCTTCTCCAGGTTGAACAACCCCAACAGTCTGTCTTTGTAGAAGAGGTGCTCCAGCCCCTTGGTTGGCTTTGTGGCCCTCCTCTATATTTGTTCTTAATACTTCCATGTTCTTCTTGTGCTGGGGGCCTCAGAGCTGAACACAGCACTCCAGGTGGTGTCTCACAAGAGCAGAGGGGGAGAATCACTTCCCTCACCCTGCTGGCCATGCTTCTTTTGAGGCAGCCCAGGACATGGTTGGCTTTCTGGGCTGCAGGCGCACATTACCAGCTCATGTTGAGCTTCTTGTCAACCAACACCCCCAGGTCCCTCTCTTCAAGACTGCTTTTAATCCATTTTCCACCCAGCCTGTTATTTGGACGTGGGATTGCCCTGACACAGGTGCAGGACCTTGAACTTGGCTTTGTTGAACTACATGAGGTTCTCACAAGTCCACCTCTCAAGCCTGTTCAGGTCCCTCTGGATGGCATCCCTTCCCTTCAGCATGTTGACTGCAACACACAGCTTGGTGCCATTCTCAAACTTTCTGAGGGTAAAATTCTGTGTCAACATATTGAAAATCTTTACAGAACACAGTAAGTGCTAAGAAACCACATTTCCCTGCTGAATTACACTGAATTTAGTACTAAAATCACAGTCTAGGTGTCCATTTAAATTAGAGCTTTCTAGGTATTAACATATAACATACCTAGTAGTAATGACTCTTCCTCATGCTGGAAAACAGTGGAAAACACAATTTAAATGACTGCGGTATTACAGCTATTTGCTTTGCCATTATTCTGTAGTTTGCAGGTAGCCTTGGGTTAAAATATCCAGATTCTAATGTTTTTTTTTTTTTTTTTTTTTTTTTTTACACTAAGTACATAAGTAAATGGGTATTTATGTATACTAGTTTGGTTTAAGTTTTTTTGCTTTTCTCTGAAGCACAACTGATTATGAATACAGCCATGGGCAGGAAATTAAAAAGACATAGTACCAATATCAAAATTGTTGAGTACATATGTATCGGCTGGCTAATAGTGCTGGTACATTTTGGAAAATCATGCCATCAAAATGAATTAAATATAAACTGAAAAAAGGAATCTGCTGGTTCTTTACTATGGTTGTTGTTATTAAGCCTAAAATAATCCTTCTCCAGAGAGCTTTAGCTTGTCTGCATTCATTCATGGACTTGCAATGTGATAAGCCATGATGCCATTTTAAAACCAACTATCACTGCTGATCCCAGTGTCCAATACTGGTATTTCCAGATGAGATCATACTTTTCCCTATCTCATTACCCTTTTTAAAAGAAATATTTCTGAGTTGAATCTAAAGACATTGCTGGAGAACACTTCTACAATTGTGTGTGAACATGCTTACTCATAGTACATAAGAGAAAAAAATATAACTTTTTGACTGAAACTTTAGAAAATTGAATATAATGAACTTAATAGTTCTGTTTGTCGTCGTAAAAACAGTGACCGTGATCCTGCTGTGAAAAGAAACTTTACCATTGTCTAAAGGTAGACTAAGACTCAGCATTAATTAAATATATCTAGAATGAATACAGAGTGACATTCATATTTGGTACATACTTTATTAATACAATTAAAATATGTTACAGTTACAGAGACTGTTGAAAGCTAACTTTTATGATTTTTTTTTTTATTTTTATTTTTTACCAGATAGTTTATCTTAATTTTCATACACTTACATTTTCAAAAGAAAACCCCATATATGTCAGGTTTACTTCTAAGAAACAATCTTGTCAATAATTGTGAGACATAATATCATTCCTGTAATACCAGTTCCTGAAGACAGGTGATAAAATATTTCTGACAATTGTGATCAAGAAATTTTCTGAGCCTTTATGATAGCACTGAGAATTTCTAAAACCTCAAAAATCAACTTAAAGGAACTTTCAATATTTAATATTATTTTATGATCTTGTAATATTAGGAGTATGACTGATTTTGGAATGCCTAGAAATATTTTACAGTTCTGAAAGTGATATTGAGATTAAAAAATAGAGCTCCATTCAACAAATTACAGGACCATTTGATAAATATGTTAATTAAAGAGTTTTTATGTTTAACTTATGTAAGTTTTAATTTATTTTATTTTATTTTATTTTTTATTTTTTTTTTTCCTCTGTCTTTGTCTCTTTGTCGTTTCTTCAAATAAAAGATATTTAATTTCAGGTCAGATTTTTTTTTTTAATTTTTGTTTTTATTTATTATTATTATTGCATAGCCTAGACGAATCTTTTGTAACTCAGAACCATATTTTACAAACATTGGAAACTTTACTGAAAACCTTGTGAAGGACTAGATCCTGGAAGCATATTGGAATCAAAAATTAGAACAAGCAAACTTTTTTTTTTCATGACATGATCAGGGAATGTTTTAAAAGTCATTGACATACATGAAATAATATGATACTATTTCCTAACTTGAAAAATTGTATAGATAGATAAGATAGCCTAACTTAAGCCTGGCACTTAACACTGCAATGTTAAGTACATGTATAACACTGAATATTTCCTATCCAGAGCTTCTGCCCAGACAAATAAATATTTGTCATAAATACCAGCTGAAGAGCCTGATAACAGGTGCAGAGAGAGTAGGTGTAATACAAAGTAACTGTGTTACAGATTGGGGATACAGGAGGAAATATTCTTCCTGTGGTCTGGAACAACTTTACACAGGAACTGGTAAACCTTTGAAAAACAAATATTTTTATGACATTAATAAAAGCCATAGGTACTTCATGCATTTCTTGACATAAACTCAGCATGCTTAGAAATTTCAGCATCGTGACCAAAGTCACCAGGCAAATACAGAACAACCAAACTTACCATTCTTGTCTCCTATGGATGGAGACAAACATTCACATCCTTTGTGTAAGCTGTATCTTAAATTACTTTCTTTTTCTTGTAATGCTGTGTATTCAAATAAAGAAAGAAAAAAGATGTTTTAAATATTTATGATTTAAGTGGTCCTAAATGCTTTTATTTTTCTGACTTTGATTCATCATAAGAAGGCAGCCTCTTCGCTTTAAGGTAATCTGTCATAGCTTCTGGGACAGTCCTTTATGACTTGTGTTTTCTCTTCCGCTTCTGGCAAGCCATAATAATGTCCTGTTCAGAAAACCTCAACTCTAATACTGCAATTATCACTGTTTTTCTTTTCTAGTTCAGTTCACAAAAGACTTGCAAAGACTTCATGCTGTAGTCTTTTCTTTCTTCCTTTCCTTTCACATTGACAAGCTCTCTTCCTTGCAGCAGACTTTATTCAGCCAAACAACTGGTTTTGAGGAATTTTAGCTATAAATCAGAGTGAATAAAAGCCAGATCTGTGATGTTCAAACTGGAAAAAGAAGGCTTCGTGTGAAGTACCAGACCTAAAAAGTGAGAGCTCATGAGAAAAGAGACGGATTTGCACTTTTTGCATGTATGAGGTAACTGACACCTACATCTTTTGTCATTTCATTACATTAGAAGCAATACTATTTTTTTTCTAGATTAAGAATCCTTAGCTCACTAATTGTTAAGTAATTGTAAGTGGTGTTCAGTTCTTGCTGAGCTGATTTCTTGAGGAAATAAAAAAGACTTGAGGATACTGAAATACTACATGTTTCAGAAATGTTATGAGTTGGTACCTGGAGAAACTTCTTCTTCACTTGAACTTCACTTCACTGCGAAGTTACTTCACAGAAAAGAAAGATGCCTTTAGCAAAGGAAATCTCTAACTTACAAAAAAAAAAATCATATTATCATGTTATCATATCAGAACATGCCACAAGATTCTGCAAATTTAGTTTTAAGTTATCACCATTTCTCCCTTCCATTATTTTAGACTCACTGATGCATTTTTAAATACATTATATCCTTTATATCTTTTTTATTATAATTATTTTTAATTACTTTATATCCTTTATATCTTCTTCAGTCCCTCCACATCATTTCCTTTTCTGGAAAAATCAAGCACATAAAAGTTGTTTTTACATCATTTGTAAATTGTAAATATGACAAAGCTACCTGTAAATTTAAGATTCTTTTGAAAAGCTTTTTGTGATGTTTTCTGTTTGAAGTCCTATAACCTTTGGAAACGAAATTTATTTCTTGCATCATTCTTTATTCAATGTATTTATAATGTAACACACTCTGCTCAGAAATTTCCTTACAAAGGTCTGAAAACAATTAATTTTTGAATGGAAGATTAAATTTTCCTCCTAGATACTTTGTAAAAGAAATGCCTTTCAAAACTACCTTTCCTTATTAATATTAGGCTGCACACCAGACAAGGAGTTGGAGCAGAGGGATTTCTGCAAGCAGTATTGCATCCTTTTGTGATTCTGTTTTCAGTTTCTATAGATGGCTTAAGGTAAATTGTGATTAATTTGATTGTACAACCTTTTTGTTATACACCAATAAATTTGTAGTATGAATATATTAACAACATTTTTAGTATTTCTAGACTTAATAAACTCTAAGTCCCTGAGGTAGACAAAAAGTATACTTTTTTTTTTTTTTTTTTGTAGTTTTCTTTCTGTCTTTAATTGGAGATACTCAAGTATCATGATCATGTTGTATCTTCTGTGCACCTGATGGGGTTGGTTTATAGTGACCTGCTTGGGACAAAGTTTCCATGGAAAACAGAAAAGTCCCAAGTGAAAGGAAAGGATGATAACAAACTTCATACAGTCACAGTTAACTAATAGTGGTAATAATTAACTATTAATAATCTATTTTTTAATTGAAGTAAGGTTTCTGTTTTCTGTCCAGAACTGAAGACTGTTGAGATGTTTAAGAATATAATGTCTTTTTCCCCTCACAAACTCTGCCAACTCTGTTACTCCTTGCATCCTTTTTCTTTGACAAGGAGCAGATATAATAGGGAAATTTTTCAATTCACATTTTCTGAAAATTGAATAAGAAAAAGACATCAAGAAAATATCCCAACTAATATCCCAACTTTTACTATACTATTCATTTTAAGACAAAGTGAGATTGGAAAGTGATTTCATATCTTTCAGCTCTCAGAACTAGCCATATAATATCTTCAAGTCTGAAATACTGCCTGCTTTATCTTTTCTTCTCATAATGTAATTCGTTTCACTAGCAAAAGCATTACAACTGTCTGTGCATCTAGCTATTTACTTTGAAATGTTTCTGAACATTAATTAATGCTTCGGTCAACATATTCATTTGTGCCATTCAGAAAATATGCAAACCACCCACACACACATTCTATTGCCCCAGCTCTTGTAAGATTTGGATTTGAACAATAAAATAAGGTGCTTTTGAAAGGGAGTTCAATCACATCTTGTTATTGTTGTTATTTTTCTATCTATTCAGCAGTGAATATCAAATGTAAAATAAAATAAAATAAAATAAAATCGCTCATTCCTTATATATTTTTTCTTGTGACATTTTAAGGGAGATATTGTAATAGTAAAACACCTGTAAGAATGAAAGTGTAAAGTCATATTATTTCATAATGGGATGATAAACAGGCATTCAGCAGTGCTCAGAAGTATAGAATGAATGAATGAAAGTAATAAAGGAAACCTGACAAATTTACAGATTCTGCTTTTGAAATGCTCAACAACAGCAGAACAGTTTAAAGCATAGCATTAGAAACAGAAACAGCCCTTGGATGACTAAAATTTCTGTTTCTGCAAAATATATGCAAACTGGTAAATAATATACATAGGTGTGTGTGTTTGTAAACAAATAATAGCAAAATATCTTATTGGAAGACTGCTTTAATTTATATATATATTTATATATATATATATTTTCCCACATGGAATTTCACTGGCTGTGATTGTTCTGTATTTGCTTTATTCCTTTATTCTTACATCTTCATGTTGATATGACTGCTCTCTGATGAGAGCTACCACAGCCTCCGCCAGATACATGTGTTCCCATAAACTTCCCTGAAGAGCCACATGGTGACAAATTTTCAACCATGGAATGTCACATGCTGAGAGAGAGGTTTCAAACATATCGCTTAGCACATGCAATGTCACAAGTGTATCTGCTATTTTAACAGACAACATCTTCACCAAAAAGTGAGTGTCAGGTCAGCTCAAGTTAAGCACGAGTGGAGGCAAAAGTATCCGGAAAACATGATCAATATAAAGAGACTTGCCAATCTCTGATTAAATTTTTCTTTTTGAAAAAGGAAAGTAAATATGAACATTTTGAAGTTACTGCTACTCTATCCATTGCTTTTGAAAGAACTAAATTTTCATACTTTGCATATATTTCTGATTTGGGGGATCTATTTCTCTTTAGAAATACTCTTTTTTTTATTTTCTCTTTTATTATTTTTTTTTCTCCTCTGAGCACCTGTATCCTCTTATAGCTCTCCCTTTTCCTTTTCTTTTGTCCTCTTTAGAAAATAAAGATGAGAGAGTAGAAGTAGATTAAAGGAAGCAGGGGAAAAAATTCCTAATCTTGTCACCCCTTCCCCTATTTTTACAATGAAGTACCAAAATACATTTATTTATTTCTTTTTAATTTTCTATTCAGACCAACTCTGATCATAACTATTGTTACCTCTTTAATGGTATGTGCCTTATTGCATCATTTCAAAATTTTGGCTTCAGTTATATTCCACATGTTGTTGTCATTGGAGTAGGACTGACCAACAATTTGGATGGTATTCCTTCTCTGGGTTCTGGAACACTTAAAACTGCAGAATAATGGGAAATTCATAATCAAATATAAATACTTATCTATCTGATATTGCGGATGAGGTGATCAGCTCCGGGGCAGACGTGTTGTGCAGCGGAGCGGGGGATCTGACAGACAGGGCTAATTTTTCCAGCACCGAGCTCACTCGAGGGAGCTGCCAGGACCCGGCAGCCCTCGCAAGGGAGGTGAACGAGGCGAGAAGGAGGCATAGGTAGAGCCAGCAGCACCCCCTCCCGGCCTTTCAAAAGCTGCCCCTAGTGAGCGCAAGCAACGAGGAGTGCGGCAACCAGGACGGGCAAACAGGGCGCGTGGCACGTCAGAAGGGAGTGGTGCAGCAGTTAGCGCGGCAGTTCGCGCAGGCAGGGCGAGCAGGAAGGGCAGAGTGCCCCCCCCCCCCCCCAAACACCTCCTCTAACAGTGGTCTACCGCTAGCTCAGCTGCAATGCTGTACACCAGGCACAGTGTGCGCTCCAGGAAGTCTGTACACACCCAGACCGACTGCCCACTCAAAACTGCGGCAGTTCAGGTGTCCGGGTGCAGGGAGTGCCTGAGCCTGTTGCTACCACCTGCAGGGGGCAGAGACTGTGTGTGTGAGGTGCGAGCACGTGGACGACCTGGTCTGCCTCGTGGCAGAACTCGAGGAGGTCGAGAGGTTGAGGGATATCAGAGAGTGTGAGTGTGAGATAGACTTGTGGACCGACTCCCTGTGCAGCGTGAAGGACTGGCACCGGGGTGAGACACCCCAGATGGGGGTGGACCCCCTGCCCTGTTGCTGTCGGGCAGAGGCAGGGGACCTAGGAGTTGAGCAGGAATGGAAACAGGTCCCCACTCGACATCGCAGGCAATGCCCTCCCCTACCAGCCCCACCTTCCCAGGTGCCCTTATGCAACAGGTTTGAGGCTCTGGAGCTTGAGAGACCGGTAGCTGAGGAAGAGGTAGAAAGTCTACCCAGGAGGATGCCTAGGGCAAGGAAGTTGACTCCATGCCTCAGGACTGCCTCCACCAGGACAGAAAGAAGGGTGATTGTTGTGGGTGACTCTCTTCTCAGGGGAACAGAGGGCCCTATTTGTCGGCCTGCCCCTACCTGTGGGGAAGTCTGCTGCCTCTCTGGGGCCAGGGTCAGGGACATTGCCAGAAAGCTTTCCAACCTGGTTCGCCCCTCTGCCTATTATCCTCTTTTGATAGTCCAGGCTAGCAGTGATGACATTGAAGAGAGAAGCCTCAAGGCTGTCAAACGGGACTTTAGGGGACTGGGACGGTTAGTGGATGGAGCGGGAGTACAGGTGGTGTTTTCCTCCATCCCTACGGTGGCAGGGAGGGGTACAGAGTGGACATGGAAAGACCACCTGATAAACACATGGCTCAGAGACTGGTGCCAAAACAGATATGATTTTTTTTGACCATGGAGTGCTTTACTCAGCACCTGGCCTGATGGCTGCAGACAGGTCCCTATCTCTAAGTGGAAGATGGATCCTGGGCCAGGAGCTGGCGGGGCTCATTGAGAGGGCTTTAAACTAGGTGAGAAGGGGGACAGGGCTGAAACAAGGCTTGTTAGAGCTGTGCCAGAGGTAACAATGGCAAGGCTGGGAGAGAAGGCAATGGCCCAATTGAAGTGCATCTACAGTAATGCACACAGCATGGGTAACAAACAGGAGGAGCTGGAAGCTATCGTGTGGCAGGCAGGCTATGACTTGTTTGCCTTCACGGAAATGTGGTGGGATCACTCTCATGACTGGAGTGCTGCAATGTCTGGCTATAGGCTCTTCAGAAGGGACAAGCAGCATGGAAGGGGTGGTGGTGTGGCTCTCTATATCAGAGGGAGTTTTGATGTCATGGAACTTGAAGCTGGGAATGATAAGGTTGAGTCCCTATGGGTTAGGATCAGTGGGAAGGCCAACAAGGGAAGCATCCTGGTGGGGGTCTGTTATAGACCACCGAACCAGGATGAGGAGACTGATGAGGAGTTCTACAGGCAGCTCACAAAAGTTGCAAAATCGTCAGCGCTTGTTCTTGTGGGGGACATCAACTTCAAAGATATATCCTGAAAGCACAACACCGCCCAGAGAAAGCAGTCTAGGAGGTTTGTGGAGAGCATGGAAGATAGCTTCCTGATGCAGCTGGTTAGTGAGCCTACCAGGCAGGTGCCCCGCTAAACCTTCTGTTCACAAATAGAGAAGAACTGGTGGGAGATGTGGTGGTTGGGATCTGTCTTGGGCAGAGTGAGCATGAAATGGTAAGTTCTCCATTTTTGGAGAAGCCATGAAGGGGACCAGTAAAACCACTGTATTGGACTTCCGGAGGGCCGACTTTGAACTGCTCAGGACACTGGTTGGCAGAGTCCCTTGGGAGGTGGTTCTGACGGGCAGAGGAGTCCAGGAAGGCTGGGCGCTCTTCAAGAAGGAAATCTTAATGGTGCAGGAGCAGTCTGCCCCCACGTGCCCAAAGATGAGCCGGCGGGGAAGAATCACCGAATCACAGAACTGAAGGGGTTGGAAGGGACCTCCAAAGATCATTGGGTCCAACCTCAATCTAAAGAAGGTTCCTCAGAGCAGATTGCTCAGGTAGGCATCCAAACAGGCCTTGAATATCTCCAGAGAAGGAGACTCCACAACCTTCCTAGGCAGCCTGTTCCAATGCTCCATCACCCTCACCGTGAAGAAGTTCTTTTGCATGTCAGTGCGGAACTCCCTGTGCTCTAGCTTGTAGCCATTGCCCCTTGTCCTATCCCCACAAACCACTAGGAAGAGGTTGGCTACATCTTTCTGTCCCCCACCCCTCAGATATTTATATACCCTTAGGAGATCCCCTCCAAGTCTTCTCTTCTCCAGGCTGAACAGACCCAGGTATCTCTGCCTTTCTTCATAGGGAAGATGCTCCAGGCCCCGTATTATCTTTGTGGCCCTCCGCTGGACTCTTTCCAGGAGATCCCTGTCTTTCTTGTACCAGGGAGCCCAGAATTGGACACAGTACTCCAGGTCAAGTCTGACCAGGGCAGAGTAGAGGGGGAGGATCACCTCCCTTGACCTGCTGGCCACGGTCCTTTTAATGCACGCCAGGATCCCACTAGCCCTCTTGGCCACAAGGGCACAGTGCTGGCTTATGGTCAACCTTTCGTCCACCAGGACCCCCAGGTCTTTATCCTCAGAGCTCCTCTCCAGCAGGTCGTCCCCCAGCCTGTACTGGTACTTCAGGTTGTTCTTTCCCAGGTGCAGGACTCTACACTTGCTCTTATTAAATCTCATTTGGTTTCTTCCTACCCATCTCTCCAGCCTGTCCAGGTCTCACTGAACGGCAGCACAGCCTTCTGGTGTGTCAGCCACTCCTCCCAGCTTTGTGTCATCGGCATACTTGCTGAGGGCAGACACTTTCCCTCATCAAGGTTGTCGATGAAGATGTTGAACAAGACCAGACCCAGCACCGACCCCTGGGGAACACCGCTAGTCACAGGCCTCCAGCCAGACTCTGCTCCGCTGATCACCACCCTCTGAACTTGGCCAGTCAGCCTGTTCTCAACCCACCTTGCCGTCCACTCATCTATCCCACACTTTCTCAGCTTTGCTAGTAGGATATAATGGGAGACACAATAGAAAGCCTTGCTAAAGTCAAAGTAGATGACATCCACCGCTCTCCTCACATCTACCCAGCTGGTGATGTCATCATGTTAGGTTAGAGGTTGGACTTGATGATCTTGAGGTCTCTTCCAACCTAGAAATTCTGTGATTCTGTGATTCTGTGATAGAAGGCAATGAGCTTGGTCGAGCATGACTTCCCCTTGGTGAATCCATGCTGACTACTCCTCATAACCTTCTTCTCTTCCAATTGCTTGGAGATGGCATCCAGAACAAGCTGCTCCAATACCTTTCCAGGGACAGAGGTGAGACTGACTGGCCTGTAGTTTCCCGGATCCTCCTTCCTGCCCTTCTTGAAGATCAGAGTGACATTGACTATCCTCCAGTCTTCAGGCACCTCACCCATTCTCCAGGACCTTTCAAAGATGATAGAGAACGGTTCGGCAATCACATCTGCCAGCTTTCTTAGCACACGTGGATGCATCTCATTGGGTCCCATGGATTTGTGTGCATTGAGCCCACTCAGACACTTCCGAGTCACTCCCACGTCCACCAGGGGGGAGCCCTCCATTTCCCAGACCCTTTGTCCTATTGCCAGGGGCAAGGAGTTCCGGAGGAGTGTCCTTGAAGCAGACTGAAGCAAAGAAAGCATTCAGTATCTCTGCCTTCTCAACGTCTCCTGTGACCAGGACACCCCCCTCATTCAGCAAGGGACCCACATTATCCCTAGTTTTCCTCTTGCTGTTTACATACTTGAAAAAAAAACCTTCTTATTATCCTTTATCTCTTTCGCAAGCCTCATCTCTAGGTGGGCTTTAGCCTTCCTCTTTGCGTCCCTGCAGGCCCTGGCAACACATCTATACTCCTCCCAAGAGGACAGGCCCTTTTTCCACATTTCATAGACCATCCTCTTCCTTTTGATCTTATTGATGTGCTCCTTGCTCATCCACGTGGGTTTCCTGCCTCCCTTCCCCAATTTCCTATTCTTCGGGATGCACCAATCCTGAGCATGGAAGAAGTGCTGCTTAAATGTAGCCCAGCTCTCACAAGCGCCCTTGCCTTCTAGCAACCTAGCCCATGAGATGCTCCCAAGCAGGTCCCGGAAGAGGTCGAAGTTGGCTCTTCAAAAGTCCAGTGTAGCAATCCTGCTTTTAGCCTTACTTCCTTTGCCTAGTTCCATCAGGAACTCCACCATCTCATGGTCACTGCATCCCAAGCTGCCCCCAATCTTCACATCCCTAACAAGGCCATCTGATTTGGTAAGAATGAGGTCCAGGACCACCCCCCACCTCGTTGGCTCCTCCACCACCTGCATCAGAAAATTGTCTTCAATGCATTGTAGGAACTGTTTGGACTGCTCGTGCCTGGACGAGTTGCTTACCCAGCAGATGTCTGGGTAATTGAAATCCCCATGAGGACCAGCGCTCGTGATCATGAGGCTACTAGCAGCTGCTCATAGAAGGCCTCATCAACTTCCTCCTCCTGATCTGGAGACCTGTAGTAGACCCCCACCACCATGTCTCCCATGCCAGCCCACCCCTTAATTCTTACCCACAAGCTCTCCACTTGTCCTTCACCCTCCCCCGGCTGGAGCTGGGTACATTCTAATTGCTCCCTCACATAAAGAGCAAGCCTTTCCTAAAGAAGACATAGCCCTCAATGACAGTGTTCCAGTCATGCGAGCTGTCCCACCACATCTCAGTGATCGCAACGAGGTTGTGGCCCCACGACCGAACACAGATCTTGAGCTCATCCTGTTTATTTCCCACGCTCCATGCATTGTTGTACAGGCACTTTAGGGAAGCAGCAGGTGCAGTAACCCCTGGGGGGATGCAAGAAGAAGATACTGGCCAGGAGATCAGGAATGCTACCTTCTCTGAGGAGCCCTCAGACAATCCTATGGGAGAGCGCAGAAGTTTTTCCCTGTCTTCAACAGTGACAGTAGTGATGACTTCCCCCAGCCCTTCTCTGTCACCTTTAGCTCCCCTTCCTTCCCCCATCAAACCTAGTTTAAAACCCTGGTAATCAGCCCAGACAGCTTGCTCCCCAACACACTTGCATCCCACTTGCTCAGTTGGTGTCTGTCCATAGCCCACATACCCGGCCTCTCAAAGGGCAGCCCAAGATCAAAACACCCAAATCCCTGGTCGAGACACCACCCCCTCAGCCTGTCATTTGCCTGTCCTGTTCTGCTCCTTCTATCTGCATCCCAGTCACCCAGTGGGAGGACAGAGGAGAACGCTACCTGCACCATGATCCCCTCAACAACCTCCCCAGGGATGCAAAGTCCTTTTTAATATTCTTCATTTTTCTAATAGCAGCTTCCTGGGATCCAACCTGAATGACTACGAGAGGATAGTAGTCTTCCGGTTTAATGAGTCATGGCATAGCCTTCCTAATGTCTCTGACACGTGCCCTAGGAAGACAGCACAAGAAGACTGGCCAGGCTGAACAGAGAATTGTGGCTTGAGCTTAGGAGAAAAAAGAGGTTTTACAATCTTTGGAAAAGAGGGCGGGCCACTCGGGAGGACTATAAGGATGTTGCGAGGCAGTGCAGGGGTAAAATTAGAAAGGCCAAAGCTCATCTGGAGCTCAATCTGGCTACTGCCGTCAAAGACAACAAAAAATGTTTTAATAAATACATCAATGCTAAACGGAAGACTAAGGAGAATCTCCAGCCTTTACTGGATATGGGGGGGAACTTAATTACAAAAGCTGAGGAAACGGTGGAGGTGCTTAATGCCTTCTTTGCCTCAGTCTTTAGTGGCAAAACCAGTTGCTCTCTGGATGCCCTGTACCCTGAACTGGTGTAAGGGGATGGGGAGCAGAATGTGGCCCTCACTGTCCATGAGGAAATGGTTGGCAACCTGCTACGGCACTTGGATGTATGCAAGTTGATGGGGCCAGATGGGATCCACCCGAGGATACTGAGAGAACTGGCCGAGGAGCTGGCCAAGCCATTTTCCATCATTTATCAACAGTCCTGGCTATCGGGGGAGGTCCCAGTCGACTGGTGGCTAGCAAACGTGACACCCATCTGCAAGAAGAGCCAGAGGGCATACCTAGGAAACTATAGGTCTGTCAGTTTGACCCCAGTGCCAGGGAAACTCATGGAGCAGGTCCTGCTTGATGAACCTGATCTCCTTCTATGACAAAGTGACGCGCTTGGTGGTTGAGGGAAAGGCTGTGGATGTGCTCTACCTTGACTTCAGCAAGGCTTTTGACACTGTTTCCCACAGCATTCTCCTCAAGAAACTGGCTGCTCATGGCTTGGACTGGCGTACGCTTCGTTGGGTTAAAAACTGGCTGGATAGCCAGGCCCAAAGAGTCGTGGTGAATGGAGTCAAATCCAGCTGGAGGCCAGTCACTAGTGGCATTCCCCAGGGCTCGGTACTGGGGCCGGTCCTCTTTATTATCTTTATTGATGATCTGCATGAGGGGATCAAGTGCACCCTCAGTAATTTTGCAGATGACACCAAGTTAGGTGCATGTGTCGATCTGCTTGAGGGTAGGAAGGCTCTGCAGGAGGATCTGGATAGGCTGTACCGATGGGCTGAGGTCAACTGTATGAAGTTCAACAAGGCCAAGTGCCAGGTCTTGCATGTGGGGTGCAATGACCCCAAGCAGAGCTACAGTCTGGGAGATGAGTGGTTGGAAAGCTGCCAGGCAGAGAAGAACCTGGGAGTATTGTTTGATAGTTGGCTGAATATGAGCCAGCAGTGTGCTCAGGTGACCAAGAAGGCCAACAGCATCCTGGCTTGCATAAGAAGTATTGTGGCCAGCAGGGATTGTCCCCCTGTACTCGGCTCTGGTGAGGCCGCACCTCGAGTACTGTGTTCAGTTTTGGGCCCCTTGCTACAAGAAGGACAACAAGGTGCTCTAGCGAGTCCAGAGAAGGGCAACGAAGCTGGTGAGGGTTCTGGAGAACAAGTCTTATGAGGATTGGCTGAGGGAGCTGGGTTTGTTCAGCCTGGAGAAAAGGAGGCTCAGGGGCGACGTTATTGCTTTTTATAAGTACATTAAAGGAGCCTGTAGAGAAGTGGGGGTTGGTCTATTCTCCCACGTGCCTGGTGACAGGACAAGAGGGAATGGACTAAAGTTGCACCAGGGGTGTTTTAGGTTGGATATTAGGAAGAACTTCTTTACTGAGGGGGTTGTGAGGCATTGGAATGGGCTGCCCAGGGAAGTGGTGGAGTCACCATCCCTGGAAGTCTTTAAAAGATATTCAGATGTGGAACTTAGCAATATGGTTTAGTGGAGTACTTGTTAGTGTTAGATCAGAGTTTGGACTTGATGACTTGAGGTCTCTTTCAACCTAGATAATTCTGTGATTCTGTGATATGAATAGTGATTCATGACAAAATGGTAGAAATGTTGAGTTAAAATAACTGTGTGCAATTTCTAGCCATTGACTGGTTATTCATACTTAAAAGTACAAGTATAGATTTGGGAATTATTTGATTGAATACTTGGGGATTAGAATATGCATATGTTTTAGTCTCAGGCTGGGTTAATATGACCCTCACATTGTATTAATGTACATGTGAATCTAAGTGTTCATTAATGAATCTGCAAGATACTGCAAAATTAATGAGAAAAAAAAAGCTTGTTTTAGGTAATATAGAAATTGCACTCTATTTCATTGACTATCATCTTCCTCCATTGCAAACTTTTTTTTTTTTTTTTCAGATTAAGATACTGTACTTTTCCAACTTCAAATGTAACTGCTGACAGCTTTCAAATTTGCTGTTCCTTATGACACTAATGGGTAACAGAAGATAAGTATGGGTAGTTTCTTTTCAAGCTAGTGCCAACTTACTTTTTTTTTGTCAGATTTCAAAACATTTGTGAACAACTTTTTTTTTTTTTTTTTTTCTTTTAAGGATTCGTACAGACTCTAATTCATTGACACAGATTCCCAAACTGTGGAAAGTTAGGAACTGTCATATAATAAAGATTAAATTCAACAGTATTGTGTAAAAACATTTTAAATTCCACAAGTTTCAGAAGTCTGATACTTCAAACCTATTGACGGTTTTGACAAGAGAGAAAGAGAGAAAGAGAGAGAGAAAGGAAGAGAGGAAGAGAGAGAGAAAGAAAGAAAGAAAAAGAGAGAGGAAGGAAGGAGGGAAGGAAGGAAGGAAGGAAGGAAGGAAGGAAGGAAGGAAGGAAGGAAGGAAGGAAGGAAGGAAGGAAGGAAGGAAGGAAGGAAGGAAGGAAGGAAGGAAGGAAGGAAGGAAGGAAGGAAGGAAGGAAAGATTAGTTTATGGCCATTTTGTTTTTAGCGTACTGAAAAAGTCTGCCATTCTCAAAAGCATTCAAACTTCTAAAGGCAAACAAATTTTCACAAATGTGAGAAGACTGAGTGCTTGTGAGGTTATTAGGCCAAGTGACTACTGTGATAAAAGAAGATCATGACAGATTTTCCTTCAAGTACTTAAAATAATCATGGTCCGTTAGCCATTCACAAATGATCTGAGACAAGAGTATTAAGTATTAATGAGCATATTCATTCCTCCTGAGAAAATAGCACTTCACACATATTGACATAATATTTTAGAAGTTGGATATATTTTAGAATCATCACCTTTCTATGACATTCATCAGAGGGGAACACAAAAAAAATTACCTTGAATTTAACCATGATGAAGGCAAGCAGCATGAAAGAATGTTGGTTATACCCGCATTGATTGCATGAATGTTGATGGGAACTGTGCTGTGCTTTGTAAGACTGATATGGATAATAAGAAAGCGCTGTTTTTGCTTTCTAAATTTTTAGAATGTTCTATGTACTTGGCAAGAGGGTTAGAGAGGATTTATACATGAAAGGGGGAATCTTAACAGTGTTTGTGGGGACTTAAGTGTCAGTGGCACTGCTCTTATAGATAATCTTAAAATCTAATAGTAATTATTATCATTTTTTTCCATCCTATTGGTTTGTGCACCCTCCTAACCTTTGGAAAAGTTTACTTTTACCTACTGTTTTAATATATACTGCAGTTATATTTGCTATAATGCTTTCACTCTGCAGTCTTGTTACTGCTATTAATGTGAATCCCACTTTTGTACACAGAAGGTGGAGGCATATTTCTTGCTTGAAATTTTACAACCATGGCTGTACCCACATTTCTCTGCCTCAGTCTTATGCTGTCATGCTCAGATGAGGGGGAGATAACTCTTCATATGTTAGCTGGTCACAAGAAGCTCACACTTTTTGTTTCCAGGCTCCACATCTTTGCTAATCCATCTACTGCATCACGTTCAGAGCATAGACAGTTGCTACAGTGATTTGTATAAAAGTCAAAAATTGTATGCTGCAAAACTAAGCAGGCTTTAATTCCCACAGCATCATAATGTTGCAGTGTTGTACGCTAATGATTTATATAGATCTTCTGAGCAAGAGAAACAGAAATCCAACACTAAAAATAGTTACGTTACAATTTTCTGCATCATTTTAGTTGCAACATTTTCTTAATAAAAGCTGACAAACTGCTCTAGCATTAGATATTATGTTTTGGGAAGCAATTCTCTGAATATTTTACATATTAAGTATATTAATTTTAAAGACTTTGAATAAATACATAAAATATATACCTCAATCATACATGACAGCAAGCAATTTTTAGACAAAGGAAAATAAAGCATTTTTATTTTTTATTGGTTTTTAATTTCTCTTTTACAGCAGAGAGTGAATCAGTTATGGTCACTGATACCGCACTAAAATTACTAAAAATATTTTTCTCAAGTGTACTTAGTGTTTTTACATTTGTTTAAATTTCTGCATATTTCTTTTGATATAACAAATTCATTGTCTATATATGAATATAACTTTTGTATCTTGTACATCTCTTTTGTATGTATAGAAAAAGTCCATTAATTTTAAAATTAGATATCAGCTTCTAACTGTGATAAGACTATACGGTAGCTGAGCTATCCATTGTAGTCAGAATAATAAAGTATCTTAGAAAAAAAAAAAAAAAAAGACTTTAAGTTCTATTTCATTGTAACTGAATTCTTTTAAAGAAAATGCCTCCTCCTCCACCCTTGTTACCACAGTGGCAAAAATTTACTGAGGACACAATTTAAGAACTTAAATCCTCTGAGGATTTTCGGGCATTCTTACAGTGCTGTTCATGCAAATAACATAGATTTGAAAAATATCTGTCCACTAAAATATTGCAAAACTGAAGAAACTGTAGAATTGTGTTAGATTGGGAATATCTTTTTCAAATCTTGTTAACATCTTCCCAGATATGTCCAGTTATCTCCAAGTCATTATTCTAGATAAGAATGTATCACTTAGCAGGCAACATTCGCAGACTTAAGAGTTTGTACAATGAACAAAGAGAGGGATATTAGAAGGTGAAGGGAAGTGTCATATAAATTATCTTTTCTGAGCAGTTTCTGTATGCAAAACTTCTTTGCACCAGAGCTTGATTTGTTCTTTGCTATCAACAGCATATAATTCCCGAGAAATACCCTAGAAGTACATTACAGTTTTTATTTCATTTTAGGTGAATTTCTTTCATTACAAATGAATTCTTCTCAGACAATTTCCTTTCTATTCATATCACAGTGCAACTCGTATTTTGTGCGTTTCTTGTTCTCTAAGTTGATTAGATAACACACATACACACACAAATCTTTTTTTTTTTTTTTTTTTTTCCTTTTTCTCCGTTCTTTGTTCTTTGAAGGAGTACACAGGACATACAGTGTTGCAGAAATCAGGTAAAGAGCTTTAATTCCACACAGTGAAGCCTATAATATCTAATTGATTAATGAGATTAATTTAATATCTCCTTCTCAACTGTCCTTTGGAAGTTTTCTTAGTTTCTTCAGGCAAAATAATATATAAAAGTGGCACATGTAGTGATGAGGTTACGTTAAAATTTGATTGTTTTAAGACTCCATATTTTGACACTCCATCACCAATTCCAACCACCATACTCAGCTGCCATGTGAGAGCTCAGAATGACATTACCCTCTGATGATGATGTTGCTGGCAACTACAGAAAGCCTCTCTTTTAATATATTTTTAGTTATTATTTTCTTCTCCATCAGGTGTACAACAGCTATTTAATTTCACAGTAATTTCCACATGAATTTTAAAAATACAATTATTTATTTTTCTCAAAACTAAAATAAACAATGCCATCTTTTAATCATGGTCATGCAATATTTCAGTAAACACACTATTTTTCAAACACTAAACCATAATTAAAATAATATCCTTCTTATTAGAGTAAGTCAATGTATTTTAAACTAAAAATCTTGAACTCAGTCAAAATGGACAACTGTCATGGTTTATACATGCTTTAAGACTTTCCCACTTACTCTAAGATCTACTTGATTGTATTTTTATGTTTTTTCATATCATATCTATTATTTTTTTCTATATATGGCATATGTTTATATATGTTGCATACTTGTTTTCCCTAAAATAAGTTTCTATGAAACTTCCACAATTGTATTGTATTATTTCAATGGTCAACAATTGCTCACTGAAGGCCTGCATAAATCCCTGTAGCTTGAAGCCTCCACTTTCATCCTGTCATCACACTGTCAAGATCTTTGTTGTCATTCCACACCAGTAGAACTCTGTAGAACCATATCTTCTGTAGAACCTGTTTATTACAGAACTGTTTCCATAAATAAAATTTAAACAAACAAACAAACTAATAACCAGGTGTCTTATCACCATGAGTAGTACTAAATTTTAAAAAGTAGGTGGTTCTTCCTCTGCCCCTCACTTGGCTGAACTAAAGCGGAATACTTACATCTAGTTAGGAAAATTTTCAGAGTTTCCTCATCAAGTGCAAGCTATGAAGTTTGGTAATGTAATGAAAGAAATATCTGAGAAGGAGTCACAATAAAGGATTTTAACAGAGCTGAAGATATAAACAGATGAATTTGAAGATAAATTCTCCAAGATCCATTCAGTAGAAAAATACATAAAAGTCCACATAAAAATACAGGTTGAGACTCTCCATGATTTATTACCACCTTGATGTTAGACTGGAGCAGTAAATGATCATTCTTTTGTCTTCATCAGAAATCAAAATTAAATATATATATATATATATATATATATATTTCTCATCTATTTGTATTGCTTTTCTTCAATAAAACAGGTCATACACTCCATTTAATGAAAAGGTTGTGCAATAAAAAAATCAGCAAAGGCTGAAAGACAAATAAAAAATCTTCCCCTAAGGAGAACAAGTCACCAGGAGTGTGGAGACTAGGGCACGAAAACAGGGAATGGCACGTCAGCCAGAGTATGCATGTCAGCACTTTGAGTGGGAGGGTGGATGGTGTGCCATTTTCTTCTACTCTGGGGTCAGCAAGAAGCAGCCTTAAGCTGAAACAAAAATGGTGGCCATCCACTGCAACAGCCAGGCTGAGGGTCTAGACAGAGGGGCCACAACACCCCTTGACAGATTCCTACACCCAAACAGGCCTCATGAGGACCAAAAGAGCAGCCCAGACCCTCAGACACAGGGCATTTCAGAATCTGGAAGTCCCTCTAGGGCCTGAAGGCAAGGATGTGTGTCATGGATGCCAGTGCACCCAGTTATATGACTAGCTTTCATGAGGTGGCAGTCTTGACTGACTCATGAGATGAGGGAGGCTGGACCCTCGTCTCTGAAGGAGGAATACCCCTCTTCCTTAAAAGTATCCCTGAGCAACAGATTTGTTGCTTTGTGGTTGGAAAACAAACAAACAAACAAAACCACTTCATTGAGGTTTGCTGCATGCTGAGGTCCCACATCTGTGATATCACAAAGAATCTACCACGCCTTGTAAAGCCAGAGGACTGCCATTCATTCCTACTGTCATGGTTTCAGCTAGGATAGAGTTAATTTTCCTCCTAGTAGCTAGTAAAGTGTTGTGTTTTGGATTTAGGGTGAGAATGTTGACAGCATGCTGATATTTTAGTTATTGCAGAGCAGCGCTCACACTAGGCGGCCAAGGACTTTTCAGCTTCTCATACAACCCTGTCAGTGAGGAGGTAAGCAAGGAGGCTGGGGTGCACAAGAAGCTGGGAGTGGACAGATGTTCACTCACTCCTCTCCACTGCGATAGGGGAGAAAACCAGGGAAAAAAAAAAAAAAAAAAAAAAAAAAAAAAAAAAGGTAAAACTTGTGGCTTGACATAGGACAGTTTATTTAGGACAGAAAAGGAAGGAAAATAATAGTAATACAAATAATAATAAAAATAATAATAATAACAATATACACAAACCAAATTAAGCACAATGCAGTTTCTCACCACTTGCTGACTGATGCCCAGCCACTGGCCAACACTGCCTAGTTATGATTGTTTTGCATGATGTCATTTATTATGGAATATAATAGAATCATAGAGTGGCTTGGATTGAAGATTGCCTTAAAGATTATCTAGTTCCAACCCCACAGACCTGGGCATGGATACATGTACAATTAATTTTACAGAATGATTAGGAATCTTTAAAAACTGTATGTTTTTTTACACCAGGTAATCTATATACCTACTTAACATAACTGCATGGTGTATTTCTAGAAAGATATGTTCCCAAAAATAAAATATATTCTTTTTCAAAAGTACAATCACCTTAACTTGTGAGGAAAATTTTGATTTCTAAATGTGAATTCCAAGTGGAGACATCATTTATGATGGGGATACGGTTCAGCATTCAAAGCCATGAAGATCCTGCCTTATGATAATGGTGGCAGAAAACACCAAAAGAAGAGTTAAGTATCTAGAGAGAGCAGAGCGGGTTTTATAATGGGAAGACATCCTTTTCTCTCTCTTTTTTTTTTTTTTTTTTTCCCCTTTCTTTTATTCTTTCCTTCCAACTGAAGAATACTAATAGTAGAAAGACAGACAAGGTTGAACTATGAAAGGCTGGGAAGTTTAGTCTTCTAAATTACCTGTAGAGACATTGTTGATCACAAATGATTGCAGCTGATAACAAGATGATGGTTTTGTCTGTGACATCTCTGTGATATCATGGACTGTGTTGCAGCTCACTACAGAAGTGGTTTTGTAGCATGAGATGAAAGGTGTATGTTACATGCCCTGATATGTGCATGAGGGCATGTGAAAGTACAAAGTCAACTGGAATAATGTTGGAGGAGTGTGCAGTATGCAGTTTCATCCACACTGCCTTTGAGAGCAGTCCTGGAGTGAACTATCCCAGAATGAGCTCCTTTGTAGCATACTAATAACTATAGCAGCAGCTGTGCAGATCAAAAACTTGAATGGCTTAAAAGAGCTGTCTCAGCACAGAAATGAGGCAGATCAGATACTACATCCAAGCTGATGGACTTGGCATTGCTATTTCTAGCAAGAAAAAAACTGCTTTTTGATCTGTATATCTTAGGCAACAATCCACCATGAAGTAATATTATTAAAACAGTTAAAGAGTACCAATGTAGAAAGAACTTAACTGATCAACCTTCCATGTTGCATTTATATGCAACTTTCTAAGCTCCACCTTTCTCCCTAACACATGTAACAGAGAGGAGAACAGAATGAAATATTAGAACAGAAAGCTGTATCTTCTGTTCTTGACTGAAGAAATATGTCTGTCCTCAGCTATTACAAGAGGTTAAAAATGGTAATTAGTAAATAAATTTTACTGCAATATCTAATATATAAACACATAAACTTTCTGTTCTGTATTCTTTTTTTTTTTTTTTTTTTTTTTTTTTTTTTTTTTTTGAAATTTATAAAAAGGAAGCAGAGATGTTTCTGTATTTTTGAGCTGTCATCCTTGCCAGCACAGGAAAACTGTTCATATAGAACTTGACCTAACTTTCTGATATAAATCCAATGTGGAATTGGCAGGCAAAAAAGAATAGTGATTTGTAAATTAATTTAATGTAAATTATGATTTATGTATTGAATAGACTCTGCTTTTTATTGCAAAAGTTAAACACACCAAACTATTGTGCACTTATCTCTAGCGTTGGGTTAAGGGAAGTTCCCAATTATAATGTATCTAGAAAATATAGAATACATATACAGCTCTTCGGCTGATCTGAAAGGAGTATTACTTTCAGAAGAGACAATGCTTTTCCAAAATATGTAGAAAAATGTTTTTACAGATGTGTTTTCTTAATTACTCCATGGCATTATCTGATCTTAAGTATTCTTTTTTATATCTATAGATTCCTTTATAGTGTTCAGCACCATGGCATTTTACTGTTTCTATTTATCTTATTTTCTATAAAGTAAGTGCTTGCTTTTAGCTAATATCAATTGATAGTACAGCTTCACTGGAAGAGAGATGAGAATTTTAAGAGATGACAGAAGAAGTCCTAGTAAAATAAAAGGACTCATTTTACACAGCTCAGATTATAAGTGATTAGCAGCATGAAGGATTTGTCTAGATATACCTTTTTAACAGTACATAAAGGAATGAAAGACTACCCTGTACTGTGTAGTGCAAAATATGTCCATCAAATAATGGAATCAAAGTCTAACTTGTATTGTGTAATGCAAAATATGTCCATCATATAATATTAATGTCACCATCTGCAGGCCATCTTATTTGTTTATACTTTCTGCACAGCAGCATGAGCAGCATTGGAGAGGCTTACTTTCTTTCATGTGCTCTTGATTATGAATGCAATGACTGATATTCTTATCACGATCTATAAGGAAAGGGCAATAATTTTCCCAGTGATTCAAATTCTTGTATATCCACTGGATGTGCTTGAGAGAACTTTTAGCTGCCTTTTAGAGTATCTTTTTGTGTATTCTCCTCCTGAGCTTCATTTCACTCAATTGCTCTTTTTGTCTCTAAGGTAAACATCACTGCTATTCAGACACTTTTCAACCACGAAGAATCTCTTTTGCTGTCTATAGAGATGATGGCCATGTAACTGAAACTTTCATATGAGCTGAATTATCTGTAAGAATGGATTTACAGAAGTTGAGCATGATTTCCCCAAAGCCTGTACAGGTTGCAGACTTTCCAGCTCTACCACAAACACTGTCCTGGCACTGCCTCACAGTCAGGAGACAAGAAAGATAGAGTCCCCATCCTGGGAAAACATGTCCTAAGTTACTCATGTCAGTTATGCCAAACATAACTTTGGGTGCTGTGTCTCAAAAATGAGTTTTACACTACAAAATCAATCAATTTCTATAAACTACCTTTGGATCTCAAATGTTCTTGATTTTTATATTATTTTGAAACACTAGAGTTATAAAGTAAGTATGGGTTACAGCTTTCTGCTCTAAATCTTCTGTTGCTCAAGTGTGACATTTAGGATTACTGTTGTGGATGTAAATCAAAATAACCAAAGTTTGTCCCTGTAAGTTTCAACATTAAATTGTTGATTAAATTTCAACAATTTCTGAAGTGTCTTAGTGAGTATCTTTAAACACTATTGTCATCCAAAAAGAGGTTATGGATTTTGTCATTTTAAACAATTTCTTGTTTAGCTCTGGGTTTCCTTTCTTTTCTTCTGCATTCAGAATGTCTATATTTGCTTCACAGATAACAAACATGATGGGAGATCTGTGCAAACCTGCCAAAACCAGTGATCCTTTTTAGAACGATTGAAAATAGCTGTGATCCTTTATTTATTTATTTATTTGTTTGTTTATTTATTGTCAACTCTGGTTGAAAGAGTAGGAGAAATTCAAGACAATGTGAAAACGACACTGAAATAGCAGAATCAGAGATACGCCATAAAATTACACAGATATGATCTTTGTTCAGAAATCACCCATCAGCTGAGGAAGTGTTATTATTAGAAATGTAATCTTTGCACCATTCATTGAAGCTGGGATAGGTGAATCCCAGGCATCTCTTGAATTCTCAGCACACTTACTTATTTGTAACTAGGGAAGAAAATAATAATTATACATGTATATATATATATACATTCAGACTTTTTACTTTCATGCTAATTTTCTGTTGCTTTCTGTAGCATACACCTGTTTAATATTCAAAGAGAAGTTATAAATCTTAGCTAAAATTTAAGGCTGCCTGCTGAGAATTAGTCAAAGCAAGCAGAGAATAAGAATACTTTCTAATAATTCAAAAATAATTTGAACATTAAAGCATGTTGCGGGTCAGGACTGGAGAGAAAAAAAAAAAAAAGAATAGTAACAGTCACTAACTATAAGTTCAGCTGAATCAACTATCTCAGAACCTATAGAATTGAAACTGCTAGTGACCTCCTTTTTCAATGCTTACATACACAAAAACAAAACTGCTTGTGTTCCATTATTTTGAGGAATAACTCAACAGAGAGCTCATTACTAGAACAATAAAAAAAATTAATATATGTGTAAGGAGCTTTAAAATCACATTAACATGAACTTTTCCAGCTTCCCATCATTATTGCGTTTGGAGCATCTAAGACTTCACAGACTCACAGAATCACAGAATCACAGAATCACAGAATAGTTAAGGTTGCAAGGGACCTCTGGAGGTTATCTCATCCCTTCAAGCAGGGACACCTCAAGCAGTTTGCCCAGGACCACATCCAGACAGCTTCTGAAGATCTCCAAAGAGGGAGGAGATTCTGCAACCTCTCTGAACAACCGTTCTGGTGCTCCATCACCCTCATGGTAAAGAAATGTTTCCTGATGTTTTCTGTTTCACAGAACCTTCTGTGTTCCAGTTTGTGCCCACTGCCTCTTGCTCTTCCACTGGGCACCACTGCAAAGAGCCTGACTCCACCTTCATTGCCTCTTCCCCTCGGGTACTTTGATAATCCCTCCCCTCAAGCCTCCTCTTATACACTGAACAGTCCCAACTCTGTCCCCTTCTCCTCAAAAGAGAGGTGTTCCAATGCCTTAATTATCTTTGTGGCCCTTTGTTGCAATCTCTCCAGTATGTTCATATCTCTCTTGTAATGGGAGGCCCAGAAATTAGAGAGGAGGCCCCACAGTACTCCACGTGTGGTCTTACCAATGCTGAGTAGAAGGGAAAGATCATGCCTCTTGATATGCCAGTGATTAATTTGCCCAATGAAGCCAAGAATTAGCCTTCTTAGCAGCAAGGTCACACTGCTGACTCATGTCCATCTTGGTATCTACCAGGACTCCTAGGCCCTTTTCTACAGAGCTGCTTTCCAGTGACCCCGAGCATGTAGCATGTACTGGTGCGTGGAGTAAAATAGACATTAAGGGTGGGTTTTAAATTGTTCTGTAGAAGTTAGGTGTCTCATCTACACCTCTTATCTAAGCTTCTTCAACATTTCAGAACAAGAGACACCTTAACAGGTACATATGAGGGGTATGCATAGTAAAATGGTATCTAAAAGTGAAAGATCTCACACGTTGTGCAAAAGCTACTCTCTCCATTCATAACAGTAGACTACTTTTCTTGACAGCTTCTTAGAAATGCTTTCCACTGAATATAGAGATTTTTTATTTTTTTTCCCATCTGTTTTAGTAGCCATCAGTTTTTATCAGGAATGTGTGAAGCTGACATATGTATATACCATGTACTGTACACATACATATTGTTTGTGATGTTTCTGGAAAGCTAAAACACATGTAAAGAACATTTTTTATAAATTATCAATATAAGTTCCATTTTTCAGTGTCAAGCATAAAAAAGTGTTTGAGTGAAATTTTCAGAACTAAATCTGTTTTTATAATTATTTATTTTTATTACTCAATTATGATGCTCAAAAACCTAATAGGAAAAAAATATCTTTACTCATTTAAAAGATAATTCTCACCAAAAAATTCAGAAGTGAAATTGTTTGTCCATAAAAAGAAGAAAAATAAGTGAGCACTGTGTTTCATTCAAATGACGGAGGAGCATGACAGTGTGTTCTTCTGCTATTAATCTTTTTATGTATCCCTTAGAAAACCTGGGCTGCAGGGAGGCTTAATACCACATCCATAAACTCTAATACGCTCAGAAAAATAACTCTTTCTTGAGCTACGTATCTATCCCCTTCTTGTGCAAATCCATAGGCTCAGAAAGCCATGAGAATCTTTTTGTGACTGTGATCAGAGAACCTTTACTCTTTCACTTGCATTCATTATTATAAAAGAAGCTATCATCAAGAAAAGCTGGAGAGGCCCTGAATCTTCTTTGCAAACAAAATTCAATTATAGCATAACCAGGGATTGTGCCATGCTGGTAGTGGCTAGCAGGACTGTATTAAGTTTACTTGGCAAGGTTTTGATAGTGGGGGGCTACAGGGGTGGAATCTGTGAGAAGAATCCAGAAACTGGCCCATGTTAGATCAAGACCAATTTCAGTCAGCTCCAAAGGGAGCTGCCGCTGGCCAGAGCCCAGCCAATAAGCAATGTTGTTTGTGCCTCTGTGAGCACACATTGAAGAAAGGGATAAAATCTGCAACAGCAACTGGGAGACTGAGGAGCAAGAAACAGCTTTGCAGACCCCAAAGTCACTGCAGAAAGTACTCCAGGCATGGAGAAGAAGTTCCTCTGTGGCCTGTGGAGGTGGAGCAGGCTGGTCCCCTGAGGCCCATGGGTCCTCATTGGAGCAGATCTCCATGCTGCAGCCTGTGGAGGAACCCCCAGTGGAGCAGGTGGATGTGGCCTAGAGGATGCTGCGGCCCATGGAGAGCAGGAGAGCAGGAGCCCGCAGGAGCAGGCCTCAGGCTGGAGCTGCAGCCTGTGGAGAGGAGCCCACACAATAGCAGGGGTTCTGGGGGGAGCTGCCACCTGTGGGGGACCCATGCTGGAGCAGTTTACTCCTGGGGGATGGACCCTGTGGTATGGAGCCATGTGGAACAGTTCTTGGAGAGCTGCTGCCTGTGGGCAGCCCCCACAGGCTCAGTTCAGGAGGGATGGCATCCCGTGGGAGGGACCCCACGTGGAGCAGGGGCAGAGAGTGACCATGACCGAGCAGTGGAGACAAAGCGTTAGGGACTGACCACAGCCCCCATTCCCAATTCCTATGCACTCCTAGGGGTGAGGATGTAGAAAAGGGTGGATGGGAGGAGTTGTTTGTTTCTCACTTCTCTAGCTTGTTAGTAATAGGTAATATATTTCTCTAATCTCCCTGTGCTGAGTCTGTCTTGCCTGTGATGATAACTGTTGAGTGATCTCTCTGTCCTTATTTCAACCCCTGATTCCTTTTTATCATGTTTTCTCCTCCTTTCCCTTTAGGGGTAGGGAGTGGGAACGAGAGTGCAGTTGTGGTGGAGCTCTGCTGCCCAGCTGAGTAAAACCACCATAATAAAACCACCATAAAGATATTTTAATGATAAGGGAGAGATCCATGATGATCATCTATGGAAGATTTTTTCTTACTTATTTTTTAATCTTGTATGTTTGCTTTTTTCTTGCTCTTTTCCTCTAGTATATTGTAATTCCTATGGCTTTTAATCATTGTAATGAGGGCTGAAATTTACCAAAAAGTATCATGATGTATTCTGATGTATGCGGTAGGGATGTTGGGGTAAATGTTCTGCAGATGATTCTGGACTAATTATCTTATTTTTACCATGATGATATTGACTAGCAGCATATTTTAATGATATGGGAGAGATCTATGCTGATTATCTATGGAAGTAAAAATATTTTTTATCTGGTATATTTGCTTTTTTCTTACTCTTTCCTCTAGTACATTGTAACTCCTATGGCTTTTGATCATTGTAATGAAAGCTGAAATTTACCAAAAAGTATGTATTGTGATGTATGCGGTAGGGATGTTGGGGTAAATGTTCTGCAGATGATTCTGGACTAATTATCTTATTTGCACTGTATGCTTCTGAGACCTTTCACGTCTTTCAGTTTCACCTTCCAGTTGCTTAATTTGAAGTTTTACTTTTATCTTGTATTTTGCAGAAGGAGTTTTAGGCCCACAAGTTATTAGAAAAGCAGTGGGCCAAGGACTCTGACTATGTGTAAAAACAACACAGAAAATGATATTGATACATAAGAAACACAAATTTTGTACTTGTATATGCTGGAAAAGCTGTATGAGGAACTTTACTCAGAATGCAGATTTTAGAGATTTTTTTAATTACGGCAGCATCTGTCAGCAAGTCTAAAGCAATTTCTTGTGAAAACAGTGATTATTTTTGGGGGTGTATGTGGGCATATTTGCATTTTTATAAAGATGAAACTGTGATGTTACACCTAGTATGTATACATGTATGTGAATCAATATCTAGGTGCTGGATGTGGCTTAGTGATGTATGGAAAGCCTTGTGCTATCTATTGTTTCATTTGGGGTTCAAGTGAGGTGTCTGTCTTAAGTTTTAATCATTTATGGTTATAGAAACGTTTAAAGGTAAAATTAGAAAATTAGGTTTAAAGATAAATTAGAAAGCTCCCTTTTGTTTCCTTTTGCAGTCTTTTAATTTCCTAAGGTAGTTAAATGACCACTCTCATTTGTTCACCAGCAGTACAAATACCCATTGATTTACCAGTATTTTTTAACATACAAGAAGACAAAAGGGAAACATTTTCTCAAAAGTGTTTGCATGCATGACCATTAGTGTAATTTAGTTTTGTTTTGCCATATTTCTCTAAGTGAAATAACTGATTAAAGATTTTCAGACTCTGCAGGAGCACTTAGGATAGGTGTATTCTTGTGAAACTTAAAAGGTGTAGACATTGCTGATTTTAATATCTTTGATCTATTTTTTTATTCAATTTCAGGGAAGACTCTTTGGATATAATAATTTAATGACATAGTACTTGTCATTTGCCAGGAAGATCCCCAGATAACAGGGAATGTCAAAGCACTGCTTTGTCCTGCAGTGCATGATGTACATGTACACTTTTGTGAAAGAATGCCAAATATATGGATCATACTGGTTAATTTTAGTAGTTTTGCAAGACCCAGAAAATATCTTAATCACATGTCAGAATGTCAAAAAAATAAACAGAATCAAATTCTCTTATTATACACACACTTCTAAATAAAACCCGTTATATAAATACTTTTAGCATTTTTTGTTCTTTACTATTACTTTGGAATGCTGGATAAACACCCATGGGAAAAATTCTGTCCATTCTTTATGATATCAGGAGATGCAGATAAACCCACTGCTATATCTACTGGAAAACCTCTTCAAGGTATTTGCATCCAAGCCTAGTTGATGTAATTCTGCAGGCACCACAAATGTCAAAGACCCAAGAAAAGGCAAACAGTACAAAGTTGGTCCAACCGACTACCTGTATTAGAACCAATGTCACCAAAATAGCTTGAAGGGTGTTAGCAATTGGTGACTTCTCACTGAGAAGCACTGAGGCACCCATTTTCCATTGAGACAATCTAGAGAGGTTTGCTGCCTGCTGGGGTCATGCACTTGTGATGGTGCACAAAGAGGCTACCAAGCCTTGTAAAGACAGAGGACTACCATTCATTCCTACTGTCATGGTTTATGTTGACAGCATTATGATGTTTTAGTTGTTGCAGAGTAGCGCTCATACTAAGCCAAGGACTTTTCAGCTTCTCATACCACCCTGTTAGCACAGAGGCTGGGGGTGCACAAGATGTTCAGAGTGGAAAAAAACAAGACAGATGACCCCAACTGGCCATTCATATCATGTGATCTCATGCTGAACAGCTATATGGGGTGGCTGGATGGTGTGGAGGGCACCGCTGCTCGTGGCTGGGATGGGCATCAGTCAGCGGCTGGTGAGCAATTGCATTTTGCATCACTTGCTTTGTACATTATTATTATTATTATCATTTCTATTTCTGTCATATTAGACTGTCTATCTCAACCCACAAGCTTTTACTTTATTTTTTTTTCTTTACTTTTTTGTTTTTCTTCCAGTTCTCTCCCCCAGCAAACATCTTTGTGGTGCTTATCTGCCTGCTGGGTTAAATCACAGTGCCTGCTCTTTCACATATCATTGACAGGGACTGCAATGAGGAGACTCCAAAATACCAAAAAGGACTTTACGTCCCTCAGACAGATAGGGAACACAGGTAATGTTCTCTTGTATTCTCCCAGTTGAAGACTGGAACCCAAGAAGAAGGAGATGAACACATCAGATGAATGGCTGGCCATGTGGCTGGTGCTGTGCTCAGCATTTTGGGTTCTGTGATCTCAGATGCATATTTGAGAGACCAGGCATGTTGACACTGGCTGGGGTGCACCTGACAAGATGGGGCAAGAGTGTTCTGGGCAGCAAGGGGGCTGGACTTATTAGCAGAGCTTTAAAAGAAAAGGACCTGGCAACGTTGACACTTCAGGAAGCAACAGGCAAATACCTGTGAATTGTGCCAGATGAATTAGGGATTGTTCTTCTAAAACAGTAATGTGGCTGATAGCCCAGGTGAAGTGCTTCTACACTAATGCATACAGCATGGGAAACAAGCAGAAGGAGTTGCAAGCCATGGCACAATTAGGAAACTATGAGCTAATTGATATCATGGAAATGCGGTGAGATGAATCACATAACTGGAACACTGGAATTGGCTGCAGAAGCGGTGGACAGGGAAGGAGGTTGCCCTCTTTTTTAAGAAACTGATAGACTGCAAAGAGCTACCACTGAGAAAGAGCCATGGACAGGTTGAGCGCTTGTGGGTAAAAGTTAAGGACTGGACCATTAAAGGACACTTTGTGGTTGGGGTCTGCTACAGGCTGCATGATCAAGGGGAGCCTGTTGATAAGGTCTTCCTACTTCAACTACAAGAGGCATAATAGGAGCTCATCCTCATGGGAGATTTCAACCACCTGGAAGCATGCTGGGAAAGCTACACAGCAGGCTGTAAGCAGGAGACTCGTGGAGTGCATCAAGGATAACTTCCTGGTCCAGGTATTAGACAAGCCAACCATAGGAGAAAGACCTATTTCTTCTATATATAATGGACCTCGTGCTCATTAAAGAGTTTAAAACTGGAGACAGACTGAGCTGCAGTGACCATGCCCTAGTTAAGTTTATGATCTGGAGGAATATGGGTTTGGCAAAGAGCAAAGTTAGGACCCCTGAGCTTTAGAAGAGCAAACTTCCAACTGTTTAAAGAATCAGGGGATGAGGTCCCCTGAGACACTGTTCCTATGGACAGAGGATCTGATCAGAGCTGGTAATGGTAACTCTTTCATGACACTTCTCTTAGAGCACAGGAGCTCTCCATATGTGAGATCAAGCAGGGAAGGCAGGAAACTGGCATGGCTGAGAAAGCACTCAGTGGTCAAACTGAGGTCTAAGTAGCGAATGCACTGGCAGTGGAAGCAGGGACATGTGGCATGGAAGAGTAGAGGGATCCCATTCAGATGTGTAGGGGTGAGATCAGGAAAGCCAAGGCACAGATGGTACTAAACTTGGCAAGGGATGCAAGGAATAAAAAGAAGGGATTCCGCAGGTACACTGTGCAGAAAAGAATACATTCTTTCTCCTATGAAAAAAGGCTGAGAGAACTGGAAATGTTCAGCCTGAAGAGAAGGCTCTCTTTAAGTAAGGGGGCTTATAAAAAAGATGGAAAACTGCTATCTCATGATGAGCTTTTTTTCCTCCACAACCCCAAGTCCTTCTAGACAGGGCTGCTATCAATGAGTTCTTCTCCCAGTCTATACTCATGTCTGGGATTTTCCTGACCCAGGTGCAGTGCCTTGCACTTGAATTTGTTGAACCTTACTGAGTTCATGTGGTCCCACTTCTCAAGCTTGTCCAGGTCCCCTTGGATAACATCACTTTCTTCTTGTATTGACTGCACCACTCAGCATGGTGTCCTCTGCTTGCTGAGGGTACACTTGCTGAGGGTACACTCAATTACACTATGTTGTTGATAATTATTTTAAATAACACCACTCCCAAGATGGATCCCTGAGTGACACCACTCATCACTGGCCATTGTACACTGAGCCATTGACCACAACAATCTGTATATGGCCCTCCAGTCAATTCCTTATCCACAGAATGGTCCACCCTTCAAACTCATCTCTCTCCAATTTGGAGATTGGGATGCCAAATATCCCTTTGGCCAACTTGGGTCAGCTGTCCTGGATCTGTCCTCTCCAAGCTTCTTTTGCACCCCCAGCCTCCTCGCAGGCAGAGCGGTATGAAAAACTAAAAAGTTTTTGGCTTAGCATAGGCACTGCTCTGCAACAACTAAAACATCAGTGTATCAACATTATTTTTCTCTTAAATCCAAAACACAGCAACATACCAGACACAATGCAGAAAATTAACTCTACCTTAGCTGAAACCAGGCCAAAAGTCAGTAAAAGAGCTAGTTTCTCTGGTGTTTTTATTTTATGTTAATTTATTTTATTTTATTTGTGTGGTTGGTTGGTTGGTTGTTTTTTGCATGTTTGTTTTGTTTGCTTGTTTGGTTGTTATTATTATTATAGTGCATATATATCTAAAATATGAGGTTTCTGTCTACTCTCACCATTAAGGAAAAGGAGATGAGATGTCATAGTAACTGTCTAACATTAAAATAGCTAAAGGTTAGTGAGTTATATTGATGATAAGTAAAATGTTCAATGTAATGCAGAATGCAGAGTATTAATACTCTTCATGACACAATATATAACAATAAAAATGGGAGTGGGGTCTGATTATCTGTCGAAGTCATTATCCAAATGTGGATTAATTTCTCCTCAGTCGTACAGGCAGATTGAAATGGTTTACCTTTATTATTTTTACAAAAAGTAATGAATGAAAATGCATGAAGAACTATACCATACAAAGGCAGAATAATTACATTTTGAAACTTTTGATTTCTGAAAGTTACAAAAAGGTATGATTTTGTGGAGATTTCATTGAAGTTGTAAACTTTTAAATTTCTCTTTTATATGATGTATGTTTTCTGCCTACTCTTAAGTAACATTCATTTAAACATATCATATGCTTAACTGCTTTCCCTATGATCATTCGGCAGGGTCAATATATTTAAGAATTTGTGCTTTGCTGTGTGCATTCAGTGTCAAGTACCTTTTTGGTGGAAGAACGCTCTTAAATTATATTTAATTTCAGTTTGGTGAGATATCTTCACAAAGGGGTCAAAATTATTGAAGTTGTTATTGAAGACTGTAAGAATGGCATCCAATCCAAAGGAACTGGCATCCTCTAGTGATGATTGCTAACTTTTATGTTATAGAACTGTAAAAATTCTTGGTATTGTTAAAGTAACCATTAACAATCCATCCCTCCTCCGGAATGAATGCCCATCAGATTTTTTAAATTGAACTAAACAAAGTTTTGTATATGAATTTCCTTTCCCCATCTACCTTGTACACGGAAATTATGAATCAATTTCTTTTATTTTCTTGGAAAAACAGTAACTGTGAAGTAGTATCATTTCTGCATGCTCATAGCACTAATCACCATTCCATTAGATAGAAGTACATGTTCTGTTACATCATTATACTGTTTCAAAAATTTTATGTTCTTATTTGTAGACAAGAAGCATAGAAATATCCACAGCTTTCAAAGTAAACAACCTCATGCTATAGGTTAAATTAATTCTCATGCTTAAATATGCCACTAGATCAATGACAGCAGGATAAAACCTCTTCACAGAGTTTTTCATCACTGAGAGCATCTAGACGAGAAATTTGTCTCTGAAGACCTTATTATGAAAACTTGCTAGACTGTATTTTTTAGTGCTCCATTAGGTACAAATGAAAAAAAAAAAAAAGTGGTGAGATTGAAGCAAATTTTTGTGAACTTTTCACAAATTTCTCCAAATACTTTACAAATTCTCTCAGTATACATTCAGTTTTCAAATGGCTTGAAGAAAGTCTGGAGGTTACATTTCAATTGCTTTGATCATTTGCTTTATAAACATTCCATTTTTATTTTCCTAGAAGGAGAAGAAAATGAAGAGAGCAAAGATTTATGTCATTGAGTGTCATAGCTGATTACCTCTAGAATTGAGAAGAATGCAATTTTTATGACTTTTTTTTTTATGACTTTTTATTTAAAACTAAGCTATTTTTCATAAGCAAATATAGCCAGACCGGACAGCTTTAACTTTTAAGAATGTATAGTACACTCTGGTATATACCATATATATATAAATATATAAATATAATATAAATCTGGTATAAAGTTATGATATGTTGTTTTTAGAATCAGTGATTTCCTAATAAAACATTCAGCACAATTCTTGAAAGTATAATATTTTTGTTGTAATTTGCAATGATATTAGGAAAATAGTTTTTCTTAGTAAGATGCAGGCACTATGCACCATTTGAAAGTTCCATTTGCTGATAATTTACTTCTAGGGAAGTAATTTATGTTTACTCTATGAAGCCAAAATATATTTTTTATGAAATTTCAAGAAAGTGACCTATTGTTCCAGTCAGAGAAATGAAGTTGCATGGAAAATTAAATATGTGAAGAATGTGTAGAACAGCTAATGAAATTCAAGGATCAGTGATGTTAAAACGATATGTAATAATTGTGTGTCCAGCATGCATTTTTATCTTCATTTTGTAAGATGGACAGAAATAGTCATATTTGCATTATAAAGATTATCTGTGCATGACCAAAACAAGCAGTGACCCATGGATTTCCTGCTGGATGCCTACCTGTATGTGCAGTCTAAGAAGATGCTCTCAAAAAAAAAAAAAAAAAAAAATTATATGACTGATGAATTATTTCTCCTTGAATCCACTTCTGAACAAGGCACATTCACATTCTTTGGAACGGTTGAGAAGAGTAGTATATGAGAAGGAAGACCCATCCCCAAATGTGTCAACAGGAGAGCAAGAAGGTAAAAATGTGCCTATGCAGCTGGTGCCAGTGGGACAAAGATGCATGCACAGTGCTTAGTTCACAGTCTTCAACATCATATGTCCTGAAACCATGATGTCCAAGAACTGGGCACAGAAAAATATTCACAGTGAAGCAATGAGTGTTGCAGACAAATTTTGGGAGTAAGTATGGGGGGGGGGGGGGGGGAGGAGGAGGGGAGGACGGGGAGGGTGAGACAGGACACAACGACTGTTATTTTTTAAATAGAAAGTTAGTTTGTTAAATAGAGAATCTCATATTACAAAACAAAACAAAAACCACCAAAAAAAAAAAAAAAAATCAAAAACCCAAACCAACCAACCAAACAAAAACCAATAAAAACCCAAAACAGATAAGGCTGATTCCCAGGTTACAATGCCTCCATTTTCTAGTTTCTCTTTTCTCTGAAACCTCATTAAGAGACTTCTTACTTGCTGTAGTCATTATGTTTCCCTGCAGGAAGCAAGGAAATTCCAGTGTCACCTACCACTGAGCAAAATAGAAAGCCAAAGCAGAAAACAGTTAATGGAATCCCAAGGTTTAATCTAACACAAATCTGCACTGCAAATTGGTAAAACTGTGCTGCAAGTTAGCGACAAAGTCCCCATAACTTTGAGATGCAATGGAGCTTTGAAGCAGAACACACTTAAGTTTATCTTAATTATTCTGACTGGCTTTCAGCTAGCTCTGGTTGCTGTGCATGTTTGCTCTCAGCATGGAATATGTGAGGTATTTTCCCCTATTGCCAGGCTCCAGAAAATTGCCAGGCCCCACTGCTTCGGGAAAGCAATGTCGGTGCCTGTAATCTTGGAAATTTGAAGCAGGTCGAAAACTGCTGTGTGATAATCTACTTTTCAGTGTTTTTGGCTCTCCCTGTTTGAAAAGTTCTAGTGTTGGCATCAACCCTTGAAGACAGAAACCTGATTTGGCCAGAGTTTCGAAGCAGGTCTATGCACCACCTTCTTTTAAAGAGTACACATGAAAAACATGGAAGTATTGTCAGTCATAACTAGCTTACATTTGACCACAAAAAGAGAAAATAACCTACTGAATGAAGAGGTTTAAAAGATAAGTACTTACAACAAACTTCTGCCTTGTCCACATATCCCGTCAGAACGGTCTCCTTTGAATTTGGATAAATCTCAACTTTTAACAGTTTTTTATGTTACAGTCAACTTTATAATCCCATCTGGATTTTTTAGGAAACTTTTTTTTTTTTTTTTCTGCTACCTCTGAGGGCTGAGTCTGTACGTTAGTCCTGGTCTTTCTTCTTTGCTGAACAGCACTCAGCTCTCTGAGTGCTGTTCTGCTTTAGGAAAGTTTCTGCTATGTGTATGTTTTTTACTTCTAAAGAAGAGCAAATATCTACCTTCTTCCATGAAAATTTTCCAAAAAGCAGGTAGCAAGCAACACCAACTCAACCAGCAAACCTCCTTCCTGTTGTCTCTTTATGCAGCAACATACAGCAAAATAATGAGCAACACATTATCGCTTGTAGCCTGTTTTTTCTCACTTGTATTGGGTCTGGCTGGGAGGGAGTTAACTTCCCTGCAGCAGCCCGTACATTTCTGTGCTCTGCACTTGTAGCTAGAACAGCACTGGTATTGTGTCTATTGCTGAGCTGTGCTGGCACAGCATCAAGACTCCCTCCAAATGCCCTAGAGCTAGTAGGCTGGGGTTGGGCAAGAAGCAGGGAGGGGTCATCACCAGGGCAGCTGACCTAAACCAACCAAAGGGATATTCCATACTGTATGGTGCCACACTCAGCAGTAAGAGGTAGGAAAGGGGAAGGAGGTGGGGTTCTTGTTATGAAGAAGTCTGTCTTCCCAAACAGCTGTTACATGTATTGAGGCCCTGCTTCCTAGGACGTGGCCAAACATCTCTCATTGATGGGAAATAGAGAAAAAAAATATTTTTCTCTCTGTGCTTCTGTGCAGCCTTTGCTCTTTGTATTTGTATTTTTATTTTTATTTTTATTTTTATTTTTATTTTTATTTTTATTTTTATTTTTATTTTATTTTTATTTTTATTTCTTTTTTTTTTTCCACTCTTCCCTTTAATTAAATTATTCTTATTTCAACCTTTTTTTCTTTCCAGCACACTTTCTTCTCCCTTTTCTTCTGAGGAGGGAGAGTGAGAGAGCAGTTGTGGTGCAATTTAGCTGCCCCCAGCAAGGTAAAACCACCGCACTCACCTTAGCATCAGAATACTTTTCTTTTTTCTTTTTTCTTTTTTCTTTTTTCTTTTTCTTTTTTCTTTTTTTCTTTTTTCTTTTTTCTTTTCTCTTTTCTCTTTTCTCTTTTCTCTTTTCTCTTTTTTCTTTTTTTTTTTTTTTTTTCAGTTCAGTGCAGAATAGCTTAAGCATATTATTTAAAATATTTAAATATGTCATTGAGATTTTTTTTTACAAGTTAAAATATGAATGGTGTTTTTTCTCCACACCACCTGTTTATAAGAGGATCCTGAAATAGTGAATTTTTGACCTTTTCACAAGAACTCACAGGACATGAGAATTCAGGTAATCAAAACAGCTACACCATAGAGAAATAAAAAGTATTTCAATATTAAATCGAATATATTTCATATGAGATGACTTGTAGTCCATTATACAAGCCCTCATTTCACAAATTCCCATAGATTGAAATAATTTAAATATTCCTACTTCTCACTCACACACCAGCTATTCATAAAATGTAATCTATTCAGGCAGGATAGGCATTGGGTTAGAATAATGGTTGCTTATTTTTAGACTTCATCTTGTATTCTTGCAAGAGCCTGAGAGCTGCAGTTACCTTAATTGGATGTGATTTTTCTGGTTACTGATATTCTGAGCAGGCTGGTAGCTTCAGCATTTTCTGTCATGGCGTCCTATTGACATATTATAAAAAGGACAGCACTGATATGGGGGGTAGGGGCTGAGGGGTGAGCAAAAAGGGTAGGAAATTAGCTACTAATACCAAGAAAACATAGATTACAGGGGAAAGCTCATCGTCCTAAGAATTTTTACACCCTGAAAACAGAATCAGTTAAAACATATTCCTATTGAGGAGTCTTCTTCTCGCTAAGTCTTATATTCTCAGATTATTATGAGCATAGAATTCCTACCAACCCAAACCCAGCTACTAAAGAATGTAAATTCCATATTACATGTTGATAATGTGAAAAACACTTAACCTGGACATGCAAAGTTTGTGGGGGAAAAAAAAAAAGGAAAAAAAAAAAAAAAAAAAAGTCGTCTATTTCCCTCACTGGAAGCTAGTAGTTACTGAAAAATGTTTAACAGGTATAGAGACATGTTTGAAGGATTCTGCTACCCAGTCTTTGTTGCTATAGTAGCTATATCTCAGTAGTATAATTTTTTGCATACATATACGTCAGGGGAGTTGGAACTAGATGATTTTTAATGTCCCTTCCAACCCAAACCATTCTATAATTCTATGTTACTATGGTTCCATGATTCTATGATTCTGTGATTCTATGATATTTTGCTATACGTATGGATGAAACCATGAAGAATGGTGCTTGTTTTTCCTGTGAAAAGGCACTAATATTTCTAATAGTTCTATACTAATAGAGTTTATGCCTTTGTCTAAAATTAATCAACAGACAGAACAGAAATCAATAGTTGTGAAACAACAGCCTGCAACACACACACACACACACACACACACACGAGGATTGTGCTACCACTGCAAAAAGGCATCATTCTTTTTTCCTCTGTTTATAGCTAAGTCTATAAATTTTATATGTCATGTTTGATGGTAGGTGATGTCTTTAACATTATTATTGAAGTCTTTAGAGTAGAGTCTGATCACAGATAATCTGGTGAACATCTGGCATAATTCTACAGAGGATCTTCTGTGTCATTCTAATTTATATTGGTGTCACAACTATGAAAAAAGCAACAGGTTTGAGCTGGCTTCAATTCACATATTCTTTCCCATTGGCTGGGAACATCAGTATTTTGACAGTGAGCGTATTGAGACCATTAATGTGAATCACATTTGTATTGTATATACAGTATATTGTACTGTATATTACAATGATTTATTCTGGTAAGTATACTTGTACCATGATTTCAGTACGTTGATGCTTCACTCTATGAAATCAAATTGCTGTGTTATGTCAAGTATCTACAAATAAGTAAATATGATATTAAACTTTAAAACCTCCTCATGTGGAATATCTTAAAAGAATCTTGTCAAAGAGTATTGGATTCCAATAATACGTTCACAGAAAAGTGAGTTTCTGATGAAGTGATGAGAGGTTTCATGTTCTTATATTCATCCCATTTGACTAGAAAAATTTCTTGAACTTTTATATATCCACTATATTCTTCCCTGTTCATTTATTGACAGCTCAAGACACAGTTTTTTAAAAACTATGTGAACAAGCATTAAAGGTTAATTTAAAAAAGTTGTTCAGATTGGGCAAATGAATCAGAGAATAATAAAGATTTTTTTTTTTCTCTAATATCAACCACACAATCCTGATATTTGAAAAATAGACTAAACAGATCTCTGTGAACTTGCAGTTCTGTCAGAATGTAAATACTTTTCCATTGAAGGATAACGTATCTTGTTACTTTCAATGTATTTTGTCTTCCTAAGATCTGCACACCCTTAAACACTAACTAATTAGTCATGTTAACATTGCAGGGATTAAGTTCCGAGCATCTGAAGGAAAATGCATTACTAAATCTTGCAAATATAATTGCTGTAATTACATTGCTAGCTATGCTTAAGTCTTTCTGTAATTTTTAAGGCATAGCTAATTCAGCTTTTTCCTTTCCTTTCCTTTCCTTTCCTTTCCTTTCCTTTCCTTTCCTTTCCTTTCCTTTCCTTTCCTTTCCTTTCCTTTCCTTTCCTTTCCTTTCCTTTCCTTTCCTTTCCTTTCCTTTCCTTTCCTTTCCTTTCCTTTCCTTTCCTTTCCTTTCCTTTCCTTTCCTTTCCTTTCCTTTCCTTTCCTTTCCTTTCCTTTCCTTTCCTTTCCTTTCCTTTTTTCTTTCCTTTTTTCTTTTTTCTTTTCTTTTCTTTTCTTTTCTTTTCTTTTCTTTTCTTTTCTTTTCTTTTCTTTTCTTTTCTTTTCTTTTCTTTTCTTTTCTTTTCTTTCTTTTCTTTTCTTTTCTTTTCTTTTCTTTTCTTTTCTTTTCTTTTCTTTTCTCCAGATTTTGGGATTGATTTCTGCATTGTTTCCAAAAATTGCCATGAATGGATGTCTTATAAAGAAGAGTAGAGCAGGTATTTCTGATAGTTTCCTACTGTTGGCCTCTAAGTTTTCCAGCTGAATCTGGCTCACTATATGCCATGAGCCTGTTAAATTTTCTTTACAGTCACCCCATCTTTCTTCCTGCCATGGAAGAAAGTAGGAGCTGTTTTTGTTTCCAACTGGTGTCGTCCTTCGGCTTTGCAAGATTATCTTCTGAATTTCTTGAAAATTTCCCTATATGCTTCCAGAGAATCCTATGCATACCTTATATCTTGCTGTGCAGTGAATGGTGTTTTCCTTTATTCGAACCTGATAAATTTTACATCAAAGTCTAGCTTCAGTAATGAGTTGGAGTATGTTAAATAGGTTGCCAAAGGGTCCTCCCTCTCATAAAACATTGCTGACACAACCCCATATTTCACACTGCAAATGTTACTTTTCCAGTGTTAAAAAATAGTGTATACCAGCAAGTAATAACACGAGCCCCACTCAAAACTATTTTTGGAAATAACTAATCTGTTTCAATAATCTCGAAGAACAGCTGCTATGAGCTTGTATAGGACACAGGAATGAAGGCCATCAGTTGTCCTGGTTTCTTTTTCTGTGTTCCTTACATAGGCCACAAGATACTGCTGAATGGATATAATTTCTTCTCTCCTATTTGCCCTCTTGGTGAACCAACTCATACTCTCCTTATTCTAACTTTCTTAATATCCATCCTTCTGCTTAAGCTTTTCTTTTATTATTTTCTTGTTGTCTCATAAAACCCTACACAGCAGCCAGATTTTCATAAAACTAGCTGCATGCTTCCCAATGTGGATTAAATAATCAAAGCTGCTTTCATGCCTGGCAGGTCATGTTGATTATCATAAGGCAAAAACAAAACAGAAAAATCGATTATTTCTCAAATGTCATACTCTTCATGAAATTTGTTAGTGAAATGAGCTCTAAGCACTAACCTGTAATAAAACAATATATATAGCTGTGATGTCACATGTTGTGTACAAAGATGAAAGAAAACAGTGTTTTCAGTTTTTATTTACATACATTAACCTGTTTTTGTCTATTCTTTTTTCATTAAGTGTTTGATTTATATTTAAGCAGTTTATAGCCTGCTGTAGTGTGATGCAATATGTTTGATACACTACTGTGCATAATGTATTATTTGACATTATGTTTACTATAGTATGTGAGGAAAAGTTATTTATTCATACAGTCACTTAGAAAGTCTACCATTTCTGGAATAAAATCTAGCAATAAGTAATGTCAATTTTGCACATCCCTAAAATTAAAAATAAGTTCCTGTAACTTCAAGATCAGGGTACATCAGCTATACTATAATTTAGCATAAACTGTCTTTTTGAAAGCTAAATGTTCTCTACATCTACAGGTTTCCACTTGAAAGTTAAACTTCTACCTTTTTCTATTTGGCAAGATGTTAAACATAATTTATATATATATATATATATATATATATATATATATATGAGAGAGAGAGAGAAAGAAACATTCATTCCAGTGATCACATCTTTGATGGGCTGTGTGGGCCTTTTAAGAAGCCTAATTCAAAACATTTTCATTGTTCTGTGTCTTTTCATCACCTTTTATTAAGAGAATTACTGTCTCAAGCCATCACATTTCTTAATATAAGTAATAACCAAAGAGTTACACGAATCCCTGGCGATGTAAAACTGGCATAGCATTCCTACCTGAAATTATATAAATATTTTTACATATGAGATTACAGAAATATTGTAAAATTGTTATAAAACATTTTATAAGAAATTCCTGCATATATGTTGACATCTCTGCTGTGGGGATTTGTGATGCAGAGTGAGATTTATCTCTTTAAAAGCATATGTATATTACAAAATGAACAATGTCTGAGAAATGTTTAAACTTGTCCTTATAGTCAATGAAGAAATATAGGTAGTTTCAGCACAGAAATCTTTTTATCTTAAGCTCTGCATGCTCAGATGAATCTCCTAGAAGTAACATTTTTTTTTTTCTCCTTTGAATGTAAAGCAAGTCCCAGATAATTAACTAGCTAGAAATGTCTATACTGCAGACTTTTAAAGTTGAATGAGGTGAGTCCTCACCCCAATGTACTGCAGAGGAGTGTAGATTAGCCATGAGGTATCATGAAATCCTATCCTTCTACAAGACAGGAAAATAGTGTAGTCTCTTCTGGAGGGTAATTTTGAACTGTTAGCACATAGTCAGGAAAAAGCTTCCAACAATCTGTAAAAAATTAATGAAAAAGCTTTTCAGTTTGTTGACCACCATGCATTTCTAATAGTATTGCATATAAGATGATGTAAGTATCCTTTGGTGGGTTAAGATTTCAAAACAAAGTTAAAAATAAAAAGTGAGAGAGGAGAGGAGAGGAGAGGAGAGGAGAGGAGAGGAGAGGAGAGGAGAGGAGAGGAGAGGAGAGGAGAGGAGAGGAGAGGAGAGGAGAGGAGAGGAGAGGAGAGGAGAGGAGAGGAGAGGAGAGGAGAGGAGAGGAGAGGAGAGGAGAGGAGAGGAGAGGAGAGGAGAGGAGAGGAGAGGAGAGGAGAGGAGAGGAGAGGAGAGGAGAGGAGAGGAGAGGAGAGGAGAGGAGAGGAGAGGAGAGGAGAGGAAGACAATTTTATCAATACAGAACAATGTGACTCTGTAAAGTCTAAACAATGGTGTTGAAGGTATCTTTCTGAGAGAAATAGTGGGCTCAGATGGTTCAGAAGGACTATGCAGTTAATTATACAAGTTAAAAACAAACAAACAAACAAAAAACAACTAAAATGCATGTGGTTTGTTTTGGTTTGGTTTGGTTTGGTTTTAGTCTCTAAAATTTTTGTTTTGGACCAAATGGGATTATTGACATTCACTTCTTAGTCCAACTAACATCTGGCAGGGCTCATATTTTAGTCTGAACTCATACAATGCTAGTATCATTCAGTTTAGCAGCAGGTGTTATTGACATATTTCTGTATGAGAAAGGTTTTAGGAAATTATCCCAGCTCATGATGTTACTGCTGCCAACTGCTGCACACAGCAGTTTCACCAGTGAGTAAGTCCCAGGTCACATCATTCATTACCAAGAGACTGTGTGGAGTGCAGAAGAGGTTTATATCCTCCTCACCCTGGCTGACATAGGGATTTGAACTGATGCAAAGGATGACAGTCTTAGCATTTGATCCTGGTTTTCTGCATTGACCTGGTCACATCTATAAGCAACAGAACACGCTAAGCCTAACTGGACAGAAGAAGCCTGGAGCATGCCAGTCAAACTATAAGGAAATTTAGAAGTTTTGTGTCGTCTTTATGTATGAATCTTCTTTGTGTGAAAACCCTCAGATGCTAATAGGGATTTACACCTTAATGCTTACTTGCTACTACTTTTCTTTTATATTTACAAGGGACTCCTTGAAGATACAAGGATCTTTAATTTAATTTTATTTTATTAAATTTAATATATGTTTAGTTCTTCCACTATTTTCATAGGCTTTCTGGCTCATCCAAACATTATCATTATTGTTGTTGTTGTTATTATTATTGCTTCCAGTTGCTCAACATGTTTCTCTTTCTTCCTGTAAGGTTAGCATTTTATCCAGCTTACTTGTTCAGATGGACAGAAGGGTTCTCTTATCCACAGAAACCTGTCTTTTTAAAACCAAACTGCCAAAGCTATACTGCAACTAAAAATGCCTCATCTAGCAGAGGACCACAACTATACCAGAGGAAAACATCTTTCATATACAAATATATCTGTGGAAGAGTGAGATACAATTTGATCATGGTGAAACTTTGGAGCTGTAGTAGCCCTAATTATTCATGTCTCATATAGTTGTAATCAGATTTTATCATATAATTCAAACTGAACCTTTTAAATTCTTTCCTAAAATGCCTCCATGGAAAATGTAACATTGTATGGGAATTGATGCTGTTAATTTGTCTAAATATTCTTCACTCTGAGCCATTACCAAATTTATAGACTGGAAGCAATATAGATACAAGGGTAGAAATGATAGATTAAACAGGTTAGTGAAAAAGCTACTTTCAGAAGTGATGAGCCAGTGTTTAAACATTATTAAAAAATAAAGTTCTTGCAGCAAAATTTTAAGTGGCATAATAATTCATATTTATTTCAGCACTGGGATAGAAACTCTTAGTATATGGAACAAATAGAAAGTGCATAAGTAATAGAACAATAATTAATAACTGTAGAACATAGTTTGCTTTAAAGAGATTTTATGGCAAACTCAGTTCCAGAAGGATCTTAATTTACAACATAGCTGTTTCCAATTGGTGCATTAAATAATTCTACCAATGCTTTCTTAACCCACCAAGGACTAATAGTAAACAAAACTGCTCCAGTACAGGTCCCCCATCGGCGGCAGATCCCCCCTCCTACTACAACGTGGGCTACTCTCCATGGGCTGCAGCTCCAGCCCAGGGCCTGCCCCTGCGGGGGCTCTCCATGGGCTGCAGCCTCCTCCAGGCCACATCCACCTGCTCCACCGGGGGCTCCTCCACGGGCTGCAGCATGGAGATCTGCTCCAAATCTGCTCCATGTGGGACCCATGGGCAGCAGGGGGACAGCCTGCTCCACCAGGGGCCTCTCCACAGGCCACAGGGGAATTTGTGCTGTGTGCCTGGAGCACCTCCTGCCCTCCTTCTGCACTGCACTTGCAGTCTGCAGGACTGGTTCTCACTACTCACTCTTCCAGCTGCTGTTACGCAGCATTTCTTTTTTTTTTTTTCTTTTCCCTTTTTTAAATCTGGTCTCACAGAGGTGCAAACAACATTGCTTATTGGCTCAGCTCTGGGCAGTGGCAGACAGACCCCTTTGGAGCTGGCTGAAACTGGCCCTTATTTAACATGGGGCAGCTTCTGTACTCTCCTCACAGAATCCACCTCTGTAGTCCCCCTGCTAACATAACTTTACCATGTTAACCAACTGCACCTATGGGTCTACAGTCTGTTAAATATGTTACAAAAACACTTTGTCCTCTGGAATGCACTACTTCTAAGAAAAGCATATTTTCAAAATGTTTTAACGGATTGCTGTCAGCAAGGTTAGAGGTAACATTTAAGGGACACCCTCCTAAAGTACTCTATGTACTTTTCTTGCAATTGCATATTCATTCAGAAGTGTATTTTATTAATAACTTGAATTTAGGAACTCAGTTCAAAAAGTAAAATATGCTGTCAGTGTCAGGTCCACGTTACAAACTAACAACATGATTTCCTTCAAGATCAGGACTGAGCCTATCCCAGCACAAAGGTGAGCTACTTCATGTTTAAATGGGAGTATCGCTTTGTGAGACATGGAGAGTACAGGGGGCAATCTAACATTAAACATGAGTTTCTTCTTACCTATCTTAGCTTAGCTATCCAAGTTCCTTGTACACTCTGGGAAGAGAGGCCTCTGTGGCAGTTCACGCCAGCCTAAGAAAACTGGTCAAGATGAAAAGAATAATTAGCTCTCTGGAGGATGCCTGCCTATCTGCACTTACAAAAGAGGATGTCTAGTCCTAGGTGCTTACTCTTGGACAGTTAACTCCTAGATATTCAAAGCCAGATAACAAAATTTCTTCTCAGAAGTAGTGAAATATTTTTTGCTCTTTTTATCCCTTTATTCTCCTTATTTTCCTCCTCTAACTCTTTCAAGAACACTGTTAATCAGCTATTCAAAGTTTGATTCTTCCTTGCTGATGGACATTGCAGCTTCTTTACTCTAGTTTGACTTCCATTTCATTTTCATTTTCCTGTCTTTTTATTTTATAGATTCTTCATTTCAAACATGGTCTAGGGAAATAATAAAAGAGTAACTGCAAGAGATTTTTTTTTTTAGTCTCTCCTTTTATTTTTGTTTGTTTGTTTTGTTTTGTTTTCTTGCATTGCTGTTTTCAACCACAGAGGCTTTGACTGACTCTAATATTCAGGGTGTGTTCATCTCTGTTTCAGTGTTTCCTGCAGCATAGCAACAATCTGACCTTAGTCTGTAACTGTTTTATAAAGGGTAGATGTAATAGATTAAACAGATTTTTATAAACAGCAATAATAATAATAATAAAATAATATGTAACTTTTCTTTTCAAATACTGAGTCTTCTCAGTATTTAAAGAGTGGCAGGAATACGACTGCCTAACCCATTCATATATTTTCAAGCTACTTTTCATATAAACTGCTGTTTTGTTTCCCTTAGTGTTGAATTCTCATGTGCCCCATGTATGATAATCTGAGCATTGCAGGTTCTTGCTCAAAAGGCATTCTTTTAAGCATGCTATTGACCATGTAGCAAATCCTCCAGTTAGATTTCTGGCTGTAAGTCAGAATGCTAATATATGTATGTATCCATGCTTTAATGAGACCTAAGATGATTATTTCATTAGGTGAATTAGTTGTTCTGGTTCATGACTCCATAAGCTCCATAAGTTAAACAAACAAGTCTGTTTTTTTTTTGTTTGTTTGTTTGTTTTTAATTGTGTTTTGGATAGTAGTAGTAGTTTTTTTAACTACTTTCTACGTAGCATTAAAAAGAAATATGCTTCTTTTGCCCTATAGGCTTGATTATAAATAATTTATTTCTTGGTGTGTTCTGATGAAAACATCCAGAGGATTCATCAGATTCATCAACATATTTAACCTAAGAATGTAAGAAATACAATAACACGTGACTTTGTGTTTCTTTATTTCAAGTTTAGTTTCACTGAAGCTTGTCGACACATTCTTACACAAAGTATATTGTTGGCAAATATCCATGCTAGTATTATTAAATTCATATGTTGACAGTTGATTTTGATTTCTTTTTAGTTAAATTTCTGATCCATAACTTTTAAGAGTGAACAAAGTGGTAAAAACAATCTTAAACAAACTAAAGCAACATAAATGGCTGACAAAACAAAAATCTCATCTAACCATGAAATGGCCACCTAAAAATGCTATTTGTATATAAAGATTATAATACAGTTCAAAGAAAATTGAATTAACCTAATTCTTTAAGTCATGGTATGTAGGCATTTTCTCCATTTCCCATGCATTTTCTCATTTGTTGGATTGCCTTCACTTTCCTGTTTTCTGAGATATATTTATCACACTATTTATTTTAGATTTGTGTCTATATATCTTCCCTGAAGACCTTTTTTCTTTTTTCATTTTTTTCTTTTCCTTCCTCATTTCACTTTTAGGTTCTTGTTATGAGTACTATAGAGGTTGTGATACCAGCCTTTGATGATGAATTCAGAAATTCATTTCAAAAAAAAAAAAAAGCATTAAAAGCATAAGCTGAAGGATCAATAGATCAATGCAATTATGTGTCACCAGTGATGGTGACTTACAGTGAGTGTTAGTGAGTTATTTATTGCAAACCGTTTCCAGATCACTTATGTATTGTTCAGTTATCTACATCACTAGTGCTTGTCTTACATTTATGTTCATGACTTTCTGATTTCAAATACTCAACAAAATGTCTTACTTTTCTGAAAGGAGTAAAATAAGTTATTTCATTATTTTTTTTCCTTGCATATTGAGGCAGTTTATTTGGCATTACCCAGTAATGATTTGTAACTTATCTCACTATTGAATTATTTCAGTTTTCTTAGGATTTGAGATTATTTCATTCTTTGTCATAACACTGGTTTACTATTCCTGCTAGTACCTCTGCTTTTCTCTCTGATCAATAAGGAAATTCTTGTAGAAGTGCAATATTATTTTCAAGAATAAGCTTACAGCAAATTTTATTTATTTATTTTTGGACTGGTTGACATCTCTTGCACTATGATTTTTTGCAAGTCCTATGAGCTGACAAGATAGAGAACTTACAGGGCTGAATTATTGCAGGTCATAAGCACAATCCTACTAAAATTACAGTTGAATGGTTATATCCTATCTAAGAACTACCTTCTGCTGCTTTTCCCTCATTAATGGATGGATAAGCAATTCAGATTAGTTTTGGAGTATGAAAAAATATTTTAAAGATGTACAATTATACCAGCAATTATGTGAAATAAAATCTGTATCAAAAGGGTATCCACTCTGTATCCACTCAAGGTACAACACAAAAAAAAACCAAAACAAAACTACAAATCTTTAATTTATAAAGGGATTTTGAATCCATTGAGTACAAAGGGCTTTGCCATATATTATTTAAAATTAACGTTAAGTTCAGCTCTGCACAACTACATACACTGTCTTCAGCAATGTTTTTTACAGGACTCCTTGGTAGTTTTAGGTCACAGAACTTGTAGTAGTGAAGGAAACAAAAAGATAGGCCCTGGAATAGATCTGGGATCCTCTACTAAAGTGCTCAGGAAGAGTCTGGATATCTCTAGACAGGGACCAAAACTATCTCAGGTAGAGAGGGCAGATATACCAGCTATTCTATTACAGTTAGCCTACAAAGAGCTATGGCATAGAAAAATCAGAGGACAAGAACATATCTGCAATTCCAGAACAACCCTGGGGTTATTGATGATATTCACGCCTTCAAGGATCATCAATTCTGAATTCTCTTCCAAGCTCACCTACAGGATATTCCTTTAAAAAACAGATGCACACAAACACAAAGGAAAACATGCACTGTTACAGCATTATGCCTCCTTTATGTGAAAACCTAGGTAAAATAATAAAAAATAAATATAAAAAGTGAAGCTTGAGTTTGGGTAACTTTCTGTGTCTGAAATACCTGAGGAGATTGCTTTAAGAGGCAGACAACAGGCTGTTCCAGACTAACAGTGCTCATTTTTCTGAGGATTTCTGACCACCCTGTGCTGGTCAATGAGAAATTTCAGATTCTGTGTAAGTTTTTTGAATGATTTTCTAAATTATTATAGAATGGTATGGTAAGTCCTGGAATGGAATGGAATGGTAAGTACTAAGGATTTAGTCTGTTGTTATTCTGAGTTTTATTTATTTATTTATTTATTTATCTGGGGGGGGGGGGTATTATTTGGGGTTTTCTTCTTCTAGTTGTTCCAACACAAAGGAGTCAGCATGGCTTAGGTACTCTCATGGGAGCTGATAGCTGTCAGGAAGGAACTGCTGCTGCTGTTGTCAGTATGAGAACTTCTACCTAATAAAGTCCCTTATGGAAAATCGGCAGAGGAATGTCTGTGATTTAGTTATTATAAATTTATCCTCTTTTCAGACATGGAGATTTTTTTTTAGTGTGGCAAGAGACATAATTTTGGTTACTTGGTTTCCAGTGAAAGATACAGAGGTGCCTACTGCCTTAGCCAGCAGCTGAGGACAATACATTTGCATCATAGATTTGGTACCTAGAATGAGTAAAAGTCCTTTATGCATTTAAATTCTTGGCACATCTATTCCTGTAACTGCTACATAAAACATACTGGAAAAAAGCTATGTTACCACTAAGTATCCCTACAGGTGACATTGCTATGTTCATATGATGGTAGCCAAGTTGCACTTACAGAAAAAATTATGGTTCCTTACATTAACTGAAATAGTTTTAACCACAAGAGAGATAATTTTGTATTCTCTATGTGATCTCTTGATCACATTAATCCTAGGATGTCCTAATTGTTCCAAGAAGCCTGTTCTGAACGTAACAAATCTACAAAAGCCACTGAACTCTATTTTTTTTTGTTTGTTTGTTTTAATCTTCCAAATCAATGACAATGCCAAAACAAACAGATAAATCCCTCTCTTTGCTGTACATCCAAATTTTGTGTTAGGTGAAAGAGTATTTTCTAGTGTGTGCCAAGTGTGGGGGGAGAGTTAAGACCAAAACCTAATGATATCTGTACATTGAACATTTATAAGTCATTGGGAATTTCAGTGTAACATCTGTATTTTTGTCTGTTCCTCTGACATATTTTTCCTTGTTTTTTTTTTGAGAAATAGGAAAGGTTTTGCTTTCACTGTCTTTTCTTGACAGAGATGCCACAAGGTATCTATACATCTCAAAGGCTAACACAAAATCAATCTGTGTGATTATGCAATTTAGTTGCTTTTGCAGTGCTAATTTATCTACTAGCATCTGTAAATTACTTTATTATAAAAAATTCAAAGGCTTAGCTGAAAGCCAAATTAGACCTGGTAGGAACACAAAAACATTGTCAGCAAGGGAAATCTCTAAAAGCACCGACAGACAACAAAACATCAAGTGTTGTGTAGACAGACATAAAATGTGATATAAAGTCATTAAGTGTTGACTATTGTTGTTTTATTTGAGGTCTGAATAAAAGTACATTGCTGGGAGGGATTGTCAGCTTGCCCTACAAGGAAACAATTTGCCATTTTATTTTAACCCATATTATTTGAGTACCTTATGCTTAAATTTCTGTTTACCAATAAATTACTTATGTCTAATTAAAGTGGGAGGGACAGAGATCATAGGAACTTTGATAAATGAAGACAGAAATTGTCCTACTAGTAGGTGAGGCTGATAGCTCAAAGTCTTTTTTCCAGTTGTTAAATGGCAGGCACTGAATTCAATGTTAAACATTTACATATCAGGAAAAAGCAACCTGTGAATTCAAGGTTAAACATTTATTCAAAAGAGGAGCATTAAAAAAAAAAAAAGAAAAAGAAATGTTGGAGGAAGTGAATAACCTTTAAACATCAAAGACATTTTTTCTATCCATTAAGAGGTCAGTGTGCTAATGTATCACAAAATTACAGTGACATGACTTCTGATATCACATCTGATACTGAAGGAAGCCCATGTTCTCACATGTTACCCTGTACCCTGTACTTCTAAAACCTCTCTCTTTTGCTCTTTTTTCTTTGCAAGTGCTTTTTTATTTTATTTTATTTTATTTTCTGTCTTGGAAGAATTTGATGTAAGACTTGACATTCTTATTAAACTGAAAATCTGGTGAAGACAAATCTACTTGATATTTGAATGCCAAACAGGCAGTAAAATTAATGACTTGATACAAAGATATACAGAAATAGCCTAATGCTCCCTCACTTTCTTTTTCCCCTGTGTTCTCTATCCCAAGCATCGTAAACAATATCTATTAATAGATATCTTGTTTCAAATTAGAAAGTTCCTTTGTTCTAGATCAGAAAGAATAAGTTAATCATTATTAAGGCAGTTGTAGGACTAATGTTTGTTAGTCATTCTCACACTACTGTTTTGACTGAAAATCCTAAATGGGTCAGATATACTTTCATTGTTATTTCTGGGTGACTTTACAGTGACTTATTATCTTTAAAAATCACATATGATGTTTGTTTACAGGAGTTGGAGATGGAGGGGGGAGAAATACTACAATGTGGAGTGTTTTATCAATAGGAAGAAAAAAAACAAGCTGTTTATAGACCCACTCATATGTTGAGTAATTTAACTGAACATATTTGTGTGTTGCCTTTTAAAACTCCCAATTAGACATATATGTTGATAATGAAAATATATATATATATGTTTAATTATACGCAGAAGAGTCATATCCTTGAAGATATCTTTTCACTCTTAACTTTAAATGCACAAGTGAAATATGACTAATATGCCTTCATAAAGCCCTGTGGTGGTTTTACTCAGGTGGGCAGCCGAGCTCCACCACAACCACTCTCTCACTCCCTCTCTCCTCAAAGAGGAAGGGGGAGAAAATACAACACAGAGAACTTGAGGTTTGAGATGGGAAAGGTTTAATTAAAGGGAAAGGGAATGGGGAGGAAAAACAGAAACAAAAGAAAAAATCAGTCTGCGTGGAAGCACAGAGAGAGAGAAAAAAAATTATTCTCTACTTCCCATCAACGAGCGGTGTTCGGCCACGTCCTGGGAAGCAGGGCCTCAAACGCGTAATGGTTGTTCAGGAGGAACAGCCCCCTGCCCCATGAAAGCCTCCCCCCCCCCCCCCCCCCTTTTATTGCTGAGTGTGACATCAGGTGTTATGGAATATCCCTTTGGTTGGTTTAGGTCAGCTGCCCCGGCAATGTCCCCTCCCCATCACTTGCCCACCCCCAGCCTGCTGGCTCTTGGGGGCTTGGAAGGAGTCCTGATGCTGTGCCAGCACTACGCAGCACTAGACGCAACACTGGAGTGATATCAGTGCTGTTCCAGCTATGAGTGCAGAGTACAGCACTGTGCGGGCTGCTGCAGGGAAAAGGTGACTCCAGCTCAGACACACCCAACACAAGCCCATATTACTTAACCAAGTGAGGCTATTTCCAAAACTTAATTGCAGCAACTAACTAACTGACTGCATAGCCCATATAGCCAATAGACATGGATGTTCAGCTGGGACTATTTTATCATGGTTCTTCTCTGGCTCATGGGCTATAACTAATAATCAAAAACATCCTGTCTAAAGTAAACCTGAGAATCAAGATTATACACACTTGGCCACAAAAACAAGACACAAAAGATGTATTAACTAACCAGCCATGCAAATTTTGGCAACTAAGAGAACGGCTAACCTGTAGACTACTTCACCCACTGATTATAGACACTTCAATTGTGTCTGTCAATTGGCATGTCCCTCCTGTGTATGCACCAATGCTGTATGTTAACACCTCCTTGCTCACTTTCCTCCTTCATTCCCAGTAGAACAAGGGAAGGGGAAGGGAAGAATAAAAGCAAGAAGGCTTGTGGGTTTAAATAACAAATGTTTATTATGGGAAGAGAAGTGGAAGAGAAAGAAAACAAAACAGATGATGCAAAGGCAATCAGTCACCGCCTATCATGGGTAGACCAATGCCCAGTTCCCAAGAAAAAGAAGGCTAGCCTCTCTAACCCCATTCCTGTCCCTTTGTATTGCTGAGAATGTTGTTCTATGGCATTGGACATTTCAGTGGTTAGTTCTGGTCATCTGTCTGATTGTGTCCTCTCCCAACCCCTTGTACATCCAGCAGTCTATTAACAGTGGGGACAGAGAGAGAAACAGACACCTCTGATGCTGTGTAAACACTGTTCTGCAACAGCTGAAGCATTAGTGTGTTATCAGCAGTGTTTTGTTCACTAATCTAAAAAAAAAAACTACCATATTAACCCCATGCCAGCCAGACCCACTACAAGCAGGTTATAGGGTTTGAGTATCTCATTCCAGGCACTGTTGCTGTTAGTCTGCAAATTAAGCTTTATAAATCCAAAATGCTATTTCATAGATCATTGCTTTTTACAGATGTGATATACAAATGCTATCAAAAACAAACAAGCAAACAAAAACCAAACAGATTCCTTTGTGTGAAGAGTATACCCATCAAATGGAGGAAAAAAAAAAAAAAAAAGAAAAAAAGATGATGGCATGAAGTCAAGTGCTAGAAGAAATAGCTGAAAATGGACCTGTAAAAACAGTATGTGCTCTAATATGTCTAAACTTCTAATAATGTCATCTTACTCATAGTAAACAGTAGATTAACTATAAGTAAACCCAAGCCACAAAAAATCCCAGATGTGCAGCCCTGCCCTACAGCATATCCTGAAAGAATGAATATTCTCCCTTGTTACTTAAAAGAGGATTTATTAGATAGAAGTGGATGCTTTAAATGCTGAGAGAGACAAATAAAGGAAAAATGGTAGAGAGAAATATCAAGCAGAGTATAAAGACGGAGAGGTATATATACCAAGATAAGAGGTATAATATTGAAGGAAGAGTAACTATATGAAACTAGTTATTATGGGAGTCCAAGAAAAATAAAATGAGGAAAAAAGAAATATAGTCACAGGGAATACGCAGAGACAGTGAGGGAAGAAAAAATAAAAATCATACAAGATAGGGCAAGCAGAGTACAAGAAATAAAACAATGAAGGGAAGATTGGAGAATAAGAAAGAAAAGAAAACTAGGGGAAAACGTTTACTTTGATATATTCATTTCTTTTTAAATACATGTCTCCCTGAGAAACTTCACTCCCACATGGAAGAGCATGATGGAATATTTGTGACTTAGGGGATTTAGGGTGAACCATAAATATAAAACACAGCAGAAACACTGTATGCCAGACATCCTAAATAACCCATGCAACAAGGGAATCCAGAGTATCTGTATTTTTTAAACAGACTGTTTCTGCAAATCTCAAAGGGTAGCTTATATAAATCTTCTATTTATCTTTTTATGGACTGACCTCTGTGTTATTCTTTGTAAGTACTCACTCTAGCAGATATTAGTTCCCATGCCATTTTCATCTCCATCACACAAAACAGTCATCAGGACAAGACTCTTTAGACAGAAGAACTTTCCTAGGAGTAAAGATCTGTTAACATATCAATTGCTGCTGTACTTTCTCCAGTAGGAAAAACAAATTGTTATAAACCCTCTGCAAAAAAATAGATATAAAGAGACTTTTCTACTTTTTTCCACTTTTTCTCCAGAAGCAGTTCTATACTCTTTGGCTTTTGGTCTGGTGCCTCATCTTGTCAATTCTCCTTTGTTTTTTTTCTTCTTCTTCTCCTTTCTTATTTCCACAGAACAAAAAAGGTTTTCCTTACTTCACACCCTGCTTCTTTGTTTCACAGATCTTTTTTTTCTTTTTTTTTTTTATTATTATTTTTTTCATCTCCACTATGACTATCGTTCATAGTGCAATTGTCAAAATAAACAAACAAGCAAACCAAAAAAAAAATGCATGTCCACCATGGAACAAATGCTATGTAACAAAATTCCTATTTATATCTGTTACGGAAAGTGAATCTGGAACCAAAGGATATAAGTATAACTACTTAACCTAATAGCCCACTGTTAGCATTAGTATTGTCATAAATTTCTGCTACATTCAGACAACAGGAGGCAGCAGAACCCTGCTGTGTTGGCATGAATTCGAGTGGTGTTTTCTGATAATTCTTTTATTGCTATCCTTTCACACAGGAAAGCTTCCTGAGATAGGTACATTTAGCTGGTATTTATTTAGCTGCACCAACATACGAGTCCATACCAATTACATTTATATTACTAAAGGAAACAAACCAGGGGCCACTCACTAGCTCTGAGAACAAGTGGCATGGCACAACTGACACCCAGATGGCTGAATCTCTTACTGTTCAAAACAGGGTGCCTCCAGACTGTCTTTCAGAATTGACTCAGTCAGTGCTGCCCCCTGACCTGTGTCCAGGAAATGTCCGTGTGAATGCTGCCTGCCCAGGAGACGACCATGACTAAACCCATGTTAACAAGGTAATAGCAATGACTGTGTGGCAATGCCTAATGCCATGCCCCTGAGCAGATTAATCCACTAGTACAGACATTGCCAATGAAGCTTTTAAGTGCTACTGTAATGCAAACAACAAACAAAACTGGCAGTTCTCCCAGTGTTGTGTTAATCTCTTTGAGTGTATTTGAACATACTTTTAAAATCCAATGGATGCTGAAGAAAGAAAGAAAGAAAGAAAGAAAGAAAGAAAGAAAGAAAGAAAGAAAGAAAGAAAGAAAGAAAGAAAGAAAGAAAGAAAGAAAGAAAGAAAGAAAGAAAGAAAGAAAGAAAGAAAGAAAGAAAGAAAGAAAGAAAAGAAAACAGAGGGAGGGAGGGAGGGAGGGAGGGAGGGAGGGAGGAAGGAAGGAAGGAAGGAAGGAAGGAAGGAAGGAAGGAAGGAAGGAAGGAAGGAAGGAAGGAAGGAAGGAAGGAAGGAAGGAAGGAAGGAAGGAAGGAAGGAAGGAAGGAAGGAAAACAATAACATATAGAATTTTCCCCATTCTAGAGAATGATAACCCTAATAGACTGATTTTTTCCATTGCTTTAATTTGTCACAGTTGTAAAGCACTCAAATAAGGTTTTTAGATGAAAGCACTGGTTTGGACACCATTTGGACACTCTGTTCTCTTTCCTTGCACTGATAATTTTTTGTTCATTTCCTACATAGATGCAATCAATGGCAAATGAGCATTCCGCAGAAGGATGTTTTTAATGATCAATTTTTTAACAGAGGACTGTATGCATATATATATCCTAAATTTTTGAACCCTGTCCTTGACACTGTAAGCAATGCCAGGAGGGTGTTATGTATGCAAAAAACACAGACTAAAATAAAAAACTGCACTGCCATTCCTTGTCTTCCTGTTCATTTACTCAACAACTTATTCTATCTATTAAACTGTTTTTATGTAAGTTAGCCCAGTAATACAGCTTATATAGGTATACATTTATAAATTTATATAGTAAAGGTGCCAAACTGGGCTTCTAATTCTGCACCACCACCCAGTTATCAAAACTATGAAGTTATTAGAGTCAAGAGTCCAGTTTTAAGGTTGTTTATATAACATGATTTTGAGTATAAGATTAATTTTGCAAGGGAGGTTATGGGCCAATAAAACTCTCTGTTCTAAAGACAACCTTAAAAACAAAGCCTCCTTTCAAAATGTTCCAGACCAACTTCTAGACAGGAATCCCAGAGATATTGGGATATATTTTTTTCCTCTAAATAATAATAAAAATAAAATTAGATTCAGACAAGAGTATAAACCTGAGGGGAGGTATTGCATTTGTTTTAGTTTGTTTGTTTTAGTTTACTGTTAAATCTTGGTATCTCAGCCACCTAGTCAAAAAAATCACAAAAATGTTGAAAATAAATGAATAAATCTGAAAATTCAGATTGAAGAAAATCAAGTTTTTGATATGAAAATTCCTTAAGCTTCTCATTGCCTTCACCAATGTGACAAGTGATTATTAAAGAGGAACATATCACTGTTCTTCTCAGATTAAAAAAAAAAAAAAAAAGTATGATTTTAAATGAAAGATAATACATTGTATTGACATATTGACATTATATTTTTAGCATAGATTTTACTTATTAATTTAGATCCTCCTCTGCTGTACACTTACCAGGTCACTTAGAAACTCGGTTTTGTCTTTCTGAGTTTGCTCTTATTCAGCCTGAAAGGTATCTGCAAATTTCTACTGAACACCTGCTGAATCCCTGAGCCATGGCTTGGCATGTGGAAAAAGTTGGGAAATGGGCAAGGGTTTTTTTGTTTAATTTCAGCCACGAATCCAAAAATATCCCAGGACACTAGGACATTCTAAATATGTTTTGGGTAAGGCCCAGTTAACACCATCTCTCTGAATACTTTAGAACTGAAGCCAAAAGACAGAAATTACTTAGAGGCTACCTAGGTCTGCTACATTTGACAAATATTTTTTGATAAAGAATGTTCTGAAAATTAAAAGAGTAATGATATTAGAAATCATATCATATTAGAAAACCAGAAGGAGCAATAAGATTACTTCTGTCCTAATTATCTGAGACATTCCTTAATATTTCATATTTAAAATAAGTGTTTATGGTTTGGCCTGCTTCACCATGCTGACTCTACTTCACACAGAAGAGAGAGCTAGCGCTTCCACCTAAGGGTGTGGGACTGAATCCTGCTGTCTGCTTCAGATGGTGTCAACCCAATTCAGGGGAGGTTTCTCTCATGATAGTGTTTGCTTTCCAGCACAGCCCTCTTAAAATGTCACTTTAAGTTGGAAAAGAGATTAACACTGTGAATGGAAATGTAGGTTGTGCATGTAGGTACAGAGGTTTTCACTGCAACTAAGAATTTCTTTGCCTAAGTATAGCTGTGTTGTGGCTTTATGCAATATTGCTTCAGACTATTAAAGTTCTTGTATTAGAGTCAGAATGGGAAATGGACCCTACATTTCATTGGATTTAGAAAAAGATACATCTGAAGATGCAATTAAACTCCAACACAGCCAATATGCACAACCTAAGACATCCTATAGCTCTCTCAATTTGCTTTGATTAAGGATTTTTCACACTTCACATGTTGGTTAAAGTCTTCAGAAAAATTCAGAAAATTACTCAGAAATGGTAACTGAACATTCAGTTCAGCATGATTGAAAGTGATAAAGGGAAGCATCTGGATATCTGGATAGAAGATCTTTGATTCTAAAAAAAAAAAACAAAAACAAACAAAAAAAAACCAAAACCACACACACACACAAAAATAGAACAACAACAAAAGAAAAAAAAAAACAGCACACAAAACCCACCACCACAATAAATAAGCAAATAAATAAATAAATAAATATTGGCACCGTCAAATTAAAATTAAAATAATCCATAATCCAAAAATTAAATAAAAATCTCACTAATGAAAAAAGCACGTTCATAGCAAATGGATTGGTTCTTCCCAGGTGATAGCCATCAATCTCAATTTTATTATTTTTTGTTCCTATTATTGTTATAGTTATTATATTTGTATGATAAATCAAGACTTCTAGTTTAAAATCTACCATACAGATCATCAGTTTCATCTGAAGATATCTGAGCCCAATTTCAGAATGAATTTTGGGGTGTCTACGTAGTAATAAATCTTAGCATTTTTGAGTTTTGCAACTCAAAACAACCATACATTTGTGTACATAAAACTTTATTTATTTATTTATTTATTTAATTTATTTATTTTTCTGCTAGCATAACAAAGTAAGTAACTAAACACAGAACTTTTACCCTGGAGCTGTTCTCAACTGATTTAATTTAAATCCAGAATAATGCCAGAGTATCAAGATAACTTAAGAATCAAGATAAGTTCTTCTGTGTGCACTTCTCAGGAAAAGCACATGTACAAAGAGTCTTTATCACAGTTTAGCTGGCATTTGGTTTAGTCACTACATGTTTAATCCATAATTTATTGTTACTGGAGGGACTAAAATTTTAAACTGTCCAAGAAAACGCACTTAACTGAACTGTGTTAATTATGGCTGTTATGACTTAGACAACATTTCTTTGCAATAAATAGTTATTTTATTATTATAAAATAATGAAAGAGGATTTTTGTCAAGGGTAATTGTCATTATTGAAAAAAAAAATATATGTATATATATAGTTTTACAGTGGGAGGGGAGAAACACATTTCACATATTTCCAGACAGAAAAGCAAATATTCAGCAATGCAAGGGAGGAAAGCCTATGCTTTATGTGCATTTCTTAGCTGTTTACTCAGGCTCATTTGCTCTGTTCTATATCAATTCTGTGGTGGATTTCTGGTATAAAATGATTTGTAGATGCTTAAACTGTATTTGTGCAAATACTACTATCACAATCTGATCCTCAGAGATAACACTGAAATGGTACAATAGCTCTTATCAAATATCACTGGGAAAGAGCAAACTTCAAGATCCCAAGACAGAACTGATTATAAATATTTTATAAGATATATGTCTAATGGATGAATCAGATTTACTCGGAACAAGAGACTTTTATTTCTGTCTTCTTTTTCTTTTTATACAGCACAACATAGGTAATGAAGAATCAACATTAGACCATTTGGTTTTGAAAACTCCACTCACCAGACAGTTTGTATATAAAACAAGATTTTCTAGGATAAGTCTGTCTCTGTTGTCTTAATCTATTTAAACATACAGACAAAGTTGTTTATTTATGAAGACTTGCATCTTATCTTATAAAGCACCAATTCTGTTTCTGGAGTTTAAGAAGTGGAAACAAGAAGTGGAAACAGAAAAGAAAGGACTGCTTGAAGATAGCAAGATTTTTTCTTTGAAATAAAATACTATTGGTGTAGCTTAAAAAATAAAATAAATAAATAAAATAATAAAATAAAATAAAATAAAATAAAATAAAATAAAATAAAATAAAATAAAATAAAATAAAATAAAATAAAATAAAATAAAATAAAATAAATAAAATAAAATAAAATAAAATAAAATAAAATAAAATAAAAAAGTTTCCTAAAAGTAGTAAGAATAACATGAGAATCTGTATCTTACTTACATGCTTTGTAGGGTTCTTCAGTTTATTAACAAGAGCTTATAAATTCAGAAATTATACAATAAGTCCTAATTCTCAGTTTCCTTATTTATAGTGTAAAAATCTTTTATTACAGTTAACCTATTGACATATAAGTACAGTACAAATGCTGGGCAACTAATGAAGATATTTCACCACTTTGAGCATCTCCATATACAGTCTTGGATTTCAGTGACAAAATAGAAGGTCTACTTCAATATTACCAGTTTATAGCAACTATTTAAAATAGCTATTATTATGTGTAAGGAGTATGAAAGAGAGAGTTGGTATTGGCATATGATTAAGCAGAAACATTAGATATTGTTCTTTGCCTAGTACTGTAGCAAATAAACTGATTAATTACTGGGAAACACTAAACTGGTTTCACTTGCAGAACTGTTGTACTTGTACTGCATTGAACAATTTGTAATATTCTGCCCAACAGTCTGGACTGTGACTCTGGCAGATATTAGATATTAGTCTAAAAGAAATTTCTTCACTAACAGAGTTTGTCCATATGTAAGGTAGATGATATTTAAAACAAAACAAAACAGAACAAAACAAAATGTTATTTGAGAAAAACGCCTGTCTTTTTGAATATTTGAGGCTATGTCTGCCATAATGCACACTCCTTGAGAATTATGAGTTTTCTGAGGATTTTCCTGAGAGATTTCAAATTTTCTTCCATCTTATTTCTTCTGTTTTCAAATAGAGTGTTCAAAAATACAACTCAAAATATTTTCAAATCATAACATTTAACCTTTACACGTATGAGATTGAGCAATTTGCATATTGACTGAAGTTTTAGAAACATTTTAACATTGCTTTTTTCTTTTGCCAAAACCATGAAGCAACACTTCAATTCAGAGCAACTTTGCTTTGAAAAAAAAGGAAAACCTTTTTGACATGCAAATAACATTACCTCTCCTAAAGCAAATATAATCAACCTAGGAAAAGATACAACACTCTGTGTTCAGTGAAGCATGTGACTGTGGACATAAATGTTATTTCATATTATGCAGAATGAGACATTCTTAGAATTAGAAATGGAATTAAATAAATGAAATATGTTAGAGAGACTTAAAAAAAAATGAATTTGCATTGTAAATATTTTGGTTAATAAAAGAAAATGCTGAAATTTCAATTTTGGTAGCTCTTTCACTTTGCATACTTTTTTGAACAGAAGCTGCTATTTTCAGTGCTCTGGAGAAAGTCAGCTACTGAAAGAGAAGACAACATTGAAATTCTTCAGTGACATTTTTTGTTAGTTTCATTAAAGTGGATGAAATGGGATCAATTTCAGAAGAGTGATGGGGCAGTAATGAAGAGAGGCCCAGTGTTATTGAGAGCAGTATGCATCTGATGTTTTTATTCTGAGACCTGTTCCAGGGGAACATCCTTACTCCTTAGTTGCTGTTCTCTGTGTAATTATCACCTTCACTGCTAAGGACAGACTGCACATCATTTAATCACTTCATCGGCGAAGTCCTTGCCTGTGACATCCAAAAGCAGGCTGAAAGAGAAATGAACACAGGAGGGTTTCTAAAACAGAGAATAGAGGTTTTTGTATTTGGTCTCTATAAGATAATGCATGATAAACAGATATACTAGAAAAAGCAGCTAGTGCTTTCTTAAAATCCAGACTGTATTCAACATAGATTCTTTTCAGCTTCTCAGATAAGATTACAAAACTTTAAATTCTATTAAGCCGTTAGATAATGTGGTCTGTTCCTCTGTTGTTTATGGTCAACAAGAGACAGCACTATACTGTGCCTAATGACCTGAATCAGGCAATAAAAAACCTGGCTGACTCTGTTTTAGTGTCTCTCATCTTGTTTTGTCACATTTCCCCTACCAACTTTTTCTTTGTCTGCTTAACTGTATTCTTTTTGGGGTAGCTCCATTTTATAATACTGTTTCCTAGAGTGTCTTGAACTTGATACCTTTTAGGAAGTTGGATCTCTATTCGTATTTATTATTTCAAAAGTATTGTGGAGCTGAATTTTTAAACCACAGCATAGAGCACTGTATTTTTCTAACATGATCCAGCAGTTGGGACTTGAAATATCAATATTAATCATGGGTGTTCTAACAAGGCATGTTATATGATTATTCTCTCAGACTCATAAATACCTCCTGAAACGCTTCCTACACAAATATTATTCAAACAGTTCCTCTGTGGCAGCATTCATAGAGATTACATTAGTATTTTTCAGAGTGGGATCATAAAATTCCTAATCCTCCCAAAATAACATTTTAATACAGCTGATATCCATATTTGCCTTTAGTCTCCTAGTCTCTCCTTGAACTCTCCAGAGTAGGATGCACAGATTGTCTGTGCATCAATTCCACCATACTAGATGTAGTGACTTTATCTCACAAAGTCAGGTGTTTGGTTCTTAACTTCTTGCTGCAAACCTCATTGCTATGATCAATGATCCTAGCAGTCCAAAGACCTCCCTAGTCCTACATTTTCAGCCTGAAGTAACATCTTGTGCTAAGTAACTTTCTCTTCAGAGCAATGAAACCTGATCCCATGCCTTATATACCTAATTTTGAAGTATAATATGAACTGTAACTGTTCAGTCCTGGACTTCTCTAATATAGGAATGGTAGAGACTTATTGGAGTGAGTCCCATGAGGGACTTTTTTTTTCCCACTTAAACTAAAATCGAACTAAAATCGATAGCAAGTTTTTCACTGGAAAAAATTCCAGTAGTAGAAACTTGATTAGTCTTTTGCAATTCTTTTCTAAAATCAGATTTTGAAATCTTTTAGTTTTTTTTTTTTGGATCTAGATTTAAGGTAAATACTTCTTACTGAAGATTTCATTTCTTATATGATTATTCATCAACACTTATACACACATACAAACACATACACAAAAGGCATGTACCTATTCTCATCCTAGTAAAATTAATATATATATATGTATATATCCCATTCAATTCTGTTTTACAAATTCTGTAAATTTGTGGAAACAGGTAAACCCAAACAAATCAAAATATTTCACAGGAAAATTCAGAGCCATGGGCAGGAAATCAGACCTATTGGCCTGGCTTGGTTTACTTATGACAGGTTTCCAAAAGCTCATGAAAGTGTACATTTCCTGTGGGTAAAATGATTTAGCCTACCTTTTTTTTTCTTTTTTTTTTTTTTTTTTCCTCATACTGCATATTAAGAATAGGCTTTTCAAAAGTGACACTTAGGATCATTTTCAGAAACAACCGAGCATCTGCTCCCTGAAATTCTATCTTTTAATGGTGCAAAAGCGGCCAGAATTTTACCCTTTATATGTGGTGATTTTGAGAATCAATTTACTTTGACTTGGAACTTCTATAAATGGGTTGTCAGAAAAAAATGTTTCCAGACTCTCAGAAGCATTAAACACATATATTCTGAAGAGTAGAAAGAGTTATAAAACAATATTTTTTTTTTTTTTTTAACAGAACAATGAAAAACAGAATGAGAGTGGGAAAGAAATAAGCATAATATTCCTTTTCCTGAGTATCTATTCACCCCAGAAAAGGAAATTTCATCCTGTTCTGTGGTGAGTATTGGAAAAGATAGATACATGTACATGTATGTTATGACATTTTCTAGTTATGTTGCTTTTCTCTTTTCTCTTGAATAGGTAGCTCCTGTTCTCCTAATGTGACAAAATCCCATTTCTTTCAGCTCAGTGATTAAAGTGCTTTAATACTTCAGGTGATAAAAACATGAAGAGTTGTGTTAATATTTCAGAGATATTTTTTTTCCCCCTCATTTTATTCAAAGATGAAATACCAATACTTAGCTAGCTTGGAAAAATGCAATGATTATGGAACAGCATGACTATGGTAGACACGTTTAAATTAAAGGTCACAGCCAAAAGAACAGTCTTCTTGGATTCCATCAAACATAGCAGAAAATATGTGTCAGAGTGCCTAGAAAGTCTATTGGGGCTAAATCACATTCAGATGGTTGGATCAGATGGTTGTTTATTTAAGATACATAATGCATATGCATTAGGGAAATGGAGTGGCTGATTGGCTGATATTTTTGCTAAAGGAATACATGTAATTCTCCTACTGAATATCTTTACAGTAAACAAATTAAATCTGATTTCACTTTCTTTTTTTTTTCTTTTTTCTTTTTAATGCGTATATACTTTTGAAATGTGTTTCTTTCCACTAAGCCTTCCTGAAATATCATCATTCATGTTTTATTGGACCTTCCCCCTCCTTCCTTCTCACTGCTGTTAGGATACTGTTCACTCAAAGTTCAATTTATGGCTTTAAATCTTGACCTCCCAATTTTGTTTGTTTGTTTGTTTGTTTGTTTGTGAATCATTATGTCCAAGCAAAGTCTCATTGAATTAAATCATTTTAATTGGAGATAGGATGACGTGACTAGAAAGGATCATCAGGTCCCTTCCTCTGAAGTTATAGCCAGCTGTTTGTACTAGAAGTCACAGAACATTTTAATTACACATCAGAACTCTTTCAGAACCCCACAACAAATCCAAAACCTAATAACACAGATACAGCCCTAGTATGCAAGAGGATAGATTAAAGCTACTGTCAGTGTTCAGTGTTCCTACAGTGAAAACTGAGATTATCACTGTAAATAAGCCGACTACAGAGAAATACTGAAAAACCTATCTCAATTCTATCCTTTTGCTTATAACTCATGGCTTATTAAATAAGCATTCTTATGCTTTTTTAAATTTACTATTAATTTACTAATACTCTAGTTAGTATTGGTGTACTGAATGATATATGATTTTATTTTTGTCCCAAAGAGTTTCTAAACTTCACTTAATACTTCTCATCTTCTATGAAACATAACGGTTAAGTAGAAAAAGGAAGTAAAGTGTTGTGGTTTGTTCACTAACTTTATCAAAGGTATTTGTTGTAAAGGGCACTCACTACTGTTTGCAGATGTCCTCTAAGAGTTAACTTAAGTCAGGGCAACTGATTTAACCTTCAGTTTCAAGGTTGCGGAGCATCTATTGATGCATAAATTTTGTGTTGCATCACTTACATCAGCAATATTTTTGCTAATGTTACCTACATACTGTCCAGACTTTCATGAGTATTAGGAGGTTGTTGCACAAGTACACTTATGTTTACAGAACATGAAATTTATTAATTGTGGTGAAAATACATGTGACCAAAATTTAAATTAATTCTTGCACTGTAGTCAGACAAGCGCCAGAAAGAGGAGTTTGTCAATGGCAGAAGAGTAGAAATTTTATGGGATGGGATAAAAAAACTGTGTTTTAGCAACTGCTAAAGATGATGCTTTTTACTTTTGTGACCTCTTTTGGTTTTACAGATAAGGAAAGCTGAATCTTATGCTGTTACATTAAAATGTCCTTTCTTAGTGCAAGCAATCTGAGAAACAACCTGGAATACCTGTGTTATTCTCCCATTATCTGGGGAGATATGAATGAAGATCTTCCTACAACAGGTTTTTGAATATTGGTTGGACAATAAGATTTGGTTGAACAAAACCAATCTTTTGGTTTTGAAGACTGGTTGGACAGGATATTTGTAGCACAAACTTTTGTTGTTTCTCTACCTTTTCTTTTCCATATCTTTATCTTGTCTGTATGATATACAAATCATATTCAGACCCACTTGCAATGCTTAGCTGTCATCAATACTTATTAAAATATCCAAAATTTGGATATATGTATATATTTATTTTTTTTTACAACTGTGGAATTATATTTTAAACAATATCTCTACAGAGAGATTTTTTCATATTTTGAAGATAATAATATATTGATTTTAAATTTACCACAAAAAATACTCAATATTTTTACTTCTTTCAAATACTATTTCCTTCTGAGTTCATTTGCTTTGCGACCTTTTCTGCCTGTATGAGATCTACCACAAATACCAGAAATAACTGCAAAACAGAAATAGAAGAGAAGGATGACAAGCCCTCAAAGACAAAATAGGTGCAGATCTGCTGGAGAGGTCTAACCATAGAGGTCATAGCACCAGACAGAGAGAACTTGAAGATGGTTGACAACACTCCTGCTCAGGTTGTGTTTTTACCTGTGAAACTGTACTCTTGGTATCTGACCAGGAAAACATGCATATATAGGAAGCGGGAGGATGTAAATGTGTCCTGAGATGCATAAAAGTATTGTCGACTTTACCACTTGAATTCTTTTAGAATTTCTTTTGACCTATATATTTTCAACTTCTGGATATCTGCAGCTACATTATTCCCCCAGTGAAAAAGCAAGTATTACACAGATATTTTCGCTAATCGTAAGAAAAGATCTTCAAAAGACAGTTTAGATAGATAAGAAAGCTGTTCTGGATACAGATTAGGAACATTGACTGAAATGGCCTCATGTGAAAATCTGAATTCTTCAAGAAGGTTTAATGTGTTTTAAATGATAATGAACTTCAAAGTTCAAAGCCAGTAGAAAACAGTTCCTGATTGTAACCAGTAAAGTTACAACTCTAACTTTAAACACTTTGGGAGCATTTTAAAAATGATTTATTACAAGTGACTTCTCTCTCTCTGCTGTATCACTTTGAAATAATGTCCTTTACCTCAGCTTATCCTCCTCTTTAGGCATGAGTTGTCTAGACTTGTGAGGAGGGAGGGGGGACATTAATGATTTTTATTCAGGCATCCAGCCAGGCGGCACAGAAGAGGAAATGATTATTTTTTAACTGAATGCACTGGTAGTGATGCACCCAAATGCCCCAAATTAGTTTTATTTTTCAAAGTTTCCAGAGAAGCAGAGTGCAGGATCCATAGCATACATATTAACAGCACGAATTATCCATGCGACTGCTGCTCTTCATGAGCTAAGTATATTTCAGCAGATACATTTTCTTTCTTTGGGCACAGAGTGTGAAATCCAATAAAACAAGCCAGAGAAGTATCATTGATATCATATGCTTTTCTACTGCTTCCCTTTATGTCCATCAGGCTAATTAATTCTTGTGATATAACCATTTATACTCTGCAAGTGACTTGTGGAAACCTATGGGCTTTAGTTTTAGTTTTAAAACTTTTAGTTTTAAACCTTTTTAGGAAGGTTTTAGTTTTTTTGTTTGTTTGTTTGTTTGTTCTCCTTCTCATACTTCATTTATATTTCCCCAACTTTTCCACTTAGTTCTCTTCACAAGAAACAATAATATCAAACCTCTCTACACTCTTACTTCCTTTCCCCAAAGCTGCTGGTCAAATGAGTTATGTTGACAACAACTTTCTAAGGTGCTGCTGAAGGAAATTTTTGTTCTTTTTTTCTCTCAGCCAGAAGTACAAGTTCATTAAGTGTCATTGTTTTCACATGTCCATTAAGTAATGGAAAATAATAAATATTTAGATAGATAGACATAAACACAGAAATACATGTCCAAGGACGCTTTGGTGTGGAGTGGTTTAACAGTGTAATTGGGAGGATTTTAAGTTATAGACTAAATGACACGTTGCAGGACTGTATTTTGCACTCATCTCCAATGGTCATAGCCAGCATGTTATCAGATAAATTGAAGTGCAATACATTTTGAACATATGAGGATTTTGGAAATGGACATGTGTACTGCAGAAGCCTCTATAGAGTAATGTTTGTTCCCTTTTTGTGCTCAAAACTGGGATTACCATTAAAAGTCTGAATGTTATTCCACTGGGTCTTCGCTGACCATAACAGTAAAACACGCCAAAAACAATACCAACACTTTTATTATGAGAAATACTTGGGAAACAAAGACTGCAGATTTGTATTTATTTGTGTATTTATTTATTCATTTACTTACTTTTGATAAAACAATTTTGTTTCCATTCCTCTGGACTTTCTGATTTTGTGCCTATGACCAGCTTTAATGTTTTGAAGCTGTTTTGGTCTGTGTTTTCTGAAAGTAAATATTACATGTTCATCTTCTTAATCTCAAGAGCTAAACCTTCCCATATTTATTATCCAAATATAACCAATTACCAATTCCCTATGAAAACATCTATTTATTTAACTGCACTATGCAACAGTGGACATGTACCTAAATTGTCAAGTATGTATCTTAATTAATATCAAATTACTATAAATTAAAAAGCTGTGTTAATTTCAGAGTAATCAAATCCTTATTTAAGACATTTAATTTAATGTGTCATCAAAATTGTTTGCAAGGGAAATCCTATTGAGAATTACTATCATACTCACAGTATTATCCTGAGGAGCTGAGAGCTATTAAAACTTTCACTTAGGAATACTAAATATCAAATAATTTTTTATGTGATGCTCCACAATGAAATACATACTGGAGTCTAATCAATTACATATTTACTTTTTAAAACTAATCATCCTAACAAGCAGTTTAAGATATTTGGTCAACACATTTTAAGCTGATGATCCAACATATGCAAAGCATCTCTTCCTTATTTCAATTTTAACTGGAGGAAAATAAAAGGTGTAGCTCATCTGGAAGTTTTAATGCACCATTACATATTATTAGTTTCAAACAATTGGTATCTTTGATGCATTTTAACACTTACAGCAGGGATACATTGCTTCAGTTTCTAACTACCCCTCATTCTCATAAACACTACAATAATGTTCACAGTTTAATATTCCTATTATCATCATTGCCCACAGTGAAATTATGTTATATTAAACATATCTGGCCCTTATGTTAAGAATATGTATGACTTGATAGACCTAATTCCTTATGCTCTTTTGTTCTCTCAACTTTGTTTAGAAAGACTTCTAGGATGAAGTAATATTTTTTCTTGATGAGTATTTCTAAGTAGTACTTTCAACAAAGGCACTTTCTTCTCCAATGAGCTCACTTAAGTGCAAATTTAAATCTTTCTCTGAGAAATGAGTTTCAATTATAAGAAAGAATAAGATTGTGATTACAACTAAGTATAAAATAATTACAAATTTTAATTTATCTGAAACCTTTCATCTGCTCATACTATCACAGAATCACAGAATCACAGAATTTCTAGGTTGGAAGAGACCTCAAGATCATCAAGTCCAACCTCTAACCTAACACTAACAGTCCCCACTAAACCATATCCCTAAGCTCTACATCTAAACGTCTTTTGAAGACTTCCAGGGATGGTGACTCCACCACCTCCCTGGGCAGCCCGTTCCAGTGCCTAACAACCCTTTCAGTAAAGAAATTCTTCCTAACATCCAACCTAAAACTCCCCTGGCGTAACTTTAGCCCATTCCCCCTCTTCCTGTCACCAGGCACATGGGAGAACAGGCCAACCCCCACCTCACTACAGCCTCCTTTAATGTACTTATACAGAGCAATAAGGTCACCCCTGAGCCTCCTCTTCTCTAGGCTGAACAAGCCCAGCTCCTTCAGCCGCTCCTCATAGGACTTGCTCTCCAGGCCCCTCACCAGCTTTGTCGCCCTTCTTTGGACCCGCTCAAGCACCTCGATGTCCTTCTTGTAGCGAGGGGCCCAAAACTGAACACAGTACTCCAGGTGCGGCCTCACCAGAGCCGAGTACAGGGGGACGATCACCTCCCTAGCCCTGCTGGTCACGCTGTTTCTGATACAAGCCAGGATGCCGTTGGCCTTCTTGGCCACCTGAGCACACTGCTGGCTCATATTCAGCCGACTGTCCACCATCACTCCCAGGTCCTTCTCTGCCTGCCAGCTCTCCAACCACTCATCTCCCAGCCTGTAGTTCTGCTTGGGGTTATTGCGCCCCAGGTGCAGGACCCGGCACTTGGCCTTGTTGAACTTCATGCAGTTGACCTCAGCCCATCGGTGCAGCCTATCCAGATCCTCCTGCAGAGCCTTCCTACCCTCGAGCAGATCGACACATGCGCATAGCTTGGTGTCATCTGCAAACTTACTGAGGGTGCACTCAATGCCGTCATCCAGAACATTGACGAAGATGTTAAAGAGGACCAGCCCCAGCACCGAGCCCTGGGGGACGCCACTAGTGACTGGCCTCCAACTGGACTTGGCTCCATTTACCACAACTCTTTGGGCCCAGCTATCCAGCCAGTTTCTAACCCAATGAAGCGTGCGCCAGTCCAAGCCAAGAGCAGCCAGTTTCTTGAGGAGAATGCTGTGGGAGACGGTGTCAAAAGCCTTGCTGAAGTCAAGGTAGACCACATCCACAGCCTTTCCCTCGTCCACCCAGCGCGTCACTTTGTCGTAGAAGGAGATCAGGTTCGTCAAGCAGGACCTGCCTTCCATAAACCCATGCTGGCTGGGCCTGATCGCCTGCTTGCCCTGCAAGTGCTGCATGATGACTAGGTAATACTAGGTAATACTTGTCTCAAATATCTGTGTTGCAAAATCTGTGCTTGCAATATTTTAACAGCAATATTGTCTCCAAAACTGATAATTTATTCTCTGTAATGGAAAACGTACTTCTAATGTCTGGCTCTGAAAATTCGCATAATTTTTCTCAATTTGGTTTGGTCAGACATCTGTGGCATGGAGAATGCTGGTGGAGTAACTCTCATTCTTATAATTATGACTAAATTAGAAACCTTGTGACTCAACTTTTCTGTTCCCTGCTTGGCCATGTATATGGATACTTTGACGAGCAACACATATGTACCCATCATTGAAATAATGCTTCTGAAAACAGTAGAATTCAGACCCCCAAGCAGTCTCAGTAAGTGAACACAACTGACGTATCTATGACCAAGGTCAGTTTGTTAAAGAGTTTTCTGTTATAAATTAAATGTATTTTAACATTGTGCAAAAGTTGATTTTATAAGATTATGAAAAGTTAAGATACTTTGCTCCTGTATAACTCAGGCTCAAGACCCTACCATGGACTGGGATTAAAGCATCCAGACCCACAGCTGTGACCCAAATAAATAAATAAATAAATAAAATTAAAAAAAAATCTCAGTTCAGCAGCTTCCTAGTTCAAGAGGTGCCTGAAAGGTTAGTGTCATGTACTTGTCCAGAATGGTTTCATCCAGAGCCACCAGGTGACAAGGTGGTTGGCTGCTGACAGCTAGTTGTAGCAGTGTAGTACGCACAACGGTGTTCAGAGCATACCTGCTACATACCAATGTTTCCAAATTCATTTCAAATACCACAGTCATGGCCACATTATTGCAATTATGTTGGTGTCTGTCTTTAGGACATCATGACCTGCAGAGAAGTGGAAGATTTGGACTGCAGGTTGAAAGTATTCAAATTTGTAAATCTCCCCCTTCTAGAGTGTGCCATATAATCCACTGTGGGTAGTATTACCTCTTCTCTTTTGATACTCTGACATAGAGAGTTATGGGGCAGGAGAATACATGCAGAGATATTGGCACCAATTATTAGACGCACTATTAAAGCCTTTATCGAGGCAAAATCCTCAGACTTTGGTGGGATCTGCAGTGCCATAATTTTTGCATGGTCTGAAACAGGGGACTTCTGTTGATATTTACCAGATTGCCATGGGAGAGGATCCAGGTCCTCTGGTGCTGAAGAGAGCTTAAAACCCTAATCTTGCTCTTAAATTGTAATATTAGAGTTCTATACCACTGCCACTGCTTCAGTGGTTAAAATTTGGTTGCTTATCAGTTTTCTCAGATAAAAACTTTATGCAACATTTGTGAATGGGTTCTAGAATGTATGCTTGTCCACTTTTACATAGCAAGGCCTCTTTTATAGCCCGGAGTCACAGGGTAATGCTCTGAATAAAAGTAGTTGAAATTTTACAGTTCCAATTTTTGAATAATTTCTGTCCAAGTTTCCATGTTGTTTTTTTTTGCTTTGTTACTTTGTCTCTTCATAAATACTCCATTAAATCTCTTCACTTAACTCTCAGCACTGAGTTACACTATGTAGAGAAAAAGGTTAAAACAAAAGAGTGAAGAGCCCAAAGCTTAGACTTCTAAAGCCATGGGCTTGGTCTTGACTTTTGTGGTTTAATCTGACAGATAGCTAATCACTACACAGCCACTGTCTCACTCTCCCCAGGTGGGATGTGGGAGAGAATCAAAAAGGTAAAAGTGTCAGAAATCATGGGTTGAGATAAGGACAGTTCACTAGGTAAAGTAAGAGCCATGCATGCAAGCAAACCAAAACAAGGAATTCATTCCCTACTTCCCATCAGCAGGCAGGTGTTCTGTCTCTTCCAGGAGAGTAGGGCTCATTGTGCACTACAGTCTCTTGTGAAGACGAACACCATCACTCCAAATGTCCTTCCTCCTTCCTTACCCCAGCTTTTATTGTTGAGCATGACGCCATGTGGTATGGGATATTCCTTTGGTCCAGCTGTCCCCTCCCATCTCCTGGGACAAGTCCAGCCCCCTCACTGGCAGGGCAGAAAGAGAAGCAGAAAAGTCCTTGACTGTGTAAACCTCTATGAAGAAAATTAACTTCATCTCAACCAAAAAAAAAAAAAAAAAAAAAAAAAAAAAAGAGAGAAGACGAATCCCCAAAGAGATTTATTCAAAGCTGACTTTTTTAGATTTAACTTTACATGTAAGAGCATATTTATACACATCTGTCTACATACATGAATACCTTAAAAATTACACTCTTACTTTCACAGATTTACTGTGTTTACATTTAATTTAGCATTTGGAAGTTCCCAGTATTGTACTTATAGCACTCTTCTTTCCCTTTGTGAAGTATAGCGAATCTGTTCATGGCATTTAAGATAGATGAAACCTCTCTGAAAGATGTTCATATTACCTGGCCTTGTGAGAGTCTGATTACTTTGCTATTGGACATCAATACATTTCTTTCAACTTTGCTGACATCTCATTAATCGTGAGTAAATTCATGCCAGGTCCTTGCAAGAATTGTAATTGATGCCCAGTGGCATCCAACCAGGCTCTTAAATTGTTCATCAATAAACAAATGTGTAAATTCTGTCCTTGAGGAACAATGCACCTACTTTATTTCTAACCCAACAGAGAAATCCAACATTTCTTAAATCTCCACACATGTCAAAATAATACTTTGTGACATATGCTCTTTTATACTTTCATACAAATCCTACTTCTAAAGTAATATTTTTGTCATTTTTACAATTTTCTGTATTTTTAATGCTCAAAGTAATAGTCAGCTTTAGCTAATCAAGTGTTTAAGGCCATTAGAATAAAACTTCAGTGAGTATAACTTAATATCTGCAGGTATGTATGTATAATATAGGGGATATTTTAGAGCTTGCTAGAAATTGAACTTAATGGTTAGCAAGAAAGCACAGACTAAAAACTGATAGATAGAAACACCAATAACGAGAGCCAAATTATTATTTAGCTATTACACATCATTCTCGGAAAGGAAGGAAGGAAGGGAAGGGAAGGGAAGGGAAGGGAAGGGAAGGGAAGGGAAGGGAAGGGAAGGGAAGGGAAGGGAAGGGAAGGGAAGGGAAGGGAAGGGAAGGGAAGGGAAGGGAAGGGAAGGGAAGGGAAGGGAAGGGAAGGGAAGGGAAGGGAAGGGAAGGGAAGGGAAGGGAAGGGAAGGGAAGGGAAGGGAAGGGAAGGGAAGGGAAGGGAAGGAACATAGATAATATAATAACATAGCAGCAGATGACATAACATATATAAGTTAATATATAATAACAGACATTTATATATTTTTTGGCAAACTAATTTGTTGCTAACGAATTTCATTCTTATCTCATAAAATATTGACTAGATAAACTTATATAATCATAAATATAAAATAACAATGTTGAAATTTATAATAAAATATCACTGAAAAACACAAAATCAACTGCTAACTCTTTGGAATTGAAGGGCAAAGGCAAGTTTTCCATTGGTTTCACTTCTGTCAGCCTCAATCCAGTGGTACAAACCTTTCCGTGAATTCCTGTGTGCACATAATAGATCTACCAATTTCAGATGAGCTCCAGTTAACAATTCAATCATTATTTTTTTTTTTAATTATTATTATTTTATTTTTGTGGTATGTAACGGAGGTTAGGTAGGTAATTAAAATATATTTCCAAAGTTCAGATTTAGCAAGTATATGAACACTTCTATGAATCTGACTGCAATATTCAACAGCAAATTTTAGAGCTGATTAAATTAGATTGTTGACCCTTTCAGTTTATATACAACCAGGTTAAAACACACTCTCTTCCCTACTCCAGCATGAGGTCCCTCCCATGGGACGCCATTCTTCCTGAACTAACCCTGCTTCCCACAGGCTTCCCACAAGCAGCAGCTCTTCAAGAACTGCTCCCACATGGCTCTGTACCATGGGGTCCATCCGTCAGGAGCAAACTGCTCCAGCACGGGTCCCTCACAGGTGGCAGCTCCCCCCAGGCCCTCTGCTCCTGCTTGGGCTCCTGTCCATGGGCTTCAGCTCCGGTCCAGTACCTGCTCCTGCAGGGGCTCTCCATGGGCCGCAGTCTCCTCCAGGCCACATCCACCTGCTCCACTGGGGGCTCCTCCACGGGCTGCAGCATGGAGATCTGCTGCATGTGGGACCCATGGACTGCAGGGGGACAGCCTGTTCCACCAGCGCCTCTCCACAGGCCACAGGGCAATTTGTGCTGTGTGCCTGGAGCACCTCTTGCCCTCCTTCTTTACTGACCTTGGAGTTTGCGGGCTGGTTCTCTCATGTTTTCTCAGTCCGCGCTCCCCAGCTTATGTTATGCAGCAAGGTTTTGTTTTGTTTTGTTTTTTTGTTCCTTTTCTTTTTTGTTTTCTTTTTCTTTTTCCCATTCTTGAATAAGCTCTCCCAGACGCACAAAAACTACATTGCACATGGCTTGGCTCTGGCCAGCAGCAGGTAACTCTGGAGCTGGCAGAAACTGTCCCTTTTCTAACATGGGGCAGCTTCTGGATTGTTCTCACAGAGGCCACCTCTAAGACCGCTGCTACCAAAACCTTGCCACAGAAACCCAGTACAAAGCCACATTCATCTGGTCCAGATTTGGAGACAGGCCTGCATTGATTAAAAGTGTAGAGTAGATATCTCCAAAGGTGCTTTCAAATCAGCATTTCTAGAATTTTGCTGTGATTTTATTATGCAGGAAAGATCCTCATTTTCTCAGGAATCCTTAAGTCTTTTCATCTATACACATTTTTTTGGATCTTTTTACAACAGCCATAGAAAAATTTTAAAAATAGGTGCTGAAGTCAGAGTCCCAATCTCCTTAAGAAGAGATCTTGTTCTGGCTAATGAATTCCACTGGATGAAAAGGACACTGATTCTCTATGCACCTAGATACTACATTATTTAATGTCTTCATTTTTTTTTTACTGGATTATTTCAAGTGTCCAGTCCTCTTAATTATTCTGTCTCCTGGCAGACTTCCTGCTGCTGGTGACCCAAACAGCTGAGAAGTAACAATGCCTCTTCCCACCATACAGTACAAAGAAGCCAGACTGTTGAAGGGAGATTCCCACAATATTTCACTTCAGTATAAGCTGTATATTAAATTCTGAAATAAAGATCTGTATCACAGTGTATCACATAAGAGTTGTTCAATGACCAACTGCTCTGGATCCTTATCCCAAAAAAAAAAAAGGGGGGGGGGGGGAGGGGGCATGTATATGGCACCAGAAAGATTAAATGAGATTAATCACATTATTTCCACAAACTCCTGGATAGCCTGCCAAGAAAATAAATAAATAAATAAATAAATAAATCTCATCCATATGTGGTGGCATTATCATTTTCTTGCTCAACTTTGGCCCACGATCAATAGAATAATTTTTAGACATAACTGGACTAATGCTTCCACTTACCCCAGATGCTTTTCTACTTAGATTATTCCTGAAAATACCACTAATGGGCTTTTACAAAGATTTATGCAGCCATACAATCCTGTCTATAAAGAATGTTATTGCTAGTGCAAAAATGCAGCCATCTCTAGATAAGGCTTGAAAACTGCAAATAACTTCATATAACCTTACATTTGGAAAACTCTCAACTTGCAACACATTTAGAGCTATGCTGTTCTCTTCTATGCAACTTAACAGAAATCTTTGCTAAATTCTTGTGGACGATATAAATACTGACTTTTTCTTATACCAAAAATTACCCTACCACAGAAATAGTCTGTCACAAAGTCTTGTGATTGCTGGTAAAACAGGTAATATTCACTGGGAATGAGAATATCTCAATCTGGTATTGAGACAGCTTTGCATTTCAATCAGAACATCAACATTTAAGAAGTATACGGTAATAATGAATATAATAGTATTGTTCCTTAACACTTTTTGGTCTGGGAGTGGGTTCTGGGCTGAATAGTGGATGCAGAGTGGAGTGCCCCTATCCTTTACAGAGCACCAAGACAATGAAAAACATCTATTATTCTCACTCATCTATCATATGAAATTATGCTTACAAAATTCAAAGAGAAAATAAGCTACATACTGAGATTCAGATCTCGCCTGCTCAGCAAATGAGTACATTTCTTTCACAATGGATTAGTGATTAGGGTTAAGTGCCAGAACAGTCATTGACTCACTGATAGCTTCTTTTTTGTTCCAGAAAAGAGAAAGTTTCATCTGCTATGCCGAAAGGATATTTACATTTTTAAAGCTAGGTGGAATGGTGAATAATTTTAGATTAAAAATATGAAAACAGGTCCCCTGGTTGGGTTGTGGAGAACAGAAAACTAGTATAAATGTTTGAACCTGAAGAACAGCTCAGGAAGATTTTCAACTTCAAACATCATCACATTATATTACACTTTGAGGTAGACAATAACTAGGATAAATATCTCAGATCAAGCTGCACAACCATCTTCACAGTTATTAGCAGAAACAGAAAATAAACTTCTTGTATGAACTAATAAGACAGCAGGTATGATTTATATTTTAGTTTTAGAAAATACTTGGGATTTTTTTGTTTGTTTGTTTTTTGTTTTTAATGCTAAACCAAACTGCAGGGAAGAGACCAAAATAACCACCAGACTGCAAAGTATCCTGTTTCTAAGATTCAGCAAACAATAAACCCAGGTATTGAACCATTCTCACACATTAATCACTTCATGAGAGTTTTAAGGTATTCAGTATGCAGCAGGATTTATAGTGAGTTGCATGGTATATTTGATTTGTTTTAGTGCTGATAACATGTGATAACAATATGAAAAGACAAACTCTAGGAGCAAATGTCAGCTAGTTTATCGCTGACATAGAGCTGAGCACTGGAGAAGGGTTCTTGATCTCCCAGGAATCTCTCACCATTTTTAACAGTGACCACAATGGTATCTGGACGAGGGCATTGAGTGCACCCTCAGTAAGTTTGCAGATGACACCAAGCTATGCGCATGTGTCGATCTGCTCGAGGGTAGGAAGGCTCTGCAGGAGGATCTGGATAGGCTGCACCGATGGGCTGAGGTCAACTGCATGAAGTTCAACAAGGCCAAGTGCCGGGTCCTGCACCTGGGGCACAATAACCCCAAGCAGAACTACAGGCTGGGAGATGAGTGGTTGGAGAGCTGGCAGGCAGAGAAGGACCTGGGAGTGATGGTGGACAGTCGGCTGAATATGAGCCAGCAGTGTGCTCAGGTGGCCAAGAAGGCCAACGGCATCCTGGCTTGTATCTGAAACACTGTGACCAGCAGGGCTAGGGAGGTGATCGTCCCCCTGTACTCGGCTCTGGTGAGGCCGCACCTCGAGTACTGTGTTCAGTTTTGGGCCCCTCGCTACAAGAAGGACATCGAGGTGCTTGAGCGGGTCCAGAGAAGGGTGACGAAGCTGGTGAGGGCCTGGAGAACAAGTCCTATGAGGAGCGGCTGAAGGAGCTGGGCTTGTTCAGCCTGGAGAAAAGGAGTCTCAGGGGCGACCTTATTGCTCTTTACGGATACCTTAAAGAAGGCTGTAGTGAGGTGGGGGTTGGCCTGTTCTCCCATGTGCCTGGTGACAGGAAGAGGGGGAATGGGCTAAAGTTGCGCCAGGGGAGTTTTAGATTAGATGTTAGGAAGAACTTCTTTACCGAAAGGGTTGTTAGACATTGGAACAGGCTGCCCAGGGAAGTGGTGGAGTCACCATCCCTGGAAGTCTTTAAAAGATGTTTAGATGTAGAGCTTAGGGATATGGTTTAGTGGGGACTGTTAGTGTTAGGCTAGAGGTTGGACTCGATGATCTTGAGGTCTCTTCCAACCTAGAAATTCTGTGATTCTGTGATTCTGTGAATTTTGAAACCATAAAATTAAAAAAAAATAAAAATCATGAGACTCTTATGGTTAACATGGGTGTATATATATATATAATGGTATATATGTGTTTGTATGTATATATATGTATATATGTGTTGAAAATAACATTCAATTACAGTCCTTAGAGAAATGTTGTCATGGATTAAATTGTGTACTTTGTAGGAGAGAAACATCAATATATTTACTGATATAATTTAGTGATCTAACAAAGCTTAATAAGACAGCAACTTTAAAAGATTCAAGATGACAAGGTGCACCTGATTATTTACTGCATGGAGGACAAGGTAAATGTTAGGAAGACCATCCCACTGATTCATAAGGTTCAAAGGTAACCCCCTTGCTTTCTAAATACCTTGAACTGAAGAGGTAAGGAGCCTAGGTGTGGCTGAACCACGTCTTAGTCACAAACTTGGTCCATAGGTTATTTCTAAGGGTTAGAGGATTGTATGTGCACAGTTGAACTAAGATATAATCTTATCAATGTACTGGGTCTGGCTGGAATGTTAATTTTCCCTGCAGCAGCCCATACAGTGTTTTACTCTGCACTTGTAGTTGGAAGAGCAGTGTTATCACACCAGTGTTGTGTGTACTGCTGAGCAGTTCTGGCACAGCATCGGGCCTCTCTCTAACCCTCCTAGGGGGTGGGCAAAAAGTGAGAAGAGAAACATCACCAGGGCAGCTGTACTAAACCAACCAAAGGGATATTCCATACCATGTGATGTCACACTCAGCAATAAAAGGTGGAAACGGGAAGAAGAGGGGAGGGGTGGGACTCTCATTGTGAAAACGTTGGTCCTCCTTCCGAACACCAGCTATGTGCGTTGAGGCCCTGCTTCAAGGACGTGGTCAATAATCGCTCATTTGTGGGAAGTAGAGAGTAATTTCTTTCCTCTGCACTTCCACATAACCTTCATTTGTTTTATTTGTTTGTTTTCCTCCTTTTTTTTTTTTTATTTTCCCTTTCCCCCTCCCTTTTCCCCTTTCCCTTTTTATTTCCCTTTAGTTAAATTGTTTAGTTCATAATAATCTTTATTTAATTATTATTATTATTTCCCTTTAATTAAATTATCCTTATCTCAACCCGTGAGTTGTTCTTTGCTTTACTTCTCCCACTCCTCATCTAAAAAGAGGGTGAGTGAGAGAGCGGTTGTGGGGTTTAGCTGCCCAGCACGGTAAAACCACCACAATCAAACTTTACAAAGTTTAGCAAACTATTAATCTGATGCATCAAGGAATCTCTTATGAGGAGTAAGACACCTCTGCATCAAGAGCGACCTTGATAGACATTCCTACTCAAGGGGAGATGCTGTCAAAGGGCTTTTGGCGTGTTCACTAGGATATAGAATATAGGATATAGGATATAGGATATAGGATAAGATGACACAGAAGAAACAGTCATTGTTTTTTGTTTGTTTGTTTTTGGGGGGGTCTTTTTGGCACATGCTCCATCTGCCCTCAGCTGTTGAACTAGATGTCTGTTTGTCAGTTTCTCCAACACCCAACTTGAGTGGATACTGTGGTCACTATTTGCCTAAGTAAGGCCTTGGTGCAACAACCGGGTTTGAGCTAGGCAATGGCCAAAATGAAAGTGAGAATTAGGAAGAGGAGAGGGTGAAGTGGGGAGGAGGGAGGGGCTGAGGGGGAGGAAACATGCTATTACAAACATTCAGTGCAACATGAAATTTTTGATATTTGGCCTCTTCTCTTTACAACTTCCATACATTTAACATTTTTGAGATTTTCCATTAGGAAAATACCTGTGGATGAAGGTTCCAGAAAGAATAATTTTTTTTCTTTCTTTATTCTGAAAAAAACACTTTTCCTCTTTTATCCCAGACTACTTCACAACATTATATTCAATAGATAAATATCTTTAACTTACATATTTAATATTCTCAGTGGTCAAGAGTAATAAAGTTTGAATGGATTTAAATATTTTGTCTAATTTGTTATTAGTACATGAGCTATTTGTAATGTAACATCACATGGGAAAACTACTTCTGACTGCTTGAGATGAATTTCTGAAGTGTATTCTTACAATTACACAGGCATTAGTGGGGAAATGGGTGTGAAAATTTGATCACTTGTTCAAATACGACTGCATGTTTTTAAGGAGAATATTTTTCATCTTAATGTTAAATAGTACTTATTAATACTGTTAATAATAATGTTAAATTATTTATTTTTAATTTAAAAATAAAATAAAAAACGCTATTCTAAAAGAACCCTTAAAGTTTACAATTGATTAGACATTTTTTTTTTTTTCATCTGCAGATTTTTCAATATGAATAGGAAGCATGTTAACCTTTGCTGAAATAAGTGCCTGACTTGATTACTTTAGGAAATAAAAAATCACAAAAGAGAATAATAAATTGCAGGATTCCATATAAAAATAAATAAAAATAGATTTAAAAAAGAATTCCAGACTTAAGAAGAAATTGCCTATGCAGTCAAGTTTCTCTATGTATGACCAACCCCTGAACAGACCCAAGAGCAATTCAGAAGTTCATTTCTATTCAGCAGGAATTATAAGATGTGCTTAATATTACTATTAGTAATTAATATGACGATTTTCAAAATCATCCAAAACATTAAAATTCAGCAGAGATACCCATAAAAAGCAAAACTCAAGACAAAATTTAATACTGCTGATCGATTTTTTTTTTTAATTCTCGTGCATGTACTACAATATCCATTGCTACATAACAACTTTCTTTTTTCCTATGCATCTTGTAGCTAATTTAATGAGTTAAGTTGGATAGTGATCACATAATGAACAGTTATTCAATATATTATTTATTTCTTATACAGTATACAGTTCTGTATCTTCTATAGGAGGACTACATAAGTCCTTTTCCTCAAGAAAAAAATATTAATTTTCTCATAGCCATTGTGTTTTCATCTATGTACTATCTGAATTCTCCATAAAAACTATAAATTTATTTTAGGTTTTGAGGTTACATCACCTGGGGGCTTTTTTTTTCAGTGTAAAAATATCAAGTTCCCTCCTCCCACGTACAAGATCATGTCATTGATCCCTGTCTGCCAAGATATTTTTGGTTAAGTCTTGATGGCAACAGTAGGTGTAAAAACAATTGCTCTATCTGATTGAGATGGATACCTTACAAAGAAATGCCTTTACATTTCCACTCATGAAACCACTGATTCTTAAATTCCAGATCAACATTCTTGTACTTTGGAATAATTTCCCTCAATGTGGATAAGATCATTCCACCATCTCTTTATCAGTAATTTTCTATATCTCATCTTGACAGCTTGGCAGTTAATTAATGTTACATTTTGCATAATCTGTCTCATAAATGTAAACTTTGTTGGCATCTGAAACATCATACAAATGAAAAATTAAAGAAACTGGAAGCAGTATGAAATGAAAGGCATCCTCAGCTGATTTCTAATCTAAGGTATTTCTTCAGTAATATCCACCTATTTACCCGCCCCTATAGGAATGCAGCTATGCAGCATATTAGATTAAGCAAGTTTTCATACATAAATTGGACAAGCTGGCATTGAACTTATTTGGAACTTATAAGTACATTTAGCATTTAGGAATAATTTAAATAACAAATAAAAAATAGGGAGTAAAAACAAGAGAGACTGGATTGTTAAAATTAGGAAACAAGGCTTTCTGATTTTCCAGGAAAAAAATAAAAATATATATATATATATATAAAAAATATATTTATATATTTATATATATAGATATGATATATATATATTATTTACACATCTTTTCGAATTTATTTCAAGTAGAAGCATTTACATAATTTCTGTCTCACTTGGCCAAGTCAGTGTATGCTTCTAGGGTCATTTTTAGAATACTGTACTCATGCTACTTTTACTAAAGATCATGAATAAATAAATGAATGAATCAGGTGGATCTTGCCATCTTGGAAAACTAGGAAAAGGTTCAGTTGCATTATACTGAATTTGTAACTCAAAGAGAGAATGATGACAAATTTATTTGATTTTCATGATAGATGGTGAATCCTTTTGGACTGTAAAATAGAAAAGTGGTTAAATCCATGTGATTACAGTAAGTTTTCCAGACTACTGAAAAAAAAAAAAAAAAGATATTTAAATAAATTAATTAATTAAGACAAGGTGGATTATCTGACACTGCCACTACACAGAAGATCATGCTACAGCCAGCAATAACATACCAGAGATATAAAGGACAAAGATGACGTTTTTCATCCTGCTGAAATACTAACACAAGATTTCCTTTGGATCACAAGGACTTTGTATTTTAATTTCAGTTTCCCTTTAGATAGCATAGATTTAAATGACTTTAAATTAGTTAGTGCATGTGTACATGTATATATACGTAACGCATGCATTGTGTAAAGTTACATTGCTAGAGTTTTTTGTTTAAATCACAATATACTGAAATCATACATGAGTAAGGATACAGCAAGACACATTGAAGTCCAGTGTGCTGCTATTCAATGTTAACTCACACAGATGTGTTGAAGAACTGCTGTTGTTTGTTTGTTTGGTTGGTTGGTTTTGTTTTGGAGACAAGGTATTACTTCCTTAGAAACACTAAAGAAATAACACACCAAAACTTCTGTATTCAAAAATATGTATGTGGTTTCACAGTCAGTGTTTTCAGCCCCAAATCTGATTTGTCTTTCACAAAAGTTTTGAGATATATTAGGGTGTCAGATCTCATTTTGAAATTCTGGTTCTCTTCACCACTTGCACTATGTGCACATGAGATTGCTCCAGGGATCCCAACCGGTGTGCCAGAAAGTCTCTCTGAGATGAAAGCCTCTGAGAAGTTCAGTGCCCATCTCATCCAGATGGGGCTGCTTGTAGGACACTTCACTTCCTAAAATCTCTAACATGGCAGAAGGCTCATGCTGCAGCTGCCCTGCATTCAACACATGCTCTAAATATCATAATCTGCCTAGATGCCTAGATGGGATATCACAAGACAATGTTGTAGTGAGGGGGTGAGACCCAAGTTGTGTTGCAGTCACACACACAAAAGGCAGATAATGTTGCATGTACAACACTTGCACAAGTGTGTGCAAATGCATGTACCACAGTAGACCTATGTGCAGTTAAATTTGAACATTAAGCGGCTGATGTGCTTTAAATGAGGCTAACCATGAGCAGAGAAGGGAGAAGACATCCTACTCCCATGGCAAACAGTACGAGGACCCTTGAGTACCCTAGAGTGGACCGTGAAGACAGTAGAAATGCTATGCTTTCTCTTTGCTTTTATTATAGAGGGAGTCTGAAGACAGAAATAATGCACCATGCGAATGTTCCAGTGAAGTGTAGAAAAATAAATGGAATGAACTTCAGTCTCTGTATTTTATTTTATTTTATTTTTTCATTATAAATAAAATTTTATTTAAATCAATATTCTTTTTTCCCCTTTTTAATTAATTCACATTTCCTGGAAGGTTATAAAAGACCAGATAAATTTTCAAACTGTTATGAATCTTACAAACATTTTTGAACTTTTCTTAGAAAAATTCTCAGCTGTGAAACTGTCTGTGTAACAACCAGGTTATCAAGCAAATATTTTGTGGACGTCTCTTTGTTCATAATTCTTAATCTGTATTTCCACTATGTGATTCCTATCATGTTCAGAGAATAACTTTTTAGGAATTTTTGGAAGGAAGCAAAACTCCATCATCAGTTTCTCCTAACCAGAGCAACTTCAATTTTCCTGCGTAAACGTTCAGGTCAAAGGACACATCTATCCTGAGTTCATCTTTTTTCCCTCTATCTCAGGAGCTTCTCAGAAAGTCTTGGTAGTGCGAGGTTCCCAATGAATTGCAAAGCCAGGTGAGCCAGGTGACAGCTGGGAGAGAAGTGAATTTGCTCCCTGGTGAAATTAAAGAACAAAGCTTCAGCTCTGAATTCTTGTATCTTCCAGTTTTAGAAAAGTAGTAAGCTTTACCTGGAGTTCTTTTGTTTTCCTCCAGGAGTGTTTCATGCTGCTGTCACTTGAAAGGACACTTCAAAGTAGTTCAGGTCCTAAAATTTAACCTATGGTTAAGACCCACAATCCTGCAGGGGATGGTCACCATATTCTCACCACATTAAGTGAACAGAAAAAAAGAGAAAGTCTAGCAATACAGCACAAAAGACTTTCTGTAAAGAAGTAAATGCTAATGTGTTTTTTTTTCTAAGACTGTGTGAACTTCCTTGATGTCTAGGTTACATATATTAACACTGAACATATTGTTCCCCTTTCCCCCTCACCCAAGCTGAATGTCACCTTACACACCTCTGCCTGAGATCATCAAAATTGAGGTGAATGTAAAGATCTGATTCATGGAGAGAAAAAAACAAACAAACAAACAAACAAAAAACCTGCTCTCTCTAGGGAGTCTTCTATCTATAATGAGATGAAATACTGGAAATTCTGGAGAGGACAGGAAAGATGATAGAACAGACATTCTCCACTTGCCCCTATGCAAAAGTCAGATACAGCTTAGGGACACTATTTTTTTTTTTTTTTTTTTTGAAACTGGGACATACCCAGCTGGGAAAGTAAGCATTAGTAGACGAATTTCTACATGAATCGTAGGAGTTAGGTATCAGTGAGAATTTAAATCACATGTTCCTCCACAAACCATTGTGATTCTTCTCTTTTTGTGCTTAAACAGCCTATTGTAAGTCCTGTGCAGCTTCTAAATCTCTTCCTTGCTCCTCAGAGGGAGCCCTGTACCCTGGTCTGTAGTATGACCTGGAGAGCCTCCCTTCTTGCTGCTGGAGCTGAGTGTTCCCCAGCAATGGGGAACAGCTGGGACAGCTCAGAGAATGGCACAGGAGCTCTTGTCTCTGACTGGGGCATTGTGCGTTCCTTGCACAGTATTGTGCCTCTGTGATCTTTCATGCTTTTAATCATCTAACCATTCAGGATTCATTTCACATTGTCTCCCCTTTCTAATTAGAAAGTAAAATGCATACTGATAAAATGAACACTAAATATATACAGAGTGGGCTGCATATCATCTAGCTATATATACAAACTACACATCTAAATCTGATCTAGTCACTCAGATTAGTCAACTTTTAATGTAAACGCTAACAGAGAAATGGGAACTGAGAGCTGAAATAAGAGCTGATTATTTCACTGCAGCATGGTGTATCCCCCCAAAAAGAACTCACCTGTCAGAAAGCCAATGGCCCATTTCTGCTTCACTGGGAGAACAGCACAGTTCTGTTGCAAAGACAAATGTGTTTAAAAAGCATATGAAAAATGACTCAAAATAAGTATCATTTTGTCTTTTTATAAAAACACTTTTTCTTCATGTTATTGAAGGGGTCTGTTGGTTCAGTTTATCCATCTATTTATGTATCTATTTATCTATCTATCTATCTATCTATCTATCTATCTATCTATTTATTTATTTATTTATTTTACCTCAGTTTCCCTCTTCCCTAGCAGGATTCAATGGAAAAGGCAAACACACAATAGAGAAATCCGGTAGGAATGATAATGTTTACATGTACTTGTGCTTGTGTGTTTTGTGAACTCTCATCTAGAATTAAGTCTATAAAACAAAAAATGCCTGATTCACCTCAGTTTTTCACCACTGAATAACTACTTATTGTAAGAGGGTACATCAGTCTAAAACAGGAGTGACACAGGAGAGAACTGGTTCAAGGGGAGCCTATATTATAAGGAAACTAATGGAAATGAAGGTTACAGTATGTGTCAAATTTATTACCTTCCTTTTCTTTAAAATTAAGGGAGATATTAAAATCTGGAACATGAACTAATTTCTTTATTGGCTTATGTGATACCTCTTTAAATGTATTACCCCAACAACATAGACATTGATTTTGCTGTTATTTTATATACCAGGACCACACTGAGTTTCATTGTACTATGGAACAGTATTGTTGTTATGCGTATTGACATCTGAGAGTTTGTACACTTTACATTTGTTAAACATAAAAAGTGAAAGCCAGACACTACACAGAAAGAGCCTGAGAATGGTGATATATATATATATATATATATATATATTTAATTAAGTCTTGAAATTGCACTGAGTGTTCAAATAATGATAGGAACTTACTTTCATTTCATTCAAATTTCTTCAGAGATTTTGAGATTTGACCTTCAAGTCCACTAGAAACTCATCAAATGATTTACTCTGCAGTTCTATTTGGAATGAATTATTCCAGTTCATCTCACAGGTAACACAAGGAAGAGCAGCAGATGGACTGGTATTGGGATGATTGAGGTGTTAGTGGGCTGAAAGGTAATTAAGAAAATACACCGGTTAAACAAGCCTGTGAAAGTCAGAAAGTATTCCATCATGAAGTAAAAGGTGGAATTATTGTCTATCTGATAAACGTGATATCTATTAAATGTCTAATATTTCCAGGAGGGAAAAAAAAAATCTTTTTTTTTTTTTTTTTCTTTCCTACTCTTTGGTTTTATGCAACAATCATAGAAAGACTGAATAATGAATTCACCTACAATGTAAGTTCAATGTAGTACAATGTATATGACCAAAATATCAAAAAAGTCTCTACTTTTCTTCAAAGCACACACTGTTCTTTCATAGCTACTATGATCTGAAGATGACTATGTTCATGTATCTGTCCCTACACGACTAATTATATGTGTGTGTTGAACTTAAATGTTGATTTCAGTTTTAAAGCTGTTTCTTAAGCTGCATAGTTAATATAACAGCTCTGCTGATGCTAATACAGGCTCTGCTGTCAACAGCAGCTCATTCCAGTGTACTTGGACTCAGCTGCACTAACATTCCCAAAATAGTGAAGATGCTAATTGAAACTGGCCAATTAGCCTTGCTCTCTTATCAGTGGAAGATCACAATTTACAAAGAGTAATTTTCAAAACTGTTTTGGATGGACCAGCTTTCTAAGGTATTTTGATTGGATATTTTCCTGCTGACTCCTAGCTATTTTCTTCTACTGACCACTCTCAGCTCCCTGGGATACTTGGGCTCTCTGGATGTTCCAGGTTCTCCATCTCCCCAGATGCACTTAATTATAATGATTAACCTCTATTGTATGGTACTAATGTCTTATTGATTATCAGTCTGGACATTTACTTTGTTAATATCCATATGCACAAAAGCATTAGCAATTAGCACAATGTGTTAGTTCTTGCTCTATATCTTGAAAGATCATATATGTGCATTACTGGTTATATACATCTTCCAGCCTACAATACAACAGCACAGGTGTTTGAGTAGACCTTTTCAGACCTTTAATGGCATCTTGCTTTTTCGTCTATTTTCTGTCTGGTTGGTAATCATGCTCTTGGGTTCTTTGTTATGTCACTTTTACAGGTACATTAATTAGATTTTGTATTTTCCAGCTTTCATATCACTGCTTGAGCTTGCACTTATCTCTCCCTGCCAGCTACAGAGGGAGCTGGATGACTGCTTCAAACTAGATACTTAGTTTTTAAGCAGCTAAACTTGGAAGAATATGCTTCACATCCATAATACTTTTGATTCCCAAAGTGAGACTTTGAGAAAGGTTTGATTTTTAGAAAAGACAGAACCTCCATCTTATGAATATGAAGCCAAGTTAAATTAAGCACTCAGAAGTTGAAGTGCTCAAAATCACCAAACACTTTTGACAGCACTGATTAATGAAATACAGATTCAAAGAGATTTTCCCTGCATAAGATAGAGAGCACTCTTTCAACTAGTGCTATCTTTAAAACTTACATAAACATTAATCATGCCTACTGTGAACTGACTCCGTTCTTCACTTTACAACCAGAAGGGCTCCCCTCTCCCCAGAGTGACTGAAACCTTTATAGTTTAGATGTATATTAATATGTACATACATATTATAGAACATATAGTCCAGGGACAGCAGTGTTTTTTAAACACAAGACTGTGTACTTGGGATATCAGCTGTTACTCTTGATTATGTTAGAGGATTAATTGTATCCTCTACAAAGGTCAGTGTAGCAAGCAAAAATGGCAAAGAAGTTAAAAAGACTTTAGAGATGGCTATCTCCTGGATAAATGAACTGGTGTTTTACCTTGATTATGGTTTATTATATATTCCAAAGAAGCTTAAGTAGGTGAATCTCACAGTCAATAAATACAGATTACTCAGCTTTCATTGGAAACTGATCTTCTCCACAAGGGAAATCTATGGTAGACCTGATCCTTAAACACAATGAAAATATTTCACTTCCCAGTGCAGACAAATGGTGCCTAGGTTTGGTACTTCATCAAATTGGACAACTAATGCAATGAAATAACTCATACATTGATTAAGCTTTGCTCTTTTTAGTGTATGTAGAGACACATAATTTAATAAACTAGTGAATATAAATTAGTAAATTGGTTTCTTTTTCTTTCTTGCCTAAAAAAAAATAAAAATTAAAAAATAAAAAAATTGGTGGATGAGAACAATGATTTACTCAAACCTGAATTGCAAGGGAATGGCAGGAACCAATTTTGTCCTGTGACTGAAAAAAAACAAACATGCATGGGTCTATATTCTTCTGAATATATCTTAAACCTTATAATGAGGTAGAGTGAGTGATTTATAGTTACAATAGAGTGAGGAAGAGGAAAGATTTTATGTCTAAAAGGAATGAACCATGTTTCCTTTTTGTTGTTGTTGTTCAAAAATTTTTGTCATAATGATTACAGAATATGATTATGTGCTCAAACATATATTCTAAAAGAGATGGATGAAGAGTCTATTCTATGCTTATGAATTCTTGCATGGAGTAGTATTTATATTGTAAAGAATAACTTTTTTTTTTTTTGGTCCCTGCCATTCAAGTTTGACAAAATCATCATTCTCTTCCATCAACTAGTTACAATATACTAGTACCAGTTATTCTTCTTATCATTATTACGAAGTGAGGAATGAAAAAAAGAAATAAAGCCATCTCTAGAATACAGAGAGTAACAAACAAACACCAACAGTCAGACTTGATCACAGAATGAATGGAGAATCAAAGCCTGAGCATGTCATCATGGATTGGACAATAAATGGGCTGGTCAATTGTGACTGGTTAAATGGAAGATAGGCAGCAGGACAGAGATCACCCCAAAAACAATTCTGACAAATAGAGGAAAACAAGCTAGTCTCTGCTCATATCAGATCAATATTGAAGCAGTATAGAACAATAATTCTGCTCTTTTTTGCTCAATTTATGACTTCATAAAGCATAGGTGCAACTAGGTTAGAAAGACATAGACTTTCCATTGAATGTCTATTAGGTTTTACTCATAGATTAATTGAGGTCATTAATATCAAAGCACTTGACTAAAACACATAAATAATCCATTTTGGATTATGGCTGTATTAATAAAGAATTTAGTTTTAAATTGTCTTAGAAAACAACACAAAACAAAAAACAGAGCTCAGCATGCTAGCTCCCTACAACACTTCTGTCACTGACAACCTTGAAGAAAAAGGTTTATTATTACTGCAAGAGGTATTTCAAAAGATCAAAGACATGTGTGTTTATCAGAGAGGATATTTTTGAATTTAGAAGTTTAAATTATGTTAAGAAATCCAATAATAAAAATCAGTCAGTTCTACTCCAAATCCATACATCAGTGAAGCACAGTAATGAATACAGATTGATGCCCAAGCATACCTTCAGAAAAATTATCTATGTCACTGTAGCAGAAAACCTGAATTGAAATTCTTATATTGAGGTTACGTCTTAGAAAACAGAGAGGTTAAGGGAATGACATCAAAAACAAGATGGAAATATTCAAGAAATGGATGAAGGCGAAGCACCTTAAACATCTATTCAAGAATAACATATTACAGCAGAGTCAGAAATATAGCAAAAGATAACAAATATAAACAGAAAATTCCTGAAAAAAAAAAAAAAAAAATAATAATTCAAACACATTGGTACAGAAGATTGATAAAAGCTTTCACTTTTTAGGTTTAGGGCACAGAAAACTACATTTTCCAGAGAAAAGGTCTGATACAGTCTGATGAAACACACTAACACACTAATTACATTGCATGAATTAAATAAAATAATATTAATATATATATATATTCAGCAGACAAATTAGAAAAGAAGACTCAGAAAAAAAAAGCATGAAGACTGGATGTTTTCCATATAAGAGATAAGCATAACATCTCCACACAATTTTATCAAGAGAAACCACATAGCAGAACAATGTTAATTACAAAAAATAGCTTAGATCATCAGGAATGATGATCTCAGTACCAGGGAAGCTCATGGAGCAGATCCTCTTGGGAGTCACCATGCGGCACTTGAAGGGCAAGCAGGCGATCAGGCCCAGCCAGCATGGGTTTATGGAAGGCAGGTCCTGCTTGACGAACCTGATCTCCTTCTACGACAAAGTGACGCGCTGGGTGGACGAGGGAAAGGCTGTGGATGTGGTCTACCTTGACTTCAGCAAGGCTTTTGACACCGTCTCCCACAGCATTCTCCTCAAGAAACTGGCTGCTCTTGGCTTGGACTGGCGCACGCTTCGTTGGGTTAGAAACTGGCTGGATAGCCGGGCCCAAAGAGTTGTGGTGAATGGAGCCAAGTCCAGTTGGAGGCCAGTCACTAGTGGCGTCCCCCAGGGCTCGGTGCTGGGGCCGGTCCTCTTTAACATCTTCATCAATGATCTGGATGACGGCATTGAGTGCACCCTCAGTAAGTTTGCAGATGACACCAAGCTAGGTGCGTGTGTCGATCTGCTCGAGGGTAGGAAGGCTCTGCAGGAGGATCTGGATAGGCTGCACCGATGGGCTGAGGTCAACTGTATGAAGTTCAACAAGGCCAAGTGCCGGGTCCTGCACCTGGGGCGCAATAACCCCAAGCAGAACTACAGGCTGGGAGAGGAATGGTTGGAGAGCTGCCAGGCAGAGAAGGACCTGGGAGTGATGGTGGACAGTCGGCTGAATATGAGCCAGCAGTGTGCTCAGGTGGCCAAGAAGGCCAACGGCATCCTGGCTTGTATCAGAAACACTGTGACCAGCAGGGCTAGGGAGGTGATCGTCCCCCTGTACTCGGCTCTGGTGAGACCGCACCTCGAGTACTGTGTTCAGTTTTGGGCCCCTCGCTACAAGAAGGACATCGAGGTGCTTGAGCGGGTCCAAAGAAGGGCGACGAAGCTGGTGAGGGGCCTGGAGAACAAGTCCTACGAGGAGCGGCTGAAGGAGCTGGGCTTGTTCAGCCTAGAGAAGAGGAGGCTCAGGGGTGACCTTATTGCTCTGTATAAGTACATTAAAGGAGGCTGTAGCGAGGTGGGGGTTGGCCTGTTCTCCCATGTGCCTGGTGACAGGACGAGGGGGAATGGGCTAAAGTTACGCCAGGGGAGTTTTAGGTTAGATGTTAGGAAGAATTTCTTTACTGAAAGGGTTGTGAGGCATTGGAACGGGCTGCCCAGGGAGGTGGTGGAGTCACCATCCCTGGAAGTCTTCAAAAGACGTTTAGATGTAGAGCTTAGGGATATGGTTTAGTGGGGACTGTTAGTTTTAGGTCAGAGGTTGGACTCGATGATCTTGAGGTCTCTTCCAACCTAGAAAATTCTGTGATTCTGTGAATTTTCTAGCTCCCAGTGTTTCCCTGTTATTTGAGATAACTCAAATAGACAAGGGACTGAGATCAACCAGCATAATTCTAGCTGTGTTTTGTTGTTGTTGTTGTTTATTTGTTTCCTCTGCCTTTTTAAAATTCTAATTTAAAATGCATAAATATGGCAGAAAACTGGTCAGTGTTACCTGAACTGACTAATTGAGTCTAACAGTATTTGTTGTGCTTCTTGTGAGCCCACAACTATGGCTCCATAATGCACATATTTCAATAAGAGAAGTAAAAATTCATTTTCCATCAGGGTGAAAATGCTGTGGGTTTTAGTGCCTTCCTGAAATATGGTAATTGAGAGATTCCAGTGTTCACATTTCTCCTTCCTGAGCAATGTTTTTTTATCATAGAACCATTATGGCAAGAAATGGTCTCCACCTTCTTTTTTCATTCAATATCTTTGAATGAATCTGAAATGGGTGCTTACTGTGTTTTACTAGACTGGGTTAATCTGATATCTTACATGTAAGAAGCAAGCACTCATGAAGTATCGTGGTGGACCTGATGCAAGTTATGGGTACATACCTTCCTATACAAAATGTGTCTACATATGCTTGTCCTTCAAATGAGAAATTTACAAACATTTTCAGGAAGGAAGATAGTGTGAAAAGGCACCTAGATAGTCTAGCACTGTTGTGAAGAAGGCATATAAATTCTACCCCAGTCCCGTGTTGACTTGTTTGCCTTAAATCTTTCACTGGGTCAAGCTCTAATCGAATCAAGAAGGACATTTCTTGATCCTATATAATACATCTCTCTATATGAGTGGTTATGTTTTACTTTGAGATTTTGACTTTGACTTTTTTCTTGAGATTTTACTTTGAAATTTGGGAAAAAGCCTTGTCAAAGGAAGTTAGAATTGATTTTTTTTTTGTGATTCAGAATGACAGATTCATCAAATCACAATGAACTACTACTAGTACTTTATTATTATTATTATAATTATAATTATTATTATTATTATTATTATTATTATTATTATTATTATTATTATTATTATTATTATTATTATTATTATTTATGGATTCCCAACATATTACTGTGGTAAGGTCTGACTATCTATTTATTATTTATTATCTACTATCTATGACTATTTATTTAAGAATTTTCCTGTCTAAAAATGAATGAGTCTTCCCCAGTTCAATACATTTTCATTTAGATTGTTCCCTTCTTGAGAAAACTAATGAGACTTGACAGGCTGCACAGCCCTGACAGTTCGGCAAGTCAGCAGAGGACCATTAGCTACAGAATCAAGCTCAAACATTTTTCAGGACTGCTTTTCTATAGGTGGATAAGATACCAATAGCTGAATGAACTAAAACTAGGAGATGAATTCATATCTGTTTTGTCCTAGTATATACATATATATATTAAAGAACCTTAAAATGCAATAAATTTACATCACTTATGCTATGGAGGACCTACTTTTCTTCCTCTGCTTTGTAACCTGTTACATTGATATGCAGTGTGACAGAAATAGTCTTCATTCAGAAATAAAAGTACGTGAACTTTTCTGATCAGACTACACTGCAGTGACGGAATAGCTTCCATCTTAACTCTAGTATTGTCATCTCAGGATCAGGCAAAGCAGAAATAACCCATCAATTATATTATCTCAGGTCAAGTGATCTAACAGAAATTCTCTCACAGATGCCTGATCAGAAACCTAGTGTACATAAAACGGATGATTTATAGCTCACAATTTACAGTTGTTGTAAAAGAAGAAACAACTGTTTGCTTGAGCTGAACAATAGTGATTCTAATGCAGTCTCTATATGTTTAATACCAGTCTCAACTGGTGTGCAGGAGTAAAACTATGAAATAGTTGAAGAAACAAATACTTTTTCATCTGAATACCAAATATAACATCGTCTGAAAAAAAAAAAAATTAAAGGGATATTATTATTATTATTATTATTAATTATTATTATTATTATTATTATTATTATTATTATTATTATTCCTGTCAAATTCAGACAGGCTTGCCACTTCTGGAGTTCTTTGATTCATATATAATCATATCTTGTTAAGGTATGACTAGCACTGAAGTTACATCACAAAGTATCATCATCCTATAATCAGCTTCATTTTCCTTTCCTTTGTTTTATCCCATTGATAATATTTAAAAGTTCATTCCTTTCTTTAGTTGGGGAATATTTATATTTACATTTACTTAAAATCTACTCTTTAAGAGTTGTGAATTTCTCAATAGGACTGCCACAAAAGACTGGTCTCTGTTGTGTTTGTCTTGTGCATTTAATACCTACACTTAATTCTTTCTTCTCTTTAATAAATCATTAATGTGAAATATTCTAGGGTAGTTTGTGGTTTTACTTGTTTTCTGTTTTTTTTTTTTTTTTTTTTTTTTTTTTATTATTTATTTATTTATTTATTTATTCTAAGTTGTACTCACATACATACATGTATGTACCTCATATAGCAACATTGTGAGTCTGAAGAGAAATACTGGAACAATATAATTTTTTGGTTCTTAAAGTGGATGAGGTGCTAGTAGAGTAGCCCAAATGCAGAATTAAAATCTGTTGTTATCTCAGTGTCCCCTACATACTGAACTAGGATGAGCTGATGTATTAAATTCACCAAGTAAATTTAAAAATGTTAAAAAATATGACCAAGTGTACTCCTCAAACCTAGTTACAGATAACCAAATGAATCTTGGTATCTTAGTACTTAGCTTCTACTCTAACAGGTTACCATATATCATTGATGTTTATGGCCTCTGATATATTGCTCTAAAAAGCATTCCTAATCTGTACAACATGGAGAAAAACTTGAAAACAAAATCAGAGTCTCCTTGTCTTGAATATATAGATAGTCCTTAGCAAAGGAGGAGAGGTAGACATTAAAAACATAGTCATGTAATCCACACATCAAACTATACAGAAAACATAATTTCCATTACTTTTTGGTGAATGAGTGATATCCAGAGTGAAGATCTTTGTTGTGCCCATATTTCAAGTTCAGTTCAAGCTCTCCTAACATTCAGACTATCTAGATGCATGGCTTGGGAGATGGGTTGAGTCTCCCAGAGTTTAGTTTACATGTAAACTCATCCAACATAATGACTACTCAGTAGCTATCTACTGACATAAATTGTATAAACTTTTATGGACATAACATCTAACAGGCCAGCCAAATAATGTAAACTCCTTCACAGGAAGGTCCCATATTGGGTGCAGCAGACAGCTAGAGACACACAGCTTTGCTGAGCTGTAAGAAGTGAGCTGTAAGCTGTGAGCTGTAAGCTGGTCTGCACTAGAGGCCCACAAAGTTCACTTCCAAAGCACTCATGGCTATTGTTCATCAAGAGCTTGAATAGTTTTTTTGTCTCTATGGAACTACTCTTAGCTGGAACTCAAATTCCATATGATCATGTCACTTGTTTCAGAAAAATACAGGAGAAGAGGAAATGACAGTCAAAGCATTTTGTTCAAAGAGTAAGAAATTAATGGAGTTCTCTTCTTCCTTTTTTATTTTTATTTATTTATTTTTATTGTGTCTTACAATGATTGGTTATTACTTCACATTTTCAATTTTTCTTCATAATAACAAAAACTAGTGTTAAAAGACAATTTAGACATAAATGCATATAATGTCTTCTAAAAGAAGTGTTGCTATTCCAATCTGACCTAATTTCATCTGAATTCTGTAGTTTATGTGTTGATGTATCCTGGCAAATTAAATATATTATGCTAATTATTTTTTTTTAAGTTAATCTGAATTAACAGTATTTTTCAGTGCTACTTATTATCATTTTTCTGCATTGAACTACTTGTATCTTAAAGACTTTATATGTCTTATATCACTGCAATAGCATCTGACATTTCTACTCTTAAGATAGAAATAAATCATGTTTTGTTTCAGGAGTAGGAGACATGGAACACAGAAATGTTGCAGATATTCTTAAATGGAAGCAATGAAAAGCTAGTTCTGACAGAAGAACATTAAACGGATGAAGTTAAATGCAATATGTCAAATGTTTGTTGGAAAGCAAACAAACAAAAACGATGGTGCTTTTATATCTCACATTTGGAGTTAGAATACCACTGGTATGCCTGTTGAGAAGAATATATTTAGACATAGTTTATAGTAGCCTATCAAGAAAAAATAATAAATTGAGTTGTAGAAAGTCAACTTGGAAAGAAATATTATGTGTATTAGCTAATATATCAATAAATAAATAAAGTATATTTATAAAAACTCACACTATGTAAAAAATGCTATTTCTAATAATATGACCATGGCAGTTTTTCCGGAATTGCCATATAAAACAAAACAGTACATGTGCTAATGCTTAAACTTGTTTTGAGAAGAATAAGTTTTTGCCTTTGGAGAGCCTTGAGCTCTCTAAAGACTGCCATTACCTACAGGTGTGGCAGCACCCCTGACATTAACAGGGAGGGTGAAATGTCTGCTCTAAAACTCTTCTTGTTTGTATATGCCCTGTGTAAATGCAAGAGCTGAATGTGTACGAGTATGTGTTAAATTGCATGTGCCAGAGTAATATAGGACTACAGCTAATTTGGAGCTTTAGTGACCCTGGAGAGAGGAACCATGTCTCTGTGTAGCCATCAGGCTTGCATAGCTACCTGTACCTCAGAAGAGGAGTAGAGACCAAGGCACATGGTCAAGGATTGCGGTGGTGGAGTTAGGATCTTTTTTTAAAAAAAAATTATTATTATTATTTTTTATTTTCTTCTCATTTAAGCCATGTGTGATAATTTTATGAGATTTATGTAATTGATTACATCATCTGTCTCCACAGTTTACTGTTCACCATTTCTTTTAAATCATAGCTTCTCAGACAGAAACAAGAAAAACTCTTAAAAGGAACTGCCACCATTTGTGACAGTTGTGGGCTCTATGGGCAGTGTGTATGGCTGAATAAGAGCCCAGTGCTGTCCTAAGGAGGCATTCCGCAGGAAGAAATTACCCTGGCTGCAACCAGTTGAGGCATTATGTCTACTGATTATGCCATGTAGAGATCACTCCTCTTAGGCAGTTGGGATTTTCCAGGAAAATTATTCAGTATCTGTGCCTTCTGACTGTCAGTTATTCATATCAAATCCAAAGTTATTGCAATTATATTGAAAGTTGGGTTTTGTTGATTATTTTGTTATTCTTCTATATCTCTGTTTTTCATTAAATATTTTGTCCTGTTTCATTAAAGACATTCAACATCTATTCTCAGTAACCAACTTTGAGATCTGACTATACTGTTCATCAAAATAAGTTATTTAATAAGCTTATTTTCCATTTGGAATAACTATCTTAGCCTGATCTTTCACTATTACAAGTAAAATGATGCAAATGTATTCAAAACATTAATCAGCATATATTAACTTTTGGGTAAACTTCTCCTTGAGGCATTTTCAATATATATATATTTTTTAATTAGGGACCAAAGTTTTGCAATGGATTATTTTTATTAGGAATATAGCTTCTGTCTCCCACCATTAAAATCTCCCTCACTGTCTTCCTGAACACAGATAAACCCAAAGAAAAAAAACATTGGACAGAATTTTCTGCAACTACATTTGAACATTGTATTGGGTTTGGATCTACAGCTAGGTCACTGAACTGAAGACAAGCAATTTTAATGTCCTGCACTTTCATTGATTGATTTGCCAATGCCCAACCAATATTTGACAGAAGAATGATCAAACCGAATGAAGCCAAAAGAAAAAAACAGAGAATGCTCAGAATACTGAAAACTGGAATTTAAGAGTTGGAGGGTAGAAAGGAAGGGAAATTGTAGACAGGATGATGGGACAGACTGTGTCAAGAAGGCAAACTGGAAACTGGGCTAGGTCAGTCTGTGTTTTAAAACTAAAAGGCTAAGGCTGATTTTCAGCTTTAATATTTTATGAAAGAATTTTCAATATTAATAAATTATTTTATTTCCCATTAGTATATCAAATTCTTAATTCTTCTAGCACCAAAGGATATTTGGCTCACAGCTTTAACAGTCATGGAGCTTGCCTGTTCTTTTATAGTATGGATTTTGTAATTTCTCTTTACAAATAAGGGAGAAAGTGGAAATTTGCAGGGATAATTTATACTGTGCTAATGTGACTGACTAACATAAGTGGGGTGAATTGCTTTTTGAGTCTCTCTATCCCCTTTGTCTACAGAAAAAAGCTTATATTACATATTTGAAAGCCTTTCTGACTGACCCAGATATGCAGTATGACCCATGCTGAAGTATTAAGGGACCTCTATCAAATAGATTAACCACCAAAAGTTCCTGATGTCATGGCTCAGAAAGGTAATGGAAATGTTCAAAATCGGAAAGCAGACTACAGAGATAGTGTAGCTGTAGTCACTGTGGAAACAAAGCAGTGATGCTTTACTTATTATGTCTTAGGATTCTGGTATTTCTTTTGTGATCTGTTCATATACATGTATAAAGCTTCTTCACTTTCTCCTGTGGAACATGCACTCAACAACCAGGATATGCAGACTTAATAGAAGGTCTAGAGACTTAGGTAAAAATTTAGAACCCAGACAGGGTTGGATGTGACTAGTAAACATTACTTGTCAGTAATTTTGACTCTTTTTGTTATACTCTGAGCTGTGATACCTCTGTAATGGATGCACTTAGCAGGAACAATCCTTTATAATATGCTAAAAGCAGACATAAGTAAAATAACCTAAACCACATCCATTGTTAATAATTGATGTTCATTCAGCATTGGCAAGCATTGATTATAGGCTTAAAAGGAAGTTCTTGCAATATTGATTTGGATGTTTTTGACCTGAAACTGAAAGCTGTATGCACTTAGTGGAAGTCAGTCACATTTCTTAAAAATTAAGCAGTCATTAAGTTTATGGGATTCACTACCCTGATTTTATGTGATAGACTGTATGTCCTTGAGGAAATGTCAAAAATGTGTTAAATATTGCAACTTTTGAAAATAGACTAGCATAACAAATGATCAAAAAAATGCAATAGGTTCTGGAATTCTGTCTGTGGTATATTGGGAAAGACAGATGATTTGCTAAAGAACTATCTTTTTAAAGGAAAAAAAAAAAAAGGGGAACATGAGAGCTGGGGGGATGGGGGGGTAAGGGGGGGAGGAGGGTGGGTGAGATGAGGTAAAGGGCTTGTATTAGCTGTTTTTTTTATCTACTCTACTCCTCTGTCTAAATACCAGTGTCACAGCTGGACTGAATCCTTGGCTGAAACACAGAGTTGCAAACAAGACTAAAGAAAGGGAAAATACAGTTGGATGAAGTGCTTATATAATTGTTATTACATTATTGAAGAACAATGTACATGTATGATTGGGAATGAATTGCAGGTTTTGGAGATGATTCCATTTCCATGAAATGTCTGAAACACAAGTGCAAATTTCACTTTTCATTAAGCAGTGTTTAATTTTTTTTTTTTTTTTTTTTTTTTTTTTGGTGCTAGTTTCAGTAGTACTCCTTTAAGAATAACCTCCACTTCCACCTCAAAATCAGTATCGAAAAATATCAATGAAATTTCTGTTGACTTGAAACTTGAAACTTGTTAATAGGAAAATGACCATTGCTGAATGTAATGTAACTTGATGATTTATTTGGAACATTTTCTTTTAAGTAGATATCCAAAAAGATTGGAAGAACATACACATAAATATTTCAGTTTTTCAAATACTAAGTGAAACCAATCAAAGTTCTTTTGCAGTCATAATTAATCATTGAAATGTTGAGATGTTCTTTATTCCATCACATGAGTTTTTCAAAAGGTTGACAAATAGAGTATGTTTTTTCTACTAGTTAATGAACTCTGATGAAGAACTCTGTAAAAGCTGTTTAAACACTTTTATTTAGAAGATCAAAGCGAGAAAGCTAGAGTGATAATCTGAAAAACAGATCATACAGAAGGCATAGAAAGCTGGTAGTTTGTAACACATATCCGGAAGTAGGGAGGAACTTCCTGCATATGATGAGATACAATGACCAGCTTCTGCCAACAAAAGATTTAGCTGAGCCTTTCATTGTAGAGAGTTTGTCCTAATCTTTTCATTTTCATTTGTGAATACGATAGACTATATTAAAGATTTTGGCAAGTGTGATGGAGTAAATCATTGAAAGTATAAGAAGAGTAGTAGCACACAGAAAACTTGCTTGGGTAAGATTGTAAGGGTTGATTGCCTTTTTTTTTAGAAGTAGATATTTGTTTTCCATTAACTGGATACAAATATTTGAAGTGTTTGTCTGTTCTGATAACATAGACTTAGCTAATATAAGGTCCATATGACTCTGTCTAATAAAATCGCAAATGTATAAAGGTCAAAAATATAAATTGCACTGATTTTAACCCCATGAAATTAACTGCTGTAATTGTACTGTAGGATATTTTCCAACGACCTACAAGTCAGATGCATTGTTTAATAAAAAAATATACCTTCTACATCTTTTGATCACATTGTTTTGCCAGATAAGGTTTGAGAATACAACCTTCAGCTTAAACAAGACTCCTCAGCTTAAACCATAAAAAATGTTAACTCCATGTGTGAGAACTTCCCTAATATTCCTAGTATGAGAAGCAAAAGTCAAATCCACCAAAATTAATCAAACTTGATCTAATTCTAGTCTAATCTGACAGGCAACTTTATTTTCATGGTTTTATCCTGTAAAATGCTCCTAAGTAAAGCACTAAAACTTAAAGACCTATTAAATAACATTGATGTTCAATGAAAGAAAATTGCCACAAGACTGCTCATAAATTTAAGGGATGTTTTTTTCCTCTTCCCAAATTTTGTAGAATAGACTTCTGGTTCCCATGTTATGCAGCCAGCTAGAACACTGGGCATAACATTTCACTAGAAACACGGTATTAAACCCATAAACAAGTACCCCTTAAACAGCAGAACTGTTTCTCCTGTCCTTTTGGTGACTACGCTGTAAAAATATACAAAGGAGTGGAGAAGAGCAAGAAACTGAGATGGAGTCTGGTCCACCCAGAGGTCAATGGATGATCACTTCTGGTTTCATTCTCTTGGTGATTGGATGGTGGCTCTGTAAATTCTAAGCCTGACTCACAGTTTTAATAAAACATAATTTGCACAATTTTATATAATGGAAAATTATTTATTTTTTCTGGCACCTACACTCTGTAAGATTTAAAACCTATCCAGCAGTAACTAAGTGTTTATTTTTGACTCAAATGTGGTCTGGGTCCTGATGTACACTAGAAATAAAAACTCACACTTGGAATTAAAATGACTGGAACATTCCTTTTGATGATACAGTGCTTCTGAAAGGCTAATTGTGTTATGTTGTTATACACACAACAGAAAAACTTTCTGAAAAGGCTGGCTTCATTCTCCCCAGGCCACAATTCTTCAAGTTAAAACAGAAATAATATTTGCACCTGATATTTGCACAAAGTAGATGCATTTGGTGTATAAGGATGTTGCTGTGAGAGAGATCACAGAAATCTTGAAAATGAAATTGCCAGGTGAGACTGGAGTCATTTTAGGTAATAACAGTTTTTGTAGTGTAACAGATCCTGTTTGCAGCAGATGAAGAGATGAATGAGCATATCAGCTAAAATTTTGCAAACAGATCAACTCTAGAATTCTTTAATTTTGACTGTTTTCCTATTTTCCTTAGTACTCTTTCAATTCACTTTTTTTTTTTTTTTTTTTTTTTTTTTTTTTTTTTTGTCTAGTTATCAGTAAAGTGAGTACTTGCTGAGTTCAGGTCTTCTTAGCCTTGCTGTTTACCTCTGTAACTGTTTCCCTTCTCAATAAAATAATTTCAATCTAAATGAATAAATTAGGTCTGAAAACAAACTGCATAATTGTTTGTTTTTCAACTATAAAGGAAAGTCATAATAAATCATTCTGTACCCACAGATTTATTTTTGTCCTTCTACATGTATTTTAATAAAAAATATTTCTTTCTCATTAAGTCCCTAGAGTTTTGAAGAGCATTCATTTGATTCCATTAGCTTTTACAGTGAAATATTTGTGCTGCAATGAAACCTTTTGGTTTCAGGTGACAATGTGTCACCTGAAATTTAACAACAATCATTGTGTTAAATGTATATAGATTAAAAAAATAGGTAAGATCCTAAAGAATTTACAGTTTGTGAACAAGATGGGAAACAGCAGTAATGAGGAAGAGAGGAAAAATTGATAATGAAGAACTTGACATCACCAATTTTTTATTTTTTAATTTTCATTGTAAATGCAAATTTGTGCAAAGAGACACAAAGCAATAGCAAAACCATTTAATTACAATTATATCTTTTAACAGGAAGATTATTGCATAATTTGAACCCTGGGACTTCTGCCTAAGATTTCAAAACGTACCTGTAGAGTTTTTGTAAGCATCAAATTTAATAAATTTCTGTTCTGCAATTTTAAATGTCAACATGCACTAGAAATGCTGAGAGAATAAAAACATTAGTTCCCATTACTGTCATTCATAGAGATTTGAAGTAAGCACGAACAGGAGAAAAGATGCAGGATAAACAGTTTGTTTTCTCTCCAGTCTTTATTCCATAGCAAGGAGTCATGGAGGGCAACAGAATGAACTGTAGATGCATCTTCATTTACTGAACAGAGCTGAACTGGTACAAATAATGCCATAGCCTTCACATCCTTAAACTAGTATGTGCCAGCCCAGTCCCTCCTACAACCTTAGGCTCTGTGCAAGCTGTTATGAATGTCACCAGCTGTACATAGCCCTGAGGTGCAACTCTTTCTTAATCATTTCAATGCAATTTGCTTAGGCCAATATTGAAAATGGCATTCATAAAATCCTGAAACCTTGTTTGTAGAGGCCACAGGGTAGATAAGAAAAGAAATGGGTATCTCTACGCCTGCTGTAGGCTTCTGAAGGATTGCTTTCCTGGAGGATATTTCCATGTAAATGCTAATGTACTGAAAATCTGGCCTATATGTCCGCAGGCTACAAATGAAGCAGGCTAGAGAAAATTGCTTATAAGGAATTCCTCTTCCTCTCCCTTGCCCTGTTCCTTTAGTTACCTTGAAAGATTGATTATGCAGTCTGAATTTAGCAGTATGGACTCAGCTGGACTTAGCCAAATACAACATTGTAATCTTCCAGTTTGCCGTCTTCTTCATCACTTCAAAAATAACCTGGAGCAACCTTGCTGTTTTACAGGTAGACCCTGGTTGCCAATGGGCTGGCCCTGACAATATATATTTATGAAAATGTGCTAAATTCATGAAGTGGGTATACCATCAGCAAACTTTATGTTTTTAAATAGCCGAACAAATAATCATACAATAAAAAAGAACCTAAATGTAGATAAATATTCTGAGTAAAATAGTAATGTAAATAATATACTTCTCCCCTATTTAGTTATCTTCATCTCCTTAATTTTATTCCATTACTATTGACTGAAATTGCAAACAATTTTCTCAGTTCTAATAATTTCATGGGTCTGTGAAGTGTCCTTGTGGTGAATTCTAGGGCAGATGGTTTATGTCTTCTTTTTCTGCTGAATACAGATAATTTTCAGTATGGATGTCATGTAAGATGGCTCTAATTTTGAATTAATGCATTAAAATAGTTATAACTATATATAACTAATATAATATATTATATATGGATTAAGATGTGAGGGTGAAGAAGGTGCAGGGTCATGTAGTCAGGTACATCATGAGATGTAGGATTACATTAAATGCAAATGAAGGTGTGTGTAAGGGATATAAAGATGGACCAGGCCTCCCGTTAGTAGTTCTGCGGTAGATATTTAACTGCTGACTTACCTAACTTACCTAAACTTACCTCATGTTTCATTAACTAGTTTAAACATTCTTCTGATTTTCAAAATCTTTTCTCATTCAGAGCAACTGATTTGGATAAGAAATAGGACATTCAGAATTGTCTTAATCCATTCATACATCAGTGTCCTTGGTTATTTTTGTGGAAAGTGTTAGTTCAACATTACAAGGGTGAGACTATCCAGATAGATCAGCCTGCAATTTCATACTTCCAATGACAGTTAGTCCAATGGCCATTGCTCTTGAAAATGACAATGGTGTACACAAGGACTTGCACAGTTGACTTTTCATTACTCAAAGTCTTTGTTTCTTCTTTACTAAAATGTAGCTAAATGGAATACCTTCTATCATCATATCACCACACAAAAGCATTTATTTTCCCAATATGCAAGGCTAATAACCATGTAGTTTTACAATAGCTTATGTAATTACCAGTAATCTTCAAAATATTGAAACAGTGGAATCCACCAAAACAATGGAATACTTCTTAACTTTGGACTTCTGCACTATAGGAACAGTCACAGCTAAAGACGAAACATGAGATATATAAAATGGAAAAAGGGAAAAGGGAAAAAAAAAAAAAAGGCAAAGGGGAAAAAAATAATTAATTAATTGTCTTGTGTTGTATATGGAGTAGTAATTAGTGTCGAGAAAATGGTTGATATTAATAAAGAAGGGGGAGATGTGGGAGTGTGGCCATGAGGGTCAAGTCCGAAAGCCCCATGGTTGAGATAACATTAGACTCTTAACGATGAGGCCATCAGGAATATAAAAGAGTTTAGAGGGAACAAAGAAGGGTGATTCAGGAGACTCCATGCAGTCTGGAGTTTCTTGTTCTCCAGCCGTTAAGGCATGGAAGTTTCTGGGTGTTTGCTATTGCTGTTATAGGCAAAGTTGTTTGACCAATGAAAAGCTGTTTTGAAAAGAACTACTATGGGGTGAAGGGTATAAGAGGGGAGCCTGTCCTCAGGTTAAAAAAAAGAAGGCAACACGATGTGATGAAGTTATGTAATCAATAAAGGAGCAGAAAGAAGGAATGAAAAGGAACACGCTAGCAGAACGGAGACCAGGACGGGAACAAGCACACTGATTGCCTCATGAAGATAGGTTCTGCCAAACTCAGCAAACCGCTAAGAGAAGCTCGTATAGAAAGTCGCTGGAAATGGGCACACCGGAGCCGGGAAAAAGCTCGAGCTGAGAGAAGCAGACCCGCGCACACAACTGCCCCTCGCTGGTCAGCAGTTGCGCATTATGGGGAATCATACGTCCTTAGAAACAAAAACTGTCCTGGTAACCTTACAGCTTATTCTCCTTCTTAACAATCGGACAGTTTGTGATCCTGAAACATGGGACCAAATTGAGGTCAAGGTGTGGGACTCCGCAACTAAAAACGACAAGTTTGCAGTGCAATTGCTTGGCACCTGGAGAGCAATTTATACTTTTTATTTATTTAGAATAATATTTATACTTTTTATAAATATTATTTTATAAATATTATTAAATTCAGATTGAGTTGAGACTTCATTTATAACACTTGGATAAAACAACCTGAAAAAAATGTTCACTGAACCATGGAAAATGGATGGTAGGCTTTATTTTATAATCATAGAGGCCACCTGTGGCAGTTTAAGCCTAGAGAATTTCCCACGAAGACTAAAGCTGTCCATCTTTTTTTTTTTTTTTTCCCCACAGATTTTCATGAGTGTGAAAAAGCATTGAGGCTTTATGGAATGTCCCACAAAGTACATTCCAAAACTTGCGTTCCTGGAGGTTTCTCTTCCAAGAAAAGTAGAATCTGATGCCCCATACTGAGGAATTCTTTTTCTGGCCAAGTAACTAAATGACTTAATGGAAATAAATTGTGTTTGCTTTGTTGCAATTTATATATTTCATAAAAAAAATGCTTCTCTATCAAATAATTTAGGAAAGAAAAAAATACTACTTTAAAGGAGACATTTTATGATCCCACATCTGCATTTACTGCTGTTTCAAACTTTTCAAACTTTGTAACATTTCTATGGTAGTGACTGTATCATTCACTGTTTTTTTGTTTGTTTGTTTGTTTTGTTTTTTGTTTTTCAATAGACCTTGTTTACATCTGTAATGTTTTTCTTTTGCAGTGTATCTTCAGGCTATCAATGTAACCCAAAGGATGTCAAACTTCATAATCGTAGAATCTCCTAACTGAAAAGCATTAATGGCAGTCATTGCAACTGTCAGCAGTTTTTCACTTTTCACGTGAGGACACTGTTTGCTAATTAGATTAAATCTGGTTCTGGCTGTAATCTCCGTAAGCAGCAGTTAAAGAAAGAACTGCCATGTCACACCTAGTTTGCAGGCTGGAAGGTGATGAACACAGCTAATAAGAGTAATTTAAAGCACAAGTCATGCACATAATTAACTATGCCTTATTTCCTTGATTAAAAATCTGCTTATCAATGATAATGGCTTTACTAAAACACAAGGTAATCTTTTAAGGTAGAGTAGATACTTATATTACCTGAATAAAATACTGTTTAAAGGCGCTGAGTGAGTTTTTATGTAGCATTGCTGGTAATATTCAGGGCAATGCAAGGTTTTTTTTTTTTTTTTTTTTTTTTTTTTTTTCCGCCTTCTACAGGGAACACATGAAAAGACTGAGATATTTTTCCAATACAAAGGAAACCTCTCTAAAGTTTCTGTTTTCCAGAGCAGTAACATTAAATTTCAAGAAGCAGCTTCTCTGGTAGTCCAAACATGACAGCCTCCTTCAATGAAAGTTTTCGTTTCTCCTGAATTATTCTCAACAACACAATTGTCAATGTTTTGCATCGTTTCATTTCTGTTGATTTCGCAATTGTATATTATATATACATATATAATATATATACATATATATATACATATATATATATTTTTTTCCCCATATACAAATGCCGATAAACAGATACCACTAAATCAATTCTCACTCCTGCCCATTTGCAGTAGCAACAGCTTCTGGCCATGGTTACTGTTGTCTCAGTCATCATTAGCATTTAACTCCACCCTTATTGTGCCTGAGGTGAAAGACAACATAAATAAAGTTTACAATTGCTTAGTGATCAAAGACAAGCTTTCTGCGAGCTATACGACCTCTAGCATATACTGCTGGATGATTTCTTGAATCTTTATAGTTCCTAATAAGACATGGATTCAAGGCTTATGTTCAATAGTACTGCAAGGGAAGATAATCAAGAACTGATGACTCTGCAGAGGTTTGAAAATTCAATCTAAAGGAAATTCAATCTAAAGAACATTGACCTGACAAGGATAGAGAGAAAAAAAAAAAAAAAAAAGATGGAGTTAGAGGCTGTAAAAAGAATTTTGATGCACCATGAAGTGGAAGTAGTGGGAGAATTTCAAGATGGGTTGCAGACAGTAAGTAAATAGATAAGCCTTTATTTTTTTTTTTTTTCAATTGTTATTATAACAGCTGAATTCTTGAGGAAGATTATACAAGAGATGAAGGAGAAGAACCTACATCTTTACTTTTCAAATACTATAACAATGATAAAAAGATTTTTTTTTTCATTTGAACAATGTTTTTGTCCGTGTTTGCAGCAATCTGAAACATTCTGAAACAGTAGCTATATAACCACTTTATAATACTAGAGCATATTTTCCATAACTCATCTAGCTACTGAAAGATTAGAAGCAAATCAGCACTCTCCAGCTGAGACTGTCAGCTTGTCCAGTAACTGTTGAAAGATCTGAACTGGAAGGAGGTGGCTGCTAAAGAGCTTGCAAGCCACTGTGATAAGCTCACCAGCAGTGGCTCTGTAAAGCCACTCAGAGAAAAGTCATGAGGCTTGGCAAATGTATTGTGTAGTTGTCTAAAAGGGTATAATCATTTTCTGTTTCCTACTGCATTGTAGAGAAGTCCATTTTTGTCAGATATGGAAAAAACATGATGTGAAAATTAAATGCTAAAGGGACTAATGTGCATAGAGCTTAACAGTGCTTGTATGATGATAGAGATTTTTGATGTAATATGTGTTCTTTACAACACAGTTTCTGGCAATCTATTTGTGTGTTTAAATTAATAAAATTAATCTCGACAGGATTACTGCCATGTGATTGCACATATACTTGAACAGCAAGAACTGCCCATGAAATAGTTTTGGCAAAGGACAAAAAGCATCCTCCCAAACAGTTTCTAAAAACAGCTCAGGAGTAATGCCTAATAAGCATTTTCATTCAGTCGCTGTGGTCTGGAAAATAAGAGCATTTAATTCTAAGGACACAGGCCATTCTTGGGGGTCAACACTTGGCCCCAGATGGCTGAGACTCATTCCACACACATCTATTTACTGGTATGGTTATGCATCCTCTTCTTAATATTCAAAATCATGTTCTATAACAAAAATCTCTATTTCATGTTTTAAGGTTGAACACTTAGGGAGCTTTGAGATGTTTCCCTTTCAACAGTCTCTCTGGAAGTGTTAGTGTCTTATCACAGAAGGACTTCCATGTAGTGTTTGAATTGCATATGTAATATGATATGACATCTGATGTGTATAGGTTGCGTATAGTTTGTCTGAAGACACATTATCCCTAAGTTTTCACTTTAAATGGTAACATTTCTTTCTGCAGTGCTCATCCCTGCACCTCCTGAGTAGTTTCTATCCCAACACAGACTTGATGTTTGTGTATTTTGATGATTTTCATTTGCAGTTCTCTGCAAACATTTCTTTTTTTTCTTGTCATAAAATGACAAAATGGCTTTTTCAAGACTTGGACTAAGTCCTTTTGATAACTCAGCTGTTTCAAATGCTTTGTCTATAGACCATGACTTGTAATTTGCCATGTACTGCGTAGGCAGCAGTTTTACAGGTACTTGCAAATCTATTTTACTATATTCCTTGCCCTTGTCTATAGCTTTTTTTTTTTTTTTTTGTCTCTGATTGACCGTATTCTATTATTCTTTTTCTTTTTTTTTTTTTTTTTTTTTTTTATAAAAAGGAGATTTTACAGGTTAAATTTAATGGATTATAGGCTTTCATACTCTACTATTAAACATATGAATTCTATTAGAACACACAAGCATGGAAAGCTCTTAATTTCATTGTAATTTCACCACTACAATAAATAAAAATAAAAATAAAATCCTCTGGTGTGGGACTACTAAAGTGCTGCTGTAGAAAAATCTTTACACACATTTATTTGATGAGTATATGATGTGTTTGGGTGTTCAGTTAGGCTTTTCTTAATATACTGAGAAGCTGGCTTTACTCGGGCTACCGATGTGCTAGGTAAGCACATATACAAATATTTATACAGTCAAATTTCAATGTTCCTTTCCTATAAAACTCTCTGGTAAAATATTCTGTAATACCATAATTCCCTGAACATATGCTATCCTCAGTAACCATATTGTATAACAACCTCTTCATATTTCAGAAGATTTGGAATGCTCCTACAACACAGGGGAAGAGTTAAAAAAGTTTTTGTTTTGTTTTGTGTTTAGGGGAGGAGAACACACTGAATCATGAAATTCGCCTTGCATGAAAGTAGTTAAAATCCAGTTTGGATAAATAAAAACCTCTCCCAAATACTATTTTAAACTGAAAATAAAATTCCCAAACTGGAGTTGTAGATGATCCAAACTTATCTGCAATTTATGTTTCAACAGAAAAATAGTGGCAGTAGAAAAACTGAGTGAATTTTGAAAACTGTTACTGAAGTGTTTTGACACCTTCTGAAGAGAAATCATTTTGTTTTGAAATTATTTTTGTTACTTTATCTTGACTGAAACACTTCATGTTGATATACAAATTTGTCTCTTTCTTTTAAGTAGAAAATGATAAAAGCTTTCCAATGGCTTATTTTTCAGGTCAAGGGGAAACTTAGGGAAAAAAAAAACCTTTATCAACCAGTTCTAATGAAACAGAAAATCTTCCTGACATGCTGAATCATGTAAAGTTATACTTTGAAATAAAAATTTCAAAGTATATCTTGTCATTATGCCTTCTTATACCCTCTGCTTATGGTTGTATGCGTATTAAGTATGACAGTACCAAGCCTGCTGGAGTTCAAGAAGCATTTGGACACTGCACTAAAGACACATGGTTTGATTTTTTGGGTGAACCTTCAGGGACCCAGGTGTTGTACTTGATGATCCTTATGGGCCCCTTCCAATTCAGGATATTCTATGATTCTATGAACTAAGTTGAATAAAGAAGAAAAGTCAGAACCCTTGTGATAAGTTAGAAGTGTCTGTGATACTCTAACTTCTCAGTTGATGACACTGTACCCTCATATCTTGTACAGAAATAGGAAGGCTCCCCAAAAACTGCAGTTAGGAAAAACAGCAATATTGAAAATCATAGAATTATAGAATCAATAAGGTTGGAAAAGACTTCCAAAATTATCTGGTCCAACCATCACTCTACTACCACTGTCACCCACTGAACCATGTCCCTAAGCACCAGATCAAACATTTCCTTAAACACCCCCAAGGGAAGGTGACACCTGTTCTCTGGGCAACCCGTTCCAATGCCTGACTACTCTTCCTGAGAAGAAACATCTCATTTCCAACCTAAACCTCCCCTGGTGCAGCTTGAGGCCATTCCCTTTAGTCATACCTCATAAGCAGCTGAGTAGGAAACACAGAGTTCACAAAATCCTTAAATTGCATGGATGTTGCAGAGAAGCCCATATCTTTCTGATTATACCTTTAATTTTGGTCAAACAATTGATAGAACGTATTACAGTTGTTTGCGTAACATTCTAGGTCTGATAATATGTCCCAGATGCCAATCATACAAAATGAGGAAATCCAGGTCTTGAACAGCTAGCAATTCACCAGCAAGATAGCCAACAGGTATCTTAATTTTATCTCCAGAATATACCTAATTTCTAATTCTTATAATTTTAATAAAACTTGTAAGTAACTGAATAGTAAGAAAAGCAAACAAACCATAATCAAAGCACAAAATTAGACAGGCAAAGGCTAGAGTGGATTGCACAACAAGCTGTTGGAATTGTCAAGAGTTAAGTATCAATTTCTTCCATGAATGATACAAAACATTCCTTTTCTTGTGCTTCGATATTATTCCATCTGATATATATTTAAAAAAAGAGTGTCAGTTATACAGACCTATCAAATCTTCATCTGCTTTCAGATACAGGATGGTATTTTACCTTTGAGGATGCCTATAAAAGGTTATATGAAAGTTCTGAATATTCCCTTACCTTCAATTGTTTCTCTTTTATAATCCACAGTACTCTGCTTTCTAACTTGAATTCATTTTTACATTTTTAATGCAAATCTGTTTTTAATGTGACTTTACAAAATAATCACCATGAGACTGCTTTGCAGTTTTCTTCAGACAGAGAATTTTATGCTTGTTTCCTCTCACAGTGATTGTATCCTTAAAACCTTAAAAAAAAATCATATTTGGTAATCACAAGGAACAGCTGGTGTAAACTATGCATTTTCATCTTAGTCCTGTCTTTTTTTTCTCCCCATCCTCCAATCATCTATTCTAAGTAACTTCTAAGAAAATAAAATTCAGGGTCTCTTAATGATGCAAAGTTTACAAAGAAATCAACACATAGATGGGTGGGTTTTCAAAATCTCATTCTACCATTGGGTACCTTCAGATTAGAAAAAGGAAAAGGAGATGGAGAAAGAAAAGAGAAAACAATTATGAAACTCTGTAAGGATTCATCTAGTTCATCAGCTCCAGTAAAGCACATATTTTGCTCAGAAAAAAAAACACATTGGGATTCATGATATCTCTGTTTTGGAACCAGGAACTTACCTGGAGTTTTCCAGCACTAAACTAAGGCAAAACTGTGTGCCAGCTTTCTCTCTCTCTGATAGCCTTTATGAAAACTTCTGCAGCCCACAAACCTTTTCCCCAGCACCTGCAGTGTTACCTAGTGAGCACTAAGATATATGAAAAGTTGTGATGGAGTGGGAAGATTCCTGAGAATAAATTCAATGCCAAACATTGCTGTTTCTCTTTCTCCCTGTTTCTGTCCCTTTGTGTATGATGGGGGTGGAGTGCAGGGAAGAATTCTAACCTTCTGTTTAACATAATAATGTGCTTGCATAGTTTTGAGAATGGTTTAATTGGAAAGAAATGTTCCTAAGGCAATGTTGTAAGTGCTTACTTTATCTCATAAAAGATTTTGTGCTTTTTCCATGAAAAACAGCATCTTTCATACAAACAACAACTGAAACCAAACCACTTATTAGTCTCAATTTTAATTAAATGATGATCCCCATTTAATGGTGATTAAATTGCAATAGCTAGATAAATTAAGACAACAACATTTAGTTTAATTAAATTACGTATGGTATTACTTCTTATTAGCACTGTGAATGACTAATACAATGGAAGCTACAAATATCTTTGTTTATCATTTATTAATTTCTTTGAACATGTAAATGTACTTATCATTAAAAGAAAATTAATGATGTTACCATCACTTGAAAACAAACAAACAAACAATCAAACAAAAAACACTCTTCAATTGAACTTCAAAAGACTTTCACACCTAAAAAAGATTTAGTACAAGAAAGCTACTTTCCATCTTTAATCCCAGAGTCTTACATTATTTCAAGGTACTCTTAAATAAAAAGCTCTTATATATATATATATATATAAAAAAAAACTATTTATTTTGGTCCAAAATTTTATTTCTTTGTATCTGAGTACTCTGGTTTTATAAAAGAATTATTTAGGATTAAATAATTTTCCTGGTTTAAAGTTGCACTTTGGAAAATTTACCTGTGCCTTAGAATTTCTGATGGCAGGGACATAACACTCTATTTAAAACAAACAAACAAACAAACACAATAAAATAAAATAAAATAAAATAAAATAAAATAAAATAAAATAAAATAAAATAAAATAAAATAAAATAAAATAAAATAAAATACAATCACATTTCATTGAGATGTTTGTTGTCTGTGACTACAGCTGAACAAATAGCATGTAACCTTGTTTTCATATTTTCATGAAATCTAAATTTTGATTGTGAAAGAGACAAATAAGGAAATAGTTCAGTTATAAAAGAAAGATGAAAGCATAAGAAAAAACAATTATATTCCTATCTACTGTTCTCTTATACAAGGATAAAATATTCAAAATATTTTAAAAACAAATGTACTTAAATAATTATTTTTTTTCAACTGTAAAAGAATTCTTTTAAGAAAAGCATATGAGCTTTTTACTGATGGTTAATATAAGACATATAAGGTTGTGTTTCCAGGTTAACATGGAAAGTAAGGTATCTGATTACAAAATGAAAATCCATTTTGCATAAATATTTGAAACAAAAGCAGACATACAGGTAAACAAGAGATACACTGATCCTCACATAGAAGATGTGACTGCTCAGCCTGCACATTGCTTATTGTATTAGATTTACATGGCAAGGTTTTGGTAACGGGGCTGCAGTGGTGGCATGTGTGAGAAGAATCCAGAAACTGTTCCACATTAGATAAGGGCCAGTTTCAGCTGGCTACAAAGGGACCTGCTGCTGGCCAGAGCTGAGCTAATAAGTAATGTTGCTTGCACCTCTGTGAGAGGTTATTCAAGAAATGTAAAAAAAAAAAAAAAAAAAAAAAAAAAAAAAAGCAACCACCAAACAAACAAACAAAAAACAAACAAACAGAAAAACATCTGCGCAACAGCAGCTAGGAGAGAGGAGTGAGAAAACATGAGAGAACGAGCCCTGCAAATCCCAAGGTCAGTGCAGAAGGAGGGCAGGAGGTTAATAGTTTGTTAATAGTAGGTAATATATTTTATTAATCTACATACGTTGAGTCTGTTTTGCCTGTGAAGATCATTGCTGAGTGATCTCCTTGCCCTTATCTCAACCTTTGAGCCCTTTCCATTGTATTTTCTCCACATTTCCCTTTGAGGATGAACGAGAAAGAAGTTTTGGTAGAGTTGTGCTGCCTGTCTGTGTAAAACCACAACAATTATATAGACTTTTGAATTGAAATGAACATGCTATATGAGCATTTTCATATATAGAAAGAATCTTCCCCTCTCTCTCTCTCTCTCATCTATCATCTGTCTATATTTCTTTCAAAGATCCCCATAAAGGTCATTTCTATTGTGCAGGTATATTTAAATTCCTTTTTAGTGAAAGCAGCAGTTGGGCAGCATCTTAGGCAGGAAGCAAACAGTAGCAATGCATGTTGATTGAAAAGTTTGTTTTCCCAGAGGGCACATCTAGGCTAGTACTAAGATTTAAGATTTAAGATCAGGAATTGCACTTTTGAAGTTGATCTTTCAACTTTCCCCACTTACTGTTCACACCATGGAGCATGTGAATAGTATTTCTTTGTATTAAACTTTGTATTCCAGTACCCTGAGCTGGTGGAAGGGGATGGGGAGCAGGATGTGGCCCTCACCATCCACGAAGAACTGGTTGGTGATCTGCTATGTGCACAAGTCGATGGGGCCGGATGGGATCCACCCAAGGGTACTGAGAGAACTGGCAGAGGTGCTGGCCAAACCACTATCCATCATTTATCAGCAGTCCTGGCTATCGGGTGAGGTCCCAGCTGACTGGCGGCTAGCGAATGTGATGCCCATCTACAAGAAGGGCCGGAGGGCTGACCCGGGGAACTACAGGCCTGTCAGTTTGACCTCAGTACCAGGGAAGCTCATGGAGCAGATCCTCTTGGGAGTCATCATGCGGCACTTGAAGGGCAAGCAGGCGATCAGGCCCAGCCAGCATGGGTTTATGGAAGGCAGGTCCTGCTTGACGAACCTGATCTCCTTCTATGACAAAGTGACGCGCTGGGTGGACGAGGGAAAGACTGTGGATGTGGTCTACCTTGACTTCAGCAAGGCTTTTGACACCGTCTCCCACAGCATTCTCCTCAAGAAACTGGCTGCTCTTGGCTTGGACTGGCGCACGCTTCGTTGGGTTAGAAACTGGCTGGATAGCTGGGCCCAAAGAGTTGTGGTAAATGGAGTCAAGTCCAGTTGGAGGCCAGTCACTAGTGGCGTCCCCCAGGGCTCAGTGCGGGGGCCGGTCCTCTTCAACATCTTCATCGACGATCTGGACGAGGGCATTGAGTGCACCCTCAGTAAGTTTGCAGATGACACCAAGTTAGGTGCGTGTGTCGATCTGCTTGAGGGTAGGAAGGCTCTGCAGGAGGATCTGGATAGGCTGCACCGATGGGCTGAGGTCAACTGCATGAAGTTTAACAAGGCCAAGTGCCGGGTCCTGCACCTGGGGCGCAATAACCCCAAGCAGAGCTACAGGCTGGGAGATGAGTGGTTGGAGAGCTGGCAGGCAGAGAAGGACCTGGGAGTGATGGTGGACAGTCGGCTGAATATGAGCCAGCAGTGTGCTCAGGTGGCCAAGAAGGCCAACGGCATCCTGGCTTGTATCAGAAACACTGTGACCAGCAGGGCTAGAGAGGTGATCGTCCCCCTGTACTCGGCTCTGGTGAGGCCGCACCTGGAGTACTGTGTTCAGTTTTGGGCCCCTCGCTACAAGAAGGACATCGAGGTGCTTGAGCGGGTCCAAAGAAGGGCGACGAAGCTGGTGAGGGGCCTGGAGAACAAGTCCTACGAGGAGCAGCTGAAGGAGCTGGGCTTGTTCAGCCTGGAGAAGAGGAGGCTCAGGGGCGACATTATCGCTCTCTACAGATACCTTAAAGGAGGCTGTAGTGAGGTGGGGGTTGGCCTGTTCTCCCACGTGCCTGGTGACGAGGGCGAATGGGCTAAAGTTGCGCCAGGGGAGTTTTAGGTTAGATGTTAGGAAGAGCTTCTTTACTGAAAGGGTTGTGAGGCATTGGAACAGGCTGCCCAGGGAGGTGGTGGAGTCACCATCCCTGGAAGTCTTCAAAAGACGTTTAGATGTAGAGCTTAGGGATATGGTTTAGTGGGGACTGTTAGTGTTAGGCTAGAGGTTGGACTCGATAATCTTGAGGTCTCTTCCAACCTAGAAATTCTGTGATTCTGTGATTCTGTGAAACTAAACTAAGAGTTGAACTCAAAGATTTCATCATTAATAGCCGTTTTTTCTAGAGGATCAGGTTAAGGCTAGTCCAAGCTAGAGTCATACAAAAACATGTAGACTGTGGGTCTCCAATAATAACTATTTTGTTTTGCAAATTAGCTTTTATGGTACCATGAATTCTGTTAATGTAGACATAGTCAGAAAAATGTCTAATTTTATACGAAGTTCAATAAGTGAATATAAAAATAGTGCAGTGACTATATGAATATTTACAGATTTCTAATATGGTCAGTTTTGAGGATTTTACCTAAAGCCCAAATCTAGTAAAGTTTTGAGGGATTATTCCAAGATGACACTACAGTGGACTGGGTTGATGGATATAAGCTTTTCTAAAGGCAAGATTGTGTGGAGTATCAATGCCACTTACTGCCTGTTTTCTTTTTATGTAAGTAAAAATTGCCAGTACTCTTGCAAAAGCACAAATGATATGAATCAACACAGCTTCTGTATTGGCCATTGGCTTGTGTTAAATAGCTGGAACTGTTTGTTTTATTCAGAAAACAAAAACAAAAAACACGTGAAGTTGACAGTGAGTACATCATCTTGGATGAATATATGGTAGTAAAGCAAACTTGTAAAGCAATAATAAAATTAAAGGAAAAAGAAAAAAAGAATGTATATATAGACTGAAAAACAACAACAACAACCGAACAAAAAACAAAACCCCAAACCAACCAGCCAACCAAAACAACAATTACTTCATTATAATGTTTATCTACCAGATAGTACAGGTTTCCTAAAATAATCACTTTTCACAGAAACTTTATCTAGTGATTTGTATGTCTAGTAAGGACCAGAATGGCCGGGCATCTTGCTAAATGAATAAAACTAGAACTCAAAACTCTGAGGATCCCTTTGAAGTATTTAACAACAAAAAAACACCACTACCACCACCACCACCACCAAAAAATAATTAAATATTTAACTGAACAAAAAATAGATTAAGAACTAAGTTGTTAATTTGGTTAATATTATCATTACAAAAATACACTGTTGATAGTAGAAATTAAAAGCAAGCAAACAAACAAAAAACCAATTGATCTTGAGAACAGTTTCAGAGTAATAGATCTAGTCAGTTAAGCCTGATTATACCAGTAACAACAGAAGTAAATACTTCTGCTGTGTGGATGCTACCACTGGGATCAAAACAAAAGCCCTGGAGTGTTGTATGCAGGTTTGTATTTGGGCTTGTATTCGTTTTACTAGAGAAAACTTCGGTAAGACAGCTCAGAAATGTGTGACTCTATCTTGTGTCAAGTAGCTCAAGTGAATAATAGTGAAAATCTGAAATGACTGTATTTTGAATGATGAGTGACTTTCTCAGAAGGTTACACTCATTGTCAGTTTCCATTCATATCTGTGTTTACCAAGCCCTTTGTAAATGCAGGTTCCCAGGAAGAAACAAACAAACAAACAAGAAAGGGAATTCTTCCTCATTTGCCTTTTGAAATAATTTTGAATTCTCTGTGAGATATTGTTACAGGTCACCCCCAACTCTGATGATAAATCTTCTGATATTTGGATGTGTAAAAATAATTGTTTGATGTTCAATTGTATACAATATTTAGCACTACTATGAAGGCATAAAGAAGTCAAAAATCTAAAGGATAAAAAATATAGAGTATATTCATAATTTTTTGTCTTTCCTTAAGTCACATGATCAGAGTTTCTTTAAACAGAGATTCAAGAGGTGTGAAGTTATAACATTTCTAGAATTAAAAGTAGGTAAAAAGTTATAATTTTTCCAACAGATAAATGGAGGGCCTGTCAGCTTTCTGAAAATAAACTTCTTCCTTAATATAGTACCCAGCATGAGGCAAGTTCAGCAAGAGAGCAGCAAAACAGATACAGAAATTTAACACTGCAAATATAGATTACGCAGCTGCTGACTGAGTACATAACACCTTGTGCTATCATCCTTTTGGATCATGGAAAAATAAATAAAGCTATATGAGGTTGCCCCATGTTACAAAAGATTTCTGCTGAAAGTGCTGCTGTTGAGTGAGAAGGAAGTGTCCTTTTCTGTAAGCCAGAATTAAATTAATATCTCCACCTTTATACACTTCACATTTGTACATCCTACACGCTTCTTATTTGTAGGATGTACAATCTGTTGTATAGATTTTAATTTTTGGGGAGTTGGATTATTGGAATTGGATAGGGTTTATTATTTTATTATTATTATTAATCAGATAAGGAGCTATTAGGATAGCTCCCTATTAGAAGAAAAATGTTGATCCACAGTTTACAGGTTGCCCAAAGAAGTTGTGGATGCTCCATCCCTGAAGGTGTTGAAGGCCAGGTTGGATGAGGCCCTGGGAAAACTGATCTAGAGTGTGGCATCACTGTCCATGGCAGGGGGATTGGAACTAGATGATCTTTAAGGTCCCTTCCAACCCAACCCATTCTATGATTGTATGATATAATATGTTATACTTCATTCACAAATGCTGCAGACCAATTTTAGTATCTAATGAAACTGCAGAGCTCCCTCCTGGTGTTATTGAATCAGTCTACCTATCTGAATGCAAAAGTCCAAACTCCACTGCCCCTTGTTCTTCAGATGAGGTCCATTTCTGGTACAGGTGCCTTGCTGCTGCATGAGCACAGCACGGTAAGCTCAGTATATACACATGGTGAATGTAAAGCTTTACTGAGGTTGTCTTCATACATCTAGTACAGATTTAACAATTCTTCCTTCCATCCAACGTTAGTCCTGACAGCACCCTTTGCAGCCCATCACAACAGCCACTCAGTTGTAGTGCAATATATGTAGCTAAGAGATTCTCAAGAGCACATCTGCATGCAAACACAGTTACTAGAACAGGTGGAGATAAGGGACATGATCATCACACCTAAGACATAGAAATAATGAAGCAGTTTGAACCTTTTCTTTGTAAAACTTCTTTGCAGCAATGTCATTTTTAATGAACCCTGGGTTGAATCATTTTTGGTACTTGTCACCAGTCTCTGGTAGTGTTTGCCATCCTCTGCCATCCGTGCTGTTCTCCAGCCATATAGATTACCTGGATGTCATCTGTGTGCTGGCACGGTGCACATTCATCTCCCTTGATCTCACCCTTTCCTGAACCAGAATTCAGCCTTACAGCCGTCTCTATCTTCATCATACTTATGTTGCCAAAACTAGCAAAAACAGCTACCTCACAGCTGTCTGTCCCTAGTGGTTCTCTGTCCTTGTGTCTCTCTGGCAATTTTCATATTAAAACTCTACATTGTTCAAAAATGTAACCCTGATAAATTTCCTGTCATTTTTTCAAAATTATAGACATTTCTTTTTTTGTGGCTGAAACTATGTTTAATAAATAGTTTTTTGCCCTCTTCTTGCATATAGTTCATGTAGCCAGTGGAAACCAATTTAAGCAGAAAAAGAATGTTGGCTTCATATCTTGGCAACAAAACTTACCATAAACAGACCATTCTTACATTAAAAATAATTAACATTAAAAATATTTTTTGTGCCTTATTTGTCAACAGAAAAGGGAACACTCAATTTTTTTCCAAAGACCACTAAAATAGTTCTCAGTACTGCACAGTAGTATTGTTTCATGGATCTCTAAATTCAACAGCAATTTCTATTGATTTTTTATGATAATGCTGTTCACACAGCAAACATCCAAGACAGAAGCCAGTGGAAATACTGAAGTTACACCAAACAAATAAACTCAAAAAATTGCTATATTTGGCTCATTTTTTTTAGTGTAAGTGTATATGAAACATTAAAAATGTATGTGTTTTCATGATAAAAAAATGTCTAATTGCTAGGTAGAAAAGATGCACAAGGGACCAGGGCTATTATAAATATTGCAAACCAGTAATACTTTTATATGGAAGCTGACTCTCAAAGTGTCTGAAGGTAATAAATATTTAGATCTTCTTTCATAAATTAGTCCTTAAACTCAACAAATGTTAAAATAGAAAATGAGAGCTAGTCCATGCAAAATGTCAATTACTGTCCAGGAAACCTGATAAATTAGTATGAAATGGGAAGCAGATCAAATTGGCATGATGAAAAAGTAGCCAAACTAGTAACCAAACAAAATAATAAAAGAGCAGGCAAATCCTGCTGTCACAGACATTCTACCAACCATGATACCTGGTGGGTGACAGCTGAAAAGTTCCCAAGGATGCACTGACCTCATGAATTCAATCTCCTCCAACACTGTTGGGAATGGAGACACCTAACTCACAAGTAGAAATGTAAATTTAGGGATATCACTGTCAAAGAATCTCAGCCAAGCTGAACAGAAAGACTCTAAGATACCTTCATCAAATAAAGCCTATATGTGCTGGCTTACTTTTTTTTTTTTTTTTTTTTTTTTCCCACTCCAGAACTTCTTTCTACTTTTCTGTTTTTCTTTCCTTTGTAAACAGTCTTTCCTTAAGGAAGCATAATTGGAGCATTTCTGTGGCAACATCATCCACTGTATCTTCAACCTAACTTAACTCACTTTAATTTTTTTTTTTAAATCTATTCTCATTAATTATCTCTAATGTTAGTAAATAACATTAAACATCAAAATAAGTTTATTTTCTTATAAAATTTTCATTTGAATGACAAAAATAGCAAAAAGTGATGCTGATAACATTTTAACTCTCTATACTTCATATGTTTGATTATCTTCTTTTTTATAGACAGTTAAGATAGTTAAGAAAACAGTACATTTGGAATGAATAGCATGACATCTGTTTGCTCTGGCCACTGCTTAAAAATCCAAATCACATTTAACTGTTAATAGTATAAAGTAGCAATTCTCATTCTTATCTGTTCCCATATAAATTTATTTATGCCATCAAAACAAGGTCTTTATTGTACTTATTAAATCGTATATAATGCATTATTAAAATTAATATTGATGTCAGTCTCTGGGCTTCAGAGAAAATTATCAACTACTTATGAGTAAAAATTGGTTCATCTTCAATAGGTATTTTGGATATTGCTAAAAGTACTTAAAAATAGTGATAAGTAACTTTAATATATGCATGCATAATGTGAAATGCTCCAAAATGCTCGTTATAAAGACAGTGACAAAAACAAAAATGGAAGCATATTGTGTGCTACTGTGTTAATATCCCTATGGATTTTACCAGATTAAGGTAAGAAGTTCTACTATTTTCCAAACTTTGGGACTATCCTAAAAAAATATTATTTTTAACATAGTTTTTCACTAGATTTTATGCATGCAGGTGTTAGGTTTTCAAACTGCAAGCCTGTTGAGAGCTAGCAAATGGTGTTCTAAGCCACACTTGCTGTACAGTATCTCAGAACCAAGCTTCTCAGCAGTAAATAATGTTTGATTAAGTTGAGCATTTTCCTACATAGATTGCATTCAGCCCTGTTGCTGCTATCCACCCCCTTGCTCTCCTCCCCTTCCACCCTTCCCTCCCCCCCCCCCAAAAAAAAAAAAAGAGAGCCACTATCAATACATCTGTAAGAGCTGTGGAAGAACAGGACATTATTACAGTTCTTGAAATGTAAAACCCTGTTTTAATTATTTCTAAGTCAAAACATTCTGAGATAATGAGGAGGGTCTTGATCAGAGTTCCACTACTCAATAAATATAAGAAAGAGATACAACAAATAATGCAGACTGCCTTCATAATGATTGGTCACAAAAAATAATGAGAGGCAGTTCATTTTAAGTTTTAAACCTTAATTATTCATTACAAACACATTCTAATATTATTGGCAATGCATTCAGCAGTTATCTGTGTAGATGTATATACAATGATTTGCTGATGTCTCAGTAATCTAATCACCATATAATTTAAAAGACACTTTCTTATCTTGAATCTGATGAAAAATGATATTTTAAAAAAGACTTCAACAGGTATTCCCAGGACTGCATTTCAAATCGCACTTGCAATATATTACTCAACTATGCAAGAAGTTCAGAATAGCCCACAATTAATATACATGGCACTAGGAGTCCTTAAGAGACTTTTATCATAATTTATTGCTATTAGGACTACCAATTCTTGACTCCAATGTCAAGGGACAGCAATTTCATATTAGTTTAGCTTTCAGACCCACTATTTCCATTCAGGTGATAAACTCTAGTTGACTTTAGAGGAGCAAGTTCAAGACCTTTGTGGGTAAATAAACACCCATGAACAAGAAGCTGTCTCTTGTAAAAATTAGTACCGTGCTTCCTTGCCAAGAAAAGCAAGTTCTTATCCAGGAACTGTATACTCAGAAAAACTTTCTATGGTTAAATGACTGCAGTAATAGACTACACTAGCAGTTTCTTAAAAGCATTCATAAATAATGAAGGTGAGTTGAGTGTTAAAGGATAATTACACTGTGATTTGATTTACAAGACCTCTGTCTTGGTGTATGCAGAATGTCATTGTTGTTGCATCTTGTGGAATTTTATGCATCTGAAAATCTGGAGAGGATTAAATGGGCACTTCTAGGAATCCTGGTAATTAAAAAAAAGTTCAATAGGACCACGCCTTAGACACATCCTATATGTATGTGCTAATGTTTCATATTGATTATGTGAATATTGAATAACACAAGTTCAGCAGACTATATATGGCCTACAAAAGTGCCAAAGCAGCAATTACTGAAACACAAATTATCAAAGGGAGTGCACTGAAGCTGTAGGGGGACTTCTGAGAAGGGTAGTAATTCACTCTTCATGACAGTATACCCATCTAAAGAAAACATTTTCAATTTTTTTTTTTTTTAAGTAAAATAAAATAAAATAAAATAAAATAAAATAAAATAAAATAAAATAAAATAAAATAAAATAAAATAAAATAAAAGTAATTAAAAAGCAGCTCTAAAATGAGTCATGAATCTTCAATTTTCTTCATTGAGCCAACTACTGTTTTAAGAGAATAAGTCTTTGACACAGGATATAATGTAGGCAGCTTCCTTTTGAGAGGAAAACATGTACATGAATTCACTTATCACAGCAATTCAGAGAGTTTGAATTAATGTTTAGTAGATTAATCATGTACAGAATCCAGTCCAGGAAGACTCTGCTGAAAATCATTATTGATAGCAGCAGCAGGATGCTATTCTCTTTCTGAATCTGAAATCATTGGGTAATGCCTCTCTTCAGAACATATTTTTATGTTTGTACAAAAAGAATGCAAATATCATATATCATGATGTATATGACATATATATATATATATATATCATATATATATATATATCATTTTTTATATGTATGTGCAAGTATATATGCATTGTCCATGTAGTATATGTACTCCCTATATATATATACATGAATATGAACTTTAGTGCTCCTTTAAAATCTTATATTTGAGGAGGAAATTTTCTAACTTCAAGTAACGTTTTCAATGTTTTTCAGGCCCTTCATATGAATGTTTTATGCCATATAATCCACAGTATTTGAAGAAAGTATGGCATCAATAGAATCCAGGAAAAAAATGTTAGTTTATGGTAGTTTAGATAAGCTGCTCTATCTGCAATTTTTTTTTATATTAATTTATAAAAAATAATAAAGAAATCACTGAAAATCAATGAAAAATCACTGAAAAATCCTCATTTAATAAAAAATACTTTACATTTACGTACATATTACATTACATATTATCAAAATATAAAATTATTTCTAAAAGTAATGAACTGTATACCTAAACTACAGTGACCTTAAAATAAAATAAAATAAACCAAAATAAATAAAATAAAATAAAATAAAATAAAATAAAATAAAATAAAATAAAATAAAATGTCTATGGGAGTAGACATTTTGAATTTCTTAAATAAACAAATAAATCCTTGCTACATTTTGTACAGTCTGTATTGTCAGAAAAATCTGTTAGACTCTGTGCATCTTACCCAGGACTCTGGTCCTGAGCACGCAGGCAGCTTTTTGATCTCCTTTAAAATTGTGTTGTGGCCATGTATGAACTTGTATGAACTTTGGAAAGGTCAGCCCAGGTAACAATGTGGATATTCATAATATCCAGAATTAAACCAAGGAACAGTTCCTCTGAAGGAACAAAATATACTACCTGATATTATATTGCTGTACAGTTAATTCTCTGTAGCAAATTGTCTCCTAATGAGAATAGTCTTTTTTATTTTTATTTTATTTTTATTTAATTAAAGTAAGAAAAGCAGTGATTTAAGTGAAATACAGATTGTAAAGGGATCTAAAAGTGTTATTGTGCTTAAAAGTCTTTTTTTTTTTTTTTTTTTTAATTTTTTTCATGCCTCTCAGTGTTTTTCTGTTAACTCGCAGCAGTAGTTGCTTGGCCATCATTGCTTTCCAGTGTCATTCATAATAAATGATAGGCAGTAGTAATCCCTGCTTAAGGAAACTAATGTGTGTTCTACTTTGAAATTGTTGTCTCCCTTTAGTGAGAAACTAAACGTTTGTATCTGATGCACTGTCTTCACAGCTTGTTTAATTTCACAGCATACAGTATTTGAGCCAAGGTCAATGCTGACTTACATTCAGTGTGACTCCATTAGGTTCAGCAGTGTCACATAAAATATGATCTTCTGTCCTTTTGTGTGGATGTACAATTGGAAGTATTTTCAGAGAGTCTCCCTGGGTGTTAAACCCACATCAGTTGAACTCACGCTTTTAAGAGTAATTATTGCTTCCTCAGTGGGATGCTAACTAAGCTTTTTGTGTACTATATTGAATGTCTAGGAACAGTAAATTAGTTAAATCAAATGGGTAAAACATACAAAGCAAAGTAACTTGTGTGAAATTTGGAATTCTGGATCTGCAGTTTTTTAAACACACTGAAATGGTGTTAAAATACTCCACTGAGTTACTCTAACTTACACCACAAATACAAAAATGAAATCCTATCATTAAATCGTCAGGCAAATAACAGTATTTGTGGCCTCATTACTAAAAGAAGTACTAAAATTTCAAGCTTTTGTGTAGCAAAGACCTTTGTGAGCAAAATTAATTCACATTGATTGAAATACGTGCTTCAACCACAGCTAACCACATCTGGTATTCTGAAACTTGTTATCCTTTCCAAAGTGTTGCTGGTTACTTTCAATATTGTTTAAGACAAGGCAAGTTATTTGCAAATACAGTGGTAGCCATGGACATTTACTTGCATTATCTCATTCATATCCAATATATGTCTACTTTTATATATGTGGACTTACATATGCATACACAAACACACATCTTTATATATTTACACATATATGGTATATATTTATATGTGTATTAATAAATACAAGATCATTTTTATATACCCTAACTCTTTAAGATTCAAACCAGAAATGTTGGTTTATTGTTATTTCCCCTGACATGTTGGCATGAAGTGAAATTTATTTTCATATTGTGTGTGTGACTAATGATGCAATTCTATTTCTTATTAGTTTTGTAGATAACAGGTATATATTTTAATGTTGGTGTCTGTATTTTTTCTGCTGTGAAATTCTGCTGTGGAATTCACTTCCTAAGAAAAATTGTAACTGCCAAACATGTGATCTGACTTTCTTATAAGAGGCCTGAGTATTTGGGGTATCTATGAGACCTGGATTTCTTACTGCTTGTTAGAAGCAGGTGGTGTCTAAGGCTCCCCTTCCCATGTTTCTTTTATTCTTCTTTAATTGCCATAGGAGCATCTACAACTGCAGCTGTTTGAAACAAGTGAGAAAATTTTAACAATGTAAAACTGAAGCCTCCTTGAAGTATCTGAATTTAGTGTGCCATTCAAAAACACATCACAACAAAACAAACAAAAAAAATCACTTATATGAGGGAATGGTGACTGCCCTATGTTTGCCACTGAATCTATTTTCTTTTATGTTAATATGTCAGCCTAAAGTCAGATCTTGCAACAACTGCTTAAAAATGGACTGGATTTACAAAATAGAACAGGACTTAAAACAGATTTAAGGGGGTCTGCATGGTTTTCTGGCTGTGTACAACTGTTTTGCTTGGATAGAAAATGGGATTAGAGACTGTGGATGAACCAGTTGGGAGATGCATTGTTCCTTGAGAAAATTAAATCACTAGGGAATAACTAAGGTGGTCTAGGACATATGGTATTTGGGAAGTTGTTTGCTTATATCCTACTGAGATTTTAGTTTAAAGTAAGAACCAGTTTTAGTTTAAAGTAAAACTGAGCCCTGTGATTGCCACTGTTTCCTGCTATCTAGTTTCTTATCTAGATACCTAGATACAGCTATTATTAAAGTTGTTTTTCTTTATTATTATTATTATTGTTATTGTTGTTGTTGTTGTTGTTGTTTTTGTCGTCTACATTTCCATTTGCCTACTTCTTCTGGCACACCAGTACAATAATAGGGTACTACTAACCACAGAAGCCAAGGTCTCAGGCAGCCACCACTTCCACTGGCGTCCCAATTCAACAGTGTTGCCTGACCTCCGCAGGAGAAAAATACTCCAACCAAATATTCTATTAGTGTGTACATTAAATACAGTGACCTGTATTTAAATGTAGGCAGCTTCAGTAGAGATGTCTTCACAAATGTACAATTTGCAAGACTTGTCTGAAAAATGTATCATATAGCAAAACAGGGAGCTAAAATGTTTCTTCTAACTAGACTGACAGCTTGGCCTTGTATGCCTCACCTAAAAAGATGCGATGAACAATTCAGTGTTATATTTTTTTTTTCCTAATCCTGGTTGGCAGATTTAAGTCTTTTTATTTTACAAATTATAATAACAAAGTAGAGTCCAATTAAAAGTGCATGTTTTCTTTACATTCTGTATGGAAACTTTTGCTCAGATTCTAGGTGAATCATCTTCAAGAGGTTCAAAAGATGCCTGATATTTATAAATTACTCTATTGCTGCCTACCAAGCAAAGTCTTAGTCTATTTAATCATACTTACCTGTCTTATGAAAAGCTTTTTAAGAAATATTATTCACATATACAATTTAAACACATGTATTCTAGTATGCCATATGTTTTCCATCTCCCTTTCCTTGCCCATCCAAAGACTAATATTTCTATGTTAACAACAAGGTTAAGTGATAGGTAATTAAGATGAGGAAGGTTATATCCTGGCATTATTCTGTGGAAGCTGTGTTAGAATGCATCAGAATAGGTATCTATAATCTGCACTATTCCTCTTTGAACATGAACTCAAATCACAAAAATGCCATTTGACAAGAGCACTTTCTGCTTGGCTTGAATGACTAGATCACTTAGAATATATTCTGCCTGGTGGACTCCCATATCTTTCAGAGCTCTGTAACTGTACAAGCACATGGCAAATGTAAAACTTCAAAGCATAACAATCATACGCTTGTAGAAATTATTTAGTTTTCACATCTTCCCACTTGTTGGAGAGTCTGATTAAAGTAAAATAGAGGTAGGTGAAAGGAGATTCATCAGAAGGACTATATGTGTAGTATGGTACACAGATAAAGAAAGGGTTATTATTTATTAATAAATTGGTCAGAAAAACACCAGAGACTAGGAAAAAGCAAACAAACAAACAAAAAAACAACCCACTATTTAAATTAAATGGCAGTAATAGCACAACAGTAAATGAAAAACTGTCAGTGAATACACTTATACTGAAAGTAATTAACAGAACAATACAGAACAATGAAATTGTTTAAGATCATGAAAGAGTTTTCTAGACTAGAAGCATAACAATTTTATCTGCTTTGAAGACAGCATTCATTTTGTGCATTAAAACATGGTACATAATGGTGATACCAGCATTATGTATACCTGAATGCCATGAGATTGTGTCTTGTCCAACATTCCAAAGTGCAGGAGAGTCCTGTAAATCCTAGCAACATCTTTATTTGTATTGTTTATAAATAAAAGGCTTTAAGAGCTTCCATTAAAGAAGACAGTGATCAGTCTTCATTGTTTCATCCACAAGTCCAATTTGCACTGCTTCACAGTCTTCTAGTATTTTTTCTCTGTAATATTTTTTTCAGCATAGGTAATGTGTACCCAAGCACAAAATAAAATGCCTCACTCCATTCTGAAAGAAGCCAATAGGGAAATTTCTATGTAATTTGAAACATGGTACAAGATTTTCTATTAAAAATGTATTCCTTTCTAAAGCTATATAAGTTTGTACAAGTAGTTGTCAAATAAGTAGTTGCTATAGAAGCTAGTTAGACTGTATCTTGGATGCTGAACAGTTATGAACCTTGTTCTTCAGCATTTATGGCAACGAGTTAAATTCATTTTATCTTATTAACAAGATCAGACTGAATCAATTTCAATCATTCTCTAGAAAAAACAAACCCTTCTTCATCATGTATACAGCTCTGTACATACCATACTCATTTTCCATAAAAATCTAAAAATATTGCTTAATATTACCTGAAAAAAGGAAATGTAAGTGCTTATTTGAAAGATACCTTTATTTATATTATTTAATATTTTCTTACATGTAGAAAGATATGATGAAGAATCTACTGCAAAGTCCCCTGATGTTGTACAGCACCAAATGATGAACTACCTTTGTCTATTGGAAATATAGTGATTACAATTATGAGATAAATATTAATCTATATCTGGTTTAAAAACATTTGTTTTCTGAACAGCTAATGCTCAGATACAGACAGTGTAATGAAACAAGATCTAATCAAAGCAAATCTGAACTGAGCTAGGTTGGTTTTCAACTTCATGGAGTTTCTGTAAAGTGCAGTCAAATCTGATAAAAATATTTTTGTACTGAGGTTAACCAGCAAATATAAACCTCATTTTAAATTCTATTATTCAGTCCAAGAAACTGCCAAGTGTGATGTCTGATATTGTTAACTCTAGTATATATCAAAATACATAAATGCAAATAAAATGAATAATCATGAATTGCAAAACATTTGGCAATATATTGTTAAAGGAATATTTTCCTTTTTATACTTCCTGTGAGACACTCATTGCTTGGAATGCTAGTCAGAGTATATGGTATTTAAATATCCTTGAAAAGGAGGTGTTTAAATCCTTAATCCTAGAGGTACTCATATAGACAATATCTGTCCATTTTTTCCTAAAGCTCTTCATACCCCCAACCATCAGAACATTGAAGGAACTGAAGTGCTGTAAAACAAAAAAATATGATGGTAACATTTTTGATTGGAGCATCAAGGCATCAAGTGATTAAATGGACTCCCAAAGTCACACAGCAAGTCTCTTAATCTTCAGGAGATTTCACCAGGATTGTGCTTCCAGGAAAACCATTGTGCCATCCGTCCCGTTTATTTAGATGTTGATTCTGAAGTTAAATGTTAAACACTGCTACAGAATATTTGGGAACAAGAATGGAAGCAGGGGACTTCAAATGACTGGAGTTATTAACTGGAATTTACAGTGTCTGAATACAGTCGAGATGGTAATACAGACTTCAAGGTTGGTTTTTGTTTTTGTTTTTGTTTTTTTTGCCCCCTATGGAAGGACCATGTGCAGTTTCAGAAGAATACTCAGGTCAAGTGTTCATCAATAAGAGTGCTTCTCAAATTGGCATCTGCTCAGCCAAAACAGCCACTGGAGTCACAGCCAGACCCTGTCCTCTCTGGTATTGCAGTGTCCAGAGAGCCCTGTGCCCTGGGCACATGCCACACACTCGGACCGGTAGCCCCATTCCTTCTCTCCACTACAGTTTAATTTTTCTGCCCAGTCCTGCTTCCATCACCTTGGTGTGCACAAGACAGACCATCCTAGAACAGGACACCAATCTTATTCAGCAATCTTAAATCTTGCATGATTTCAAAAAAACAGAGTAGGGGAGAAAGAGAAAGGAAATACTCTCTAGATGTATGAATACATAAAGATGACACTCAAACAATTTGGTAAGCATAACAAATAACCATAGAGGTTAGGCAAAACTGGACAAAAATATCATAAGCAGCAGTTTAATATTCTGGGTTGCACAGGTGCTCAGTCACCCTGTTTACAGTGCCTATAAGGGCAACGTAGCTGTAGATATCTACACATCATTTCTGCATCAAAGCACTGCCCTTGGGCAGTGTTCAAAAGGAAATAGAAAAAGTGTTTGTTTATTCTCACTCTGTTGCTCTCAGTTTTTTCTCTTGTCAAAAGGTTTATCTTTCCTCTTTATATCTTTTGCTGACTAGCACTCTCTGCTCTTTGCTTTTGTTTTCTCCCCTCTTCCAACCCCAAAGAATTTCTGCTTTGCTCCTGACATCATTCCAAAGCCCTTCTGCAGCTTAAAATCCTTGTCAGAGGTTTAGACTTTGACACTGATGTAGTAACACTGCTGAACTCTGTTAGATGTTTAAAAGGAAATATAAATTTACAGCATGGAAAAAGGAAAAAAAATGATTTAAAAGGTGCGCCATTGACATGGTTTTGGCTGGGATAGAATTAATTTTCTTTGTAGAGGTTCACACACTGCTTTGTGTTTTTGATGAATATAGTGGTGATAACACACCATGGCTTAGGTTGTTGCAGAGAAGGGCTTATACCAAGGGTATTTCAACTTCTAGTGCTATTGTGCTAGCAAGAAGGTTTTGTGTGCACAAGGAGCTGGGAGGGACTTAGCCAGGACAGCTGATCTAGACTGACCAAAGATTCTATGCTGCATGTCATCATTCTCAGCAACAAAAACTGAGGTAAAGAAGGAGGGAGGGTTGATATGGAACAGCATATATTTGGAGTAATGGCTTTTGTCTTCCTAAGAAACCTACACGTGATGAGCCCTGCTTTCCTAGAAGTGGCTGAACACCTGCCTACTGCCAGGAAGTAATGGATGAATTCCTCATTTTGCTTTTCTTGTGTGCATGGCTTTTGCTTTACCTAGTGAGCTGTCCTTACCTCAACCCATGAGTTTTTGCAGTTTATCTTTTTGATTGTCTCCCACATCCCACCTGTGCTAAGCAAGCGAGCAGTGGTGTGGTACTTGGTTACCTGTTGAGTTAAACCACAACAGCTATGGATGTCTCCAGGAAACAAAGAAAGATATTTAAATAGGCAGTGAAAATAAATAAATAAATAAATAAATAAATAAATAAATAAATAAATAAAATATTTAAGCTTGAGAAGTGAAAACATCATAGTCAAAAGATCTTTTTGAGGTCTGATGTCAACCAAACACAACTAATCTGGTGGTTGCTCCATTATAATGATTTTATAATGCTCTATTGAAATGGTAATGTATGAATGACATTAAAGAAACTTAGTGTCCACTTTCTGTGGTTCAGGGTCCTGTACAGCTTTGACCTAGACAGATAATGATTCATTTATGTTTCATATTTGGAAACTGACGTTGTGAGGATGGATACTGATAGTCTACATTTCTTTAGTTTTGGGAAAATGTCATTCTCTTCATATTTATTTTGAAGTTGATGTATGTTTATACACATGCTCAAATCCATGTGTTTTATCAAATTGCTGCACTGCAGCTGAAGTTGACTAATAAGAGGCATACAAGCTTTGCCTAGTGCAAATAAAACCTTATTTTACCTGGAGAGAAAATATTTTGTGTTAGATACTTATTATTTTTTCTCCTAACAGTCATATTCTTGTAACTAAATTTAAACCCCCTGATTTTTCAAGTTGTATAACTATTTTCTTTTACCATGTCTCCACCCAAAATCCTCTTACAGTAAATCTTTTATTTATCATAATAATTAAAATTGGAAGCAAGGATAACTCAATTCTATTTTTTTTTTCCAGGTTATTCGCATCATGATTCCTAAATCAATCTTTCTACCTCACTGTTAACAGGATGTCTTTAGTTGTCTCTGTCAACTTCCATACAGAACTGAACAATTCCAGCTGGAACCTCTTATTCTGCCATTAACTTTTTTAGAGGTTCTTTGTATATATTGTCATTTCTTAAGGAAAATAATTATTTATATTCCTTGTAGCTTAAAACAGGTGATGGGATATCATTCAGATAAGTGGCCATGGTAAAAATAAAAAACAGAAAGAAGATCAGGACATTTCAAATTGAATCTCTCAAAAAGGCACATACAAATCCTTTTCCTAGCATCAATGGCCCATACATATAACCACATTAGTGAGTACCTTGCTGATGATTATAATAGAAGTGCATGTGGTTCTCATCATTGAGATGGGCCTGGTGCACTGATAGGGCCTCTCTGAATTAATAACAGATTCTCAAATGAACATTTTGATGAATGTATAAGTGAATTGTTGTTGCAATCATACATTTTAACAACTCTCAAGTTGTGTGAGAAATTTTCTGGAAATGTTCTTTGTTCTAAAGTAAGAAAGCTGATTGTCAAAGTGTAATTTGAATGTGAATCTTGTATTAATATTTTCCTTTTTCTTTTACTCATGTGCAAAGTACATGAGATAAAAAAGGGAGAAGAGAGCCCTAAACAGTTTTGGATCTTTACCCAATGACAGTCCAACAAAAGAAACATTAGACCATTATACCATGGGTAATAAATAAGAGTATTTTAGGTCCGTTGAACAATGTGAATATTTCACAACTGATTAGATTAAACTGCTGAAACCTAGGTGTTTTTGCATGCTGTGAAAATCCAGTGTTTACTGGTACTCAAATTTTTACTTTCGCTTGTGCAGGGTGCTCATTTAGTAACACAAAACACAACAGTTAACATATGACCTGCTAATATTATAAAACATAACTGATGTTTATGTTATTTTGTTTATAAAATAATAGTTAAAAAATAACACATTTTAAATAGCTTGGATAGACAGCATTTTAATTTGGAGACTCCCATACCACACATGCAAACAAAGAAAATGTGTAACATAGCAACAGAGATTGTGTGGAAGTAAGGAATACATTTAAGGAATAAACTGAGTAAATCAGCACAAATTCTTCACAGTCAGTTCACGGAACTATCAGGAAAGAAGCAAACTCTCCAAATCTGCTTGAAGCAAACATAAATCTCTGAGAAAACAAGCCACAGACAAACTCGCTCTTTTATGTTGCAATTTTTAGAGATGTTCTACTGTGCTTTTGCATCTCCTGTTTCTAATTAGGTCAGCAACATGACATGAGAAAAATATCCTTTTCCATCTGGTATTTTGAGAATGTTGGGATAGTTTTTCATAGTCTAATGCACAGAAATAATTGAAGTAGTTTGAAGTAGTTTGGGTATCCAACATAATGTCATCTTCTCCTGGAAGAAGATTCTGTACTTATAAATCTAAGACCAAAAGAACCAGAAGGAAAGCTACTGAAACTGTTTTAGGAGAAAAACAAAGCCTCCAACATATAGCCAACAGGTCAAGGGAGGTGATCCTTCTCCTCTACTAAGCACTGCTGAGACCACACCTGGAGTGCTGTGTCCAGCTCTGGGCTCCCCCAATACAATGGAGACATGGAGCTACTGGAGAGAGTCCAACATAAGGTCAGAATGATGATGAAAGGACTAGAGAATCTCTCCTATAAGGAGAGGCTGAGACAGCTGGAACTGCCTAGCCTGAAGAAGAGAAGGCTCGGGGGATCTCATCAGTGTCCTGAAGGAAGGTTGCAAAGAGGCTTGAGGCAGGCTCTTTTCAGTCACACCCAGTTCCAGAGGTCCCTTCCAACCTCAATTATTCTGTGATTCTAGATGCTACCATGGGAAATATATAAACATTTTGGGAGATTATTGGATGATGAAAACAGGACAACAGCAACAATAACAACAGCAACAAAACATATTTCTTCGAAGGGAACCTTTGTTTTGATTGCTCATAATAATTTGCTTTAACCATCAGCCAGAATCAAGCTTATTTTTTTTGCTTTTTTGGTATCCTGACTCCTGCATTTTAATCCTCACAGCAAACAATCCCTGTTTCTGAGTCTGTTAGTGTCTGTAGTTAACCCTTCAGCCAGCTTTCAGTACAAGAAAGTGGAAAGTTGAGCTGTGTAGAAGAATGAGTGGTTAGAAGTGTTGTGAATGTCAGTGGAGGGTTTATGTGATTTTAGATTTAGACAGCCTCGGGACTTTTTGTTTTCTGTTATGGGGTGAAAAAGCAGGTGAATATCACTGATCTGAAAGATGAATAAGAAGATGCATAAGAACGTATATTTTTTAAAAGTAAAGAAATATATTATAAAAGACAAGAAACTTTCTGAATAGTCTCAGATGCACTTTTCAGTAACATTACTTAGTGTTATAAATACATAAAAAATCATAATGGATCAGCATCTTTATTCTGAATCACTCTAGATGTGTTACTTAATAAGTTGCTTAAGCCTATTGGTCTGACCTCAGTGCCAGAGAAGGTCATGAAGCAGATCATCCTCAGTGTCATCACATGTCATGTACAGGACAGCCAGGTACTCAGACCCGGTCATTAAAAGTTTATGGAAGGCATTTCCTGCCCTTCTACAACAAGATGACATGCTGGATGAGGAAAAGGCTGTGAATGTTGTTTACTTAGACTTCAGAAATGCATTTGATACTGTCGCCCACAGCCTTCTCCTGGAATAACTGGATGCTCATGTCTTGGACAGATGTACTGTTTATTGGGCAAAATGCTGGCTGAAGATCATTGCAAACAGAGTTAAATCTATGCAGCAAATGGTCATAAGTGGTGTTTTGGTTAGTATCTTTACCTATTATATTGATGAGGGGATTGAGTTTGCCCTCAGTATGTTTGCAGATGACACCAAGTCGGGTGGGAGCGTTGATCTGCTTGAGGGTAAAAGGGCTCCGTAGAGGAATCTGAATAGGTTCGATGATGGACTTCATTGAATCACATGACATTCAACAACCTGAATGCTGGGTCTTGCACTTGGGTCATAACAACCCCATGCAGTCGTATAGGTCTGGGGAAGAGTGGCTGGAAAGTTGCTTGGCGGAAGAAGTCCTGGGGGTGCTCGTCAAAAGCCAGAAGAACACAAGCCAGAATTGTGCCCAGGTGGCCAAGAAGACCAAGGGCACCTGGTGTGTATCAGAAATAATGTGGCCAGCAGGACTAGGGAAGTGATTGTCCCTCTGTACTTGACACTGGTGAGAACACACCCGTGTTCTGTTTTTTTTGTTCCTCACTGTAAGAAGGATATTGAGTTACTTGAGCATGTTCAGAGAAGAGCAACAAGCCTGGTGAAGAAACTAGAAAACAAGACATGAGGAGTGGCTGAGAGAATTAGTGCTGTTTATTCTAGAGAAAAAGAGGCTGAGGAGATGTAGTGGGTTTACGTGGCAAGGTTTTGGTAGCAGGGGGCCATAGGGGTAGTTTCTGTGAGAAGGATCTAGAAGCTGCCCCATGTTAGGTAAGGGCCCCACTGCTGACCAGAGCTGAGACAATAAGTGATATTGCTTTGTGCCTCTGTGAGAGCATATTTAAGACAGGGGAAAAAAACACTGCGCCACACAGCAGCTGGGAGAGTGAAGGGAGTGAGGAACGGCCTTGCAGGCGCCAAGGTCAGTGCAAAAGGAGGGGGAGAGGTGCTCCAGGCGCCGGAGCAGAAGTCCCCTGCGGCATGTGGTGAGGACCATGGTGAAGCAGGACATCCCCCTGCAGCCCATGGAGTACCACGGTGGAGCAGGGTTCCACGCTGCAGCCCGTGGAGGAGACCACGGTGGAGCAGGTGGCCCTGCACTGATGGAGGCTGCCGCCTGTGGAAGACCCCTGCTGGAGCAGATTCCGGGCTGGACCTGTAGCCCGTGGAGAGGAGACCACGCAGGAGCAGGTGACCTGGCAGGAGCTGCTGCCTGTGGGGAAGCCAGGTTGGAGCAGTTTTCTCCTGAGGGATGGACCCCGTGGTACGGACCCATATCTGGAGCAGCTCTGGAAGAGCTGCTGCCTGTGGGAAGCTCATGCCGGATCAGTTCATCAAGGACTGTATCCCGTGGGTGGGACCCCACAGCACAGGGGACGAGAGTGACCGAGAAGGAGCGGCAGAGAAGAAGTGCTGTAGACTGACCATAACCCCCATTCCCCTGCTCCCCTGCGCCACTCAGGGGGAGGAGGTGGAAGAGGGTGGATGGGGGGGAAGGTGCTTTTGGTTTCTTTCATTTGTTTCTCACTTCTCTAGCTTGTTAGTAATAAGCAATAAATCTTACTATCTCCTTATGCTGAGTTTGTTTTGCCCGTTACAATAATTACTGCATGATTTTCTCGTCCTTATCTAAACCTTTGAGCCCTTTTCACATATTTTCTCCCCATTCCTCTTTGAGGAGGGGGAGTGAGAGAGCGGCTGTGGTGGAGCTTGGCTGCCCACTCAAGCGGAACCACGACAGGAAAGAACATATTCATCTCTATAACTACCTGAAAGGATATTGCATCAAGGAGAGTGCCAGTCTCTTTTCTCACATGATAAGTGATATGACATGAGACAATGGGTCTCAAGTTGCACCAGGGGAAGTTTAGATTGGATATTGGGAAGAATTTCTTCTTGGAAAGAGTGGTTAAGCATTGGATTAGGCCCTCCAGGGAGGTGGTGGAGTTGCCATCTGTCCTAGTTTTGGTTGGGATTGAGTTGATTTTCCTCCAAGTAGTAGGTATGGATAGGTGTTTTGGATTTAGGATGAGAATAGTGGTGATAAAACACCAATGTTTTAATTGTTGCAGAGCAGTGCTTATACTAAGTCAAGGGCTTTTCAATTTCTCATGCTGCCCTGCCAGTGAGGAGGCTGCAGGTGCACAAGGAGCAGAGAGAGAATGGAACCAGGACCCAGACTGGCCAAAGGGACATTCTGTACCACATGATTTCAAGAATAAATATGGGATGTCTGGCTAGGGTAGAAAGGGGGGTCTGCTGGGGGATGGGGTGGGCATTGGTCAGCGGGTGGTGAGCACATTGTGCATCACTTGCTTTGTATATTCTTTTATTATTATTATCATCATTATTTATCGCTATTATTTATCACATCAATTATTATCACTATTATCATTATTATTATTTCCCCTTCCTTTTCTGTCTTATTAAACTTTCTTTATCTCAACCCACAGGTTTATAGCCTTTTTTTTTTCCCAGTACTCTTCCCCATCTCACTGTCAAGGGTAGTGGGGTGTTGGGGTGGGGACAGAGGGATGAGCAAACTGCTGTGTAGTGCTTAGCTGCCTGACAGGTTAAACCACAGCACCATCCATGAAGGTGTTTAAGAGATGAGTGAAATGTGGTGCTTAGGGTCATGGTTTAGTGGTGGACTTGTAGTGTTAGGTGTATTGTTGGACTTGATGACCTTAAAGGTCTTTTCCAACCTAAATGATTCTATGATTCCATGATTCTGTATCTAAGACAATGTTGCTTAGTATGAATGAGAAAGATATTTCACAAGGAAAATTTTATTTATTTTTTTTCATTCAAAATTTCTAAACAATATCAATTACAGTCAGAGTTATCATGTTTAGTGGAAGCTTCTCAAAAATGGTTTTGACATGACGGAGACCAATACATTATTTACAAACACATGTAAATAATTCTTCCTGATATTTTTAGACATTATTACTAAATGGCATGGAAGGCCTAATTACTTTTCTGTAAAATATGTCAGTGCCCAAATGTCAATAAAGTTCAATAAAGTCAAGAGACTCTTTCAGTAGATAAACTACTTTTTCTTCAGTTAGGTCACCAGCCTTGAACTACAGGCCACAGTTCAATCTGTTTTATTTTTGGATCAAAGAATGAAGATAATAAATAATATAGTTTCACTTCACACAGTACTTGGACCCCATAGGGTTTAGAAATTACATTCAACTTTTGCATTAACTCAAAATACTGCATTCAACATTCATTACTGTAGTAGTTTCATTTTGTACCTGATCTATACTATTGTGCTATTGCCACTTAGGGATTTATTTATTTCATTATTCGTTGTTGTTGTTTTTTGGTTTTTGTTTTTAATAAGAACTTGAAGTCCTCTTAATATTCCCAGAGGACTGCAATTTATACCCAGGAGCTTGCTGTTAGCAAGTTATGCCTTGAGGAAAAATGAATATCTAAATTGGGCTTTTCAATTATTTCACTCTTGAAAGCACAGAGATTCACTTGAAATTTTGGAAGTAGAATTTGGGGGAAGAGATGCTACCTCTGTGCCAGAATATGCATTTTTCTTTGCTCCTAGGGAAAAGAACATAAGGTATGAAGAACAAATTAAAGCAACTAATCTCATGGAGAACTTTAAAAATAAAATGCTCTTAAAAATGCAATTCTTTTTGCATAAATATACCAATCAAATGAGTACCTGAGCCCAGGCTGTTACTGGGTGAGGCAGAATATTATGTTTATCCAGGTAATTAGTTTCCATTATTCACCTCTACTGGTCAGAAACAAACAAACAAGCAAAACTCATTAATTCCCAAAAGAAGCAAACAAAAACAAGAACAAAAATATATTATTGCTTAGCACCTAAGTATCTAAATGCTTTATAATAATCCTTGCTGTAAACAAGCAAGGATTAAAATCTGGGAACAGGACACAAGAAACCAAGCAACAAGAGAGAAATAAAAATAGGAGGGTTGGGTTTGAGGATGTTAGAGGAGGTTTAGCAGAAGTTTGTTGCAGGAGTTGGTGCCACTCACATGGGCATTTGAGAACAGCCTCCTCTGTCAGAAGCAATTGCAATTGGGGAGGAAGATGAATATATTCACTGCCTGATGAGCAAGATGCACACCAGTTCTGGCTTTCTTTGAAAAAGGCCCTGTGACATCCTCTCTGGAGTCTCTGCTAGAAGGCCTTGATGCTAGTTATGATGTTGACTCAAAGCTTTTCAGACATTGCTTGTCCTTTATAGACCACTATTTTAACAACTTCATCATGTTGTACTGTACTTGTCTTTGTGGGGGATGTCTCACATTTTTTCAAACAAATTTAAATTTTGTGTTTCAAAATTTAATTTTTTGGGACCAGGCAAAATGCTACAAATATTGTATCTTTTCATGATATGAAAAACAGTTTTCTGAACAGCTTTTCTAACAGGATATGGAGATACTTTTAGATATATGTGGATATGTGTGTACTTCATAAACATTCTTTTGCTCCTACAACCTTTGATACCATTCAAAATCACCATTTGAAATGAGATGTGTGAATTATGGCAAACCTCCAAAGAGGACAAGGTGTTAAAAATGTTTTGTGAGTGTTTGTGTTATGAATGATGTGGCTATTTATAGCAGATATTTTCCAGTTTATTTAAGATAAGTCTCCCTCCAGCTGGCACTTGTCAGAAGACATGGAACAAACTTGTGAAATTGCTGCTTACAAATGACAATTGTGAAGATGTACATATAATTTTAGCTATTCCTTGGCATATCTGGACATGTAAATCATGACAACTTTCTAACGGACTATCCAAGAGTAAAATAAGCTTAGCCATGGATGTTTGAGTCAATCTAACTCAGTTCTTCTGAAACTCTGTCCTCTATGCACCCCCCAGATAGACATCATGCAGCTCCCTGAAATGTTTCATTTCACATCTGAATGAGCACCAAGACAGTTCTTGCAAGTGCTATCACGAGTGACAGGATAACCCAGCTGAAGGAGAGCTGAAAGAGCAGCAAAGACATTCCAGGGCAGTTTTCAGAATTTGCTGAGGAAAAATTATTTTAACTGATCATTGTAAGGGGAATTGAAATGTTGAATGTTTAGAAAATCAAATCAAAATATTTTGATTTGAATCCTTAAAAAAAAAAAAAAAAAGCATACATTTAATTTGAAAAGACATATCAAACCAGAGAATTCAGATACTCCTCTTCCAAAATGTTCAAACAGGCTGGGGAAACTGAAACATGAAGAGGTGAGAAACAAAAGAGAAATGAAAAAGAGATAATTTTTCCTCAGCTCCTTGGTATGAAATCAGTTGTCTGTCTTTTTCAAATGGTACCTCCTTACAGTACTAACTTCAACAATTCCAACCTTCGATGTTCCAGTTACCAAATTATCCAACCTATGTAATAGGTGATTTTAAAACACACAGTTTCTGACAGGAAGATCTCAATGACTGATAAATAACATATTTTATCTACTTCTATTCATCATAGCAAAGATGAATCCCAGAACAGTGCTTACACCATCCTTGCAAATGACAATGTACTATTAATCAGGTTTCCCTTGTAATATTTGATCCTTTATTTTAACATTATGGATGAGAATTATGTTGAAGCCAAAGACGGGTAACTTCAAAGAAAGAAGTTACTTGAAGGAATATTCTTGCTACTTCCTTTTGAATTTATAGCTAGATTATTTGGTAGAGTTACATATGCATATATATAATTAACATAATATAATTATTTATATTAATATATTAATTATTTAATATAATTAATTTATTAATTTATGTATTCTTTCACTTCTTCAACACAAATAGTTTTAACACAATAAGAAATAGCACTGGCATCTAATTTTATTTTAAATGGAAAATGTTCACTTTTTTTTAAATGACTTTAAAAATGTAAGCCAAAATTTTTACTAATATCTGTTGCAGGAAGCACGGCCGAAAGCACGACAGACACCATTAGAGTCAGGTCATGCTCCATTTTATTGCCCGAATAGCCTAACTTTTATAGTGAACTTAACAGGGGCGGATAGTGTCTCACACAAGATTATTGGTCAAAAGCACTCAGACAAACAACTACAAGAAAACAACCCACCTGCAAGAAAATAATCCCCTTGTGATTAGCAGTCATGTAGACCTTGTTCTTGAAGCCAGATGCTGGTAACAATATTTTTCTAAATTCCTCAATTGGGCAATGTGGGAACACTGTCATGGGAACTTCTCATAGTTGCCCCGGTAGTTTGGTTTGCTCAGCTGCAGCAAGCCATGGGATTTTTGCTGTTTCAAAAAATCCCTCAAGAAATATCTATATTTCATAAAGAGAATAAATATGTTCTTGTTTTTATTAAAAGACTAATTCATCATAAATCTATGAGGGATGTAGTTTCTGCATTGACAGCAGTTATTAGTCTACTAGTGAATATATAATTTTTAAAAGTCAGTCCTCTTTTTATTTTTTTTTTTTATTTTGTTGTTGTTGTTTGTTCTTAAAAGAGACGAAGGAATTAAAATGAATAGTAATCATTCACTGAAGCACTAGGGTACTTCCATAACAAAAAGTTCCTTTTTTGACAGGATTTTGACATTTTATTTTATTATTTCATTTCATTGCATTTCATTTATTTATTTTTAGCGCAGGTGAGATAGAATTTTTGTAGTTCATTCTTATGACTAGCTAAACCATGGTAGTACTAAAGTTTAATAAAGTAAAAGTGACTGGCAGTACATGTTCAGCTTTATATATAAAACAATCCCTTACAATCTGATTCATTATCTTCTTATTACAATGGCTGAATATCTATTGTCACTTAATATGAGCTCAAACTTCCACTTAAATCCAGACTGCCAACATACTATTTGAACAATGGTTCAAATTGCAGGCAAATCCCCACCCCCCAATTTTCTTTTTTTTTTTTTCTATTCTTCTGAGCTATGAGTTGATAAAATCACTTGTGAATTTGAAACTAGAATGAGTTCGTCTCTTGTTCTATCTAAAAGAAGAGTTCTATTTCTTCTTTTTCATAATCTTGTATATAATTGAGGAAAATGAAAGTCAACAGGACTCCATTGGCCCAGAGAACAGGCAAATAAATTTCCAGTTTAAGTAGGACTTCAGGGTACAGAAACTATGTCCAGACTATCACTATTAAATATGAGGAAAAATAGAGAACTGTAGCAAAACATTGATTATTGGTTTCATAGACATTTAAATGAGATGGAAGAATACTGTGAAAAAAGAAGCAATGGTTGAGTGTCTTTGACTAAAATGTAGTGAATTAGAAATCAGTAGTATCTTGTCTTTTTGTGCTGTAGGCTTATGCAGAGTTATGAGTTATGCTGTTCAGAACTGTGTATCCTTAAAACTTTACTTTCAAACAAATGGTAATTAAAAAAAAAAAAAAAGTTTTGAAGATCATGATCTCACATAGGTTCTCAGACAGGGAGATTTCTGACGAGCTAATCTGAAAAAGTTGCATTAGGGACAGGAGGCTGTTCTAGATTGTTCTGTGGCTTATGTTACCCCTAAACTAATGCCATATTCTTCTGTAAATAGCCCAGAATGAAACAAAACTGAACATTTATTTTATTTTTGAGTTATATTAACTTACCTAATGGAAGATTTTTAAATATAATTAATTTGTACTATAATAAAGGAGAAGGTTAATGTGGCCATCCAGAAAGCACAGTATTCGATATTTAAAGGGAAATTGAAAGCAATTAGCAACAGCCTTGGATGTGAATGAAACATTTTTTCCCTTTAAACTGAACACTTGTGAACTCATATTATTTTCCTCCATGTAGAAAAGTACTAAATTACACTACAGACAGTATTTAGGATTTTTTTGTATTAATTTATTTTCTTGGTGTGGTGGCATTTCCATGCAACATGTATCATAATAATAGAAACAATAGAAATATGATCATTCTACCACTTAACATATTTTGTTTGAAAGTCACAAGCCTAATATTTCTGTTATTTTTCACTGTTTCCAACAGTTGTTGTTATATTAAAATGCTTGACACAAATGTTTGTATTAATCAGTCATCTGTTTTTTAAATATCAATTAACCACTGAATTTGATAGGACATAACAGATTCCTAAGTTCAAGACCTACTCAATGTACTGTAAAGTACTTGGAGTTGAGATCTTAACAAGTACAGGCATTGTTGCCCCAATTAAAATAAAGCCAATATAAATATTTGTTTTGTCCATTACTGCTGAGCTGAGTCTGAAAACAAAGATGTAACCACACAAATAGTTAGAATTTATTTTTATTTTTGACTGCAACTTGATGAGAGTCTCATTATCTTTATGTATATAACAAAATACTGCTTATCAGATACACACAGAAAGTTCACTTTTCAATATTTTTCACAAAAGATTATTTTGTTACTATATATATATATATATAAACATTCATTCTAGTTCCATTTTGCATCTGGTCTTTGTTATAAGACATTATTTTAATATTCATTTTAAAGAATGATTCAGCAGTTTGGTCTTTTGGCAGTGATTTGAAAAGCTTGCTACTTGCAGAGTTTCCAAAGGGACTCAGCATTTGTTGTGTAGGAATTGTATGAGGGTGAGCCTTTGGACTGTTAAATTGAATCTTTTCAAACCCACTTTGGGTAGTTCATTTCAGAATTGGAAACATAATCTGTAAAATAGATTTTTAAGGGATTTCCTAGTTATGGAAATTTTATAACTACAGAAGCAATTTACAAAACTAAACTTATTCAGCTATTCCCCCTGGCTGTGTAAGAACTGTTTCTGAACTGTGTAATAACAATTCTTTTGATGTAACGATTTGCAGTGAATGAGTCTGAAAAAGCAAGACTACTTTTGGACCTCTTTTAATACAAAAAAAAAAAAAAAAAAGGCATTGAGGATTCAGTGTCAAAAAAAGCAAGTAGAGTACTGGCCCACTCATATCAGCCTAACCATTTCTGCCTGACAGTCAAAGAACACCTCACCTTGTTGCAAAAATCTAGCTGATCTCACTGTACCTGATGAATTTCTGTTACATAGTGATTGGTATAAGATGCAAAGTAAATATGAAATCTTGTAATGATACAGGAATCATAATATAATATTAACGTGATACAAAATGGAGCCTGTTGTGAAACATACAATTTCCCATCTTCTATGTCTGCACAGGAAATCAGATGTAAAGACATATTTTTTGGGAGCAGGTGACACACACAAAAAAAAAAAAATATTTAAGATGTCTGCATGTAGTCATAAATCTGTGAGAGTGAAGGAATGGCATGATGTAAGACATACTTGTTGAGATCTAATTCTTTAAGAGAGAATATCATGTATTAAAAATGATTATAGTGAGTGCAACTAGAATATTTTAATATGTTCTTATGAGCTCTGTAAGTCTGGAAGGACTGTTGAACAACTGTTTGGGAAATAAAAACAAATAAACCTAAGGTACCAACCTGACATCTTGGATCGCATTTAAGCTAGGACTAATACAGAGTAAAATATGATCGATATACTTTCCCTCCCCTCCCAGTCTGATTAGGAACCAAAATAGAAATAAGATTTGGAAATAACCCAGAGTAAGGTAGCATTCAAGAAGAGCAGTGAAACAAATTCTAAAATGCAGTATATTCTGATTTTCTACCTATCCGAAAGAAAACAAATATTTGCCTCCAGCATTTTTTATTTTATTTATTTATTTTTTGTTAAGATCTAGTCAGGGAATTGATTTTGTTTTAATTTCCTTTTATTCTTACTCAAGTACTCTGATTTCTGCTCTGTACTCTGTCTCAGATGTTGAAATTACTAACATAGATTAAAACAGTATTTATATCTGACCAGATTTGATAAAACCAAGGACAAAACTAGGGTTCACTGAAAAACAAGGATTCCATTTGCCAGAATATAATGTGTCTGGCTTAGTTTTCACTCTGCACTGGAGATAATCTGAGATCTGATTATTATTTTTGTTTGTTTGTTTGTTTGTTTGTTCACACTGCCATTTATAAAAAGTATAGGAGACATGCATTCATTTAAAAAATATTGTCAAAATGACAGTCACTCAAGATAAGGGATATCTTGATTCAAGTGTTTGTTCTCTTTCACAAAGGGATTCGAACCATTAACTACTCTAAAAATTGCATATTGCAGTTTTCAGCCTCTGAGACATTCCCAAATGGGAGTGTCACACCCATTTTCTGTACTTCAAACCAATCTATGGAGTGAACTCTGTGTTTAGCAACCAGTATTATCTTTCTGAGTCTTCTCATGCTTTTTCAACAACAGTTTATGTTGGAGCTGAATTTTCTCAAGATTCACTACTCAATCCAAATTGCAAAATTGAAGCAACAAAATTTTCAGTCATCGTCCCAGTCAGTGGTCAGTGACTGTGCATCATTATATTTGCTATTAATTTTGTTAAATATTATATGTTAGAAATATTTTTATGGTAGGTTACTCAGTTTAACCTCTTTTCCAATAAACATACACATTATATACCTTCTTTGGACATTACAGTTCTGCAAAAGGTGAAGAATATGCTATTGTCTTCTCACTTCTCTACACTTCTCAGGGGCTGGTGAAACAAGTCCTTTTTTCTTTACTAGACTGTCTTACTAGAAGTCTATCTATAGTCTGAAATGCCTCTAGGGAGCAAGAAAAAGGAGTAGGCCAGTGTTTAATTGTACTTCTGGTACAATTTATGTACTTCTGTACTTCTTATTGGATGAGATTAGACATTATGATTGGGATAACTGCAAGAATATCCATTAAACATTTCCCTGTGTTTTACTTCCTTTTCTTTTCATACAGTAGTTACTTTCAATCTTATAAAAGCTATTAGTAACATTTTCATAGGTGAAAAACAAATGGGCAACTGTTAGAACTTAAAACCAAGAAAAAAAGAGGTTGGCAATGATTTGCAGTATAGGTCATTAAATTAATGTTTTTTTGACTGTAAAATGAGGCTAGAGTATCACTGACAATTTAGCTGCTCTCCTTTGAGTTATTCTCTGACAAACAGTACAAGTTGCTAAATACACAAGGTAAAGATAGAGAGGAAAATAGAAAACCAAAACATTCCTCATCATTTTTATCCATAGACAGAAGCCTTTTTTTTTTTTTTTTTTTTTCCCAATAAAACTAAAAGCTCACGTCAAAACAAAAACCCCTCTAATTTCCACTGGGTAATGTGAAGTCTAATATTCATGTATTCTGAAACAAGTCATAGCCACTTGAAATATTTTGCTTACTGTGTTCTGCTAATATGTCTGTTTTGAAAAGTTTGACTACAGGCCAAGTTAGTCTGCTCTGTGGCAGCACCCCACAGAGAGCAGTAAAACTTCTGCATGCTTGCATTCTCAATTACATATCAGACTTGTTTGGTCTACTCTTTCACTGATAATATCTTGCTGTCTCCCATCTTGCCAGCCTTGGTGTTACATTTAACACAGAAGTGACATGACAGCAATAAACCACCAGTGTCAGAACACAGAAAAAATGGTGCTCAGTGCATTACAAACACAGCTTTTCAGGAGGGACTGTGGGTGTTAAAGGATAAAACTAAATAATGTTCTGAAAAAAAAAAAATCCCTTGAATCACAATTTTATTTTTTGAATTTAATATTTAAAATGAAAAAAAAACCGGTTCTATATTTCTCATATACACAAATTTCTAAAGATGGCAGAAGAATTTCGGACAAGAAAAGACTACTAGTATGTTTTGCTTCTTTTAACAACTATGTTTTGCTGCACAAAAAATAATGTACATACAACACGGCTGAAATTGCTTTAAACTTTTGAATGTTTCCATGAAGGAAGTAAATTTTGTCACACAAAAGCAATATTTCTTGCCTTTTTTTATTTATTTTTTTTGGATAACATCTTCTCAACATCTTAAGTAAATGAATGTATTGTGGAACTACAGCCCTGGTCCAGGCTCCAGAAAGCAAAGGCAGGGACTAGAAGAATAATGAAGCACTGAGGGTAGGAGAAGATCAGGTCCAAGACCTGAGGATGCACAGGAACCTGAGGGTGCACAAGTCCATGGGACCTGATGTGATACATCCACAAGTGCTGAGGGAATTGGGGGATGTCATTGCTAAGACCCAGGGAACTACAGGCCAGTCAGTCTCGCCTCTGTGCCTGGCAAGATCATGGAGCAGATCCTCCTGGAAACTCTGCTAAGGCACATGGAAAATAAGGGAGTGATGACAGCCAACATGGTTTCATTAAAGGCAGATTGTGCCTGATGAATCTGGTGTCCTTCTACAATGCGGTTACAGCATTGGTAGATAGAGGAAGAGCAGTTGACATCATCTACCTGGACTTGTGTAAAGCATTTGACACTGTCCCCCATGATATCCTTGTCTCTAAGCTTTGAACAACCCAGTCTACTGAAAGGTGTCCCTGCCCATGGTGAGGGGTGGGAGCGGGGAGCGGGGGGAATTAGATTATCTTTATGGTCACTTCCAAGCCAAATCATTCTACGATTTTATGATTTCCTGAAAATGCTTATTCTACATCAGATAAATTCATCCCTTTCATGCCTGTATTAAAATCTGTCTCTAGCTTGTCACTCTATCAGAACAAAATAAACAAAACCAAAGAGAAAAAAACTTCAGACTAAGCAGGAATCTGGTGAAGATGATTCTTACACTGGTTATAAGATGTTCCTATTCTGTATCCTACTCCATCTCCCATATCCTGCAGAAGACTTGAGCAGTCTCTCTTTTGAAATTTCTCTTTTGTCTGTGAATTCCATTTTGGGCTTCAGAAATGAAATTTAAATGAGCTTGTTTGGTTGTTGCAATGAAGTTTAGGTTTTAATAAATTCAGATTTTAAAGCAAAAATCCTATCCTATTTCTCCTTAGGACAAGGTATTATGCCACACATCTTCAGAGATGAAAACATGAAATGGCAGGTAGAATATCAAGAAGTGAATGCTTAGCATTTTGAGAGTGTTAATTAGATGCCTTCATGCTTTCTTTGTGATGAATATTTTGCCAATGGTTGCTAATTATTATAGCAATTAGGTTTAATAAGTTGGGAATTTCACAAGCTTAGGTCTTCTGGGTTACACTTTAGCCAATAGGGAATGGGTGTTAATTAAGGACAAAGAAGAGAAGAATTAAGAAGATTTGATGGGTTTAAGGAAACAGCAATTAAACAAAGTGTTAGAGTGATTTGCATATTTTAATAAGTCAAGAACTCTTGGATGTTTAGGAAAAAGATTTGTGTTTTCATTATTCACTGCATTTTTTTCCAAAAGGTCTTTTCAGATTTTAACACTTTGTCTGCAGAAACATGAGCTTTTGGGTACTGAATGTCAGTTGTAAAGTCCTTATTATTAGTGTTTGGAATTTGGTTCTAGACTTTAAAAAAGTAGTATTAGTACAAATATGAGCAATAGTAAAGCTTTCTCTTATTTACAGAGAACCACTGTGTTCTTCCAAGTATTGCATTTTACATAGAGAGATCATCCAGAATACCTCATCTGCATCTATGACACACTATGAAGCACTCAGAAACTTTATGTCCCGTCTCAAGCAGATATATGAACATAAGAAAATAATATTTCTGGTGAAACTGACAACAGTCAGGGCTTGTGGGAGAATAAACTTATCTCTTCCAATAATTAAAGAGTTAGATCGTTATATTCATCAATGTTTAGAAGTAGGACCATCAAACATTAATATTGTCTTTATTCATGGTATATGAAATAAACACCCCTGTTGATGTTAGGGAAACCCATCTAAAATTAGTTCCATGTGGCTATGCACTGGCTAAAAAGCATGCTGATGTGTTCAAAAGTAGTTTTACTTAGAAATCAGCTTTACTGTTCCAACAAATAGTTCATAGTTCATTATACAGGCATTTTAATTGTTAAAGATTTTGCAGCCTAAGAAAAGATCTTACAAAGCTTGTTGTAATGAAAACTCAAGTAGCACATTCCACTAATAGTGAATGTTCAGAACTAGCTGGTCAACACTGAATCAGTGTTCCAAAATGTTAGCAAGTAGAAGCTGATCTGGATGCAATTCATGTCAGAAGCACTGACATAATCTTAATGATGGTGTTCTTTTATGGCAATTAAACATTAATGACATTAGATATACCTGAGCCAAGAACAGTGTAAACTGTTGTGCTATGCTAGCAAGGAGCTGATGTGAGAAGCTGAACTTTTGTGTGCCAAGAATTACAGGACTATTGAAACCCACTAAAATATCAAACTTTAAATTGCTCAAAATATCACATATATAGGTGGGGACAAGAACATCCATGGAGCTCAATATAAGCCAGTTTTTGAAGTGGGTGTCAGACTAATTCATGAAGTGAGAGGAATATGATGAGGAAGAAGAGATGAAGAAGGACAGAAGGTAGACATAAAGAAATTTCCATGTGTATGGATCAGAGAACAAAGCCTGGTACAGTAGACAGCAATACACACTGCTGAGTGTGCAGGATGAGAATCAAAATGTCTGCCTGTGCCTCTTCCTCCCTGCCACCCCCCCCCCCCCCCCCCCAAAACCCAACAGTAGTTTTGTTACCAAAATTTAGCAAAAATGTAATTGTGTGGGGGACTATGCTCGTAGTCATAATAACATAATAATCTTAATTTTTAGGAATAACTCAGGCAGAAATACCTTGCCTTCTAGTGCTGTAGTTGTTAATTTGCCACTTCTCACAGAACAGACTGTCACAGGAAGTTTTAATGTGGCAGCACAATAAGAATAGGCATAACCAAAATAGCACTCCATAAAGTTGAAAGTTATCTGATAGAAATAATAGTACCAACCCACTGCTAGTCATACAGGCTTAGCCATCTGCTGCTACAGTTACTGTTTTTTTGTTGATTTGTCTGTGTGTGTTTTTGTGTGTGTGCAGCTTGAGCTCTAGGAAATATAATAAAGCATTTGTTCCATTTAGAAAGATGCAGTTGCAGTAATTTTGCTACAGGCAAAATAATAATAAAATCACCTTCTATTTCTCCAGTTGCTCTTTAGCTAACCACAAAGTGATTTCTCTGCATGCCTTGTCATTTCAAAATCAGACTCCTGCTGAAGTCTTCTTCATTTCTGAATCACATTTATCATAAATAGTAATTTATAAATAATCATTTATGCAGAAATGATCCCATTTCAGATACAGCAAGTGAAAACATCTTCTGCTGACCTAGCTGATCAACAGGGAGATGCTCAATCAAAGAGAGATGTAAAAGAAATAATGTGTCCTTTTCCACTGTAGATGGTGTGAAATAGAAATGTGCTGCCTAATCAGATAAAATTTAGAGATCTATAAGTAGGGTTTATATAAAACAAACTTTTTTTTTTTTTATTTTCAGTAAAATCTTTTCATTATGAAAATTTGATCAAGTAAAAAGTTATCCTTTAAGAACACTTTATAATACCTGATTTCAAGCTTTGGATATCACTGATATTTGGCATTTCTCTTTCACAGAACTTCTGTGAAGAGTTCATTGTCCCTTCCCAGTTATGAGAATTGAGGATGCCTTACCAGTATCATCTCATCTCACTCTTCTGTTTCTCTGTGCATTCTCCCATCTCCTTATAGCTGAAGGCACTGATACAGATTCTGGCTTGTGAGGTGGAAAGGAGGTGCATCAGAACACCTCAGTACTCAGTGGATGCAGTGTCTCTCTATCAGCGAGACACTTCGAATAAGAAAAGGAAAAGACATCTCTTTCTTTCATAAATATTCAAAATAACCCACCAAAGTATTGTTCCATTGAGTTGACAGTGTTAAAAAAAAAAAAAAGAACACAAGCATACAAATAAATGTAAGGGAAATGGGCAGAGAACAGTGTCAGAACAGTGAAGTCCCTTAAAAAGAAATATTTACTATTCAGTTTTGTTATGACTTTGAAAGGGTATTAGCTGTTACAGTTAAATACCATCATATGAACAACATTGTTACTAATACTGCACTTACATGATTATATGAACTGAATTATTGATCTAATGTAAGAATTCTGTGAAACCAGGGAAATTTTGGATAGAATCTGATGGTATGGTCAAGACAAAACTATACATAGTGCTTAAGGACAGGGGACAAGGGGACATTCTCTCAGTAAATAATTAGGTATCTGCTTGTAAGCCGTAAAAATCAGCTTCCACTCTGATCCACTCAAATGTCACTCTAATTTACCTATAGCACAGATCACTTAAACAATGTCTACCTTGTGTTTAATAACACAATGCCAAATTTTATCTATGTGATTATTAAATATCTGTCGTACATTGTACGATAAATTATTTTCCTATTGTCTATGATATTGGGTAGACAGAAAGTGATTTTTAGTGACACAGTTGCTCAGACCATTAAAATTATTTGGTGATAATTAATGAGCTCATGACTTCAGGCTGAGGACTTCATACTTATGACTACGTCCTACTTGATATTATAAATTGTTAGAGAAATGACCTTTAGTGACCTATGATAAAAATGTCAAATGTCATGTTTCTTCTATTCTGCAGTCAACAGTCCATACTTAATGAATGTTCTAAATTTCAAGACGGCAGCTCAAAAGGGTACTTGAATGGTGGAAATATAATATGGGAGACTGAAGACCTCTTGATAACCTCTCATGGAAAGGTCAAATGCAGGAACCGCTCATTTCTGTGTAGTGGTTCATAATGGCTGGTAGTTTTACTGTGCAAGGGTTATCTCTGTAAGGAAATTGCATTGGTTCATTTAGTGATTTACAGTCTTTCCAAATGAGAGCATATAATTCCTGTCAAGAAAGACAATCTACATCCTCTCTCATTATACGTTTAACTTTTTAAAATCTGCAATTTCCCTTGGTCATCTGTCTTTCTGACAAATGCCTCATGAACCTACTCTGATATTAAAGGCAGGCTTGAATTAAGAGATAGATGTTGTGTTTTAAAGATGAGATTTGGGCTATGATCACCAAGGAAAGAACTTAGTCATAAACCTTCAGATACTTTATCATTCAAATCTGAGAAGTACCTCTAATGGAGGAGGTGGAGTTGCTGAATTTTTTTGTGTGAATACTCTAGTACAAATAACTCTGCAAGGAACTGTTTCACCATTGTTATCTTTATAATTTCACTCTAATACAACTCACATTCAACTGGACCTCTCAGCTTATGTGTTAAATGGCACTTGTCAGATAAAGTCATTTGGGCTTTCTTTTCCAAGACCGACAGAACAAAGGTTATTGAGGAATCTGAAATTATAGTAGGGAGGAGGTAGAAAAGACACCTTTGTTTTGTCCATTAAGAGATCAAATTATCAAAGTGCAGATAGTGAAGTTCAGCTGTTAAATCTTTCCTCTGAGTTCCCTATTCTTGACATCCAGAGTGTGTGCTCATGACAGGATAGAACAGACAACTCCATTTGTATCCAATGTCTCTAAATTACAAACATGCCACCTGGAAATACCCTGAGTGCTCCAAAGCCCCCCAGACCACTTATTTCTATATCAGTCCATCAAACTCTTATTATTTACAACATTCATGTTTACATCACTTATTTGTCAATCTTTCTGAAATTTGAGGCACTGACTCAACAGTCAGACTTTGCTTATTTTGTATTTTGCTTTCAGAAAGTTGCCATGTATGTGATTTGGTATTTTATTGACCAAGAAAATATATTCATTACATCAGTGATAAATCTGAACTCAGTCACATCATTTAAGCAGTGTCTGATGAGTAAAACTGCATAGGTAGAGGAGAAGGTGAATAGAAAAAAAATATATATATATAAATATGTATTAAATCTATGACAATACTGAAATATTGTTGTGACAAAAGAAAATTAAAAATTTATCCAACTAAATCAAAGTATAGAGTTTCCAAAAGAACAGAATTTTTAAGGTAAAATATTGAATTTCAAATGATCTCTTGAAAGAACATAATTTCCTTTTTGCTTCTAAAGAAACCAGTATGTGTTGTGGAGGTAAAAGATTAATCTATCCACTACTAAAATAGAGCAACTCAGCTGTGTGTACAAAGAAAAAGTTTATTTAGTAAAAAAAAATGCATCTCCTCATTACTGAATACAGTGGCAATGGGTGAAGAGCTCACTGGTATGCATAACCAGTCAGTGGCTCTGTATTATCCCTGACATGACCACATCATCTAGCAGACTCTATCACCTCACAGTACATCCTACCATTACAGACACTGCTTAAGTGCTATTATTCACAAGGGATAAGATAAATGAGAATGTTGGGTCAGAGCCTTCCTCTCCAGTATAACAGACTTTCAAATTTTTTCTTCACCATCTGTTTGTATGCAGAATTGCATTTCTATACACTGAGAGAAAACTAAACCAGTGACAGCAAGTAGTGGTAACATATGGAGAATAATTTATATATTAATAAAGATAAATTTTCTTTGACATGTCTGTGCTTATACACCTCAATTTTCAGTGCTACTGCCTGTTTAAAAATTATGCATATGTAGAGATGCATACATCACTTACCTTGTACCTGAAGGACAAGGGCCTATGATGTATGGAAATAACAGCAAACAGAGATAAGTGCTAGAGGACCTGTAGCCATTGCCTTACACTTGGGAAGCTCTCCATTTGTTTACATGAATACAAGACACTCCTGTTTTACTGGCACTTAGTGCTACTGTAGCATCCCTAGCTGTAGCATCCCAAGTGGGTTGAAATGCCTAGTATATAAAATAGAATGAAAAAAAAAAAAAGAGGTATTCTATTAAACATTTTAATAAATATTGTTTTGTTTATTTTTATATTCTTAAATATATATTATATACTAAATATATGTACTAAATACTATAAATATATATAAATATATATAAATATATACTAAATACTATATAAATATAAATATAAGTAATATATATAATATATATATGTATTCATATTACTAAATATCGTTTTATTTATTTACTCATTATTATTATTTATGAGTTCTAAGATAACTTATTACAAAAAGCATAAGTGAAATAGGTAGAACTACCATGCAGTAACTGTGTTCACTGGTCTCAAACAGGTCTTTCTGGATGTAGCTATCTTGTTATGTCAGTTTGTAGTCACAGACTCCCTCATCACTGAAAATAGACTGATTTTAGCTCATGCTCTGTCTCTGTGTTGAAGCCAGCCAAGAAACCTAGGCCTGAGAATTGATGTATCACTTCTAATTCCTGTAGTTACAGACTATATACTTGTCTCACAGGCTCAAGCTAGTCTTCAGTTGAAGAACCTACACTTGAGATGAGACAAGCCAAGAGAGACTAGGACCCCTTAGAATCCATAGGAGATGACAAACCCATCTCCAATAACCCCTCAGAACAGAAACCCAGGAGAAAAGACATCATTGATTTCAGATTCATGTGTTTTGTGAATATTAATTGAAAAAGAACCACCAAAAACTATGTAAGCACCATCTTGCATAAAATATATGAAGAGATGAGAGACTACAATTTTTGCAGTTCTAAGTTCTTGATTCACACGTCAAGCCTGTTTCACTAACTTTTAATAGAGTCCATAACAATTATTTGCATTTATATTAATGTATTTTTATTCAATATAAACAATTCTAAATGTCTATTAGACATGCACTGAATGGTCACATCTAAAATGCAAAAAGAATCTACCTTTACTATTGTTTAATATTTTCTGTCTTCACTAGAGAAGATTCTGTCTTATTCAGTCATAATATATTTATTTCAGTACAGAAGCTCTTTTACTTGTAAGAATTCTGAAATCAGACTGTGTCTTTACATGCACTTTTTACATAGGTATATTTTTGTCTTTTGCAGTCAAACTTTCAGTTCTACCATGGCTGGGAACCTCATTCCTAACATCCAGAAGAACTTCAAAGTCTTCCATCCCTAGAAAATTTTCAGATTGTGATAGGAGTTTTCATTTTATGTGTGTAAAAATAAATAAATAAATAAATAAATAAAATAAAATTCTTCTAACAGCACAGCATGCCTCCCAACAACAATATATATTCAGAAAGGTAAAAAAGGTATTAATTACTTACAGAAGTCGGAACAGTGTTGAAGGGTACACACGTACCTTTGTTGAAAGTGAACTGATACGTCTTGACTAATATATATATACTTAAAATATATTATTTTAACCTTTAAACTCACTAATCCTCTCTTACATGGAGTTGTCAGCTTAATCCAAAAGAATCTTTCTATTTTTTGTGTATCAACCTAAAATTGTGGGAGGGTAGAAGGGTGGATATGCATGAGATAAGGATTTAAAACCACATCAAAGATGTCCAACTTTGATCTTGTAGTACGCCTTAAGTAAAAATCTTTCAATGTAGCTAACATCCTGTCCACCAAATGCATTGCAACATCTTTATTAATCATTAAGGTGAAATTATCAGGCTAAAATAAACACTATGGTCAATTATATATACTACTGTGATCTCATCAGTTTTTAGAGGAATGACACACATTCAATAATTATGTTGTTTCTGAAACCTCAATGCACAGCTGAATGCAGTTTCATATTGGGAATATGATGCTAGACAGTTGAGATCTTCTTGTTAAATAACGGGCTTGATTTCACATTTTTACATTTCTGCTTTACTGAAAATTCCATAGGTAGTAATACTGGAATATTAGCTGGGTATGACAAAAAGGGTGTTTAATCCTTAATGAGGCTGTCTTCACAGGGAAACAATCTTTCAAGTGGAGCAAACAAATTTTTCAAATCTACTAAATTTAATTCTACTGTAGAAGGCAATCGAGAAACCAACATATAGAATACTTTTTTGCCATCATAGTAGAGAGAAAAACAATAATTATTTTAAAATTTTATTTGTGATGTCTAAGCTTTCAGGAAGGGCTGATACACAGAAGATCTACATTCCTATGCTGTACGTAAAAGCTAGCAGCTTTAATTATTGTTTGGAAGTTTCAGGGAGACTAGACAGCCATTTGTGGCCTAATCACAACTTCCACTGGCATCTACAAGGGAAAAAGTACCTATGGTTCAACATTACTCAGCCAAGTATTCCATCTGTCTGTGTTAAGAGTCTATAAATATAATGTGTTTGAAAGTTTTGAAAGTTTTATAATGTGTTTTGAAAGTTTAGGAGAATGAAAATAAAATTTCCAGAAATTCTAGCAAATCCTCTCCATGTATAATAGAACATAATTACATAATCATACTACTTATGTTAATGAAATCTTCTCAGTGTATCATGGAAAAATTGAAACATTTAATAAATCTTTTTTTTTTTTTTGGTTATCACATAAGAATTAAAATATTTCAAAGTTATCAAAAATGTATGATCCTATCAGTGACCTATTAAAACAAAGACAGCATGTAAGACAGTTTCACAAGATAAGTTATTTAGGAGTTTTCCTGGGATGGAAAAGTTCACGAATCCAAATAATCCTAGAATTAAATCCATCTATTTCTCTGTCCTAGCCAAGGTTAGGTCATATCTGCTGTTGGGTGATACATGGTCTAACAGTTAGACATTTTGTATTCTGACTTGATTTAGCATCCTAGTATTGTAGGGAAAGAACGGAAGGAACTATATAACATAATCATTTAGATATTGTGGATAGGCTACAGAATTGATCATATACTTCTTTCCCTACAGAACTTCTTCTGTGCTCAAGGACATTAGGTGATGTTGGATATTTTTTCTAGTAGCTTGTCACAGAAGTTAAAGAACGAGGTGAGAACTGCAAGGAGCTAGGGCTACCACACTAACATGGAAATTCAAGGAAGAATCTAGGCTACTTCCTTTATAATATCATCTCATTTAGCCTATGGAATCTAAATCCATTTTTTGCTGCATTGCAAACACTCACAGTAGCTGATCCAGAAGATACAGACATCTATACTGCCTATGTCTCCACTGCCATCTAAACAACGCAGACAGTCATCTAAATGTTGTCATCATGTTCTCCCAGACTGAAAGGAAGATCCAGTTTCTAACCACTCAGCCTGTGGCTGACACACTGAAAACCCAGTAGAGTTCCTGATCTACAGTTTATGCAGGTATTTGACAAAAGGACACACTCTCCAACTCCTGAACATAGAGTTGAACTGCTGTACTGAATTATTTTCAGTAATCAAAGGGGACTTGTAAAAAAAGATGGAGAGCAGCTTGTTGCTTGGGCAAACAATGGGGAAGAACAAGAGGGAATGGTTTTAAGCTGAAAAGAGGTGAGATTTAGATTAGATGTTAGGAAGAAATTTTTCATTCAGAGGGTGGTGAGGCCCTGGAACTGGTTGCCCAGAGAAGCTGTGGATGCCCCATCCCTGGAGGTGTTCAAGGCCATATTGGATGGGGTCCTGGGCAACCTGATCTAGTGGGTGGTGTCCCTGCCCATGGCAGGGGGGTTGAAATTAGATGTGCTTTATGTTCTTTATGTTCCTTTCCAACCCAAAACATGATTCTATATGTACTTCATACATGTCATGGGTAACAGCTGATAATTCCTATCTTGCCTCTGTCTTGCCTTCTTTTTTTCTAAATTGGAAAAACATTATTCGTTTTCAGCTTCAATTTAGTAATTGATTAAAATTAAACTTTACCTATCTAGTGAGAGTGCTTTCTAACCACAGACAACAAAAGTATTTTTCCTTGAAATTTGAACAAAGATGTACTAAGTGATCCATCTTATATTTTATTTTTATGTTGGATGTTGAATCATCCAAGTTTATCCTTTATTTTAGAATTAAACTATAATTTTTTGCCTTTATTGAACAGGCAGGAGGGAAATAAAAACAAACAAAAAAATAATAAAAAGAATGCATTCTGCCATCAAACTGAAAGAATAATTTAATGTATTTCATCAAAATTAAAGGGGAATAGAATTCAAGAAAGGGAAGAATCTGGAAGAAAGTGATCTCTAATGAGCAAGGTTGGTTACTGCATGCTAGTATGGTATGTTAGTATTTTTGAAAGAGCTGGTGATAAGATTAATAAGCAAAACTTTATTAATGTCTATGTAAATATATGCATACACTAATTGGAATACTACAGTAAAGTTCAACTTCATTAATCGAGAGTTTCAAATAATATTGCAGTTACTTTGAATTCCCCATCTTCTTCCAAACAGCCAGTTGTTCTGAGACTATCTATGCCTAATGACTTTGGGAGAGCACTAAAGCTTTCACATTATTCACAAATTAATTGTGTAATAATTTGTGATTATTTTCAAAGTGTATGACATACTTGGATATAAGAAGGTCCAAGAAGAGAGTTTCTTGTGCTCCTGAATAAAGTTTTTTTGGGTGTCTGTTGGGAGTAGGGTTGGAAGGAAGGAAGGAAGGTGGAAGGGGGTGTTGCCCAGTCTCCCGTTAACAAAGTGGCTGGGGTTCCAGTAGGTGATGAGACAAGGGTTTGTAACAGTGAGTCTCAGCAGAGCACCTGAAAATAAGAGGGCATTCTTCTTGAAAGAAGCTATTCTGAATTACATAATATTGCAAGAGAAATAAAGGGAATTTCAGTTCTTAAAATGGAAAAATGGTAATGGGAATATTGTTTTTACATGTATTTTTACCTATTTCAGTTCTACCTGTCTGGGACAGGTTCTACCTGTTATCTCCAGCTGCTGGAAGCTAATAATGAGCAGAAATTTTGAAATGGTGAAGCTGGGCTGTCATCTGGGATTGGATGATGGTTTTTCTGCAGTCATTATTCTCATCTGAGTACCTGATGAAGCAATCACAGGGGTTAAGAGTACAGGGCAGATGAAAGTCTTATGACTCGTCTAAGAGCTATTCTTATTCTCTAATCAATGACTACATAAGTATTTTATACAAAGTAGAACAGCTTCAACAGGAGGAATAAAGAATACACCCACAATCAGTCTTAACTCAGTATTAAGGTACTTTGCCATCAAATAGCAGATTTCCTTATAGAGAGAAAAAAAGCAATAGGGTTCATTCTGAGCTTTCTGAACTGCTAATGCTAAGCTGCAGTTTCTGCCAATATATCCTCTCATTTTTCTTTCCATCCAAACTTTTTGTGTACTTTAAATTTATAATAGCTTCAGGATGATAAAAAAAAAAAAAAAAAAGTATGATGAAATCCTGAAAAAAAAAAGCAAAATCACTTACTCACCATACCCCTGCCTTCTGTAAAAAAGTATGAAAAAATATAATATTTTACAACTGCACTTTTTCATCTGCTTGAAATGACTGCAATGTATAATGACTACATAGACAATCCCCTCCATTTTATGAGCCTTAACTTCCTAACAGAAATAGTAGGGAACCCTCATAGAGAAAAGAATGGTGATTTACAAAAAATCTGTAGATAGCTTATCTCATTCCATTGGTAGAAGCGTATAGTCAATAAGTAGAGACATCAGTAAATTGGGGTGAAAAAATGAAGAAACTTAAATTAAAATATTAATTTATTTAAATAAATTAAATTAAATTATTTTTAATTCAGATGTGAAAGGAAGAACCATATAAGAATGAATTTTTTCTACAAAGAATTAAATCATTATATGTTGGACACAGAATGATCTTCACTAGTTATTAAAATAAGAGAATAAACTAATTAGACTGTTAAGTGATGAAGAATACCACATCATATTAAATATGGATCCACCTTTTAAACACAAGAGGAAAAATCAGTGGTTCAATTTTGAATTAATGTAGATATTTGGTATACAAATATTCCTAGTCAAAACCTATGCTTTATGCTTGTCTGAAAGGATTATCAGGTAGTTTGAAAGAATGAATAAACTGTGACCCACAAGTTTATTTCATTGAATGTTCTGATAGATATAATTTAGTGTGAGACATTACACAGAGTTGATGCATTCAGTGTCTCTGCTGAAACTTTGCACGTGACAATCAACATGAAGTAGTCATGAACTGGCTTGCAGCTAATGCAAGACTAGGAAATCCTTTCGTTTTAATGTGAGGAAAGGAGAATGGACATCAGTTTCCAAGTTATTTGGGAACTGATACATTCACTTACAATTCCACTTTTTGGAAGCTGTGATCCACTAGATCTTGGCTACTCAGGCTACTACATCAGGCTACTGAATTTGTGCCCAGAGCAGAAATGGAGACACAAAGGGATGCAGATACTTATTCTGAAGTTAAGAGTTACGAATGCTTAAATGTTGAAATTTCTTGTCTAAGTTCTTCCACTGAAGACAGAAGCAAATACATGTTTTTATTATTATTATCTTTCTTTCTTTCTTTCTTTCTTTCTTTCTTTCTTTCTTTCTTTCTTTCTTTCTTTCTTTCTTTTTTCTTTCTTTCTTTCTTTCTTTCTTTCTTTCTTTCTTTCTTTCTTTCTTTCTTTCTTTCTTTCTTTCTTTCTTTCTTTCTTTCTTTCTTTCTTTCCTTTATCTGTCGTATAAGTAGAAGACTTGTTGCAGTCTAATTTATTTGGAATCAAATCTGAAAGTTTGTGTTTCAGATTTTGATAATGCAGGCTAACATTTATTTTGGAGTTTAACTTAAAGTGAGTAGATGAGAATCATATGATGCAGCTGGAGGAAAGTGGGGAGCTTGATTGTTCAATGAATGTAATGCTCTGGAATATTATAGTTAGAGAAAAGTTGTCTAAATAGCTGAGCATAAAATCAACTTAGGTTTTCCAGATTTGGACCAGAATTACACAACTGGAGAAGAGAGAGAAGCATGTGTTTTTTGCAGCATACTATTTGTTGTATTAGGATTTTGCTTGTTAAGATGCTATTGATCTGAGTTGTCTGCTGGATTAGAAGCATTGTGTACAATTACAATTAATCAGGAAAAAAAAAAATTCTGGTGGCTGAGGCCCAGTAGAAGTATTTTCCATATGGTAAACTTTCACTGAGGAAATTAGTATAAATCTCTTATAAATCCACAAATATGAATAATGGAAAATATTCAAAATCCAGGGCCCTGCTCTGAACAAATGGGCTATGCCCTGACATCTGTCTTTCAATGTATTTCTCCCTGAGGGTTCAGAACCACACAGTTGTGCCATAAATAAAAGTGATGTGCAAATGCTAGCAGAATATTACTTCTACAATATTCATTTCGTCTCATCCTGGTGGTGTAGGCTGTATAAAGCAAACAATCAGATCCCCATTGATAGAAATATCAGTATCAGCTCTACCACTCTCTATTATTTCTCTTCCTGGAAAGAAAGTGTTCATGCAGAGGCTGTATCAACACAGGCGTATGTAATGTATAGAATACTGCTTATAACTTCTGCATGTAAAACCCTCACTGAAATTCCATTTTTCTTCCTATTTTTTTTTTTCTAACAGTTAACAGCTGTGCAGTGTCTGTGCTTACAGCACAGTAAAGCAGATGATTATTGCTCTCTACTACATCAGGTGCATCCATATGAAATATGGAAATGCTCAGGTATGACAGTCAGATTTAAGACAGTATTTTGAAAGAACATGTTCCTCCATCATGGTATTGACTTACAGTAAGTATGCAATAGGCTTAGGAGCTAATGATCCTTTTGTAAACCTAAAAGAGAATAAATTTCAAGGGTTACAGACTGGGAAAAGATGATAGAAATACCAACTCCAAGGTGAAAGACAACTGAAAAATATTTGAGATAACTATTTATTTATTTAGTATTATTAATTATTTTTTTCCCAATATAATGGTGGAACAAATTTTCAGGTTTAGCAAGGATCAGATAGATGTCATAACCCTGTTATGTCATCTGTTAAGGACTTTTAAAAATCATAGTAAGGTAATAATATCCCTAATACCAAACACATTAACATATGAAAAAAATAAATAAAACTGTTATCATAATTTAGGAAATCAATTTCCTTATGAAAGATGTATTTTATACATGATGTTATGACTTCCTCTTTTCCTCTTTTCTTTTTTTTCTTTTTCTACTTCATACTCCTAGGAAGGTTATTTTTATTTTGAAGCAAATAGATTTAGACTTCGATATCTGCCCATACTTTTTGTTGTACATGGGTATTCCTAATACATAGCAGTAACAAAGTCGTAAAATTAATGATAAGGGTGTGTTCCCTCAGTGTCACAGAGGCTCAGGGTGCATGCATCCAGAGTGCTGGCAAGGCATTCAGAACTTTTTAACAGAATATCATGCCGAGGAACTGCTGAAAATCAAGTACTCATGGGCTTTCTATAATCTAGGTAACAATGTAAATTAGAAATTGATCATTATCTAAAGCATGGAGTGCCTGACTCAAACTTGTATGCCTGGAAATCCTAAATGTAGTATAAAAAAGGTAGATGCCATACTTTATGCTAGAAAATTATTACTTAAAAGATTTTATTGTAGTCTTCTGCACAATTAGCCTAAAAATTTTCTCTGGATGAATTTTGTTCCATTTCATGAACTTTCTTCCTCTCTTCGATGTTGAATATAAGTCTTTGGATGCTCCACCTTTATGATTCTATGATTCTATGGTGGGGGAACAACTACAAACTGCAATGAGACAAAAAAAAAAAAAATGAAATAAAAGACACAGGATATATGAAAGGCTTTTTTTGTTTTGTTTTGTTTTCTGTTTTAAATCTTTTCAGTTTTAAAAGCTATTTCTTAAATTGACAAAAGTTTCCCCCATATAAAAAAAGTTGCCACTAAATAGTTTTATAAACAATATTTCTCCCTAAGGTGTTCTTTAAACAGAAATTTGTTTGAAAGAAGATTTTAAAGGATATTCTTTAAAGCATGGGTCACTGATCATCCATGTCTTCAGCACTTACACTGTTTTGTAGCTCCATGTTCTCAATTTACTTTTTGCTTAGGGTGCAAAGCACACCTTATTCTTTCAACAATGAGTTAGTTGAAAATCAGGGATATCTCACTCAAGGTTCCCAGAGGATTTTCAGGCACCTAAGGCTGACTCTGAATCATTAGTTCATCGTTCTGGTAAGTTGAAGTACATTCAGCTAAGTGCAAAGTGTTCAGCTGCCTGTCTTTCAGTGGGAAATGCACAGATGCACTCCTGGACATTAGCACAATAATATACCCATGGGAATCTGAATTTTCCATTACCACTTGTATCTTTTCAGCTTGCTTTTCCATTACCACTTGTATCTTTTCAGCTTGCTTTTGTACTTTGCAGCACCAAAGACTTTAGAAGCAAATTGATGGACCAGCTGTAGAGTCAGCCTAGGTAAATACCACGCATACTGTCACTTCTAACAGTATAATTAAACACGAGTTAGAATTTGCAATGTGTTGACATTTTATCAGTTAAGGATAGGCAGGGGAGAGAGAGAGAAAAAAAAAAAAAGAAATAAAGCTTCTGTGATATTATTTAATTCCATGAGGTCACTCAGAATTATGGCTTTTTGTTATGTTTTATATATAAGAAAATCAGTTATTATTATTATTATAATAATCATCATTATTAATTATAATTATTTATTATTATTAATAATATTAATAATAATAATCTCTTATGCATTTATATTGTTATTGTTGGTCTTGATTGTGTTTTTGTTGTTGTTTTGTTCTTTGTTTTTTTTTTTTTGTGGGGGTATAATGTAAGAAGTTCAATAGATTTTTTTTTTTTTCATTGTGAATTTTCATTTTATATTTTGCTTCACAGCTATGCTTTTCCAGCTTTTGCTGGAAAGTAATTACAATTCAGTCAATTCAGCTTATGTGTGGTATCTGCAGTTTGGTAAATTCTCTAGTGCATCTTCTGAAAAAAAGATTTTCAGCTTACTTAGACAAGATTAGATTCTCCACTTGCTCTACTCCCTGTAAGAGTCAGCATCTTTGTGATAGGTAGTTTTGAGTATAAATGCTGGGACAGAGTCTCTTGGCAGGATTTGCCACAGAGGTGACACATTCTCCTCTTGGCAGTTGACACCATGGAGATGACACATTTTCCACCAGCAAATACCTAAGGGAAACTTATAATTAGTTAGCCTTCCATGATCACCATAGTTGTTATAGTTTAGTTACAGCAGTACCCTGAAGCTGAACAAGGATACTGATACATGCTTCTAGTCAATCCTAGTTATTTTTCCTCAAGCATTAAGACAATGGGAAAGAAAACAATTGGGTTTATTCCTTGAGTTGTTTCTGGGAAGAGGAAAATGCTACCAGCTTAAAGTTGAAAAACAAAATGACCAAACATATAAAAACACTGAAACAGTGAAAGCAGGCAAAAAATGAAAGATATACTCAGATACTAGAAGAAGGTGTTCCAGCTTGACAATCTGGAAACATTTTACTTGATACAAGTTTAGGATAAACTGAAACTGGTATGCAACTGGCTTCAAACTGGCTTCAGATGGGATTTTTATTATTATTATTGTTGTTGGTTATTTTATTTTACTTTATTTTTATTTTATTTTATTTTATTTTATTTTATTTTATTTTATTTTATTTTATTTTATTTTATTTTATTTTATTTTATTTTATTTTATTTTATTTTATTTTATTTTATTTTATTTTATTTTATTTTATTTTATTTTATTTTATTTTATTTTCCTGTGGACTTATGAGTTGTGATTCCTTCCTTTTTCCTCAGAGAAGGCGAAGGAAAAGAAATTGTGAAGTTCGGACTGATGGAAGTTTGGAGTATTTTGTCTGCAAAGTATAGCTTAGTATATATTTATCTAACAAATCGCATTATTTATTGCCTGATTACAGTTTCATTATATTTTGTCACTACTTATATTTACTTGTAAACTCTGACTTTAAAAATTCCTCTGTAGACTTTGACATAACCAATTCCAGATTCCCATCTGCTAGCAACTCTGAAATATTATTACTGTTTTCTATTTAAGAAATTAAATGAAGCATGCTGTAAAGGGACAATAGCAGGAGCCTAGAGACATTAAGAAGGCAACATACCTTGTCAGGTTAGTTTTATTTCCTCTAAAATGAAATCTGTAGGTCAAGACAGGCCATTCTTGTCAATCAGGCCTTTCTTTAATCCCTATGTTAAAGTAGTAGATGTAGCTGGAACACTGGCCTGGCTAGGCAGAGGTGATACTGCATTGTAGTGAAGGAAAAGAAAGCTCTTTTGTCTCAACTGTGTGGTGCCAACACCCTCTTGTCATACTGCACTCCATTTTTAACTCCGGCGATCCAGCTCTGTCTGGAAGAAAATAGTGGTTCAATATTACCCCAGCAGACACTTTATAGACTTCAGAACGGTCTATAGATGCCCAAAACTGCTCCAAAGTTGTAGTAGTTTGTAGTAGTCTTTTTTTTTTTCCTAGTTCTTTCACTTTTGTTACTGCCAGATCTTATTATAATAGAAACCACGTTTCTAACAATACAGTATGTTGAACTGAATCAATAAGAAAGAGAATTAATGAAGAAAATATATTTATTATTCTCTAAGACAAAAAAAAAAAAAAAAAAAAAAAAAAAAAAGCTATCTTCATGTTTTGATTACAGGATATATTACAATAATTACTTCAATAGAAAAAAATGATGTCTGTTAATCAACACTTCATTTGAGCCAGCTTTTGCCTCATCTGAAAAATTAATGAAACTTCGTAAACTGATAAATTGCATTTTGAATACCAATAAAACATTTTAATCTTTAGTTTTTAAATGAGTGACAGTTGAACCAGTATAATGAGAATCTGTTTTGAGGAAAATGTTAAAACTGAAAAATAGAGAAAAATAAAAATTAAAACCATTACAGAAAAGTAAAATATTGACTTTGGGGAAATGGAACACATAAAATAGAACATATATCATGACATGACTTTGGACATAAAACTTGGACATAAGTTTTATATTTTCAGGTGTTATCTATTAGCAGAAATCTATAGTTCTCTACACTGAAACAAATAGTTTGCTTTCTTTACCTCACTTACAAAGTTGTATCTTGGAAGGGGGCTCAATAGGCCTGTGAAAAATGAGTCTGGCTTATGAACAGAACAGTATTGCAGAGAACTATGATAGAGAGGCCATCAGCCTCTCTGACTTAGTGCTTTTTTATTTTTTTGTTTTTCCTTAGGAATTACAATGGTGTCATACTCTCATACAGTAATCTGGCACATGAATGAAGAGAACAGATGGGGGACATCTTAGAAGAATCTAGTAATAAAAAGATACCAAAATAACCCCCTAGACTTCAGATAAATTATTATTTAAATTCTCATAAAATATTATTTAAATTCTCATAAATGATTAGTAGACAAAGTATGGTCTAGAAAGCCATGGACAATGGATCCCAATCTAGAACACATTTTAGAGTACATGTAACACTCAGCTCCTCAGTCAACAGACATGAATCACCTGCTGAAAAGTATGTTTGTTAAGAACAATTCTCAGTCCATATACTTTGAAACTAGTGAACATTATGTGAATTTACAGCACAGTTATTTCTCTGAGTATTTTTCTTTCAAGTCAGACTGAAGAAATATCACTATCAGAAATATATTAATTAGTAACTGCTAGGTTTACACTTCAAGTACCAAATGCTGTTTCAGATATGAGTTTAACAAATGATAATTCAGAAAAAAAGATAGATAGAGCAAAAAGACTACAGGTGTCATTCAATTTTAAACTTATTGTTTTTTTAGACACACATATCATAGGGTATCATGCATAAAATAAGCTCAGCTTAAAATTTAGATAGTTTTTCTGTTCCCTCTTTTCAAACTTATTCCTCAGATTACCAAAGAAATTGGTTGTAGACCTCGGAGCATTTTGTACATGGCATTAAATACAGGCATTTCTGAAAAAGGTGGTTTGGTGTTCTCTGACTGCTTAACAAACCATTTATCTGTTATTTATTTATTTTCACTTGTGACATGATTTAATGTGCAATAAAATTTCTGTTAGGAGATTTTTCCAGCTGAAAATATCTCCGAAAAGGAAAGTTTCCTTTGAGGTTGTTGGATAATACACAGGAAAAAATGAAACAATTCATATCCCATTGGTCAAAACTAAACTAAACAAAAAGAAGTGAGCAAAAAAATCAACAACAACAACAACAAAACTACAAGGATGTACTCCCATCATTTTTAGCTTACAGTGCAAACAACAAAATTATTAAAAATTATGATCTTTTAATTTAGATTGTGTAGCAGATGATTACAACTCTATTTAAAATGATGTTTCCTTTAACATGTTTTATAGCACAAAGCGAGCCAAAGTGAGCTCTCAGTGCAACGGATTATTATTATTTTTTTTTTTTCCTGTATCAATGTATATATTCCATTAAAACATATGGGAAGTAAAAAGAATTTTGGCAAGTGTGCCTCTACAGAGGAATCAAGTCTGTAAGAAGACTTGGCTGTAGAATTTATTTCATGTCAAAATGGATTACAGATTCAATCCAGTAGGCAAGAATTCTCATGTGCTAGCAAGAATTTTGTTTCCAGAAATGAATTAATTTTTGAAATGTTGTTTGGCTAAATTTGTAGTAGAGTATGTAAATAGACGTATGCTTCTGGACTGAATAAGATCATGTTTTTAACTCATTCGGGTTGGAATCAAAACGGAATAATTTTAGCAACCTTACTAAGCAGGGGTATACCATGTTTGTAAAAAGTATCTGTGTTTATTCAGATAGACTAGTGGTATTCCAACTGCATTCCACTGAATATTGGATTTCCATCTTTCTTTGGAGATATATGAAATGAAGCTTATTCTGAGAGACAGTATGTGACACAATATGACTGACTGAAATTCTAGATAAGTGCACCAAAAATGGAGCTAAACATTAACACTCAGAAGAGAGGACTTCGCTAAGGTGGCAGCGAAATTAGCAGAATGAAATTCTACCCTTTTTTTTTTTTTAAAGAACAACTTAGGGATACTGTAGCAAGATAGGATGAGAGTAACTTATAATTAAAAGATGATGGAAAAGCAGAGCAATCCTCATAGATTTTCCCTAAAATAGCCTCAAAGCTGTCCAGAGCTCCTTTTCCTAAATGTTTGTATGAAAGTCACATTCAGACCAAATATTATAGATTTTTGTGTTTCAAAATGCTAAATTTTAATTAAAGTATAAAATACAACTAGTGAACTCTCACCCAGAATTAGAATTTGAGGAGCAGATTATATTTTTTTATCTCTTTTAGACTGCTCACACAAGCAGAGTAAGTATTTTTTCTCTTCTCTTACATGTGTGATAAGCAAAAGTTTTTACTTTCAGAGCAGCTAGACTGGGTAAGTAATTTACTATTCTCTGTAGGAAAAAAAGTTTCAGAAGTTTCTGTGTAAAGCAGTGAATATAAGTCCAAGCATAATAAGGAATACTAACAAGATCCAGATTAAAAGAAAAGAACAAACAACCAAACATTGGTGTTTCAACTGAAAAGCAGGAGTACTCAGGAGTTTACCCTGTGTTTCACATATGTCATTACTGATTTGGGAGGCAAGATTGCCACAAAAATATTTGCTTGGTTTAGAATGATGTACAAATATTTAATCATGAGCAACATGTATAATTTGCAGAAATTCAAAATGGAGACAGGATTTATGAATGCAGATGTTTCCCCCAGATCCTTTGTTTTATCCCAAAGAATTTATCATTACACAAAATATCACAAACCAGATTTGTTAAAAGTTAAATAACCATATTTCTATAGTCCACTCTCACCATGGAAAATCTACTAGTTCTTAAAATCCCTATGGTCTAGAAAGAAATTTTATTTATTTATTTAGTCTTCCAGGAAGCTTACTTCAGCACAGAGACTTGGATTTATTGCAGTAGCTTAAATCATTAAGTAGCTAAATTAGCATATGACAGTCATAAATTTTCCATAATTACCAAAGTGCACCCCAAAGCAAGATTCTGATCTTAGATGAAGTAAATTTGACATCTGGAAATTATCTGTTGCTACTTAAATGAAGCTTTCTAAACTGAATCGGTGTGTCCAAAGAATGACAGTGAAGCTCGTGAAGGGTCTAGAAAATTCAATAATTAAAGTTGTGTTTTTGCAGTGGAAAATTCTACTAACCTTGAATATTCAATAGTGATTGCACAGTCAAAAGGGTAAGCCTTATGAGGAGTGGCTAAAGAAACTGGGGTTATTTAGCCTAAAGTAGAAGCTCAGGGAAGACCTTATCTCTCTCTACAGCTACCTCAAAGGTGGGTGTAGAGAGGTGGGGGTCAGTCTCTTCTCCCACCCAAGCAACAGGTAATAGGACAAGAGCCTCAAGTTATTCCTTGAAGTCTAGATTGGATATTAGGAAAAATTTCTTCACTGACAGGGTTATGAGGCATTGGAACAGGCTGCCCTGTGAAGTAGCTGAGTCACCATCCCTGGAGGTATTCAAAAGATGTGTAGATGTGGTATTTAGGGATTTGGTTTAGTGGTAGATTTGGCAGTGCTAGGTTAAGGCTTGGGCTTGATGATCTTAGCGGTCTTTTCCAACCTAAATGATTTTATGATCCTATGAATAATAAAATGTGCAGCTTTTAACACTTACCAATTTTTGCTCCTAATACAGATGTTGCCTGGAGTAAAGACTGGAATTATGAAACTTTTTGGATGCTACCACTTACAGGCAATGTCCCATATAGATCTCATGCACAACTGAGTTGTTTGAATTGCAATGTTCTCTTCATGTCTTCTAGAAATGTCTTGTGACATTCCGGTGTTGTTTTTTGTCAGTTTTTGTATTTTTTTTTCATCATTGGAAAAGGCTCTTTGTGTTGTGAAGAGTATCACCTAAAGTATTATTTTCCTCATGACAAGGAGAAGATTGCAGATCCCACTTTGCTCTGAACATAACCTAATTTTCCTTAGTTATTCTAATCGATATACCTAAAACACAAAGCAATATTTACCAAGCTATCTCTGATTATATTATGTGTTCTTCAATTTATTTTTCCAAATTCATAATGGAAAAACAGTCTTTCTGAAAGCTCCACCAAGTGAACTTTACTATAAAAAACAGAACCCTACTGCCTGAAATAATTGCTTGTAAATTGCAGGATCAGGACCAAAAAATTAATATTCTTAGGCACATGCAGGAAATCAGAGGAAGTGGAAGAAAACTAGAGGATGAAACTGAAATATAAACGTCAAGACACAACATATGAAGTACTAAGTAGCATATCTTGGATTTTGGATATCTGGACCTGCTCCAACAATCCCACATCCTTCTTGTGCTGTGGACCCCACACCTGGATGCAGCACTCCAAGTGGGGCTTCACAAGGGCAGGGAAGAGGGGGACAATCACTTCCTTTGACCTGCTGGCCACTCCTCCATTGATGCAGCCCCTGATGCAGTTGGACTTGTGGGCTGCAAGTGCGCACTGCTGGCTCATATCAAGCTTTTGATCCACCAGAACCCCAAGTGCTTCTCTGCAGGGCTGCTCTCAATGAGTTGTCCACCCAGTCTGTGTTCATGTCTGGGATTGCCCTGACACAGGTGCACCACCTTGCACTTGGACTTGTTGAACATTATTAGGTTCACATTGACACAATTGTCAAGCTTGCCCAGGTTCCTTTGGATGGTATTCCTTCCTTCTGGTGTAGCAACTGCACCACTCAGATTGGTATCATTTTGCTGAGGGTGCACTTGATCCCACTCTCTATGTCATTGATGAAGATATTAAACAGCACTGGTCCCAGGACAGACCCTTGAGGGACATCAGTCATCACCAGCCTCCACCTGAACATAGAGCTATTGACCACTACTCTGAGTGCGACCTTCAAACCAATTCCTTATTCACTGAATGGTCCACCCTTCAAATCCATACCTCTGCAATCTGGAGAGCAGGATGTCATGTGTCAAAGGCCTTGCAGAAGTCCAGGTAGATGGCATCGATTGGTCTTCCCTTGTTAATTTATGCAGTCACTCCATCATAGAAGGCCACCAGATTGCTGAGGCGTGATTTGCCTTTGGTGAAGCCATGCTGGCCGTCTCGGATTACCTCCTTGTCTTACACATACCTTGACATTGTTTCCAGGAGGATCTGATCCATGAGTTTCCCAGGCACAGAGATGAAGCTCACCAGCCTGTAGTTCCCTGGGTTTTCATTTCTACCTTTTTTTTCCTACTCTTTTTTTTTTTTATTGGGAGTGATGTTCCCTTTTTTCCAGTCACCAGGTACTTCACCTGACTGACAGGATTTTCCAAATATGATGGAGAAAGACTTGCTGACTACATCAACCAGTTCCCTCAGACCTTGAGATGTATGTCATTAGGCCCCATAGAATTGTACCTGCTCAGTTTCATCAGGTGCTCTTGAACTTTGCTTACAATGGGAAGCACTTTGCTCCCTCAGCCCTCATTTTCATGGTTTTGGAAACGAGAGTCAAAAGAAGTCTGACTGGCAGTGAAGACTGATGCAAAGAAGTTATTAAATACCTCAGCCCTCTCCGTGTCTGTTGTTACCAGTTCTCCCTTCTTGTTACACACAGAGGCATTAACTCACGGGGAAACGTTGATAAGGGTTGCATATTTATTCTGTAAACTTGGTTCATTAATTGTTTTACACTATGTTGTAGATCACAGAATCACAGAACTGAAGGGGTTGGAAGGGACCTCCAAAGATCATCGAGTCCAATCCCAATCCAAAGCAGGTTCCTTAGAGCAGGCTGCCCAGGTAGGCATCCAGACAGGCCTTAAATATCTCCAGAGAAGGAGACTCCACAACCTCCCTGGGCAGCCTGTCCCAGTGCTCCGTCACCCTCACTGTGAAGAATTTCTTTTGCATGTTGGTGCGGAACTTCCTGTGCTCTATCTTGTGACCATTACTCCTTGTCCTGTCCTTGCAAACCACTGAAAAGAGGTTGGCCAAATCCCTCTGTCTTCCACCCCTCAGGTATTTATACACATTGATGAGATCCCCTCTCAATCTTCTTTTCTCCAGGCTGAACAGATACAGGTCTCTCAGCCTTTCCTCATAAGGAAGATACTCCAGGCCCTGAATCATCTTTGTGGCCCTCTGCTGTACTCTTTCCAGGAGATCCCTATCTTTGTACTGGGGAGCCCAGAACTGGACACAGTACTCCAGGTGAGGCCTGACCAGGGCAGAGTAGAGGGGGGGGATCACCTCCCTTGACCTGCTGGCCACGGTCCTTTTAATGCATGCCAGGATCCCACTAGCCCTCTTGGCCACAAGGGCACAGTGCTGGCTTATGGTCAACCTGTCATCCACCAGGACCCCCAGGTCCTTATCCTCAGAGCTCCTCTCCAGCAGGTTGTCCCCCAGCCTGTACTGGTACTTCAGGTTGTTCTTTCCCAGGTACAGGACTTTACACTTGCTCTTACTAAATCTCATTTGGTTCTTCCTACCCATCTCTCCAGCCTGTCCAGGTCTCGCTGAATGGCAGCACAGCCTTCTGGCGTGTCAGCCACTCCTCCCAGCTTTGTGTCATCAGCATACTTGCTGAGGGCAGACACTATTCCCTCATCAAGGTTGTCGATGAAGATGTTGAACAAGACTGGACCCAGCACCGACCCCTGGGGAACACTGCTAGTCACAGGCCTCCAGCCAGACTCTGCTCCACTGATCACCACCCTCTGAGCTTGGCCAGTCAGCTTGTTCTCAACCCACCTTGCCATCCACTCATCTATCCCACACTTTCTCAGCTTTGCTAGTAGGATATCATGGGAGACAGTATAGAAAGCCTTGCTAAAGTCAAGGTAGATGACATCCACCGCTCTCCCCACATCTACCCAGCTGGTGATGCCATCATAGAAGGCAATGAGCTTGTTCAAGCATGACTTCCCCTTGGTGAATCCATGCTGATAACCTACTCCTCATAACCTTCTTCTCTTCCAATTGCTTGGAGACGGCATCCAGAACAAGCTGCTCCAATACCTTTCCAGGGACAGAGGTGAGACTGATTGGCCTGTAGTTTCCCGGATCCTCCTTCCTGTCCTTCTTGAAGATCAGTGACATTGACTATCCTCCAGTCTTCAGGCACCTCTCCTGTTCGCCAGAACCTTTCAAACATGATAGAGAGAGGTTCAGCAATCACTTCTGCCAACTCCCTTAGCACACGTAGATGCATCACATTGGGACCCATGGATTTGTGTGCGTTGAGCCCACTCAGACACTCCTGATCTCCCCACTTGTTGACAAGGGGGGAGATCTCCACTTCTCAGACTCTTTCTACTCCCTCCAGGGTCGAGGAGTCCCAGGGGGCAATCCTTGAAGCAAAGAAAGCATTCAGTACCTCCACCTTCTCAACGTCTCCCGTTACCAGGACACACCCCTCATTCAGCGAGGGACCCACATTATCCCTAGTCTTCCTTTTACTGTTTACATACTTGAAAACAAAACAAAACAAAACAAAAACATTATCTTTTATCTCTTTTGCAAACCTCGTCTCTAGGTGGGCTTTAGCCTTTCTTGTCACATCCCTGCAAGCCCTGATGACACTTCTATACTCCTCCCAAGAGGACAGGCCCTTATTCCACATTTCATAAACCTTCCTCTTCTTTTGATCTTATCAATGATCTCCTTGCTCATCCACACAGGTTTCCTGTTCCCCTTCTCCAATTTCTTACTCTTAGGGATGCACCAATCCTGAGGATGGCAGAAGTGCTGTTTAAATGTAGCCCAGCTCTCACATGCACCCTTGCCTTCTGGCAACCTAGCCCATGAGATACTCCCAAGCAGATCCCAGAAGAGGTTGAAATTGGCTCTCCGAAAGTCCAGGATTGCAATCCTGCTTTTAGCCTTACTTCTTCTACCAGGTTCCATCTTGAACTCCACCATCTCATGGTCGCTGCATCCCAAGCTTCACCCAGCCTTCACATCCCTAACAAGCCCTGTTGGATAGCCCTGTTGGTAAGGACAAGGTCCAGAAGCACCCCCCACCTCATCGGCTTCTCCACCACCTGTGTCAGAAAATTGTCTTCAACACATTGTAGGAACTGTTTTGACTGCACGTGCCTGGCCAAGTTGCTTACCCACAGATGTCCAGAAATTTGAAGTCCCCCATGAGAACCAGTGCCCGTGATCATGAGGCTACTACCAGCTGCTTGTGGAAGGCCTCATTGACCTCCTCCTCCTGATCTGTTGACCTGTAGTATACCCCACAATGGTGTCCCCTATACCAGCCCACCCCTTAATTGTCACCCACAAGCTCTCCACTTGTTCATCACCCTCCCCGAGATGGAGCTGAGTACACTCTAATTGCTCCCTCACATAAAGGGCAACCCCATGATGTCCATGATTTAGTCAAATACTCTTCTGCCCTCACAAGTGCTCAGGTTGAAGATATATCTTTTCTTATTTGATATTCATGGGAGAAAATTGTTAGATAATGCATGCGAGACTGACTCCTTTTACAGTGTTTAAGCAATGCATTAAATCTCCTTTGAACAAAATAGTAATAAAATAGAAACAAAAAATATTCAGGGTATTACACATACAGCAGTAGAATTTACAAGAAGAAGGAAATGAAAAATGGCATAGGTTACTTTTTTTTTTTTTTTTTTTTTTTTTTACAGCCACAGTTGAAGTGGTGGTTTGGGAAGAATTATAATTCTATGTAATTCTATGAATTACATAGGTTTGATAATGCCTAGAAGATGCAAACAGTGTGAAAAATTTACCTTATAAATAGTTGCTGATATATTAAGAAATAATATGGAAGTTGTCTGAGAAACAGAAGTATGAGGCTGGACAAATGTTTGGCAGATCAAGAGTATAGACAAACACCTGTGAGTCATAAAAATCTAGTAGGAGAATTTCACTGTAGGGCAAATAATGTCATAATAAACAATTTCACAGGAGCACAGAGGCAGAAGATGAAGCATCTTTTGGCATCCCTTTTGAGAATGAGAGTAAATCTCATCATCAAAAGGAAAATGAAGGAGAATGAATAAGCAATAATCAGAGTGATAAGGGAACCCCAACATCAATTGTAACTGAGATGCCAGTAACCCTAGCATTTGATTAGAAATTCTGATCAGAAAGATTGTTGATCAATGCCAGAGGACATGCTAACACATAGACAGTACAGACAATCTTGAGGCAGTGTCTGAGTCCACGTCTTGTCCCACTTGTACTTGGTAGTTATATGTCAACTTTGTTTCACAGATTTGTTGATACAAAAAACACAGCGTATATCTGGTCTGCAATTGTAAGATAAACATTAAGTATAAAGAGAGAATAAGAGGGACAGAACAACCATAGATTTTATTTTATTTTATTTTTTAAAATAAATTGACTAATTTAATTAGAATATACAAACCAACTACCAATGCCCTATTTCCCCAAATAGAACTAGCATGCTCCTTTATATTAGTCTTTTATCTTTTTAAATTTTCTTTGTCTATTTCCAATGTTCTCTAGAATTTGTCCTTCCTTCATTCTTCCAAATCCCATGTATATTTTAAATCCTTACTCTTATCACCTACATACCATACTGAAATACGTTTAAATATGATTTGCCTTAATCTTCAAACTTAACACTCAGCACTATGTTGTTGAGTAATTACTGGCTCATATGCTCAAAGATAAATTTATCTGAAAAAATAAAGTCTTGGGGGAAAGCAAACTTGAACTGTTTGACATTGGTCAATAGGCTACAATTGCCTGGGTATGCTGGCAGTCATCCACTGAATCAGTCACAACATCCTGTTGACCCAGTTTGAATCCTGTGTTGAGATTATACATATTGTATTATTTGGATTCAGCTTTGGGTTGGGGAATACTGTTTCCAATTTATGCAAGTTTTAATTCTGTTTTCACAGCTGTTGACTAGCTGTCTCCGTACCGCTTTTATCTTGAGAAATTTATCATGTTCTATTTCCTTTTGATGCTTTTATTTGCTGGTTAGGAATTGGTTTAGAATTATTTGCCAACTCTACATTCTAAGCCTCATAGAAAATCCTTTCATAGGTCTTCTGAGAACCCAATGTGGAGGCTACTGAGACATTTTAGGACCACATCAATCCTTCTTCTAATACAACAGTTTTTTTTTCTGTTCTTTACCCTCCATGTTATTCATCTCCCCCCATTTAAATACCTTCTTACTTAGTTATGGTGTACATAAATTGCAATTTATTAATAATGGGGGCATACAAGGGCATATTCTGTCCTCCACCTTCCTCAATGTCTGTTTAAAATTAACACTGTCATATTTACTCGTTGTCTCCATTCAGGGAATAAATTCTCAAGTCAAAAAACCAACAATAACAACAGCAAATAAAATATATAATATGAACTACTTATAAGACTGTTGGAACAAGATCTGTAGATGTTGACTCAAGACTTCTGTACTGGGTCTGGCTGGGATGTTAACTTTCCCTGCAGCAGCCTATACAGTGCTGTGCTCTGCCCTTGTAACTAGAACAGCAGTGCTATCACACTAGTGTTGTGTCTGCTGCTGAGCAGTGCTGGCACAGCATCAGGACTCTATCTAACCCTCCTAGAGGGTGTGCAAAAAAGTGAGAAAAGAAACATCATCAGGGCAGCTGACCTAAACCAACCAAAGGGATATTTTGTTTAGTTAATAAATTGTTTAGTTAATAATAATCTTTCCTTAATAATTACTTTTTTTTTTCTTTAATTAAATTATCCTTATCTCAACCCATGAGTTGTTCTTTACTTTACTTCTTCCCCTCCTCATCTAGGGAGGAGGAGTGAGAGAACAGCTGTGGTGTTTAGCTGCCTAGCACAGTAAAACCACCACAACTTTGAAATGAAATCTATTAGAAATCCATTAACATGCAAGTGGGAGAGGGTAAATAAATGCAATTTTCTGGAGACAGGCTTCCGACTGAAGATGCTACTGTTAAGGTAGTGCAAGCAAGACTGACTTGTAAAGCTGTAGTTTCTCTTCTGCAGTATTCAAAACAACAACAAAAAGCAACCTGTGTGTGTGACACTTTTTACTCTTATGCAATTGTTTGACTGTTGCTTATAATATACATGTATATATATATATGAACATATGGACTTGATTCATAGGAAATTAATTACTATTGAGATTGAGATAGTGGGATCATTTTGAGGAGTAGTTCTGACAATAAATAAACTCAGTTCTGGTGCTGGAAAAAACATTGGAAAAAAAAACAAAAAACAAACTGTTCCTGTTATCTGTTATCAGTTTGTTTAAGCTGATATTTACTGTGATGTTTATAGCAATAGGTTTAATATTGGAGAGGAAAGGAGTGAAAAAAGGCCCAGCAGGACATACAAATAGGCTCTGTTAAACTTGAGAGAGTTGAGATTCTGGGTGTACAATTTAACAGCAATCCTGAAAAATCTGTAAAGATATCATCATTATTCAAACTTTTAAATAGACTTTATCCACATGTTTTGGATCTCCAGCAATGCAGAAATAATATTTTTACACAGATTGAAGCACTGGTTGCAAGAATTCCACAATGCTGCTCTGTAGAGATTTCCTTTAGAGAGTCGATTGTACAGATATAATCAAAACAAACCATACCATTTTAATTTTACATATAACTTTTTTACTCATAACTGAAGCAATGGGAGAGGTGAAATATGACCATTAATGTATCAGATTTGCAATCATTCAGTCCCTTTAGGGATCTGTAAACAATATATACCTACTGCTTATGGGGTACATTGGCAAAAGCAAGATTAAGTATTCCAAACTGGTTAGGATAAAAAATAAATAAATAGGGAAGAACCAAAATTGAGCATTCTTTTCATGGGCAATAGGACCATTGCTTGTTCCTGTCAATTTCTGTTGTATTTTCTTCTAATATTGCAGTTACATTTTCCACCTAAATCCATCTTGTCAACTCCACCACACACTTCCCAAGGGCATGTCTTAAGCCCTAATCCCCTTACATATTTCTATTTTCTCCCCATGTCTCTATCTACTCCTTTGATCTGTACCCTGACCAAGAGAGAACACGTTGAAGAGACACAAAAGATATAGATTGTCTAGAAGTTTCACTAGACAACTATGAATGGTCAGTCCTTCACAATAACACCTTTGTTTTCCTCATTTCTGCCCCCACCACAGGAAATAAAGACACCCCCTGCTTCTAGCCAGCTGCCATTTTTCAGGAAACCTATAAGTATTTAATATCTTTGTAAAGACAGTATGTTACAAAACTTCTGCTAAGTTTTGACTGAAACAGGCTGACTGGTTAGAAAAATATTATATTGAGACAGATAAATTCTAAGTATAATAATGAGATAAACTATGGACTCTTAGAAAGTCAGCCTAAATATATTTAGATTTATTTATATAAATCACACATAAATGAACCTATTGAAAAAAATATAGTTCTGTCTGTTAGCTAACAAATGTAAATAATTCCTGAGATATAAGGGTTGAATAGCATTCTGCTTGCCTTTCACATCAACAAAATCAATAAAACTTTTGCAATATGAACTTTAAATTTTTTTTCCTGGAAGTTTTATATGTCAGAACCCAAGTCAGTTCACAGTGAAAATGCAGTACTGGACATCTGAAACATAGCAATAACACATTTTTGATACTATAACTCTAGCTTACCGAATACAAATAATGAGGTGACAAAAAGATACAATTGTGCTTCTGGTCACAGCCAAACTCTACTTGACTGAGCATTCACTTTTTTTTTATTGTAGCTGTCACTTATAGAATCTTCAGTAGAGACAAAATATATAAAAAAAAAAAAAGTCAACACTAACTTCAATGGTCTAAGCATATGTATGCTTAATTGTTTTTTAAAATGAATGTAGACTTAAAAACACATTTCAAAATAAACTGTAGGCATCCTTGACTGTTTCTGAGTTGGGGTTTTAATTAGTAGAGTTGCTCACACATATCTGAAATTAATGCTACAATTATGTTATTATTTAAGTGTGACTTCCTACGAAATGAAAGTCTGCGTAATTTTGTGCTGTGTATTTCTTTGTAAGTGAGTATGTGTGGCCTCTCTGTTTTTTTTTCTCTATTCAAAAACTTTTCTGCTGAATTGCCCAGTTTAACTATTCTTGGGAAAGAAAAGATACATTTAGTTCCTAGAAAATTCAGAAAAAAACAGCAGCCATACACTGAAATAGACCTGTACTTGTGCTCACCTTAAGAGAAAGGCTTCAACCATATTAGATACAAGAGAGTACGTCTACTCCCACCATTGTGATTGCTATAATAATAACAATAAAATGACATATTTTGCATTGAATGAGACACCAGAACATCCAAACATGTGACAAATCATCAGAAAACAGGCTTCATTACACAGACACAACTACTAGTTCATGTTATTAGTGTGAAATTGATACTTTAGTCTTCCTAAACACAATACCTAAATTAAGAGCACGGCTAGCGCCCTTTCTTAAACAACCGATAATAAAGTATGTAAATTAGGAAAACAAGAAATTTTCTGAATGATTTCAACAGTGAGTCATAAAGAAATCACATTAAAAAAAAAAAAAAAAAAAAAAGTTCAGAAAAGTTCAGAGAAATACTAGCCAATGCAACAAAATATGTGCCCTTTTTTTTATATGTATTCATTGTTGAGGTGCATATATTTATACATAGAATTATGTATATAAACCTTGGAAATCTGATCTAAAGGAGCAGCAATTTGTCTTTTTAAGCTCATGATATGCATCAAGGCATGAAGTTAAATTCCTCACTACATCTTCATTGCATTGAGAACAACATTCAACTCATACTGCAAAGTGAATGAGAACTGTATCAACTTTGAACGCGACCTACCTTCCTGGAGACTGGAGAGAACTCAAACAATTCAGACAGCTCTGTGAACATGATTTATACATCTTTCTCAAGATATGTTGGCTGTATCCCTGGGTACATGTTCTCTATATTTTGGTACTGTCACGTTCCTTCAGCCTTTTGGTAGAAAAAATGGGAAGTAAAACCATTGCTAGTTGACAGAGTTACTTTAACACTCTCGCTGGGATTTTCTACTACTACATTTTTCTTAAGCAGTAAATAGGAAGAGAAACTGTTACGAAGATTTTATCCACAAAGCACCACTCTGTCAAAAGGGATTTCAGGAAAATAAGTTTTTCTCCTCAAAATAATAATACCATATAAGTGTTTTCTACCGCAGTATACCTCTGTTCTTCTGTTTTCATGCCTGAAGCTCCATGTCTGAGCTTTCTGTCTTAAATTGTGATTCCAGATATGTTACAATCCTCACTTGATCTGGAGCTGAGAAAGCCCACCATCCCACTGGGTCAGGGAATTACTTATATTTCACTTGTGTTTGTTACCAGGTTGTCTATGAAAGGGCAGTGCACTAAGGAGGATAAATGGAATATTTGGCAGCACAAAAGAAACTGAAATACTAAAACCCAGCAAAATGTAAAAGTACAACAACCCATTTCTAGTATAAAAATTTTCAATTTGAATAACATTGAATAATTCAGTTACAGTAACCACAGTGACTAGCATCATGTTATTTTTAAATCTTGTGCATGTGTTTGTGTAAAATATGTTTATAATACCTTAGTGTGTCTGACACAGATTAGAACTACAATTACAAATATAAATGTCATTTATGTGGCATTATAATTCCAAGATAGAATCAATCAAATCATGTAAAATCAATCAAAAATATCAAATTACCTAATATTACTATTCTTTCAATTGATTTTCAGCAGACTTGACCATGTCCAAATTTATTTGTCAAAATATGTGTGTGCATGAAAAACTTTCATTTACTACTATTTGCAAAATATTTCAGCAACAAATCCACAAACTGTCTGCTCTTGTGGTCTTCCTTTATCTTATACTTGTTTGACATAAACATGTAAATTATGAATTGAATAGGTATTGGCTATCAAACAAAAGATATTAACAATGTATAGTATAGAAGTAACTTTGCCAGTGATATTTCAAGCAAAGATCAGAAAATAAAAATTAAAAAAAAAAAAAAAGGTGGGGGGAATGTTGGTAGAACACCAAGGGGAAGGAGAAAGATTTGCACCTTCATACATATTTAAAAATGTAGAGTTCAGCGAATAAGGGAAATAATATCCTTGACAGCAGCTTAAGCACATTTCTTTTTGAAAATGAATACAGTTCATTCACTGCAGCACACTGCAAATTCCGTAACGTGTAACTGACTAATTGAAAGGTACTATGAACTGAGATCCATATGATATAAAAGAGTATAAAATTCATTATATGGTGCTAGTTATATAAGAAATCAAATTAATAGAAAGAAACTTTAATTTTGCTTAGCAACAGTGTGAATTATTACCTGTTTGTTAACAGACTAATGTCAAAGATATTCAGTGAGGAAATCTGTGAATAATTCAGAGAAAATAAATTCAAAAAAAAAAAAAAAAAAAGAAGCTCGAAATCCATTCACCTTTCTATATAAATTATTCTTGTCTAATTATTCAGAAAATCTTTCAGATAAGAATAATGGCTAATATGGCTAGTATTTAAAATAAACCTCTGACATCTTCTGTTTTGATTTTTAACAATCCTTGAGAATTTAGGTGTCAAGATCTCATCAGCACAGGCTTTAGGCACCTAATTCACAAAAGCAATCTGAAAATCCCATCCATAAATGTATACCAAGGTGAATAAACACATTTTCTTATAGGTCGGGGAAAAAAAAAAAAAAAAAAAAAAAAAAAAAAAAAAAAAGCTAATCTTCACCTGTTGATTTGTGTCTTTTATGCCCTATGCTTCACTTTCTCCACATACCCACTAGGTAGCCTTCTTAATGGTGGGTCCATTGGATGGGTTTTGACACCTGCTAATTTATGGGAAAGTAGCTGCCAAAAAAGATTGCATGATGACTGAGTTCTATCATCCTTTCAGTCCAGAAAAATATTTGCACTTTTAAAAATATGGCTGAAATTGTCTATCAGGACTTAGAAAAGAATGGACCTAAATACACATGGAAGATGTATGGATTGGTCCTTTACATTTGTAAAAAAAATCTGAAATTATTGAATTTAATTGAAGATGTAGGAAAAGCTTGCTAAACTTGTTTTTCTTTTTTCTTCAATGAACAGTACCTTCACTAAAAAAAAAAAAAAAAACAAAAAACAAAAAACAAAAACACAAAATCACAAAAATGCCTAAGTTGGAAGAGACCTTCAAGATCACCAAGTCCAACCTCTGACTAACAAGTCCTCCACTAAGCCATATCCCTAAGCTCTGTATCTAAACGTCTTTTAAAGACCTCCAGGGATGGTGACTCCACCACTTCCCTGGGCAGCCCATTCCAATGCCTCACAACCCTCTCAGTAAAGAAGTTCTTCCTAATGTCCAACCTAAAACACCCCTGGTGCAACTTTAGCCTGCTCCCCCTCATCCTGTCACCAGGCACGTGGGAGAATAGACCAACCCCCACCTCACTACAGCCTCCCTTAATGTACTTATAAAAAGCGATAAGGTCAGCCCGAGCCTTCTTTTCTCCAGGCTGAACAAACCCAGCTCCCTCAGCCAATCCTCATAGGACTTGTTTTCCAGACCCCTCACCAGCTTCATTGCCCTTCTCTGGACTCGCTCAAGCACCTTGATGTCCTTCTTGTAGCTAGGGGCCAAAAACTAAACACAATATTTGAGGCTTGGCCTCACCAGAGCCGAGTACAGGGGGACAATCACTTCCCTAGCCCTGCTGGCCACGCTGTTTCTTATGCAAAACAGGATGCTGTTGGCCTTGGCCACCTGAGCACACTGCTGGCTCATATTCAGCTGTCTATCAACCAATACTCCCAGATCCTTCTCTGCCAGGCAGCTTTCCAACCACTCATCTCCCAGCTTGTAGCGCTGCTTGAGGTTGTTGCTTTCCAAGTGCAGGACCCGGCACTTGGCCTTGTTGAACTTCATACTCAGCCCATTGGTCCAGAAAATAAAATGTATAAAAGTATATATAAATAAATGTATATTTATAAATAAATGTATTGTATAAAAGTATATATATTGTATAAAAGTATGTATAAATATACATTATGGGGAGATAAAAACAAATTCTAATATTCATGGTATTTTAACAGAACTAAAAAATCTTTCAGAATAATAAAAAAAATCTTTACATTTTATCTCTGTTTTCAATGAATATAAACTTTAGATCAATTGCTTAGTTGCTAAAATATAGTTCTTTAGATGTGTAGTTAAAATTGTAGTTCCTACTGATGCAAGTCCCATATAGGCAAAGGCGAGTCAGTTAAAGTTCTGAGAAGTTAGATTTTGTTATTAGTGACAATTCTGGCCAGTACCCTGTTACAGAAGTTCACTGTGTCCCAACAGTCTGACTGAATACCCCTCCAGCATTCATCAGTTAGATAATCTTCTGAGTGATAGAGGCTCAAATATTTGGAGATTACTTTCAGTCTTTCCTTTAGTTTTCAGTACTGCAAACACATTCACATTCTCTAGAACAGAATGTTATTCTACATGTAATTAAGTAATTCTTGTTTAAGCAAAAGATTTTGTGACTTGAAAATTGTGTGGAACTTACAATCCTAAAATGAGATAATCACAGAGTAATTAATCAGTGTTGCAACACAAGGTCAACAGACAGACTACTAAACTTACAGCTTCAAGGCAATGCATTTCAGGAGGAATACCCACTAATGATGTATGGTCAGGTATTATTTATGCCCTCATATACTCTGTTGCAGTGTGTCTATCACTCTACTAACCACAAATTTGTGTATTTATCTATACCTTAGCTCTTCAGAGATTGTGCCTACTTTATTGTATGAAGTCTTCTTGTACCCCTTCCCAAATGCAAACATCGAGTACGTTGTCAATTTCTCTAACTCTGATTGACAAATAATCAAAGGTTCTTCATACGCTTGAAGGGACCTCTGTATTTGTTTCTGACTCTAGGGCCATATGCCCCAAAATAAAGAGCATTTTCAGATTTCAATTTTGCCTTAATTGTCTGGACATTGCATCAGATAATGTTAATAGCTATGTTGGATTAACCATATTAAATCTTCTCAGTCAGAGGCTTAAGAAGATGAAGCTTGAAAATTAACTTTTTTTTTTTAACATGATTTTTTTTTTTTCTAGATATGTTACCCTTGAATTTAAATAAAAAGGAGAAAATAACTAGATGGACAAAAATAAAATTATCTTTTTAGTGATGGTATTAAACTCAGAAAATGTTTAGACTGGAAACTTTAGAATGGAGAGATAAAAGTAAGAAATGGAAGTTATCAAGTAACTGAAATACTCTAAACACACTGAGTCAGTAGGACTTCAGTCACTGAAGTGCTAGGCCACATCTCCAACACTGGTAGCATGTTTTGTTATAGTCCAGATTATTTAGTAGATGGTCTTCTTCTCCCTCATTCCTATACTTGAATTTTCATGTACTGGATATACTGAAAGATATCTGTAACTGGCAATACCCATGAATTAGTTTATTCCTGCACAAAGATTTTATTTAAATTGATTACACTGGATAGATATGAATAGTCAAACAGTTCAATCTGAAATTGTAAAATTTGATCTACAGTATTCTGTCCTCCAAATTCTGGAAGTCATCAACATCTGAAGAGTGAGGCCTTGAGACCAAGATAATATTTAGAGAAATCAAATATTATATATATATATATATATATATATATATATATATATATATATATATATATATATATATATATTAATTCTGGATCTGTTACATTACTATATATATACACACACATATATATAAGTGGCTTTTTTTTCTATTTTTCTTCATCTGAAAAATGAGAATATTATTTTGCTGCTTTACAGGATATCATGATGATTACAGAGCTTTCAAATTGTCAGATATGTGTAGGTTACGTGTATGGTAGCTGTGTAAATGAAAGGGTACCTGTGCAGGTTTTTCCTTATTAAAATAAATAATCCACACACAAAATTTTATGTGGCCATGGGAGTCCGCCATGGAAAATAGCAGAAGAGTGATAGCAGAAGATGCAGAAGAGCGAATACATTCATGATCTATTGTGCTTAAAATAAGAAACATACTTTTTTATTTAGGACAGGTCAAAGATGGAATGATATGTTTTCTTTTATAGAAGAGGTAGAATTAGTCCTTGAGAAATACCTATTGGGCAGGAATATAAAATTTTGATCTGTTGTCAGAATTAAGATAGTTAGAACGTCCCATTTTTCTCTGGCTGCTTTAGAAGAAGCAATGGCATGTGAAGAAAAACTTGGTTAAATATTTACAAATTTAACTAAAACATTACAAAAATAGACATTGAAAAAATATTTTATTAGAATTAATAATATTTACCAAAAAGGAGGTTTTAGAAAAAAATCATGGAAAGCTCTAAAGTAGCAATAACTTCAAAAATCCTTGAAATGTGTCATTAATTTTGTGGTGAATGGAGATGAAATGGGTCCTGCAAGTAAAGTTTTCAAACTAGAAGAATACATCAAAAAAAAAAAAAAAAAAAAAAAGAGAGAGGGAGAGAAAAGAGAAAAAAAAATAGTTGTTATGGGAAGATTTTAGAAAGAAATTATCAAGTATTTTCAGTGCCTATATTTTTCTAACACAATCTCTTCACATATTTTATCTGACTTAAAGCAGTATTGCTAATACAGAACAATACCCTTCCAACTAAACTATAGGGTATAATTATAGTCCTTCTAAGCTGAGGAAGAATGGGAAGAAGAGAGAGGAAAGGAAAATGGATGGGGAAAAACAAAACAAAACAAAACAAAAACAACTCTGAAGATATATTGATAAAAAATTTGAGAAATCATTGTTATGATTTCTTCAGTTGTAATTAAAGTAATTATCATTACAACTCTGGAAAATGTTAACCGATTCAAGGTTTGACAGTTTCTAGCTCTGGAACATGCTTGAGGTCAACCACTGGTGCAAAATCTTTCTTTGTGAGGTAGGGACTTACTACTTCAAAACTTTCAGCTCCAAATTCACTTTTGAGACCTACCAATGCTCCTCTGCAATTCATCTATAGCCCTTTGTAGATCCTAGCTCTTACTGGCACACATAATACAACCTGAGCAGAATTACTTGCACGTGGATTTTCTTGTCAGAAAAAATAAATAAAAAAAAAAAAAAAAACAAAAAACGACAACACGACAACAACTTCATAACATCATAGATGTCATAGAGAATCCTAATAGGCAAATCAGGAAAGTCCTTAGGTCTCAGCTTCAAGTTGCAGAAAAAGAAACAAAGAAACAGTATTTCAGAAACAACGAGTTTTCTTTTGGAAGAACATCAAAGATGGAGACTAGCATACTATCCTTGCAAAAAATCACCAGTGCTATGATGTGTCCTGGTCTTGCCCTTGACATCTCTCAGCATCCTCTCAAATTGTAGCTTACATTCTTCAAATTGGTGACAACTTAATGGAAGCTACATTTGGAAAACATAAGTATTGTCATAGTTGGTAAAGTTTCTCAATATGTGAAAGTAAGACCAATGCTACAAAAAGAAAATTGTAAAAGCATTACTGGATTACAAAACTGATTTATTCGAGGACTTGAATATATTCTTTTTGTAAAAGAAAGAACGAATGCAATCATAAACTACTGTGATCTCAACTCTTCCTATAACATTCTTAAACAATGTCAACAAGATTAACTTTTCAGAATTATTTTAATGCATGTGACTTGTACTGTTTTACTCCCTCACACTCTTTCCGCTTCTTCAGAAAATTTACTAGTTCTTCTGCTGATAAAAATTACTTTATCTTGTATCATTCAGCATTTAAGAGCACTAGGACCCAGTCAGGACTCCACGTTACTATATTAAGCTTTTATTTGCCCTCTCAAGACATTACTATTCTGTGTTTAGTATATACACAACTAGCCCATAACTGTTCTCAATAACAGATTATGAACGTTAATGGTGAAAATTGTTATGACACCTTGAGGTTTTTTCCTCTCAGTAGTTAGTGGAAAGTTAGTGAAAAGTCTTCCTCGTTTTGAAAATTTACCTCCTGTCATCCAAGACCAACCACTCAGATAACAAGGAGTAGGATTCTATTAGCTTTGTTCGTACTGTAGGGTGCCTCCTCAGCAAAAATGACCTAATTCATTGCCATTCATTACCTTATTGTTAAAAGCATTAATTATTTCTCCCATGTTTTTGCATTGTTTTGCAAAGTTGTGAAGCTTTTCATTCCTGTTCCCCAAACCCAGTGTCCAGATTTCTAACTTATACTGTTCATATCACCTTACTCACCAGCTCAGAATTTCCATTTAACACCTTTTTACACTGTAGCAAGGTTAAGAAATCCCATTATTTCCTCTTGAAATTCATCTTAAGCCCTTGCTGTAAATGGTGCATTGTGCCATGCAAGAGACAGATCTCCAGAGGAAAAATAAAACTTCTCTGTTTGGACTTCTTAACAACAAAACAAGAGGAAACATTCTCAAAACAAAATGTAATCATGAGACAAATCAGCACCAGCTGTAATGAACACCTGAGACACCTAACATTCTATACAATGCTATTTGACTCCTCTAACAAAGTGAAAATGGGGCATTTGGGGGGGCATTTTCTAACTTTAATTTGATTTCATCTGCAGCATACTAATTTACCGGACAAGAACTCAAAGCTCCTACATGTTCTCTTTTAGTTCTTTTTAGATATACCAATCCTAATAGCTGGTTATAGAAGGTTAATTTTTGTGGTGTAAAAACACCACAGCAAACTATTAAACCAGCACATTAGTCTACTGTTTGGAATCAAGATATTTATTTTCACTGCAAGGAAAAACCTAACATTTTTCTCTAGGCATCATATTATTCTTATTTCATTGACTGTCATAGCATCAAGTAATGATCCAGGAATTCCTTTTTATGTTTGCCCTAGCTCTGTCACTGACTGTAAAAGAGAATACAAAAAAAAAGTGGGATTTGTTACTGGTAAATAAACAATGAACAATTGCTTTTTTTCTTATTCTCACTCACTCATTCAACTTAGAGTTACTTCAAATTCATGAAGTAGTGTGAGAAGAAGAATTTAAGGTTATCTCTCTGAGTTTAGATATTCTATTTTTGGAAAGAAAAATTAACCAATTGAATAGATAAAGAAAAACTAAACTTCTGAATTTTTCTGTAATCAATAAAAACATGAAAAACATGAAAATTTCTTTCTTTTTTTTCTCCCATGTATTGTAGTGTAGTGGGCTTCCATTTTAACCTCTAGAGTCAGAAAGCACAACAGAAATTGTGCATGATCACAGAATCACAGAATGGCTTGGGTTGGAAGGGACCTCAGAGATCATCTAGTTCCAACAAGTCTGCCTTAGGCAGGGATGCCATCCACTAGATCAGGTTGCTCAGGGCCTCATCTAACCCGGTCTTGAACACCTGCAGGGACAGAACATCCACAACCTCTCTGGGCATCCTGTGATCTCAGCATGTGATTCAGATCCAAGAATTTATGGCATTAATCACAGATTAAATGCCCTCTAAGACTTGCCTTGTCTGCTAAGAAGAAAATTATATTAATATTTTTAATTATCACCTATTTATAATTTTTTATTGCCAGTGAGTTTCAAAGGAATCTCTGAAGTTTCACAGTATTTTGGTGACCAAGGAGAGAACTTTGACGAGAATAGTGAATAATATCTTGGCAATAATATCAGCAATCTCCTTGCTGGATGTCCATTTTTCTGACTGAGTTTGTCTAACCCTTAACTTTTTCAAGTGGATTATTGTTAAAGAAAGATCAGTGAGGGAAGGGAGGTTAGTCATAGGAGAGAAAACAGGCAGAAAGAGAAAAGTGGTGAATGGCCTCAGTGTGAGTAAGACTAAGGCTCTAAAGAGAATGGTGTGATCTGGAATAAATAATTAGCCAATACCAAGAGTGATCAGCTTGAAAATTATACATATTATGGATAAAGACAATGTACAAAGGTCCCTAGATCACCAATAAGGTCCAGGCAGTTGAACTACATTTCTGCTGCTAAGATTTATCCATGTTAGTTACCCCCCAATTAGCATGAAAAGTTAAGGGAGATGCAAGAGTTAGATGTGGCTGCATAAAATTTGTCTTTAAAAAAAAATAAATTATCAGGACTCATTGAATGTGTCCTAATGGGATTGGAATCCTAGTAAACTGAAACACTGTGGCTTGCTCTGAAGACAGACTAAAGAAGCCTCTTTTCCTTTTATTGTCCAGAGCAATGCACAAAGACTGAGATTCTCTAAAATGCTTTCAAGTTCACCCTTATCCCTACAAGCTATTTGATGAGAAAGTGACTCTAGAGCTTTTGCTCTGCCAGTATTCAGTTCTAAAGTTGAGATACATTACTAGTCTAAGTGTAAATGCTGTTCATGGCTACCTGTCATCTCAAACCCCATTTCTCTTTAACAGTCACAGTTAAGAACTTTGCTGGTTTGCAGTTATAAAATTTCCTTTCATGCTTTATTTATTTATTTTATGTCTTAGTAAACCTCCAACAGGAAAATAGAGTTTTTTCTTCCCAGGACATTTCCCTACCATCAACTTTTTTCAAAAAATTCATAAAAACTATAGTCTGAGAATAAGATGTTTTTGTAAGAAGCAGGAAAATATGCATTTACATCATCCTAAGTGAGGAAAACTAGGCAAAGAACTCCAATGCTTAAAGGTACTATTAAAAAAAAAAAAGTGAATCCATCAAGAAGTTGAAGTAAAAGGGGAATCTTGGAATCTTTTATTAGTTTTGGTATGAAAAGAAGTCAGTCTCTGTCTTCATGTCAGTCCCTGGTTTTGAACAACAAAGTGCATGGCAGTAGCATCATATTTCTAATAATTTCCCAACTGGAGACTTAAAATCTAAAGATAACTATGCTTTAGATCTCCCTTACTCTTTATTATTGTTAGAAGGAAAATGTATGCAGTAGACTAAGCAGGACTGAAGAATCAGCCTTGACGCCAGCATCTTTAGCTTAACTGAGACAGATCCTTGGGCATAACATTGACTCTCTATCTTGAAGGAAGTTAATGGTTTAATACTTTGGATATCTGAAAGAAGAAACCTTCTTTTGAACTTTTGACATGCGTTCCTCAAAAGCCTAGCTCACCTCCATCCAAAGACAAACACACTCCTTGGAGTGTTATAAAATGTCTCATGAAGAACTAGAGCAAGCATTTGGGAAAAACAGAAAAACATGTGCATAGGTGTGCAGCTCATGGAGGGCAAAAGTTTTTAATGTTCCAATGTATGTCTAACTTCTGCAGCTATAAAATAGAAGAAAAAAAAAAAAAAAAAAAAAAAAGAGGAACATTTTACTAGTCTCATTTTTATGTCCCCAGTGGGTAGGTGTACTTCATATACCAAGTCGATTTCATGAACAAATGTTTCCTTTATCCCTCCCAAATGTCCATCAAGTAAAGACATTTACCAAATATGAAAGTATGCCTGTACCTCTCTTGTGAAAACCTTAAACTTAGATAATATTAAAAAAGGCTAAAAACTTCAAAGTTGTCTTGTTTTGTAGACCACACTGAAATCTGAATTTCGAGCCAACTGTAGAGAAAACTGATTCAATGATTTAGGGTCAGAAGAATTTTCATGAAACTTGCTGTATGTTTTCTTGCATCTACTCAACTTCTAACATTGCCCAAATCCAAGAATAATTTGTCTGATTTCCTTCTTCAATGTTCAGAACTTATAAACTGACACTTAAACCACATAGCTTGACTGAGAAGAGTTCTACATCACCACCCAGATATACAAAAGCAAAGGAAACATAATAATGAAGAAGTAAAAAGAGAATAATAGTATGTACTAATATAATAGTATGTACTAATAGCGTTTATGTATTAAGCTTAACTGGAAAAGGAAAAACAGACTTTAAGAAGAGGTGCACCTATTTTCATCATATTAGTTTCAGTGTGTTAGCAGTTTTGTTTCCTCTTATAAGAAACAGAAACCTGAAAATGAAGATATTTATGTATTTATTTATTTTTATTTTAAGAATAAATTACATTCTCTTCTCAGGTAATGATTTTTATCTTAAGGTTGTGATAGCTATCTTGCTGCTGTGCCAGGTTTCTCACTTTTTTTTTTTTTTAAATACAACAATTAGGTAAAATAGTATCCTCACTTTCAAGCTATTCCCATTTTACAGTTCTTTGAGCACTTCAGTAAAACTTGATCATTTGCTTGCACTTGGCCTTTAACAGCGACAGCATCATTTTGAAGACTTTAAATAGATTCTGCCGAAGAAACAAATTTTGCAGAGATATTAGTTTTTTCTCTGTAACTGATATCCATATTAAATATATTTCCGTTAGTTGTATATATCTTTCATTCGGTAATTCTAAATTACACAAAAACTCAACACAGTATAAGTAAAAAAATAGTACTTTGGGTCACTTTTACTTTAAAATGAATCAGTGCAGTTGGGTGGATCAAGCAAATTTCCTTACTAAAGGTTTCAGTTTAATTTTTCATTGTATTGCTCTTTGTCTGACTTCTGATCCCTTTCAGACTTCAGTCTCCTTAAGGCTCAGATCAGATTTACATTTAAAGGGTATAAAACATTTTTACCAATTTAAAATTACATTCTAATAATGCTTAAAAATCATCATTTGTTCACATGAACTTATTGATAAAATAAAGGGAAAACAATACAATAAAGTAAAAGGAGAAAAATAGTTTACAAATCAAAATACAGCAATGACTTAAGAAACAAAAAATAAGTGTGTGTTTCACAGTTCATCGACATACTTCAGTTAGTTTTAAATGAGCTTTTTATGGGGTAACAAGAGCAGTACAGGCCAGGACAAATTAATACTGATGACAGTAGCTAGCACAACATATATGTATAATTAAAAATGAGAAAGAAAATATTTCTGCAGTATATATATATATATAATTTCTCACTGCCAATGCTCAAAAAAAATGCTCAAAAATATAATTTTTCTTTCCTTTAAAATGTTGTTTACCTAATTGATTTCAGTAAATATGTTCAGTCCAATGCATATGGTATTTTACTGCTTAGTTTCAGTAGAAAGAAGAGCAATAATCTCACATTGAAAAGATGGTGAAACACATGGCGTATACAAGCATTTGCCATGAGATTATTTTCTCATATTTCCTTTGTCTCTCCATTCAAAAATTCCTCAAATCAGAAATGTCTTTTGTAGCAATATCTACTCATTGGTTACATCCAAAAGAGTTGTTTATAATAAATATAAATAAATATTTATAATAAAATCCTTAGTATGCAACCTACACTTTAACCTTGTGTCTGCTACCAATTCTATTTCCTCCATTACCCTTCTAAACAGTAGTGTTGTGGTTAGCCTGTGTATCTTGCTCTTTTTAAGAAAGAATATAGCAGTTGTCAAAAGACATAAATCCCTGCAGATAATAATGCATTGTGCACACAATACTCACAGAATCCCTCCTAAAATTATTTTTCCCTCTTTCTTTCCCTGTCTCAACCTTTCATTTGCTTCTTCCTTGAAAAAGGATTTATTATTTTTCTATTTTTGTAGCTGTATTTTCAGGTAAATGGTGAGCTGCAAATATTTGACTTTTATGAGATGCTGTGTAAAACTTTGTTTAAACACAGCACTTTGAAAAGAAGGCACTTATAACAGAAGAGGCAGAACTTTTTCTTTCACTTTGCTATCCATAAACCAGGTCTAATACCGTGCCTTTTTCTGTATGATATGTATATAAAATTATTTTCAGGATGTTTCATCACCTTGTGAAGAGTTTAACTCATTCACTGCTTGAATATAAAGATATCAAAATATAATGGTAAAATGGGTATTCTTAAAACTAATGTTCTTCAAAGGAGTTTATTCTAGCTGGAATGGTTGGGATGATTCAGACCAAATGCATATCTTTACATGGTGTGAAGAAGTCTAAAAATATTCTAAGTTATCCTCAAGAAGCCAGAAGTCCCCGGATATCACATATATACACAAAGATGTGTAAAAGAAAAACAAAAACAAAAACAAACAAACAAACAAAAACAACAAACGAGATATGGTCTCCATCTTGTATTTGTCTGGACTTATAGCATATGCAAAGTAGAAACTTCAGTCACATTTGTTACCCTAGAATGTACAAAAAGCTTGATCTCTACCTGCTTTCCTCCTGTGGCTCGGCACCATTTAGTCAAATAACAGCATATTTAGCAAATATATTTTCCATGTGCAACAATTCAAATCTGTCTCTCTATTCAACGCTAATGAATAAAAATGAAACCTGAGAAGCCACATTACTAACAGAGTCAACAAGAAGACAATGACCACTAATGTATAGATGAAGCTAAGGAGTGAAGAAAAGAGGAAGAAAATCCATCCAATCCAAGTCCAAACTGATAGAAAATCACACCTCTACGATAACTCCTCATCTGTGAGGGCACATACCGATAGCCAGTTTGACCCTGCTTGAGTCATTATCAGCTTGGCAAGAGTTACAGGTACAGGCACAATGAAATGTGATCCTCAGAAAAGCACAAGTGTGGATAAAGTGTATCTAGGGGCCCAATTTGTTCAGATTAGCACTGCTTGCAATACTGAGTAGAAGAGATCTACTGCACATGAGCACCTGATTCTTGGGTCCTTCTGTGATATTCATTACTAAGGTCTGTAAACCAATGTCTCAAAAGAGCAATGGAGAGTTTAACATTGCAATGCTAATGTTAGTCTGATCAATTACTTCCACGCCCTGAATTGTGAATACCTTACCTGGATAGATTAATTCTTCTGTTAAGATACGCAGGTCATTCCAAGAGGTAAATTTAATACTGTGCTGCATCTTTGAACAGGATTTGACATATTTCCTCCCTACTGCAATTATGTGGATAGAGTAGTAATCTCAGTTAGTAGACAAATGGATTGATTTAGGAAAAAACAAAAACAAAAACAAACAAACAAAAAGTCTTTTTTACATCTAATTCTTTGTCATAAGAAAATATACAATACTTTTAAAAATTATTTTGTGGACGTGTATTGATTTGAGGACATCTGTTGCAGCCCCTGGGAGATGCTAAATGCTCAGATTGGGGCCCAGAACAGCTAGTGTGCTGGGGAAGTCACATATAGCAAATCAATAGGATACCCTAAGGAGTGGCTGGGGAATAAGATATATAAGGAGATGGTTCTGCTCACTTCAGATACAGAGGCTGGAACCCTTTCCTAAGATAGGTCCTTTCAAAAGCCAAAGCCTTTTCTTTTAAAGTAAAACCATGGTACGATGTCATCGTATGCCAAACTCATGTCACTTTTCCCCTGAAGAATGCTCAAACAAATTATAGGCCACTTTTGTTCAGCAGCCTTCTCTGTCTGCTACATAAGATTCACAGCTATACAAAACAGAATTCAAGACCCATTAGAAACACCCACCACTTGACTCTATAACCTTGTGGGGCAACCACTCATCAGGGAAATAGGCAATTATGGGTTTCTTGTGGAGTCTGTTCATCTTTCTTCCCCAGTAGACAGATTACTAAAAAGTGTAAAAGGGCCTCTTGAAGTAAAGACAGAATTTGTGAACACTATAACTGCCGAATTATAGCATAATGTTCTTTCTAGTGTTTATCTTCTCACTCCCCACCAATTTCTGCTTTCACCTGTTTCCCTATATTCCTATGAATCACATGTTTTCTGTAGAGTATCAGAAGAAGCAGTAGGGAGTGCTTCCCCTTGCCAGCCTCAGACGATGATATACTCTAGAAATGAAAGAAAACATCTACAGGAGGGTGAATTTTAACCCTGTAACCTGAGGAGAGCATTGAACCTGAGTGTATGAATGCTATAAATCTTGATCATGTTTTTAGTTCATTGAGAGCTCTACTGTCAATGTAATTCAGTTGTTCTCAGGAATTGCATACTGAATGACTTTGGAGACCTTTGGCACTTGGCTGCTCTTGGTATACAATTGCTGCTGCACAATTTGTAGCATTTTGGGTATGCCCAAGTGAGAAAGTCACAGTAGGCACTGGAGAAATTTCAGTCACAAGAGGAGATACCTGTGAGGTTTAAACACCTGCAGGATAAGACAATTTATTATTATTGTCATTTAGAACTTCAGTCTGTAAAATCTGCCTATATCCTTCATTTGATACATGTCTTCTTGTCCTCAGGATACACACAGATCTAACAATTTACAATTTAGTGCAACACAGTAGAGAAAACAAAAACATAAAAAAGCATTTGAAGTAGAATTGAAAGCAAAATAAAAACATGATCTGTTTTTTTTTCAAGGCAAAACAATACATTATTTTTATTCCCTAGCTTAGTAGCAAGTTATTTTGCTTATCGAAATTGTTAAATCATTTTTTAGAACAAGCCAGAATTTAGACTGTTTCTTCTGCCTAAGACAAGCAGTCAATTTTAATTAACTCAATATGCAGGAGTCTTGGGTGTTTGTGGAAACTGGGCACACAGCCAGTTCCCAAAGCACCTCTGATCAATTTGCTTGGAAAGAAGTAAAGAAAAGGAAAAGGTTTGCTTAGAGAGCTTAGAATTATAGTCTGAAATCTCAACAGCTGGAAATAAAAATAATTACACAGTTCTGCCTTCTTTACCTATCAGCGTAACACCATTAACATCTCTGGAGCTACTCATGTGAGTAAGCAAAAAGGAACCTCTGCTGTAGAGATGCTGGTTATTATATGGATATGTTGGTATACCAATTCAGATTTAATGTTTCTGTTGAAGTTCAGTATATCTATAGTACATACTGTAATGATACTATACTATAATAATACTATAATTTATTATTATAAATAATAAATAGAATAATAAAATGATCATGTTTAAATTCATGCATGTCTTTGTGTGTATGCTCACATACACAGCATTTTAGACAATTTTTAAGGTGACAATAAAAAAAAAGTCTGAGATTTGATTTTATACTATTTGGACTGAATCCAAGAGGCATTATTAAGGTGGCAGGAGCTGTACATTGAATTTTCAAACAACGTATTTTACTCTTTTATTAAATCCGAAATATAGAATCCTTAGTATGTACAACATTTCTTCCACTCTTATTATAAAGCAGCATGTGTGTGAATGATAAACCAGCATGTGTGTGAATATCGGTAATTTATTTTACAATTGACTAAACCTAGAAATAATATGGTAACCTTTTAAGATTTGCAGTGATAGTTTCTCAAGAAAAAAATATTTTATCTAACTAATCAAATATTCACATTTATCTCATCACAGAATATTCTAGCCTAAGAAAATGAAAGTTTGTTTTTCTCCTAAAAAATAGAAATCAGTTGACATGCTGTGTGGCTGTGTGTAGAACACTTCTTGCATTATTCAAACCTTTTTTAGACAACAAAACATTTCCAGTAATGTAATTTAAAACAAAGATAAAAATTGTCCCTTGATGCTTCTTTTCTGCAAAATTTTACTGGAATTTTGTAGAGTATTAAAGGACTTAGAGAGAGAGAGAGAGAGAGAAAGAGAGAGAGAGAGAGAGAAAGAGAGAGAAATCTATTAAAGCAGATCTCAATTAAGTGAACTTTTACCATTATTTCTGGTAGTCAATGTCAGCCCTTCCTAGATGTTTGATTGATTTATTGATTGGTTTTGCAAAACTACTTTTGATAAAGTAGATTTTCATCACAATACAAATGGAAAAGGTGTGAAAAGGGAAGTTATTAATTTTGTAAGTGAGCAGAGCTAATGCAGACTCCAAAAGCTAATAACATTAATGGTCTTCTGAGTAAAGGGCTAAGATGTTCACTCACTTTTTAGCTGCAAATTTGTGCAGAAGCTTCAAGCTCCAAGATTTGGCATTTCTGCCAGTGTATGTCAGGAAGGAGAGAATTTTCCAGAGCCTTCTTGAGCATCTTCATTTTAAAATAAAGCTTTAAAATTAATCTAGAGATTTGGGAAGTAGTATAAGATTTTTTGGTCTAAGCCCAGAAAAGTGGAAGCTAAGTCTGGCCTTCCGATACAGGTCCTTGTATCTTTTAGCAGTTTACGTAATTTTTTACAACCTAACTGTAATTTTTAACACCATTTTTCTCTAACTTTTTTGTCAGACCTCTTTCATCATTAAATTTGAAATGTACCTAACTTCATTGTAAATTTCATAGTGGTAAAACACACACTGTAAATTTAAGTCGTGTTCTTTAATTTTTCTGTGTGTCTCTTTAAGAGACTTAGCACATTACTGAACAATATAAACCATTACATAAATTAATCTCTTTATTACTTTTCAAATAAATGTTAATAAATTGTTTCTCTCTCTCTTTTATATATATAATATAAAGAACTGTAGATTTTGTGTGAACTGTCTGTGCTATAGTTTTGAAAACCTGTAGATGACAGTGTAAAATGAACTTCCATGCTTTGACAAAGGTTCTAGAAAAGTCAGGCTCTAGTGTCTTCTTTCATGGTCCATTACACCATGGACTTACCTAAGACTCCAGATCAAGTAACTGGTTTATCACTGAAAGTTATTTACTGAGCCTACTATTCCATCAGCATTGTTCTGATGACATATGCCCAGCCAAAAATTAATCCTTCTGTATAAACATAAAACACACGGTATTTCTAGGGTGTATAGGAAAGGCACATTTATTCTTGTTTCAAAACCTGTCACTATATCAGTATTAAATAAACTATATTAGAAAATCTGTCTTCTTGCATCACCTGATACTTTGTCCTGGATGGCAAAACTGGAGAGATATATTCAGTTTTGAAGCAGAATAGAGTATTGGTAGAAATCTTTTGAGAGATATCAGTAAGGTCATAGAGCTTTGCTAACATTGCTAGCAGAGTCAGCATGGTGCTGTCTGACACATCTCACATACATCTTACTCAGAGCATAGACAGAGTGAGCAAATGAATTCCTGCATTTGTCCATGTAGACTTTTTTTTTTTTTAATCTGTCTCCCTGTAGGACATTGCAAGTTCTCCATAGTAGAGATTGTCTTGCAGTGTGTATGTTTTGGACATTCACCAGATGACGTAACATAGGCTTAATAGGTCTGTGATGAGGTTTAGAAAGCCAATGTAATTCAGACACACAGAAGCAGGGACCAAAAGAAACACAGCATCAATTAACAACCTGAAAAAGAGATGACAAGAGTCTGCACAATATAAGGTAAGTTGTACTCTATGCTGAGTATCATTTGCCATTTCCCATTGCATATCTCATGTTCTTCTAAGCTCCATTTCCTACTTTGCAGAAAAAAAAGATGCAAGGCACAAGGTTAAGAATTTAATAGGTCTGTATCATGTTTCTATTCACAGTCAAGAGGTTCTTTAAGACATGAAATACAAGACAAAGCAATAGAAATGTATCAGCCATGGCATTCTGCACCATGTTTGCCAATCTTTCACATGGCTATCTTTATAAAAACAGTGATTCTACCTTTTTTTTTACCTTATTTTTAAAACTAAAATTATGAAGCACTGATCCCAAGCTATGCACCATAAAGATGAAAACTGTGATAATTAAAAAGCTTTCTGACATGGATCCTTTTTTCTTTTCCTTTTGTTTGTTTGTTTGTTTTGTATGATAAGTTCCTGAAGGTTTAATTTAGAAAACCATTTCAGTTTTGAGGTATTTCCAGTTTATCTATGGGTCATGTAGAATCCAGTCAACTGAATCTCCACTATAGCCTTTGTGGTCCTCACAATTACTCACTTTATCTACTGTTTTTAAGCCTTTTACTACTCTGCTTGTTTGCTCCCCTGGATAACCACTGATTTAATATGGCAGGTACAACAGCTCTTGTTGGCTGTGTCTCAGATAACTTTTATGTGACCAAAACACAGCAATATAACAGGAAAAAAAAAAAAAAAAAAAAAAAAACAAACAAAAAAAAAAAAAAAAAAAAAAAAAAAAACATTTTTGAACTCCCTATGACAAAGTACTCTGTAGAGCCTTGAGCATGATAATCTGAGTTTGTTTCTCTTGTGTTTATAAACCAGTTTTATAACATTTAGTAGTTCACTGTGATATCAGAACAGAATTCTATGATATGGTTAAAACTGAGGCTGTGTAAAACATGGCACTCTCTACTGAGTTCTGCAAGTTTTATAGTGGATTCTACAGAAATTTTATTATTTTTTATGAACTCTTTTTGTTGTTTTAAACTCCATTAAGTTCTATGTAAATGTACAAAACCACTCTTCCTTCTTATCCTCAGCCCTTTCCTCTGTCAGCTTTGTTGAATTTAATCTTTAGAGAACTCTCCTCTCCTTGAAAAAAAGTCCCCTTGAAAGAGAAAAAATTATCCAGGACCATACTTTCCATGAAATGTAACAGTCTGGCCAAAGAAACACACAGCAAGTCTAAGAATGAGGAGACTGTGATTATAAGAATGGGACATTAATCTTAATGATTTGTTTGAGACATGTTTTAATTTATGTCTGCAGGTGATGGTGAGCAAAGTGAAAATCCATAACTTGTAAATTATTGAAATTCACACTTTAGTGGCTAAGTGGGTAATTGTACACATGTGCTTGTGCAACTCTAAAGGTCAACATGGACTATGATTCCTTATATGTGTAAAACGTTGATAAGCAGAGTTCTTCACAAGACAGAAGCAAGAAAAAACCTCTAGTTTTCATCTTAAATGCCAGGAAGAAAATGAGTCCTGAATTTTGTTCATGAATAGACAGGAAAACAGCAATATTTATTATGTTGTCTGATCTAAACTCAGCCATCTGATGCAGACACAAACAAGTTACTCAAACCTGAAAACCTTTTTGGTTTTGGAGATGCTGAAACAGCTGTTTTATCTCTTTGCATAAGTGAAGTTTTAGCTTCATTATAAAACAAAAACATTGGAGGAAAAAGAAAAGTCTTTTGTCATCTACTTCTTTATGACAAGGACAAATCTTTAAAATATGGAAAATAGGTACATGGAGAATGGGGAGAAAATGTGCTTTTTCACAAAATTGTACTGCATTTATTTTATTAAACAAGGTTGTCTTCCTTAATTTCTTTCTTTCATGGGAAAAATGACAATTTGGATCAGAATGATTTCATGTGCTCTAAATCATTTGTGTAGAAGTAACCTTCTTTCCCGTGTTAGTTATACATAGATCCTCAGGAGACCAAGCAACCCAAAGTAACCAAGGTGCCACCCGCAGAGACCAAGAATGCAAATTGTGCCTAAAAGAGGAAACATCTATTTTCCTCTGGGTTTGGACATCAGCGTGTTATTCTAATGCAAAATCAAACAGATAATTACAGTATTCCATACAACATAAATTATCTAGCTTACATCTGATGATGATAAAGATGATGAGGATCATTTGCCAGCAACAGACTAAGATCAATAAGAAAAAAATGTTATGAAGTTTTCTTTTCGATGTGTTCTACAGTCAATGTGAAAAATGTGCATGGTTGAGACTCATATTAGGATTCTTACTCCATTTAGATATCTAACACAATTTAAAACTAGCATTTGCTGTACCCTCTTCCAATGATACATTCCTTTTTATTTTATTCCCCCCCCCCCCCCCCCCCCCCAAACCTCTATTTTTCCCAGAACTGTTTCCTATTTAGGAGGAAACCTTCAGAACCTAGACAGTTGAAATGTTTTCACAACCAAGTTCTGCAAAGCACCACCACCCTCCCTTCTTAAAGGGACAGAGGGAGAAAATATGATGAAAAAAATCAGGGAGTTGAGATAAGGACAGGGAGATAACTCACCAGTTATCCCCCAGCTGCACGGGGAGTGCCTGCTTCACCAGGGGCCTCTCCACAGGCTGCAAAGGAGCTTCTGCTCTGTGCTTGGAGCACCTCGTGCCCTCTTTCTGCACTGACCTTGGGGCCTGCAGGGCTGGTTCTCTCACATTTTTTCACTCCTCTCTTCCAGCTACTGTTGTGCGGTGTTTTTTTTCCCCCTTCTTAAGTGTTCTGTCAAAGAGGTGCAAACAGTATCACTCATTGGCTTAGCTTCGACAGCTGGGTTCATTTTCAAGCTGGCTAGAACTGGTTCCTATCTAACATGATACACCTTCTGGACTCTTGTCAGAGAGGCCCCTTTTCCTGGTACAAAAATGGTAGCTTTTCCTGGTACAAAAATCTTGGCACATAAACCCAATACAACACTTCTTAAATGAAACATTTTCCCCTATTTTTTCCCATTTTCTACCCCCTAGCCCCTTCCAATCTTGTTTTAAGCCTTAATGTATTGCATATAGTGTTACCATTTGTAAGTCAAAAATCAAGCTAGCAAGTTTCCTGATATTTTTCACACCACTACCACTCTCTAATGGTTCAAAACTGTGCACATTTTCAACTTTTCAATAAGAAACTAAGCTAGCAATAGTCCATTGGTTAAATAAGCATGTTCAACAATAAATATTGTTAAAACATAAGAAAAAGAAAAGTGAAAGGTGTTGCTTAAACACTAATATCAGAATCTAAATTTCTTATAATATGACTTATAATAGGCATTCTCAGTTTACTTTAAACATCAAAACTCAGTATATTAGAGGACTGTACAATTTTTACCACTTTGTAGTGTTATGACAAATATTGGGAAATCACAGCAACATGAAATTTTTGAGTTCGAATACAGTGATACTATAATGAAATTGAGTACAGTTGATCAGTTTACTTACAGAAGTTAAGTTTTCCCTAGTTTTAAGACAATTAAAATCCTCTTAAGTTTCCATTTCATTGCAAAGTGCTGTAATCTGTTATCTAGATCCCCCCACATGTTATATCATCAGTGACTCTCTGCAATAATTAACTTCAGAAATTTAATTAAAATGTAATTAATTTTATGCTTTGCTTGTTTAACAAATCTTTAGTGAAAATCTGAAGCTTAGATTCTACCATTTTTGTATCAAAAGCTACTGAAGGTTTTATAAACTGTGAACTAGACTGTAATAAACAGGAGACCCCTGAATGATCACCATGTCTATGGGATAGAAGAGATAAAACAGGCTGATTGAGTCAGTCATGGAGTTTCCAATGGTGATTGAAAAGCCTTACATCAGAAAATGATTTTGTGTAGTATTTGTGCATATCCTGATCTGTAGAAACTTCTATGTGATCATAATTTTAATGATTTATCTGCTTATTTCCATGGATAAGAGGACTAGTGTCAAATGAAGCCCAGACTGATGGTTGTCCCTGTTTCCACATGAAGTGGAGTTAGCCTTCATGTTCTGGCAAGACTACAGCAGGAATAATTACCTCCTGCTGACTTTGACTCAGTAAATGTGCAAGTAGTAAGGTTCATGTTGGAGATCTTTAGATATTCCAGATAACTATGTGAATGAAGACTGAATTCTTCTCAAAACACATCTCAGCTAGACATAGACATAAATAAAGGCAACATCTGTAGATATTATGACTCATATTCAACCCATGTTCTTGAAGCACCTGAGACTTTCATTACTAGTTCTGTTATTTACAGCCCCATTTCTTGTCCATCAGAACAAGGGGGAATGGCCTCAAGTTGCACAAGAGGAGGTTCAGGTTGGAAATTTGGAGAAATTTCTTCTCAGAAAGACTAGTTAGGCATTGGAATGGGTTGCCTGGGGGGGTGGTGAAGTCACTGTTCATGGGGCTGTTTAAGGAAAGGTTGGTTGTGGAACTTATGGACATGGTTTAATGTGTGGTGGTTAAAGATTAGGCAAGATGAGTCCAGGCCAATAGCTGTAAAGCATGAACAAGCCAAAAATGTCACTTTTAGTAGATCATGTGTGGTCTAGGGATCTCTGCAGCATTAAGTTCAACAGACTTGTGATCAAAGTAGCAAATTTACTGTCCTGCTCTGACCAGCCCCATTTCATCTACAGCTTTCCTTTTAATGTCTTTTCTTGGTCTTTATCACTGCTCTATTCTTCTACCAGATAAACTTCCTGCCTCTGTTCATGGTATCTGTGGTATGATTGCCCTGTTTCCATCTTAATGATCTCCCTTTTTCTACAGCCCTTCACTAAATCCATTACTCTCTGAACAGTCTTGGTTCCCCCTGTCATCAACCTGTGCTAATAATACAGTCAAAAGCAAAAGTATAACAGCATCTATCCATATTTCATTCATGAAAATTAAAATGTATCCCTAGTGTGGAACATCAAATAAATCAGGTTATCCTCTTTTTTATTTACCACTAACAGCTGGATACATCTTGCACTTAGGCTGCAGAAGGACACTCCCAGGAGAGTTGCCACCCAGTTGTTTACCTACCATAAGTTTGCGTCAGAGTATTTTTTCCATGGCAACACATTTGAATCTCACTGAAGGAATACCAGCAAATTACACTAAGAACAAAGTGCAGATTGCAAATAGCCAAATATCTTTTTTACCAGCACATCCTGAGATTCTTTTTCTGGAGTGGCTGCAGCAACTCTAGGATTTCTGGGGAAGAAACAAAACAAAACAAAGCCCATTCCTGGTGTTGTGACTAAGTCTCTCCTGCACAGGTAAAACTGAGAGCAGTAGGAGCTGTGTGCGGTTCCATCAAGTGTAGTTTAAAAGGCAATGTCTGTCAGTCTGCTGCCAATAACTTTAATAAATAACATTTAACTTCACTCAAATCAGTTCCAAATGATACCCTGTTAAAAAGGGACTTCAGGAGCAAGGCCCTGGAAATCCATCAGCAAGCAAAAGAGCTTCAACAACAGTAGGGCTGACATGACTGAAAAGGGGCGAGCAGGGTAGTCAGCCTCCTCTTATTTCATGTCAGCTACTCTACCATCTACTCCTGCATCACATGTCCAACAATCTCTTTCTCTTACCCAGCCTCTTTATCCTTCACAATCATTTTTCTCATCTGTTACCATACAACAAATACATGCTTGTTCAACAGATAATCTTTCAGAAAATACTCTGACTACTGTCTGAATGTTCTGTTTCACTCAATTTTATTTCCCCTAGAAAAAGACTCCTTACAAAAGCTGGTTGCACCAACCTTTTTTTTTTTTCTTTTTTCTTTTTTTTTTTTCCTTTCTATTTTTCCTCAGTTTTCTGCCAAGTTCTGGATTCAAACTAACAGAAGATGAATGTAAATTGAATGAATTACTATTGTATGGCCAAACTGCTGTCAATGGCAAACAATTGAGACCCTTTGTATATTATTCACTGGCATTGTTTAGTTATCCAGATTTATTTATTTATTTATTAAAGATATTGAATTGCAGGAAATTTTTAACCAAAAATACACATTGCAGTCACCAGTCCAAATCAGACCTCCAAATTTTAGAAGAACAACCGGTTAGGTTGGTTAACTTTTCATCAACTTGTTCAGAAACAAAACCCCATATAAAGTTGGGGACTTAGAGAAGATACTAAAATCACAGATATCTACTACAAATATTCGGAAATGTGATATTCAGGCTAGTAAAAATGGAACTCAGGAACTCTTTCCTTGTGAAGTTACAATCTAAGTCATAAAGATAGTTTTCACTAATTGAGAGTATTAGAAATGTAATAAAATATTCCTTTAATCCTTGTTCTACTTATTCCTTCTTTGATTATGCACCCTAAATATTCCTTTTTATCACAGCAATCAGTTGGCATGATTTTTTAGTAGATTGATATAGATTCCCAAGTATACTCACACATACTTAAAATTTGATTACACATTTCAGGTTTAGTAGACGACTAACAAAAGTATTTTGTGATTGTATGCTAAAATCAAGTTAGTTATTCACTGAGTTCATTTGAAATGCTTAGCCTGAACCTTATCCCTAGTTTGACTACAATAATCAGCAATGATGTTCATTTAAGGGTGACAGTGATATTTTTACCATATCTGTACATCAAAAAAAATGTTTAGAAACTATTAGTCATGGTGCATGATGCTTTCAGGAAAGTCCATTGTCAATTTTAATAAATATTTTAAATGATGTAAGTCAGGCTCAGGCTCTATTTTTCTTTTGTTTGATTTGGCAGAATTTCTTATCATGAAATCTAAGTTGACAAGGCACTTAACCACATGCATAAAGTTAAGCCTAACAGTCTGATTTTCGTCAATGACACTTTTTGAACACTAAAAATAAGGCACATGGTAAAGAGTCTTGTTCAACCAGGGCAATAGTGATTATAATTACTAGATTGCCATATAAAGATAAGGACTCACCAGTAACTTAAATTTAAAAGCTATGTCTGGACAAATACCTGAAAAGCATAATATAATAAAATAAAATGAAATAAATAATATAAAATTAAATTTAAAAATAAAAATAGAATAGATATAGGTAATCAGATTATTTATTTATTTTTGGCTGCATAAAATGTGGACTAAAGATGACTAAGTTAGATAAAAGTCAAAATGTTGAAGTATAAGTATCCTGAAGATCTAAACGTATTTCTTTTTAATGGCCTTTAAAAATATGTTTAAACATATTTTAATACTACTGTAATATACTGCCTGTCTATTAATGCACACACAGATGAAAAAGTGTTGTCTTACATGTGTCCAATGTCTTACATGTCTTACACGTGTCCAATTCAAGCATATACATTTATTTGGATATACTCCATTAATTCTGTGATTTTAAACAGAAACTATGAAAAAAGTACTATGAGTACTATGAGAAAAGTATAAATAAACTGTTTTCATCATTCTGTCTCACACCATCATTTCTTCTAGGAAAGTTTATTAAAATATTTTCTAAGCTTTCTGTCTCCTCTCTCAAATCAGCTGGCTCCACTGAATAAGCCTTAACAAAAAGCAACCTTGTGTTTGTCCAAACAGTAAGAGCTTTTACACAGAATTTATATAGCAAGAAAAGGACAGCAATCTAAATGCTAAGAAAAAAGCTAAAAAAAAAAAAAAAGCTAAAAGCTGAGAGTTCATTTCAGTTTCTAACATATCTTATATATTTCTTTCCATGAGATGTGGAAAAAAAAAAAAAAAGAAAAGAAAAAGAAAAAGAAAAAGAAAAAGAAAAAGAAAAAGAAAAAGAAAAAGAAGAAAAAGAAAAAGAAAAAGAAAAAAAAGAAAAAGAAAAAGAAAAAGAAAAAGAAAAAGAAAAAGAAAAAGAAAAAGAAAAAGAAAAAGAAAAAGAAAAAGAAAAAGAAAAAGAAAAAAAAAGAGGTATATCATGTTAATTATTTTTATTTTTTTAATGTGAAACAATATTTTTTTGATCAGCATACCTTAAGGTTAATACAAATTTAAACGTATTGTGAAACCTTTCAGCTTCTTGTAGCTATTAAATATTGGAATGAAAATAATAACTTTCATCATAGCCAGTGTGCATTTTTGTAAATCTCAAATATTGGCTAATTCACCTCTTTCAAATATAGTATACTACGTAACATGAGTATCCTTAATTCTTTCCAGTGATCTACATGTAACCTTTCCCAATCTTTCCTGTCACTTGTTTCCCAACATTGCTCTGAATTTAGATATGGATATTAATGTTTTAGCAAAACATTTTACCTTTTCCAAATTAGTGTGGAATTTCTTTCTTCATGTGCCAACTGTTTAAGAGGTTATCTCAGAAGCTACATCTCATCTAGCTAAAGCCTCAACTAGTCTTATGTGGCTATGTCTATATCAGGAAGGAATTTGGTGCACTAGTGAAACAAAGGACTCAGTGTTTAGGCCCATGTATATATGAAATTTAGAGATTCTTCTTCAGATTAAATTTATCCTGGAACAAATTCCCAGGGCTCATGTCTGTGTTACACATATATCTTGAACTTATCTGCAAGATGAGTCATTTTTTTGAACCCCTTGCTCCCAGGAAGTGTAGGAGTGACTTTGAATGTTCCAGGGTGGAGGCTTTTTTTAAAAACCTTTCAGAAAAGTGTCAAGCTTGTGTTCAACAAACTGCTCTGTAAGCAGAGCCAAGGCACAGGAAGCAAAACTGAGTAGAGGGCTCACGTCCAAGCCTCACTACAGGTTCACATCAACGAATTCATGTAGATGCAGTCCTTGATCAATTGCAATTGCCTTAGAATGGGATATATTACATTCTAGGGATGTTTGTCCAGCTATGTTGAATACTGAGGAAGTAGAAACAAAAAAAGGGGGAAGGGGGGTGATTAATATTAAGATGGTTTAAAGTCATGTAGGAGGATCTGCATATAGTAACCATAACTCTACTTAAGCTAATAGAAGCTACAAACACCATATTTCCAAATACCTTTCAGAACCTGATAATGTCAATGGAAAGAGTCCTAATGACTCAGCCTAACATCAACACTGGAAGGACTTGTATTCAGTTCAGTTTTATTCACTATCACACAGTGTTTCTTAGCACAGAGCAGTATTATTGTACTTCAGTTACGGAATGGTAGTTTGTTCATTGGATATTTACTTTATCTCCTGCCATAATACATTCATCTTTAATAGCAATAAATGCTGTTCTATGAAAAGTTAGTATTGAATCCTAACATTTCTAACACTTGCTGTTTCTACACTTTTACTGTTTGGTATACCTTTAAAAAATACTGGAATTTATATGATTAAATTGTCCTGCAATGTTTTAGTCTATTGAGAACTAGCTTCTTAATAATATTTAACTTTGCTTTATATTATTTTGTGTCAGTTGAGAGTTTTTCTCTTTGACTGCCTGTAGTCTAATTAAGCCTTCTTGATACTTTGGTAAATCTTCTAGAGCTGTATCAATTGAGGTTATCATCTCCTCCACTGGAATAGATATGGACACTAATGAAAATTTTAAACCTCAATTTAAGCCATTAAACTCATTTTCACTTATTTTAATGGATAATATATGACTATTTTTACAGCTCTAGAAAGATTAATTATAACCAGATTCATTTTCAGATTTTAATCAACTTTTCATAATTTGGTTTCTGATAGTACTTACGTACTCATATGACTATATAGACTACCTAAAGCTGTGAAACTTTCTCAGTTAAAATATTTCTCCATTTTCTGTGCAACTTACTCAGTCAGCCAGCAATTATATCTGTGTTTGCTGGTTTTGAATATCTACTAAAAATCTGTTCTTTGTTCCACAAATCTGTTCTTGAAGACAGTGATTTCACAATAACCTCATGCTAGCTATGCTTTTTTTGGTTTTCTTATCACCCACGAATGTTCTTCCCCAGTTCTCAAAAGTTAATACCTAGGCCGCAGAGTAGTACATCCATATCTACACCAGTTTTAAATGGGCAAACTTACCAGATGCTGAACATTAATAGATTTTTTTCAGTGTCCTCATAGATTTTTCAGGCTGTATTGGACTCTGTGTTGCTGCTGCCAGACCATTCTGACTGCTCACACAAGTTACTCTAAAAGTAGTTCAGGTGCATTTACACTATGCTGAATATGCTGCAGCTACGGGGCATACTATGACCTCTCTTTTTTTTTTCTTTTCTTTTTTCTTTTTTTTTTTCCTTGTTTGCTTTTTTATTATTATTATTTTTTTCATCTATTATTGTACAATTCAATGTTTTTGAGCATGAGTGTATGTTCTTCCACAGAACTTTTGGGCGGACTGTAACTAAGATCTTTACATCTGCAGCTACTGTTGAGTTTTCTTGAGTGTCTTTCTGGTAATGGTAAAAAAAAAATGGTAAATGGTAAAAAAAATTACCATTTTGGATAGATGTCATGCAGTTGCATAGGTCATGCTATACTCATCATAGGTTTTTTAATTATTTGGAAATTACATGCAGTTTGATCTCTTCATCATTATCATTATTGCAGGCTAAACCTATTTTTTAGTTACAGGGGAATAAAGTGATGGGCTATCATTTCCATTCAGTATGGTTTTCAAAGATGAGATAAGCATAAAAACATATGAATGGAAAGCACTAGAGATATATTATTGAAAAAAATCAAAATATTTCATAAGAGGATCCATAACATCAGTTTTATAAAATAAGCATTTGTTGTTTTCTGTAAATGTATTTTGAATTTTTTCAACCCTTTTTTTCTTTTTTTCTTCTTTTTTTTTTTTAATCTTTTCATATTTTGTTCATTGTATATATTCTATTCTCTTAATAGCTTTTCCCTCACAAGTCAGCATTGGAAACTTTGAAAAGTACAATATTTACATGCAGTTTAAACTGGGGAGTTTTCTGGTATTTAAGGTTTTATAGAAATTCTAGTAAAATAAATAAATAAATAAAATCAGTCCCCGGGAAGATTTTTCTTTTTCTTGATTGTTTCAAGATCTGTAGGCTATAATCCATATTATCCAGAATTTTTAGAGGTAGCTTTCTGTTTAGTATTATGTATTGATAAAGTCAGGTAGGATGAAAAGATGTCCAGAAGACATAATCAAAGCTATAAAAATCTTACTGTCAGAGGGACTTTAAGCAGAGACCATTTATTGCATCATTTTTTAAATGTTTATGACCAGTATGTCTAATGCAATGACAAAAGGTGTAGTTTACAGTTTCTACTGAGAAAGCACTGAAGCCTGGAGTTGCAATATCAATGCAGCAATCTGCAAAATTAAAATAAACAAACAAAAACAGAAAAAAAAAAAAAAAAAAAAAAAAAAAAAAAAAAAAAAGCATGACAACATAATGCGGAGAGAATTTCCTAAAGATTTCCTGAAATCAGAAGGTTGCTCTCCCGCATCCTCATAGTTCAATACTAGCAGTGTCTTGTAAAAGCAAGGAATGGACATAGAGCAGAACGCATAACAAAAGTTTTCAAAAGAATTATACTTTATGTTGGGAAATGAGAAAATAATTCCCCATCCTCTTACTCTGTATATTTACTGGAAATGCAGCAGAGTTTTCCAGAGAAATGTAATTCAACATGTTGAGTAGCAATTGCTAAAAGGACTATAGACAATATAGAAGAGCTATAGACAATAACCTGATTGAAATGGCTTTCTTATGTGTAGCAATTAACATGTCAGCAGTTCCATAAGTTATTGCAGTCCTGATCACTCACCTTGTTTTGAGATTTTAGCACAGATCTTTTTCATTGTACCGGAAGAAACTTCTGATTCTTACTCACCTCAGTCCTGTCTATTTTCTTTAGGCTTTATGTGGTGAAAACATTCTGAATATACACACAAATAAAATGGTAGTAGAATCTAAAATGAAATAAAATTAAATAAAATATATCATTAAAGAAAATGCAATAGAAAAAGAGAAGAATGTTTTAATGAAGTCAGGTGTTCCTCTTTCTCCTTGCAGCTGACCCAGAGATTGAGAAAGAGAAATGCAGAAAGAAGAGTTTTAATATATCTTTACATGTGAAGCTGATTGTTTTTTCTTCTTGTAAAGAAAAAAATAAATAAATAAAGAGATGTCTCCAAGACATTGAAATACATGTTTTCTTACTCACTGTGTTTTCTTTTACATCAGAAATTATTTTTCTCTAGCAAATTCCAAAATTGCTCTGTACTTTAGCAATTTTATTTTAACTGAGGAAGAAATTAACACTTGGATGGATAGTGTAACTGCTTTTTAAATGTTATGACAGTAAAGACTGATCTGAGCTAAAATAGTCATCATCCAGCAACACAGCTGAAATATTTTAAATCTGAAATCATTTAAATTTGTGAATTTACATTAATGAATAATCTGGAAATCTGGTACTGAATCCTAACAAATTAATGTTATGTTTTTGATACAATCAAGAAAATCTTTTACTTTAGTTACTTTTATGGAGCTTTTTAAAGGGACTGTGGCAAGTGGTTGTTTATTCTGCATTGTAACTAAGACAAAGTATTAATTCTGAATAATAATTAAAGGCATATATTTAAACCACTGCAAGGCTTTCCTCTTTATTTTTTTTTCTGCTTCTATTGAGAATGAGAAGATATGTAATGAAAAATGATGTCACTTAAATCTTAAATATATGAAAATTTTCAAAAAAACTTAAACTATCTGAATTTTCACACTTTTTTTTTTTTTGAACAAAACAAAATTGTAGACTTAAATTACATATATTTTTTGAGTACAAAAGCATGAATAAGAGATATGTCATTCCACTAGTACATAGAAAAGAAAAGATAGATAAGCATCTTTTCTCCATTGAAATTGATAACTTCAGTGTGCTTCATGCTTGGTTAAGAGACCAAAAGATGAATTTATTAATTTCTACTATGTTGTATTATCTTCCTCAAGCATACATTGCCTACAGTTTCATATGGCACCATTCTAATTCACACATTCTGTAAACCAGGCTTGTTCTTTAAATGTAAACATTTTAGATAGTGATTGTATTGACATTACATAAACAAGACAATAATGAACTTCTCACATGGCATTGTATTAAACAAGAAGTCTTCAATTCTATTAATAATCAGATCGATCAATTATCAGATCAATTTAAATGCATGTTTCTATGAACAATTACTTTAGTGTCACCTTTAGTGTGAGCCATGACTTTTACTGGTCTCATTCAACCTGAGTATTTGTCAGTTTTTACAGCCTCTGAACCATAAGCCACTTGTGCCTTAACAGTTTTCCCCAATATTTCTAAACTATAAGAAAACAAACAAGCAAACAAACAAATGAAGAACAAATTTTCTGGTACAAATCTTCACTAAATTTGGTTGATCTGCTACTCCCAACCTGTCAGTTATGTCTTGGCCTCAGGAGCCTACTTCATTCCCAAACTCCATTGAAAATGTCAGTCCTATGTGGAATACAGTAATTGAACCAAACATAAACAGTCCCAAATAGCTCTTCTTAAGAGGTCATGCATTAAAATTGATATTTCTGTTAACTGATTAAATGACACTTGTTTATTTCAGATTCTGCCCATTCCAGGGAATAGGGCTCATAGTTAGGAACAATAGCCATATGGCTAGTATATGCTGTTTTCTTTCTGATCACAACACAATCATAGACATTCATCACACAAAATCAAAAGGAATCATTTTCAAGACTGAAAATATTTCAAAAGTAGTATGATAGCATTATCTATGGTGAATTATTTGATGAACCTTGGGACATTGCCATTTTTTTGACAAAGTATTGTCCCACATAGCTACACAGCTTGACTTAAAAGACATTATCTTTTTCCTCAAGATTCTACAAACTACAGAACTATCATTTATTACACACACTCACATACACAAAAACAGCAAAGTTAATGAAGTGTAATGCAAACAAAATATATTGTTTGAAGGGTGATTCAGAATCCCTCAACACTGCAACATTTTCATCACTCTATTTCATAAATTCATCATTCACTGACTCAATGGCAGCTGATAGATGGGTTAAACATGCTGTTGAAAGAAGAAGAGGAAGAGATGTTTTTGATGACTTCTGAAAGATAATCCAGATCTTATTCTCTCTTCACAAAGAATCCGATTTTATAGGTCTTTCCCATGCACTTAAAAGATAAATCCAGATAAGTGCAAACATTAGAAGAATTTAACCAAAGACATGATCAGAAAACACCTGAGGAAATATGGGCTGAGCATATATGCCCTGTTAACTCCATAAATCTGCCAGTTTTTTACAAGAGGGTACTTTTTAGGTACTTTTGCATTAGGTATTTTCACTTCAAATAGCATTCTGTAGAGTGTTATCATGAAGGAGATTTTCCAAAGATAGCATAGAATGCACTATTTTAATTCATTAAAAGGTAAATAAGGGCAGGAGGGCATACTAGGTCAAAGAATAAACAGGTAATCAAAGACTGTACAATTGTGGTCCTGGAACTATTCTGATGAACCAAATAAAAGCAAAGATAAAAGATAAGAATCAATTGCTCTGAAAACAGCAATTGTGTTGGTGTTAGACCTGCTCCCTCTGTAGCCAGTGCCCAGTCCAGTATTACTTAGCATGTTTGTTAACAGTCTGAAAGATATAGTATGTAGTTATAGATATAGTATATAGTATATAGACTATGCACTGATGCACTGATGCAGTTTGTTGATAAAAGACTAAGGATGCTAGCAAAGTGCTTGAAATAATGCATGATTTAAGAAAAACACAAAGTCAATTGCATGTGATTCAACAGAGGTAAATGTAGAGTGTTTTGTATGAGAAGAGTAAGCATGTCTTACCGTAGTGGAAAAGAATGTGAAGCACTGAAGCCAGAGGCAAGAAGAGGATGATGAAAATGGATTCTGGAAGGATGTAAGCATCTCTTTATTTATTTATTTATTTATTTATTTATTTATTTATTTATTTATTTATTTTTCTTCTCCATGCAGAAATCAATAGGAGCAAAGATATGAGACATATAGCTGGAGAAATTTAGTAGATGTCTACAAAACAGTCTGAAACTGAGGATTTTTTTTTTCTATATCCTCATTTTCTGTTAATGTACATAGTTTTTGTGAGTAGTCATATTATAATAGAGTTCCTGGAATTTATTTTTTAAGTATTTAGTCTATAAAACACTTTTTTTTTTTCCTTTTCACAAACAATATATATTTAATTATAAATAAAAATGTCCTTTATCACATCTGCTTAACAGTTAGCTATATTTGTCTTATGTATCAACTGAAAACTGTTTTTCATATTATCTGTAAATATGTGTATACATGATAAGACGGTTTTCAAAAACATATCCTGTACATGATCACACAAGTACACCATTTTCTTGTAGAAATTTTGGTCTAAAAATGAAGATTATTAATGTTCTCCTGCCCAATGTTTACAAACCAAAATATTAGAATATACTGTATTTAATTCTCTCTAGTGAGTTATTGTGTCAAATTTTGGCCCCATCAAGAAATTGAGTCAACTACTGATTGAAAAATGACTGTATTACTTCATGATTAGGGTACTACATGTGTGTTATTTGGACAGAATATCCTGGATTCAGTACAGGTATGTTGTCACCCTGCCTTAAGTTTCAATTTATTGTTTGGCTTTAACCACTATCAACAGTAAAAGGTAAAATAGAATATCCTGATCATTCATAAGTTTATGGGAGTTTTACTATTATTATTATTTCTATTATTATTATTTAGTAGGGAAGTATTCAGGGGACAGCAGTCTAGCAAAGCCGAAAGAATCAGTAACAAAACGGTAAAAAATTCACTAATATACATGTATACTGACATGCAAAAGTAATACACACACATGATACACAGTAGTATTTTAAATGCAATGTCACAAGTTTTCAGTATTCAGTATTCAAATGCCAGCATCCTACATTCAGTCATGAGCAGATGTTTCTTTCTTTGTGTAGAATCAGGAAAATAAACCTTTACTAACTAAACACACTATGAAACAGCACCAGTGTAATTATTCTTACCAAGAACATGTACAACCTGAAACAGAAGCTTGTATGTTTTGATTGTCTGTCATCATTATTTTTGGCACCTTAAATATGGGGTTAGAAAGGTTCACATCATCAAAGACACCAAAGGTGGAAATAGTTTTTTTTTTTTTACAGATTATACAGATAATCAATCCATCCTGAAAGTGTTAAAAAGTTTACATTCAAAATTCTGTCCACCAAAGTAATTACACAATGAGTAAAACCTCCCAACCTACCCGAGTAACAGTCTGAAATTTTAAATACACTTTCCATTGCTTTGAAAAATCACTTTGCTTCATCCAGTCTCTCAAAATAGTACCATGTTTAGCCAATGGAGCCAGATGCAGAAAAGCTCAAAAATACTAATGTTCCCCCATCCATTTTTTCCTCTCCCCCTTCTCTTACAAAATACTTTAGTAATGTGTGTTACCGTTTCATTATCAGTTTTTGGCATTCATAACCTCTTCAAATAACAATACCACCATATGTTCAGTAATTCTTCATTTGGCAGACTGTTTTCCATTATTCGAGAACCCATTTCAACACCAAGAAGCTGTTACCAATGTGATGGACCAACATGCTTGGAATTTATATAGGACAACATTGATTCAGATGGAGACTCTTCTCTGATTCAGTTTCTTATTTCTTCAAACGCTTTCTTGCAAAAAAAATAAGTAATTCATGTTTCAGGGTTTTGGTGCACTAATGCGCACCACATTTTCCTGAATGCATACTGCAGCTTCAGTCACCAAACTATCTGCATTAGTCACTGTTATCATTCTGAAAAATTTTCCTTTATCATATTCCCCCCCCCCCCACCTCAGCATTGCTTTCTGAAACCATATACAAGCTGATCTTCTACGTGTGGAAGTGATCACATTTGATCTAAATCAGTTGAATAACATTTTGAATTTATAATGGAAAGCAGATTCTCTATCATTTTAGAAATAATTCCTATTACAAGAGAATGTATATAATTGAAGCTACTAAATTAAACACTTCTTATTTTGATGTTTTACCTGTATAATAAGGGTTGTGCATCCCTCACTTATCTTAAAAAAAAAATAATTATTGTATGACAACCAAAGATACCAGCAATGAAAACACTTCTTGAACTAATCAGGACTCAAATAATTTTAGCAGAAACTCCAACTTCAAATAATTTTAGCACCAAACACCTACAAAATCTCATTTTCATTTCCTTCACCATTTGGGTTATTCACCCTCTTGTTTTATTAAATATCAACTATGTCCTTTCATGCCAGAAAGTCACCAGATATGAGCTATTTTTGAGCCAGTGGGTAGTGTGATGTTTTGAAATCTCACTGAGATAAGAATGCTTTCCACCAGCTACATCTTCCTTTTTATAGAAAGGGGGGGGGGGAGGGGGGAGGCACCCCCAGGGCTTCTGCTGATTACACTATGCCAGATGAATAAACACAAATACCATATCCTTTATATTTCATCATCATATACAATCTAGTCAGGTCAGTTTTAATTGAATTTTAGTGCAGTCACCAAGGCACAGTTCTTACAAAGGTATCAAAAAAAGAGGTGTCATAGGTATTGATATATTTGAGACAGATAAATATTGATCCACAATAGAAAAGATAATTGCTACAGTAATTGTGTGAAATCAAAAAATAAATATTCTTTTTATAGGATTTGGCAGTTTTTATTTTTAACTGTATATTTATAATATTATCCATCCTATCTTTATGTTGTCTGTGTTGTGGTTTAACACAGCACCACCTAGCCTCTCTCTCAAACTCTCTAGGTGGGATGGGGGAGAAAATTGGAAAAGTAAAAGTGCAAGAACTCATAAGTTGAGATAGACAGTTTTCTAGGTAGAGAAAAAGCTGTATGCACAAGCAAAGCAAAACAAGGAATTCATTCCCTACTTCCCATCAGCAGGAAAGCATTCAGACACTTCCAGGAAAGCAGGACTCATCATGTGTAATGGTTTGTTGGGAAAGCAAATGCCATTGATAGGAATTCTCTCCCTTCCTTATTTCTTACCCCAGCTGTTACTGCTGAGCATAACGCTTTGGTCAGTTTGGATCAGCTGTCCTGGTTGTGTGGGTTGGTACCCATCTCCTTGGTACCCCCAGCCCCCTTGCTAGCAGGGCAGCACATGAAGCTGAAAAATCTTTGGCTCTGTGTAAGCCCTGCTCTGCAACAACTGAAATCATCTGTGTATATCACCACTATCAACATCAAAAATCCTAAACAGCATCATACAAGCCTCAACAAAGAAAATTAACTCTATCCCAACCATAATCATGACACTATATCAGGGGTACAATCAGAAAAAGAAATAATCTTACACTCTCTGAAGATATGTTTTTAACAGTATTTGAGGCAAACAGCAGTGCCCACAATGTGAATTGAAAGAAGCAAAAGAGATGACAGATAAATTTGCCCTCTACACTAGATAGTGCTCTAATCACTTACATTCTGAATATGCTTTCTCCAGAAACCCACAGGAATAATCACAAATAGATTAGATGGTTTTATCTTCCCACAAATATGCTATTATTCACACATAAGATTAGAAATTAATTTACTAGAATGATCCACTTGAAATGACTGAAATAGTCCTCAACAATCTCTTTTTATACATTTTAAAGCAAAGAAAACCATAATAGAGAGAAAGCAATTAATCAATTTTTTAAAAAGTTAACTGGGAATGGGAAGAACAATAGATCTTAACTCTAACTGCTGGTAGAATAACTAGAAATGGGGATCACCCTTAAGAAGAAAAAGCCCTAGTCCCCAGGCCTTGCAAAGCATTAATGAAGGTCAAAAATTTAATATTCTATCTATAACTTACAAAAAATGAATAAGATAATTCCACTCTGTAAGAGTTAAGAGCACTATGCAATACTCATAAACCACACCATCTTTTGAGTCTTTCACTATATGAGCTTTTGGATTCAGTCTCATATCAACCTCTTATACAGACTTAACCAGAGTATCAGTGAGTCACTGTTTTATATAAATGAGTAAAAATAATTCTCTCTGAACATATGCTCTGAACATAGTACATTGCTGTTACAAATAACAGTAATATTGTATGGGGGAAAAGTATCTGGAAAGATGTACAGGATGAGAAATGATGGGAGTACATATGTAAACACCACGGGGAAACTTCCAGATATATTTATATATAAAAAAAAAAAAAAGATACCTGGATGCCTTTGTTCCCTCACACAATCTTGTTTACATCATTAGGAAGTTGAATTATTCACTAACCGTGATATTACTTGGTTACAGCAGCAGCAGGTAGCACATAAATTATAACCTGCACATCTCCAGAATTCCAAAGACAGTACCAAGGAAGCTGTGACAGCTACTTAATTTTCTTGTCCACTCTCAATTACATTGTTTATAACTGGAAAAGAAGTTTGCTGTTTTGCATCAATTATCTCTATTTGCTAGGTTTCCAAAGGAAGAAAAATAATCTCTAATTCAAGAACAGGATTACTCCAAGTAGCAACAAATTCCTTTATAATTGCCAAAATAATAATAATTTTAAAAGTTGGTGTTACTAGGGATTTCATATAATGTAATGCATGACAGTTTGTTTAGAGCAGAGAAATCCCACCAACACATTAAATCTTTAACTCACTTTAAGGAATCAGTAACTGTAAATGAGAGATCACTTGCATGCACAGGCGCACTTAAAGGATAATTTAGGTTTGTATACTCTTGTGATCCCATGTAATGTGCACATGTATTTCTTGGAGTAGGCCAAGAAAAAGAAGGCCCTGCCTTTCTTTTCCCCTTCACCATAACTTCAGATGCAGTCAGAGCACGTCTTTCCCTGGCAGATGTCATGCCAACTTGTCAAATCTCATTTCTGGTCCCTAACATTTCTTCTTGATCCACTCTCTGATCAATGAAGGCAACATTTGAAGAAATTTGAAGTTTTTTATTCTTTACTAGAGTAATAATATGTATTCTTTATGAGGTCTGTATCACCATTCAAAATCTCTTCTACATTTAGTTGTCTGCAATGAATTTAAATAGCATCTAATACAAAATGTCTTCATAAAACAAACAAAAACAAACAAGAAAAAAACAACAACAAAAAACACACTCTATCAGCAAAGTAGATACATGCGGTAAAAATAAGAACAAAATAAGAAATCATTCAAAATTCCAACACTGTTAAACTTCCCGAAGATCTTGTTTATGCACTATATATTTTAAGATTAATGGCACTTAGTAGCGTTATAATTCACACTTAAAGCAATTTCTTCAGTGACAAATATAATCTCACAGGAGATATCAGTGAAAAACTGGCCACATTCAAAATAATAATTGTAACTTAACTGTTTTACTTAAAGCGTTTCTGTCTGAATGACCAAATTTCCAATTATTTTTAGTTTGCATACTGACTGTAGACTGATTTAAGAGTCTTTTTCTGGCTCCTGGAAATACAGATAATTCTTGTGTTTGTTCCAGCATCTTATTAAAGTAAATACATGAGAAGATGTTCAAATAACATCTCTTTATAATGATATGACAAAAAAAAAAAAAAAGGAAAAAAAAATTTCATTAGTCATTATTATTTTTATACAATTTACAATATTACATTATATTGTATGCATCTGTGTTTTCATACCTAAAACAGTTTAATATATTTAGTCTTTCTCTAACACAGAATATTCTATAGAAAAATTATTTTTGGGGGGGAATTATAATACTATAATCTGTTTTATTTCAAATTACTAGTTCTTTTATTTATTTATTTATTTATTGCTTGTGTCTATTTCATTACTTTAGAATAACAATAAACAATAAATAAGCCTTACAACGTTCAGCACTGTGTCAGACATTTTGCATTCATGTCAGACAGTTTGCATTTATATGCTTTAGGAGCAATATAATAAGATAGAATAATTGATCATTTTTGAATGTTGAAAGTATGAAAACACTATTCTGTGACTCTTTCTTCCCCCTTTCTTGATCAGTCACACAAACACCTTGTTCAGTCACAGACCAACAGTTCATCACTCAAACAGCAGGAGATAACTGACAGCAGAAGATGATTCATATAAACTATGACTTATCTTCTGGCTGTGTGTTCTGGTGAAGAAAAAAAAACAAATGTTTTGTTTGTTTTTGCTGATAAGCTCTTCTCTTGGTCATGGCCATCTTTTTCCAAAGGCTGAACTGACAGAGTAAGATCTAGAGAAGAGGACACAAACAAGCCTACATTGTTATCTCTTGCCTAAGGAGATTTAAAACAGCAAAGATGAAGGAGATACCTCAAAGTCAAAAATGAGTCTATTTGCACAAAAATTATATTGGTGATTTCAATTAAACTGATTTGCTGGTTGTCTATATATCTTTAAGAAGCTGGAGTACATCTTTCATGATACACTATTTCTTTACCGATAGTCCCATTCTTCCACAATAAATAAGATGCTGTAAACAGAAAAAAAAAATGAACATTTGCTAATCAGGCATCACAAGAGGCAACAGCCACTTGTGATTCAGTCTTCCTGATCAAATTAAATCTTCCTGATCAAATATCAAGTTAACTTATGTTTTGCCCTAATGTGCTCAGCAAAATCAGAAATTGATTTGAATGCTATTTTCTATAACTTTATTGAAGACTTGGAGCTTCAAAAGATCAAGGTACTTTTCTCTCATCTTTGAACAGTTATACTTGAATAATATTTTGGCCTGCTGATGCAACTGTCATGAACAATTTAAAGTTTAATATTGTCTGCATTGATGTACCCATCATCTCTGTAATGGCATTCTGTGATCTTTCTTTAATTTTAGATATAGAAATTAAGATTGGTTTTAGTTCTGTTTTAAAGATTTTCCTATTATTCTTGTTTATTTAGATAACCAGCGTGATAAATTTGATCACATTTTTTTAAAATTTATGTTACACAAGATATATAGATATATTTGCTTTTAGAAATTACTGAGTAAAACAAGATTAGTTAAATGACACCACAAAAGACACACTGAAATATGTAAAAATAATTTTATTGAGATTAATTATGCACCTAATTTAAATTATAAATTATATAAGGATTTAAGTAGTATTTTTTCATTGATTGAGCTTTTACTCCCCATAAAGTTTATCTCACAAATAAAAGTTATCTTCAGATTACCTACCATTTTAGAACTAAAATGTTTTGTTTTGTTTGTTTTGTTTTATTTTATTTTATTTTATTTTATTTTATTTTATTTTATTTATTTTTATTTTTTACACATATAAAAAAACCTTTTTAAAACCTTAAGAAAAACCTTAGAAAGAACAAATACCTTCTTTTTGGAGTTCTTGTCTAAGAAATGTTATTTTATATAAGAAGTTATTAGAAGGCTAATATTGAAAGAGAACTTCCCCTTGTGACAATGAACAAAACCTACTGCATTTTAATCAATACAGACACTGAACTGTGTAAAATTTAACCACTAGTTGCACAGAAAGGATGCTGTAACTGCTTTGAATGTTTGTGGACTTTCCGAAGAGCTTAACTGAAGCTGAATTGAAAACCGAATGTCCAAATGCATTTGACAATAACTGTGAAGGCAATCACTTCAGAATATTTATCTGTTCAACCACTCTGAATAAAACAAACAAAAACATCAAACAACAACAAAGATATTAAAAACAAACAAACAAACAAACAAAAATAACTTGGAAACTATAATTTTATGATTTTGTTGACTTCATCATATTCTAGAAATCTCATCTGTGGCAAAATAGTCATAAAAGTTAATCTGAGGCTTCTTCTTTAAAACTGTGACAAACTTTTGAATGGAATATTAAATTACTCCAGCAGAATTTTGCCCAAGCAGCAAAATATGACAACTTTTGCACACTGAATGAAATGAACTTGACCCAGAACTACTTTGTGTCATACGAAATTTTATATATTGGTGCAAAGTGAGTATTAATTACATCTATGATGATTTAGGAACATTTTGAAAGTTTGTTTATATTTAGTTTGCAAAAATATAAATGACAGTGCAAAACAAAATTAGTGGAGAGTTAGGTTTACCTAAGAGTAACTGATTAAGATTTTATATCTTGTGGTTTTATTTTTTCATATTAATCTTTCTCCCTGACACCTTCCACATATTAATTTTTATCTTCAAATTACCTAACATTTTGAGACTCTTTAATTTTTCTTTATTAATCCGCAGACAAGAAGGGAGAACAATACAATATTAAGATTCAGAAGAAAGAGAGACAGAGAGACAGAGAGACAGAGAGAAAGAAAGAAAGAAAGAAAGAAAGAAAGAAAGAAGAAGAAAGAAAGAAAGAAAGAAGAAAGAAAGAAAGAAAGAAAGAAAGAAGAAGAAAGGAAGAAAGAAAGGAAGAAAGAAAGGAAGAAAGAGAGAAAGAGAGAAAGAGAGAAAGAAAGAGAGGAGAGAGAGAAAGAGAGAAAGAGAGAGAGAAAGAGAGAGAGAAAGAGAGAGAGAAAGAGAGAGAGAAAGAGAGAGAGAGAGAGAAGAGAAAGAGAGAGAGAGAGAGAAAGAGAAAGAGAGAGAGAAAGAGAGAGAGAAAGAGAAAGAGAAAGAGAAAGAGAAAGAGAAAGAGAAAGAGAAAGAGAAAGAGAAAGAGAAAGAGAAAGAGAAAGAGAAAGAGAAAGAGAAAGAGAGGGAGAAAGAAAGAAAGAAGGAAAGAAGGAAAGAAGGAAAGAAGGAAAGAAGGAAAGAAAGAAGGAAAGAAAGAAGGAAAAGAAAGAAGGAAAGAAAGAAGGAAAGAAAGAAAGAAAGAAAGAAAGAAAGAAAGAAGAAAGAAGAAAAGAAGAAAGAAAGAAAGAAAGAGAAGAGAAGAAAGAAAGAAGAGGAAAGAAAGAAGGAAAGAAAGAAAAGAAGGAAGAAAAGAAGGAAAGAAAGAAGGAAAGAAAGAAGGAAGAAAGGAAAGAAGGAAAGAAGGAAAGAAGGAAAGAAGGAAGAAAGAAGGAAAGAAGGAAAGAAGGAAAGAAGAAGAAGAAGGAAAGAAGAAAGAAGGAAAGAAGGAAAGAAGGAAAGAAGGAAAGAAGGAAAGAAGAAAGAAGGAAAGAAAGAAAGAAAGAAAGAAGAAAGAAAGAAAGAAAGAAAGAAAGAAAGAAAGAAAGAAAGAAAGAAAGAAAGAAAGAAAGAAAGAAAGAAAGAAAGAAAGAAAGAAAGAAAGAAAGAAAGAAAGAAAGAAAGAAAGAAAGAAAGACTGGGAAAATGAAACAAAATACTAAAATATTTGCAAACAGGAAACTGTTTAGAATACATTGCTTACTGTAAACTCAGTTAAATAATCCTCACCAGCCCCACATGCTAACACCTAGATTAGCAAGCAGTATAGCTGATCTGCTCCATTCTACATGTGAACATCCAAAGTTTATTAAGCAAAGATGATCTGGATGTTCTATTCAAAACAAAGACCTTCCATCAACATCAAAACAAACGTCTTCATCTGGCACGAATCAAAACACTAATGTAGATGTCCCAACTTTTACTAAGTAGAATGATCTTGTATGCTTTTTTGGATCTGCTGTTGTACCAATGACACACATAAGAAAGAATAAAAGTTCTGATCCTGGTCCCGCACTTTAATAGTTCTGAGGATTTAATTCACTGGTTTCATCTATATTAAGATGCAATTCTTCAATGCACATAACCATCTACAACTGTACATGTTCAAAATGAATGTAAAATACTGCACCACATAAAAGTATAGAATCCTGGCATAATTGTGTGAGTAGGATGTAAAACATGAAAGGCAGGAGATAATTTGTTAATAAAAGTGTAAAAATAACATTTTTACTGTAAAGATGTTTTCTAACACACACACACACGAGTTTTACTAACATTCCAAGAAAATAAAAAGGGAGCTTCATCTAGAACTATAATAAGCACCTGAATGCATGGTCTTACTGACTTCATAGCAAACATATCCTTATGAACTGCTCTGCTTTTAATATTATATTTCATTTTATAAAAAGCAATTTTGTTTAAACACAAGCTGTTTTTTCACAAAGGTGACTGTCTAAAGGGCATTCTGTAAAGTAATGTTTTGGGAAGTCTTTATTCTGTTTGAAGAAAATATATTATTGTTTATTATTTTGGGGCGCAAGAGGTATATGCATTTTATTTAATGTTTCGGTCTAAGCAGAATATTGACTCTCATCTTCCTTGGTTTTGTAGTGACATTATTAACAAATATTTTCCGAAGTTTTAATTGATTGAAGATAAAAATTTGAAACTTGTGATGAAATATCTTTCTCCTAGTAAGTATAGACACAGTTGTTGGTCTGGGTTTTCTTTGTTTGGCTTTGTTTTTTCATTACTTTTCCTTTTATCTTAAACTCGGCTTACAACTTTCCTGCCACTACACTATTACTGATGTACTCACAGCAATGGCTGTGATGGTGGAGAGATGATATTCAGAGACCAAAAGGGACTACCCAACTGCGCTACTGACCATTGAAACTAGGGATGTTAGAAACAGGTCTAGAAGCCACAAATGTACTTATATTTATGCATGATTTAGCTACCTGATTTATAAGACCTACAGCAGTGTTTCTGTGAAAGAGAGAAATTCTGCGCTGAATTCTTAAACAGAAGTACATTGTGTCTCCTGTGGTTGACTAAGCATTTCCAGAGTGAAAAAGCAAACAAGATAAGAATATCAATTGGAAAAGAAGAAGAAAATAAAATAAAATAAAAAATAATAATAATTAAAAAAAATCCAGAAATCTCGTTCCATGTTTTCTTCATAAATTGCAAAGGTGAAGAAGAAAAGGGGAAATCTATTCCCTTCTCTGACTGCTTGTTTAAAAATAAATAAATAAATAAAATAAAATAAGACAAACAGAAGAGATATTGTTCTCTACTCCATAGCAACTCTTAGAGAAACAGAGAAGGCTGGGATGCTGTTGAGGCTTGATAAATTTTATGCAGTAATTCCAGAGGGCAGTTGTTGACTGATTTACTATTGTTCACTGATCTGTAAGGCTGCAGTGTTCTTGGCATTGGCTATGTTAGTATAACAAGTGGACCCACTTGATACAGGAGCAGTAAATATTGCATGAGGTAGATCATTAATGGGCCTTTTCAGTTCATGCTGGCAGAACTGTGACAGATCTCCCATGGTTCAGTAAGGTATAAGATATTTTTCATATCACTTGTCCATTTAATCTGATTCATTTAAAGGTCAGAAATTTGAATTGCTGTTTGTATTTTGCAAAGCTTGATTTCTTGAGCTAATATATGAGAACTGCTGTTACAGATCTGAGCTACAGATTAAATGCTTGTATTTTCTGCTGTTTTTTAGTATGTTTTTTTGAACTGGAGAAGGAATAAATGATATCAGAGACTAATCTTTCTGACAAATGAGCTACAGAGTATCCACTAAAGTATAAGTATGAAAAGAGATAATATTTAATGTGGCATTTTGTAGGTGTTCAGGAATTAAATTCCTTATATTAAGGAATTAAATTCTTTATATAAAATTACAATGCAGTGTGAAATATCGGATAACCCCACATCCATACTTCTCAAATTTAATTTTATCTTATTTTCAAGAGAAAAAATAATTCCTTTTAACTACAACAACCAGTATAAGTTATAATGATCTTATATGACCCTCAGTAATACTGAAAAATGTAGGAGGCTTTATTGGCCTAAATTAAATAGGAAGTTAGAGCAGTGTCCCTCCACTGCCATTATCCTGATACTGAAAGTACTTTCATTAAAACAGGAGCAATACGAATTTAGATCATGTCTACCTGAAAATGTAGTTGTCCACATATTGAAGGAATGTTGTGTGCCACAACCCACAGGAAAGCACAGCTACATACCAGCCTTCCTCCTAACTAACAATAAAATTTAAGGGAAAAAGGTGAGTCCCTTGATTGCGAGGCCTGGATGCTCAAGTGTTACTATCTAAATTTTGGAGGTTTGTTAAAGCATCAGAGAACTCTCAGCGCAAACAGGGAGGTGACTTTGTGACAATTTCCAATGTAACATTTAATGCTGTCTTGAAATAAATGCTGACCTCAATGTAAGGTTGTGAGAATAATATGCTGTAATAGCAAAAAAGATAAGGACACAAGGAAAGATCAACTGAGAATGGCCTGACTGATGGAGGCACACCTTCCTCCCCTGTACTGTACAAGCAATATATAAAGCACATACACTTGGACTTCTCACTGACGTGCTCTGAACCAAAATATAAAATACTGCCTGCAAAGCCTAAGTAAAAAGTAATTTTCTGCCCAGTGCTGTCACACTTGCAGCTTACTGTGGGGTATATAGTGTCTGAAGGCATGAAGAGACAGAACTGACAGAAATGTAGCTAACTGATCCCCCTTGCAGCCTTTCACAGCTTGACCACTGTCATGTTGGGTTGTGCTGTCTCTAGGGGTGAGAAGAATCAACTCTCTCCGGCTAATCTTGTCTCATCTCTATTCACTATCACTCCACTGCTAAATGTGCTGCCTCCCCAGATCTCCTTGCAAACTGTTCAATTCTGTCAAAAAAAGATCTGTTACCCTAAATAGTTACCTAATCTTTTTCTCCTTAAACAACAGCTGATACCTTTACTTGAAATCAAAATGTCTTTCCACAGAGCCTAATTTGCTTTTGCCCCCTTCCATTGTTGTTAGAAACTTTTTCAAAGACGGCTCGGACGTGTAGATGCTCTTTGTGAACATTAAAATTTCATTTCAATGCCTGTTTGAATATTATTGATTTCAGATAACACGTAGGTGAAAGAGTACAGGGAACAGTGCTGTGTGATTGTTGCTGTGACACAGTCAGCCAACACTATCCTGGACAGAAGATTTTTTATCATAATTAGTACGGTCTACTTATTTCAGGCTCAAAGTTCCTTCAATAAAATATGGAGACAGATGGTATCAAAACACAGGTGATAGTATTTCCACTTTGGTAGTCAGACACTTATATCACCTCGTTAAGAAGTTTTAAATTTGAAGTGAAGTGTCTCTTTTCTTTTTAATTATCCTTATTTTTACTATTCAATGAAGCCTCTGTCTTTTATCCTGTATATTTTTTTTTCCATGTACTAAACTGACTTTTTTTTCAGTTTCAACAAATTTCTTTAATTTCCATTTCCTTAGAAACAATAGGAGAACACTATTTCAACAGTAAAATACAAAACAGTAAAATCAGCATTAGTTTTGCATCTTTTCATAATCAAGAACAAATGAAAGACTATGAATTCACTTGTATCATGGTAACTGTTAGTGGTCTGACCTTAAATATAGATTTCAACATGCAGGGTGACAGGGTGTTCCTGAATAGGTCACATCTTTATGAAAGTAAGAGGGTGAAAAATTAAGTCTCCAAATATTTTCAAGTAACTGAAGTAAAACTGAAAAATATGAAATATATATCTTAAATAGGTCCTGAGTTTGCATGAGTAAATGTCTGCTAAATTGTATTCAAAAGTCTTTCTCCAGGATTTCACAATGTCAAAAATTAAATTTAGCCACAAGCATATTTGCTTCCAGGCAAGCTTTTAGGAGGAAGATTATCCTCCTGAAACAATAGTAATAAAAAGACCCTATCATATCTTGCCTTTTGTGTAACCATCAGGTTACACAAGTCAAAGACAGGGAAATAGAATGTCAGAACATAAGACCTAACCATTTCATCTGAAACACTTCCACCAGATTTGTTGATGAATCATGGCCTTTGTCACTCAGGACTTGTCTAAAGATGAAAGTTGGGATTAACTTTAGCTCCAACTCAGTCCTCATTAAATTCAGTGGAGAACAATGGAAATGTGCATTTCTCCAGATAGATACTGATAACTCTTTACTCACTCGACTACTGAAGAAGCCTAGCTTGATGCCCCTATATAAGAAGAGTCATAAGGTGGATCCAGGAAACTACAGGCCTGTCATCCTGACCTCAGTTTCAGGAAAGGTGATGGAACAGGTCATCTTGAATACAATTACGCAGCATGTGCAAGACAACAAGGGGATCAGACCCAGCCATCATGCATTCCAGAAAGGCATGTCCAGACTGACTAACCTTATCTCCTTCTATCTTATCACCAGGTAACCTTCCTGATGGGTGAGGGAAAGGCTGTTTACAGAGTCTACCTAGACTTCTGACATGGTCAGACCTAGCCTTTGACACAGTCTCCCACGGTATGCTTCTGGAGAAGCTGGCAGCCCATGGATTGGACAAGTACCCTCTTTGCAGGGTTAAAAACTGGTTGAATGGCTAGGCCCAGAGAATGGTGGTGAATAGAATGAAATTTGGATTATTTGGATAATTTCTTTCAAAATTCTGAGACTGAATTAATCAGTTAATGGATTCTGGATATATATATATATATATTTTCATTTATATCCTTAAAGCAATGAAACTGTGGCTTTATCTAGTTAAGGATCCAAGGTAACAGACACTAATACCAACTTGCTATACACATAGGAGACCATGATAATGTTAAAGGTCTTTCTCAATTTTAAATATTAAAAATACAACAGTGGTCAAAAGGGCTTGGTTGCAATTCTTCTTTTCTTTGATACAGTTTAGCTTATATCTTGGCACTTCTTTGTTCATTATCAGCAAGTGGGAGAAATCGCTATTTTCTCCTCAAAATCTCTAGGGAGAGTGGCTCAGAAATATCAAACTATCCATTGTGCTCTTGCCATCTTCACATCTAACCATTCAGCAGTGGAATACTGCTCATAATTAAGTAATATTTAGTTCATTAATTCCTTTGGGGATTGTTGATAATTATATTGCAGTATGATTTCCTCAAAGATATCATACAGGCCATTGATAAACAGCTGAGGAGTAAAATCAGGGGATTAACTGTAATTATAGCAAAGTGGTTTGCTATTAAACTAATTGAATAAAAAGTAATTGGATTATGTATGATCTTCAGTAGCTCCTAGACTTTAAACTTTAATTAAATTATCATACTTCTCATTCAAAAATGGAGTGGTTGAACATTAGCTATTTTGACACTACAAATGTAGGAGAAGCAAAATATTTATGCTGAATGAGATGCTCAGTGTTAGCATAGTTTAGTAACAAAAGAAGCTCTCTTGTACAATTCTGTCACTGTAATGAACTTATTTTTTCATTTACATACTATTTAAACATTCTTCCTTGATTGAAAAATTTATGAGAACTGACAAATATTCTATTCCTAAATGATTAAACACATTACATTCATTAAGCTAAACCTGATTACATACTTGTGTCTGAAAGTTTTTCAAAAGGAAATCTATTTGATTTTCTAGTAACAATTCTATAAATTGTGTTGGATGAAGTAGAATAAAAAAATATGATTGAATTGTAATTTTGTTGAATTATAAATGACCTATTTATAAAGTATTAATTTATTATTTTCTAAAGATACTATTATTGAAGAGATTAATATTAAACAGAATTCTTGAAATAAAAATACATATTGCAAGTGCAGAAGTAGACTACTCAATAATGTAAAAAAAAAATCAAAAGGTTCATGAAAAGTGGTTCTTAGAAAAGTATTTTGTAGATAATAGAGCTAAGGAATGCTGATTAAAACCTAGTCAGACCTTAGGAGGGCAACAAATGCATTCAGTTATGAGAAATAGAGAAGTTAAACCCCAGACCGATTTAAGAGTAAATCAAATTTATTACATGGATAAAAAGAGGCAAGATTTTGAACTATATGATACATATGAAGTTTTTTTTTTTTATAGGGATGGGTGTTTCAATCTTAAATAAATAAGGACATTAAAAAAAATCATAATAAATAATTTTCCTACACCATTTAAACACAGTATCCGGTCATGTAGTTAACAGGATCAATTTGGGCTTATTCTCAAGGGCCAAATTTGGCTTCTAACATGGGTGATAAGATTTGAAAACTGATTCTGAATTCAAAAAGGAAATTAATGTAGCAAAAATAAATTTGGAGAGATATGCACATGCATTTTGGTTTCTTTGCCTTGCTGCTGAGTCTGAACTAACCAAAGCCTATTGATCAACTTGTTGAGCAGACCTACTGAAAATGTTGTAACAGAACAACTCAGAAAAAATAAAAGAGTGTATTAGCTTTTTAGAATCATATTTAAAATATATGGGAATACCTTTGCAATGTTCCTCAGACAGCAGAAGTTAGATTTAACTTACATTGAAGATGAATTTGGAGATGAACCAAGAATAAAAACAATGTACCTGGAGAACATAAAACTTCCAGGTGTCAGATATGACACATCAAAGCCATTTCCAAAAGAAGATACAGTTGCAAGATAATTTTTAGAGCAGACTCATCTTTAACTGAATTCTGTTTAGTAAATCCTCAAACTGGAAGAATTTAACAAATCCTCAAACTTCATCTCATTCTACTTAAATTATTATTAGCATCTGATGGAAGATGCTTGATGCCTAATCAATGGTGACTGGATCAAGTTTCATTTTTAAAACATGTCTTCAGTATCCTGTGCAATATGCTGTCTTTGAGCTTGGAAGATTAAAACCCACAGAAAGACAATATATGTGTGTCTGATACTCTTGAGTGAGTCACAGATACAGACTTCTCACATTCAGCATAAATAAATAAATAAATAAATAAATAAGATATTTTTGACAGGTATAAAGCCAGAGAGTTTTCAGAATTCAAAAACAAGTATCATGCTTGTTTGTACTCAGTACAAAATACAAAACTATGGTGCCCATTGGCAACTGGCCACCAGTGGTGTTCCCCATGGGTCAGCGTTGGGGCCCATCCTCATTAATATCTTTATTGATGACTTGGATGAGGGAATTTAGTGCACTGTCAGTAAGTTTGCAGATGACATCAAGTTGGAGGGAAGTTTCAATCTGCCGGAGGGTAGGAAGGCCCTGCAGAGGGACCTGGGCAGGCTGGATCGATGGGCAGAGGCCCATGGGATAAGGTTCAACATGGCTAAGTGCTGGGTCCTGCACTTGGGACAACAATCTCATGCAACACTACAGACCTGGGACAGAGTGGCTGGAAATCTGTGCAGAGGAAAAGGATCTGGGGGTGTTGGTTGATGCTTGCCTGAAAATGAACAGGCAGTATGTCCAGGTGACCATGAAGGCCAAAGGCATCCTGGCTTGTATCAGAAATAGTGTAGCCAGCAGGACCAGGGAGGTGATCGTCCCCCTGTACTCTGCTCTTGTGAGGCTGCACTTCAAGTACTGTGTTCAGTTTTGGGTCTCTCACTACAAGAAGGACGTTGAGGCCCTGGATCATGTCCAGAGAAGGGCAACAAAACTGGTGAGGAGTCTGGAACAAAAGTCTTATGGGGAGCGGCTGAGGGAGCTAGGATTGTTTAGTGTGGAGAAGAGGAAGCTCAGGAGACACTTTATTGCTCTCTACAACTACCTGAAAGGAAGTTGTGGGCAGCTGGGGATCGGCCTCTTCTCGGAGGTAACTAGAAATAGACCAAGGGGCACTACTACTCAAGTAGGGCCAGGAGAGGTTCAGGTTGGAAATCAGGAGAAATTTCTTCTCAGAAAGAGTAGTTGGGTATTGGAATGGGTTGCCAAGGGAGGTGGTAGACTCATTGTCCCTGGGGATGTTTAAGGAAGGATTGGATGTGGAACTTTGTGACATGGTTTAGTGGGTAATATTGGTGGTAGGGGGATGGTTGGACCAGATGATCTTGGAGATCTTATCCAACCTTAATGATTCTATGTTTCTATGATATTAATGGTGAATTTCACTGCAATGTAAGAGATGGTAGCTGTGGATGGTCACACACTATTCAAGAGGATATTTTGATCTAATGTTAGAAAAATTAGAACAAGTAAATCTGTTTTGTTTTGTTTTGTAGAAGCACAAAATAGAGAAAATTTTGGCAATTGTATTTAAATTTACTTTTTTTTTTTTTCTTCTGGTAGGTAAAAGAAGATAATGAAGAAAACATGTTTGCTTTAAATTTATTTTTGAAATATTTCTGACAGACATAAAAGACAGAAAAACAGGGACATAAAAAAAGTTATGCAATCTGTTTTTACCTGTTGCCCACACCCACCAAGAAAGTTATTGAAGTTTGCATGTGTTGATAAACTTATCAAATTACTTCATCACAGTGCTCTCATCTTCTACCTTTACACCTAAACCAAATATAACTGAATCATAACTAGTAGTCAATAATAAAAATTCAGAAAAGCATAATGCATTATATTGGCTGTTAAAAGACTGATTCTGTATTTAAAGCTGAGTCTTTTTCTTCTCCCTTTCTTTTTCTGTTATCCTGTTCTCTGTACCAACCACCATTTCTGTACTGTGTAGTCATTCTCCCTATGTTTTTCATGACATAATGAATAACAGATGGTGTGTAAAAATACTCCTGGCTTTGACAAATAATAGTTCTGTTTTCTCCCTCCTTCAAGTATTTTAATCTCAAGAGAGAATATGGAGCAAGATTATAATCTTGGCTACAAGATTATAGAGCACCTGCACACCTCAGAGAATACCAGCCTTTAATGTATTTTAGGGAGTGCCTCCCAGACATATGGATAGACTAGCTTCTGAATGCAGAAGCAGGTAAAGAAAGCATGCACAACACTTTCTTGTAATTGTATACCTTAGTGTTCTCTGAGCTTTCAGATTTCTTCGGGGATTTTGGGTGGCAAATTGAGTAGCAATGTGGGTTTTAACACCTTTACTCCCCACACTCCACAAGCAAGTAATCAGGTAAGCACCAGATTGAAATTCTACACAAGGACGCTGATAATGTGATGGTAGGTTCACAGCATCAGAAATTATGTCCAAGTATGAAAGCCAGTGATACTCTGGATTCAGAACTGCTTTTTGCTTCAAAGTCTACAAATGTTGTTAATGAGAAGAAAAGGTAGATTTTTCTGCATGTCTCTGGAATTAAAATATGGAACAAAATCCTAGTTCAAGCAGGTATCTGAAAAGAGATTATAAAATGAAGGAGAAAATAAAATTGCTCTGTTTTGTTTTGTTTTAATTCCTGTTTATATATCATTCATTATAAGCAAATATAAACATTTGTATTATTTGTATTATTTTCTTTAATTTGTCAAATGTTTTGGCCATTTAGAAAATCTGTCTGTGACCTTGTATGCCAAGTCTGAGCTTATAGCAATTTTAACAGCTGAGTTATCACCCCTTGAAGACTGGCATTATAGTGAAAATGCTGACACAACCTTTACTACAACAATGCTGCTATAATAAAATTTATAAGGGGCAATCAAGTCTCTAGGATGTCTTATGCGTTGTCATCTCTTGATGCATTTCTTGGTACTAAAATGGATGTAAAGAGTGATCTTTCAAATGATTATATTATTACAATAGCTCATCAAAGTAGTGCTGGAAAGAACACTGAAGTGATTTAATTTTGAATATCTTTTTGTTGTTCTTTTGAGAAATATAAAATTATGTAATTTTTATAGAAAAAAAAAGGTGAGTAAAGAATTATACTGAAGAATGCTGATGTGTGTAGACTACGATTATCATTACCTCTTATTCTTACCAAAATGTGTCATGGTCTAACATATCACAAAAAGATTAAACCACCTATAAATTCTTTAAAAAATTAGTAATCAAAGACACATATGACATTGATTTTTGACTTAAAAGGAGACTACTGCACATAGCAAGACAATGTTAATCATACGATTATAGCTTATCCTCTCAAATATTTCATTCAGTGCATTCCAAAGGTTCAGTTCATTCCAGAAAAAGAGGTAACAATAACATTAGTGGCAGTGTCAAAAATATGAAATGGGAGGGCAGACACTATGTTTTCCTTTTCAAGAATGCTTGTCAGTAGTTGCAGGCTAATCACTTAGTATGTACTTTTAAATTAAAGAACACTATACCAATAAATACTAAATGAGAATCTTCCTATTAGTCAACATAAAAATGTTAGAAAATGTATAATAAATGTGTATGAGATGAAATTCTACAGAGATAAACAAAAGGAATTCTCACCATTTGGTAGTCAATACCTAAAATGCATTTGGTACCTACTTCATAGAAATTCATATATATGTACATTCATTCATCTGGAAGCCCCTATTTATGAATAATAAAACATAAAAACTAAAGTGTGACAAGTTTAACAGGTTATAAACATATGTCTGTACTACCATAACTAGTATTGGAAAGCATTTTCTGTTTTATTATACTGAGGGAAAAAAAAAAAAAAAAAAAAAAAAAAAAAAAAAAAAAGTAAAGTGTAAGTAAAACATTAAGCCGCAGAGTAAAATCTGTGTTCAAATCAACTTTACACAGTAAAATTCAGTGGGGGCTATTCAAAGTCCTTTGAACTCACTGAAAAGTGTTGAGGGATTTTTGAAGCAACAAAGATCCCATGACTTGCTGCAGCTGAGCAAACCAAGCTACCAGGACGACTATGAGAAGTTCCCATGACAGTGTTCCCACATCGCCCAATTGAGGAATGTAGAAAAATATTGTTGCCAGCAGCTGGCTTCAAGGACGGGATCTACGTGACTGCTAATCATAAGGGTTGTTTTCTTGCAGGTAGGGTTGTTTTCTTGCAGTTGTTTGTCTGAGTGCTTTTGACCAGTAATCTTGTGTGAGACACTATCTGCCCCTGTTAAGTTTGCTATAAAAGTGAGGCTATTCGGGTAATAAAAGAGAGCATGATCTGACCATACTAGTGTCTGTCATGTTTTCAGCCATTCTTCCTGCAACAGAAAGATGTACAGATTAACTACAGAAGTTTGTTACTGAACTTCAAGCAGATTTTGAGAGTTTCTGTGTTAGTTTCCTTGCTTCTGAACATATCTGCCATTGGTTAATTCTGAAGATCTGATAAACCATCTACAGCTAGGTACATCATGTCATACCACGATGTGTATATACACTATACAGTTGAGCATCACATCATAGTATTTTAGTACCGTGCATGGATAATGTAATTTTATATTTTAATCAATGTCCAAACTTTAGGTAAAACAACTGCAACATAGCTAAAGACAAAGGGTCCATCTAGACCAATAATCTGATCTAGAAGGGGATATTATTCACACAAAAATCATGTTGTCCTAGCTGGTCAGCTCTAAAAATACAAACTTAAGGGCACATCTCTAACACAGACAAGCAGGCTGAATAATATGAAGACACTACTGAGCTTCATATAATACCCTGAAATGTCAGCAAACTTCAGCCTTGTGGTATCATTTGTTTGCTCATAAAACAGATCCTTAAAAACTACCAGTAAGTAATGTTGCTGCATTTTTTGAAATACTTTGTCTGTCACATAGTTTACAGTTTTATATAAGTATACAGATTTTATTACAGTGTTATATTGCATGTTTTGGATGTCATGTGGCAGTGTCTGCCTCAAGAAGCTGCCAAGTATTAACTGATTTATGATCAGCAGCATATTTCTATTGCCTGTTACACAAACATTATTATATTCCTAAATATGAAATTATGTCCACAAAAGATCAGAATTCAGTTTATCTCAGGAATAGTGTTTTTACATAGTAAATTTCAACTCTGAAAATACATCCTTATGGGCACGTTCCTGTCACAAAAGAACATCCCAAAGCAAAACGCGCATACAGAAAAGCACAAAAAAAAATTGCATGTAATTAATGTAACTAAATTTTATTTGTATTTTTTCTTTTTCTAAATTAATTTCTAGAAACGTTGAAAACTGTCAAGTTAGCAAATTATAAGCATTCACCATGCATACAAGTTAAGAAGAAAATAAGAATGACAATTCCATGTAAACAATAAATGAATAAACATAAAAATCCCACAGATGCATATGTATCAGTCTCCAGCAGTCCCTCTGGGGGTCGTTCTTCAGCCTCCCCCCCCCCCCTTATTTAGTAGTCTCTGGGCCAGATGTCAGAAAGTTTGGGTCTATGAAATGTCAGAAAGGACTGAGGTTTGGATTCTTCCCTTCTCTCTCAGCTGGCTTTGAGCTCACATTGCTGTTCTGCTGTTGCTCAGATGAATCTGTTGCTTCACATGCTTAGAAGAATGGGCTAGAAGCCTGAAGAGAAGTGTCTCTGGGGATTAGCTTGCTTTCCAGGGATAAGCCCTTCTCTACCCTTTGTGCTTCTGAAGGTCTTCCAGGAGGACCCCTTAGAAACCCCTTGGAGAAGAGGCATGGTAACTAACTGTGAGAGGAGTTGAGGAGTTGAGCTGAGCCTCTGCCTCTTTGCTTCTGTTAAAAGAAACTGAAGAAAAGCAGGACCTTGGGGATGTCCGGAGGCCATGTCAGGCCCAGACCTCAGTCCCCATTTGTTGTGTGGTCCATGAACCTGTGTAAATGCTCAGGGAAGAGGATGAACACCCTAACAGCTTGTTGGACATGGGCATCTTGCCAAACCTTCATCTGGTGTATGATGATACAAAAGGTGCAGTGTAACTCAGTAGACCTGGATGTGATTTCACTATAGAGTTTGCAAGACAGCACATTAAGGAACTGTTTTTTTTGTTGTTGTTGTTGTTTTGGTTTGGTTTGGTTTGGTTTGTTTGTTTGTTTGTTTTTGGGTTTGTTTTTGTTTTGTTTTTGGTTTTTTTTTTTTTTTAGAAGGAGAAAAGGAATGCAGAGAAACCAGAGCATTTCTAGCAAAGGGGTACAGCCATATCCGTAATTAACAAGGCTGTTCATTGACGGCAACTAGATGTGCTTTCTTCAATACCTGTATTAAATTGAATCTCAAATGGCGTGTAGTAATTTTTGTGGATGTTTTTTTGTATTACAGGTATAAGGTGCTGCTTGTAGGTTTCAAGAAATATCTTTCCTTATAGAATGCTGAATAAAAGTATTTTCTCTTATAACTGAAGAGATGTTGCTGAGTGTTGCTTTGAACTGGGATTGTTCATATAATGTGACTAAGTACATCCTAATGCCTTGTGTGTGGACAGTATCTACAACATTGTATTCTAACCCTACAGTAAACAGATAATTTTGTGCTGTCTCTTTACAGCAAAGACATGGTCATGATTACAGTCCCACTTCCTCACTGCCCTTCCTTGGGAAACAGAACAAGCCCTTTTTGTCTTGTTCTCAGAGGGTCGTTCTCACTTTGCTGTGGAGAGTGCACCAAATCTTTCCACATCTTTCTTCACCTGGGTTTCTCAAAACTGAGTGCAGTTTTCCCATTGAATTTTACAGCTATCAGGATAAATGTCTGTCTTTACAACTCTTACCCTTCCTGCTGCGTTCAGAAAGGAGGTGTTAGATTATTATTATTTTTTTTTTTCAAGAGGCTCACCTGCTAGCTCACATTCAGGCATATCAGAGCAAACACTTGTTTCAAAACCTGAGGTTTTCTTTCCAGTCTATGGTGTGAGTTTGAGTCTTGATGGTGTAAGTCCTCTTTAAATTCCTGGTGGATGCTGATAGAAGATCAAGAAGGTGATTCAGCTTATTATAGAATGATATGATCATAGACTATCCTGAGTTGGAAGGGACCCACAAGGGTCATTGAGTCCAACTCTCCTGGCACCACACAGATCTACCCAAAAATTCAGACCATATGACTAAGAGCACAGTCCAAACACTTCTTAAACTCTGACAGGCTTGGTGCCTTGAATATCCTATTGCTGGTCACTAAAGAGCACAGATGGGCACCTGTCCCTCCACTGGTCCCCCGATCTGGTCCCCAGGGAAACGGCTCTGTAAAGGCAGTGCCACTTAGCACACAACACAGGGAATATTTTGGAGGAACTGTCCAAGTGACGTCACCACCCCGGATGTCATTCTGAAGCAACGCGTCTTATGGGGACCAAGTTCTGTGGTGCACAGCCTATCCTAAGCCACAGTTGGCATCTCAAGCTGTCATCTCAGCTTGACTGGCTCCTGAAGTTGGAAGTATGCAGAAAAAAATCAACAATGTGCTCCACCCTTTTTTGCCATAATGTCTAATCTGTGGTGGTTTGCAAAGGGGTTTTGTGCCCTGGCAGGAATACGCTGAGGTAGTTTTGTGGCAATGTGATGTAGTTTGGGAAGTTTTCTTGCCCTCTTATGCGTCTGCAACCTCCTCCCTTCATCGAGAGGAGACATCATGAAGCTTAATACTACGAATCTCTTACGCAGAATATGAGCCCCGCAAAGTAAAGGTAGCTGTTCGTCTTGGAGGGGGTACATCTGAATGCAAAACTCATCTTTAGCACCCAAGCAAGACATTAAGCTCTTTCTTCTAATAGGAGCATGAGTGTTTCCGCCTGGAACACAATTCAACAGAGCAATCAACCATTTCTTTAACTTTGAAGATGCGGAAATGGATGCTGGGTTAAAAAGAACCAGCTCCCAGCCTGTCTCTAAGAACAATTGCTTAGGGCCAAAATCTGAGTTTCCTTTCTGTTACATGAAGGTCCAAAGAGACTCCTCCTCCCTTCTCAGTTGAGTTCGGTGCTGCCTAGTCTTAAGATTTTCAGTACTCAGCTGTGTGTACCTCAGACCCTCATATTTTGAGAGGAATTGCACTCCCCTTAAGTAATATGGGAATCCCATTTTTCTGTCTCAAGGGAGAATGGTGTAATCATTGCAGATTGTGGTTGTAATCAATTGCCATGTAAATTAAGGACACGCAAGTACCTTGTAGTGTTTCATCTTCCCTTTCATTTGTAGTGTCTGGTTACTCCTAAATATTACATATTGGGTGAAATGTCCTAAGAAAACATTACTTTTTAATTTGAACAACCGTCTTTCCCCCCACACCCTCCAAGTCTGCCAGTAGCTGACACAGTAGAAAGATGTGCTTTTCTCTTTTGTTCTTGTGAAGTTAGAGGCAGTGCCAATTTAAACTGCGACTGAGGCTCTGCAATGATGCAAGTCTCTCTTACTACTTCAAATTCAGTGATGCTACCTGAGTTTCCATTAATAAACTTCCAAGGATTCAACCAATTTAAAGCTTTTGGGCAATGACAATTATTTGAAAACATTCCTACAGGTTTATTTTCCTCATTTACATTTGTTTGCTCTCTCCATCCCATTCAAAGCAGTCAGGACTGGTTTGCTTCTCTCTTCTCTGGAAATTTGCACTAGGAACCGTTGTTAGAATCAGAATACTGTTCTAAGAGCACGATGAAAAATGTTGCACTCCAAGTTGGAAATTGGAGAGGAAAATGTGCCTTTATAGGTAAGAATTGTACTCAAACAGCTGATTACACTTTTTCTTACCCCTTAACAGATGCTTATACCTTTTACTTTAAACCTGAGAAGCAACGTGTAGTTTCCACATTTCCCTTGGGGATAGTGTACTCTTCTGTATTTTGCTTCTGTACAAAGAGTTCAAAATTTTGAAGTCATGTTGTCAGTCATACACCCAAGCAACCTTGCACGGCATTACATGTTCCCACGCCCTTCACCCCCCCTCCCCCCACAGACAGGTCAAACCCTGAAGGCAAGACGAGACAAGTAAATAATGTGAACATATACAACTAACTTGGAAATACATTAGGTTTTGGCAGTTTTTTGGCACTTTGTGGGGCTTAACTGTACTTCAGTGAGAAGAACATCTACTGGTGTGAACTGAAATTATGCCTCTGTGCCACAATGTATTTTTTTGTTTGTTTGTTTTGAGGGGGGAGGGGGTGGGGCAAATTTTCTTGTGGACACCTGCAGGAATTGCAAAATAATAATAAAATTTAGGTGAAGGAAAAGTTCCTTCTGTGTTGTTGTTGTTTTTGTTTTCTTTTCCACGCAGTCTTAAAATTAAGGTCCCATTTTCAGGCCCTTGGCAGAGTGTAAGCATGCCGGAACACTTCACGTGATCATGTAGATCATATTTGTCTGAAATGATAATATCATCCTGTGAAATATGTTCATCTGATTCGTGTCAATATGGAACAATGCTAGGGCATCGTAAAGAAATGTGACCTTCTGTCTTACAACCTCTTGTATAAATACAAGTCCAAGAGAAACAGAGTGGTTAGTGTATATAGTTCTTGTATCTTGCAAAAGAATGGTCTAGCAGTTCATGTTGATAGAGGGTTTGAAGGGTAAACCTTGAGAATCGGGTCTGGGAGATAAGAGAATAGGGGGGAGTTTTCTGAGATAACTGCTGACTATTGCATGAGACGAACTTTCTGACATCTGGCCCAGAGACTACTAAATAAGGAGGGGGGTAGGGGGGGGGGAAGCTGAAGAACGAACGAAGGACGAAGCCTGGGAGGAAGACTATGAGCCTTCAGTACGAGCGACCCCCAGAGGGACCGCCAGAGACTGACACGTATGCATCCATGGTATGGTTCAGGTGCCGGGAAACTAATTATAAGAACCCTGCCTTTTCCAAAAGTGGTGGTGAATATGTATTAGCCTAGGAGCATAAAAACCAGCTGCCTGATGTAACTGGTGTGCGTCTAGGTGGAGCAGAGACTCACAGCGCACCCAGCACTGTTTGCTTACCTCTATTCCTTTAATAAATTGTAAACTTTGATTGTAACCCTATTTGGGACTCAGTCATTTATAACAATACCTATAGTCTGCTGCAGGCTGAAAAGTAGCCTGTGCCTCAGGTGCTGTTTTCTGCCTTTGCTTTTGTTACTACATCCTTGTAAGTCTTCAAAAGGGAAATTAAGTTATCCTATTCAGAAAAAAAAACACCCAGAAGAAACTTTGGTTGTTTTTAGGGCCTGAATTCTCACTGAAACCAAAGGCTGGTATAGAATCATAGATTATCCCGTGTTGGAATGGTCCCCTAAGGATCATTGAGTCCAACTCCTGGTACCACACAGGTCTACCCAAAAATTCAGACCACGTGACCAAGTGCACAGTCCAAATGCTTCTTAAACGCCGACAGGCAGGCTTGGTGCAGTGCCTACTGCCCTGGGGAGCCTGTTCCAGTGTGCAACAACCCTCTCAGTGAAGAACCTCTTCCTGATGTCTAGCCTAAGCCTCCCCTGCCTCAGGTTGACACCATTCCCGTGGGTCCTATCACTGGGGACTGAAGAGAATATATCGGTATCTGCCCGTCCACTCCCCCTTGCGAGGAAGCTGTAGACTGCAACGAGGTATCCCCTCAGCCACCTCGTTTCCAGGCTGAACAGGCCCAGTGACCTCCTCATAGGTCTTTCCCTCTAGGCCCTTCGCCATCTTTGTAGCCCAGTATCTTACTGACTTGAAGAAAGAGGCTTTAATCTATCCTGGTTTGTTTACTAACAAAGTAGCACAAAAGAGACACGTGTCCTTGGCTCTGAAGAGGAGGTGAGGGAAAAGCCAGTGCAAGGAACACAAAAATCAGTTGCGCCAGACTAACGTGTGGCTGTATCTGAGCTTGGAGACTGCAACCCTCTTCAGACTTCCAGATCTAGAGGAACACTTTGGCTGCAGCCTAAAAGCCACACGTACATAAGCTCCCCCAAGCCATCCAATCTTCTTCCCATGACCTGCCAGGAAACAGCAATGTGAGCATGTAACCAAATCAAAGCTCAGACCTTCAGCCCAGTCCTTGACCTGAATACTGAGTGAGGATCTGGATCCTGGCATTTATACGTGATAGCTTATACGCAGCGGAAGTAAATAGTGTAGTCAGAGGTCACGGGGCTAGATTTTGAAAAGTCCTACATAAGGAAGACATCTCAGAAAAGCAGATTCAAATAACATTAATACCAAGAAAAGTAATTCTGATTGCTGTATTCTTTATCTGTCGTGACTAGACAGATGAAAATCTATGATAGCAATTTTGCCTTTAAGGTCATTTTCTTTATTCTTTGATTTCTTTATTTCTTTTATTTCTCTGTCTATCTATTTATTTATTTTAACAGGCTCTGTACTAATTTTCCTGACAGAATGACTAACAGAAATACGACCCTTGTGCACCTTTTGTAGTTAATTCATTAGGTCAACTCTAACCATTAAGCCCCTTGTCAGGTTATTTCTATTATTGATAAGGAGCAATTGACCATAAAAGACTGAAGCCAGGTAGAGGAGTGTATTCCACAAGGTCTCTTGGCTCCACCCTTGTGAAGTAAAATCTGCCAGGTGTGGGTCATTTGACCTTTGCTATATAGGAAGCTTGAGGAGCTGTGGGGAATTGCCTTTGGGGGTGGGAGAGAATTGAGGCTAGGGTTGTCTAGGGTGCTTTTCTGCTGCTGTTGTGGTGAAGTGGGCTTAGTGTTCCCCTGTGGGCTATTTTTTCTTCATGCTTTCTGCTATCTATGTGAAATACTTTTAGCGACTCTATGAGCTAGCTAGGTTGGCAGTGCCTTCTCAGTACAGTAGAACCCTGGTGGTGAGACTTCACTGTGAAGCAGTGTGGAAGTGACTCAGGTTCAGAAGCTGGCAGATAAGTGTTCCTGGGTTTACAGTTCTGTAATGTTGAGGAGTTGGAGTACTGCCTTCAGCTTGTCTGTTTTCAGTGAAACTACTCATGTGGATTCTGAGCTCCCTTTCCAGCCCTTAAAAACATAATAATAATAGTAAATAGAAATAAAACCCCACCAACTCAGAAGCTCCAGTGCTTACAGGTAAGCCTGACTTCTAGGAGTGTTCTTAACTATTTGTTAAGGTTGAACATCTGGCAGTGTGAAAAAGATGCCTTAACGCGTACTCAAATTATGCCTTGTGGTAAGTAGAAACAGATTGGGAGAGATACTGGTGGCTTTATCATAACTTTCACTCAGTGGAAGTCATGAGACTGTGCTGTTCATAAAAGAAATGTCGTTTCCACAGCATGTGAGTCAAAAGCAGTATGAAGAAAGCCTCTCCTCTTCCATACAGGCCTGCGTGTCTTGGCGGCGGAGAAAGTTTTGGAAGAGGTCCACCAACTGAGAATCGATCTCCCTCTGTAGAAACCAGTGTCTGAGGTATTGAGGAAAGCGTCCTTCTGTGAAAGGAAGATGAGAGAGCGGGAACACTGCCTGTGCCACCCTGTGGTTTTGCCAACATGATAGTGCAGAGGACAGGAGAGAAAAGGATGGAAAACTGAGGTGGACACTTAAAGGTATTGTTACACGAGTTGTGAATAAAAACAAAGTGTCGGGAAAAGGGGTTGTGTGAGAAAGGTGCTGCTCCAAATGATACAGGGCAGTCCTTAGGGTGGGCTGGTCCCCAGATTGAAGACCTCCTCAAGTTCTGTTGGAGCACCGTCACACACCGGGGGAGCGGGATGATCAGAGTCTGATGGAATGCAGTCCTCAAATGCTGGATGGATGCTGTTCTCAACATTGGGGACACCACACACCTCATGAACTGAAGTAGGAGGCTCTGCATCTTTCCTGTCTTTCAGCTCTGGCAACTTGAGTCTTTCTTCAGATGGAGGAAAAAGTCAGTTGAACAGAAACCTCCTCAATTCCAACAACTAGACCAGACAGTGAAGATAACACAAGAAAGAGACAGGGCTGCAAGTGGCAAAGGCTGGCACTGGTGGTAGAAGCAGTCAAAGAATACATGTGAACAGGACTGCCTTCAATTAAAGGCTGTCTTACTGATTTTCTTTACATGAGTTGTAACCAAGTGGCCAGCTGCCAGCAGAGACACCATGACACTCCAAGCTGAAGCTCACAGTGCACACTCCCTTGCAGCTTCACCGGGGCACCCACAAGCACAGACTGACCCCACCACAGGAGACTCTGCTACCTGGATAGGTACCTATCTACTCTGCTACCTACTCTGCTGCCTTGGGACACCACAGTCCTGCTGCCTTCCTGGGGTGCCTACTCCCCTCGCCCTGCAAACAAACCCTGGCTCAGTTTGTACCTCTGCTTTCTGATGGCATGGGCCTCAGCTCTGGACTTTCTTACACCCAGCAATGGCAGATGGAGAACACCCAGAATATCCCAGTCATGCCTGAGGCAGCAACATGCAAATAGATCTTTCCCTCCATACTGAGCTGGTGGGAACAGGACTGCTGGCCAACAGCAAATTGGAAGTATCACTGCAGTTAAGACAGGAGAGAAACCTGCCCTACATGATCTGAACAAGCCCCTCTGCCCAAAAAGTGTCATGCCTAACAAATGTGCAGAGCAAGTGCAAGAACAGGTGAAAGCACCAGCAGTTCCCATGCAGTGAGGAGCTACCAAGATCCACAAGTTCGCACAGCGTTAAAGAGAACACAGCCCACTACGCTGGGCAGAAGAAGGATCTGGGCAAGAAGGATCTGAGATTGCAGAAACAACTCATTATCTAGATGGTTTTAGTGCAGCACACATGTAATTATCCTAGTATTAATGCTGTCGGCAACTCAAAGTGTTGTCTTTGGATCTTTCAGATGCTTTTCTGTTAGAAAAAGTTCCCCTTGATTACAGTACTCCACTTGCATAAGACAATCATGCCTCACTAACCCAGACTCAGACAAGCCACATCACACTTGTAGATCCCTGTCTGTGACCCATAGGAAGGCACATAATGAAACATACTCACCATTTTCAGACCATGTTGCTCAGGATAGTCTCTGTCATCTGTTGGTCTCAAGCTTGAATGCTGTAAGACTGGTGGAGCGCATTGTTGAATTTTTTTCTGCATACTTCCAATTTCAGGAGCCAGTCAAGCTGAGATGACAGCTTGAGATGCCAACTGCGGCTTAGGATAGGCTGTGCACCACAGAACTTGGTCCCCATAAGACGCGTTGCTTCAGAATGGCATCCTAAAATGAGATCCTTAGGAAAGGTTTAGTATTATACACTTGTGAAAATTGTATTACAAAAACTGAAAGATTTAACTTACCCTTTCACACTCCATGTGTAGATTTGATTCCTATGTTACCTGGCAACTAAGTCACCACTAATAGTAGTTTTATGTGATTAGATATCCATTTGAATCACTTCTGCTGAAGACATCTGATGGACAGATTATCTATCAGATATCAATGGAAACTGTACATGGAAAAAGATGTTGTGTTGCCTGCTGTTTACGGCCCACAGCAACATAACTGCAATCATATTTCTGAGTCACTGATATGCACTTCTCTGCCCTGCTTCACACTCCTTTAAAAGACACAAGAAAGCAAGCAGTAGCAGTGGCCTACAGGACAGCACATTACATTTCTGGAGTTCTGAACTGTATCAGCATGATGTTGTTTGACCCCTTTTCCTGTTCATTTAGCAAAAACTCTCATAAAAGGAAACTGGTTTTCCAGAAGAGGTTCTTACATTTCAAGCTGATTTAGGCTTTCTTGCTTGTGTCTAAAAATCTCTTTCCAATCTTTCTTCATTTACTATTTAATTATCCCAAGTTCTTATAGACCCTGATACAGGCAAGCAGAGAAGAAAGTTCCTATCAAGAAAGACTATCTCAAATGGTTTTTTTTGTTTGTTTGTTTGTTTTTTTTCTGTATGTCCATGATTACTTTTTCTATCTATCTTGGACAAACTTACAAAAAGCTTTCACATACACCTGAATTACCATTTATTGTGATCACAGATGTGGACCAGAGGAAATCTTTACCAGACCAACTGAAAGAAAGACTTGGCTTTTCCAACAGAACTGAGCTAAACGATGCAGAATAGATTAGTATCGATGTAGACTTTCTAATGTTTTCTGTAAGTCTGGCATTGTCTATACCCATCCTGACAGTCTATTAGGTTTTGCGTGTTCATGGGTGAAGCATTTATGTTCAATAAATTTGCTGTTTCTCTACCTGAATCATAGTTAACAAGTATACATATAAAAAAAATCATAGTTGTATTCTTATATGAGAACAATGGACTGATTACTTGTACTGCTGTGATTTGAGAGAATAAAGTACACACAGCTTCCACATATAGAGAAAACTTAGTAATTATTCCTTGTGAATGGATGCAGTCTTATATATAAAAAGCAAATTGAATGATCTAGATATAAACTGAAAGACACTTTTCTGTGGTAGCTAAGTGTTGTTAACTGGTGTGTACAAACAAAAGGATAATTGTGTGTTTATTGTGTCTGTATATATATCAGTCTTCATTTTTTTTCTTTTTTTTTTCCTAAACACAAAAAGACTAAACTTCTAAAAAAAAATAAAATATACATTCAATCTATTAGAATTCAATAAGAAATTAAACACTGTATATTCTCATTAAAATGCACTACATCATGAACAGTAGGACAATAACCATAGGTATGAATAAAAGTATTTATGATATAGAAAATAAAAGCGTAGCTTAATAATTCTCTTGCATGTGCTACTCCAAACTTTCCAAGCATCAGTTTGGCTACCTCTTTGTCTTTCAGTCTTCTTCTCCAATAACCCTTACTGGACAACTGACAACAGATCCAAGATAGGCATTTCACTGGTCAAAGCTATTAACTTATACTTTTCTTTCAAGAACATTGAAGGAAATTAAGTTACTTGTTCTTCCCAGACTGATGGCTGGCAAGTCCAATAGCACAATCCTTTTGTTAGTAAAGAACTGTAGATGGTGTACTTTTACGCTGGGCAGGAAAATGGTGGTTTGTTTTAGCTGAAGGGTATGTGATTCAAACAAAGGAAGAGATGAAGGAGATGGTTGCTTTTGAAGGAGACTTCTGGAGGAAATGTCTCCTTCCCTGAGAGCAGTAGTGAGAACAGGGAAAAACAGGAGTCTATGCAGACCAAGACTTGCAGAAAGAGGAGAGCAGACACAGTGCTTAACTAGCTGAAGAGAGGTGTTTTTCCAAAAGATTCAGATGTGACTGCAAGATGGTTCCATAAACCAGGAAATTTTCAATGATGTGGTAGATGAGAAGATTTATTTCAAAGCCTTTCTACCATATCACAGTCTTTAATCTATCCTTATTCAAAATAGTTTCTTGTTCAGATTGTATTCAAACAAAAGCTACTGTAACCTTGTAATTCCTTTCAGAGCCTCTGTGTGCTTTAAGAAAAGGGGCAGTGGGGCCACAACAGGAATCTGACATCAGGCCTGTCACATCTTGTGACAGCTTGTGTCTGCAGCTCATGTAACTCTGGGTCAGTGACATCTGATGCAGAAACTCCTGCCTATTGCACAGCAGGAGAGACCCGAAAGAACCAAGAGTGTTGTAGAGGAGAAGGAAAATGGAGATAAGGTTCTGGGAGATGCTGCAGTTATTTGGTCTTCATCATGACTAAGTCACCCTGCTCTAAAAACAAGCCATTTACCTATCAAATTTACATGATCTGATGATTACTTGAGATGCTTTTATAGGTTTGGGAAGGGACAGAGCTCTCTTTGTGTAGCCTTCTTTCAAAAATGACTGAAAAAGCAAGACATTCACTCTAAGATTTGGAATTTCCTGTTCATCTTATTTCAGAGTGAAGGAAATATGAATGTCCTAGACCCGTGTCATCAAATCCTAGCATTTTCCTTGTTGCTATTAGTTCAGGTCTGAACATCCATGAGATACTTCCTCACTGCTAACGATGTAGGGCTAACAAGAAGTACATAAGTATCCATCTCTGATATATATGTTTTGATTGACAATACTTCAATGAAGTATTGTTAACTTTTATGTCTTGTATGTAAGTACATTCTTTTTCTCTGTAATCTGATGGAAAGCTCACCACATTTTACTTTAGCAATACATGTATTCTTGTTAGGTGAGAATTGGACACTGAGTTACTTTTTTCCTAACCAACATGATCAATTTACAGAACTTTTACAACTCAGATTCTGCCTCTAACTCCTCTTTAATTGCCAATCAATTCTTCCTACCAAGACACCAGATTTGACACAAGTTTTATTTCCAACAGCAGGTACCTTGTTCACTCTGTCTCATGACCTGAAATTGTCTTTAGGTTCCTACCATTTTTCTTCAGTTCTTCCTTTAACTCATGTCATTCAATCTATTTACACCAGCCTTCACCCTTGGAATTGCTCACGAATTCCAGGGCTGGGATTACTGATAAAAGTAGTGCAGCTTAATTTTGGCTGATATGTACTAACTGTAAATTTGTCCACATTTTGTCTGCAGGAATGTGAGTTAATTCATTTAAGGAGTTGTAGTATTAATGTTTATTCCACTTTCATTAACAGCTAAAATAAGACACTTTACCCCACATACGGAGTAAGACTGTGTAGAGGTCATATTGAAATGATGCCTGACAAATTGTTATACATAATAACTGGATCATGACTTTATAAAATGCTATATTAAATCATTTGAATCAAGTGCCTAATAACTTTACCCATCTCATTTGAACTGTGTACTCTTTGTCTCTCCTCCAGACCCTAGATCTAGCCCGAAGGCAAACCTACTTTGGTCAGGGAAAAACTGACCAAACCACTACTTTGTGTAGGAAGTGAGAAATATTTTCTGTCCCTAAGCATGCCTTGCCATTTCCATTGTGATGAACACAACTGAGATCTAAGCTTTTTAAATTAGGCATCTGCCTTTGGATTGTCTGAAGTAGATCTAAACAATTTACCATGAAAATAGAAAACAGAATTTTTAGCAACATGAGAACAAAAATCCTTGTTTTGTAAATGACACCTGAATGAATGGTAGTTCATGAATTATATGGTTTCTGACATCCTGTTGTCCATTCCTTTCTATTCATTACAGCTTCCCCAAGGTACATACCTATTTGTTGACCTCCCATATCTGTCTCTGCCAAATATTGCCTAAAGACAAGAAAAGCAGTTCTTTCTAATTCTTTCACTATTCTTCCATTTTTAACATTATTGGCCTGTGCTATGCAAAATCGGCTGTTTGTCATGTACCTGACAGGAAATACAGTGTTGTTGGTTAATCACTAAATTTTACATTAAATATTTTAATGTGTAATTTCAAAGCGTGTTTTGATCATAGTTATTGAAGATGAAAATACTGAAGAAAATGGCAAATGAAGGGAAAGATTTTTGCCAGCTTTCAACATACACCTCGCTTTGATGTCTCATCTTAAAGTAAAAAATTTGCTTTCCACTTGGTTATGCATACAAACATAAACTACAGGCAACAAGCCTATATGTGGCAAGTAAAGTTTTTTTGAGAAATGTCAGTCTTAAGTCTAAAGACACATGGTTTCAAATCCTGTAAGAGGAATTTCACATTTTTATTTACCAAGAATGTAAAATTATAAGTAAAAAGTAAATTATACTTTCTCACCATTTTGAATATATGACATTGGAAAAAAAAAAAAATCTACTAAGGAGACTTGCAATTCAAATGGCTCCCTGATCTCTCATGTCCCTTATTTCAAGAGTTCTTTAAAAAGTCCAAAATGTGGCATATATTTGGCCTATAGCAAGCCACGATACCATGATTTTTCTTTTTCATTATAATAGAGAGAAAGTCTCTACTTGCACATAAGAAGTTCCAGCCTTATGATATGCCATAAAATACAGCGTAAAACATTTTCTCTCTTGCTTCTGAAATTCTGAAAATAAGATTCAGTATATTTTTTTTTCTGTCTAGATACTACTGAACTCATTCATTAAAATTACATTTCAAATTATTGATATTTAAATCTACTTTCAATGTCGCATGTCTCTTAATTCCATTTCAATTAGAAAGTTATTTAATAGGCCACTGTTTAGCAAAGTGTGTGATAATTCACTGCATTCTTCCTGGCCTATTGCTACATTTCATACATTCATTTCACTAACTACAGTTCTCAAGTTGCATAACCGTATTTACAAGGGAAAAATAAATCCTCAATGTTAATTAAGTTTGCCATTTCTACAGACTGTTAATTAACTTGTGACCCACTTTGCAAATATCCGATGGCATTAGTTGGTTTCCAAAAATAACACATTAAGATGGGACTAGAAAGATGCATAAAATGTCTGTTATTATCCAAATTGTCCACTGTCATATTTTAATCAGAAATATTCACATAAAATATATTGTCTGGAAAATTGATATAAATTTGATATTATCTTAAATGGTCATTAGGCACCATTATCTTTACCTGGGAATATGGTTAGAAGTAGCGTTACATGTTTTACATGTTTACACATTTAAGACAGTTTTTCTTTTGAAATACTCTCACTGGTATACTTTCCTAGGAGAAATTTATGAACTTTTCACATTTCCCAAATTCTATTTGAGCAGATATTCCTGGGGATGAATTCAGAAGTCTGAAAAATTGTTAATACTATACAGGAATGACAATGGTACAGACAGAAAAAGGGGGAAAGGGGAAGGGAGGGAAATTCTGCACAACCATTATTATTACTTTGATTTGTATAAACTGTGAAAGTGAAGAGATCTGAATATAAAAAGATACTTTAGAATTTATATGTCTGATTGCTGAATGTGGAAGAATTCAATGTCTTAAAGCATCTCAGCAATCCGTAGCTGTGTTTCAAAACAAAGAGTCTTTCTTAGGGTCTTAGCTTGTTCAAAACCTACAACAGATTATCATCCACTGAATCCATTGGTGCAAAGATTGACTTCTTAGTCTTACAGCTATAAATCACTTCCTGAGTTTTGAGAGTATCTTCTCTGCACTAGGATTTTACATTTAGATCACAGACTTGCCTTATGATCCCTTTACCTAGAGTTCAGGAGGAAAGAACTGCTGTGGAGTCCTCACAAATATACCTAAAGTGACTCTGGAATATTTTAATAATAGAAAGAGCCACAGGATGCCCTTTGTTAGTCACTCACCTTTTTAAAGTCAGATATATATAATGATATACAAGTGATGGCTGTTCTATTTTATCCATAGCTGTTTCCTCACAAGTTTGTCTAAATTACTTTTAGCAGGAGGTAGGAGGATGACCTTGTGAGAAACAGAACAGTTATTGCTGGTGACAGTAGGGACTGCTCACTAAATTTCATTCCTACAAGAGAGGAAAAATATTTGATGCTAAAGATTTTTATATTTTACTCTTTTCTCCCAGTTATTAAGTATTTAGAGAAAAATTTAGTGCTGAACAATACAAAAGATCTAGCATCAGAAGAAAAGTGAAAAAGCAAATTTTACAACACAGTGGCATATTCACAACATATGATAATGCCAAATGCGCATAATTTTCTTCCTTTGTGACTCTGGAAAGAGTACATAAAGTAAACAATAATAATAATAATAATAATAATAATAATAATAATAATAATAATAATAATAATAATAATAATAATAATAATAATAATAAATACGTGTCAAAGCAGTGGCTGAATCACTAGCCTTTTGTTACAAACTTTCAGAATGTATGATACAAAAGGAATTTAAACATAAAAGACCAGAGTGGATCATTTGGTGTGCCTTTATGCTCACCTTCTTGTGTTATTATCTGCCTCTTTTCTAGAGGGTTTACTTCCCATAGAGGTAACGTCAGAAAATACAATAAAATAATAAGCAGCATATTATATATTTTTTATGTTTGTTGTACTGTGGCAGAAAGGCTGAATTATTTTCAAGTACATGAGTACTAGCTGACCATGTGTGATAAATCTTAACGAAAGTTTAACTGGTAGTCTCTAGTATATATAATTAAAACTTCGCAACCACTATAGAATATGGTATAAAGGACTTGAATGGAGAGCCATTATACTGTTCTTTAAGCTTCAATTAATGTCATATATATGAAGAATGAAAAGAGTCCTAGTAGTGATATTTCACCCAACTTTTTGCTTAAACACTGCTATTACATATGTCAGTCCAACTTTTCAAAGCAATTTATAAGAACCATCAGATTCCTTGATTTTCTTAGTAAATATCTAGGCATGATTTTGGTCAGCTATTATTTCAATAGCTGGGCAACACCATGAGGTAAAATAGGAATTATTCAATATTTTGTTCATACATGTCTTTTCACATGAAACTATGTGAGTCTATGTCTTTCTTTGGCTTTTGTATAGCCAAAGGTTTACAGCAGGCGTAGTTCACTACTGCATTTAACAGTTCATGACATTGGAAATTTTTGTGTGGCCAATGTCAAGTCAGTGTCAAATCCAGTCTTATCAGGGTAATTCTTCTATAAGGATATTTGCAATTATAATTACAATACTCTCATATTCATATAAGATAAAATATCTTTATGTGTATTGTGTATATCCTGAAATAGCTTGGAATATATTAAATTAACTGGTCAATATCTTTTAATGTAAAATTTATAGATAGTTGTATGTTTATTTCTTTACAATTTATAGAGTCACATGAAGGAAAAGAAAAAAGAGAAATCAGTGAACAGGCTTGCCAGATATTTTATGGATACAATGAGCAATTTTCTAGCATTATGGTCATTGAGTAAAAGATTTGATTTGCTAAATCTCTTGCAGAACTACATCATATTTCTTGTACGTGCTGTCCCACACCATAAGGTGGAAAGCAAACTCATGATACGCAGTAAACAGATTAAGATAATAAACATGTAATTGCCTTTGATGTAAATTTAAAGCTTCACAAATACTTAGAGGGCAGGCAGACAACAACATCACTGTCCACAAGCTGTCTTCTGCTCCACTTTAGCAGTTTCTGGAAACTAGTAACGTGCATCCAAATTTACCAAGCCCAAAGGGGCATTGCTAAGACCTCCCATCATGTTCTCAGTTCTTATAACATGAGAACAGTTTAAATTTATTTACCTGCTGTGAAAACAAACAAAACCCAATAAAGCAAAGCAAAGATCAATTAAACTAATAAATGAAAAAGAAAAGTTTGGAATAGGAAATTTCTCTGTAGATTAACTGCAGAAGGTTGTCTCAGATAGCTATTGGGGAACCCTATAAGCTCTCTGAGAGATGTACAGGATGACTGACCTCCCAGCACAACAGCCTGCTGCCTTCATGCAATCTTAGACTCATGATTTCATGAACCCTTACTGCCCCATTCTCATTCTCTAAGTAAAAACCCATACATTGAAACAGCTCTCAGCTAAGCCTCCTCAGAGTCACAGTAGAGAAATAATGACTGAATAAAGTCACAACTGCAAAACTATGTCCAGTAGATACACTGATAGACAATTGGGAATTTTTGTATTTCACATGAACTTGTTGTACATCTTTCTTTCAGAGTGAGAGAGTGACATTCTCTTAATAATTTTAAGTCATAAATACAATAAATAGTTTATCTTTCCACTTATATCCAAAGAATGAAACATTTGCAGTATTAGTATTTTATTTTTTATTATAACAGTGTTTTACAGCTAAACTTAACATAATGATAAAATTTTCAAGTGAGTTGCCATGTAAAGCAAAACCAATATAAAACAATTTCAGGCTTTGGTAGTTTTTCTTGCATAAATCATTTCCTCTCTGGCTCTGTCTAGCCACTCATGCCAAAAGAGAAGGAATGTAAAACTCCATTTATCCTAGATTTTAATGTTCTCTAAAATCACACAGACAAAAAAGCACCCAATTTTATTTATTTATTTATTTATTTATTTATTTATTTATTTATTTTGTTTGGAAAAGCAGAGGGGAAAGAGGTATGGATACACCTGGTTTCTGTGATGACATTCCTAGCAAACTAAGCCAAAACTGGAATGGGCTGAGAAATTATTCTTACTGCTGGGTGGCATAAGCAAAGCAAGGCTGGGTATTGCTAGAGGAATGACACTGAGCCCAGTAAATTTCATTCAAATTCCCTGAAAAGTCATTTGGGAACTTGGGGCACTCAGCCTCTAACAAAAAAATAAATAAATAAATAAATAAATAAATAAAATAAAATAAAATAAAATAAACCCAGACACATTTGTTCCTTAGTTAAAAATTCACTAATGACAATAGATTATTACACCATATGAATCTAGGACTATTTTCTGAATAATAATAATAATAATAATAATAATAATAATAATAATAATAATAATAATAATAATAATAATAATAATAATATTTTCACACTACCATTATATTTTATTATTATTATTATTATAATTTAATATATCTAATGTATGCTGATGTATCTCATAAATGGTGAACAGTATCTACATAATTTTTACAGGACTACAAGTCAGCAAAAGGAAAATGTAGATGTTCTTTTTCTGTTATGTTACTGTTTCCAAAAAAAAAAAACAAACATTTTTTTTCAGAAAATAATGCTTGCTGTTTGTTCAAGGTGATGCTATAAACCCTCTTTTCCTTTCATCCTGTGGCTTATCATGGGTTTGGTTGTTGTTTCATCCTCTCCACCCTTCCCCCAACCCTTTTTTTTAAGCCTAAATGGTACAATAAATCATAACTAAAGCTGGTGATTAATAATGAGACACTTCATAGTGAAACCACTGCAAAAAGGAAATTGTGCAAACAGGCAGAGTTATCTGTCACCACATGACAAAGTTCAAGTTTAAGAAGCTGCTTGTCAAATACAATCGACTGGACGAGTGATAGATTAGATCTTAATAGCAGTAAAAGTAAGCTATAAACCATTGCCTTCCCTTAAAATATAAAGCCTCTCCTCCTAAACACTCTATGCAGTAAAAACAAAATAAAACCTGGTAGTGTGAGATCAGTTTCTTACCCAGAACACACTGAACTATTTTAATATGTCTAATGATCAACTTTTGTCAAGGTCAATGTAATTTTGTTTTTGTTGTTGTTATGAAAAAGGAACCTGGACAAACATACATCTACCCACTTCCATGATTTCTGTGAGGTTACCAGTATTTCAAAATCTCTATTTAATTCTGCAGCCTGTAAACTGCAGCAAAAATTGGCAGCAATTACTTGACACATCTTGTAGTTAGGCTGTTTACATGTTTCTGTATTTTTCTTGAATGGTATAAAATATTTTATCTTCCAATGGAAAAATGGAGAAAACTATCCCATAACTGAATGTTGAGCTTAGATGAGAATTAGATTTCTATTTTTTAAGGAAACTCCCATATTTTATGTTTATTTTCATTCTGAAATATAAGCTTATGTTTTTCTACAGTTCTTCAGAAAACTAATATGCCCCAAAACATGAGATATTAAATGAGACAAAACATTTCATTTCCAACATCAAAATGTTCCTTATTATTTACATATATATATATATATTGTCTTATAACCTTGTCAGGCAGCCAAATATCACACAGCATCTCACTCACTTTTCCCAGGTGGGATGAGGGAGAGAATCAGAGAAAGGTAAAAGTGCAGAGAAATAAAAAGTGCAGAGAAATAAAAGTAGTTGATGAAAACTCTCATCAGAATTTAATTTGAATGTGGCTTAAACAGACTAGAGTATTTGCTTATAAAATGTTACCATAAACAATATTTGGTAAACTATATACAGCAAAATATTTTAATGTTTGATGTTGATATTTCTGGGAATGTTTAAGGACCTTTAGAAAGGAAGAGCACAGAGGAAGTTCACATTCAAAAACCATAATTTTGATCACCTACTTTGAAAACATATGGGAGTTCTCCACCTCCACTATACCTCAAGGAAGTAACTTATTCTCAGTCCTTATTATGAACACATGGATAAAGCAACCTTATAGGTCATCAGACACAATTCCTTCCACTCACATGCAAAGATTTTATACAAACTCTTTTGTACAATAAACAAGTCAGTTTGTCAAGCTTCTTCCAAAACCCTCTGAAGGTTACTACTCATAACTTCATTTACAAGCTGAATTAATTTATTTTTAATTTATGTTAGGTTCTTAGTCTCCATTAGCATGGATATCTCCATTCAGCATCACTTTGCTTCGTTAAATAAAATTTCAGTCCTGTCTAAAAGGATGTCCTAAGACAGCGTTCTTAAAATGACTTTGGAGGGCATGTTGTAGATTAACCTTGTCCTTTTTTGAGCATGCATTACCTTTCAAGTAAACAGTAGGTTAAGTGAATTCTTACCATTACTTCCTAAAATAGCACTGATGTTTTCATTCACAATAAATAGTTTGCTTGGCATCTCTTCGCAGTACGTTTCTTTTTTTTTCATAGTGACTCTACAGTGGAAACTCAGTGTTAACTATATCATATCCTACTGATGAATTTACAGGTATAGCTTGGGGAGGGAGGAGAGTGGTTGTTTATTTTGCTGTTTTTGCTGGTTTTGCTCTTAATTCACAGGTCTTGTGCATTGTATTCTTAAATTTCATCTGTTTCATGTTTTCATTAGACATTAAAATTACCAACATATATATGAACTAGATGGTATTTAGTAATATCATTTTTGCTTTTTAATAACATCTCAAAACTTGCCTAGAAGATTGCTCAGGTTTCCAGGGAAGAAATAGGTATTTGATCTCTGAGCGACAACATATATTTCCTCAGAAGCACCATTTGGAACAGTAGATTTACAGGCCACTAGTGATTTTGGAATGCCAGGAAAAAGAAAAAAAAAAAGTATATGCATATGTGTATATATATATATATGTATATACATATGTATACATACATATGTGTGTGTATATATTATTTATATATATGTGTGTGTATTGACACTACCTCCCCTATAATATATATATATATATATATATATATATATATATATATATATATATATAGTGGTCAGGCACTTGAATGGCCTGTCCAGGGAGGTGGTGGAATCATTATCCCTCGTGGTGTTCAAGAAGTTCCTGGACAAGGTGCTAGGAGATATGATTTAGTAGCTTAGTGGGCAGTGTTGGTGATAGGAGGACAGTTGAACTAGATGATCTTGTAGGTCCTTTCCAACCTTGTGTTTTTATGATTCTATAATTTTATATATATATATGTGTGTGTATATATACATATACATATATATATGTATATATATATATATTCAGGCTCCAAGCTCCTAAGAGCTCATAAAAATACAGGTTTGCTCGTCTAAAACCAGTGATATATACAATATATTTCATACTTATCAGGAACTACATAGTAAGAAACATCCTGTTATTTTTGCTTCTCCTTTCCTATCTTCCTGCCAACTTTTCATTTCAGAGAGTACCCCAGCAATACTTCATCAAATTGTGAAGGCAAAAGTTTACCTGATCCAGCTCCACTTCTTCAAATTTCTAACCTCTTTTTTGTCCAATTTCAGGCCATTCCAGGTATGTACTTAAAAACAAAAAAAAAACAAAAACATCAACAACAAAAAACAAAAAACACATTGCTTGCAATAATGTTGAGCATTCTTGCAAAGAAAAATTGTGTTTACACTAAAAGACAGCAGAACCACAGCAATTTCTGCAAACAAGTAAATAAAAGGCTTCCTGTCAAATGTGTTCCTGAATTTCTTTTTGTTTGATGTACCTTTCTTATTATCTTTAAAATCTTCAAAAATAACTGAAAAATTCATAAGTCATCTTCATGGCATGACTTATGCATGATGACTTTCTCAGTTCAATAAACACAATAAACCAAAAGGAAAGCCTGCATCTCTTGCATCTTTGAGGGTGCTTGCACATTTTCACTTTAAGTTTAAAGTACTTAAAGCATGTGTTCAAGGTGTTAAAATAAATAAATAAATAAATAAAAATAGGGATCATCAAAGTGCGCTTGCAGCCCAGAAAGCTGATTGTATCCTGGGCTGCATAAAATGTGCAGCTACAACGTTAAGGGAGGTGATTTTCCTGCTCAGTTTGCTCAGCTTTCTCTCATGAGACCCCACTTGTTGAAGTACTTCATTCAGCTCTGGGGCCACCAGCATAAGAAAGATATGGACCTGCTAGTGTGGAGAAATAAAAAAGTCAACTTAAAGCCTGATCAAGGGATTTATTACAAAGGGAATGATGGTTAAGACATGTTAGTCTCTCTAGTACTCAACTTTGTAATGCCAGTCTCTCTAGCTACTCAACTTAGTAATGTAGTTAACGTGAAGATTTTCAGTTATGAGCCCACCTGACTAGGATCTGATTTGCACCCGGGAGCTGAAAGGAAATTCTGAATAACACAAATAGACATTCTGAACACATTTATTAAAGAACAGATGTGAAATATTGTTATGGTTATAAATACAAAAGATAAAGGGGGTAATACTGCAAAATGTTAAATGTCATTTAGGAGACACAGAAGAGTTGATTATTTAGTCTCTGCATGATTTGTAAATATCACCATTGTTTTACATTAATGTAGATTTATGCTGAAAAGTTTTCTATACAATGTTTAGCACATTATTAAGAAAAAAATAATATATATATATGTGTGTGTGAAGGAAGAAAGGTGCCAAAGTTAAAATACAGAGTGAACTTCTAGAAAGCTCAAATCTATCTGGTACTAATCAAATACATTTAATAGCAAATCTGAATAATTTTATCTTTGTCTTGACTATTATCTAATTAAATGGGGTCAATATTATGTTTTCTGTGAGTATTCAGTTCAAGAACTTCATCTTTGCCTCTGATGATTTTGATTTGATAAGTGCAAGGGTGCTCTTCTTTTTATCTTTCTGTCTTACACATGATTTCCAGGTTTACTTTTGCCTTAATCCTAGAAAAGAAAGGTTGGCTAATATCATACACAACAGGTAAAAGAAATCAGCCAGTCAGCAGGAATTAAAGGGAAAACAAAAAACAAACAAACAAACAACAACAACAACACATTGCTATGAACCTCCTGCTGAGGTCATTTTAAACACCTATTTCACATTTTTGCTTGTATAATTTAACACAGGTGACTACAGAAAGAAATTATAAGGTTTCTCACTAATTCTTTTTAAATGGGCATGCCCTATACCACATAAGGGTGTTATTTTCTTATATTTCTTATTGGCATGGAAATGCCAGTATGGTATTTGTCATTTTTAGAATCTCAGAAACTTAAAATACTAATTCATATGGAGATGTCCAAATGTTAGTCTCTGAAAACACTTCCTGAAAACCCACAGAATGAAGCATAGCAAAGATTAAAGAGAGAATGTGTAGGAGGGTTCCTGAGAGAATCTTGTCAAATAAAGACATCAGTAATGAAGCAAGACTAGACTACAACTTTTCCTGTTATTATCCTTCTTTGTGCAACATAATAAATGAAATATAGCAACAAATAATATATTTTCCTTTACATAAAATAGTTCACCACTTTTCTTCCTTTATTTTGTAACTGTGGAGAACACAAAATCATAAGGTTCACAGAAGTTAAGTTGCTTTGTCTGGTTATGGTTTCTGTAAGATATGAAAGTATTCTGTAACATATGAGAGAGTTTTGGGGAATGGTATTAAACTAAAAAAGGAGAGACTTAGATTAGAGTTGAGGAAGAAATTCTTCACTCAGAGGGTGGTGAGGCATTGTATCAGTTTTCCCATAGAGGTTCTGTCCTTGCAGGTGTTCAAGATCAAGTTAGATGAGGCCCTGAGCAACCTAATCTAGTGGGAGGTGTCCCTGCCTATGGCTGTGAGGTTAGAACTAGATTATCTTTAAGGTCCCTTCCAATCCTAGCCATTCTAAGATTCTATGATTGTATGATTCTATGAAAGTCACATTAAGTCAGAAAACTGGACTCTGATAAATGTCTGCAGACTTTATTTCTGGACAGTTTAGAAGGCTTGAGAACTAAACAAAGAACCTGAGTTGTGTTATCATAACTGCCTGCAATTAATAATATGATATATTATTTATACAATAAGTTAATACATATACTACTATATACATTATCTAACTGAAATGTATTTATAACTATATAAAATGTACTATAGAATAGTGTTAACTATAAATAATGCAAAATATATATTTCAAATGCTGTGACAAAAGACAGGAATAACATGAATGTACGTTAATCTCAAACAAGTGCCAAGAAAGAATATTGTGAAAAATAATTCTTAACAGCATTTTTATTTTGTTTGCTTTTGATGCCAGTCATTTACATTGGAAAGTAACTACAGAAGACCGTAGTAGCAAAGCAGTAGCACCAGAGTGGCAGACAAGCCTTGATGGAGATGACTTAACAAAAGCCCCTGAGACATCAGCACATTCCTGGCCTTCCCAAGCAGATAAGCCAACACTGAAAAATTCTTGGCCTCATGGCTTCCTAGCACTGTGGCTGCAAACAGGTGTATTTGGCTGCCCATCCACATATAAGGAATGATCCCTAAAAGAGGCATATTTTCTTCTCAAACCCAAACTCACTTCATTTCCCCCTTCCTCCAAGCTCATTTAGGGAGTTACCTGTTTAGAGGGGGGTGTCTCTCATGTATGACTGTCTAGAAGTTAGTCATTCAAAGGTAGCCAGCGAGGCTTCTGCTGTGGTCAAGTCACAAAAAGGGGCGCTCTCAGATCCTTCTGGTGTAGCACAGTGGCAGTCCTGTTGGTCTCATACTTTTCCCTTCTTTCTCCTCTTGCTTCCTTGGCCCATATGAATATCTCCTCTAATGGCGGTCAACCGCTAGCTCAGCTGCAATGGTGTACACCAGGCACAGTGCACTCTCCAGGAAGTCTGTACACACCCAGACTGACTGCCCCCTCAAAACTGTGGCAGTTCAGGTCTTTGGGTGCAGGGAGTGCCTGAGCCTGTTGCCACCACCTGCGGGGGCCAAAGAGACTGTGTGTGTGAGGTGCAAGCAGGTAGACAACCTGGTCCGCCTCGTGGCAGAACTCAAGGAGAAGATTGAGAGGTTGAGGGATATCAGGGAGTGTGAGCGGAAGACAGACTTGTGGAGCAACTGCCTGTGTGGCCTGAAGGACAGGCACCGGGGTGAGACACCCCAGATGGGGGTGGACCCCCTGCCCTGTTGCTGTCGGGCAGAGTCAGGGGACCTAGGAGTTGAGGAGGAATGGAAACAGGTCCCTGCTCAACAACACAGGTGATGCCCTCCCCTACTAGCCCCACCTTCCCAGGTGCCCTTACCCAACAGGTTTGAGGCCTTGGAGCTTGAGCGACCGGTAGCTGAGGAAGAGGTAGAAAGGAGGATGCCTAGGGCGAGGAAGTTGACTCCACGCCTCAGGACTGCCTCCACCAGGACAGAAAGAAGGGTGATTGTTGTGGGTGACTCTCTTCTCAGGGGAACAGAAGGCCCTATTTGTTGGCCTGACCCTACCCGTAGGGAAGTCTGCTGCCTCCCTGGGGACAGGGTCAGGGACATTTCCAGAAAGCTTCCCAACCTGGTTCGCCCCTCTACCTATTATCCTCTTTTGATAGTCCAGGCTGGCAGTGATGACATTGAACAGAGAAGCCTGAAGACCATCAAACGGGACGTTAGGGGACTGGGACGGTTTGCGGATGGAGCGGGAATACAGGTGGTGTTTTCATCCATCACTATGGTGGCAGGGAGGGGTACAGAGAGGACATGGAAAGACCACCTGATAAACACACGGCTCAGAGGTTGGTGCCAACACAGAAATTTTGTGTTTTTTGACCATGGAGTGCTTTACTTGGCACCCGGCCTAATGGCTGCAGATGGGTCCCTATCTCTAAGGGAAAAACGGATCCTGGGCCAGGAGGTAGCGGGGCTCATTGAGAGGGCTTTAAACTAGGTGCGAAGGGAGAGCTGTGCTTGTTAGAGCTGTGCCAGGGGTAACAATGGCAAGGCTGGGAGAGAAGGTAATGGCCCAATTGAAGTGCATCTACAGTAATGCACACAGCATGGGTAACTAACAGGAGGAGCTGGAAGCCATAGTGTGGCAGGCAGGCTACAACGTGGTTGCCATCACGGGAATGTGGTGGGACCACTCTCATGACTGGAGTGCTGCAATATCTGGCTACAGGCTCTTCAGAAGGGACAGGCAGCATGGAAGGGGTGATGGTGTGCCTCTCTATATCAGAGGGAGTTTTGATGTCGTGGAACTTGAGGCTAGGAATGATAAGGTTGAGTCCCTATGGGTTAGGATCAGTGGGAAGGCCAACAAGGGAAGCATCCTGGTGGGGGTCTGTTATAGACCACCGAACCAGGATGAGGAGACCGATGAAGAGTTCTACAGGCAGCTGACAAAAGTTGTGAAATCATCAGCGCTTGTTCTTGTGGGGGACATCGACTTCAAAGATATATCCTGGAAGCACAACACAGCCCAGAGAAAGCAGTCTAGGAAGTTCCTGGAGAGCATGGAAGCTAGCTTCCTGATGCAGCTGGTTAGTGAGCCTACCAGGGGAGGTGCCCCACTAGACCTTCTCTTCACAAACAGAGAAGGACTGGTGGGAGATATGGTGGTTGGGATCTGTCTTGGGCAGAGTGACCATGAGTTCTCCTTTTTCGGAGAAGCCATGAAGGGGACCAATAAAACCGCTGTATTGGACTTCCAGAGGGCTGACTTCGAACTGCTCAGGGCCCTGGTTGGTAGAGTCCCTTGGGAGGTGGTTCTGAAGGGCAGAGGAGTACAGGAAGGCTGGGCGCTCTTCAAGAAGGAAATCTTAATGGTGCAGGAGCGGTCTGTCCCCACGTACCCAAAGACTAGCCGACGTGGAAGAAGAGCACCCTGGCTGAACAGAGAATTGTGGCTTGAGCTTAGGAGGAAAAAGAGGTTTTACAATCTTTGCAAAAGGGGGGGGGGCACTCGGGAGGACTATAAGGATGTTACAAGGCAGTGCAGGGACAAAATTAGGAAGGGCAAAGCTCATCTGGAGCTCAATCTGGCTACTGCCGTCAAAGACAACAAAAAATGTCTTTACAAATACATCAATGCACAATGGAGGACTAAGGAGAATCTCCAGCATTTACTGGATGTGGGGGGAAACCTTTTTACAAAAGATGAGGAAAAGGCGGAGGTGCTTAATGCCTTCTTTGCCTCAGTCTTTAGTGGCAAAGCGACTTTATACCCAGTACCCTGAACTGCTGGAAGGAGATGGGGAGCAGAATGTGGCCCTCACTGTCCATGAGGAAATGGTTGGCAATCTGCTACAGCACTTGGATGTATGCAAGTCAATGGGGCCAGATGGGATCCACCCAAGGATACTGAGAGAACTGGCCGAGGAGCTGGCCAAGCCACTTTCCATCATTTATCAGCAGTCCTGGCTATCGGGGGAGGTCCCAGTTGACTGGCGGCTAGCAAACGTGACACCCACCTACAAGAAGATCTGGAGGATAGACCCGGGAAACTATAGGCCTGTCAGTTTGACTTCAGTGCCAGGGAAGCTCATGGAGCAGATCCTCTTGGGAGTCATCACGCGGCACTTACAGGCACAGTCAGCGTGGGTTTATGAAAGGCAGGTCCTGCTTGATGAACCTGATCTCCTTTTATCACAAAGTGATGCACTTGGTGGATGAGGGAAAGGCTGTGGATGTGGTCTACCTTGACTTCAGCAAGGCTTTTGACACTGTCTCCCACAGCATTCTCCTCAAGAAACTGGCTGCTCATGGCTTGGACTGGCGCACGCTTTGTTGGGTTAGAAACTGGCTGGATAGCCGGGCCCAAAGAGTCGTGGTGAATGGAGTCAAGTCCAGTTGGAGGCCAGTCACTAGTGGCGTCCCCCAGGGCTCGGTGCTGGGGCTGGTCCTCTTTAATATCTTCATCAATGATCTGGATGAGGGCATTGAGTGCACCCTCAGTAAGTTTGCAGATGACACCAAGCTAGGTGCATGTGTCGATCTGTTCAAGGGTAGGAAAGCTCTGCAGGAGGATCTGGATAGGCTGCACCGGTGGGCTGAGGTCAACTGCATGAAGTTCAACAAGGCCAAGTGCCGGGTCCTGCACCTGGGGCACAGCAACCCTAAGCAGAGCTACAGGCTGGGAGATGAGTGGTTGGAGAGCTGCCAGGCAGAGAAGGACCTGGCAGTGATGGTGGACAGTCGGCTGAACATGAGCCAGCAGTGTGCTCAGGTGGCCAAGAAGGCCAACGGCATCCTGGCTTGTATCAGAAACAGTGTGACCAGCAGGGCTAGGGAGGTGATTGTCCCCCTGTACTCAGCTCTGGTAAGGCCACACCTCGAGTACTGTGTTCAGTTTTGGGCCCCTCGCTACAAGAAGGACATTGAGGTGCTTGAGCGGGTCCAGAGAAGGGTGATGAAGCTGGTGAGGGGTCTGGAGAACAAGTCCTATGAGGCTTGGCTGAGGGAGCTGGGTTTGTTCAGCCTGGAGAAGAGGAGGCTCAGGGGTGACCTTATCGCTCTTTATAAGTACAACAATTACTTAACAATGATGCAACTTATTTGTGTGTGTGTATGAAAAATAACAATACTTATATATGGAATTAATTATTATTCCAGGAGAAAAACTTTGTTCCAACCTTACTACTGGGAAAAAAGAAGAAAAAAATAATAATAAAAAAAAAAAAGGCAAAAGGTGGTCATTAGGTGTCTTTATTGTACCATTTTATTGTACCATTTATACACAGAAGTTATTTTCTTTGACAAGAAGAAGTAGGAAGAAGTAGGATGTTCTTTTTAGGTACTACAAAGTGCCAGATACTGAAAGCAAAACAAAAACAAACATACAAAAAAACAACTCTAATAAAACTGGATTTAAAATGTGGATTAAAAATTCAGATGTTTCCCTGACAAAAATACATGTTTTACTAAAATGTATATGAGTTCAAGATGTTTCATATGCTTTGAATGAAGGCATACTTCGTATTATGCATGTGCAAGAATGTATAAATGTAGAATTTTATATGTATACATATATCTTCCTAATCAGATTTTCTCAAACTGCAAGCATTTTTTAGAACTATTACAATCTATACTATACTTGATTTTTGGTTTCTCCTCTCATAGTCCTTCTATTTACAGATTTTACCATTGTCTTGGTTTCAGTTAGGTCAGAGTTAATTTTCCTCCTAGTAGCTAGTAGGGTGTTATGTTTTGGATTAGGATGACAAGAGTGCTGATAACTTGCTGATGTTTTAATTGTTGCAGAGCAGTGCTTACACCAAGCCAAGGACTTTTCAGCTTCTTGCTCTGTCCTGCCAGCGGGCAGGCTAGCGGTGCAGCAAGAGCTGGGAGGGCAGACCCAGGACAGCTGACCCAAACTGGCCAAAGGGTTATTCCATACCATTTGACATCATGCTAAACAATAGATAGGTGTAGCTAGCCGGGATGGGGGGGCCATCTGCTCGGGGATAGGCTGGGCATCGGTCAGAGGGTGGTGAGCAATTGTTTTGTGCGTCACTTATTCTATACACATTAGTAGTAGCAGTACTATTATCGTTGTTGTTGTTATTATTATTATTATTATTTTCCTGTCTTAATAATCTATCTTTATCTCAGCTCACAGGCTTCACTTTCCTGTTTCCCCCATCCCAGAGAGGGAGGGAGGGAGGAGGATGAGCGAACGGCTGTGTGGTGTTTAGCTGTCCGGGTTAAACCACAACAACCATAAACACTAAGAGACTTTGTAATCTTCAATACTCATTTGCCTTTTCTTTCAGAAAGCCAGTATTATTACTGTCGATCGTATAAGTCAGTAAATCTAGTCCTGTTAAAGAAGAGAAAGATTCTGTTCCTTTGAAATAGGAACTTTACAAGCACTGTTTTTTCAGATGCAACCAACATCTATTAAGAGCCATCACTGCAGGGCTGCAGGCTAGGTAGGACTTGAATAATGACTCCGGTGATTGGCACCGTTAATGAGTTTTTCCTTGAATTCTTGTTCTGACTAGTGTTCTCTACTTTGCTCTGTAATACCTGGCTTTCTCCACAATACATTACATTGATTAAAACAAAACAAAACAAAACAAACAAACAAACAAACAAAAACAAAACAAAACAAAAAAAGAATTGTAAAACCTAACTTTTAGTCTAGCAAATTTTTCTGAATAATTTGCTTTATGAAGCCATTTTCTTTTGCTTCACTTTATGAAGAGTTTCTTTTCCATACAAACCTGCTATCCATACAAAGAAATGACTTAGTGTTGGACAATAGACAATAGGCAATGAATGAAGACTAAGTTCCATAGAAAGTTATGAAGTTTTTTATTTCATTTATTTTTATTTATTTAATTTTTATTTAATTCGTTTTATTCTTATTCTTACTTCATTTTATTTTACTTTTTTCTTATTTTTTAATTTTCAAATGTTTCATTATTTCTTCAAAATAAATGGCAAAAAAATAAAATAAAATCTTCAAAATACTGACAAAACAGCTTAAACAGCAGCTTGGATCCATCCTGCAACTATTGCTTGCCATATACATGCCAACTAGAAAATGTACAGAGAGATTCATATCTCTCTAGCATTAGAGGTGTGACACAGTTTAAATTGTGCTAAAACCTTCATATTACAAAACTCCTTATGACATCAGTATAGCTATGTATATAAAAGGTTTAATGCTACTACAAATGAGTCATCATTTTGTCTAATTGTAGGCATTCAATAAGCACTCAGTCTAAACTTGTAATCTAAGTGAACTATGGCGTCAGTAGAAAAAGCCAAACTCTTCCAGAAGGTGGATCAGCCCTCCTGGTGCAAGTGTCTAAAACAGGGAAAATAAACTACTAGATAAAGATTCCTGTTTGTTTTAAACAACAAGAGCAAGAAGTGACTAAGTAGATTAGACCAGATGCCAGATATTAGACACTTCAAAGTAGGTGAAGTCTTGCACTGAGTACCTGCACTAAACAGACAAAACAAAGAATCAGTGTTGCTATGAGCAAATGTGTTTAAGTTTAATGTGTTTTCCTCTTCCACATACCTCAAATGGCAAAAAGTTAAACATCACTATTATTGAATTGAGCATTTTCTGTCTTGTCCATTACTCATTACAACAATAAAATTAGAATGATACGGTTATGTGGGAAGTCTGTTTTGAGAGTTGCCCACGTTTCTTCACCGAGAAAATCAGATTTGGAATTGGCCTTGGAAACTCCTTTGTTACTCACTAATCTTATTCACAAATTAGTTAGAGCTTTGCAAAAACCCAGTGTTACACTTCAGAACTGCAGAGAGAAGACTAGAAGCTTTGAAGATTTGAAGAATCTTTGAAAATTTAGTCTGGTGACCCCCTTCCAGAGCCCACTGGAGTCAGTGGAAGTCTTTGCCTTTATTTCAAAAGGCTGTGTATCAAATCACACACACTACCTCTCATATACATAACTATGTTGATTTCAAAAAAAAAAAAAAAAAAAAGTTTTGTAATATCAGAATTTGAGGAAAATAAACTAACTGCATAGAGATACTAAATCTCCCCAGACCCTTTCTGCTTAAACTGAGCATACAGAAATTGGCTTTGCTGTTCTGGGTTTGAAAAAATGTATGTTTAACATTCTGTAGCTGTCTATGCAATGCTGATCAGCCGCCAGAATAAATAATTCTAAAAGGCTGATGTTTGAACACATACTACAGCACAGCAGAATTAAAGGTGGAAGTTCAAGTGCTGCAATTTCAAACTATTGATCAATGGTAATTTTTGGCACCTTTGGGTTAGTCATGCTGGCATATGGCAAGCAAGCAAACCATGAAGGTTAAGTATGAATCATCAGTATCAATGCAAATCCCCTTCTTTAGTTTTCTTAGATTTACAAAACTGTTGTTGTTAGGTTGTCTCTCCTATGTACTTGCTGCGTATATCACAGCAAAGTGTATCTTGAAGACCATGTCTTCAGAGCACATCAAATTAGAGAGATTTTGCATTTTAACCTGGCAGTCAGCTAAACATCACACATCCATTTGCTCCTCCCCTCCCCCCCTCCCCTGGTGAGATGGGGGAGAGAACTGAAAGGTGAAAGAAGATGTGGATAAGGATAATGGGAAGGGAAGGGAAGGGAAGGGAAGGGAAGGGAAGGGAAGGGAAGGGAAGGGAAGGGAAGGGAAGGGAAGGGAAGGGAAGGGAAGGGAAGGGAAGGGAAGGGAAGGGAAGGGAAGGGAAGGGAAGGGAAGGGAAGGGAAGGGAAGGGAAGGGAAGGGAAGGGAAGGGAAGGGAAGGGAAGGGAAGGGAAGGGAAGGGAAGGGAAGGGAAGGGAAGGGAAGGGAAGGGAAGGTTAAACAAATCAGAAAGATTATATCAGCACCATTTCTCTAAACAATCAGTAAGTTTAAGTGCCTTATAGGAAACAAAAAATGTCCCCTTACATTAGAAAAAAAGTCCTTTCTTTCCCTTTTTTTTTTTCCTTTCTTGCCTGGTAAATTATAAATATTCAGTATATATATATGTTAATTTAAAAGAAATATAACTGATTACTTTAAAATTATACCCTACTAATATTTCCTGAATGTTCTGTTACAGTGACTGTAAAATACTGAACTAGGGATATCCTGGCTTCTATCAAGAATAGTGTAGACAGCAGGACCAGGAAGGTAATCAACCTCCTGTACTCTGCTCTGGTGAGGCCACACCTCAAGTACTGTGTTCAGTTTTGGGCCCCTCACTACAATACGTTGAGGCTCTGAAGCCCTTCCAGAGAAGGGCTATAAAGCTGGTGAAGGGTCTGGAACACAAGGCCTATGAGGAGAGGCTGAGGGAACTGGGCTTGTTTAGTGTGGAGAACGAGAGGTTCAGGAGAGACTTTATAGCTCTTTACAACTTCCTGAAAGGAAGTTGTGGGCAGCTGGGGTTTGTCCTCTTCTTGTAGATAACTGGCAATATTACAAGAGGGAATGGCCTCAAGTAGCACCAGGGGAGGCTCAGATTGAAAGTTAGGAGAAATTTCTTCTTAGAAAGAGTGGTCAGGCATTGGAATGGGTTGCCCAGGGAGATGGTGGAGTCACCGTTCCTGGGGGTGTTCAAGGAAAGATTGGACATGGTGCTTAGGGACACGGTTTAGTGGGTGACATTGTTGGTAGAGAGATGGTTGGAGCAAATGATCTTGGAGGTCTTTTCCAACCTTAATGATTCTATGTTTCTTTGCAGAATATGGCACATAGAAATACAGATATGGGATACAAGAGATGGCCACAAGCTAGTATTGAAGACCATCCTGTTATAAACAGCTCACCCTTGGTCAGTTATAGAAATGCAGACCAAGCAAAATGCAGAATGTCTAATATACATAAAAAGTAAATCTGGATGTAACCTGGAGCTGCAGATGAAAGAGCAAGCTGTTAAAGAGTGTTAACAAGCATAGAAAAAAATGACCCCAAGTGAGTGCTGCACTGAGAAAGGAGAAACTACCAACATGAATCAAAGAATCACAGAGTGGTCGAGGTTGGAAGGGAACTTTGAAGATTGTTTAGTCCAACCCCCCTGCCAAGCAGGATCACCTATAGCACATTGTGCAGGATGGCATCCAGGCAGGTTTTGAATATCTCCAGAGAAGAAGACTCCACAACCTCTCTGGGCAACCTGTTCCAGTGCTCTGTCACCCTCACAGTAAAGAAATACCTTCTCATATTCAGATGGAACTTCCTGGGCTTCAATTTGTGCCTGTTGCCTCTTGTCCTATTGCTGGGCACAAATGAAAAGAGACTGGCTCCATCCTCTTGACACCCTCCATTCAGATATTTATAGACATTAATGAGGTCTCCCCTCAGTCTTCTCTTTTCCAGGCTAAACAGGCCCAGTTAGAATCATAGAATCATAGAATATCCTGAGTTGGAAGGGACCCTTAAGGATCAAGTCCAACTCTTGACACCGCACAGGTCTACCCAAAAGTTCAGACCATGTGACTAAGTGCACAATCCAATCTCTTCTTAAATTCAGACAGGCTCGGTGCAGTGACCACTTCCCTGGGGAGCCTGTTCCAGTGTGCAACCACCCTCTCTGTGAAGAACCCCCTCCTGATGTCAAGCCTAAATTTCCCCTGCCTCAGCTTAACCCCGTTCCCGCGGGTCCTGTCACTGGTGTTAATGGAGAAAGAGTCTCCTGACTCTCGACACTCCCCCCCCTAATGAGGAAGTTGTAGACTGCGATGAGGTCTCCCCTCAGCCTCCTCTTCTCCAGGCTGAACAGGCCCAGTGCCCTCAGCCGTTCCTCATACGTCTTCCTCTCCAGGCCTTTCACCATCTTCGTAGCCCTCCTCTGGACGCTCTCCAACAGTTTCATGTCCTTTTTATACTGTGGTGCCCAGAACTGCACACAGTACTTGAGGTGGGGCCGCACCAGTGCAGAGTAGAGCGGGACAATCACCTCCCTTGACCTACTAGCGATGCCGTGCTTGATGCACCCCAGGACACGGTTGGCCCTCCTGGCTGCCAGGGCACACTGCTGGCTCATATTCAACTTGCTGTCTACCACCATTTCTCTCAGTATGTCCTCATATTCCTCCTGGTCAATATCGTATTCCTCCTAGTGAAATACTCCAGGTGCCAATGACATAACACCACATGACCAAAATTAAACCTACAGTCTTATGACCTAGGGAAGGTAGGAAAGGGTGAGCACATCAGGGAAAGGAGTAGAAACTAAATGCATGTATAACAATTTTAAGTATGTTTATTGTTGTTATTATTATTATTATTATTATACAAATTGATCTGAACTAAGAATTAATAGCCTTTTATAATATCACTTATATAAAATCATAGAATCAGAGAATATCCCAAGTTGGAAGGGACCCATAAAGATCATTGCGTCCAACTCCTGAAACTCATTTTTCTATTCACATGTTTAAAATGTCCCTTTTTATTGTCTCCCACAGACCTGGACAGCTTCAACTCTAGTTGGGCTTTGGCTGCACAAATTTTCTCCCTACAAAGGTGAACAACAGCCCTGTATTCCTTCCATGTTGCCTGACCCTGCTTCCAGCATCCATACACTTTCTTTTTCTGACTAAGCTCCAGAAGAAGATCCCTGGTCAGTCAAGCTGGCCTTCTGCCCCACCGGCTTGACCTCTGATATTTTGGAATTGCCTGATCCTGTGCTTTTAGGAGGCAAAATTAGGAAGGCCAAAGCTCATCTGGAGTTCAATCTGGCTACTGCCGTTAAAGATAACAAAAAATGTTTTTATAAATATATCAACACAAAAAGGAGGACTAAGGAGAATCTCCATCCTTTACTGGATGCGGGGGGAAACTTAGTTACAAGAGATGAGGAAAAGGCGGAGGTGCTCAATGCCTTCTTCGCCTCAGTCTTTAGCGGCAATACCGGTTGTTCTCTGGATACCCAGTACCCTGAGCTGGTGGAAGGGGATGGGGAGTAGGATGTGGCCCTCACTATCCATGAAGAACTGGTTGGTGACCTGCTACGGCACTTGGATGTGCACAAGTCCATGGGGCTGGACGGGATCCACCCAAGGGTACTGAGAGAACTGGCAGAGGAGCTGGCCAAGCCCCTATCCATCATTTATCAGCAGTCCTGGCTATCGGGGGAGGTCCCAGTTGACTGGCGGCTTGCAAACGTGACGCCCATCTACAAGAATGGCCGGAGGGCAGACCCAGGAAACTACAGGCCTGTCAGTTTGACCTCAGTACCAGGGAAGCTCATGGAGCAGATCCTCTTGAGAGTCATCACATGGCACTTGAAGGGCAAGCAGGCGATCAGGCCCAGTCAGCATGGGTTTATGGAAGGCAGATCCTGCTTGACGAACCTGATCTCCTTCTATGACAAAGTGACACGCTGGGTGGACGAGGGAAAGGCTGTGGATGTGGTCTACCTTGACTTCAGCAAGGCTTTTGACACTGTCTCCCACAGCATTCTCCTCAAGAAACTGGCTGCTCATGGCTTGGACTGGCGCACGCTTCGTTGGGTTAGAAACTGGCTGGATAGCCGGGCCCAAAGAGTCGTGGTGAATGGAGTCAAGTCCAGTTGGAGGCCAGTCACTAGTGGCGTCCCCCAGGGCTCGGTGCTGGGGCTGGTCCTCTTTAATATCTTCATCAATGATCTGGATGAGGGCATTGAGTGCACCCTCAGTAAGTTTGCAGATGACACCAAGCTAGGTGCATGTGTCGATCTGTTCAAGGGTAGGAAAGCTCTGCAGGAGGATCTGGATAGGCTGCACCGGTGGGCTGAGGTCAACTGCATGAAGTTCAACAAGGCCAAGTGCCGGGTCCTGCACCTGGGGCACAGCAACCCTAAGCAGAGCTACAGGCTGGGAGATGAGTGGTTGGAGAGCTGCCAGGCAGAGAAGGACCTGGCAGTGATGGTGGACAGTCGGCTGAACATGAGCCAGCAGTGTGCTCAGGTGGCCAAGAAGGCCAACGGCATCCTGGCTTGTATCAGAAACAGTGTGACCAGCAGGGCTAGGGAGGTGATTGTCCCCCTGTACTCAGCTCTGGTAAGGCCACACCTCGAGTACTGTGTTCAGTTTTGGGCCCCTCGCTACAAGAAGGACATTGAGGTGCTTGAGCGGGTCCAGAGAAGGGCGACGAAGCTGGTGAGGGGCCTGGAGAACAAGTCCTATGAGGAGTGGCTGAGGGAGCTGGGCTTGTTCAGCCTGGAGAAAAGGAGGCTCACGGGCGACCTTATTGCTCTCTACAGATACCTTAAAGGAGGCTGTAGTGAGGTGGGGGTTGGTCTGTTCTCCCACGTGCCTGGTGACAGGACGAGGGGGAATGGGCTTAAGTTGCGCCAGGGGTGTTTTAGGTTGGATGTTAGGAAGAACTTCTTTACTGAAAGGGTTGTGAGGCATTGGAACAGGCTGCCCAGGGAGGTGGTGGAGTCACCATCCCTGGAAGTCTTTAAAAGATGTTTAGATGTAGAGCTTAGGGATATGGTTTAGTGGGGACTGTTAGTGTTAGGTTAGAGGTTGGACTCGGTCATCTTGAGGTCTCTTCCAACCTAGAAATTCTGTGATTCTGTGATTCAATGCTTAAAGTCTGAACATCACTGATGGACATCAATGCCTTCAAAAGCAGTTTCCCAGTGGTCCTTGCTAACTAGTTCCCTGAGCTGGCTGAAGTCTGCTCTCCCTGTATCCAGGGCTGAAGTTTTGGTGGCAGTTTTTCTCCTATCACTAAAAATTTTAAACTCAACCACTTCATGGTCACTATGACCAAAACAACTGGTAATTGGCATGTCCCCCACAGGACCCTCTCTTTTCTCCAGCAACAGATCTAGGAGGGCACCTTTCCTTTTGGCTCCCTGAAACTCTTGGCTTTGAATATATGAAGTATGCTACCTCTGCCTACAGGCAAGATTTGAGCATAAAATCTTGTGAGTAAAATTATCTTCATTAAAGCTGAAGATAAATATCTTTCTATTTAGCCATTCATGAAAAAAAAAAATAGAAAAATAGAATATGTGTACATTACTTAGATAACAGTTTCTAAGAAATTCATATCAACTTAAAAATATCTCAGTGATGCTCTGTTCATTTTTTCTCTTGTTTTAAAATTGTCATATGTTTGAGAAAGGATATCCTTTCTCAAACTTATACTGTCTCAGTATAAGTATCTAAAGATAATTTGAGAGAAAAATATCTTTAAACATATATTGAGTGACTTTATTTTGTAGCTGCAAAGAAAAATGATAAAAATTTTAATTTCATTCAAACAAGAGAAAATGTGGTCATTGAAGTGTTAAAGTTCAAACTTTGTATCTTTTCCAAAGAGCTGATTCATTCATCATTACTGCATGGCTATGGAAGTCTCCAATTTCACAGTGATACTGCATCAAGAGATTAGGATTTATCATATGCATATCTTAAGTGTGAACTACCTTAATTTATTATGCTCAGTTGGAGGATAATCACAACAGCTCTGTGGTACATTTACCTAATGGTTAACAAAAATCTTGACATGAGCCAGAAGTGAGCACTTGCAGCCCAGAAGGCCAACTGCATCCTGGGCTGCATCAACAGAGGAGTGATCAGCAGGTTGAGGGAGGGGACTGTGCTCTTCTGTTCTGCCCTTGTGAGGCCACCCCTGGAGTACTGTATCCAGGTCTGTGACCCCCAGCACAAGAAGAATGTGGGCCAGTTAGAGAGGATCCAGAGGGGGGCCACAAAGATGATCAGATCACTGGAGCACCTTCTGTGAAGAAAGGCTGAGAAAGCTGGGGCTGTTCAGCCTGAGAAGGCTCGGGGGAAAACCTCATTGCAGTTTTTCAACCTTAATGGGGGCTTAAAAAGTCCATTGAGAATGACTTTTTACTCAGGCTGATAATGATAGGACAAGGGAGAATGATTTTAAACTAAAAGAGGAGAGATATAGATTAGACAGTAGAAGAAAATTCTTCACTCAGGATGGTGTGGCACTAGAACAGGTTGTCCAGGGATGCTGTGGATTCCTCATCCCTGGAGGTGTTCAAGGCCAGGTTGGATGGTGCCCAGGGCATCTAGTGGATGGCATCCCTGCCCATGGCAGGGGGGTTGAACGAGATGATTTTAAGATGTCTTTTCCAACCCAAGACATTCTATGATTCTATGGTGATTCTATGATGTGCTGATGAGGCATTTTTACAATGTCTTTGTCTGCAAAACTAAAAATAAAAAGCAAAAAAGGTCCAAAATATCAAAAAGGCTTTATCTTTTCTTTGCAGAAATTCCAAAGAGATGTACCTAACATAACACATTCACTGACCTTTATCATAGGCATATAGAACAAGTAAATTAGGATGTATTTTTCATCTCTATGGAGTTGTTCAAGACAATGTTCTTATAGCTCTTGGGGAAAAATACCTAACAACTTTCTTTTTTTGCTTTAACCCTTTTGCCATTTGAAAGAAGAATTTATTTTTCTTTCCCTTTCATTAAAATCTTCATCCTTCAGGGATTCACTACCACAGTTCCATTCTCTTTGAAGTGTGCTTTCATTACCAGGTTGTAAACTCTCTGAACAGAGGCTGTGGACTAAGGAGATGCCTGTTCATACATGGCTACACATTTCACTATGTAGAATGGGGACAAAACTAAACACAGAATGAGTCTTCTACCAAAAGAGGAATTATCTATTGAACACCAGTCATATATTCTTGCATTCCTTCCTCTCTCATTCAGTTACTTATTTCACATAATGTATACAGTCAGTTGGGATAGTTTATTCCACACCTTCAAGCTTTAAGGTTATAATACACAAAGGGAATGAAATCATCTCAGGAAGAAAACAAAACAAAACAAAACAAAACAAAACAAAACAAAAAAGGGTATTAATCTCTGAATGTGGAATCTGTGGATATGTGTTCTAGCTATTTTGCTATTTATTATAAGAAAAAAGAAAAAGAAAAACAAAACAACAACAACAATAAAAAAAAAAAAAAAACACAACACCAACACTAAAAGTATTTTGCTTTCCTGAGAAACAAGATGCCCCTAAAGAATACAATCCGAGAATTTCTGTCTGCTACACTTTACAGTCATCCAGAAACTGAAGGTTTTATAATAAAAGATGACTCCCCAGCCTTAGTTGATGAATGGCTATAATTTTCCATCAGACATACTGAATCATCTAGCTTGCCACAGCAGAGAATCTCTCCAACTCTGAATTGAAGATATAATTCTAAAATGAGAGACTTCACCATGGAAGGGTAATGCACCATGAACCCTTGACATTCAAGCACTGTTATGATAAAAAACAAAACAAAACAACAACAAAAAAAACAATAACAACAAACCCACAATGTTTTTTATTTGCAGAGAAGAGGTTTCTGGAGTGATCTTATTCATCTTAATGAAGAGCACAAAAACCTAATTAGGGTCCAAAAGAAGATATAAAACAAGACAAAGCAATGCCCAGGAATGAGCAGTTCCACAGATCTCAAATGGAGAAATATTTTCAAGGGCATACAGCACTAAACAGGTCAACATATATTGACACACATTAACAACATGTTCTATTGATCTGAAGGATGCAGGACAAGCACCAAAATCTTTCAGTCCTTCAGTTCCTACTTTTATGGTAAAAAAAAAAAAAGTAAAAAAATAAAAAATGCTTCTTCCTTTATCTTTTCTCAAATCTGTAAGTACATGTGTGGTTTCACTGTAATTCATAATAAGTAATAAAATATTCTCAAACTGCTAGGATCTATATGTGAAAAAAAGGATATCCTACAATTTGCCTGAAGAAAGCTTCTCATATATTTATGAAGGAACTAGAAATATTGCCTTATTTAATGCAGATAAAAACTAAGAGGTATAATTGGATCATATTCGTGGATTCAATAAAGAATGGAAAAAATCAGAATCATGGCATCATGAGAATTATAGGAGAACATGTGTTTAATGTTATTCTGTGTGACGTCTATGTTGCACTGTAAAATTTCCAACCTAAATCAAGTAAATGAAACTGTAATAGACATAATAAAGATAAAACAGACATTTTTACTCTAAATGAGATTTCAGGTAGCACATTTTTTGATACCATACAGTTCAGAGCAGAGGATTGTAAACTTCATCATTCAAATGTACTTTTTAGGTTCACTCCTGACACTACAACTCAAATCTAGATTATTGTATTTATTTATTTATTTATTTATTTTCCCAATAGCATTCAAATGGTTTGGAAGACTTCAGATTTCTCACAGACTTTTCAAACCAGTTGGTTATCAGGGCAGAAGAATTTTTCATAAGAAATAGAAAGCCCCATGCATATTATGTGGTAAATCCTAAAGCCACTGAAGTCAATGGCAGAGATCATTTTCACTTGGCTGGAATCAGGATTTCTTTCTCCATATATAGTAATTTCATGTTTTTCAGAGATGCAAAAAGCTTGAGACTAACACAAAATTAATAGAGAATAAAATAATTTAGATTTAATTGGATGTGAGTTATTTCTTATGAAGTAGTAAGACAGTGGGTTTTTTTATTTGTTTTGTTTTGTTTTTATTTGTTTGTTTTTGTGTGTGTGTGTGTTTTGTTGTTGTTTGTTTGTTTTGTTTTTGACTACCAGACAGGTGGTCAGCTATTATTGATTCACAGAGCAAATGCCAGTTTCAGTTTGGAAAGTACTGAATGCCCCAAGAGCCTGGCAAGTCAGTCACAATTGTTGGCAGATTTTCATACTCACTTGCCAAACTGAAATTGGGCAACTGAGAAAGAAAACACTAAACCTTATTTATTTATTTATTTATTTATTTATTTATTTATTTATTTATTTATTTATACAAATACTGAACAGATTTGTGAGGAGAAGGTGTTGTTATAAATTATGAGTCCCTTATCTAGCATGTTCAAAATACAGTTGCAACTAGAGATGTGTGGGTGGACTGGCAAATACCCATTCACTTTCCATTCAAGGGCAGTAAGAAAATCCTTTATTCCTAAGCATCAATAAACTCATGGCCAACTCTATAAATAACAACTAAATTGACTTTGTGGGATGATTTGTTTTCCATTAGATACCATTTTCAAATATTAGCGATGTCTTATTTTTGTATTTTTACTTCCAACAAATAGCAGCTGCTATGAAATGTAGACTTGTGAGGCTACTGTACTTTAAATGAAAAATTAATTGAAGGTAAAATCCTAAGAGCAGTTTTCAGCTTTTAGGTGGCATTCAAAGCTGCATTTCAGCAAGGATCATTTTAGGTGTGCTGCTAAAACAGGGACTAAAGCTGATATTCAGGTTTCCTGAAAGTATAGTGAAAAGCATTTTAAATAATAACTTTACCCTGTATCTTCAGTCAATTTACCAGATTAATTGGATTAGACTAGAAAAAGCTGAGCCTTATTCCTGTCTATTGAAAAAACAGAGGATGTGAAAAAACAAAATCATTTCCAAAACTGATGTGTGCAATTTCTGCTGCAATCTGTAAACCATAAGAAATAGGCATTTGAGGAGAAAATAATAATAATAATAAATTGTAAATCTAAAGGGAAAGTACAATAAGCTGATATCTTTAACATGATATTTGTGAGATATGTTCATCTGATTCGTGTCAGTATGGAACAATTCTAGGGCCGCATGGTATGATGAATGTGACCTTTTGTCTTACATACCCTTGTATAACCACAAGTCTAAGAAAAACAGAGTGGTTAACGTATATAGTTCTAGTATCTTGCAAAGAAACGTTTTAGCAATTCATGTCAATAGAGAGCTTGAAGGGAAATGTATTTGTAGGCTTTTCCTTGAAGTCTCTGATATCTGGGGGGTTTCAGAATAGCTGCTTGTTGCCGACGGAAGGAAGACCCAGCACATCAATATGAGTGAACAGTGAACTTCAACTTTAATGGATAGCTCAGTCGTCTTTTATCTAGTTTGAACATAATCAACTCATACATATTGCAGAAACTAAGCTCAGGATTGGTTAACACTTCCCGGGCTTTTCAGTCTGGTCCTTCTTTTGGCTACCTGTCCCACCTTAGGGACTTTCCCGATGGCCCAAGGGCATCGTGTCCTTGAGCCTGATTGGCTCTCAGCCAGCTGCATACGTGCCAAGGCTCATGTGAGTTGAGTACGGTGCTTCACCAGCCCATTGTCTCCCAACTGCTCAACATTCACATGTCCTGCCTCACTTAACGATTCTTCCACAGCTGCTAACTATTATGACTATTGCATGGGACACTATGCAAGTCTCTGATATCTGGCCAGGAGATTAAGGAGACGGGGAGAGCTGAAGAACAACTAAAAGACAAAGCTTGCAGGGGATGTTGCACAAGTCTGACATACAGCCAAGTTGGACAAAGGAGAAGGACAAGAGGGAGGAAGACTATGAGCCTTCAGCATGAGAGACCCCCAGAGACCCCCAGAGGGACCACTGGAGACTGATATGCATGCTCCAGTAGGAGGGTTTGGATTCCGGAAACTAATTATAATAACCCTGTTTTTTTTTAGAAGTAGTAATGAATATGTATTAGCCTAGGAGCATGAAAATCAGCTGCTTGATGTAACTGGTGTGCGTCTTGGTAGAGCAGAGACTCACAGCGCACCCAGCGCTGTTTGCTTACCTCTATTCCTTTAATAAATTGTAAACTTTGATTATAGTCCTATTTTGAAGACTGAGCCATTTATTGCAATCTTTAATTGATTTTATTTAAAAACATTAGATAAAAAGGGGAAAGGTATTTCTAGAAATACTGATTAATTCTTCTCCAAAAACCAGAGAACAACATGAAGCCAAGCCTGAACTGAAAAAAAAAATATAAAAAAAAAAATGTTAGTTAAAAAAAAATAAATAAGCAGGCTTGTCTTGCCTGACATTTCAGCTCTGCATGGATGCTCCTAATGATTATCTGATAACCTTCTGTAGGCTGAAATTTTGAAATAGGTTGTAATTCAGTAAATGATAAAGGCATGGAGATTTGACCAAAATTGTGAAGTTATTTAGGGTACATGAAAGAAGAATAGCATCTCCTTTAAGCGTATTTTGAGAAGGTACTTTTCAATGCAAAAAGGAATAATAAGAAAAGGAGGAAGCCATAAACAGGAACGTAAAAAGACACAAACCAGACCAACAAAGGACAGGGGAGGCAGCAACAAGAACTAAACACAGTCACTCGCACTAACTGATAAGGGTCTGTGAGAATGTAGGAATGTTTATTTCAGTGATTATCAGATTGAAGACCTTGTCAGGTAGAATGCTATGGAAAAGGGAGAAGCCATAAATAGTGATGAAAAGACAGGTTAACTGACAGGCAAACATAAGGGAGAAATAGAAGAGCAAGCCTTGTCATGCACACTGGGCTGTAGAGAACCTGCAGGCAAACTGGGATTTTGCATCTACTAAAGGTGCAAATTTGAGGGTCCGGGATAATTTGGGATTCCGGATGAGGGGATTGGTGGGATTATACAAACCGATGGTGAAATGAGTTGGGAAAGGGGAGCAGGGAAGAACAAACAAGAAAAGACTGAAAGGATTCAGTTGCTTATAAAGTGCAGACAGACAGCATGCTTGTGTGGCTGAGGCTTGTGCCTGATCACTGGAGCCTGTCCTGTCTTACTGTTAATTTTTTACTGTTAATTTCTGAACCATGTAATCTCACTCTTTCTTCCTGTGCGTGAACAAGGGCTCAGTGCCAATTAATGGGGGACAGGCCTGGGGGCTCAGGGTACCAACCTCTGGAGTCAGACCAGGCTGTGAGTGCCCCAGGCTGTGGTCCCAGCTTCTGGAGTAGGTGGAGGTCTCTGCCTCCCACCACTGAGTTGGAAGCGGTGTGTCCCCCAAACCAGATATGGCATGAGTGAGGCCAGTGTGGGGCTCCACAGTGGTAGCTGGAGTGGGTCACAGCTGTGGGGGGCAAGAATCTGCATCTTCTCCAACATGGTGAGGGTAGGGATTGTGTGTACATTTGCTGGCAAATTTTAAATTGGACCATATGTGGTGGTGCACCTGTGGGTGTGGGTGCTGAGGGAGTGTGAGTGTGTGAGTGCTGTGTGTGTGCAGCCAGCAGTAAGCAGGAGCAGCCAGCGAGTCATGCACCTGTGGGGCAGATAAGGGGGCATAGGGTGTGGGCAGAGGCACAGGGCTTCAGAGAGGCTGTGCTGGTGCTCAAGGGATCCGTGAATGTGTATATGCTGGTGATTGCCATTTGGATAAAGCTGTTGTTCTACACTGAAACTGTCTATACAGAAATCTGTCAGGCAAACTCATGTTTTCAGGTCTCTGTCTACCTAGTGTAGCTAACAGAACAGTGTGACTTCTTTTTTACCTCTCAAGTCTGTAAAGAGGAACTTTTGCAATTTATTCTCTTACTCATTTTTTCCCTTTTTGTCCACCATCAACCGAATTACTCAGTACATTTCAATGGCATGGCGGTGTGTTCACGATATTATTATACTGATAAAAATCTAGGATCCTGAAGTCAAGTTCACTTAGCTCTAGCCTGAGCAGGGAGACAAACTAAAACAACACCAAAACTAGTAATATATTACATGGTAAGCAAGCAGATATCCTCAAGTTGGTGGTGGAAAAAAGGTCACTTGCTATCAATACCACTAACTCTGTATATCACAGAGACCTACTGTGAAATCTAGAAATCCATGCACGCAGAAAAGTCATCTAATAACAGCAAGATGACTTTACTGGGTAACTTTGTGTACAGCTGCCACAGCAGCCAGAATTTCATGTTTCTACATACCCAAGCACAGAAATAAATGGTACCTAAGGCATGTGAGAAAATGCAGATCTTACACAGATATGACTCCAGAGTTCATGACTGTGAGTTCCTGAAATGTGTATTGGTAGCACATGGAAGGAACTCCAACATCACAGAGCTTTCAACTTTTTATTTCCAATTCAGCCTTCTCTGGTTGAAAACCATAGCAAAGTGCTAGGGAAGTCAGAGACAGAGTTTGTATTTAGGGAAGAATATAAAACTTGAAGAAAGTAGGATAAAGCAGTAACTCAGTGATTGGGAATTTGTTCTGCCCTTTGCTGCTTTTTAAAGTTACTCCTATTTTAATGCAAGTTTAAACACAGACTGAATGTAGGTATTCTGGTCTCTTGTTACCAGGGAGTTAAGACACTTTCTTATAATAGCTACTAAACCAATTACTTCTGTGAATTCTCAAATGTACAATTTTATTCTTTTTTATTATTCTTTATCTAGAAATCTATGAATACTTATAAGTCCATGTAAAGCCTTACTGAATTCACTCAGAAAACTCAGAGTCTTTGGACTTCAATGCAAGTGAATCCTTCTAGAAAAAAAGCCTCATATCTATGAAGTGTATGCTTTATACAGACTTTTCTATGCTACATACATATAAAATAATAACATGGGCTATAGAATAAAAATCCTGTAAGTCGACTGTAGATGACTTGGAAATGTATATAAAATTGCAACTTCACTGATTATATGTATGTGTATATATATGCTAGATTTATGACAGAATCAGTACTGTTATTCTGATCATCATGTCTAGTTTTTGTTTAATTTTGAAAAATAAAAACTGCTGTGTCCAAAATATTTTGTTCAGCAATGGATGCTTTTTAAAGGGATTAATTCATTATATAAAAGTAGGGTGTGAGGACCATATTGCAGAACATTTAAATTCAGTTCCAACTTTCATACATTTACACTTTTATGACAGAATTGGATCTCAGCAGAAGGGTTACGTCTGTATGCATGTAATTTATTTATGCAAGTAATTTTTTTCTTTTGTTTGTTTTCAAGAAGGAAAATGGGAAATATCTATGTAATTTTAAAGTTTTTTTTTTGTTTGTTTGTTTGTTTTTTTGTTTGTTTGTTCGTTTGTTTTTAACATAGCACCGTAAGATTTGGTTAGGTACCCTTTATTCTTTTTTGTAAGGTCAATTTAAGTGTCTAATTTCAAAAGCAAGATGAAGAAAAATGAAACCTGGGATACGCACCTTACCTTTCCATCACATTTCAAGCAAGCAAAGTGCTGAAGGAAAAAGTAAAAATAGAAAAACTATAAAACAGAAACACTACAGGAAATATACAGAACTGTGAAATAAAACTGAAGATGATTGCCAGTGGAAAGATCTATTTAAATACTCTTTTAAAAGCTGAAAGTAGTAGCATTTTTAGTCTGAAAATTAAGGAGGTTAACATAGTGGTGCTGTTAAAATGATAAAATCTGTATTTTGCAGAACGACTGCTCAAATTATAAAACTCGGGAGACATGTAATACTTCTGTTGTTGATGTGCATGGGATAACTCCTATACACAGAAAAGAAAAACTTTAAAGAGCAGACAGAGTCTGATATATGCCCATTAAAGATTTATATATGTGAAATTACAGAGAGGTAATACTGGAAAAATAAGAAGCCTTGTCTGAAGCATGGCATGATGAATTACTTTTGATATTGTGTGTTTTATTAGGTTGGAATCAAGCTAATTGTTTGACAGATGTTTGGAAGACATTTTTCAAGGACTGAACTACTACCTCTTGAAGCTTGGTGTAGGTAAGAAGAAATTTAAACCTTTCTGTGGCCAAATACGAAATTTCTAGTCATAGAACATTTGTTTTTCATTGTTGGCAATGTTACGTATATTTCTATTTCTTACTTTTCCTGTGCAAGGTGTACTTCATATGTTTTATGTGTTTGGTCCCCAGAGTCATCGAATTCTTTATATTATCCATTTATTGTCAGTGTTGGAGTAGAGCAGATAGAAGAAGTGATCATTGTAACATAAGCAGAAACTGGATGAACCTAACTGGATCAAAACACGACTTGCAGCATTAATAACATGCTTCTGGGCATTAGAGAAGTATCCTGGAAATTTAACAGATACAATCAAGCCTACTGAAAGTCAAAACATATTCTCAGTTTAAACTGTGTTCACTGTGATAGGGCACACTTACAAGTCTCTTGAAGACAGATAAAAAGGAGGAGTTTGTATTCCACTTTTCCATATTTTATCACCAATCCTACAGAGCTCTCTGACTTTAAGAAAAAACACATACACACCTTGTGTGTATGGAAGCAAACCCTATTGTCTCTGGATGAGACTTTCCAGATTCATGCTTGTATAGTCCAAGAGCAGTAATTGTCTTTTTAAGGAGCCCAAGTAGGGCAAATGCTCTTGTTTCAGAATAATATAATGCAGGGAAATTATCATACTCTTTGGTTTGTTATACTTTCACATGATGATCTGTAAACTGCTCATAAAAAAAGGCAAAAACGTGAAAAACAAAATTTTGCTTCTAACCATGCGTAGCCCTGAACAATGTATACATACTCCCCTGGACATTTAGAGCTGAAATTTAATCAAAAGAACCCTAGTCAGAAAAAAGGAGATAATTTATATTAGTTAATATTGAAAGATAAAACAGGTTCCAGAAAAAAAAAAAAAAAGTGTTATAGTGTAAAATCTTTTTTTTTTTTTTTAACAAACATTACAGTATCTGTAATGTGATAAAAATGTGACCTTCCCAATTATAAATCATTTTTTTTGAAAACAAAGCTTTTATTTAGTGAAAAACAAGAAGCCTGAGAGGTATTCTGCTGAGCATATTTCATATGCTTCATATTTCATCTGTTAAATTTTTACTTTACTTTTGTTTTAAAGCAGTTTTAATAGCATTGGAGAAACACTGCAGCTGGTATAAAATAAACAATATTTCTGTTCAAAAAAAAAAAAAAAAAAGTCAAAACTGCACTGTCATAGCTAACAGTAACAAGACAAAGACAAATGAAAATAAAATGACATAGAAAACTTAAATAAAACCAAAGAAGTCTGAAAAAAATGCAAAGAAGATTCTGAAAACAGGTTTAATAATAATTTATTATTATCAGGCAATATTTTTGCCCAGTTGAGGAAAAAGTATTTCAAAAGCAAGGAAATGCCAGACTTCAGGGATAGCACCTGGACTGTAGCCACTTCCAAGGGACTTTCTGCATAATATATTGAAAGTTGCAAACATTGTGGGAGAGAAATAAAACCAACTTAATCCTGATGACAATATCAAATTCACAAGGCAAAAATAATTCAGTGTTTAGCTCTCTAAACACTAGTTTTTGCATCTCTAATAGCTTTGGATATATTACAGCAGTTTTTCTTAAAGACTGAGGTTAGAAAGCAATTAAATTGTTAATGTCTACAAATATTTAACATTAACAACTATTCAATGTTTGATAAATTAATCTGTATAATGTTGATGCTAATTATTTATTTTTAACTGCTTTACTGTCAATACTAACACAGTTTATTATGAAAATGTCAATTGTCAAAAATTATACACTCTTCAGTTTAAATATGAATTCTTTTTTTTTCTCTTAATTACAACAATGGATTTTGATTCATTAGGTTGTATGTTATAAATTAATTCAATCATCTAATTGAAATATATTCTGTATTTAAACTCATCATGGCAAAGCACCTTGCATACATGAGGAGCAGTATTCCTCACCATTTACTATGTTAGTGGATACAGAAATCATATCAATAAGTAATTACAGCCAATGGCTTTGGCTACACTAAATGCTAAATTTTATACACTGGCATTTGTATAATTTGTGCTTCAGTTTTCTGGCCTGTCTGAAATATAGAAAGAGACAAGACATGAAAAGAGACAAGACATGAAAAGTCTTGAAATCTGGAGCACAATGAGAGTAAATGTCTAATAGAATCCTTCTGTAAAGGATTAAAGACAATGTATGACAAAACTTAATGCTTCTAGCTCACATTAGAGAACATATACATATACATATGCATATGCATATACCCTAACATGCATAGAGTAATGTGGTGTTTTCATTTATCTTTGTTTCTGTGTCTATTCCTTGGTATTATTCATATATCAGTGTAAAATAGGTTAAAACTAGATAGCTTACTAGTTATCAGACATGCAGCGTGGAAGCTCCAATAGTGATGTATTAGACTCTTTGCAGTAGAAATTGCATGCAGTTGATACTTCCTCTTGCAAGTTACATGCCTTCTCAGCTATTTAAACTTGTTACCACAGAGAGGCAAAATTTATCCTTTTTTTTTTTTTTATTTGGGTTTCAACTGTCTTTTGTTTAAATTCAGAAGAGACTAGATTTACTTCAGGCATGACAGTGGCAAAAAAAAAAAACAACAAACAAACAAAAAAAAACAACACAAAAACAACAGCTAAAGCTAACAGTGGAGCAGTGGCCATTGCTGTCTTCCAATGGATAACATGCCTGTTAAAATGGAAACAGGTCAAAGTGGAAGAGAAGACAAATGTTATCTGGAATATAGGAAGTTGTGCTGATGGGAATAAGAGAAAAACATGCTAAGTACAAAAGTCACAAATCTAGAATACTTTTACAGTCTTTAAAGTTTAACTTTCTGTTTTTCTTCTGAACTGCCGCAGCAAAATCCTTTTTTTAAATGGATCGTGTCATTACATGCATGACTATGAGAATATTTAAGCCTTTATCCTTTTAGAGACATCAGTTCAAAGATGGCATAGGCTGGCCAATACTGAGATGGAGTGGACTCAAATTCTTATTTTTCGTATCACAGAATCACAACACAATTCAGGACTTTTGTTGACTTCTGCTCCATGGAGGACTGTGAAAAGATAACAGGCTGCAACCAAGGGCTGTGAATTCAGATAGACCTGTCACAAGCTTGAATGGCAGTTGTTTCTGCTATTCAATGACTCAGATTACTGTTTCCTCACTGCTGCTGGGACAGTATATTCACTCGAGAAATTGAAGAACAAATTCTGTGCTCCTCTAGCTCAGTGCAGATATGTACTACCTCTGGTAGTCAATATTGATCTTCTTATGGAGCACCGCTTGTGTTTTATTTATTTATCTATTTATTTAGTTAGTTATTTAGTTTTTTGTTTGTTTGTTTGTTTGTTTTGGGGGGAGGAATAGAAAAAGCATTCACTTCTTTAATCTTATATAGACATTCTTACATTGTGTAATTCAAATATTTGTATCATCATTGGATAATATTTTAAAAGAGTCAAATGTAAATTATATTCACACTTATTCTTCCTTTTATAAATAGATCTTTTATGTCTTTAAAAGAGATAGATGTTTCAGGTATTAAGAAATAAAATCAAAATAATGTAATCAAATTACCTTATATTAGAAAATTCTATTTTTATTTTTTTTTATTAGAAGGTTTATCTGTACCTTTGCCTCCCAAAACATAATCACACAGTCTTTTAGACTGATACATTTAGTATTTGCCACAATTCTAACTCCATTTTTGCTGAGATTTTTTTTTTCTTTCTTTTACTGCAGAAAATTCAATGGAAGAACAACTACAACATAAGTTACACTGAGTTTTTTTCTTTTCTAGATCACCTATTTTTACCTTAATGTTCATTATGCATATTTTATATGAAATATTGATTTAAAAATGTTAAAAGGATTAGCACTGAATGAATAACAACAGAGACATCAGTTTTCTACATTTTCCAGCTCTGTAGTATCCCATGAGGTTATAAAAGATAGCTAAACCTATCGCTCAATGAAATAAAAGGAGGGAGGTCAATATAATATAAATATATATATATTAGCAGATTATATTATATTATATTATATTATATTATATTATATTATATTATATTATATTATATTATATTTATTATATTATATTTTCATACAGCATAGAATAGAGCAGATGAGAACAGAACAGCACAGAACAGTTCAGTTGGAAGGGACCTACAAAGATCATCAAATCAAACTGCCTAACTACTGCAGGGCTAACCAAATATTAAGGGTACTATGCAAATACTTCTTGGAAATTGTCAGGTATGGGGCACCAACCATCCCACTAGCAAGTCTCTTTTAGAGTTTGACCAACCTTGCTAAGAAGACATTTTTCCTAATATCCAGTCTGAATTACCCATGATGCAGTTTTGTGTCCCTTTGTGTCCTATCATTGGTTACTAGAGAGGAGAGATAGGCACCTCCACTTCCCTCCTCAGGAAGTTGTAGAGAGCCATGAAGTCATCTCTCAACGTTCTTTTATAGAGACAAGACAACCCAGGTGTCCTCAGCCTCTCCGTATTGGAAATGTCTTCTAGCCCTTTTACCAGCTTTCGTGGCCTCCTCTGCACAGTTTCAGGTATCTTTACATCCTTTTATATTATGGAGAACAGAATTGTACAAACTATTCAAGATGAGGCCACAACAATGCTAAGTTTTGATTCTTTTTACTATCTGCTTTATTTGTACAGGTAAGCATTATGAATTCTGTACATTTGCTGATATGTATATAGGGGCTGAAAAAATGTTATATTTACTTTCGTACCCATGCTAGACCAGAAATTTAGAGTTTGCATTCACATCCAACAGTGATAAATACTGCTATGGGCTGACCTCAAATAAGTGGTGTAGGAATAGCAGACAAGCAGTGTTTTCTGTTTCAGTACCCTGTTGTTTTAGGTGAATGCCCTGCTTTTAGTTGTTTTAGGGTGGTTATTCAAACATTTTGTCATACTACTCTGTATGAGAGACTCATACTACTCAAACTACTCTCTCATACTTTGCAATATGCAGCATAGGCTATGATCTATCCTTCAGCCCTAGTCCTAGCAACATGGTGGAAATCTGTGGATATAATGGCTAAAAATAAGACCTTTACTGTCCTTTTAAGCAATTACAGAAGTTATCATCTTCATCAAGTAAACAGATAATGAGAAAGGTTTCAAACCTAAAGAAATTAGAAAGCTAGTGAAGTTTTTGTTGTTGTTTGTTCTAGTGCTTAGTGCTCATTTTTAGACTTCTACTTTCAAGTTTTCTAGGTAAGCTTACATAGATGTATCTGGATAGACCATGAAAGTTTTGTTCTTCTCAGAAGAGGGTTGCAGTGTATTCTTTCTAATGAGTTACAGTGTACTCTTTTTCATGACAGAAGAAAATTTAGGTGGCCTCTGGCAAAAACACCCATTGAAAACCTGAAAGTAAGTTCAGCAAAATTAACAAAACATAGTAAGAAGCGTAGCCAAAGCCAAACATGCATAGTCATTAAAGTACAAGGGATGTCAATAAAATATTGTTCTTTTTATCAAAAAAAATGTGCTTTCAAACAGAAAAGAGAGACTATTTTCTTCATAAATAAACCTAGAAGGGAATCAGACATACTTATCAAAGAAACCTTCACTTAATGCACTTCACGTAAATGTTTACATATTCGTAAAAACACACTAAGTATATTAACACTTTAGCAAAGTGAGCATAGCTTGAGAATCAAGAACATTTGGAAGTAGGTGGAAACTCTGTAAGGCAATACAGAATGTTCTTCTAAATTGTGAAAACATTTATGCAATCTAAATCTTTCTAACAGGAAAATACTTTGCCTTTCTGGAATATTTTATGTGCCTTTTTTTTGTTGTTTGTTTTCAACGTTCTTAAGGACAGCAACCACTATGGAGGATAATGAATGTAAATCAGTACAAGTTCAAAAACAAAAATAAATAAATAAATAAAATAAAATAAAATAGAATAAAATATAAAAATAAATCATACCAGACTTCCCGTAACTTAGTGTTGAAGTTTTAAGATAGGTTCCTATGACCTTGCAGACTTCCCCTGCAACCTAATAGACCACTCTGCTCAATGCCTCGATGTGTGAAGGCTGAGGAGCCTTTTTAAGCTGAAGACAGCATTGTTCTCAGCTCGTCTGGAAAAAAAAATTAAAACATAAAAAATAAAAAAGTTATGTTTCTAAGTTCTGGACACTCAGGTATGCAGGTGCAGATTGAAGAGCCCTCTAAGTTGGTTCCTATGTTTTTGAGAGATTTGTGATGCCTCACACACTTCTCTGCATTTTCTGCATGACCCAGACACCTGGAGTGGCAAGTATGAAACACCATTTTAATGCACTGTTGTGCCTGTTAGCTCTATGTAAAGGATGTTGCGAGGCTGTGCAGGGAAAAAATTAGGAAGGCCAAAGCTCATCTGGAGCTCAATCTGGCTACTGCCGTTAAAGATAACAAAAAATGTTTTTATAAATACATCAACACAAAAAGGAGGACTAAGGAGAATCTCCATCCTTTACTGGATGCGGGGGGAAACTTAGTTACAAGAGATGAGGAAAAGACGGAGGTGATTAATGCCTTCTTCGCCTCAGTCTTTAGCGGCAATACCGGTTGTTCTCTGGATACTCAGTACTCTGAGCTGGTGGAAGGGGATGGGGAGTAGAATGTGGCCATCACTATCCGTGAAGAACTGGTTGGTGACCTGCTACGGCACTTGGATGTGCACAAGTCGATGGGGCCGGATGGGATCCACCCAAGGATACTGAGAGAACTGGCAGAGGAGCTGGCCAAGCCCCTATCCATCATTTATCAGCAGTCCTGGCTATCGGGGGAGATCCCAGCTGACTGGCGGCTAGCGAATGTGACGCCCATCTACAAGAATGGCCGGAGGGCAGACCCAGGAAACTATAGGCCTGTCAGTTTGACCTCAATGCCAGGGAAGCTCATGGAGCAGATCCTCTTGAGAGTCATCACGCAACACTTGCAGGGCAAGCAGGCGATCAGGCCCAATCAGCATGGGTTTATGGAAGGCAGGTCCTGCTTGATGAACCTGATCTCCTTCTATGACAAAGTGACGCGCTGGGTGGATGAGGGAAAGGCTGTGGATGTGGTCTACCTTGACTTCAGCAAGGCTTTTGACACTGTCTCCCACAGCATTCTCCTCAAGAAACTGGCTGCTCTTGACTTGGACTGGCGCATGCTTTGTTGGGTTAGAAACTGGCTGGATAGCCGGGCCCAAAGAGTCGTGGTGAATGGAGTCAAGTCCAGTTGGAGGCCAGTCACTAGTGGCGTCCCCCAGGGCTCGGTGCTGGGGCTGGTCCTCTTTAACATCTTCATCAATGATCTGGACGAGGGCATTGAGTGCACCCTCAGTAAGTTTGCAGATGACACCAAGCTAGGTGCATGTGTCGATCTGCTCGAGGGTAGGAAGGCTCTGCAGGAGGATCTGCATAGGCTGGACTGATGGGCTGAGGTCAACTGCATGAAGTTCAACAAGGCCAAGTGCCGGGTCCTGCACCTGGGGCGCAATAACCCCAAGCAGAGCTACAGGCTGGGAGATGAGTGGTTGGAGAGCTGCCAGGCAGAGAAGGACCTGGGAGTGATGGTTGAGTCGGCTGAATATGAGCCAGCAGTGTGCTCAGGTGGCCAAGAAGGCCAAGGGCATCCTGGCTTGCATAAGAAACAGTGTGGCCAGCAGGGCTAGGGAGGTGATTGTCCCCCTGTACTCGGCTCTGGTGAGGCCGCACCTCGAGTACTGTGTTTAGTTTTGGGCCCCTCGCTAGAAGAAGGACATTGAGGTGCTTGAGCGAGTCCAGAGAAGGGTGATGAAGCTGGTGAGGGGCCTGGAGAACAAGTCCTACGAGGCTTGGCTGAGGGAGCTGGGCTTGTTCAGCCTGGAGAAAAGGAGGCTCAGGGGCGACCTTATTGCTCTCTACAGGTACCTTAAAGGAGGATGTAGCGAGGTGGGGGTTGGTCTGTTCTCCCACGTGCCTGGTGACAGGACGAGGGGGAATGGGCTTAAGTTGCGCCAGGGGAGTTTTAGGTTGGATGTTAGGAAGAACTTCTTTACCGAAAGGGTTGTTAGACATTGGAACAGGCTGCCCAGGGAAGTGGTGGAGTCACCATCCCTGGAAGTCTTTAAAAGACGTTTAGATGTAGAGCTTAGGGATATGGTTTATTGGGGACTGTTAGTGTTAAGTCAGAGGTTGGACTCGATGATCTTGAGGTCTCTTCCAACCTAGAAATTCTGTGATTCTGTGATTCTGGATAGACATCTAATTCAGAGTACTAGCTTTTATTGTGTTTGCCAGACAGGTGAAAGAAATACCATCTGTCCACCTTGACTGAACAGGGCTGTTAGAAGAGGAAGAAGGATACCTCTCAGTATTGTGTGTTTAAATTATCTATGGAAAATATGTTTTCAGTGTTAACAAAGGTATGCTTTTCTTCGTACATGATGCTGAGCAAGATGACATTTAATATAGTTTCAGTCCTGAAAAGGCACCTTTATGCTCTCTGTTCTGATGATTATCTAATGGCCTAAACCTTCTGTAGCTATTAGTACTCTGTGGAATGAAGACTATCATCCCCTCCACTAGTTCATTTCTACCCATCCTTTAGAAATAAAATCTACTCTCAAGATATGCTCAAAAACATATATTTGTAAAGGTTGTTTAGTTCTCTCTGTTTATTCCTAAGGTTTTGAAAATCTTGTTTCACTGATAAGTTTGTATGTCAGGAAAATATAGCTTATAACAATAAAATAGAAGTAAATATGTGTTCACATTGTTAAGTTTGTTCCAAGTCAATTAAAATAAATAAATAACAGCCCAACAGTAGCTGTACATTTTTAGTTATGAATCTTGTTAAATATTTTCTAGTTAACAGTTTTCTTAGAGTTGGACTCTCCCACTGAGATGAGATTTTTAACTGAAAAACTTAAGTGTTTAAAACCAGATATAAACCATCAGAACAGGAAAGTCTTCACTGACCTTCAGTATAGCTTTTAACTTTTACCTTCTTGTCATTGATCAAATGAATTGTTGAGTAATTACAAATAAACAAACAAACAAACTCATGAGAAAAAAATATGTTTTTATTATGTAGTGTTGATGGTCCCTTTCACTGAATAATAATAAAAACAAGAAATCTCTGCATATCACTTGTGTGACATTGTAATATATACTTGATCAAAACAGAAATTGAAATTACCGTAAGCAGATATCTGCCCTATCTTTCTATCTTTTTTTCATAACCTATTTGTGGGTAAAACTTCTGATATATATGCGTGGTCATTCAGTCATTGAAACCAAGTAAGGGAAAACACACCATATGAAAGCTTGTCATGTTCAAATGTAACAACATGAGCTAGAATATTAAAGTAGTTTAAAGAGTCCATTGTGGTCCTACACAGCACCTGTGTCACTGTAAAGAATAAGAAGGCAAAGTTGCATTTTGAGCCAAGGATTTTTCCATAACAGATACTACAAAAAGTAGGGGATGGGAGAGTGGGGAGGAAAATAAATAAATAAATAAATAAATAAATAAAATAAAGTGATCAAGTTAGCCTTATTCAACAGTTCTGTTTTTTATCTTTTACACATTGCCTTTCTTGAAAAACAAACAAACAAACAAACAAAGAATAAATAAAACACTTTTTTATAAATTATCCTATTACTTTAATAGTCTCCATTTACATTCTGAATTTTCATTGTGTCAGTTAGCTGACCCCATTTAAATGGTGAAATTTGTGGGCCTCATGGCTAATTTAATGTGATGCCTTTCATGCTGTAATTGAGAGGAGTCTCCAATGAATAAAATAAATGCTTTCAGAGGAATCTCAAGCCCTCAACAGACATCAACTAAAATGTTAAGTGTGCCTCAAAGTCCCTCTGGTACTATATTTTCTAACCATGAAAGAAATGTCATTATTGTAAATTCTCAGCCTTTGTCTGAAAATCTTGTACCAGTTCCCTTGAGTGTCAGTTCAGTTAATTAATTCAAACAATTTCCTCTCTAATCTCTAAAACATTTTCATATTTAAGACAATAAATGAGACACTTAAGGGGCTCATTCGTTGTTGGTCATTAATACGCCATGGAATTAAAAGAATTATTGCTGGCCTTCGGTGACATGAATAATTTTTATATGGTTTGGACCCATACAAGGTTAAAATATGACCTCTCAGTGCTCTGAGCAAATGAATGTAATGAAATCCTTTGAATAGGACTTACCACTCCTTTGCCTTTCTTGATAACTAATTTGATACTTTACCACATGATTTATGCCAATTTTGCTATTATATTATTTAATGATAACTTTAAAATTAGTAATTAATTTAGCAGTGGATTGATTGCATTTCTCTTGAACCAGTGCATAAGGTTAATGCAATAGTAGTCTGATGGGTCTGGTAACTTTGACAGTAATTGGTTATTATGTTACATGTTAAGATAAGAAGTCAGCAGCTGAGAATCCCCAAGAGAGTTGCAGGAGACAGAGCTGTGTGATTGCCAACCTCTTTTCCTCCCTTAAAACACTTGGTTTAAATTCATACTTGAGTTATTTTTGACCTTCAGGGTGATATTCCATAAGGCTTAGTTCTGACCAATGTACAATATCAGATTATAGCAACATAGTAAAATAATTCTCTAGTAGGAAGATCAACAAAGTAACCACAGATTTCATTTTTTTGTGCTCAAATGTAGTATTTTGGTGCAACTGTCAAAATAACATGCTTCTACCAGAGAAAGCTAACAGTTTCTTGGCAGTATCTGATGTTCAGGTTAAACAGCTTACACTAAAATAAAATATTTATTACAAATATTTATGAATATTTTAGGCCATTATTTATTTTAAGCTTTTCCTCTGATTTCAAATATTATTATTTATAATGATCATAAGTAATTGAATAAGTAATATATAATCAATCAGCTACACTGATCACCTTCTATCAAAGACTAAACTTATAAACACAGTATGAAAGAATTATTAGAGCACTTATTAGCTCATTTTATGGATATCTCATATCTATTGATCACTTTATATAAACTATAAGCACACACTTTAAGGTGTTTTTTCTTTCCATTTTTGTGTTTTTGTTTGTTTGTTTTGAGGACACAAGATAATAGATAAGAGTAATAGACTATTCAAACATCCCTCTTCATTTAGTTTTCCTTGGCAGCCAAATCATTAGAAGATTTTACAGTTTATGAACTGATTTACTATGCTCCCTGATCTCTTTAAAGACGTAATACTTTATAGCTATGTATGAAAGAAAAAGTGTGTGCAGAGTGCATATTTGTATTTTGATGATTGTATGAGCATAGCTTTGTCCCATCTGAAATCTTATAATGTCAAAGATAAAACTAAGATTTCCTCTTCAATATTTCCAAAATACTCAGGCATAGATTAGCTGTTCATGTGGTTGAAAGATGGAAAATACTTAAAGCCTAGTTCAGATGCTGTGCGAACAAAAAGAGGCTTCTGAAAAAAAAAAAAAAAAAAAAAAAAAAAAAGTTGACACTAAATACATTGTCAAAAGGGAAAACCAGTGGGAAAAGTCAGGTCAGCAAAAATTAAAGGAAAGGGTGTATGAAAATATTGCATGACACAAATCTCAATGTGCATCTTCTGAAGGTCGTGTTTTCATGAATTAAATTAGGCACTGTCAGTTACTTCTATTTCTGAGGCATATTATCAGTCACATTATGTTAGACACTGTGACACAAAATGACATGACATGATGCATTGGAATACATGGCACTTCAACTGGGAAATTTAGGAATAGTATTTGGGCATTTTCCACCTGTCTGAACCACCAAACACCTAAACAAGATTGCCAGTGTTTGCTTAAAGTTGGTCCCAAGTCTTTGGCTATCAAGAATGCAGGAAATTTGGACTGACTTTGCATTGTGACAACTGTGTGAGGAAAATTGCATATCATGTATTTGAACAGTGCTTTTCTGTTACAGAAGTGATGACTCTAGTAGCATCCAATTGCATCCTAAACTGCAAATATACCTAGGATTGTGTGCTTAAATACCTATGTTCATTTCTCTCCATTTCCCTATAAAATTCTTCTTGTACAAACATTCTGAATACTGCTGAGAGCAAGTAGAAATGGGCAGGGAAATTTTAATTTCTCTGGAACATAAATTGCAGCACAGGTAAAAGACATGGTTCAATTTTCTTGGTAAAGTCCCCAAGCAGATCTGAACTCATTGCTTCCTTCTGTCATGAGAACCTGGCATGAAAAAATGCAATATCAGTGTGAAACACCGGTATGGGAAATAAATAAATAAATAATCATTTATTTATAATTCAAAAATTCAGTTCAGAGAGGGACTGTCTGCCAGTTCAAAGTACATGTTTCTCATGCATATATAGACTTACAAACATAAGTGTAACATAACTGACCAAACCTGAACATGACTGATTACCCAATAATTCACCCACTCATTAGATAAAGGGAAGGCTGTGGTTGTAATCTTTTTGCATTTTAGAAAGGCTTTTGATACTATCCCTCACAGTAGCCTTCTGGACAAATTGTCTGACTGTGAGATGAGCTGGTAATGAGCTGGTGACACTTTGCTGGTGATGATATGGCTGAATGGTGGAGCTCAAAGGGCCATAATGAATGAGACTGCATCTGGTTGGCAGACAGTAACGAGTAGTGTTCCCCAGGACTCATTTCTAGGGCTGGTTCTGTTCAACATCTATATCAGTGATCTGGATGCAGGAGTTGAATGCATCATTCACTGGTGATAACTTATCTGGGAGGTCCTGTTGACTCTCTGGAGGGATGAAAGGCTTTGCAGAGTAATCTAGAGTGGAGTATTGGACAATCATCAATATCATGAAGTTTAACAGGGGAAAATGCTGGGTTCTGCACCTTGGACTGAGTAATACTGGACACAGGTACAGACTGAAAGGTGCGGGGCTGGAGAGCAGTTCAGCGGGAAGAGATCTGGGGATGTGCTGGTCAACAGCAGGCTTAACAAGAGTCAGCAGTGTGCCCTGGCAGACAAGAGGACAAACTGCATTTGGGGATGCATTAAACACAGCATGGCCAGCCGGTCAAAAGAGGAGCTTATACCACTACACTTAGCATTGTTGTGGCCTCACCTTGAATGTCATGTACAGTTCTGGTCACAACAACATAAAAGGATGTTAAGGTATAACTAAAAGTGTCCAGAGGACGGAAACAAAGCTGGGAAAAGGGCTGGAAGACATTTCCAATAAGGAGAGGCTGAGGACACATGGTCTTATCTGGAGGAATGAAAGTTAAGAGCTAACCTCATTACTCTCTACACCTTATAGAGAAGGTGAAATGGAAGGGGAGGTGTTGGTCTTTTCTCACATGTAATCTGTGACTGAACACAAGAACAACACAAAGCTACACCAGGGGAAGTTAAGGCTGGATATGAGGAAAAATTTATCTATTGTGAAGGTGGTCAAACACTGGAACTTCCTAGGACAATGTTCAAGAGGCATTTCAATTATGCCCTTCATAACGTACTTTAACTTTTGGTTAAAGTTAACCCTGAAGTGGTCAGGCAGTTGGATTAGATGATCTTTATAGGTCACTGCCAATGGAACTGTTCCATTCTATAAAGAAAATCAAAATGAAAAAGTGATATTATATATATGTGGTTGATAAGTTATCTCCTTATCTTATCCATTTTTTTAACTACTTTTGTTACCAAGAAAACTGAAATTACAGTGTTGCACTCATATTGTGATACTTCTTTATTGAGGCCTGACATTCAGACATTTACCACCTCTTGACTTCATGTCTGAAAATCCCAATACCTTTGAACAAAATGAAAAGAGATAAAAAGAGCTATCTTAAGGACAAAAAAAGCTTTATTAAACTCCTTTAAAGTATGTTTTTGCCTCTCCTTAGATTGAGATTGTATTCTAAGTGCATAGATCTCTCATCATGGTCCAGAATGTTAATACTTCCATGGAAATAAATGCATTCGCATCCTTAGATCTTATACTCCCTATAGTATTAAATTGTATTTCTTGGCTTATGCCATATGCTTTTTTTGCAAAGCCATAAAGTAGAATTTGCGTCCTCAGATGATAGTTCTTGATTCAGAGGACTTCAGCCAAGATATGGCAAACAAGCAGCTACTGCTCAGCAGAGTCCTTTCAGAAGAATCTGTTTGTCTTGTCCAGATCCTGCTGTCAGCAGCATGCTGAGGTAAGGGGGAATTCACCTGTGTTTTTGAGAGAGATGAACATGCTCAGTAAGGTGCAAAAGGACAATGTCTTTAGAATACCTGGACAAGCTGTAACTAAACAGTGTAAACAAGTTGCCATGAAATAATAAGTCTCCAGATATCAACTGGTGCAGAGTAATTGCACAGCTGAATCTTCTTAGCTTGTGAAAAATAGGACATAATTTGGGGGAGTTTCATCTTCAGGAGAAAATAGGTCCTGTGAAACTGTATCCCAGTTAAAGAGTTGAATTCATTTTCATCAGCTTATGAAGAAACATGGAACCAAGGATAAAACAACTTCTCATTTCTATAAGATATCATTAAGGCACAGAACAACATTCTAGTCAGCTTAGTACCAGGAAAAATAAATAAAGAAATAAATAAATAAAAATCCTAAAGAGAATAGGAAAAAGCAGGAATTGATTTAAACACTGTAGTAATATTAAAGCTACAGATAATAAATGAGCCAAATACGAAAATCTAAAGAAGATAAACCCTGAGCTAAGAAGTGATGGGATAACAGTCTTCACTTGTAGCAGAGGATATACCTGAGAACCAAATGCTATATGCTTAAAATAAATGGAAAAGAAAAACTGACACATTTACTGATACTTTCTTGAGGTCCCTTTTACAATTAAAGTATGACATTTCATATGCTATTTTTGTCCCTTGATAAGGGTATCTTATAAAAAGATTAAAGGGATTTCTAAATCTGGACTAAGAATGGAATTTTTTACAAAAGATGAGGAAAAGGTGGAGGTGCTTAATGCCTTCTTTGCCTCAGTCTTTAGCAGCAATACCGGTTGTTCTCTGGATACTCAGTACTCTGAGCTGACAGAAGGGAATGAGGAGCAGAATGTGGCCATCACTATCCGTGAAGAACTGGTTGGTGACCTGCTATGGCACTTGGATGTGTGCAAGTCGATGGGGCCGGATGGGATCCACCTGACGATACTGAGAGAACCGGCAGAGGAGCTGGCCAAGCCGCTTTCCATCATTTATCAGCAGTCCTGGCTCTCAGGGGAGGTCCCAGTTGACTGGCGGCTAGCAAATGTGACGCCCACTTACAAGAAGAGCTGGAGGGTAGACCCGGGAAACTATAGGCCTGTCAGTTTGACTTCAATGCCAGGGGGCATAGAGCATCATAGAGCAGATTATCTTGAGAGTCATCACACGGCACTTGCAGGGCAAGCAGGCAATCAGGCCCAATCAGCATGGGTTTATGAAAGGCAGGTCCTGCTTGATGAACCTGATCTCCTTCTATGACAAAGTGACATGCTTCGTGGATGAGGGAAAGGCTGTGGATGTGGTCTACCTTGACTTCAGCAAGGCTTTTGACACCGTCTCCCACAGCATTCTCCTCAAGAAACTGGCTGCTCATGGCTTGGACTGGCGTACGCTTCATTGGGTTAGAAACTGGCTGGATAGCCGGGCCCAAAGAGTCGTGGTGAATGGAGTCAAGTCCAGTTGGAGGCCAGTCACTAGTGGCATTCCCCAGGGCTCGGTACTGGGGCCGGTCCTCTTTAATATCTTCATCGATGATCTGGATGAGGGCATTGAGTGCACCCTCAGTAAGTTTGCAGATGACACCAAGCTAGGTATGTGTGTCGATCTGTTCAAGGGTTGGAAGGCTCTGCAAGAGGATCTGGACAGGCTGGATGGATGGGCTGAGGTCAACTGTGGAGAAGGACCTGGGAGTATTGGTTGATAGTCGGCTGAATATGAGCCAGCAGTGTGCTCAGGTGACCAAGAAGGCCAAGGGCATCCTGGCTTGTATAAGAAGCAGTGTGGCCAGCAGGGCTAGGGAAGTGATTGTCCCCCTGTACTCGGCTCTGGTAAGGCCGCACCTCGAGTACTGTGTTCAGTTTTGGGCCCCTCGCTACAAGAAGGATATCGAGGTGCTTGAGCGAGTCCAGAGAAGGGCGACAAAGCTGGTGAGGGGTCTGGAGAACAAGTCCTACGAGGCTTGGCCGAGGGAGCTGGGCTTGTTCAGCCTGGAGAAAAAAGGAGGCTCAGGGGTGACCTTATTGCTCTCTACAGGTACCTTAAAGGAGGATGTAGCGAGGTGGGGGTTGGTCTATTCTCCCATGTGCCTGGTGACAGGATGAGGGGGAACAGGCTAAAGTTGCGCCAGGGGTGTTTTAGGTTGGATGTTAGGAAGAACTTCTTTACCAAAAGGGTTGTTAGACATTGGAACAGGCTGCCCAGGGAAGTGGTGGAGTCACCATCCCTGGAGGTCTTTAAAAGATGTTTAGATGTAGAGCTTAGGGATATTGTTTAGTGGAGGACTGTTAGTGTTAGGTCAGAGTTTGGACTCGATGATCTTGAGGTCTCTTCCAACCTAGACAATTCTGTGATTCTGTGATTCTGTGATATGAAGGACTGGGGCAGTGGGGAGCACCTTTTGAAGCATAAATCTCTGAGACTGGAGACAATTCAAAGATTGACTAAGAATATTTTCCTTTCTCCTCTTCTGCCTTTGTGGGATGTTAATTTGTTGGATTTCTATGACTATTGGATTTCTAAGACTGGGACAGTGATTATTGCAACTGTGTTACCCTAGACTTCCAAAATGAAAGTGAATGTAGAAAATCTGGGCTAAATCTCAGTAAAAATGCCTAATACCCAGACTATTAAAAATGCAACATTGTTTCAAAGGGATAGTTAAAGTTCCCATTACAAGAATCATTTATGCTGCACCAGACAGCAGAAACAAGATTACAGAAACAATTCTATACTGGAAAGACAGAGATATAGTATCTTTCTATTCCATCAATACTCCATCTCAGAATTATAGTAATTTTCTCATTTATGGAATCATAGAATCATTTAGGTTGAAAAAGACCCTTAAGATCATCAGTTATGGTCTTTAATGGTTATGTTTTACGAAAAATTCAAGTACACCAATAATAAATAAAAAACCATCAAAATTTAAAAATGGTAAGTTGCATTTTCGTAGCAATTTCAAGAACAAGTTTGTGAGTATATATTTTTATGTTGTAAATTGAACTAATTTTGTTTTGGCAAACTCTTAAACTCATCTTTTTTCCATTAGTACTTGAACAGAAGGTAAACCATGACATTATGTGCTCAGTAATCTACTTCTCTCACTGTTTTTTTTTTTTTTTTTGCTGTCTTCTACCATATCCTTTTAAGGTTTCTGCATCATAAGCACTAAGTCATATGTTATCTTGCTGTTCTCCCATGACATTTTGAAAGGAATCGTCCACCAAACTTTTGGCTAATGTTAAGGAAGGCTATCATCTGTTAAGGTTAAATGGAGAAGAGAAATATTGTGTGTTCATTCACCTATATTAGTAACCAGGATCATAAAGTCCATGGGGAGAATTCACTCTGAAGTAGCAGGCATTGAACTGCAAAGGGTAACAAAAACAGGTGGAATCTATTCACAGAAGTGTCTGCTTTAGTTCTTCAGAAGACATATGGCTTGGTCTAGATAAGCCATATTACCAATGGCCCCCAGAATGTCTGTTGAAAGGTTATGTATCATAACATTAGTCAGTAGACCCCAGGGGAGATGAGACATAGAGAAAAACAGCTGTAAAGAGAGAATTGGTCATCTAGGGAATTCAGACTTCAAAATTAAACCCAGTCATCAGCTATCTTGCCTGTATGATCCCATAACTGTCCTCTCTATCTACCTGAGCTCCAACACAGAAGCTGTTCAACAGCTGTGTACTTGCATGGGGACTTAATGCATGAGAGACATAAGGCTATTACAACTATTTTGGATTGATCTTGTTTGGAGCAGGAGCCTGAAACTGTATCTCCTGCCTTCCTGGAGAATTAGACAGACACTGGGATGTCTAAAATATTCCTGAAGGAATTTTCTGTTCTCTTCCTGTTAATATATTCTGGTTAAATTTTAATTGAAGGAGGTATGGGGCCAGCCTCAGAAATGACTATACTAAACAGCATTGTCCCTATCTCTGTGATTTTTAAAGGACTCAAAAATTGTTACCTAAATTTTAAAGAAGAAAAGCAAGCTGTGTTATAAACCTAGCTCAAGAATAGAGGTCATCATTGTGAATACAAACCAGAGATATCTGCTTTATTCTTTGAAGAACTGTTTCTTTGGTTGCAGTGAGACACCCTGGTGCTTGTCATGTTATTATTTTGTCAAAAGTACTGAATTTTTCTTGTAAAATGCATGCAAAGGAGGAACAAATTATGTTTTTCAATTCAGAAACTCTGAATGTACTTTTACAGTGTAAAAGAAAAGCCCTCTTTGGCCCGAGGTCTTTCTTCAGTAATTGTCAACACCTACTGAACTGGGGAGCTTATGTTCTTAACAATAGTACCAAACATCTTTTTATGGTGAAAACGTTAACCCAATTTATAGGTAAGAAACAGAGCATTTCATCTTTAGTAAACAAGTTCTCTCTGACTTCAATTTCTTTATATTTTCTACCGTTCGTTAGTTCTTTTTACAACATCAGTATAAGTACCAAAAAAACCTTTCATATCACTCTCCTTCTGTGTTCTTCTTAAGTATCACAAGCATCTCTGTGAAGGTCACTTGTATTACCCCTAGCACAAACTGCTTTTTTGATTCCAGAAGAGGTATCATATAATTTTTGCTTGGATCATTCATTCATATTACAAGTAATGTTCAGCAATGTTACTGTTACATCATTTTGCTAATATGCAGAGGGCAGTATATCATTGTATTTACTTAATCTAAGATCAGACATGTAACTGTGATGAAGTCACAAAAGTTATTTGTTTCTCTCTGTCCTTCATATCATCTATTCAAAAATCCAGTATGTGGTCAGATGTTCTCCTGACCTCACTGTGTTCTTTTTTACTTAAGCATTTCTTTTCCAGAACAGAATGTTTTTGTGAACATCAATGTTAAGTTACTATTTTCTTTACATTTATTTTTTTCCCATTTCCAAATGATAGCGTTTTATTGGTTTACTTCATTTTGCATGTTTGTGTCATTTCATATAGAAATTTGTTGCATCTATAACATGAAACTTCCCCTTTGGAGAAAAGATTCCTTGCAATACCTGTACAATTCCGTCAGGATTCCTTTGTCTTTAGTGATTTCATCTGCCATTCAAGTTGCAATATCTTTCGCTAACAAACCAAAAAGCACTTTGCATTAATTCCAGTGTGTTCTTCACAGTCTGTATCCATAAATAGAAATATATATACATTTCATGAGAAACTGTCTTACATCTTTCAATAGCAAACCTAACAGCTTCAGTGTTTTTCTGCATGTTAGAAAGCTGTTACAAAAACAGTTTGGTAAGCCAAGAACTCCTGTAGTTTAAATCTACAATTCACTGTTAGATCATGTAGATATGGTACAAAACTTGAAGGGGACTCCTGCCTGTGTAGATGCATCTCTTGATGGCACAGTTGTAGGTTGCCATGAAGATATTCAAATCCCACCACATCTCTCTGCAAGAGCTTGAATTCTCTAATCCCCAAGTATACCATTATGTAGCTTAGTCCTAGAAATATGTAGGAAAGCATGAATTTAATACCATCCCACCTACTGGAATATACTGTCCTCAGTAAATTCATCCTTTCACTTCCCATTGACCAACATTTATGGATTTATATAGAGGTTGCAGTATTTTGTGAATTCTCCTTTTAAACACATTAAGTCCTTCCATACCTTCCATACTCCCTCCAGCTACTTTTTTTTTTTTTCTTGTATAAAAGCAAGTTGAAATTAAGCATCTCAACACTTCTCTGCATCTACCCTATAATTCCCCTTTAGATATTCTGGAAAATGGACTACGACGTAATTTCTGCCCAGATATAAACTCTTTGGAAGAGAAATGGCTAAATTTGTACTTCTTGTGGGGAATATTCTGAACAAGCATTTCAAACTCTATGTTTCTCTTTAGAAAATAACCTATATCACATTTCTCTCTACCTAAGGGAATTTTGGATAAACAAGAGAAATGAAGAGGAAGACTAGAAAACTTAGTGATAAAGGAATTCAAAGTGTCTGTAACTTTTTTTTAATTAAAATAAATATATTTTTTAATTTTGGCTGAGGATGTATATTTCATGATAGTGTGTTCCACTCTTCATAAGGATTAACTAACACTTCTCCAGTAATATTTATTTACATTCCTTCAGGTAGCTTTTAAAAATGGCCCTTCTCTCATAAAACAAAGAAATAGATCTAAAGAATAAGCTTTATGATGGCATCACAACAATACAGTCAACATTCTGTGAACCTATTTCATATTACAATATGGTTATTTCAATCAATTTCCTTCATTAACAAAGAGCACAATACATTGAACTTTTGGAAAATAGAAAATATAGAGGAACAAATGATCATAACTATTGGAGCATGTTAAGTATCTATGAATCATTAGTATACAGTTATTAATATAATTTTATTCAGTTTTATTACAAATATTAAAAAAAAAAAAGAATCAAGAATATCAAGAGTCTGCCTTAGGTCTGATACTAAAGCTCAAGAGAAAAAAGCAAAGTACATAATAAAACACTAATGAAATGTGTAAAATAAGGTGAAATAATTTTGACCTGAGATCTATTCCATGATTTAGCCATGTATGTAATGATTCATTTCTCATGAGTAAGGGCCATGGCCAGTTCTAGAAAGTCAACCTTTACAAACTGATGAGCTTCAGCCACATGGCCTGGGCCCCAGAAGGCAAAGGTGGGGACTAGGAGAATGACGAACCATCTCCTGTAGAAGATCAGGTTCAAAACCATCTGAGCAACCTGAAGGTGCAAAAATCAGAATATGACAATTCTGGTGGCTTTCTACAATGGGTTACAGCATGGGCGGATAGGGGAAGAGCAACTGACATCTTCTACCTGGACTTGTGCAAAGCATTTGACACTGTCTCCCATGATATCCTTGTCTCTAAATTGGAAAGATATGGATTTGATGGATGGACCACCTGGTGGGTAAAGAACTGGTTGGATGGTCATTCTCAAAAAGTTGTGGCCAGTGGTTCAATGTCCAGGTGGAGATCAGTAACGAGTGGTGTTCCTCAGTGGTCTGTATTGGGACAACGTGGGACTGAGTGCACTCTCAGCAAGTTAGCCTTTGACACTCCAGAGGGAAGGGATGCCATCCAGAGGGACCTTGACTTGCTTAAGAGGTGGGCTTGTGTGAACCTCATGAGGTTCAACAAAGCCAAGGTCAAGGTCCTGCATTTGGGTCAGGGCAATCCCAACTACAAATACAGGCTGGATGGAGAATGGATTAAAAGCAGCCCTGATGAGAAGGACCTGGGAGAGCTGGTTGATGAGAAGCTCAACATGAGCCAGCAATGTGCGCTTGCAGCTCAGAAAACCAACAATATTCTGGACTGTACCAAAAGAAACATGGCCAGCAGGTCAAGGGAGCTGATTTTCCCACTCTACTCTGTTCTCAAGAGAGCCCAACTGGCATACTGCATTCAACTCTTGGGCCCTCAGCACAAAAAAAAAAAAAAAAAAAAAAAAAAAAAAGATGTGAAAGTACTGGAATGAGTCCAGAGGAGAGCCATGAAAATGATGAAGGGGTTGGAGCACCTCTCCTACAAAGAAAGGCTGAGAGAGCTGGGGCTATTCAGCCTAAAGAAGAGAAGGTCCAGGGGTGACCTCATTGCAGCATTTTAGTACTTAAAGAGGGCTTATAAAAAAAGATGGAGAGTGAATTTTTGCTTAGGTGGACAACAGGACAAGGAGGAATGGTATAAAACTAAAAGAAGCTGAGATTTAGATTAGAGGTTAGGAGGAAATTCTCCATTTAGAAGGTGATGAGGCACTGGATCAGGTTGTTCAGAGAGGTTGCGGATGCCCCCTCCCTGGAAGTGTTGAAGGCCAGGCTAGATGGGACATTGAGCAACCTGATCTAGTGGGAGGTGTCCCTGCCCATGGCACGGGGGTTGAAATTAAATGTTCTTTAATGTTCCAACCCAAACCATTCTATGATTCAATGAAACAGTGACTATATAGCTATAGTTCTTTTTATGTTCAGTTGAAAATAAACATAATATCACAAATACTGTAAAGTGAAATGTCAGTAAAGATCGACTTTTTGCTTAGAATTGTTGCAAGAATAGTCTGTCATCTACAATGAAACTATTATATTGAAAAGCAAGCACTGAAGACTTGTCTCCAGCTTCTGGATAAGTAGATCTAAAGTGTACACTGAAGTGATTTGAGAGGACAGCATCATATTTTGGTGGTTTAATCATTCTCTACATGTGCAGTTATAATACATTTAAGTTTCTTCTACCATCCCGATAAAATTTAATGGCAGAAAATCATGGCCAATACCTGTCTTTCTGAGGACAAGGAACAAGTAACCTCTTTGTGCTCACTCTTTCTTCATTAAAGAACTGACTCGATCATTACAGATCACTTCATCCATCAAAACTCTCAGAATACAAAGCCAGGATTCCAACTTTATGAAACTAAGAATTTTAGTGCAGTATTAAGTCCTACTTAGTACCATGTAGGAAATAGAAAGTATAATTTTATTTATGAAACTCTAGCACAGAGACTCCAGGTTTTCAATGTCCATAGTGCAACACTGGCATGCAGACAGGTGCATGTGCTTAAAATTGGCAAAATCATTATTTTTACAACTAGTCACAGGTATAAATTATCGGATTTTTGAAGTTAATGGTAGGAGACCCTACTCCAGTTGCCATGCCACTGCTGTGGGCCCAGACACATATTTTGTCCCTCTCACACCAACAGCCAGGTTTGAGCTTGGACAGGTTCCCTCCTCAGATCCACAGCCTCATGGGGCACTCAGAGCTCAGGAGGACCCCAGCAGTACCAGGCCCAGCTCTGTGCACCAGGATAGATGCCATAGGCCAGAGCCCTGAAAGCTCTGTCTGCCCTTGGCCTTGGGACCTCCTGACAGCATGCTGCCATCAGGCCATCAGGATATGTCAACCGTCATTAATCAGTGATGTCCTGACTGTGTAGGAAGGTACCTAAGTCCCCTTTCAGCATCTGCATAGGAAGCCTGACCATGACATTGGGTTATTCTTTGACCTACTAAAATATATTGTTTAGCAATATTCTTCACTCCAAAGTTATGCTATTATGTGTTGATGAAGTATTCATTTAATTAATGTATGTTGTTAACCTATTGCGTTACAAATGGATTTAAAATTTTTGTACTTTAAATAATTCTCAAATTATGTAATATTTTGTTATTATTTATTACCTTTTGCATTTTCTTCATCTTTTGACTTTGATTAACTTTGATTTGCAGGGTTTTTGTAGGATTAAAAAACAAAACAAACAAACAAAAACTTTTAAAATAACAGTAATTATTGCACTGAGATGCTTCATTGTGTTATTGCCTTTAATCAAAGGAAGGTCATTATAAGTTTGTTACCAGAGTACAGTGACTAACACTTTGGTGATTTCATAAAATAGATCCAAACAAACAACTGTATCAAAAAGTCAGGTACAGAAGTTTTGATACAATTCAACTTTCAATTTTTGAATTTACCTGAAATTAAAGGTTGCAGCAAAAACAACATTTACATGTATGAACAAAAGATACGTTGGAAGGATGCTCTGCCATAACTGTAAGTTAAATCTTCTGCTGTGGTAAGTTGCCATAAAAATAATGATTTTACCCAGATGGGGGCTGCTAACATAGGTGTGTTCATACCTCATCAGAGATTTAAGAACTTGTCCAACTTGTTCATGGAAAATGTACAGAGTAAGACTAATTTTGGCTGACTTCAGAAATCTATGACATAGCGGTCTGTATTTGAATTAGCTGTTGATATTCCTTTTTCTAATAGTGGGAAGAAATCATCCCATCTGAATTACAATTCATCTCTCTTGCGTAATTAATTCTAAAGGGCTGCTAGCATAATTAGCACAAATGTGTTTACACTGAAAATGTTTAAAGTAAGTTAAAGACTACTTCCATACAAAGAGCCTAAATGAGTTTTGTGGAATTCAGATAAATGTTGTACCAGTTGGTAAAAGCACAAATAATAGAGCAACCACTTAACTGTACTTTAATTGTTGAGCTTAATTTGGGCTTTAATTTTGAGCATTTTTGAGCTTTAATTGTTGAACTTTATGATGTGTATCTAGTTTACTCATAAAGTATTCTAATAAACACATTTGAAGCATTTTTTTCTCCTCTACACACTTTTCTTATAGTCAGAACCTCCAGCCATTTCAACATTCCATAAAAACAACTTCCAGTGGAAAATCATGTTTATTTGGCATATTTCTTAACAATAGACTGCATCACAAGCAGCTACTGGCGTGTTGCACACTAACCTGGAGACCAGAACTTTCAGAAGATGGAGAAGATATAAGCTTCAGTGATGACAGTAATATGGTCAGACTGACACAGAGCTGAAACCAAGATAGTAAGCTGTGTTGAAGGTGGTTATCTTCCCTCTAGATGCGTGAGTATAGCTCTGCATACCTCTGCTTTGCTCAGTGGACTTACTGGCTTTGATCAGCACTAGTTTAGACATCACAGCACCACAGATTTTTTTTGCCATTAATATTTCAATTTTATTACTGCAGGTGTAAGTGATAAGAAAATGAAAATATTAACATAAGAAAATTTCTCTCACATTCTTCTGCTATACGCTTCCTAAAAATCTAGGTGTAAATAGATTACCAACTTAGTAAGTTTTTTTCTGCGCTGATTACAGATCTCTGTAGGGATGATGTGAATTAAACCACAAGAACACAACCATTACCTAGTTCTAACTTAGATTTATACATGGTGAAATTGTGGTGTACATATTCCTCATGAGAAATGTATAACACCACAATGGTATATTTTCAACTTGTTGTAAGCATCTCTCTAGATCTGAGACAAACCTAAAAATTCAAAGTGAGGGAGAGGATTGCATATATCTGTCTCTGTTTCTCAGAGCCAAAAAGACAAGTATAAATATTTCCAAAATCCAAATCCAGGTGGAATTCAAAGAAGACATTCCTGTCACTAGAAGAGTCAGCACATGTGAACAGAATGACTACGCTTGAGGTCTGTGATGGTGCAAAGTAAATAAACACCTCATGTTATTCATCCATAGGAAACACAATCCATGATACTGTACGTGAACCTACACAGGTGATAATCCCTGAATTCCATGTGTCATATGCTTCCTTTGAAAGATCATACAATTTACTCCTACCATTTGTTTATTATCTTTTACTTATTCATTTACACAAGCAGGTACATTTTCTTTTTTCTCTGTTGCTTAAGTGTCCAAAAAGCCTTTGATAATGGAATTTGTCAAAAGCCTGTTTGAATCTAAGTATATGAAAAAAAATCACGTTCCTGATCTATTAAACAAACAAAGAAACAAACAAACAAAACCTTACAAAAACAAGAGGTTTGTAAAGAAGGAATTTTCTTCACAGGGCCATGCTGACTCTTTCACAGTAATTCATGTAGTATCCAAGTGTCCACTAATATTATTCTTCCAGTTTCTGCTAATTTATCTTGTATAGATGTTAGGTTTACAGGTCTTTTCCAAAGGATTCTCTGAAGAAGGTTTCTTAGTATCTGAGTACACATTTGTCAGCAGACAGTCACCAAAAGGTAAGGAAGTTTGCCATTGTTAGTAAACCATCTATTTCATCCTTGCTTTCTCTTAGGACTTTTGGGTAAAACTCACCAAATCCTTGAAATCTTTAATTTTTATTTTGTCATTTTTGTGCCGTAGTTACTTCAATTTCAGAAAGAATCTTCAATAAGCTCCCTCCAAACTTCATATCCACTGTTCCTCTCAGCTAGCTACTATTCAGTAAGTTCATTCAGAAATATGTCTCTGTACCACAATACATAATACCATGGAAACATGTAACTGTAAGAAACAGGTATTGCTCTTATATTACGGAATATAAGAGCAATAAGATATTTCTCTAGAAATATCTTATTGAATATCCTCAGAATATCTTATTGAAATCCTCAGAAATATCCTACTTTCTACAAAAACAAAAACAAACAAACAAAAAGGAATAGTTAAATTAAAAAAAGAAAATCAAAGAAAGCTAAAGTTATGATTTCCAGAGCAGATTGCTTATAAACCATGGAGAAAATTTTTCATGTGAGAGCTGTCAAAGCCATGTGAATTTATCTGTTAATTTGTAAATCTGACTAGAGTTAAGATTCGGCAAACATTGTTTACAGATTGTTTGTTTCCTTTTTTTTTTTTTTTTTTTTTTAAAGATATCCGTTTTAATTGCCTGACAGAGATATTTCATAATAAAATAAAGGATATGTGCTTAGCCTTAAAAGGATTATTTGTATTTGTTGGGAACTGCAAGAGAATAAATGTCAACCATAAAACATCCTTTCTATGAAATTTGGTATCTCACAGTTGCAGTACTCAGAAGTGGGACTATGGGCAGTTAACTTACGTGAAACACTGAACAATTAAACCTTTACCTTTGCAATTATTCACAGAGTTAATGTTAGAAAGTACATCAGAGTGAGTAAAGGTTTACAGTCTGCCTCTGCATAAGAAGGTGATTGGCCCCTCTTAAGGAATATGAATGACCCATTTAATTAATCCTAGTTGTAAAATGAGGAAGTGGCCGTGATACACTAGCAAAACATTTCTGTTCAGGTCAGGGTCAGGACCCAGTGGCTCTGCAGTTATTCATATATCTCTCTCCAGATTTAGTTGAGTGCAAAAATGTTTAAGAATCTGTATTGCTCTAGCTGAGCAGATATTCCCCTATGGCAAGAACAACAGAGGAGCTGTCTGTGCAGTGACTAAAGTGTCTTCAGAACACAGTGAACCTCATTGTTATTCTGAGGCCAGCATGGAGTGCATTCATTTCAAGGTTTATTCAGGTTGTAAGAATCCCTTCTGTTCACTAAAGTATCCAAAAGGAAACATGAGCTTTCTTTCATAATGTAATTTAATTAATTAATGGACAAAATGTCTACTATTTTTTTTGTTTGTTTGCTTGTTTGGTTTTTGTTGGTTGGTTGGCTTCTTTTGTTTTGTTTTCCTTACATCTTCCCCCAAAATAAAGGATTAGTTCTGGTTCTGCTCTCTAAGAGGTAAATAGAAACATCACATTTAACAGAATAAGAATAGGACTTAGTCCAAAAACACATGCCCAAGAACACACATAATTGGAGGTGCAAAAAGGAATCTAGATTAAAAAATGGATATAAGAGAAGGAATGAACAATCTGACAAGACAGAACAGAGTACAGGAGAAATTCTATTGGGTATATACCTTTAATTTATGAAAATAGTATTTGAATCATTTTCACTATGCTGATTTTGCGTACTATTCAGAAATCATAACACTTCATTCAAAGACTAAATTTAATATTTTAGTATTTATATGAACACAATTACTTATCATTAAGTGGTTAACATATTTCTTATATATTTTTTATGTAATTAGCAAATATAAAGCAATTTTTTTCACAGACTACTTTCTTTACACAGATGTTAAAACATCAACAGAAGTTAATGTAAACACCTCCAATGAAGTAATAATTGTTCTTTATGAAATCATCTAATGGTTTGTTGTATTCCAAAGTAGGTTTTAATAATTTTATTTTGATATTTTTTCTTCTGAAGAAGATAGTGATCTAGAAAATGCAGGCTGTTCTGAAATATAATGCTATTTATTGCTTGCTCTACATTTTTCATTCTTAATTCTAAACTGGGGATAGTGATAATGAATAAACTGTAAGTAAATGTACTTCTTAAAATGGAAACAAGCTTACATTATGACAAAACCTAGTGTTTTGCAGGATATTCCTTCTACCTGTTTCAGATTGTTGGTACTTTTCGGTCCAAAGTCTTCAGGTTTCAGGATAAAGTATACATGTATGCTTTAGTGCGGTTATTCTACAGTCAATCTCAAGGAATCTTTACTATTCTAAAAAGCATTTGTAAGATTTAGACATTTTATGCCCCTGAGCTATACACACTGTCACTGTATCTGCTTGTGCTTTCAAGGCATAATTAAGGTTATGCTACTTGTTATTACTAACTGCTTACACTAACAAAAATAAATAAATAAATAAATAAATAAATAAATAAATAAATAAATAAATAAATAAAAATGCTGGACCAGAGGTGGGGAACAGGTAGAATCAGTAGACATAAGCAATGTATGCTGGAATCAACATAAAATCCACACTCCTGATAGGATCATGGTAAAACAAACAAACAAACACTTAGGGACACAGCAAAACAAATATCTTTCAAAATTTGCACTGAAAGAGAGCATTTATAGTGGGCTGTCCCAGTCAAGATGGCAGAGGGCATATTTTTGGAGTGAAGATCAGCTTTTAATGTAGAAAATATACTGTGTAGGCTCATGATTCAGTCAAAATATAATAAAGAGAACAATTGCCACCCAAAAGTGTTCTTGTAATCAAGCTCTAAAAAACTCTCAAAACTACATAATATCCAATATATAAGTAAATTCACACCATGAAATTATATTCTAAAACTAAGATGATTGTATGGGTTTACTTGGGAAGGTGTTGGTAGCAGGGACCTGCAGGGGTGGCCTCTGTGAGCCCAGCCCAGTAGCTGCCCCATGTCCCACCAGAGCCACCTCCATCAGGATCCAAAAGGGTCTGCCACTGGCCAGAGCTGAGACAGTAAGCCACGCTGTTTGCACCTCTGTGACAGCATATTTAAGAAAGGAGAAAACAAATAAATAAACAAAGCTGCTGCACAACAGCAGCTGGGACAGCAAGGAGTAAAAAACAGAATCATAGAATCATAAAGTGGCTAGGGTTGGAAGGTATCTAAAATATCATCTCGTTTCACCACCCCCCTGCCATGAGTAGGGATGCCACCCACTAAATCAAGTTGCCCATGGCCCCATCCAACCTGGCCTTGAACACCTTCAGGGATGGGGCATCCACAGCTTCTCTGGGCAACCTGATCCAGTGCCTCATCACCTCTGAGTGAAGAATTTCCTCCTAACCTCTAATTTAAATCTCCCTTCTTTTAGTTTAAAACCATTCCCCCTTGTCCTGTCATTATCTGCCCAAGTAAAAAATCGTTCTCCATCTTTTTTATATAAGCCCCCTTTAAGTACTGAAAAGCTGCAATGAGGTCACCCAGGAGCCTTCTCTTCTTTAGGCTGAATAGCCCCAGCTCTCTCAGCCTTTCTTTGTAGGTGAGGTGCTCCAGCCCCTTCATCATCTTCATGGCCCTCCTCTGGACCCATTCTAACAGATAAACATCCTTCTTGTGCTGCAAGCCCCAGACCTGGAGACACCCAGGTCAGTGCAGAAGGAAGGAAGGAGGTGCTCCAGGCATGCAGGAGAAATTCCCCTGCGGCCTGTGGAGAAGCCCCTCGTGAAGCAGGTTGTTCCCCTGCAGCCCATGGGTCACACGTGGAGCAGATCTCCATGCTGCAGCCTATGGAGGAACCCCTGGTGGAGCTGGCCTCGGGCCGGAGCTGTAGCCTGTGGAGAGGAGCCCGCGCAGGAGCAGGGAGTCTGGGCGGAGCTGCTGTCTGTGGGGGACCCATGCTGGGGCAGTTTGCTCCTCACAGATGGGCCCCAAGCCATGTGGGAGCAGTTCTTGAAGAGCTGCTGCCTGTGGGCAGCTCCCACAGGATCAGGTTGGGAAGGACGGCATCCTGTGGGAGGGATCCCACGTGGAGCAGGGGCAGAGAGGGACCGTGAAGGAGCAGCAGAGATAAAGCATTGTGAACTCATAGCAGCCCCCTTTCCCTGTTCCCCTGAGCCTCTCAGGGGGAGGATGTAGAAGAGCGTAGATGAGGAGAGGGTGTTTTTTGTTTGCTTTAGTTCTTTTCTAGTCTGCCAGTGATAGGCAATAATTTATATTAAGCTCTCTACATTGAGTCTGCTTTGCCCATGATAGTAATTGGTGAGCAAATTCTTTGCCCTTATCTCAGTCCCCAAGCCCTTTCCATATTTTCTCCCCCTTTTCCTTTGCGGAGGGGGATTGAGAGAACAACTGTGGTTGAGTTCAGCTGTCCAGAAGGGTAAAAGCACCACACTGATATAAACAGATTTCTTTCTTTCAGAATGTGTTTCTTTGAGTTTAAGGTTCTGTCTGCGAAGAGAAAGGAGGTTACAGAGAATCCAAATCAACAGATGTGTTTAAAAATATTACTTATTAGGCACCTGTATTTCCACTGAAATCACTAAGTAATGTCACAAAAGACACATTCAACAGTAAAGCCTAATAGAAGGACCTTGCTCATTTTGCTCAAATGAAATTAGTTTTTCTTCCTTCTCATCTTAAAGTCTTACTCCCAAATGCACTTCTCAATGAGAAGGATCTAGTAAGAGGACAGATGTGTGAAGTCCATTACTTGCTTGTACTTGCAATTTTCCGTACTATAAAGAGCCACTTTCCAAGGAGGTATGTGCAAAAGTTTTAATATATGTCATGGCAAACCTCTTATTTATTGCAGCCATAGAAACATTGGTTGGAAGAAATGTTGGTACCTGTGGAAAGCATCTAGTTGAGTTTCCTTTGACCCTTACATGCCTAGAAATGTATTACAAGAGTGTACAAACATTCCGGGAGCTTTCTAGGGGAGAACAATGAGGCTGACTAAGCTCCCCATGTCCTTTTCTCAGCCTTTTTGAAGATGAATGTAGATGAATTAGCCTTTTTTTACAGGACTCTCTCCAGGTCATTGTGTTTTTTTAACAGATAATTGATGGTGGCCCCAATCAGCCAACTTTTTAATGCCCTCATCTGGATTCATTCAGTTCTTTCAAGCCCATAAGAGTCCAAAGAAATCTTTCTATCTTCTATATATTCTTATAGTCAGTGCATGAGAAACAGCTTATTTGTGCCTTTATTTATAAAGGCACATTTACATATGCAAATTCAAACAAGATTTGGTATACATACAAGTTTCCCTACAGGTAAAAATGTTAAATGTTAAACACTACAAAGAACAAGAGTTATGCAGAACTAAAGCAATGAAAGAAAATGAAACAACTGCGATAAATCTTAGTATCATCTGGCAACAATTTTCCAGATAACTGATGATGAGATTTCTTGTGTGCCAAAACTCTGTCCCCTACAAATCTGCTCCCTGTGCTAAATGGCTGCTATTGTTGGTATCTTTTAGCTACTTTCCCCATAACTGAATTTCAGCTGGCAACAAGGAAAAATGCCTATTCTCTTTAGATGAAGCTGATGACATCTTTAATACAATTACATACACAGCTGCTGTGGACAAGTGATGCTTTGCCAAGTGCATCCCAGTCTGTCTTGTTTCCCTTTTTTGTGTTTCACTGTTTCCTTTCCATTCTTTCTGCAATAATAATAAAAATAAATCACCGAAGTTGAATAGAAAGGAATTGTTTGTTCTCAGTTTTTGTTTAGGGACAAAGAGAGAATGAGAGGGGAGAACTGAGAAGGGATCCCACTGAGAAGGGATGGTTACAGACACACAACTTTCCTTAGAAGAGCTTATTCAGAAAAGAGAGTGACAATAAGGGATTCAAACACTATTCTTTTAAGCCTGATAGGGATGATCAGGAGACGATGGCACTGCAGTAGACTTCATGAGGTACTATATGCAGTAGTAGGATATAGTTTTAGCCAGTTCACTACCACCTTAGGATTTGCTCTATTAAGTCAAAAACTGGGGGATGCTGGATTGAAAGAGAGACTCTGGGTTGATTTTTGAGCCTCAGAATAAGGCAATGGAGTTCCGTACTGATAGCGATGAAGATGGATAGCTACAATGACCTTCGTTAAGTCAGTACGTTTTTCATATAAAACCCTTTATAAAACCACTTTTCACTTTATAAAACCAATTCTGGTTGTTTTTCATTGTTTAGCTTCCCCACTCTAGCTCTGAGTCAGGTTCCCATCTTTGATTATGCTATTTTACACTCTCATTAGTTCACCGTTGAATAATATACATCTTCTTTAACTCTGATACTGGTCTCAAAAATGAGGAATACATTGAAAACAATAATAATAATAGCAATAACAAAAACAACACACTAGATTAAATGTTTTGTGGTAGACCATGTATAATCAGGTATTTCAAGAAAATGCTGAGAAACTTCAATGGATAGATGACAGAAGCAATACTAAAATATTTCCTCTAGCTAAAAGGTGTTGCAGCAGTTTACTAATATACTCCAAGCTATAATTTACATGGAAGAAGTTTGGAGTTCCTCCCTATAGTGTATGACATTTCCATATATTTTCAAACCTGTGAATGACAGCTGGGCCTAGAAGAATATTTGGAAAAAATGGAATTCAAAACTCAGAAAAGTTACATTGTTCTTTTGTTTGTTTGTTCTCTTAATGAAATTGAAACAGTCCAGAGTGGCACACTTGACTTTATGCAATATTGAAATTTCTATCTGACCAAGCATAAAATTTTAAATTCTATATATCCAATTTTATTAGAAAAATAATAATTTCACTAATAACAAGAAGCATGTACTCTGCTCTCTACTCTTTCCAGGGACATTAAGAAAATCTCTTTCATATATTTAGGCTCTAGAAACTCTACATTTATTTTATTATTTTTCTGAGAAAATTTAAGGTATTTAAAAAGAAGATTTTACTTGCTTTCAAAAGCTTGCAATTTTTACTTCAGCAACTATTGGAATAATCAGCAAGGGTGTCATTTCCTGTAAGAATAATCTGAACATCAGGCTGGATAACCAGTCTGTTTCAAAATTTTATATAAAATACGAGTGTTTACTTTCAAGATAACTGATATCTCAATACTTACAACACTTACCAAAGCTCTAAGAAGTGGCAATCCAAAAATCCTTAGGAAGATGAGAATTAAATCATGTCTGAGATTCCAATTTTGAATATTTTTCTAGTTAACACTTTTTACAATTTCAGCCTCAGTTGGCACATACTTTCAGAAAGACTAAAGGTTCATAGTGAAAAACATAAATTTCCAGTTCCAGAAAGGGTAGCCCAAAGAGACTAGGAGCCCATATCCACAAGGAACAACTGATATCATATGTGGAAACTGAAATGGGTTGGAGGATACCTCAGTAGATCAAGCAAGGGCAAGCTTGGAAGCAAATGTTTTTCATATCAGGTCTCACTAATACTGACATATATGCATATGTACTCAGGTGGGCTAAGACACATGCACATATAAAAATTCCCATAGTGTGAGTCTGAGATCAAACAAGCAGGTCATTTCACATTTCGTTAAACACAGGATATGGACATATTAAACAAACTTTACATAATGGGGATTTTTTTTTTTTTTTATTAAGACATAAGAACACAATTTTTTCCTATACTGAGAATTTTAAATATGTAAATGACAAATTATTCCCTCAAGCACATTCAGAAAATACAAGCATGGCTACAAAGAGTATGTGGCCTTCTGTTAAATTTCCATATGTTCCCCAGAAGAAGCATATTTAATTATTCAAACTAGCCATTATGTAATTTAAAATTAAATCCTGTGTTTGTACTTACATATGATCTTTCCTAAAAAAATCATCGCTAATATTAGTTGCTTTGAAGCTGAATTCTGGCATTCCCTTCTTGCATAATCTTCACAAATCATGTAAGTTTTTTCCAAATACTGATTAATGTCTTTAATCAAAGGATTCTTCACACTCTGCTTAATTTCTGCTAAAGCTCTGGAAGGTTTTCAAGTCAAGGGAGACCTGTTTCAGGGAAACAGAACAAGAATACAAGCTCAAACATTCACACAAACAATAGCTAGCCTAGGAGAGAATTGACTTTTAACGTCCATAATAAAAAATTGGAAAGCCAGAAAGTGCGTTACACAATGACTGCAAGAAAGGTTTACATGGGCATTAAATCATTGTAATAGCTGCACATATTACTGTTCCAAGCAATATAAAAAGTTGTGCTCTAAAGTACTATTTCCTCCTGTTGCAGCTCCATAGCCTAAGCAACTAGTGGTTAGAGATTCATACTCACTTTTCTCCATGGGTTTACATAATGATGACAGGATCATCTAGAATCATTCTCTGTAAGTATAAAAATGGTGATTGGTGCCTGCTGGAATATGTACATATGTACTGAACAAAACAAAAGAAAAAAGATCTGATGCTTTCCATATTATGCTCAAAAATGACCCCATTGTGATGCATTTGAGAATTATGTGAGCATTAATTTATCTAGGCAAATTTCCATTCATAACCTGTGATGAAAGATATTTTCAAACTAAGTTAGTCAGTACTGTTGATTTGCTATGCCATTTTTAGTATATTACCGACATGTAGGGAGGAATGTGGAATATTTCAGTCATTGGATCTCAAGTCAGTTCTTTCACTGGGAAGCCTCTAACAGTAACAAATAAATATCCATTAAAATAATGATATTTTGTCTATTTGCATTTCATCATGTCCCAATATGTGTAAAGTTTGAGAGATGCAGAAGAGATTGTCTCCTTTGTCAAATTGCTATTTGAAGTCAAATTTCATAGATAACTACTGAAAACGGGGGATCAGGAAGGATTCAATGTCTGAAGAGTTTAAGAGCCTTCGTTAGAATGCAATTTTTCAATAAAGCAATTAAGTATATTTTCCTCCTTCATATTCATCCCCTCTATATCCATCCCAGATTTTTTTTCCTCAAGAGGTTTTGGTTAAGGCTACATGATGTAGGAGAGGAATGTGATAGTTGCATTGTTTTCAGCAAATCACTACTATCTTTCAGAATTTAGATAATCGCCAGGTCCATTCGAAAATGATATGAGAAGTAAGAAAATGTCTCATTTCTGCTCAGAGCAGAAGAATGAGCCTCCCTCTTGCCTCCAGGGTGTCCCTATACAACAGACACGATAATCTGGGGCTGGAAAACAGAGAGTGTATGAGCAATAGTCAAGACCCAGGAAAGGGCAACTGCACAGAGATAAACCAACCAACCACCTGTATTAGAAAAGAGTGCCTTCAAATTAGTGTGAAAGGTATTAGTAATTAGAGACTCCTTACTGAGAGGCACTGAAGCACTGATTTGCCATCTGAATAAACTTAGAGACAGTTGCTGCCTGCCTGGGGTCCATATTCATGATCTCACAAAGAGGCTACCAAGCCTGCTGGGGCCAGAGGACTACTGCCCATTCCTATACTTTCATGTTGGGTCAGATGATCCTGCAATGAGGAGACTCAGAAATATGAAAAAGGAACTTTATATCCCTCAGAAAATTGTGTTAAAAGGATCAGGAATTGTACTGTGTCTGGCTGGGATGGAGTTAATTTTCCCTGCAGTGGCCCATATAGTGTTGTGCTCTGCATTTGAAGCTAGAACAGCATTGGTATCACACCAATGTTTTGTCTATTGCTGAGTTGTACTGATACATCTATTGTATCAAGACACACCCCCTACCCCACACCCTCCACACCCCCCTTCTGCAAGGTAGTAGGCTGGGAGTGGGCAAGAAGTGAGGAGGGGACCAGGGCATCTGATCTAAACCAACCGAAGGAATATTTCGTACCATCTGATGTCACACTCAGCAATAAAAGGCAGGAAAGGGGAAGGAGAGGGGGAGCTCTCATTATAGAGACATCTGTCCTCCCAAACAACTGCTACATGCATTGAGGCCCTGCTTCCCATTGCTCTTTGATGGGAAATTGGGAAATAGATTTTTTTTTTCCTCTCTCTCTGTGCTTCGGCCTTTGCTTGTTTGTTGTTTTTGTTTGTTTGTTTGTTTGTTTTTCTGTCTTACTTTTCCCTTTAATTAAATTATTCTTATCTCAACCCATGACCCTTTTTGTCTCTCCAGCATAATTTCTTCTCCCCCTCTTCTGAGGAGGAGGAAGAGTTAGAGAATGGTTGTGGTGGAGTTTAGCTGCCCAGCTAAGTAAAACCACAACAGGAATGCAAGTAGTGTCCTCTATCCTCCCATTTGGAAATTGGGACCCAAGAAGAAGACTAATGGATTGAGTGAAAGATTGTCTGTGTGGCTGGTGCTTTGCTCATGTTTATGGGTTATGTGATCTCAGATGCACCTTTGAGAGACCTGGCATGTTGACATTGGAAGGGATGCACCCGACCAGGTAGGGCAACAGTGTTCTGGGCTGCACTTTCAACTGGATTCAGCAGGGGAGGGAGATGTATTTCTGAGTGAAAGAAAAGAAACTGGAGTTGTTGTGACCGAAGTGCAGGACCTAGCACTTCACCATCCCATTGGCCTACACCCATCGATCCAACCTGTCCAGGTCCCTCTGCAGGGCCTTCCTACCCTCAAGCAGATTGACACTTCTCCCCAACTTGGTGTCATCTGCAAACTTACTGAGAGTGCACTTAAGTCCCTCACCCAAATTATCAATAAAAATATTAAAGAAAGTGAGCACCAATACCAACCCCTGGGGGATACCACACATGACTGGTTGCCAACTGTATTAACTCCATAAAAGATACACCCTCATGCCCCCAAAATAGCTACCACCAATGTTACCGATGATGCTTATAATATCTCTGAATGTCCGTCAATCCATGGTGCAGCTACCACACGCAAATAATACTGGGGACAGGGAGCTCACAGGCTTGTATGCACAAGACTGTAATACTACTAGTTGGACAAATCTCTCTTGCCTCCAAGCCCATTTCAAACACACTACACCATTACCTTTACTATTTAATACAATTTGAAATAAGACCTCCTGGTCCTCCTTTGTCACTTTACATAGGTAGATGCCCACTAATAACCATGATGAAAATAAACCAGGTAAAATATAAACCTGTAGCACCTCCATTTTGTCTTAACTAATTGTTCTTTTCAACTTTCTTATTTGGTAGGTAAACTGTGTTTTTTCCCAGTTATTTTCCTTTTCAGGATTCTTTAACTTGAGCAGAAAACCAAATTTGCAAAATGATATATAAGTTTATAGCCCTAAAAATGGTTTTACTATTAATAGTGACGATTATTTTTGTTTTCTGGTGGTGTTTTTTTTTGTTTGTTTGTTTGTTTTGTTTTGTTTGTTTGTTTGAGCAAATCATGGCTTCTAATCTTTCTGATACTAGATATAAATAGAAGCTTAGCCATTGTAATGACCAAATATTGACAAGTGCAGCCATTAGCAAAGCCTAAGGCAGAAACAATGATATCTCCAGGGAAATGTACCATCTCATGAAAGTGTGTCCAGCCGCACACACAGAGGTACAGGATGGATATTGACATACTAAAAATTACAGCCATTTGTGCCTGAGTCTTAATGTTTGTGCACCAGTCTAAGTGACAAAGTAGGGGAGCTTGGACTATAACAGCAGCAGTCTGAAAGAGATTCTTGATGAGGGCTTGCCTGAAGAACTGGGCTTGGTGCAATGCTCAGTGCTGCAATGGAACAGTTGTTCTTCCTTCCACACAGATTGTCAAGCTCTTCCAGTGCAACTGCAGATTGCATTTAATACTTATATTTTAAAATGTAAATGTAATTTATTTTAATTTATAAATAATACAATAGCCACTCTTCTCAATCTTGAGTTTCCTTAACACCAGAGAATTATTTTTAAAATTAAAGGACAGCCTTTAATCTTTGAATTCTCCTTTTACCCCCTTCCCTGTTAACAATTCCTTAAATCCCCTAATAAATCAATTACCATTACAAAAGGTCTGGAAATAGTATGTGGTTTGATCATCTCCATTCTCATTTGAGGTATGCTTTTTTTTTTTTTTTCCTCCTGTCATTTTAGTGGAGAGATTTAACTATTTGATATAAATTTAATATTGAGGCTTGACATAATTTTGTCACTGTCACAGGATTTCAGATTAATGTTTAAAGGACTTCATATGGCCTTATTGTACAAGAAATTGCAAAACACATCCATTTTTGCATACTTCTGCCTCCTCTCAAGAAAATTAATGTTTTCAGCTTCCACTCCCAGTTTTATAATTGTTACACAAATCTGTATTTAGGCAAGTCAATTTATATTTTCTTTGTAGACTTAGAAATATAAAAATCCAGGAGTTTGGCCTGAAATTATGTCCTAAGACCAGACGGTGTTTAATAGTAATTTTTAAATGTTTGGTCCCATTTTCCTCTAACCATTTCTCTTGAGGCTCAGAACCTCTTCCCATCTGTGGTAGTTTTACCTTGCTGAGCATTTGAACTTCATCACAACCAATCTCTCACTCGCCCTTCTCAGAAGAGGAGGAGAAGAAAAATCACAGAATCACAGAATTTCTAGGTTGGAAGAGACCTCAAGATCATCGAGTCCAACCTCTGACCTAACGCTAACAGTCCCCACTAAACCATATCCCTAAGCTCTACATCTAAACGTCTTTTAAAGACTTCCAGGGATGGTGACTCCACCACTTCCCTGGGCAGTCTAATACAATGAAAAGGGCTCAAGGGTTGAGGTAATGACAACCAGATCAATCACTAATTACCATCATGGGCAAAACAGACTCATCATAGGGAAGTTAATTTAATTTATTACCTATTACTAACAAGCTAGAGCAGTAATAATAAATAAATAAATAAATAAATAATAATAATAATAAAAACTAAAAATAAAATAATAAGAAGAGATTGGACTGTGCACTTAGTCACATGGTCTGAACTTTTGGGTAGACCTGTGCGGTGTCCAGAGTTGGATTTGATGATCCTTAAGGGTCCCTTCCAACTCAGGATATTCTATGATTCTATGAAAACAACTTCCCTCTATCCACTCTCTTCTACACCCCTGCCTGGTGCAGGGGAATGGAGGTTATGGTCAGTCTATAGCACTTTGTCTCTGCCACTCCTTATTGATCTCTCTCTGTCCCTGCTCCATTGTGGGGTGCCTTCCATGGGATGCAGTCCTTCCCAAACTGAGCCTGTGTTGGTTTCTCACAGGCAGCAGCTCTTCAAGAACTGCTCCCACATGGCTCCATACCATGGGGTCCATTCGTCAGGAGAAAACTTCTCCAACACGAGTCCCCCACAGGCAGCAGCCCCCCCAGACCCCCTGCTCCTGCGTCGGCTCCTCTCCCCAGGCTGCAGCTGTGGCCCGGGGGCCCTCCATGGGCCTCAGCCTCCTCCAGGCCACATCCACCTGCTCCACCGTGGGCTCCTCCACAGGGTGCAGCATGGAGATCTGCTCCATGGGCTGCAGGGGGACAGCCTGCCCCACTAGGGGCCTCTCCACAGGCCAATGGGGAACTTCTGCAAGCCTGTTTTTCACTGCTCACTCTCCTAGCTACTGTTTTTTAGCATTTATTATTTTTCCCCTTTCTTAAATCTGCAGTCACAGAGATGCAAACATCACTTATTGCCTCAGCTCTAGGCAGCTGAGCTCCCTTTGTAGCCACCTGAAACTGGCCTTTATCTAACATGGGGCAGCTTCTGTATTCTTCTCACAGAAGAGGCCACCCCTGCAACCCCATTACCAAAATCTTGCCACGTAAACCCAATACCATGAGGTTATTTGTATTGCTAATTTAAAGGGTTAAGAGGGCAATTGCTGCAGATTCAAATAGTATCCATTGGTGGAATTTAGATCATTAATAATTTACAAGAAATGTAATCCGAATACTCTATAGCTAAATTAGATGGTAAATTGTTAAGAATTGTTCTTTTATTATATAAGAATTCAAAGTTTAGTTGTGACTACATAGAACCATAAGGTAATATTCATTACATTAGTTATATAAATCAAAGGTCATTTATAAATTCTGTACACCTTAAAATTCTCATTTCTCTTCCATAATTTTTAATGCTTAATATCATAAGTATCTGTAAAATTACTTTTTGCTTATGTAGATGATAAGGTCTGTTCCCCGAGGACCTAAAACTGAATTATTCAGTGTTCTCTGACAACACTCAAGACAAATTAAATAATATCAAATGAATCCTGATGAAATCCTGATGACTTCCTCCTTTTATTCACATTTTAAAATAACAAGCCCTGACAAAAAAAAAAAAAAAAAAAAAAAAAAAAAGGCATTACCATCTCATATGGCCCAATTAAGAGAACTAAAGACTTGAGGCCATATTATTTGCTATGGCAATTTTGTATTGAATTATATTGTAATGATCTGCCTGAAATTTGGCTGCATTCCCAGCCTTAAAAGACATGCAAAGGGATTGGATAGTCTGAGAAACAAAAACGAATTTGGCATTAAAATATATATATATGTTTCTGAAATAAATGGTTAATAGCAAAAATTGGAGCAGGTCTGGGAGGGTGCTGTTGCACTTGTCATGCAGAATAATTAAAGTAGGCATTTTTGCCCTATTAATCTGCAAATTAAGCTTAGCGACAGATCTGGTATAAGAATGCTCACTCTTTCCAAAAGTGAAACACGGTATTAAAAATAATAACAAGAATAAAATGCATCTAAAAGCTTTTCTGTAGAAGAAGAAAAGCCTAGCTTTTACTATGCAGTTAATGAGTTGATGAAGAATTTACAGTTAAGCCTATTAAACATAAAAAAATTACTCTTTTCCCAAAAGACAATGCCTTTCATTCCTTTTAGGCTTGAATCAAAAACTGAAAAGATCCACACAAATAAATTCTCTGTACTTCCAGTTAAACAAATGCTCGTAGACATGCAACTGTAAGCAGTGTCACTGTAATAGCAGAATCTATAGGAAGGTTATAAAGTAGTAATAAAGAACAGATAGATGTTACATTTGTGTTACTGACATGAATTGATCAGAATTAACATATTACTAGAAAGTCTTGTCAACAACATACTTGTCTTCATACCAGATGATTAATCACAGAGTTAAATACTAGTCCTTTTTATCAATTCAATGCTTTATAAATATTCATCCATGGAAACAGTAAGGAAAGTAATGCATTTCACTTTTTTCCTTTTGTGCTTTAGACAATTTGAATCAAAATGCAATTCCACTCATGTCACTAAAAGTTTTCTTTTTCTTTTTTTTTTCTTTTCTTCTTTTATCCCCCCCCACCCCACCACCCCCCCACATACACACATTACAATCATAAAGGAAAAAAGATATGGATATTTGCTCATGTCACTGTCATTCATACATCTTAGCAATTTCTAGTAAAATGCCAGTGTAACTCTAGTTTTAGAGAATTTTTACTTAAGTGAATGTGAATTGGCATTATAAAACCTTATTACAGATATCAGACATTGTGATTATGTACATGACATAAATTAATTCTGTCAGAGAGAAAAGCTAAAAGAGCAAAGTGTATGTCATTCTTTTTTATTTTATTTTTTTCTAAATGACTAAAGGAGATGCTGCCTTCAACAGTGATTCTATTCTTTTTAGTAGTTTCTTACTTAAAATGCTCATCTACTTGATGTTGGCAACAGATGTTATTATTTATTATTTTTCTTCATTCAGACATCTTCCTGTAAGTACTTACTTACACAGTAAGTACTGTATAAGATCATAAATAAAGTTTTCTGCACATAATTTACAACCTAGAATGGCAAAACACAAATAAAGAGAGAAAAGAAAGGATGCAGCAGAAATACAGCAGAAAGAATAAATTCCCATTCAAATACCCTGCTAGACAGATGTCTCTGTGAAACAAACACTAGATTTCTTTCCTTTCATGTCCGATGTAAAATGATTACAAAGGTTACTGCTACTTTTGTTTTGTTTTGTTTCGAATTCTGAGACAAACTTCTATCTATAAGTAGCAGGGTCAGTATCCATGTAGACGGTCACATCCAGGGAGTTCTCAACAGTGCAATGTCCAACGAAGCGCAAAATCAATGAAGACTGGTATCCCCCAATCCCATCTTTATTGGGAATGGTATTGTTTAATATCTTTGTTAAAGACATAGTGAGATTGAGTGCACCCTCAGCAAGTTTGCTGATGACACCAAGCTGAGTAGTGCAGTTGATATGATAAAAGGAAGGGACGATATCCAGAAGGACAAGCTTAACAAGTTGGCCCACAAGAATCTCATGAAAGTCAACAAAGCCAAGTTTGCTAAACCTGGGTCTGGGTTACCCCTGGAATCACTACAGACTGATTGATTGAAAGCAGCCATGCTCTCAGGCAGGACTTGGTGATATAGGTGGATGAAAATATTGGACATGATCTGGCAGCGTGTACCTGCAATCCAGAAAGCAAACTGTATCCTGGGCTGCATAAAAAGTGGCCAGCAGGTTGAGGGATGTGATTCTTCCCCATTATTCCTCTCTCTTGAGACCCCACCTGTACTGCATTCAGCTATGGAATCCCCAGCACTAGAATGATTAGGATGTTTGAGACTGTCCAGAGGAGAGTCACAACAATGATCAGAGTGCTGGAACACCTCTCCTATGAAGAAAGGCTGAGAAAACTGGGGATGTTTAGCCTAGAGAAGACAAGACTCTGAGGAGACTTTATAGCAGCCTTTCAACACATGAAGGGGGCTTATAAAAAAAGATGGAGAGACCTAGGACCATAGGACAATGGTTTTAAAACAGGTTTTACTAGGGCCTGTAGTGATAGGACCGGTTTTAAACTGGAAAAAAAAAAAAAAAAAAAAAAAAAAAGTAGATTTAGATTAGATATTAGGAAGGAATCATTCACAATGGACATGGTGAGGCACTGGAACAGATCGCGCAAAGAAATTGTATCTGTTCCTCCCTAGAAGTGTACAAGGTTAAGTTGGATGATGGATTTGGGCAACCTGGTCTAGTGGAAGGTGTCCCTGCCCATGACAAGGGAGTTGGTAATATATGTAGATTATCTTTAAAGGTTCCTTCCAACCTAAGATATTCTATTATTCTATGATGATTCTATAATTCCATGAGTTAGAATGTCAAATTAAAAAATGTTTTTCACAGTTATAAGAAATTCTGTAAGATAAAAGGAAATTTGCAATCAATGAGTTGTGCTAATTTTTGCACTCACATAAATTCTGTATGGGTAAAGTCAGTTTAAGACATCATAGAACTTTTTAATTTAAGATGCCAATAATAGAAGTCATGGAAATGTGAAGAAGGCTGCTTAGAATATTAATTTAATGGAAAAATTAGACTAAAATTTCTTTACAATAACCATCCCACAGATAGCCTGTAGCCATATGATTCCTTCTTTTCTTTTTTTTTTTTTTTCTTCTTTTTGTTTTTTTTTTTTTTTCCCATCAACTTATGAGATCCATAAAGGGCAACCTTTGTTTAATAGCAACATCTGACATTTATTGCTGTACCTCAGTTAGACAGTGTCCCTTTCAATTTATGAAGTCATAAGCTCATTATGTCTCTTTTCAGAAGAACAATGTATGGTAACTGAGTTTGTTTTTCAGATATCAAAGCAACGTTTAAGCCACATCAAAGAAGCTGCACAGTGACTGGCACAGGGGATTTCATGTAGTAAACAGACTTTTTGGTATAGCATATCTGAGTTTGACAAGACTGAAGAATAAAATACTGTCTGCAAAATAAATCCAAGTGATAAAAGGACATAATCAAAGCTTTTCATAAAGGCTAAGAAACCAACTGCCATATTGATTACACTAGTGTCTGTTGGAGTCAATCGTATCTAAACTATGGAACTCTGGATGGCCCCTCAATCAGACAGATAAATCTTGACTTGGGTTTTCATCAGAGAATTGGTTCAAAGTAACATTTCATCTAGTGTTTCAATACAATATTGAAAGTTCCAGGCATTCAGAAGTTACGAGCAAAGCTTAAAAATCTCAAAACTTCCTTAAAAAGTCATAGTACTTTATATCTTCTGCATTTGATTTACTTAACGACTTTTGCATTTTTAGGGCTTATTCATATATTGTTTTCAGTAATTTCATGGAAGGAATATCTTCTCCAAATTAATTTTTATTTAAGGTTTTTAAGGATTCTTGCAGTAAATATTAAGAATTGACAATACTAAAAGGAAAATTAAACAGTGCAGGAAGATAACTAAATTCTGGTTTAGTTGTAAGGAAGGGTATCCTAGATTTACACACAAACATAAATATATAACAAGTTGCCAAGTTTCTACACTGTTTTCCTAATCCCTTTTTTTTTTTTTTTTTCTCCCCAGTATGATCAAGAATAGTTCATTATCCCGTATAAAGTAGGTTATTAGAATCATAGAATCATTCAGGTTGGAAGAAACCTCTGAGATCATTGAGTCCAATCTTTAACCTAGTACTAAAATCCACCAGTAAACCATGCTACTAAGCACCATATCTACACATTTTACTACTTGAAGACCTCCAGGGATGGTGACTCATCCACTCAACACTTCCCTGAGCAACATATTCCAATGCTGTACAACCCTTTCAGTAAAGAAATTTCTCCTAATATCCAACCTTCCTTGGAGCAACTTGAGGCTATTTCCCTCCATCATCACTTGATGATGGGGAGAAGAACCTGATACCCATGTCTCTATAGCCGTCTTTAACAAAGAAGAAATGGGTTACAAGATTGTAATCAACCAGTTTACTTTACTAAGTACAATGACAGAAGGTAAAGTAAGAAAGAAAATTTGCCTATTAAACATTCATACTAGTCTACCATGTGTCAAAAGAAATCCTGTAAGTTTCACAGAAAAGACAGTATAGAAGGAAATGATTTGGGAAAAAAAAAAAAAAAAAAAAGATATGCAACATTTATATATAACATTTATTATTTCACTGAGGAACAACCACGAACTCCCAGATCCCTTAATATTTGGAACAGGCCTACTAGCAGATTATTGGATATATATCTTCCTTATTTCTTCATCCTAAAGCAAACTCAACAAAAATACAAGATTATCTTGTAAAATTGTGAATGAGATGATCAGTGTTTGCTAATTCCTTAATGACTCTTACCCTAAATATTTGGGACTGGATGTATACATTATTTAATTTATTTTTTTGTCTATCTGTGAAATACCTTAGATTTAGAGTATGTACCCGTCATATATTCATTTTGCTGCAGAGGTTCTGTGATGCCTCCTGTTAAAGGCTATGCAGTATACTGTGAAAACAATTACTATCAGTGACTATTCAAAAAGTATTTGAATATTTTCCTAATGTTTATCGATGCAATTTATGTACTAGCAGCTTTTTTTCTCTCTACCCTCTAACAAAAATGTGTTTAACTTAGGAAAGTCTGGTGACCTCCCTTTCACACAGCTGTTGCTTCTTTGCTGTCAGGTACATAAATTACTGATTATCATGTGGTCTGGAAAACATTTGGGAAATATTTTATGGAAGATCATAACATCAACCAAGAGAAGTCGTGAAGCAGAGTTTTATCCAGTAGCCTTTCTCCCAGCAGCACTTGAAAGAAATTATTAAGACATGGGTCTTAGTATGTATATAACCTTTATAAGCTGACACAATTCCTACTGATCCTACAAGTACCAACAATCGTCTTAAGAGATGGCCTTTTATTTTGCTTCAAGGCAACTTGGACTAGTAATGCAGCACCTATTTGACTACTTTGAATCTGAAGATCCTCCCATCTTACTGTGTGAAATGATAAGCAGATTCAATCTTTTTCTTTCATTCTTTTTTTTTCTTTTTTTTTTTTTAATTAGTAATATCATATGGTATTTTAACAGCACACAGTAAGGACTCAAGTTCAAGAAACAAAACTCTCAAAAGTGCTAACACTTTCAAATCTACCACCATTGTACTTCAAAGACAAACTATCAAGAAAGATTCATTAAAATTGTGATAGTGATAGGCTAATCTCACATCGTTCAGATTTATATCTGATCTAGAACATTAAAAGGAAAACACCTAATATTTGATTCAAGATTCAGACCCTTATCTCAGATGAGAAAACTTCTGTATGGATATCAGATTACTCAACTGTGTATATACTGAGTATACATTACTTGGGCTTCTATTCAGGTACCCTAGGCTTTTTGTTTTTGAATTTAGTTTTTGTTTTTGTTTGTCTTTGCCAAAGAGTTGTCTTGCCACTATTTCTGTCCTCTGCTCCTCAGCTATGTGGTGCTAGGTGACGTCACCTCAGAGGCTGGCTTGACTATGTGAGATTTAGGAAGCCAAAATACAGAGGACAAAATTTTTAAAAGGCATGTTTGTGTCTGTTTCTGTTATTATGCATTAGTAGCATAAAACTTTTATACTGAGTTCATGTAAGACACTGAAAAAACATCTCCAGCACCTGAAAAGTATCTCTGTGACTGACAGTTGCCCTGCACTGGACACTGGACAGTCTACACAGCAGCTGAAGACAAAAATGAACTATAGGACGTGTCTTTTCACCAGACCCAGAACAACAGTTCTCAGGTTCCCTACAGGGCTATGATAGGAACGGAGTGTTGGTTGACCTCATTAATTTCTTCAACCAAAGGGATAGGACCAAATATTACCCTGTCTGTGTGCCTACATTGGTGATATAAAGGAAACCAACATGCCTGCCTCTTTCAGAGCACGTCTGCAGTGAAATGTTTGACTACCATCCATGTAGTCTTTACCTTATCTAGCTTCAACATACTTAGCTTGAGTACACATTACGAAGCCGGAGAAGGATTATTGAGCTATGAAAATCCCAGGACAACTTGAGTAGCACCTGTTGAATCACCAGGAGTTCCTACCCTCTGTATTAAAGCTAGCTGTCAATAATGTGTCAAAAGAGCTGCTGTCTTTGCCTGGATCCTGCTATGAATGTCACACAGGACAGGTGTTAGGCAGATGTGAATGTGATCACAGCATGTCCCAGCATGTATATCTTTCTAAGTGATCTGGGACACACCAATCTTCAGCAGTAGACCTTGTTCTGCACAGCTTCTGCCTTCAGCCACTGCTGCTGCAACAGGCATGGAGGAGGCTCTATAATAGCTTTCTCAACCAGCTTATTCTGAATTATCTTAGCAAGTGTATTTATTTTTACAAAAAGTATATAATTTCACATTGCTTCCTTCACAGAACCATCACTTTTAATTTAATTTCAAAGGTTTATGCTTGCTTACTTGATATAATTTTACAAGAAATGTGAGGTGTATTCTTGTTCAGTATTTCTGCATTTTCTTGTAATGACCTCTGACAAATGAAATCAATGTGGATAAATGTTCTTTTTTTTCTTTTTTTTCTTTTTTTTCTTTTTTTTTTTTTTTCCAGAATTTGAAAAGAAATTGAAGTTAAAATGAAAGTTTTTGTTCACCAACAATTCCAATTTATAGGGCATCTCATGCTGAGACAATATTTGAATGTTCATCAAGCACAACAAGATCAGCACTTCTACAGTAACATTATCATCAGATAATTATGACTTACTGTGAGCAGACAGGGTACAAAATATTGCCCACGTGTGTCTGGCAGACATCATTACTGTTTTGTTTAGTATGTTACTTTAAGTAATATATAGTGAGGAATACAGCATGAAGTGGCTCTGGAAGTTTGGAAGTGACTGTGTGTATAAACTGCAACATTTGCACTGGTATAGACAGATTTTTATAGGCAGATTTTTGTAGAGCTGTGGCACTGGGGTTCACTTTAGTGTATACTTGACATTAAGTAACTTCATATATTTTTAATTAGTGCATTTTGTTTTAATTTAGATGCCTTAAATCAATCATAGAAATATATTTAAATATATTTAAATATATTTAAATATTTATATATTAAATATAATATATTATTAAATATAATTTATATATTAAATGTATTTTTATATATAGATATATATAAATATATTCATATATTTATATATAACAAAAACATTCTATATTTTATCCATGAGCAAATCTAAGAATCTAACTTGACCTTAGTGGTAACTCCCCAAATACAAATTCCAGAACAGAAACTACCACCTCATTTTGTCTTGTTGATAAATCATATAATCAGGGAATGACAGAGTGATTGAAGTTACAAGGGACTTCTGGAGATCATCTGGTTCAATCTCCCGGCTCAAGCAGTATATTTTGCACTGTTATAGTACCAGTCACTTAAAAGTGCTCAAAATTGGTTTTGTTTGTCTGTTTCTCAAGCTTAATTATGTATTTATTTATCCATTGCACCTGCCATTCTGGAGTCAGTGGAAAAAAAGGTTAAAATACCAACATGCACTGTAACAGTCAACATTCTTAAGAAGTTAATCCTATGCTGCATGATTACATCATTATAAGAAATGAGAAAAAAATTAGAAAAAAATAAAATAAAATCTGAGACATTCATTCTGTATTTAATGCATTGATTAGTATCTATCTTTTTAGTTAGAATTTCCAAGTATGTTCATAGCAGAAGTACAGATGAGCAACATTATCTGACCCATCTGAACAGAACACAGACTACAGGTGGGGTAACCAATATGGATGCTGGATTCCAAGCATGTGATATGTTAAGGAAAGAAACAGTTCTGTCATAGAGATTTTCCTTCTTCTCTTCCCTGAAAAGGTCAGTAATGGCAGGTGGGCCTCCAATTGCATAGTCTATTTCCCCCCTTGCCCTTTTCAGAGGCAGAATCCATGCAAAACTTCTAAAATACCACATAAGCCTGAAGAATGGGTTAGAATAGATTTGGAAGAAAGTGCTGGTTATCAAAGTCTTTCAAGTGAAACATCATTGTGAGACAAACACTATTATAAAAATCTTTGCAGTTGAGAAGTTTACTTTCTCTTTCTAATCCACAGTGGACTTTCCTTTTAAACATATGTCAGACTCTCAGCTTGTGCAAGTCACCACAGAACCAGTCAGAAAAGTAAGATTTATTTCTATTTTTCCTTTTATTTTGGTTATATACCATTATTTTTTACAAACAGACCTTTTTAATTTTAAATGAATGTTGATGATGGATGGACAGGAGAAGCAGGAAAAGTTCAACAGGAATAAAATGGCATATCGGTATATTGTTTAACTTTTTATAAAACAAGAATGGAAAGTAAAAAATGTAAGTTAAGTCTAAGAGGGGTGTTCTGAAGTTGCAAATGTCACAAAGTTTCTACTGTACATTTAGATTTTGCCCCAAGGCAAGTAGTTATCTTGAGAATATTTTCAACTAACGGTTCAAGTAGCATGTAGAGATTTTTTTACTACTATAAAGTGAAAATGTGCACAAGTTAAGCTTGTTGTCAGAAAGGTGTTTTTTTTCCACACCTCTTATAAGGTATCCATTCATTAGCAGTAAGGCCAAAAAAATAAAAAATGGAAGGATGGATAAAGATGAAAAAAAAAATAAAAGAAAGAAAGAAAGGAAAGGTCATTTAAAGGAACTAGGTAGACAGAGAATCCAAGCCATACTGCTGTGCAGATCACATGGTTTGATATTTTTTCCTAAAATCCAGAATTCTGGATTTCCTCTTTTACTTCTGCTCTTATTAATAATTAGAGTTTTATTTATATTTATACATAAATATATATAACCAATTTTAACAGGGATAAAAGAATTTAAATCAACTGCAGTGGAGGATTTTACCCACCCATAACATCACCTATTCTGTCAAAGACAGATAGCTCTTAGCACTTCAGACAAGATGCCACATATCTGACTTCATTTTAGTCATAAACTGGAAGGTACACGTTAGGCTAGCAATATCCAGATAATCTTTCTAAAAATATAATTAAAATTAGTGTCATTGAGCTAGCAAGAAATTCAAATTTAACTGGCAATGGAGCTATCTAAATGTCACAACTGTTCAGAGCATCAAGATCAGTGCATCAAGATTGCATATAACATGTTTTCAATATGCATACAAAACTGATGAGATTGGAAGCAAGACAGGAATGAAGAAAGCATTGATAAAAAGCTGTAAAACATTTTAAAGAACTTATCTCCCCCAGATAAAAGAAAGAAGGTAAAGAAGGAGAACGTTAAAATAGGCAGATCCAAAGAAAACCATTTTAGTTGTTATACACAGTTATGGTCTGAAGAGGCAGAGAAAAACAAAATATGAATTAGCTGGCTTTGACAAAGTCAAGGTTTTCTAAGTGCAACCAAAGGCTTCCTATTTTCACCATTGACAACATTGATTTCTTTATCAAACAGACATATCACTTGTGAAAATCTTTCTGCTTTCATCTCTTTGAAGTTACTATATGTAAATGATGTGCTTCTGTTCCATAATAACCTAAAATAATAATTGACCTTCATTTTTTGTCTATATTATCAAAAAACTAGCTCCAACTTGTACACTGCTTTCTGTTTTCTGATACCTATCTCATATATAAACATATACAGTTACTTTGCATGTGTGACAGACTACAAATTTTCATGATGACTCATAGGCTAAAAATCAAAATGGCACAAAGATTTCTCTTCACAAAGTTATGACTGATTATTTATCATCACTGCTTTAGATATTGTAAAATAACCAAACAATGCTTCCATTTTCATATTGTTTCTCCTCTTTAAATTTATTTCTCTGGTTCAATTTCCATATTTTCAATATCATTTTTGGAAAACGTTGTGTTTACAGAATGTATACATCTCCCATTCTTACCTCACTTAATTTATCCCAGTGAATTCATGTCTACCTGATGCTGCTAACATAGTAACTGGAACTACGGCATTTGTCACATAAATGTTGAACTAAGAATTATGGCCTAACTTCTGATGTCCAGTCTATTTTAATTACCATCACCTGTCTTTTTGAGTGTTTTCTGTGCTCCAGGAAATGTCCACTTTCTTTTGCTAATTAAGTTTTTATTGCTACCCACCAGCTCTGCACACCTACTAGGGCAAGTTCCTCACTTCTTAGTCTAGGATTACGTCTGCAAATATACCTAATTCCAGCAAGGATAAATCCTGAAGGGTTGTTTTTTTTTTGAATTGCTTTATGCCTAAATGAGTTATGTCGTATCGTCACTAACAGTACATGGAGTGACACATTACTCCAAAACCTAATATAACTCTTGGATTTTAATGAAAATTATTTTTTTCTTATTTCTTTCTTATTAAACTAGTGAGAAACTTTTTTTTTTTTAATTTTCAAAAGAAAATTAATGATATTTTCATAAGCCTATGAAAAGTTGACGGTCCTTTTAAATGGACATTTACTGTCAAGCAGATGTTCCATATACCACTATTCCTCAATTTTTAAAGGTAGTTATGAGTCTGAAACTGATTCATTTAATATATCTGTTTTGTTCGATTGATTGTTTGTTTGTTTTTCATGCGTAATGTCATTTGATGATACAATATTTATTTTCCTGATGTCAAACAAAATAATTCCTATGACATCAGTGGTCCACTTGCCATGGTCCACACTGATTCTACTCAAGCATTTCATATGGAACACCACAAAAGTTAGGCACTTTATTATCTGAGGTACTTTATTTTCTCTGAAAGACAGCCTGAGCTGTATATGGAAAAAGCAGAGCAAGCACACTATTAAATTATATACTACTACTGCATCAAACATCCATTGCCTGACTTTAAATACTAAATATAACTTGTCCAGCAGTTTTGTACCAGTTAAAGGCTCATTAAAAGGACAAGGGTGACTGCAAGAGAAAGGCAAGGTTTAAAACAGAACACTTTTTGCCTGTCAAGTTGTGTTAAATACTTTGTATGATTGATAAAGGGGCAGCTTTTATCATTTGCAGTTGTAAGACAGGGTTTTTAGCACAAGGTGTTATAAAAGGGTTCCAGTTGCTCTTTGCTACTATGAGTTAGGTCTAATAATGTCCTTTCACACAGAGGCTCTGTCACTCATAGACAATCAACAATTGGGTACAACAATTACACAACTTAAGAATAGTGCAGGGGCCTCCCCACATTGAAGGTCAAAGCAGTAACAACTGAAAAAGAGAGATTTGAATAGACAAGGGTACACTGCTGTGGAAACCCAAAGTTTCTCTCTTTTGGATTTTGCCACTGAGAGGATGTATAGAAACTCTGTTACCACAGGAAAAGGCAACATAGGAATTCGGAAACAGCTTTCCAACAAAGTAAAAATTCTTAAAATGATCTATTTGTACCATGCCATGGGTTTGGACATTCCCTGTGACCAGGAATTATGTTTCTCCCAAGACCTAACAGTTTTATAAAATCCTCAATAAACAATAGCAACAAAAAAGGACCAGAGTTAATGGGAAGAATAGAAACCAAAACCAACAAAACAACAACAATAATAATAATAATAAATAACTATTCTACCAGAATGTACTTTACAAGTTATCAAGTTATCACTTTAACTTTCTTTTGAGTCAGTGACCCTCAGACTTTTGACCAATCTGGCTAGAGTTTATAATTCAGAAAAAGTGAAGAGGAGTTGTGTAATTTATAATTGATCACATCTTCAAAATATGAAGCTGTCAGGGCTATGAAAATACCTTACACATGCAAGGTAAGATCCAGAGAACAAGACTAGTTTATTGTGTGCTACAGTTACACACTATATGAAAAACTATTAAAATTAACTGGTTCATGTACTTTAAAGGCATGAGACCACTCTGTCAATTCAACTGAAACTCCTGAATACAATTTCATACAATTTCATTTTTTCTCTAGAATTGGTCTTCTCTGATCTGTTCACAGTTCCGTAATATAATACCAAATTACGATGCATTTTTTATCAAGACATCCTTTGGTGAGTCCAAAATGTTTACTTTAAATGGCATCCATTTCTTTTTAACAATAATAAAAAATAGGCAATAAGTTCAAATTCACAGCTTTCAGATGCCTAAAGTCTGGTGAATAATTCACCTTTTAGTGGCACTCAATTATTTTTTCTGATTTTTTCTGTGAGCCCTGAAATCTAGCTCGGACTAGATTCTAAGTCCCTTAGCTGTCTGGAGTGGAACCCACACCCTCAATCAGGAGAGAAGGGCTGGATTGCCTTTTACCAGCAATGCTAACCATCATTGGTACTGTTACAGTCTTAAAATAATTCAAAAGATTCCCCTCTCAGTTTTCTACAATTTCTGATTTGCGTAACTACGTAGCTAGTTTCTAACAAACTATCTCTGGGTGCTTTTATCTACATAATGTGTGTATAACTGTGTATGCCAGTACACCAAGCCTGGCAACCAGTCAGTGTGTAACCTGACTATGTACAGAGTGCCCAGAAGGAGCTTGATTCCTCAGTGAATGACCTCAGAGATCAAATCCAGGACCATATCCTGACTTTCAGTAGAACAAAGAATTGTCAGGCTCTTTTTTCTTTATTATACAGATATTCAGCAGTTTGTTACATTAGACAAATCTCTCAACTCTTTGAAATGGCTTGATTGTTTTTCATTTCAGTGGAAAGAAAATGTAAGGCAATATCTATTTATTTTTGTGTGGTTGTTGGTTTTAGTTATTTAACATATTCTGCTTTGCAGATCTTGATAGCTTGAATATAAATAAGTAATAAAAATCATCAGATGAATACAGAGCCTTACCATATAACAGTTTATTGCATACATTTATTAACCTTCCAGTTATTTTTTCTAAGGAAACAGTGCCTCTCATACTGCCTCAGAAAATTCTTATTACTGTGCTACAAATCTCCAAAATTTTGTATATAATTCTTTTTTAATATTGTGAACTGTTATGTTTCATACAATACTAGTTCACAATATATTTTAATAACTTTTTGCACTGGTCTTTCTTCATTTATTCTAGTATTGTTGCACTCTGCATGTTGTCTATTCAACATTACAGATGGTCATATGACATGGGGATAAATGGCAATAATAGGGGAAACAGAGAGTGACAAAATCACCACATATAAATCTCTTAATTGTGGTTAAATACTTACTGTCCATGCCAATTTCTCTGTTTCATTCTTGTCCTATACAGCTCAATATTTTTCCTCACATGTAACTATTATATTTGTTTTTATCTTCAGTATTGATGAAAAAGTCTGCTAAGAAAGGGTGCTTCAACCATTTAGATAGTAAAAACTTGGTTCTGCTTAAATTAATAAATATTTATTTTGCTTTCCTGACCTTATGAATTCTGATGAGATCAGTGGGGTCACATTATCTGTCAGTGATGGCTGTGCTGTGCTGGTAACCAGGTGGACTGCAGCACACCAGGACTTACAGTTACTGGGGTGATACACAGGCAATGTGATGGTCCTAAAGACAATGGCAGTGCTGCCACTGCACAGTGCTCTCTCTTTCTTAAGTGAAACAACAATCCTTCAGAGATAGGGAAGGCACAATGGCTGGACTCTATGTCTGTTGGCATTCTCTTCTCACTTAATTCTGAAATTATTTTGAAAGAAAATAACAAGGTATGTGGCATGACATCTCACTTTTACTTGCCTATGCTATGCCCTATTTTCTTTTCAGTCATTTGACAGATAAAAAAATATTGCTTAGACTCCAGAATGGATCAGATAAACTGTACAGGGTATAAGGAAATGGAATAAGGAATAATGAAATATTTGATGAATGAAATAAGGAATTCTGGAAATTAGATGAATTAACAATAGCATTAGCTACTGTTTAATTCCCATCTCATGAGATAAATGTATCATATTTTCATATTAATCTGGAACAATTAGATATCATCATGGAAATGTCATAGATTCTTTGCATTCTGAGGTGACAATTCACAGACCAAAAAAAAAAAAAGTCTTCTGATAGTTTTTACTAAAACTTGGTCACATGGTATAATGAAATGTTCGTCAATTAATACAAGAAAGAGAGAACTTGCTTTCTCATGAAATGCAATCAGGAATCAGGGTGTGGGAAATCCTCATTATACTTTGACAGCTTGTTTTGTATCAAATGTAATTATTTGCTATTAAAAATGTTAAGCAAAGACTTAGGATATTCTATCATTCCTAGCCAGACAATTTTATATTACAGGGTGAAAGAGGGGATAAAAGCTTCCAGGCATAGCTAGCATTATAGAAAGTGAGGTGAAAATCAGAGATCCTGTAGTAGACAGCCAATTAAAATTTATCATAATTCTGTGTACCCTGCCACACACTCATTGCTTACAGGATTATTTTCTTTTCACTTTTGTTTCAAAAACTAATTTATGTTTAAATGACAGACTTTTTCTCCTTCCTATAAAATACGGAAACACTGAAGAAAACCTGTGTGAAGGCCAGAAATGGAACCTTGTTGACTAAGTGGCCCTTTATCCTCAGATCTGGATTTGTTTTAAACTCACAGTTCCAAAGCAAAAGTGAGGTCAAAAAGACCACCCCTCATCTGCATCCCAGTGTGGAGAACAGTCAGACGTCTTAGCATCATGGGTAAGTACTGGCCTGGAGCAAAGGGGAGTTGAGCAACTTGTTCTTGCTTATCTCTTATACAAACTTTGTGGATGGAGGTCCACAAGCTTGTTGTGAGAGGCTGCTGGAGAGGTGTTGGCAGATGGCCCTGTTTGGCAGCAGCAAAGAATCTTAAGGGCCACAGTGCCTGTGTGAAACATTTTGCTTCATTATGTGCAAAATTAATATTAAAGTTAACACCTCTGAATATAGTGAGCTTAATGAAGTACATGCTAAACATATACTACAGTGCTCGCCTCTCCACCTAAATCATGCTAAATATCACATCAAGGAAGGAACAGATAAAATTAGGATATAAAGGAGTGTTATGAGTTAGTAAGAAGAAAACAAAAAAGTTTAAAAGATGTTAACGTGAGGAAAAAAAGAAGAGCTGAGGGAGAGAAAGAAGAAAGTAGAAACCTAGAAGAGGCAATAAAGAGGTTTGCTCCTTCTCTTCCACCAAACAAGATGCCTTCTTGTTAAGCCCTACACCTTCACCCTTTGGTGAGGAATACCCGGGATCGCATTTTGCTAGCACTATTATATATTAGCACCGTCGCAGTAAGTGTATTTATCAATGGAAATTCTGAATCTTATATCTGTCACCTTATTAAATATATTCAACTTTGTAGAACTGTCCCTGAAAGTCTTTGTTAGGGCTCTGAAACAGATAAATGTTTGACTCTGATAAGTTCCCTTTAATGTGATACCCTCTCTGTTTCTGATGCATGGTTGAAAGACTCCATAAGGAAAGATTTCTGCACCTTAAACTCCTCCCTGCTGAGATCACTCAGCAGGCAGGCCACTGTGCTGGCTCCTCACCTGCACCCTCTGAAGGAAAACTCACCCCTTCCGTTGTCAAGGCAGTCAGAGGAGCTGATAGGGAACAAGCACATGCCCTGTTCTGTGCAGCTGCCAGCTGGGTCCTCTGTGTGCCCGGGAGAAAGTTAAAACCTGGAGTCACCCAACTTTCCCCTAGTGGCCAGATCCTAGAACTGAGATTCATTCGTTCCAGCTAGGTTTCTTAACTAGTAAGAATATGGCACACTATTGTAATCTCAGAGTTCATAAACTAAATGCAATCAAATCTGTAGAGATAAATTGTTACAAAACAATTGTTACAAAATCTTGAAGCAATTTCTGTGTGTAACACTGTAAACAAACATTACTCAAAACGAACTCTCTATCTTTCTCTCCCTCTTTCTCTTTCTCTCCCCCTTCTCTATCCCATTTTCTCCACTGTCAAATACAGTGGAAATTACATCCAAAAATTCATGAATCTAACACCGAGGTACAATTAAATAATATATATATATATTATGATAAATTATGAAAAACTATCTTTCTCCCTTTTACTGATATATATTACAATTTTGTTTTCTATCACAGGATCAAATAATATATAGTGGCCTTACATATGATTTGATAAAAAGTATAGTAATAGCATATTCAATGCAAATGTCAACATTTCTATTATCTAGTTTGTGATAGATGAAATAAGTCAGCTTATACTCTGCATGTTCAGCATGGGAGAAATTCTGATCCTGTTTCAGATGTTTTAGACTGACAGCATGATTTCATCAAGAGTGTACAATATTTTTAGTCATTCTTTAGCAAAAAAATGAAATGCACATAGAGACTGGCTTCAGAGCTCTAATTCTCTGTATTTTATTAATTAAAGGCATATTATAAAACAAATTTTATTTATATTCAACTCAACCCTTGGATACATATGCAGGCAGAACTAGAACTAACATGTAAGTGAAATGTGATTGAACTGTGAAAAAAATAGATTAAATGAAACTTCAGTTTTCACGGGAGACAAGAAAATGATAACCTGAGGAAAGGCTGCAGTTTACTCTGAAAGATGTATAGTATGTCACTTTATCACTATAAATCAAGAGAGACTGGAGGGTGTTTTTGTGTAAAAATAACTATTTGCTATTTTAACTTGAAAAAGAATAGGGGTACCAGTAAAACTATTGATTTATGTTCTGTAGCCTTCACACTACTGAGCAGGTGATACTTTTCCCAGAAGAAAATATAAAACTATTTTTTAAAAATCATGGAAAAGGAACGACTGCACTCTTTCCATTCACCTTTACAGGTAGATATCTATCCTGAATCTCCCATTTTGATCATCCAACTGAATGGCCATGTTTCTTTAGTTCAAGTTGCCTAAAAGGTGAGGAACGTGGCATGTGGAAGAGCAAATGGACCTCAAGTGCATGAAGATGTAGGAGAGTAGACAAGAGACATAGCACAATTTTCACTGACTTTATAAAGATTCCCTCAAAAAGTTAACTTTGGTATTCTTGTACTTAGAAGGAGTCACTACATTTGTGAAAACATCAGAAAAATATGGTAAAAGCTTGAGACAGGTGTACTTCGAACCAGAAAGGGATAGAAGTTATCTCTTTTGCTATGTAACTTTGACTTCAGTATTAAGCTTAGGATCTATGGCACAAACTAAAGGATTTAGCAAAGCATTGGTATTTCAAGGCTGTTCTCAGGGTCACAAAAAACAGATTCCCAGTTTCATTTACACTGAACACCCCACATTTCTACCTCTGAAGGAAGCAAAGAAATACTTATAAATGTGAACTGTATAATGAATTAATGTCATTTTTTCTTCAGAGTCTGAAACCCTCAAAGGCTGTCAAACCGTCCCATTCATCATAACTCCTAAAGTTTGTGCAACCCAGTAAAGAATGTGGATAAGGTGAAAGATATCCCATATGTCGAGCTGTCTTAATTTGGCTTTACTAGTTTTGCACAGAGCTAAAGCACATTTTCATCTGTCAATTTTTCAACTTCAAGAGGTGGAAATCTCTAGGAGGGGAACAAGTATATTAACAATTTAGCAAAAGAGATATTCATTTAATATCAACAAAACACTTTCACTCAAATCAAAAAGCTATAAACAAAAATTTAGCACACACTTAAGCACTTTGCTTAATCAGGGTGAAAATAAAGCTTCTACTTTGTAGATAAGAGGAGTAAACCCCTGAGATATTCAGCTTCCTTAACTAATATATTTGGAGCTGCGGGATAGTAAAATGTTGGTTAAAAAGAGACAAGATCATTTAACCTTCTATTTGAAACAAGAAATATATAACTTATAATTGTATGGTGAGATTTTTAAAATTCATAATTTTATCTATGCATTCATACAAAATTTACAAACACTAATGTGTGTCCAGGTGTTGAACCAGTAATATATTATTCTAATTCCATTCAAATTCAAATAAGGTTTGTGCTATACTGTTTGAGAAAACATAATATAGAATGAAATAATATGTATTATATATTCTTTGAAAGGCTTACTAAAAGACTGCTCAATTTTCTGTCCCTGTTGTGGATTTACTTAGCCCAGACTGTTAATACGAGGTGTGGCATTTTAATAATGAAAATACCTGTATATTCAGGCTGAGTATGAAAGTGTCTAATCTCCAATAATAATTTAAAACTAACTTTCAAATATCAAGATAAGGCAGTCATCAGTGTCTCATTGCTCTTTAATTACGGCTTAGGTTAGTTAATATTCACTCTCTTGCTGTATTGATTTGTACGCAAGCTGTAAAATAAAATCACTTAATTTAATGCATTAATGTAGCTGCATCTCAATGGGTGGCAAACAGATTGTGAAGATTAAATAACATCCTTTATGCAGCAAGGCTTAGTTTAATTTGTTTGACAGCTGACTTTTTACACTTGTAATTGCAGATATTGCAAGTGGAGCTAAACAATGTTGTGCTGCTGTCCATGTATATGAGACTCAAAATTGACGTGCAATTTCAAGGCCTTCAGTCTGAAAATCATCACATTTCATTTTTTTAACTTCATAAATAAGATTACATTTGGATATAGTAATTAAGACTGAATGCTACAGAAACAAATTACATGTACCTCCTTGAATGAGTTTCTCTTTTTCTTTTGGACAATTTCTATTATTAATAGAAAATAGAAATATTATTAATAGAAATTGTCCAAAAGAAATGCACTTGCTTCTAAGTAAAATCCTACATGATCCAGACCTAGGAACAACTTTATACCTGATCTTATTCTCATTGAATTAAGTTAGAAATATGTTTTATTAAAGTAGACAGAAAATCCCTGTAAGGGTAGCCTTCTTTAGAGAACTATTTTTCACTAATTACATTTTTTGTTTAAAGAAATTAATCTGAGAGAATAGGTAAAAGATTGCTGAAGGCTGAGCATTCAGTGAGGTAAATAAATAAGGGATGTGGTTTGGGATCTTGTCTCTGTGCAGAACTGTGATTCTCACATTGGCAAGAATTTAACAATTTAATCTCATAGGGACCTAGTGAGTTATTCCAGAAGGAAGCCGAGACAAAAATGTCCATGCATACATTATGTGTGCTGAATATCCCAAAATAAAAAGAGGCAGTAAGCTAAAATGACAATGTGGACACACAATGGGAAGTAGATTCGCCACTTTGCACTGCAAGATAATGGCAGCTCCAGTAAGCAGAAGCTACCAACTTGTGTTGATTCTTGTAGGCACTTGTAGGCACTGCTAAACAGCTGATCCCTAAAAAACTCACTCCTTTTCACAGACACTTGTTCTTATAAAACTTATAGCTCCTGAAGATCCCTGCTTGAAAATGAACAAGGAGAGATGAAGAATGCGGGCAGAGAGACACTTATTCATTTAAAAAATTGTCATTGTAACTGGAAAAGTATTGTTTTCTTTAATGAAAACTGGCTGTAGTGAATATCATGGTGCAGTGTCCTATTCAGAAGTTAGATAGTTTGTAGCTTTAGCTTTCTGTACCAGTCATAGCTCTGAATAAAACTATGTGTACAAACCACCTCCTCCATCTTTTTGTAGGTCGTTGAGAGGCATCTGACATCCCTACTGTCTTTACAGTTCATTAGGCATAAAGAAGGTATTAGGAACATGTATCTTCAACTCAGCACAGCACTGGTGATAAGAAAAGTCAGCTTGCTTGTTGCCTGAGCCCAGACATACTGCTACTGAGAATTTGTGGGTTTGACCTTATTGTATCAGATCAGTAGAAATGACTTATTCTCTGCAAATACTGAAAATATTGCAACACGGGGAAAAAAAAAAAAAAAAAACAAAAACCTTGAACTAGGTTGATTTTGCTATTAAAAAGCAGAGTTGCTTTCTGCTATTTAAAAGCTAGGAAAGTAAAAAGGAATCAGCAATTGTTTTGGGGTGGTTAGGAATACACAGTTAAATTCCAACCTTTACAAAGTGAAATGTAGACATTCAGAATCTATACAGTCTCTATAGCCACTCAAGAATAAATTACCCTCTGGCAATGCTGTCTTTTCACTGTAAAGGGAGTATAGCTGACTATATATAACCAAATGTCTTTTTTTTTTTTTTTTTTTTTGTCTAAAGGCAGGTAAGGTGAATCTCACTCACTGCAAGAAGATATTAGAGACACTATAGAGTATCAAATTTCAATGCAACCTAAAGTTGGGAGCATAAGTAATGCCTCAATTAAGTCAACAGCTGTCTATAAATGAATAAGGTATGCTTCGATATATACAGTGCCAGGATCATCTGATACTTTATTTGTATGAATTTCAATTGTTGTGAAAGAACACAAAAAAGTAGACAGACATCATAGAACAAAATAAAAAATAATAGCACAAAATAAAAAATCATAATTAAAATAATAATAATAAAAACAACCCTTTGAATTTTTATATCAGTCTGTTTGTAAGCTCTTTACCCTCCTAATGAACAAAGTAGCAACGTCCCACCAAGCTAAGTATCAGAGACGCTCAAGAGAGTATTCCTTTAGCCTACTCTGGTATAGATGAAGATCCTCTTCTAGTTATATTTTATTGCATTGTTCCTGCATGACAATAAATACACAGCTATTGAGGGCTGAATTTAAAACAGATGTGACTGCAGAAAACTGGAATTATACCAGGAAAACAATAGAACCTGTACATGTCTGTGCTAAATCACAACACATGTATTTTGTTTTAATTGGTCCTTTTGTCTTGCTACTGGAATTTTAGATTGCCACGGCTGAATGAGCTGCAAACAACCCTCTGAAGGCAAAGCTTTCATTCTTTGTTTAGAATTTTCCACTCAAGTTAAGAATAAGCCTCCAGACAGAAGCTAAGTACAAAGTGACAGAGGGAGGAAATAACTGATGAGAAAGTTTCCTTTTTGTTGTAGTTTTTTGGTTTTATTTTAATTAAATAAAAATGGGTTGACAGAAAGTGTACATTCACTGTCAATCTGGACCAGCTGACAATCAGTGGCCCTGTGTGTGGGTCAGGGAATCAAGTGGGCACGGGTTCCCTGGTGGTGCACCCGGGGGGACCTGCAATTGTGGGTGCTGAGGGAGTGTGAGTGTGTGAGAGCTGCATGTGTACAGTCAGGAGCAGCCAGTGAGCCAGGCACCGGTGGGACAGGTTAGGGGGCACAGGGTATAGGCAAGGACACCGGGCTGTCAGAGGGGCTGTGCTGGTATTCAAGGGATCCATGTGTGTAGTGGTGAGCCTGGGGATGTCATGTGTGTGACTGCAAGACCCTGCTCTCTCTGTCAGCCAAGGGGAGGAGGGGACTTGGCTGACTGCACTTGTTTTATGTGAATCCTGTGTGTAGGCACTCTTAAAAGCAGTGCTTTGTATGTAGCATTCTTTGTGACTAACCCTGTCAGTTCTGTGTGTGTGAGTCTGGGTTTGCCTTTGTGTGATTGTGTGTGTCTAGGGTATAGGCTCAGTTTGAGCTCGTCAGCTGAACCTGCAGAAGGGAAAGCAGCAGCTGTGTCCCCCAGCCTGTGCAGAGATCTTGGGTAGAGGTCCTGGGTCCAGTAGCCAGGCAGGAGCTGTCCTGGGCTGGAGCAGCTGGAGGAGGTGGTCATCCTCTTACATCACTTAACAATAAAATGTTGCAGGGCACTGCTATCAGAGACCTTCAGTGCAAACTGTCTTGCATTAAAAGCAATCATAATATAAGCCAAAGTGAAGTGTCTGTAGAAATGAGATTGTAGTTCTATATAGCTCAGAATATAGAGCTACGTCAGATGTGATTACAACTGGATAATTAGGAGAGGAAAATAGATTATACACAGTCTTTATACCAAGACAAAAAAAAAGCATAACAAAAAATTATAGAAGTGCTGTTTCTGCATGGACATGACAGAAAGTCCTTGAACTCATTTGGTTTTGGCATTAGTATACTTCCACATATGACTTAGCATATATTAATCTCATCTGCAGAACAAATTGTTTTTCTAGAACTTACATGAAATAATGGTTAACCTGTACAACCCTATAGCAAGGCCAGTAAGTCATTTTTTTTAACTTCACTAGAAAAAAAGAAAAAGCCTTCATGAATGCTTACCTCCTAAAAATTGCCACTTCTATAGTTAATTTTCTCCTGATTCATTGCAACTAACAAGATATCTAGTCTAAGCAAGCCATCTAGTTTGTTTTTCATATTATATAGCTTGGTATGTTGCTGTTCATCTTACAACAATTCCTTTTTATTCTGTTTCACATCAAACATCTTCCTATTCCTATCCATGGTTGACACTTTTCCCTTTATACTGATTCTATCTTGGATGTGCTTACCTCCTGCTTTATAGTAGCATCAAGTTACTCTGCCAGGATGATCTATTAATGCAACTCCTAAATTTTTCTTCCTTGAAAAAAAATGTTCTTTAAAGGTCCTGCAATAGAATCAATTTCGTGTAGTTAAGTGAGGAAAGAGAAGTGCACAACAGATGAGTTCTAGAAGTCTACTAGTTCTGCAGGCCTTTAAAACACCATTAGCAATGATAGTAGGTTATAAAGTACATTTTTTGCAACATTTGTCTTCGGTTGCACCAAATTTACAGAAGACAATTTGAAGACATGCTTGCTCTCACCCAGGCTCAAGAGGAAACCAATTCTGGAAGGCAAACTAGCCAGGAGCTAGAGAGTTTTCAATGTGGAAGTGACATGAGTCAAGTCACTCTGAAGAGTGCAAAAATTGCATGAACTGTCATCAGAGACCAATGTTTCCCAAAGGGTTGCCATGAGGCAATAACTCTCTGTGATAATGGTGAGTAAGACAGCTTCTGTGCTCCACCTGTTTGCCCTTAGCATCTAGTCCTTGGAGCTTTGGGCTGTGGATGAACAGGATGTTTTGTGTGACCAGCCTAACAGAGAGCCAGAGGGATATTTTGTCTTTGACTTCTTGTTGTTTCCTCCCTTGTATTTCAGAAAAAGTTCTTAAAAAGAAACCCTAGATATACATACATACTTTAGCTCTTCACAGTTTAGATGTCTTTACAAAAAGCCTTTTTAACAAGAAATAATATCAGTGAGAGGAAGGGAAAGAACTAAACTTTCAATTAAAGTCTAAATCAGGTTTTAATGTTTCTGAAGTCATCTAAATTGATCCCTTTATAGTAGAGGGCTTTGATGCCATTTTAAATCGTTTCAGAGAAAACTGAATTTGAAAAAAATATATATCATGCTAAGGGTAATTTAATACACCTAAGTTATTAACTTCACTGGCTAAGGACACTCAGTGAGTTTTTAAAGAGCACAAACCTTCCAAACCTTCCACTGTCTTCCAAATACTTGCTACTACTTTGAATTTGTGATGTAATATTAGGAATTTGTGGTTTCAGGTCGGATCCTATTAGATTACATTGATTCATATTATATAAGCACTATTAACAGATGAAAGTTCAGCAGTTTAGATATGTGCTCTTCAACACTGGAAAATCATTAACCAGATAAACCGTGCCATAATCTGCTCATGTTAAAACACAGAGAATTTCCTATCACCAGAAGCTTGGATGTAACCATCATTGAAGTCTGTGAATGAAATCTCCAGATTTCAATGGAGTGTGAAGGAAAAATTATAACATGATAGTTATCCAATGAGAACAGCAAAACTATACAACGATACCCAGATAAAGCTGACTTTTTTTGTTGTTGTTTTTGCTTTGTTTTTGTTTTGTTTGGTTGGTTGTTTTTTACGAATAAATGGTAACTTTGAAAACAGATCAACGAAATCAGAGAGGAGAGGAAGGAGGCTCAGATGGGTCTAAGGTCTTCAGCTGGGACAGGCTCCCTTTCCAATCTGAGAAGCACAAGGAGGAACTGGAAATAAGAAGCATGGACTTCTCAGTCCTTGAGCTCCTGCACGGAATCAAAGAGATGTGAAAAGACCTTCTATTTGCAAAAGCTCAGTATGTTGGACTGCCTGGACATTTTCTTTTCTATGATCTGGTTACTGTCTCTAAAGAAAGGTTTCCTTGGGTCATAAAATATTGTACTAGAATAAGATAATTTTCTAAAGAGGAAACACACTTTTTCTGTTTAAGAAAGATTAAAAGGTTAAAAAAAAAAATTTCTTCCCATCCACCCTTTCTTTGGAAGACCAGTCCCTTTGCTGTAGTTTTACTCTAATAAATTTCAGTGGCTTCTTGGGTTGCAACACAATATCTCATAGCCATTCCTAAAGACTGTAGGGAAGTTTCCTTCTATCTTTTATTTCTGAAACTTGTGTGCTCCCCTTTGAGTTCCCAGACTCTATTCATACCTCAGGTACCTTTTCCTGGTCTCAGTCTCTCTTTGGCCCATCCTGATCCTCTGGGAAAATTCATCTCTCCAGAAGCCCCACTCTTGATCATATCACAGCTTTTAGAAGAGGCAGATGAACAGCCCTGGTCCATGCTGCCTGACTAGTTGTCTAACACAAACATTAAAAATGAACACACAAACAAAAAACAGTCTAATTTTTTGTTAAAGGAGGTGGGGGAGCTGATTCTGAGTACCTATTTCTCCCTGGCAATTCAGGCTGCTTAACTGCAGCTTGCGAAGGAGGAGTTCATATGATGTGGGTATTCAACAAGATGCTCAATTATAACCACGGGATTTGTTCTGTAACTTTTCCTCCTACTGTACTTATATACACCAGCATTCCCTTGATCATCACAGCAATAAAATAATCAAATAATTAATTGACAACCAGAATAGTTTACCATTATAGTCTGTGACACTCTTTTGCTTGCCCACCTTGGAGGACAAATTTCACATCCAAATTTTCATTAAAAAAAAAAAAATAAATAAAATACACTAGTACACTAGCAATCAAATCTCTTAATATTATGTCTCATTTAGATCTGTATGCTCATACAGCTGAGTGTAACACATTACATCAAGAGTTCTGAAAGTCTTTACACACACACACAAAAAAAAAACAACATATAGAATAATGAGCTTTTTTTTTAAAAAAAAAAAAAAAGTCTTACTTGAGAAAAACATTTTTAAATATAGATATTTTCATTTAAAATATTTAGAAAAGCATATTTTAGTTATTACTATCTGAATTAAAAATCAGAACGTGGAAGAAAAAAAATATAATGAAAAGGAGTAAAAAGTTCATAATATGGAATATTTTCAAAAGAATTTTTTCCATTTCTTAAGTGAATGCTATGGAAAAGGGGAGCTGTTTTGTAAAATCTTTGCCTTCCTCCAAGAAAACCTTTGCCAAAAAAAAGTCTGACCTTTATTGTAGGAGATTTCAAATGAGTTAATAAAAGAGCTATGCATAGCCCTTAATTTGTACACAGCACCCACTGAAGAAAAAATCCACTGCAGCAATGCTTGTGGTATTTATTGACATTTCAGCTTTTTAAAAGTAAAATTTCTTCTTGAAATAGTAGTGCAGACCAACTCAGTATATCATAATATCAACTTATATTTTATGCTGACATTAACCAGCAAGAATCTCCTTTGAAATGTATGTATTATTACTTTATTATGGTGAGAGGTTTGCAACATAGAGCAGGAAGTTTTGTTACAACATTTTATTCTTTAGTAGCAAGGGATATTAATTCAAGATGTATAGGAAAGTATATTGATCTTTGCTGTCATACAGAAATAAAATGTCATGTAGAGAAACTGTACCATTGTTATTCCAATGTAATATCTGTTCTGTGGTATTATTTTTCAGATTTTAAAACAGAAATCCTTATTGCTCTCTGTAAATTCAGATTCCCATAAACCTCACAAATCCATGACTGTGATGAATTACCATTTTTCTATTACCTGATGACAATCTATAGATAACTCCATGTAAGAGACATACGGTAGCAAGCTCTCTTTTGTATTGAGAATGTTTTCTGTTTAGCTCATAAGAGGCTCAATCTTGCATACATTCAGAATTCTACCCAGCGCTGTTAGGACTTCCAGAAACAACGGAACAACAACAGCAAAAGAATGTCTTAAATATGGTTTCCATTCATCAGAAATCTACTCAGGTTGACTAGAGATATTTTAACTGTATTCCTGCTAAACTCATACAAAAATTTCCACATTAAGTATGGTTGTGATAACAACATTGTATTGAGTGGATCTGGATCCACCTAGGTTTATCATCCATTTTCTAGCAGAAACATGCTGCAGCTTAAAGAGACAAAGAATAACATACAAGGTCATATGGAAAATAATAGGAAGTGAAAGAAAATAATTTCACCTAACTTCAGCTATCTATGATAAGCTAGTAACTAATACCCTCAGAAGGAATAGGAAATAAACCTTTAAGACAAATAGTATGAAGGAGCCTCTGGAAGTTATTGTTTTCCTCAAACATAAAAAGAACTTATATGAATAACTTTCAATAAGTACCTAACTTGGTGTTAGGTGTTAGCTTTCTAATCACACTCCAGAGATTTTGCTAGTTCAGTCTTAACATATGCCCATGGGAAATGTGTACATCAGGTAAAACAATGTTTGTCTTTGAGCTATGTCATATGAATAAACAGTAGTTTTCCCCCTTCCATTATTTCAGTCCAGGAAACAAACATAATAATTAAATATAACCACCACTGTAGCCACCTCTAACCTCCCCCTCCCTTTCCCCCCCCCCCAAAAAAAGTGGTCTACTGGGTCTACATCATTCCACTGATATTTCACAAGCCAATGAGGCTAAATTTGTTCAGTATACTATTGAATTATTTTTATGTTTAAACAATAGTTATGCATGGGCACTTCTGTAGTTTTCTATATGGACTAGTATTATGTGATCCTAATGGAAATCTGATAAAATTACATAGAAACAGAAGTCAGGAATATTCTTATAGAAATAGCTTAAGTGAGTTATAGGCTTTAATTGAGACTCCTTCCTTCCTTCCTTCCTTCCTTCCTTCCTTCCTTCCTTCCTTCCTTCCTTCCTTCCTTCCTTCCTTCCTTCCTTCCTTCCTTCCTTCCTTCCTTCCTTCCTTCCTTCCTTCCTTCCTTCCTTCCTTCCCTCCTTCTGCCATTTTATTTTGAGCAGTTTATGACATCTAATTGTTATCTAACTACAGAAACACTTGAAAGTTAATTTGTAATTTCTGTAGGAAGGTAGTGTTCACTTAAATTATATGAGATTTATCCCATAAAGGCCAGGAGAATCTACATAATTCACCACACAGTAATCAGGTGTGCCTGACCTAGGTGATCTGCTAGGTTGTACAAGAGCAAGGCCTGTGATGCAGCTGAGCTGCAGTTTCTTTTCAAGAAGGGCATCCAAAAATGATTGCACAGTACAAGACAAAACATTTCTAGGCACCAAGTTAGCTAATAAGTATGCAGAAAAGGCAATCATTCTGGCAGAATGTGGGCCTCCTAATAGTGTAGCTGTGCAAAGCAGCTTGAATTAGAATTAGGTAGCCGGGAGGATGGCTTTTGTCTGTTTGCATATCTGAATTTGATGAGACTGCAAGCTTCTTAGAGGGGGGAGGGAGGGAGGAGAGAAATGGAATAAACCCCTGTGTCTTGCTTTTCAATAGAACTGTGAAATAAAAGAATGTGAAATAATAGTCTCACTTAGTGTTGCATCAGCTGAAATATATCAATAGAAAAGTATATCCATTCTCTAGTATTCCATTGCTTAGTTGAATAGGCAATCTATTAAATCTTCATGTGTTTCCTGGTTAATTTCTATGAAACCTGATTATATTGCTACAAAAGAGTCCAGAATAATCCCTATAAAGATTGCAAGTACAAGCAGAAATTGCCTTTCTATTAAGCATGGTAGTTAGGTATGTACTTAAGCTCCTGCTCAAGGGCCCTAAATGCTCTAATGAACAAGTGTCTTCTTCCTTACATACTTACAGTTGAGCATGTCATGAGTCTTTTCAGGTTAGATTCACTGCATCTGACTATAGCTTTTTAAAACTGATGAAAAAAAAAAAGGCAAAAAAGGCAAATTACATAGGATCCTTCTTTCAGACATCTTCAGACAAGTTCCTAAATTAGTACAAAAACTAGCTTAAACTAGCTGTTCAACTTTTATATAGACCCACCCTACAATATAATTGTCCATTACTCCATTGTATGAATAAAGCTTCTCAAAGACATAGTAAATTAAAAAATGCTTGGATACCAAATGTACTGTTACTTATGTTGATTTTTCTTTGATGTCTCACATTATTGTTTGAGAAGCAGAAAATATTCTTATTTTATTTCATCACAAACGATGCACATGAGATTGTTAAGATGCAGTTAGTATAGAGTGCCTCTGAACATTTACTGTTCAGTCCTCAGGTGCTCTTTTTCCCTCAGGCATGCCCAATTAGAAGCGTCAATATGTCCCTAGACACTTGGAAAGACATTTTTCTAGCCCTCACAGAAAAAGCAATGTCAGATTTGGACAGTAACTGAACTTGTGCTGGTGGCAGTTTTCCTCCATTTTGCTCCATACTCATGATCTGATGTTCAACCAAAGTTTCTTAAAGCAGGAAGAAAAACAACTGTGCACATATGTTAAAAATGTCTTCTCCCCACCCCTTGAAAAAGAAAGAAACAAACAAACATGTATGTTCTACCTTGCTCTTGAACCAGTCTGGAATTGCAATGTTTATAGCTAAATTCTACCTTAAGACCCAGACAAATAAAAGATAGGATTTTGTTTTGTTTTATTTTTTTATTTTTTTTCCTCATGCTACATGACGAGTTTGATAACCAACTGTATTACGTGAAAGATGGGTATCTGGTTCTTAGAAACAGAGTTGGAGCATCTCTGAATTGTGGCAGAGCTGATGCAGGAAACAGGTGTCTGGCTATTCAGGAAAAGATGTGTCAACTCTACATGGATGTTTGTTTTTTGGATTTTGGTGGTTTTGATTGTGGTTTTTTTTTTTGTTTGTTGTTGATTGTTTTTAACAAAACAATGTGTGCATATTTGTTTCTTTATTTAATGGGAGTACTATGCGAGGATTCAGTAGAGTGTTAAAACAATTTTTTTTATTTTTTTTAATTTTTTTTTTAATCTCATAGTCTGAATTCTACTTCTTTCCATTGAAACTGCACAGAAGAGTGGCCTGTCTAAAGTCTTGCATTAGATGTAGGTCCATTTGAGAAAGAAAAAGTATTATAAAATTATAGAAAATAATAAAGAAAAAGTAAATTTATTTTTCTGACTTTCCTGTTCTTAGAATGCAAGATGCAAGATTTAGTACAAATGAAAGATCAGCTATGTAAAATGAATGAAATAAAAAATAATTTTATAGATAATATACATAAAAGATCTGTATAATTTATTGGTACCAAGTATTATTTTTGAAAAAAAAAATAAAATGATTTTTTTTGAAAAAAATGGAAATTTTGGGGAAATAATTTGGGAAAAAAAATAGAAAAAGAAGATTAAAAGAACTCAAAACAGATGATGGAATTATGCAGCAGCTGAGGGAATAAGTTGAGACTCCTTAATGCAACAAGATGGTTTCCAGAAGTTTCATGCCTTGGAGAGACGGCTGTCCTTACTTCTTTAACCCTAAGAAACAGAAAAGTCTTTATTTATACAGTACCTTATGTTAGCCTTTAGTATACAGTGTTCTGCCAGTTTGAAATAAAAATAGCAATTATTGTGTCTGTGCATCTTTATATTCTTATCACATTCTGGAAAGATATCACCAAAAGCTGCAAGTCACGCTTTTGTACATCTGCTTAAGTTAAAAAAAAAAAAAAAAAAATCCCTGTTGAAATAAGGTAAAAGTATCTATTTCACATCTCTATTGATCTTTCACTTTATGTTTTGCTATGTTTTGACTGAGTTTTGGTTGATTTGCTGTATTTTCTTTGTTGGTTTTAATGTTGCTTTTCTAATGCTTGTTGGATTAGTAGAACAAGCTGGAAAAAATCACCCTAAACTGTGTGGGCTTTTGAATAATCTCTGGAGAACTTCTGTATAATCACAGACTTCTCCCATTTGCTACAAAAAGGGTTAATTTGAATAACTTTAGGGACTTCAAAGAATGCAAAGCTTTCCTAACAAAACAAGCGAAAGTCTGTACTCCATATTACCATCCATGCAGGTATTTTTATATGAAGGGATACATTTTCAAAGCACTGCAAGGGAGGTATGTGCTAAAATCTGTTCATGTATAACAGGATTTGCGCTAATACCTCCTACACACTACTTTGAAACTATACCCCTCTCTGTTTTTAATAGTTTGTAGCCATGGAAGGGACTGTGATTTGGAAGAAGTTGACATTTGTAGAATAAAAAACTCATGGAGAACACAAAACTACAAGTAAATTGGTAAATTTCAAATAAAATGTACACTGCAATTATCACCATCATAATACTTTTTAACTTATGGAAGTGCCTTTTATCTAAAGATAACACAAGGCCACACCTCGAGTACTGTGTTCAGTTTTGGGCCCCTCACTACATCAAAAGACATCGAGGTGATCGAAAGAGTCCAGAGAAGGGTGACAAAGCTGGTGAGGGGTCTGGAGAACAAGTCTTATGAGGAACAGCTGAGGGAGCTGGGGTTGTTCAGCCTGGAGAAAAGGAGGCTCAGGGGCGACCTTATTGCTCTCTATAGAGAGAGATTAAAAGAGGCTGTAGCAAGGTGGGGATTAGTCTATTCTCCCACGTGCCTGGTGGCGGGACGAGGGGGAATGGACTAACGTTGCACCAGGGGAGGTTTAGGTTGAATATTAGGAAAAGCTTCTTTACTGAAAAGGTGTCGTGGTTCCACTCGAGTGGGCAGCTGAACTCCACCACAGCCGCTCTCTCACTCCCCCTCCTCAAAGAGGAATGGGGAGAAAATATGTGAAAAGGGCTCAAAGGTTTAGATAAGGACGAGAAAATCACGCAATAATTATTGTAACGGGCAAAACAGACTCAGCATAAGGAGATAGTAAGATTTATTGCTCATTACTAACAAGCTAGAGAAGTGAGAAGGAAAGGAAAACACCTTCCCCCCCATCCACCCTCTTCCACCTCCTTCCCCCAAGCAGCGCAGGGGAACAGGGGAATGGGGTCAGTCCACAGCACTTCTTTGCCGCTCCTTCTCAGTCACTCTTGTCCCCTGTGCTGTGGGGTCCCACCCACGGGATGCAGTCCTTGATGAACTGATCCAGCGTGGGCTTCCCACAGGCAGCAGCTCTTCCAGAACGGCTCCAAATATAGGTCCGTACCATGGGGTCCATCCCTCAGGAGAAAACTGCTCCAACCTGGCTCCCCCACGGGCAGCAGCTCCTGCCAGATCACCTGCTCCTGCGAGGTCTCCTCTCCATGGGCTACAGGTCCAGCCCAGAATCTGCTCCGGCAGGGGTCTTCCACAGGCGGCAGCCTCCATCGGTGCAGGGCCACCTGCTCCACCGTGGTCTCCTCCATGGGCTGCAGCGTGGAACCCTGCTCCACCGTGGTACTCCATGGGCTGCAGGGGGACATCCTGCTTCACCATGGTCCTCACCACACGCCACAGGGGACTTCTGCTCCGGTGCCTGGAGCACCTCTCCCCTTCCTTCTACTCTGACCTTGGCGCCTGCAAGGCTGTTTTTCTCACTCCTTTCACTCTCCCAGCTGCTGTGTGGTGCAGAGTTTTTTTCCCTGTCTTAAATATGCTCTCACAGAGTCACAAAACAACATCACTTATTGGCTCAGCTCTGGAAAACAATGGGGCCCTTACCAAACATGCGGCAGCTTCTAGATCCTTCTCACAGAAACCGCCCCTATGGCCCCCTGCTACCAAAACCTTGCCACGTAAACCCACTACAAAAGGATGTTAGGCATTAGAATAGACTGCCCAGGGAAATGGTTGAGTCACCATCCCTGGAGGTCTTTAAAAGATGGTTAGGTGGAGAGCTTAGTGATATGGTTTAGTGGAGGACTGGTTAATGTTAGGTCAGAGGTTGAACTCAGTGATCATGGAGGTCTCTTCCAACCTAGACAATTCTGTGATTCTGTGATAACAGTATCTTGAAGAGATTTGCCTCTTCTAGCATCTCTGCACAATCAGGCTGAAGAAATTTGCTCTGGAAAGTGATACAGATTTTCAGTGTATGGGAAACAAGGCAATGCTACTGAATTCAGTAAAGCTACATGGATTTAACAGAATTTCATATTTCGTTCAGAGCCTTAACGGCATCTCCTTTCATAACTGTTATGAAGAAGGAAAAAAAAAAGTAACACTACCTGTGTAAAAGAAAAAACAAGTCTCTTCAAATTTATTTTTTTATTATTATTATTAGTTTATGTGCCAAGCAGTTTGATTGTAAAATTAATATATTATAGAAGGTAAACTGCATATGTGCATATATTTGAATTTATCTTACCTATAAGATAGCTATTTATTACCTATTAATTTTTTTACCAATTAATTTTTTTTACCTACAGTTACCTATTGTATACATCTCTCTAGCTTAATTTTATCAATGATAGGCTCCTCATTGTGACTCATCCAGTGTACTGAAAATTCACCAGTGTTTTAGGAAAGGAGACTGTCTCCTTCCATATGGCAGTATCTGCGTTCCAACTCAGGCTGGAAGCTGAACTTCATGGTTCAAGGAACTTCACTGTATTTTAAGCGGAAGCTCAGTCAGCTCTTTGATTTTTCTTCAGAAACAGAGGGCAAGGTCTTGTGCAAGGTCAAGTACATGAGGAAGCATCTTTTTGAATACTACTGCTACATTCTTTTGAATGTGTGGCAAACTTCACAGAAGAAACAGTGTTCAATTTATATCAGTCTAAAGGTAAGGGTGAGAACTAAATGGTTCAGGGAATGGCACTGAACAGCACATCCACTGTCGCCCCAGGTCCTAATCCTTTGGTAAAGCTATTACTGACCATTCAAAGAAATGCAGGTGAAAAAATCAATGTAACAAGAATACAACTGAATCCCATGCAGAAATATAGCTAGGAATGTCACATCAAATGGTTAGCTTGAGCACTGTGCTAATAGAATGTGTGTTTTATGGATTGCAGCTCATGCATGAAACAGAAAATGGAAAGGATTATGAAATAAAAGAGTACTTACATAGAAAAACAGAAGATTTGCATCAAAAGAAACAGAAATTGGTTTATCACGTCCAGCACTTCACTACAGCTTGTAGCATCCAAAGCTCATCACTTGTTTATGTTGAACAATGACTATCAGTTACCTGAGGGAACTATTAAAGTGTTTCTTCTAATAAAATCTGGGGGAAAAAAATAACACGTTTTAAGACCTTTTTTGCTGTTGTTAAGTTAATAAAGCTTTTACATTCAGATCAGTTGTAAACTCTGTCAAGTCTATATTTCTCTTTGGGACAAAAGCTCTAGAAGTTTTTACTTTCTCTTTATTTCTGTACCTACCATTTTCATGTTTCTCCTTCCTATATCCAAAAATATGGTTGGTATTTTTACCTTTTTTTTTTTTTTTTTTCTACTCAGATTCTTCTGGAAAGTAAAATACATCTCTGATTTTTTTTTTTTTTTTTCCATGCATAGGACCTGTTTAACATGTATACATCTGTTGCACTAGCTTATGTGATGCTAGTAAGCTGTTTGTGATGTTAGTAACTGTAATGCTGTGTTAGGCTAGTGGAGTGTGTTCTTATACTGTGACACCATTCAATTGTGTTTTTTACTTCCAAGCAGAAAGTCAATCAGCTAGACATTATGCTACAAATGTGGGTACAATGTGTTTCACTGCTGGAGGGCCTGTGGAAAGAGACATTAGTGTGGGAAAACTCCTTGCATAAGACACAACTACACTTGAAAAAATCCACCAGTGCAATAGCTAGAGAATAACTAAAGATTTTTTTTTTCTCCTATGTTTTATATGAACTATAACAGCCATGGCAAACCAAGCCTGAAAGGTAAACAAAGAGTGAGAGAAGAAATTCATTTCCACCCAATTCCGCCACTGAGAAAATCCAGATACAAAGTCTATCAAGTTCTGTGAACTAAAATTCAAATGGAAGTAAAGACCTTTTTTTATTATTATTATTATTTTTATTTTCACAATGGACAAGTATTATCCATAGCTGTTCCATCTGAAGTTTTTAATACAAGTAACTATGTCTTTTCAAGGAGTCACATCCAAGTTCAGTCACAAAACATTGGTCCTGATGAGATAACTTCAGTTGCATACATATATGTAGTACTTTATGTTTCACCTTGAATAACCTATGAGGTGATCATAAAAGCTCTTCAGGGATCCAAATTTTAATGGAACAAACAACAAACAAGCACAAGGTATTTAAAATATCATGAACAGTATATGTGTTAAGTCCTACATTGTTTTCCCTTTTCCTTGAAAGGGAGAAAGTAATAGAATCATGATTTCAGATGTCATAAATATATAGATATTAATAAATATATATAATATAATAAATATAATATATTATAAAATATAATATATTATGATATCATATATATTGTAATATATATGATATAATATACTATATAAAAATCATAAATATAGATATTTATGACATCTGAAATCATGATTCTTTTACTGTTTTGATACACTTAATATCAGAACATCTCTGTTTAGATATTAACTCTCACCACAAAATTGCTGATAATGTTTTTATAAGTCATATTTAATCAACACATTGCACTGTTAGCATATCAGGTTACTTTCAAAGACAGTTACATGGTTTCCCACTTCCAACAAATGGAGCTGTCCAGAAAACAGTATTGTATCACTCAACAAAAAATTCAGCAAGGTGTTAAACACAATATTTACTGTTATCAGAAACTAACAGACTTGTATCTGGATGTGGGAGTAGGTTGTTTGTCCTTATTTATCAAGTATTTGGTTAATAGTTATATGGTTATAATAGTTAATAGTCAAGTATATGGTTAATAGATATTTAACTTTAAAATTACACTTTGTCACTAGCTGTCAATGCTATAATCTATTTCTAAATTAATATTTTCATTTTCCCCAAAATGACAAAGAAAATATATTTCATTTATTGAATCATTGTCTGGAAAACATCTCTATTTCTCTTGGAACAAAGGAGACAGCAAGTATTTCCTCTGTGACTTTGAGAAGCATTTGCAATACATTTTATATTTCCAGTAAGTAAAAAATTATATACATATATTGTCCTATATATTACCCTATTGTATATGTCCTATATATTACCCTATTGATAGCATATTTTCTGTTACTGGAATGCAAAGATATAAAACAGACAAAAAAAAAAAAAAAAAAAAAAAAGGTATGAACGAGCTGATGCTGACATGAAAGATAAGTGTAGTGTCTTCAAATAGAGTATGTTGCCAAGCCATGCCCTGTGGCACAGAAGAATTACCCACAGTTAAATTTCCCATACACTTTAGATGGTACATTTCCCTTACTTTTATTTTCCACATCTTCACATACTGTTGACAAACTGCAGTGATATTGTTCACGTCTCCTGTATAAAACTGAAAAATATTGTCAAAGTGACAATAGAACCCCAGTAACTGTGACTGAGAGCTCCCTGTTTGACCAAATTGCGGCCTGCCTTGGAACTCCACTTTCTAATATGTGGTAGCCATGATGATCCATAGGCTGAGGCAGCAGCACTTCTATACTGCTATATTGGAGCACATTGAGGCATATGGCAGAATTTCCCAAGGTATCAGTGCTCACAGCACTTTTTTTTTTTTTTAAAGTCAGTGTTTAGAGGTTTTGAGATAGCAAACCTGATGTTGTCACTTAGCCTTAAATAAGGAGCTATATTTATAATACCTGATTCTTTCCCAAGTTCTTAAATTGGATTATAATAACAGACTTAATGCAACCTGGAAACATTGATTTTTCAAAGCTATATCTCTTTTGCTACAAGAATTTACATTGTTAACGTAGTTATTCTTAATATCATTTCGATTAAGACAAAAAAACAAATACGTGTGCAATTTTCTTAAAACACTGATCATTTTTGGGGACAGATTTCTGGTTTTACCTTTTTAACTAAAGTCAAATTTGTCAGAGACTTCCCTTTTTCTCTTCTCCTAAAATTTGGAACAAATGCAACTGATCATTTACTCTTTAACATCAGATTGATGATTCTTCCTTAGCATTTTATTATTTTATTTTATTTTATTTTATTTTATTTTATTTTATTTTATTTTATTTTATTTTATTTGATGTAACTATGTATGACATGCAGCAATAGTCCATAGCCAAATATGCAGTAATACCGTAATACTTTTATGCAGTTTATATAACATGAAAATATTTTAATCCCTGTTGCTTTCATCACCAAATCTAGTTTTGAAAGTACATTGACAAATTAGTACCATGTGTAGCATTGTGTTGTACTTTAAGGATCATAAATATTGTAATGAAAAAAAAAAATAGTCTTCCATCGCTTACAACTGTGAAACCTTTTGCCTTACGACTTGGGACTCTCTAGTTTCTGTTCCAGTGTTTTCTTCTAATCTGTGCAACTGTTCATGGCCTTGCATCTGAGTACCTAGATAGGGTATCTCTCGTGGTAAGAGAAATTAACTTTTCTGTGGGAAGTGGGTTTCTCATAGGAAATGATTGCCTAAAGCTGTTGTCTCTCCCCTTCTCTGTAGCTCTCTTCATACCTCTAGATTTGTAGGGTTTTGTTTATATTACAGGAGAAGGAGGCATAGCAGAATCTAGTCATGACCAAACCACACTCCTATCAGCACCAGCAGCATTGTGAGTAGGAGCAGGAATACAGAAGGAAAAACAAAAAGTTTCCTGCAAGGACCCTTGCCAGGCACAAGTGAAAACTGTATACTGCTAGGGAAAATGTATGGTTGAGGACCTCCTGTTGCACTAGAGAAATCATTAGAGCACACTCTGCAGAAGGTTTTGAATTTCTCTTTTCTTTCACTGTCTCTTTTTCTTCTTATTTGTTTTTGTTTATGTTGTTCACTTGTTTTTGTTTCATCTTGCCTGAAAGAAACCTTTACTTCCACAGTCAATGTGTGAAATGCAATGGACCCCACAGGCAGTCTGTGACATAATAACAGTACTTGGAAGAAATTATTCTTCTAATCTGGACAGCAGAATAAACTCAGTGTTACCTGTAAGCTTTTATCTATTACTAAGTCACTGCTTTGATTCATTGCCTGGCGAACCTCTTTGTCTGCAGACTGTAGGGCAGATCCCCTGCACCATCCAGACCTAACCAGAGCATTACACAACCTCTCTGCAGGCCATTCAATCACTATGTGATGCTCAGTCTGTGCAAGTGTTCCTCCAGCCAGCAGTTTAGACATAGGTGATGCATTACAGCAGCTGAGATGTGGTAACTGTGTTAAACCCTTTTACCATTTCAGCTTTAATCCAGACTGCAAACAGGTTCTATTCAGACTCCTTAGGCTAAAAAGGCTTTTGTGCTCTGTCTTTGCAGGACTGCTGACAGTAACTGTCTGTTTTGTCTTGCAGTACACTAATAAACACATTAGGATTTAAGGAAAACTTAAGATTTTTCCAATTTGCTAGAGAAATCCTTTGCTAGGATTAGTCTGTCATGCCACTTTTTATGTACCCTTGGCTGTCAAATTTTGGGCAGAATCCTTTCAACTTAGCCTATACATCCCACAGCTCAGCTTCAGTCCCACAATATTCCCAAATGTCAGATCTAAAATACTGGTAAATACCACCCACCTAATCAGTACAAAAAGACAGATGCTGAAAAAATAAATAAATAAATAAATAAAATAAAAAATCACATATCCAAAAGCTGATTTCTGAATAGGTAGAAACCTGCATTCCATTATAGCTGAACAGAATGTCCAATTTTATACCACTACCAGGCTGTATCAGTACATGTAGGGAAGATTAATTAGCACTTAATAAAACATTAATGAACATGCAAAGCAGAAGTATGTGAGTATGCCTGAAAGAACTATTAAAAAGATGAGTTAGATACTCAACTCAAGAGTCAGCTCACTTAAATAATTTTTAGATTGTTAATTACTTAGTACAAATTAGCGATCTGAACTCACTTTAGAGTCAGTAAGGAGATATAGGCAACTGGAGAGAATTTCATTCCACCTATCTTAAATACCTCTTTTAGATTATGAATATGTTTAAGATATGATGATCTAATTTTTAAAGGTCTAAGATGTATTTGGATGAACCAAATCCAGTAGCCATAGACAGTCCCCAGGAAACACTGGAATCCAATCATATTTAAGCCTTGCTTGTAAATTTAAACTTATTTCACCAAAAAAAAATATATCATTCAGAATATATCTGGTTTCAAATCAGGCTGCAAGCAGTCTGATTTTTGCAATCCATTTTAGAGTTCTGTAAATTATTATAAATAATATATAAAACCATTTGTAATTAAGCTTTCTTTGAAATTCTTCAAGAAAAAATCTAGTCCAAATGTTAGACTCATTGAAAGCCCATTTCTGGACTTATTTCATTAATGTATTTATATATTTCAAGTCCTTTATTCACATTTTAATAAAGTAAAACCTCATTTAGATGATACATTTAAGCATCAAGCTTGCTGACATGAATATCAATATTTCTTTCAATTCTATTTGTTAAACTACGTTAAGTTGCCTTGAAGTAATGCTGATTTTTTTATTTTTTTTCACTGCTATGGATCATATTATAAGTGTTTTCAGAAGTATTCAATCTTATTCACTTTTATTAACAGCTACATTAGAAGGAACATACCATTTTTAAATGTTATTTATCTTCACTATGTCCTATTATGATCTTCACACAGCCCTATTACGTATTAACAGTACATGAGGTTATGCTACTGTATTAAATTGGATTAAAGCACACCAGACCCCAAAATGTCCGCAGCAGTCTGCAGCAGCCAAGATATCATGATGAGATTTTCGTTGTGTTTCCTTCTATATGATTGACCTACTCTGTCAATTCCATACAACCCAGTCACAATGCAAAACTGAAAAAGGGGATGTACAGCTTTCTGTCTTAAATCCTAACAGTTCTTATTTTCACTAAATACATCTTCTGGAATTTTAAAGGTGTAAATGTAAATGCATAACTGATAGACTAGCATCATCTGATGAAGATACACTGAGGTAAAATCAACACAGATATACATTGAATTGTATTCAGCTCTTTTTTAAACTATTATTATTTTGTAACACATTTTGTGTATCTCAGAGAACAAATGTTATATATAATTCTTTAATTCTTTGTTTTCAAATAACCTTTTTTTCACAAGAGTAATAAACAAGATAAATACAAACGATGAGAGAGAGCCTTGGAAGATACAGAATAAAATATTCTGGTGATAGCTTCTATTGCTTTATATATTGAAACAAAATCCTTATTTATATTTTAAATTTAAGTCTTTGTTAGAAGGAGAAATTCTCATCCAAATGAATTCATCAGAATGTCTATGGAAATGAAGGAAAACATTGTAACATTGCACTTTCTTCTTACCACCATCAGCTAATATAGCTCAGGGAATTTTTTATCAATACATTAAAAAGACTAGATTTTGACACAGGAATATTTTCAATCCCCATCAAAGCTAACAAGATCCAAGGTTGATCAGTTCTTTAAGTTTGGATCTTCTCAGATGGATTTTCTAAGACACTACATCTGAATTAAAGACACTTTTTATCACCAGTGTAGATGATGGGGAAGAAGAAAAAGCAGGACTGAAGATAAGAGCTGATAACCAAATGACACAATAAGAAACAGAGAAATGCCAAAGAGGAGGACAGACTGATCTTTATTGCTTGATTTTGTGCATTGCTTACAGCAGCACAAAGCAAACTGCCAAACAGTGAAAACAGTGAAGACAGGCATCAATTTATTGCAATATATCTCACTGACTTATAAAAACTAACTAAATAAATAAAAATATATGATTTGGAATTTGTAGCGAAGCTCTTGGACTGACTACTCATTTTCAGTTTTTCAGATACAAATCAGAATAAAAGTTAATGTAGTTATCCTCTGGGCAGCCTTGCTGCCAAGCTTTATGATTTCTGATCATAAAATATCTCAGTAACCTGACTTTTAAATAGCTGAATTTTAGTCAAGATATTTTTATACCACTTAGGAATTTATTGACAGAATTTATTTTCTTTGTGAATTCAGAAGAAGAAGAAGAGGAAGAAGAAGAAGAAGAAAGAGTAGGAGGAGGAGGTTCAAAGAAATTGAGAGAATATTTATAAATAAACCTCTTACAGCTACCAATTCATCACTTTGCTTTCTTGCTCCAAAAGCATTAGAAGAGTGCAGCAATTTACTAGCTGGGGAGTAATTTATTTACTGTCAACAACTAGACCTGAACAAATAACTAGTATAAATAACAACTCCAAACAACACTAAATAAAGACTACAGGGTTATTACATCTTCTTTCATGATATCTGAGGCTGACTAGTCAAGAAAATGACTTTTGATAACATTTTGTACTGGAGGAACCTACCAATGATGTTGAATATAATGAGCTTCCTGACAGAACTTATGTGGTCTTGACTTTCAGAAAGAAGTAACTGGTTCTCAAGCCCTTCGGCACAAGCTTATGGCAGCTGGCAAGAGGCAAATGGCTCTTTGGGAAGACTGAGGAAAATGTCAAAAGCTGATATAATGAGAGCACAAAGAGAGTGATCCCACACATAAAGAGAGAAAATATAACTAATGGCATTAAAATGAAAATCACTTTCCCTTCCCTTCTCTTCCCTTCCCTGCCCTGCCCTTCCCTGTCCTGCCCTGCCCTGCTCTCCCCTGTCCTTCCGTTTTTTTCCTTTTCCTTTTTTTTTTCCCTTTCCTCTTTTTTCTCCATGTACAAGAACTTCAATTGATACATGGGCTGTGAAGTGTTATGAGCAAGCTCAAATTTAAAACACATTTACTACATAACAAGGTCCAACTTTTCTATACTTGATAACCCTGAAACACCCTTGGCTAGAAGCCCTCAGTCATGGCTTTTTGTGTAGTGTAAAAAGGTATCAAAAAAGAAACTTCTGAGAAGCAGAACTATTGGGTTTGCCAAGACTGACATGTTTTGCTTCCTTCATCTTTTGGGGGAGGACATATTCTGTATGTATATAGATTTAGATACATACATGTATTTCTTCTACTTATACATTTTTTAATGTATACATACATATGTATACAAATAAATATCAAATCAGAAGAAATATGTACATGCTTTTGCACACAACTTATAAGAATAAGAACTTATAAAAATAAGTTCTGAACAATTTTACAAGTATGAGGGGGAGAGAGAGAATACTACTAGTTTATTATCCCATCTCACTTTATCTACAGGAAATGTGGCACTGTTGCTTTCCATTTCAATCAAAATCTGTTCATTAATGTGTACACATATCTGTCCATGCATGTGAATATACGCATGAATGCACAAACATCATGTGCCCTGTTAATATTTCTACTTTTTCTCCAAACTGCTGTACTAAAATTTTCATACAAAATTCCAATACTTGCAAAAGACCAATTATCATTTACCTGTTTTATATTCTGCCTCATACTCAATTCACCAGTGCATCATTTAATTTTGTGGCAAGCATTCTACTGTTCCAAAATCAGTCCCAACCTTTCCTGTTGAGTATTGCCTTAATACAAGTCAGAAATTTTTAACATGAGAGCAATACCTCTTGCAGAGCAATAGATATGAAAATCAAGGTTAAAAGCTTTGCTGGTAAGGATTTTACTGAAACAAAATCCTAAAGTGTGCAGTAAATACTTCCCTTCTTTGTTAAATTGTGAGAACACTTTCCACAAATTCTAGTTTCATCTTTCACACTCACAGACATGGCTCCAACACACCTTATCCAAAACACATTTTAAAAGGAAAAATAAACACTCAAACAAAACAAAACAAAAACAAATAAATAAAAAAAGCCCACATGGGAATAAATTCCGCCAAGTAAAAATAGGAAAACAAGAACCATACAGAAAAGGCTAAGCCTGTAACAGATTTATATAAAGTTTAGCTTCTCAGAACAGAACACAGGGACTTAGTCTTCACTGGAGGAAGTTTATATAGGAAAACATACCAAGTTAAAAACAAAATCAAAGGCTTTTGAATGCATAGATAACATAGACAAGAGAAAAATCACCAAAGGAACACGCTTAAATAAAGTGGTTTTAGATTCAAAAGAGAATTTCTGGTTAACACACAGGATTTGTTCTAATACTATTTCTAGTCCACCCATTACTTAACCACTCTATCTAGAAAACTGAAACACAGTGGAATACCTTTCCTGTTGGATTACTGTATATACAATAATCGTTGTGACAGAAACTTGAATCTCATTTTTTCCTACAGTAATATTTATCTAGTAGGTTACTGTTCATTCTGTGAGATGGAATAAGGTGCAGAAAGTCTCTGATTATCTTTTTTCTCTCATTCTTCCCAATATCTCATTTTCATTTCAGTTCAAAACTTGTTTTAACTTTTACTTTTCCCCCCATCCCACATACTGTTGTTTAATTAAAATGAACACCCTTACCTACTCAGCATAAAAAATGATTCTGTAAAAATTATGATCATTATTTCTAACAGGCACTTCAAAGCTTATGGTATCAAGAAGTCCAAACTGTGACCTTCTCCCCAGGTGTTTTAAGCCTTTCTGAAACTTCATAAAAATCTCAGATGAGGAATGAATTTCAAAGAAATTTTAGTATCAGATTTGTAAAGCAAAGCAAAACAAAATAATAATAAATAGCTACTTGAGTCATTGTGTCTTCCTGCAGCCTTTAGAAACACTGGAAAATATATTAGGACATTGACATAGCAGATTCATCCAGATCTACTCCTCATATTTGCTGACGGGCAATGATGAGTCTGTTTTCACTCATACTGTTCCACACTCAACACCATCTTTTGATTTCTGTCACATTTATCTGACATCGATTTCTTCTAAATACGCTTTCCTTTTTGCAAAGAGCAAGAGGCAGACAAGACCAGGGTATAATCATCACTGCCTATCATAGAGATAATTAAAAGTTCCTTTTGCAGGGTGCTGTTTATTTTCTTTGACATGGATTTAGAAATACCTTTATCACATACAGTTAACAGATTTGAGCCTTCATCAGCAACCAAGAAATTGTATACCTTTTTATGAACTTTATTCTTTAGCCACATGTCCTAAAGAATTAATCTTGATTAGTGCTGAACTTCTCCCACATTTCCTTTTTGACATATATATATATATATATATATATAATGAAAATGACTACTCTGTAACAGAAATCACTTTATTCAATACCATTTTTAGCTCAAAAAGTTAGAAAAAATTAATATTAGCCAAAAGACTGGAATCTATACTATTCTCTTATTCAAATACATGTACTAAAACTAGAGATCTTAATTTTACTTCCTATGCTGATGACAAAATACTCGGTGCTACTCAGTCCAAAAAAAGAGTCTTTCTGAAAGTCACAAAAAAATTAGAAAACATTCCTGGGGGTATAATTAGTGTCTCAGCCCCTGGTGAAAGGGGGAAATGGAAAGTCCATTTCCAAATGGATGCATCAATGACAGGGAAAAGTGCTGCTGTTGATATAATTACCTTTCTTTGCTAAATGTGAGTATAATGGATCATAAGAAGGAAGGAGTAAGTCAGTAATACCAAGATCTGTGCAAAGTTTCTTTAAAGGCATTTCAATTCCTGCTTCTGTTCTTGAGCTTAGTACAAGATAAGAAGAAAAAAATGTGACTTCTGTGGTTTCAGCTAAAAACAAACAAACAAACAAACAAAAATAAATCTTTTTAAATGACCATGAGCAGTTAATTTATCTTTTTTTGTCTCACACCAGGACACAAACTTATCCCTCAGGCTTTTTTTTTTTCTTTTTTTTTTTTGACAGTAGGTATTCAATCTGAAAACAGTAGCTGTGACTATAGATTTGGCAGAGAGTTTATTAAAAATAACTTTTTTTATTCCTTTATTTAGATTTCTTAAATATAATAACTGAACACCCCAAGCTACAGACAGTTACCACCCTGTTATCCCCAGCAAGCCGAGGCATGTCCCACAAAATAAATGTTTTCTTATCTATCCACATTGAACCAGAAGCAGGAAGAGCAGTGGAGTTTAGTGCACTGCTTCATCATAGCTGGTTTGGGAAAATAAATAAATAAATACGGAGCCTAAAGTTATTTCTTTACCTGTGTAAATAAAGGGTCCTTTTGGATGTTCAGTTGGACGACTAAGGTCCAAGAGCCACAAAATCAACTGGTAACAAATAGTAACTGCTAACGAAGTGCAGGTTAAGAAAAAGGTTAGACAGCCAAAACATAAATAAATAAATAAATAAATAAATAAATAAACAAACAAACAAATAAATAAATAATAAAAAATAAAAGGAAAAAATGTAACTTTAACATGTAGTATACCAGGTATACTCTCTTTTTTGTTTGTTTGTTTTGTTTTGTTTTGTTTTCCTCATCTAGGACATCTTTTACTATCCCAACAGGCTATGTGTTAAGAAAATACAAAACTGATTTTGCTTTGGCTGTCCATTTTTATGACTATTCAAGCAAAGCGGGGCACCTGAAAAAAATTGCTTCAGACTATTATCGTTTGATCTCAGGAAATGAAATGTGGATAATTAAGTATCAGTATTGCTTCTGGAAACGTCAGGGAATATTGCTTCATTGTGTTGAGACTCTGGCAGCTTCACTTATCACCTCTGGGTGTCCATGCCTCCTGCACTCACTACCTCAAGACAAAACTCTGGATATCAAATAGAGCTCCAGGTGGAGCTGATATGGACTTAAAAATTTACACCTGCAAAAACTATAAAGATACAAATAAGTAGGGGAGAACCTCATGTGAAAGTATCAACTGAATGCCAAGTCCTCACAAATTTAATGAGGCTTTGGCTAAATTTGACAGGGAGGAAGGGAGGAAAGGAAAAGAGAGGGATCTTTCTATTAAAACGCATTTACTCTGCTCTCATAACTACTGATGACTGGATGGCATGAGCAGTCCTATATTATGCATACAAAGAACAGTGAATATCTAGCTGAATGACCACGATTGACTAATTCTGAAATTGGATTACCATTGGTTACTTTCTATTACACACACTTACACTGTTCTGTACCTTTTATTTGTATTTTTTGCATTTCACAATAATTCTTAAATTAAATTACAATTGTTTTTCAAGTACATAGTGTACATAACTCAATACATTAATTAAAGTATATAAATTACAATAGCAAATAAATTATAGTGATCATTAATCAAGAAAAAGAGATTTACAATATGATGATTTGCAGATTTGTAGTATGTGAGAAATATATTTAAGTCATTAACTAAATTAAACAGAAAACTTAACTTTTCATTATTCTATTTGTTATCCAAACAAAAATCTTACTGACCTCAATGTTCTGTCTGTTTACAAGAGCTGTATAAGTGAAAAGTAAAGTTAAAATCATTAAGTTTACTTTCAAGATAAATACCAGAATCAATCACTGCAGATTAGTAGTGACAAGGATGATTTTCCTTTTAAGAGAGTACATCACATTAGCTCACATCACAGCCCCACAGCTCCAAGGCTTAGTATTTTTTAAGTCTGTATTATAGGATGATTCTTGAAAATATTTCTGGTAATTTCACTGAGCTGTATGATATTGAGGTCTACCAGTATTTTCATCTTTACAGGTTTAAATAGATTATCTGTCTGGATTCAGTTTCATTCAAAATACCAAATGGTCTCTGAACTCATTAGTGGGGGGGGGAAAAAAAATAAAAAATAAAATAATATATATATATATATATATATATATATTGAATTTTTATATCTATTAACTTTCATTTGTAATGTTTCAGCTAAAATTGAATATATCTCTAGCTTCAATTAATTTCAACACATTCTACTGACATTAATTTCTCTCCTAGTACCTACTGCCTGTACACACACAAGTACCAAGCATTTCATAATTTCCTTTTTGTATTTCAACTCTGAAGGTCTAATCCATATATGAAAAAAAAGGATCTAAATCAAGTTATGGAGATGAATAATGTCAAACTTTTGGCAAAGTTAGACTTGGGTCTCACTGAGAACCAGCAGATTCTGTGCTTGCTTTTCTGTTTTAAAGTAATGCCTAGTATTGTGTGCCAACGTCAATCTGCCCTGATCAGAACTGAAACTCACTGCATCAGGTGCAGTACAAAATGAGACAAAAAAGTGTGGACTTCTGAAAAAGTTGCTAAAGTTGCTGTATTTCCCTCCTGTCCTGAAGATTTTACAGTCAGAGGTAAATATGTAAATGTGCAATTATAAATGAGATGAATTTATTTTCAAAAGCCCAGACATTTAACAAAGCAGGAGCCAAAGTGATAAACTGCTCACAAGGACTGCCAGCAGGTGACTTCACATACCGTAACCACTTTACTACGGAGTGATTAATACTTTTCATAAGGGAAAATAATATGTCATTCTTTCTTGCTAAGAACATAAAAGAAGCTGCTTAGGTCATCAGGAGCAGTGCTATGGACATGGCCACACTGGCTACACTGAGAGATGTCCGGGTCAGTGATGAGACATGATTATTCAAAATGCTAGATGAAATGTAATGCTCAAAGGCCATATGGATGTTAGCAGAGGAAATGAATAATCAGACTTTAAATATAAAGTTCATATTGATTAGAATGCAAATGTCAATTGGAATTAGATGGCGTGAGGAATGTTTCATGCCTCTATTATGCAAATGGCACCTTGATAAGTCATTCAAAACACTTCTCCAGTATCTGGGATAGTTACACTCACTGAGGCTGGTGCTGGATCACCCTCGTCCGGGGTGACTCTCTGATTTCCAGTAGCTGTGAAAGCTCCTGGGAAACACTGATAGAGACACACTGGATGCATGTTTATGTTGTTCTAGTGTAGACCAAGAACCATGAGAAATGAAGAGATGAAACATACTTGCTGGATGACCTTTCAGCTCATGGAGAGAAATTCTCTCAGCAATAGTATTTGTTTCCATTCTTTAGTTCAATCAATGATATTTATGTATATCTTCTTATGATAATATCTAAACTGTCTTGCAATATTATTATTAACCTTATTGGTGGACAGTTTATCCTTCTTTGACATCTGAGCAGATTAATGATTACAGTAACAGAAATATTTGGCTACTTAAGAAAGGTATAGATATTAACATTATGGGGGTGTGTGACCAGTCCAAAGTCAGAAATCTTTCACAGAGCAGGAAGTGAACTAAATACCACAAATACTGAAACTAGATCATGCTTTCTTCCAGTTACTTTTTGAAAGGAAGGTTCTGCCTCGCTATCTGTATAGACAACCCACTCCACCTTCACCAATTATCTTACATGAGGGCTGCAATTGGTATCATCATTGCCAGCAAAGAATAAAGACAAATCATGTTATCAAAACTACTTTCAAAACTACTTTCAATTCTATATGAATATAAAACTTGAAGAGTATTTTCTAGACATATCAATGTTATTGTCTGCCATCTGCCAATAAGGACCAGTAGGTCCATATTATCTTGATTTCTCAGTTGTAATTATATGTAATGATCGCATATTCATTTCTATTTACAAAGGCAATTGCTCGTACAATAAAATTTGATTTAATCAACTTAAGATTTGTTTAATGGACTTTTGCAGACCAAATGTATTTAAACAGAGTGCTCTAATCAGACATCAAAACATGCATAAATCAAAGTAATTAAATCAATTGAACACTAGGAAAACTGTGAACCAAACAGATATTTTTAAAAATAAGCAATAAGAAATATGATTTGAGATCTCAATTATCAGAACAGACACATTAACAGCGGCTGTATCCAGTGTTTTTCTCAGGAAAGAGTAAACCCTGATTAGCCCCCTATGCTCCAGGTATCATAATTAGGAACTGAACACAAAAATATCTTCCCTCATATGTAAAATGGAGAACACCATAAAGGAATCAAGAAATACCTGTCACAATAGAAAATTGTCATAAAATGATAGAATATCCTGAGTTGGAAAGGACCCACAAAGATCATTGAGTCCAATCCTGGATCCACAGAGGACCATCCAAAAATCAAACCATAAGTCTGAGAGCATTGTCCAAATGCTTCTTGAACTCTGACAGGATTGGTGCTGTGATAACTTCACTGGGGAGCCTGTTCAAGTTCCCAGCCATCCTCTCAGTGAAGAACTTTTTCTTGATATCCATCCCAAACCTCCCTTGTCACATCTTCATGCTGTCCCCTCAGGTCCTATTTCTGGTTACCTCTGCACCTCGTTCCCTCTCATGAGAAATCTGTAGACCACGATGTCTCCCCTCAGTTTCCTTTTCTCTGCACCAAACTATCTGAGTGACTTCAGCCACTCCACTTATGTCTTGCCCTCTAGACCCTTCACTATCTTTGTTGCCCTCCTATGAACACTCTCTAAAAGCTTTATGTGCTTCTTACATTGTGGCACCTGAAATTACGCACTATGGTAAAGATGAGGCTGCACCATTGCAGAGCAGGACAATCACTTTCCTTGACCAGCTAGTAATGCCATGCTTGATGGACCCCAGGTCTTTGGGCTGCCAGGGCACACTGGTGACTTATATTGAACTTGCTGTCAACCAAAACCCCCAGAGTCCTTTCTGCAAGGCTGCCCTTCAGCCTCTCGTCTTCTAGTCTGTACGTACATCCAGGGTTGCCCTTTCCCAGATGCAGAATCCAGCACTTGCTCTTGTTTAATTTCATGTGATTAGTGATTGCCCAGCCCTCTACTTTGTAAAGATCTCTCTATAATTCCTCTCTACCCTCAAGGGAGTCAACAGATCATCCCAGTTTAGTGTTGTCTACTCACTTACTTAGTATACCTTAATATACCTTCAAGTCCTGCATCCAAGATGTGAAATATGTTCATCTGATTCATGTCAGTATGGAACAATGCTAGGGCCGCATGGTATGATGAATGTGACCTTCTGTCTTACATACCCTTGTATAACCACAAGTCTAAGAAAAACAGAGTGGTTAACGTATATAGTTCTTGTATCTTGCAAAGGAATGTTTTAGCAATTCATGTCAATAGAGAGCTTGAAGGGGAATGTATTTGTAGGCTTTTCCTTGAAGTCTCTGATATCTGGGGATGGGGTTCAGAATAGCTGCTAACAATTATGACTATTGCATGGGACACTATGCAAGTCTCTGATATCTGGTCAGGAGATTAAGGAGACGGGGAGAGCTGAAGAACAACTAAAAGACAAAGCTTGCAGGGGATGCTGCACAAGTCTCTGACATACAGCCAAGTTGGACAAAGGAGAAGGACAAGAGGGAGGAAGACTATGAGCCTTCATCACGAGAGACCCCCAGAGGGACCACCGGAGACTGATATGCATGCTCCAGTAGGAGGGTTTGGATTCCAGAAACTAATTATAATAACCCTGTTTTTTTTAGAAGTAGTAATGAATATGTATCAGCCTAGGAGCATAAAAATCAGAGACTCCCGGCGCACCCAGTGCTGTTTGCTTACCTCTATTCCTTTAATAAATTGTAAACTTTGATTATAGTCCTATTTTGAAGATGGAGCCATTTATTACAAAGACATTTACAGAAACATTAAATCAATCTGGCCCTAAAATGGAGTCCTGCAGAATCCACCACATGATTGGCCACCAGCCTGAGCCAACACCATTTACTATTACCCTTTGAATCTGACACATCAACCAATTGTTCACTCATCATATTATGCATTTATTTAGCTCTATTCTGGGCATTTTGTACAGAAGTATATTATGAGAAATAGTATCAAAAGCTTTGCTGAAATCCAGAAAGATTACATCAACGGGTTTCCCTTTGTCAGCTAGGTGCATGACCTTGTCACAAAAGGAAATTAAGTTTGTTAAACAGGACTTTGATCTCCTGAACTCATGTTAGATGTGATCAATGACTGCACTCAGCCCTGCTAAGCCCTGCATAAAAATCCTTTTCTTCTTCTGAGAAAGGTGCATCCCATCAGGTGCCAGCAAGCCTGGTGTTGTGTAAAGCATTTCATGATCAAAACAAAACCAAAATTCTTCCAATGACACCAGCCTCAAAAACACATTTTGATCAGCTGGGTCTGCCTATTCCTTTCATTGTTGGTCCCTGTTACAAGAAGGACAGAGGAAAGCATCGCTTGTACACCTGATATTTTAACCAATTTTCCCAAAGCCCTGAAGTCCCCTTTTATTGCCCTTGGACTTCTCTGATAATTTTTGCTTATTTTATATTTCTGGGAAAAAGAAAGAAAAAAAAAAAAAAGATTCTCCAACTTAATAACATAATTTGAGATTTATTTTCCTTTATTTTTTCACCAGAGTATTTAATCTTTAAATGTGTCCCCCCCACAAGTTAGAAGTAAAAATATATGTCTTTCCCATAGATGTGTCTATGCCCTTCTCATCAAGGTAGCTATGTACTTCATGGCTCTTGGGTATCCAGTCAGCTCCAGGCATGGGCGCTGTATGAAACCACCTTAGCTATGTGTGCAGCCAACTATGTGCCATAGTTAAACCACTAAAAAAAGACCAATTATAATAAACCAACCATTAAAGCATAGGAAAACTAAGAAATTTGGGATGTATTTGTCAGAAATATGTGGTTACAATGGGTTTTCCCAAATGAGGCTTGTAGTAGCTGATCATTCAGCTGTTTTCACAGCACAGTTTCAGGTGTGCTGTGACATCTCAGTCCTGGTAGAAAAGAGTTAACAAAATTTTCCTGCTGGTCATGCAGACAGGACATTAATTACTTAGCCAGCTGTAAAAATCTGGCCTTGAGTATTCATCACTATGAATGAAAATAATCTAATTCCCCAGGGTATGTCCTTTATCTTCTGGTGATCCCTTTCTTACAGCTCCTGTCACAAATGAGAGAGAAACTGGAGCCTAATTCAGGCCAGGATTTGTCACTAGCCATGTAATGAATGAGACCAAGATAGAAGCCTCCTTGCTGTAAGGTACAGTCAGTGGAAATAGGCACCTCTTGAGGTCCTATTTATTTAGTCCACTTAATCATTATTTAGTGCACCTAATATACAAACACTTTTAATTTGAGAGATATTTTACCCTCTCCATAAACTAGTGAAAAAGCTCAGAAAGAGCCTGTGTTACGTGCCAAAGTGTACTAAGGTCAAATCAAGACATCACTTTGTATCCCAGTTCATTTCAAGAATCCACGTAACCTATATGGTGATAGAAGAACTGGCATACGTTTCCACCTATCTCCATTCTTATGTAAACATCCTTTGAGTCACAGTCCTGTCAATCCTACCACGTTGTATATTTCCTCCACTGTTAGCACCTACACTTTCTATTTTTGTTCAGCTCCACAGACTTCCATTAATAGTCTCTTCCTGCTTAATGTACTTGTCTGTTCATTCCCATGCCCCTATCAACTTTTGTCTCACTTCATCACAGAGAAAGGAGTTTTCCTAGCATCCCCACTCATAAATTGTGCAGCCCCACCCTTAGGTAGGAATGAAAGCTACCCATTCTTTTTCACTCTGCATGACAACACACTAGGGAATATGCTTATTTATTTATTCATTCCAGGTTTGTCCACGTGAGGTTTTTTTTTTTCACTTTTTTTTTTTTTTTTTGGTTAGTCTGTCAACAGCTATTCTCTGCTCTCTTTTTGCTGAAGTTCTATATAAACATAAGTAAGATTTACAAAAACCTATGGAATTTAAGTATAATTTCACATGGATTTCATATACAGAAAACTGTAATCATAAAATAAACAATGTGTCAGTTCACAACTGTGAAACTAAAACAAAATTATATTTTGGAATAAACTGACAGAGATTGGTTGATATCAAAGCTGAAAATTCCTTAGGAGGTTAAAAATGAAAGCTTAACAGATGGCTCATTGGAAACCACCTTCCTGGAGACAGATTAGTGGTATGTTGTGATGGATTCTTCATATAGCTAGAAGATTTCTGGATTGTTTTTTGGTTTTTTTTTTTTTTTTTTTTTTTTTGCAGATATTTGTCAAAACCAAACAAACAAAAACTTACTGTCTCATGTTCATTTTCAATTTTTTTGCTTGATAGGAAAACACTTTTTAGCAAGTGACTTCTCTTACTAGCAGTAAAACATGGCAGGATTCTGCACCTGAAACCATTTAATGCTTTTATAGAACCAATAAAATAACTTCAGTATTTCTCAAGCAATGAGTTTTAAAACTGGTGTGGAGAAGATCCAACAAAAATAAATCAAACCAGTTTTGCTTTTGCTAAAGGAACTGTGTGTAATAGAAAGTTATTAAGACCAAAGCTGCATGCTGCATTGCCTCAGAACACTGTCCAATTGCCAAAGCATTCTCCAATCAATCAACTGTCAGCCTCATTTCTTGTTGCCAGCACTGACAAGAGTCACCATCTGACTGTAGATTATGAGATAAAAGGGAGCTAGTAGCTTTGTATTCCTCTTTATTAACTGATTTGCACCACTCTGTTCTGCTTTCAAGGTAGGTGTGAGCTGATAAAGAAAACCTATACTTTCTGGAAAATTATTTCAAAACCTAGATCAAATTATAGTCTGATGTCTAGGTGAGGTGTTAATTAAAAATGAATAAAAATATAATGGGACTTGGATCACTAGATATGTAATAGCTGAAAAAAAATAGTGTTTGGCATCAGAAGAAACCATTCTCAAAACACCAACATCCCTTTCTATTCCTTTCTGGAAATTACATACCAAAAGTTTTTTTTGTTTGTTTTTGTTTTTGTTTTTTTTTGCTATTTAGTTCTTCTGTCAATTCAACAATATTTTTTTTTCCTGTGCACTCTGGTTTATAAACCTACTAGCCTGTTTGGAGGTTGTTAAAAGGGAAAGAGTCTTCTGAGAAACACTTAACATGGTTGATATTGACAAACAAAATAAAAGGTGTAATCTGGATTATGGTGCAACATGTTGCTGGAACTACTACTCAATAAATCTTTGTATCCATGTCAGAAAGATGGAATAACAGCACAGTATATATATATATATATATATATATATATATATATATATGTATATATATATATATATATATATATATATATATGTATATATATATATATATATATATACAAAAAAAAAAAAAAGTATACACTATGGTTTAGTTTACTATTTGTCTTTGAAATCTGGAGTCATTTCACAAAATACCACAGAGTAAGGTGTGACTACAAATTAAAGGAACCTCTTAGTACCACCTCTTTTATCTATTACTTTTGTAGCCATACTTGCTTGGCACAAGCTGAACCTCCTTGGTTGATGATATGTTCAATGTATCAATGAGTAGTGCAACTGGATTATATAGCATGACATACGAAACTGGAAAATGCGTTCAGTCTTCCCATCTCACTTCTGGCAAGTCAAACCTAGCTTGTTCATCCACACAACATCATGGAAAAGTATGAACACAAAGACAAACATATGCTGCCTTTTTTCTACTGGACTATATTTAGTCATTTTCTCCCATGATAGCATTTAACTTATTTGATGCCCAAGGCACCAGTGATAACTTTAATTGTTAAGGTGTCATTTACAGTTTCTCCTAGATCTGTCTTTTACCACAGAAATGTACTTTTCAGTACCTGTCTGTTCCTAGAGCACAAATTGAATAGATTTTAATTGTAACTAAATTAAAGTAATCATGCTCAATATTTTTAACAACAGTTTTCAGTTTCAGAGATTTCTTGAACTATTTACTTTTTTCCAAAGCTGGACTTATATTATTCATTTTGAATGTCATGGTCAAGGAGCTCCCTGTGAGCATGAATAAACATTTGCATATGTAGAAACATTCCATGCATGCTGAAAATTGTTTAAAGGAAATAAAAACAAATACTAAAAAAAAAAAAAAAGGAGAACAGGAGTCATAGTTCATCAGTAAAATGCTGTGATGAACATAGTTACACTGATATACAGTACACGCACAGGACTGTTCTCATAAATCAGTAATATTCAGACTCTGTGGGAGTCTTTGAAAAACATAGAGGGTGCTTGTTAAAGGATTCTCACTGTCTCCATTTGAAATGCATCAGAAGTTCATGTCAGCTACTCAGCAGATCCTTATTTAGAGCAGACCTGCCAGCCTGGGCTTAGTGTGTCAGGGTGCATCAGTGTGTTCAGAAAAGTGATTTATTGTGGCAGCACAAATGTCTAATTATGTGCATAGCTTACATTTTTTTTCAACAGGAAAGAGACCAAACAAGCAAAAGGCTGAAATGAGATTTATTCCTTGTTATCAGCATTTGCTTACATGTTCCCAAAGCTTTTTATTTAAATTGCATTATTTTCAATCCTTCCCTGCTCCTGCCTTATCAAAGCTACATTACATTACAGTTTCCCTCTGTAGGATATACTTTAAAAAAAAAGTCACAAAACCTCATTCCCACATCATACTAATTAATTTTTTTTTAAATATGTTTGTTGACAGTCTTTTTTTTCCACATCTACAGAGCTGTTAGTTTTTCCACATCTACAGAGCTGTTAGTTTCAAATAGACATTCACAATAAAAGAGAACTATTATTAAAGTAAACATTATTTTTAATAATATAGTTTCATTTATATTATAAAATCATTAATCAACATAGTAATTTAACTCTATAATAAATAATACAGATACTTTGTTAATAATTAATATTTATAATTATTAAATATTAAGTGTTACAGTATAGAAATGCTGTAACATTTCTATGCTGTAGAAATTTTACGGGGGGGAGGAGGGGAGGACAAATTTTTTCACTAACTTTGTATCCCCAGTGAGATATTTAGGATATCTTTTTTTTCAGTGCACAGAACATTTACAAAGCCCAAGCCTCAGGGATTTTGGCTGCTGCTGTGAATGCTCAGCAATTATGTAAATCAAGGTGGAGGATGTAAAGCTGGGCACAGCTAATGCCAAAACACACAATTAGTGACTGCCTTTGCAACATTTTCAACAACTTTTCTCTAGGAACTCTCTCACAGTAGCAGGATAGAAATGAATTCCCTAAAAAGCTAATTGTCTTATCTTTCTTCCTTCCTCCTGTAGTCCCCTTCCTCACTTAATATTGTTTCAAATACCAGAAACAAATGTGGAAGCAATACAAACAAGATTTCTAAAATCACCCACCACCATTTTTAATGGTTTTTTTTTGGTGGTGGTGGTGGTGTCATCTTTTTTGTGTATGTGGTTGTTTTTGTTTGTTTTTTTTAATTATTTTTTTTTTTTTGCATTAGCATCCAGCAATATTTGCTTAAAGAAGGATAACTTTGCTTACTTGTAAGAGCCAGAATCCAGAATCGAGGCTGGGAGAGATACAGCTCTGGCCCAGACTGTGCAGGGTTGAGCAGCTTTTTACTACACCTGCACTGCATGGCCGACAACTTACACTCCTCATTCTTTTATTCTCTTTGACAAAGAATACAGGCATATGCACCTGCAGCATGTCCTGCAGGAGTCCAGCTCTTCACAGACATGTCTGGCCAACTTACTCTCAGAGCATCTGCTACGCACTTTACATACATGCATATCTGGTGTGTTCAGCATAGATTGGACTCAAACCACAAACTATATGTACATCATGGTATTTATGCAGGATCTTGTTCTGTCAGGAGCTGCAGCTAAATGTAGCTCCAGAGCTATCACTTGGAGACACTATGCTGTCTGAATTTCCAGGTATTCAAAGATTCTAGTCAAACTTACTGTATCGGTCCTTTCTTTAGGCTCAGATGTTATTCCTTCCTGAAGTCTACACATGGAACACCAGAATAAAAGAGTCAAAGAGTTAACAAGACAGTTAAGTTACAGAGGGCCATTGATGTTTCTTGTCTAGCATAAGAAAGTATCTGTGGTCAAATGGAATTAGGTGACAAAACAAAAATCATGAACATACAGGATTGAAGCATCATGGTAAAATCCAGAAGTAATAAAACTTTCTTTTTTTTTTTTTTCCCCCACTCAAATTCTGAAGGAGCTGGCTAATGTTATTGCTAGGCCACTCTCCATCATATTTGAAAGGTTGTGGAGAACAGGAGAGGTCCCTGAGGACTGGAAGAAAGTCAGTGTCATGCCAGTCTTCAAAAAGGGCAAGGAGGACCCACAAAACTACAGTCCAGTCGACCTCACCTCCATCCCTGGAAAGGTGATGGAACAGCTAATCCTGGAGGTCATCTCCAAGCATGTGAAGGATAAGAAGGTGATCAGGAATAGTCATCGTGGATTCACCAAGGGGAAATCATGTTTAACCAATCTGATACCCTTCTATGATGAGATGACTAGCTGGGTAAATGAGGGGAAAGTGGTGGATGTGGTCTATCTTGACTTCAGTACTTTGACACTGTCTCCCATAACATCCTCATAGACAAGCTCAGAAAGTGTGGCTTAGATGAGTGGATGGTGTCAATTGACTGGACAACAGTGCTCAGAGAGTTGTGCTCAGTAGTACAGAATCTAGTTGGAGGCTTGTAACCAGGGGTCAGTACTGTGTTCAGTGTTGTTCAACTTATTCATCAACAACCTGAATGATGGAACAGATTGCACCCTCAGCAAGTTTGATGATGACACAAAGCTGGGAGGAGTGGCTGAAAGCCCAGAGGGCCATGCTACCATTTAGCCATGCTACCTCAGCAGGCTGGAGGGTTGTGCCAAAAGGAACCTCATGAAGTTCAACAAGGGCAAGCACAGGGTTCTGCACCTAGGGAAGAATAACCCCAAGCACAGGCTGGGTGCTGACCTGCAGAAGCACAGCTCTGCAGAGAGAGCCCTGGGAGCCTTGGTGGACAGCAAGTTGACCATGAGTCAGCAATGTGCCCTTGTGGCCAAGAAGGCCAACAGTATCCTGGGGTGCATTCAGAAGAGTGTTGCCAGCAGGTCAAGGGAGGTGATTCTCCCCCTCTCCTCAGCCCTGGTGAGGCCACACCTGGAGAATTGTGTCCAGATCTGGGCTCCCCAGTACAAGAGGGACATGGAGCTACTGGAGCGAGTTTAGAGGAGGGCTACAAAGATGATTAGAGGACTGGAGCAGCTGTTTTGTGAGAACAGGCTGAAAGAACTGGGCCTGTTTAGCCTGCAAAAGAGAAGATTGAGGGGAGACCTCATTAATGTCTATAAATATCTGAGGGGAGGGTGCTGAGAGGATGGAGCCGGTCTCTTTTCAGTTGCGCCCAATGACAGGACGAGAGGCAACAGGCTAAAGCTGAAGTCCAGCAGGTTTCGGCTGAATATGAGAGGGCACTTCTTTACTGTGAGGGTGACAGAGCACTAGAACAGGTTGCCCAGAGGCGCTGTGGAGTTTCATTCTCTGGAGATATTCAAAACCCACCTGGATGCCATCCTGCACAATGTGATCTAGGTGATCCTGCTCAGCAGGGGGGTTGGACTAGATGAACTAGAGGTCCCTTCCAACCTCGGCGATTCTGTGTGATTCTGTGATAAAGAAATGTGAATAGAAAAGTACCTAAGCATGTGTTTAAGGATTTTGTTAAACTGCAAACTTGCTCTATTTGTTGATTATTTGTAGTTTCCTGAACAAAGCTTAAAGGAGAAATGTTCACCTACAACCAGTCAAAAAAAAAAAAAAAAAAAAAAAAGTCAAAAGTGGAGTATGAAATAGCTCCTTCAAATACTTTCAGCTTTTTGGAAAATACTCACAAATGTATACAATTATAAGTATACAAGTAAAGGGTCAAGGAACAGACATTCTATTCCCTAGGCTAAAGGCTGAAAATACAGAACATATTTATGTACAAACATTTTCCTTTTCCTCTTTCCCCCGCTGCTAGCAATTTTCCCTAATGGTAATGCCACAAAACAGAAAGAAAAATAAATAAATAAACATATAAACACTGGCTGTTTCAAGCTATAATATGTGCAATGTTTACTACTATTTGGGGAATTATAAGTCTAGCTATGTGTTTTAGCATTCTTTCCAAATTCTTGCAGTTGAAAATGTCTCAAATTCATGTTCTGTTATCTATTTACACATCTGTTGTAGAAGTGTTAACTGAGGATTCAACCTTTGCTGTTCCACCTGACATGTTAACATTCTTAGTGTTTAATCTCTAGACATCATTTTCAGCCTACCCAACTTTTTCTGTTTTAAAGTGACAGACATCTGGGCATTGCTTGTGCTCAGTTACTATTGACTTCCTATATCAGAGATCACCTGTTATAAATATTCTTGGAAATGCACACTGACACTGCACAGTTTCCTTCTTCTGTCCTTTCATGAGCAGTTGGTGGGTTGTTTTTCTTGGGGGTGGGAGGGATCTTTAATATCTGCCTAGGTTAATATTTTATTAGTATTCTACCATTTTATTAGTATTTTTTTCTGCAATGCAATGTGGAAACTTGAAATTTATCATTAAAGCTTCTCAGGGAAGATAGCGGGTAAGGAGACCTCTGCAGATCTGTTGTGGTTTAACCCTGGTAGGCAGCCAAACTCCACACAGACACTCACTCCACACCCTGTGGGATGGGGAAGAGAGTAGGAAAGACAAAACAGAGACCATTTGTGGGCTGAGATAAAGACAGTTTAAAAGACAGAACAAAATCTGTGCACACAACCAAAGCAAAACAAGGAATTCATTCACTTCTTCCCATTGGCAAAATATTCAGCCATTTCCAAGAAAGCAGGGCTCATCATGTGTAATGTTTTCTTGGGAAGACAAATGCCATCACTCTGAACATTCCCTTCTCCTTCTACTTTCCCCCAACTATCATTGTTCAGCATGATGGTATGGAATATCAGCCTGGATAACCTGTCCTGGCTGTGTCCCCTCTCTCAGCTCCCTGTGCACCCACAGCCTCCTTGATGTCAGGGCAGTGTGAGAAGCCAAAAAGTCCTTGGCTCTGCTCAAACACTGCTCAGCAGCAACTAAAGCATAAATGTATTATCAACACTGATTTCATCATAAAGAAGAACTTTTAGGTCCTTACCACACTGATACCATTCACTGATAAGCCAGATACTGGGCTTCTAAAAATCTTCATCGCGTGCAAAGAGAGATCACCACCACCCAAAAGACCACTTTACTTTCCCAAAGACTTTAAGATACTTATGTGTGCAGTCAGGTAGTCAACCTGCAAACAACAACTTGAACTTTTTGGTAATAGGTATGTGTGACATCCCCTCCCTGCACGCAGAAAGGTTTCTTATGATAACTCCATGATAACTTTTTATATTTTCAGTTGGACTGCAGAAAGATCTTTATATAAAATACTGAGCTCTCTTTCATGATTTTTTTTTTAATTTTCTTTCTTTTTTTTGTTTTTGGAAACATATCTCAAAAATAAAAATATAAATGCATACAGAAAAGTGCTAAAAGCAGTAAACCCGTTTTTTCACCTGTTTTTTTCACTCATGAAAAAATATAGTGCTCCCTCATTCACTTCATTACCAGACATTTCAAGCCTTATCATGCTACCTGACTTGATGGCCTACACAAGGGTAACATGAAAGCAGGCTGGAGAATTAAAAATAAAAAATAAAATAAAATAAAATAAAATAAAATAAAATAAAATAAAATAAAATAAAATAAAATAAAATAAAATAAAATAAAATAAAATAAAATAAAATAAAATAAAATAAATAAAATAAAATAAAATAAAATGTGAAAGGACTTCCAAGGAACAGGTCAAAGGTAGCATGACATTCTGATAAAGACACCACTTACTATAGAACAAAGCCATACACCTGTGGGTTGTAGTTTCAAGATAAAACTTCACACAGCATGTGTACCAGCTCATGCTCTGGAAGTGTTGGCATGTCAGATTTGGACAGTATTGCCTGTTCCTCTAGACTTCCTACCATATCATGCTTTTTTTAATCACTCCAGGATTAGAAATCTCTGCAGCTGCTTTGGCAATAGGCAGTCCTACGAATGGAGGTGAGCAGCTGGTACTCGCACTCTGTTTCTGTGATCCACACCTCTCCTATGCAGCAGAGTGCAACATAAGCAAAACCTGTAGCCAAAAGAAAAGAAAATACAACAGATGGGAATATTAGCTACTATCAGTCGATGTCATTGCCGGAGAAGGTGTTTACTAGTTTATCCTGAGTTTGTAAGTTCATGTGGAGAGTAGGGCAAAGTCATTGTGGTGTTTTTTGTTTGTTTGTTTGTTTGTTGTCTTTTTTTTTTTTTTTTTTTGCTTTTTGCTACTGACTCTTAATGTACACCAATAAATACCTAACTCATAAAACTGGTAGTTTTAACACAAAAGATACTGACAGAATGCATAACAGAATGTACACATTCACTCACAATTTCTATTAAATCACTGCATACCTCAAAGATCAGAAAAAGAAGAACAGACAAAAAAGATCAGTAAAATCTATAGTAAGTACAAGCCTGAAATGTTTATGGAAACTTCTGTCATTACTTATTTTATTTTCTACACATACTATAAATGCATTAACATATAATTAAAACTTAAAAAGGGGAAGTGAGGGGAGGACAGAGGAGAAGAGGACAGAGGAGAAAAGTACAGAGGAGAGGACAGGACAGGACAGGATTCATAACATACCACAACTGGAGAATACTGTGCACGTTTTTTTCTCTATTGTTGTTTGGATACAAGCTTCTGCCTCATCCTGTGAGTGCTGCATATACTAACAAATTTTCTGTTGGTTAAATCAAGGACACTAGAACACAGTTTTGCCAGCCATAGTAGAAGGGATTAGGAAACATCTTCCAGAGTAAAGACAATATTAATACAGTTATCAATAAAGCTATTAGGAAGGAAAAAGTTTCTTTTCAGAAAATAAATGTCTAGTCTCATAATGGCCTAATGTCCTCCACATAGGACATTAGAGGCTAGAGGTTTGTGAACTCCCTTTCTAGTCCATCAATTGCCCTGGACCATGAACTAATGCCTGTAAAAGATCCACAGATATCAGTAAATATTTATGTGGTTAGCTAATGACAAACTGCTGCACTTCTGCACTGATATGAATACTTAGATCAACTACCTTACAGATAGTGCTGGATTACAAGTGATTCCTACTTGAAAATGTTACCCTATGCCTTTCATTTGCCTGCTAATCCTTGTTCATAATTCATATTAGTCATTAAAATGGGAAATGGGGTGTATAGAAGATGTTGGACAAGCCTTCTTTTTTTTTTTTTTTGAATCCATACCATAATGTCCAGTGTCATTAAATGTTTGGAATGGTGTAAAGATAGTGTATAGCATGGTTTTATAGTGTATCATAAAAGCAGATATGAGCATGTTTGTAAATTTATCCTAAACTGACCATAACATGTTACTGGAATTTGCCACCCCGTAACCACATTTAATGCACAACAGAGGTGACTGTCTGCTGTACTGAGATGAATTTAAAAGAAATTGGTGGGGTGCAGTTGCACAGTCACAGCATCACACAGGTCAGTGCTACTCCGCTGTCAAATGACTTTCTTTATCCTACTGAATTTCAAGTGTAAAATCTGTAACAGAAACAAATTCACAGAAACAAATTCTCTGCAGGATATCAAATTACTTGTGTGCTAGTTCTGCTCATGATTAGTGTAAACAGGTGGGCTTGACATGGCTAGAAACTCATTTGTTAACCAGTCAGTATACAGCCAGAGTCCTTGGCTAATCTACAGAGCAGTTGCACATCAGAGCATAGAGAAAAGAACAGAGGAGCAATGTGTGAAGAGAGAAAGATAGGGCAGCTCTACCATCTCTTTCTCAAGTTGATGTTCCATTGTGTTCTACACTGAACTCAGTCTGAAGTGTAAAATCTCATGTCAAGTGGTTCTAGGAAAAGCAGTGATCTGGTGGAAACACTGGCAGTGTGGAAGTCCCAGCAGCCCATGGGATTCATGAGAGGATGACTGAATCCTAGCCTCAGCTCCCAGCTAATTTCAGGGAAGGGACACTACACTTTCTTTACCACAAGAGCCAGTCAGAATCTTTTAGATGAGTCATTGAAAATAAATAAATAAATAAATAAATACATCAGTTTGTCAGAAACAAAAGTAGAAGATAAATAAAGAAAAGTAGAAGATACATAAAGAAAACTTTAACAATTTGCAGATGACACCAAGCTAGGTGCGCAAGTGTCGATCTGCTCGAGGGTAGGAAAGCTCTGCAGGAGGATCTGGATAGGCTGCACCGATGGGCTGAGGTCAACTGCATGAAGTTCAACAAGGCCAAGTGCCGGGTCCTGCACCTGGGGCACAATAACCCCAAGCAGAGCTGCAGGCTGGGAGATGAGTGGTTGGAGAGCTGCCAGGCAGAGAAGGACCTGGGAGTGATGGTGGACAGTCGGCTGAATATGAGCCAGCAGTGTGCTCAGGTGGCCAAGAAGGCCAACGGCATCCTGACTTGTATCAGAAACACTGTGACCAGCAGGGCTAGGGAGGTGATCATCCCCCTGTACTCGGCTCTGGTGAGGCTGCACCTCGAGTACTGTGTTCAGTTTTGGGCCCCTCGCTACAAGAAGGACATTGAGGTGCTTGAGCGGGTCCAGAGAAGGGCGACAAAGCTGCTGAGGGGCCTGGAGTACAAGTCCTACGAGGAGCGGCTGAGGGAGCTGGGCTTGTTCAGCCTGGAGAAGAGGAGGCTCAGGGGAGACCTTATCGCTCTCTACAGATACCTTAAAGGAGGCTGTAGTGAGGTGGGGGTTGGCCTGTTCTCCCACGTGCCTGGTGACAGGATGAGGGGGAATGGGCTTAAGTTGCGCCAGGGGACTTTTAGGTTAGATGTTAGGAAGACCTTCTTTACCGAAAGGGTTGTTAGACATTGGAACGGGCTGCCCAGGGAAGTGGTGGAGTCACCATCCCTGGAGGTCTTTAAAAGATGTTTACATGTAGAGCTTAGGGATATTGTTTAGTGGAGGACTGTTAGTGTTAGGACAGAGTTTGGACTCGATGATCTTGAGGTCTCTTCCAACCTAGACAATTCTGTGATTCTGTGATTCTCTGATTCTGTGAATAGGTCCAGAAGAATGGAATTGCAGAAATAGAGAAGGAAACACCACAGAAATCTTAATAATCATTTACATGGAGATGAGAGACCCAAACAGCATCACTATGCAAAATCTGGACTAACCCATTTGAAAATGAATCTTCCATTCTGAATGCAGAAGGAGGGATCATATTTCTGGTTTTGAAGAGAAATTCCAGCCTGGTGTTGGAATGCTTCCACAATGGATTTCCCATTTCACAATGAATTTTTTAAAAATGACTTCCTTATTTAATACAGCTCAGATTTAATCTGTTGGAAATCTATCATGTAAAAAGCAAGGCTCAGGGAAACTCCTGATTCATACATTTTAGTTCACTTATTTGTTCTCTAATGAATTGTATTTCTTGTCTGGAAAGACAGGACAGGTTATACAATACCAAGAAACATATATGAAGTAATTCTAGAGACAGTCTAGCTGTAATGAATAACACAATACCCTGAACTTAATTCCCAAACTAAAAGCTAATTCAATCCTATACCAGGTTCAGCAGATTGAAATTTCTGCCTATTCAGTTCTGAATTATTCCACACATTTTTATGGGAGAAACAGCAGCATTTCTGTGTTCAAAGTGAAAAGTATGATGCTTCTTGGAAGAAAAAAATTGCTAATGCTACTGAATGTCCCTTATTGGTTTGCACATTTACTTAAACTCTAACAAACACACTCAAAAGATTGTCAGTAAAAATAATAATATGAATAATAAAAATAGATACAATAATAAATAAATAAATAAATAAAAACGATACAATACTATTTACCTGCTAAGCTTATGCAACTATAAATCTCATATATATAGAATACATTACTGATAGCAATAATACGGCACCATAGAGAGATTATATAATAACTAGAGGGTGGCTAAAGCTTCAAATATGGCTTTCAGAGCAGAAGCAGTTCACCTCTGTCTCTGCAAAGACAGCCTTGAAAAACTGATACTCATAACTGTTGCTAGGTTCAGATTATCACAGTATAACCAAAAAAATAACCAAAAATATTTTCCTGTATTATTTTCAGAATACACAGCTCATGGGACCTTAACGTGTAGTGTTTTACTGCATAGAATGCAATCTAAGACCTGGCACTCTCAAATTTATGAAATAGAGATTTTACTATTGTTTACATATTTTAAATGAATGTATTTATTCAATAGCTGTAATACAATGACCCTTCTTGTCGTATTTGTTGTTGTTGTTGTTTCTCTGTTCTGACAGTGGGTGCACAGCCTCATTCATTCACAAAGTAAAGCTTAGACAAGTTAGAACAAGCCTTTAGCCACTGCCTCTGTCTACCAGGGAAGATCTTTCCCAGGAGAAGCACAGGAAGCAGCTGGTTAACAAGATGCAACTGCATGTCATAATATCACAGAGTATCAGTGTGGGGCTCTCATAACAAATTAAAGAATTGTTTTAGACTTTTAAAAGAAGCAGAAGTCAGTAATCCCTTTAAGACTAATAAATAAAGACTTCAGATTTGAGCAACTGGTATAGAAAACCAGGGAGACTTGCATATTTATTTATGAGGAACAGAGGATCTGTCTTTGTGATGCACCTGGTAAACTGAGTAACTGAGCTGTAGTGTCTGCTTGCTACTCACAGCAGTTTCATAATGAGCAGTTTCACATCACCTTGTTATTTCAACAGATATTATACTGTAGTATTAACTCTAATATCAGAAATTGCATTCTGAGTTCAATTTTATTGGTATATTTGTATGTGACATTTTACATGATTTGGCAGAATATATTACAGCATCCTTTGATTATTCACAAGATTATGTTTTATAGAAGAATGTGATTTGAAGGAATGACTAAGGCTAGATCACTTAAATTTGGCTATGTTAATATTTAATATACACTCATGAACAGTTGAGGATGTCAGCTAAACCTCTTGTAAGAAGCATTTTCAGCTGTGTGATGATGCCAGGCTGTCCTATTTACACTACAAAATAATTCAGACTTTTCATTCTTCATATTAATATGTTTGAGGGAAACTCCTACTTATAAAACTGAAAGACTAATGCTTGACTTGAAATGTATATGCAGGCTCTCAATAAATGCCTTCAAGTTCATTTGCTGCAACTCCAACCAAAGCTGCTGTAGTCCAGTTACATTGACTATCATATCTCTGGAACCAGAAATGCCATTTCAAAACAAAACATTGACTAGCAAAGCATTATTCTTTTTTTGCTTGGGAAGTAATTTTAAAGTTAATGCCTTACAGACATTGGGGTATTAGTCTAATCGAACAGACATCTCAAGTTCTAGATTTTCCTGAATAAGCCTCCATTCAAATTTAGATGATATAACAAGGGATACCTTTTGCTGGCATACATACAGGAATTCAGAATGCCAGTTGTTTTGTTTGTCCCTGCAAAGGCTGGAAGGAGTATAGCATCTGATTAGGTTACCTCAGTAACTACAATAATTCAGCTTTGGAAGGGCTGGGGAAAAAAAAAACAAAAAAAAACAAACAAACAAAAAAAAAAAAAGATGAATGCAATGAGAAAGTAAAAGGTGAGCACAAATGATAACACATAGAATCCACAAGTGAATAAGTTCAGGAAAAGAGACAACAAATAAAATTATTTGTTTATGGAAACACTGAAGAAAAAAAAAAAAAAAAAAAACAAACTAATTAAAAAGCAGATGATGGCGTTAGAAAGCACAACAGATGGAGATGGGTAATACATGCTGACTTTAGATCAAAATTTCTTAAGCTATCCCAGCATAGTTTGGAATGTATTGGATAAAATATGCTGTATTTTCAAATGCCGAAAATTATTCACATTCTGGTAAAATGTTTGCCAGGGTTACAAGTACAAACCTAAGAAATATTTACAATTCTGAGAAGAGAGGAGTGAAAATAAACTATACTGAAATTCTATGGGTATTTGCCTTGCTTGGTGCTTTAAGTCTCACAGCACTACTTCCCTTCTGTAAAGAAGAAACAGTACACACAGTGTGAAATAGAACGCTCAGAAGTCATATTTTTATATAATAGTTCTTCTGGGAAGTGAAAATCCCTTTCAAAAGAATGGCAAAAGCTTCCTAGAAAGTACATGATATAAAGAGGTCAAGAGAAGAGGCAAGTTTTCCCTGCTGGTAAGTTCAAACTGTACCCTACAGAAATGTAGATTTCATTTGTAATTAAGACTTCATCTCATGTTCCCTGCACAGCAAATATCACATTTCAGGAACAACTTTTTCAAGATTTTGGCATCATATTTTATTACATTTCAAATCAGTACTAAAGCACATGATTCAAAGACTGTCTGACTTGAGATTTCACGCACAGAAGAAAATTTTAAGCATAACATAAAATTTCACCATCACTTCTTCAAAAAGTTTTCTACCACGCAAGGCTCATAAGAGACTGACTGATATGAAATCAATGCCTTATAATGTTCAACAAGATTGAAAAAAGAAAAAAAAGAAAAAAAAAAGAGTTCTGTGCAGTATAAATCAAAAGTAAAAGTTTTATTTTATTTTATTTTCTGAAAAACAGTAAAAGTACAAATTTGCTGTCTAGGTAGTTAAAGTTGTATGTAGTAAGAGGTATCCAACATTATCTTTTAAAGACTTTGCTTCCTTCAATTTGTATTCCTTGACATGAAAACTGTTAGAAAATCATTCCAATTAGACATTATCTAGAAAAGAACAGCTGGTGGATGTCTTCAAGAATGAATAACAACTTGTCCAGATACTCTTGTACTAGGTATCAAATTATTGTTGTACATCATTTGATATTTGAAACAAATGCATATTACAAAAAACTCAAGCAGATTTGTATTCCCATCTCATTTATCGTTTCTGATAGTGTCAATTACATAGTGAAATCAGCTGGAAAGATAGTGCAGGATGCTGTGGAAGTGACTCTGTTCAGGAAAACAGGAGGTACCCCAATATTTCCTCAAATTGTCAATACTTATTTAAAAAAAAAAAAAAAAAAAAAAGAGAGAGAGAGACAGAGAGAGACAGAGAAAAGGGGTCCAGAGAAAAGAAGAAATACAAAGAAATAAGAAAGGCACACAAGATAAACATACATATATATAAAGTATGGTATCATTACCAAAGGAGTAGTGCAAATCATGTGTCTCAATGCCTACTGTATAAATACGTATATTTTGGAAGATGGAGGAGAAGATCTTATAAATACAAATGAGGTTCACTTAACACTCATCATTAGAAAGGACACTGGAGATTTCTGATGCAAGACTATTCATTTTCTCTACCTGTGGTATGAACCAAAACAACACTGTTCTTTCTCAGCATGATGACTCATCATAATATGGTTTTAAAATAATTTTAGGACTTTTATGAAGCGTTATAATTTCAAATTCTACCATTCATATTCACATTAACAAGTACTTCAATCTTGCAGAACCGAGCTGTTATTGTAGCAATTTGTAAAGTAAATGAAGGGACAATATAAACTATAACCCTTAACTTTTAGTAAAGATTATGAAGGTATTTAAATACATATATATATATATAAAGAATTTGTGCACAATAAAAGAGTGGAATATAACTAGGAAGTTTAGCAGGACAAGGTTTTGTTTAACATAAAAAGTGGAGAGACTGAATATTGACTTGAAAACTAAAATCATGTTAAGTTATACACATTTTATATATGGATGTTATAGTCTAACCCAGCAGGCAGCCACACAGACATTTGCTCAGTTTCCCCAAGTGTTCAGCCACTTAAAGCAGGGCTCATCAAGCATAATGGTTTGTTGGGAAGACAAACACCATCACTCTGAACATCTCTCCCTTCCTCCCTCTTTATCCTGGTTTTATTGCTGAGCATGGTGCTAATGTGGTATGGGACATCACTTTGGCCAGTCTGGGCCAGCTGTCCTGGCTGTGTCCCCTCCCACCTCCTTGTGCAGTCCCAGCCTCCTTGCTCACAGGGCAGCATAAGAAGCTGAAAAGGCCTTTGCTCTATGCAAGCACTAATCTGCAACAGCTGAAAACATCAGTATGTTATCACCACCATTTTCATCAAAAATCCCAAACACAGAATTATGTGAGACTCACAAAGAAAATTCACTCCCAGCTAAAACAATGACAGTGGGCCAATAAATTAACAACATATACAGTCTAAAATATATATTTCAACAATGGAGGCAACATTAACAAGGAGAAATATTTTGTTAGAATCGTTATACCAGTCAGTAAAAACCAAAACAAAACAAAAAACCCACAGTTGGAATCCATCTGAATAAATAATCTTGTCTAGCACACAAGTGGACACATACACACACATACATATATCCATGCTGCTGTACTGGGTCTGGCTGGAATGGAGTTAACTTTCTCTGCAGCATCCCATACAGTGCTGTGCTTCGCCCTCGTAGCTAGAAGAGCACTGGTATCACACCAGTGTTTTGTCTATCACTGACCAGTGCTGGCACAGCATCCAACCCCTCTCCCCCTCCCCCCCAAGAGCTAGTAGGCTGGGAGTGGGCAAGAAGTGGGGAGGGGACATCACCAGGGCAGCTTACCTAAACAGACCAAAGAGATATTCCATGCCTTCTGATATCACACTCTGCAATAAAAGGTGGGAAAGGGGAAGGAGAGGTGGTTGGCTCTTGTTATGAAGACATCTGTCTGCATTGAGGCCCTGCTTCCCAGGATGTGGCCATACATCACTCATTGATGGGAAGTTGAGATTTTTTTTCTCCTCCCTGTGATTCTGCATGGCCTTTGTTTTTGATTTGGTTTTTCCTCTTCCTTTTCCCCTTTAGTTAAATTATCCTTACCTCAATCTGTGAACTTTTTTTCCTTTCCAGCATACTTCCTCCCCGCCCTTCTTTTGAGGACGGGGAGTGAGAGAGCAGTTGTGGTAGAGTTTGGCTGCCCAGCAGGGTAAAACCACCACGGCTGTTGATTAAGCAGTGTATTACTTAGACCTTTAAAAATGCCAGGTCTACTGTTTTCAGCAATTTTTGGCCTGTTTTGTAACACATAAACTTCCACAAGAGAAAATCTCTTAGCTGTTACACCAATAAAATTAAGCAAAAGCTCTGAGGTTGGAGAAAAGGTTTGTTTGTTTGTTTGTTGTTGTTGTTTTTTTCCTAAACTGAGCATAGAGAGTAACATCCAAAAATTCACAGTGCATGACATCATCTGAGTCCTACAGTGGTAGTTCACAGAAGCTGGAAAATAATGTATCTTGATTCAATCTACCAAAAAATAAAATCAGTCCAACCTTGTTCTAGAGACATTCCTGATGACAAGCAGGAGAATCTATACTTTCCAACAAGGAAGGGTAAAAATTAAAACAATAACATTCTGTGGCAATTCCACAGCAAAATATGACACCCTGGGACATTTTTCTTTGTAAAAAATTGGGATTTACTGGCTTCCAGTTCACTGGATCTACCCAGAAATTTCAGAGAATCACTTGTTAGTGAGGTTAGTGTTGTAGAGTTCCTGAACTTTCTAGGAGGTGGAACAAGGACAACTGAGGGTTGTCACCCTGAACACACTTTCATTCTGCTGGAAGTATTTTTGGAATAGTAAATTTTGAAAAGGGAAAAAAGTCTACTTAAAAGTGAATATTTGAATGTAATGGTAAGAGATGTGAACAGGAGGAAGCATTCTCACCTTTGCTATTGGTAGTTCCAGTAAGGCAAAGTAGTATGGCTTCAACCTAGGAAATGTGAAATGCCAAGGCATGAAAATGAAGCACAGAAAAAAATCCTATAATAACAGGAAAGCAGATAACAGAATCTGGAACTGTTGTTCCTAAAAAGGCATTTGCTTACTACAGGAATTTTTTATTCTGCAATATTAAGCATATTGGCATTACCAGAAGTTAGAGTGGAATCTGTGAAAATAAATTAATTGGCGCTAGTCCAGATAAAGGCATCTAGGATTCCCGGAGGCATTTTACACATCATAAAATAAGCTCAGAAGTGTTGAGGATGCTGAGGGAGGGAATTATTTTTTCATCTCTTGTGTTTTTTCTTGAGTGAACAACAATGATCCTTTTATAAATCTTTGTTTCAAGCACATTAATTGCTTCAAACACAGGATTTGTTTTAAACAATAACAAAAGTATTTGTAATAATAACGGTCTAGGTTTCAGCTACTGGATTGCTGAAAGACACCAGAATAGACCTCTGGAGTCTGGGTAAATTGGAACACAAGTGGCAATTCCTTGCCAGAGTACCAGAAATGTCAGAGGTGAATACTGAAGCTGCCTGGAGCAGAGGTAGTGGATGCAGCCTGAACATGCTCAGGGTAGTTCATGGTAGCATAGGTCAAACCCTACTGACCAAACACAGTGAGCAGTCTCAAAGGTAAGCTCACATAAGGAGACTGAGACACATGGATATAGACTGTGACAAAGCTAATCACTCTGGGAGAGTCTTACCTGATTGCTGTATCTGAATGATGAACTTCAAACATCAAAAAGATATTTTGGATTTTAAAAACTATGTGTTCATAATCCTTAGAAAAGAGTAACTGGTAACTCTATCGAGAAACAGGCACATAAATCATATTCATATTTGAAATTTATCAGAGTGAGAGACTGAGGGCACATCTACATGGCATGTAAACATGTTATATTTTCATGTTATACCTCCTAATGAGATAGCATTAGCTGTCTCAGAAGGACCGTCTACTTGTTTTGATAGCAGATCAGTAGTAATACCTGACTGAATTTGCATTAGTCAGATTACATTTACTTACTACCCTCACCGTGAGGCCTATTGAAACCATCAACTTTTAGAGTCAAGTATACTTATATTGAACAATCCATCCCCCAGCCGTGTCTACATTTGTTCATTTACTGTGTAGTGAATTATTGTCTAAGGTGGGATTCAGTCACTTTAGCAATTTGGTAAAGAAAAAAGCATTACAAAATGAGAGTTCATCTCATTTATTCCACGAATGAGCACTCTCTTTTCAGAGGTATCTGTCTTCTCTTCCTTAGCAAGAGAATTCAGGTAACACTGGGGGTCTGTATTTCACACAGGTAAATTTCACACGGGTAAACCTGAAGTGGAAGAATTACACCTGAAGTATTTGCCAATTAAGGATGAATATACATTGCTTTTTACATTATATGATGGAGCTGGTAGAGCAATTATTTGGTGTAACAATAAAAAGAAAGTGAATTATTAATGTGCCAAATAAAATACATCAAAGGCTTAAAAGTTCAAAATTAAAAATGTAGAATGCAATAGAAATGATGGAACCTTAATTAAAGACTGGTAATCTTTCCACACTGTTTATTTTTCCATTCTTAATAAGATCAAATGCCTAATAAATATTGATGAAAATTTATTAGTTTGCTATGGTTAGCTAAAAAAAAAAAAAAAATCCCACTCTACTAACATTCTCTCTGTGAAATTTATTTTGGCTGTAACTTTGCCATATTTGACAAACGAGTGTGTATTGGGTCATATTCACTTGGGATTCACAGAAACAGAAACTCTTTCCATACATCCACCCTTGTTGTTGTTTAACTGCTCTACTTACTGCTACAATCTACTGTCACAACACTTTGAATTTCTTATCAGACCTTCTTATTTACCTTTCCTATTTCCTAGCACTGTCTTTGCTATGGAGACTTCTGCCTGTGCATCCCTTAAGTAAGCCCAAAGACATGCAACCTGAACGCCAAGTAAACTACATTGCTCGTCACCTTGAGATGTGACAGTCAAAAATTCTGTGTCAAAAATATCAGAAGGTCATTAGCCTGATGATTATTGTTGAGTAAAAGAGAACTAGCCCTTAATTCAAGATGAAGAAGACTGTGTTTTTGAAGAGACATGGGATAACTTCACCCCACCATGCCTGCCACTTGTTTGGATAATACTGGGGCTCCAGAAGCACCATGCAGAAGCATTCAAAGCAGGCAGTATTCTCCTGACCTGACTTGGGATCTCCACTCCTGTGAAGGACACATTTAGGGACACACCCTGTCCACACAAAAAGGTGACTATATATCTACACAGGTTTGAAGCACACTCTAGAGCCCATGGAAAGCAATAGGCATCAACAGATGTTCTAGTTGTCACTTCAGACAGAATGAATCATACTCTTAGAATGTCAGTGTCTCTGTGTTGGACTGAAAAAGTCCTAAGCAATTGCCCTAAATTACTGGCCCTGAGTAATTCAACTCAATTCAACCTTTCAGACCTATTGTTTTTATCATCCTCTGAAAGGGTGACTCAGTGCACCTGAATTGTATGCTGAACATTGATAGTCTTGATACACCTTATCAAATGTGTTTTGAAGTGCTAATGTATCTTTACTGAGTAATCCACTTCCTGTTACACACTTTTGCCAGACTACCACGAAAATATATGACATTTACTCCAGTGACAAAGCCAGTTATCATTCCAGGGGTATCATATATGAGGTTGATAACCACCCAACCATCTATGCATTACTGTCAACATTCATGATAAGTTCAAATTTCTGTGGGAAGAAACTTGTGTTATATCTGTACATACTTTAGGAAGGTAGAAATTGATCCCAGATCTATCCCAAGAATAGGAACCACATGCTCTGTGGATTGAACAGCAGTTCAGAGGTTAGAGGTTATCTGTAATCTCTGGAAAATAAGTGACAACATTTGAAATCAGTACAAGGACCAAGCAAATATTTCTGAAAACTATTATGCCTTGTGAGCTAGTATGTGACAAAAATTATTATTTCCTGTCAGAAATGTATGTCTCCATAAACCTTCAATAATCTTTCCATACTCACTTCTCAGAGTGTAATCACTGATATTTACACAGAGCACACAGTTCTTTTCCTGTCTGCATAATTGTCTAAAAACTGGGAATTTCTGCTGACTTTGATGGACAAGCCAGCTCAATGGATTTTGAAAGGAGTCTGCACTGACAGGGACATTTTCAGAAATACTCTGCCAACTTGTACATTGGTTAAGCTAGTGAGAGCAACAGACATGCATGACATAATTGATTCAAAATTAAATTTAATAGGCAAATTATAAAGATGCTTGTGTTGAAAACTGATGCAATCACAAATTACTGTTAGAAAGTGTAAATGTTTATGAATTTCTCTGATAGAATTCATGTTTTGTTATTGGACAATAAATCAGCAGCAATATTTTGGAACTGGCAAATTAAGAGCAGTGTGTTCTTTACATTAATAATCAGACTTATGCATGAAATCACTATTAAATAGATTAAATGAAAACACTCCAATAATGGTCTAGATTCCTAATATTTCAGCTATGTGAAAGATTTCTGAGAAAACATCTCCATGTTATTTATAGAAACTTTTATGTTACTTTATGGAACTTTGTAAATTGTGATTTCCCCTAATCTTTACTGTCAGAGACTTATCATAGAATCACTTATCATAGAATCACAGAACGGCTTGAGTTGGAAGGGACCTCAAAGAAATCTAGTTCCAACCTCCCTGACATGGGCAGGGATGCAACCCACTAGATCATGTTGCTCGGGGCATCATTTAACCTGGTCTTGAACACCTCCACAACCTCTCAGGGCAACCTACTCCAGTGCCTCACCACCCTCTGAGTGAAGAATTTTCTCCTCTAATATAAATCTCCCTGTTTTTATTTTAAACAATTCCCCTTCATTCTGTCACTATCCAATTGAGCAGAGTCACTCTCCATCTTTTTTATAAACCACCTTCAAGTACTGAAAGGTTGCAATAAGGTCACGCCAGACTTCTCTTCTGTGTGCTGAACAGCCCCAGCTCTCTCAGCCCTTCTTCATAGGAGAGGTGTTCCAGACCCTTGATCATCCTTATGGCCCTCCTCTGGACCCACTCTAACACATCAACATCCTTCTTGTGCTGTGGGCTCCAGATCTGCACACAGTACTCCAAGTGGGGCCTCACAAAGGCAGAGTAGAGGGGTACAATCACCTCCCTCAACCTGCTGGCCATTCCTCTGTTGATGCAGCCCAGGATGCAGTTGGTCTTCTGAGCTGCAAACATGCACTGACAGATCATGTCAAGCTTTTCATACACCAGAACATCCAAGTCCTCTGCAGGGATGCTCTCACTGAGTTCTTCTCCCAGTCTGTACTTGTGTCCATGATTGCCCTGACCCAGGTGCAGCACCTTGCACTTGGACTTGTTGAACCTCATGAGGTTCACATGGGCCCAAATCTCAAGCTTTTCTGGGTCCCTTTGGATGGCGTCCCTTCCTTCTGGTGTATTAACTGCACCACTCAGCTTGGTGTCATCTGCAAACTTGCTGAGGGTGCACTCAATCCCACCATCTATGTCATTCAGAAAGATATTAAACAGCACTGTTCCAACGACAGACCCCTGAAGGACACCAGTCGTCACCTGGACATAGAGCCATTGACCACCACTCTTGGGGTGCAACCTTCATGCCAACTCCTTATCCACTGAATGGTCCACCCTTCAAATACATACCTCTGAAATTTGGAGAACATGATGTCATGAGGCACCAAGTAAAAGGCCTCACAGAAGTCCAGGTAGATGACATCAGTCAATCTTTCTTTGTCAACTGATGCCGTCACTCCATCATAGAAAGCCACCACATTAGTCAGGCACAATTTACTCTTGGTGAAGTCATGCTGGCTGTCTTGGATCACCTCTTTGTCTTGCACGTGTCTAGTCATTGCTTCCAGAAAGATCTTTTCCATGATCTTTTCCATCTTTTCTTGCCGGGTGCAGAAGTGAGGCTCACCCGTCTGTAGTTCCCTGGGCACTCCTTTCTACCTTTTTTAAAAACAGGAGTGATGTTTCCCTTTTTCTGGTCACCAAGAACTTCACCTGACTGCCAAGACTTTTCAAATATGATGGAGAGGTTTGGCAACTACATCAGCCAATTCCTTCAGGACCCTGGTACACATGTCATCAGGCCACAATTACAGTGGGTGGGACTTTTTACCCCCAGACTCCATCTACGGGTTCAAGTAAACAAGAGATGTGGGAAGCCTGACTTTCTGTGAAGACTGAGACAAAGAAGTTGTTGAGTACCTCAGCCTTCTTCATGTCTGTCCATACCAGTTCACCCTTCTCATCCATCACAGGGGGTACACTCTGAGGGGGTATCCTCTCTTTGGCCTTTCTTTTCTGAGCTATGTACCCATAGAATCCCTTTCTGCTCCTCTTTGCATTCCTTGCCAAGCTCAGTTCCATCCATGCCTTGGCTTTCCTTATCCCATCCCTGCACATCCAGACTGCATCCCTGTACTCTTCCCATGGCACATGTCCCTGCTTCCACTGCCTGTGCATTTCCTTTTTGTGTCTCAGTTTGACCAGCAGGTCCTTGCTCAGACATCCCAGTTGTCTGACCTCCCTGTCCACATCTTTATGCAGGGAGAATTATTGCGGTCTAAGGAAAACATCCTTAGAGTTTCCAGCTCTGTTCAGCTCCTTTGTCCCCAAGGACAATGTTCCAGGAGATCTCATCTACTAGGTCTTTAATTAGCTTGAAATTCACTCTTCAGAAGTTCAGGGTCCTGACTTTGCTCTTTGCTGGGCCTGTATACCTTGAGGTCACAAATTCAACCAGGGTGTGGTCACTGCAGCCCAGACTGCCTCCAATCTTAACCTCTTTAGTGAGCTCCTCCACGTTGGTGAGCACTAGGTCCAGTAATGCTTCTCCTCTGATTGGTTTGTCTAATACCTGGACCAGGAAGTTATCTTCAACTTACTCTAGGAATCTCCTGAATTGCTTACAGCCTGCTACATAGTTTTAACATCAGACATCCGGGTGGCTGAAATTCCCATATTAGGATGAGAGCTTGCAACCATGGTGCTTTTGTAGTTGAAGCAAGAATGTCTCATCCACAGGCTTCCCTTGATCAGGCAGCCTGTAGTAGACCCCCTACTACAAACTGTCCTTTACTGGTGTGGTCTTTAACTCTCACCTACAAGCTTTCAACCTGTCCTTGGCTGTTTCTCAGAGGCAACTCTTCACAATCAATCCCTTCCTTCCCTAATGCAGAGGGCAACACGCCTCCTTTCCTTCTCTGTTTATCCTTTCTGAGGGGTTTGTAGCCCTCTATTCCAATGTTCCAGTTATGTGATCCATCGTACCACATTTCCGTGAGAGCAATCAGGTCATATTTGTCTAATTGCGCTACGGTTTCCAATTCCTCTTGCTTCTTTCCCATGCTGCGTTCATTGGTGTAGAGGCATTTCAGCTGGGCAATTGCTCATATCACATTTCCAGAACCCTTCCTGATTGTATTGATCTGCACTTCATACAGAAATCAAACTGTAGAAAAGATTCTGTACCCATAGAACTGTATTCTACATTATGACCTACTTAAAGTATTAACACTACACTCAGAAATCTTTGTCCTCCCCTAACAGTCACTACCAAACCAACAGGTACGATAAGATACTTTGTGATGGAATAGGTCACTGCTTACCTGACTAAAACTGAACCCCTTTTATAATGTAGATCATACAGGCTTCAACTCAGAAAACTATCTCAATTTCTCAGTGCACCTAAGTGTGTATTTGTCTTTAGACACACACACTTACACTGCACAGTGCCTTAAGTGTCTTAACCTTCATAATGCTAAGGGCCTTCCATTTGCAATTCTGTAGTCTGACTTTTACTTCCAGCTCTGCAACCTCTCACCTAAGCTGATGTAGCAGGATTTTTTTCCCTTTTGTTCCTAAGCTATGTTTCTCATGTTATTCTCTCAGCCTTGCACCTGCCAACCCCAATATTGTAGTTATAGGTGATTCTCTTTGGGAAACAGCTTCCACTGGCATGAGAATGACTACCCCCACACACACGCATTCACCTTCCCTACTCCTTGTTTTGTAGCTTTTAGTTTATATTGCAAGGACTATACAAGGACTTAGTGAAAAACATAGAAGATAATAGTCTATTCTATTCTATAGTTCTATTCTATAGCCATAAATCACTGATAAGCATTATCCAATAACACGTGTACCCCAAACTGAGAAACCAACATGTGCAACACTTGCACCTGATCAAGCATGTTCCAAGGAGTTCTACAAGCATCATAAACATAAAGAGTAAGTTTGGCCAGGTCCTGAGGAAAACTATACAGCATGAGAGAAAAAGCATGGCAGAAAAAATCCTTATCAGCAGCAACACCTGCTGCATTGCTGCACTGGATGAACTGCTGAATTGAAGAGGATGTATGTAAGGATGATCTCTGAAGTAACCACCTCTTCGCTTCCCAGCTCACCACTGGAGACCTCTCTCTCTCTTCTCTCATTCTTCTGAATTTTTCCCTTGTAAAGTAACTTAGAAGTCAATTTATGTCATCAGCCATGGATCTCGCAAATAAAAGTTTTTGCACATGAACATGTCTCAACATCCTTTTTGCAACAGTTAAATACAGATTAAATATGGGGATAAAATTATGTCCCAAATGGAGATGAATACAATGTTTACATCATTTCTGATTTTGAACTTGAAAGCTGGATATAAATCGCATGAGAAACAGGCTTAATGGCTCCAGTAATCCCAAAAATGGCACCACAGGAAGTATTTTACATACATATGCCATAAAGCAAACACATGAAGACACAGAGGTGGAAAAGATAAGGTTACTAACCAAGAATTACAAAGTCAGGGTCCATCCAATGAACAAAGGCTGACCTTCTTTGAGTAGTTTGAGAACTTATTCATTTCCCTCTGCTGCTTTCAGAAACTGCCAGTGCATGAGTGTCTACAAATTATTAGATAATGAATGCTCTAACTAACTAGTAAATATGGTCATTATCAGGCCCTCTGAACATCACATCCCATGCAAAAACACTGAGTATGTTTCATAATGTGAAATTTTGCCAATTACTCCTTTTCTATATAGGTCCCTTCCTGATTGTGACTGTGGAATAACACTCATCATCTTTAAAATGGCCCACAGATGGACATCAACATAAGAAAGCACTACAGCAATACCAGCTTGCATTACAATACATCACATTCTGATTATACAAAAAACACAAAATAAGATACTAATTTTGCATGCCCACAGGTAAGCTAAGTGTTTTCAACTGCCATGATAGTTGCCAGAGAGCTAGTCAATACATAACAGCTTGAAGTATCATTAAGCTCAGTGCAAAAGTTGACATTGACAGGCCAGCCAGGTGAACAAATCTCTAGGCTCCGCTGACTATATTGACTGTCAACTAAAAAGAGAGTCCTGTCCTGTCTCTTCATGTTCCATATAGCATGAAATTATAAATACAAAGCAAATGAAGTGTTTTATCAAGTATATACAAATACTATCCTATTCCATTGTGATACTGATGTAAATGAGGTTTCAAAAGAAACATAAATGCTTTCTCTTTGGCTGAGAAGGAATAGTATACTCAGTCCTAAATCAGATGGTGAATGAGTATACATATTTATAGGTATATCAACTGATTTTGAAAGCCAACTGGCAATAGCACCATGAAACATTTTAGGATACCTCCTGATGTATTTTCCGTGAGAGGAACTCCCTTTCCTTTTTAAACATGTATGTAAATACCCAGTGTTAACTTTCAAAAAAAGTCCTCCAAAACTACTATGCAAAAATGTTTAAAGCTGAGTATTTATAAAAAAAAAAAAAAAAGTATTTATATTTGGCATTGCCACCTGAGGCCTAAGGCTTCCACAACAAACATAATATTCTTTGTTTTCTCTTTAATATTTCTGTATGGCACTGATATCTTTGACTTCCATGTGATACAAAGTACAGAATTTGACTCAGCTAGTATTACATATGCTTTCTGAAGAGGTACAAAACATGATTTATCCTTGTCTATATTTGCACTCAAACCACTTTAACATTTCTTTAGCTATATGCATTGCTAACATCTTTTGTTAGCAACAGGTAATTTTCATAGCAGAAAAGGATGGAGAACCTAACCTCCTAACACTTGAAATCTGAAATAAAAAGGTAGACATCAAAAGGCCTGAAAACACTTGAATTCCAGCAGCATAAGTTTTTCCCAAATCTTTACAGTGGGCACAAATTTGCACTTTAGTGTGATAGGAATGGAGCTAAGGAAGGATTTTTTCTTCTTATTGCCCCTTCCAAAAAAAATAACAAGACTTTTGCAAAGATGAGTGTTAGTTTGCTAATCATGTTGGTTTCCACAGTTATTAGCAATGCACTTTTAATTCACTATGTGACACCCAGTAAGAAAACTACATGCATATGGACTGTGCCAAACAAAAAAAAGTGCTCTGAGGCACAGCTTTCCTTTGGATTTCCCTATGTGGATATCTTCAGCCCACTGATCGAAAACTGATTCCATTTCTCACTTCATAGGAGGTTTTCTGAACACTGCAGCTCTCAGCCTCCCCAAAACTCCGTGTATCTGATCTGTGTGCCCTTGTAGCTATTGTTACTGAGGGTAGAGTCTCAGAAGTTTTCAAATGGTCTGTAGCTGTACCAAAGGTACTTCTGGCATTAAAGTATTAAAATAATGCTATTTGGCTAATATAGGATGATATAATGATAAGGGATTACAATTTAAAAAACAAACAAACAAAAAAAAAAAAACATTTCAAATACAGGTCAAAGAAAAATGAAGTTACCTTAGGCTCACTAATAAAAACAGGATAAATCAAGGAAATACAGTGTATAGAAATGTAATTTGTACAAGAGTGTGATTGTTGAAATCTAATTGATGAACGAAATCACTGTTGATTAAAGAGAGGTAGTATACATATCACAGAGTAAGAAGATTAAAGGGAGAAATCATTTAAGCCAGCATCAAATAAAAATGAGCAATTGAAAGGACTTGTTCAAAGTCCTTTTGTCTACAGTGCTTGAATGACTGCCAGGTTTAACAGCTGAGGTTCCCACAACTCCCTGTTGGTCTGCCATCAGAGTTTATAGCTGCTTGTTGCTATGTGAACAAAAAGAAATGCAATGAGCCTCCCAGATGTCCTCCTCTGCTTTCCCATGGCCCTGATGCTACTTCTGGGATTCCACTTGGTACCTCAGCTTTAATATGGGGAATGACCAGATCACAATTACAACAGGATATTAATTTATACCAGGAAAGCTCTGCTTTGTACACAAGCAAAGCAATCCTGCACACCAAGACAGATGTGTTATCCAGAAAATAAATAAATAAGAGCATGTATTTTGACCAGGCTTTCCCAAATAACATATAAGCAACTACTTCTATTGCTTCTCAGAACCCTACGTTGAATGACGAATAGCATGCACAATTCCCAAAGGGCTACTCCTCAAAGTCATAATAACAGGGACTTCTCAAAGCAAATCAGACTGATATTTGCCCATGGTAATGAGCTCACTGCTTGCATGCAAATAAAGTTTTAATTTGTCTTAAACCTCTCCTGTTTCATCTTGATAATCCAAGATTTATAAACAAAAGGAAAGAGAGAGAAGAACAAAACTTTAGAAACAGCCTCTATGTTTACATGCTGATGCAGGCTGTTTCTCCTGCACTCTGTGGAGAGAGCTCATTTCTGTATAGCACGAGCACATTTAAAAGTTAAATTAAATACAGCTAAGTGTGTGAGAATAAAGATGAACAAAATTCATTATAAAACCCTCTTGCTTTCTCTCAAGACAATATTGAAGAACTCTAAGGAAGCTCCAATTGATAAACTACACCACACAGCTTCAGAACTTAAACAAACTACTTTGGTTTGCAGCTCCCAAGGAATTTTTACTAGTAAAAGGCAGAGCTGTGGAACAGTGAAGGATTTCTCAAATCTCAGTTCAATCAACTGCTCAATAACAGAGCAGTTATTAGCTTGAAAGAAGAAAGACCTAGAATTTGTACCTTACTTCTTAGTATCAATTTAGAAAATGCTATGGGAAAATACAGTTTAATAAATAATGGAACAAATCTTTTCAGAAAGGTTAAGTAAGGAAATGTACTTCCTCTAATACTTATACTATAAAATTAAGAAGAAATTTAGTAGAAGAAATTCTCTGGATACTGAGGAATATATTGAATTACCTTCTCTTCCAAATAAACTAGTTTGCAGTAATATATCAGGAACCTAGCCAATTTTCTATATCTTAAATAGCAAATGCATATAATACAATAGATCACTTTATAGTAACTACCAGGAGGGCCATCCATACCATTCTCTCTAACTGTTGTGATCCTTTTATTTATTTATTTATTTTTCTTTCAAAGGAAATCAGACCCAAAGCTACCCAAAGCTACCCAAAGCTATTGGCACTTAGGAGAGGGGAAAGTGTATGAGGTGACACATATAAGAGTATTCTGGTTGCCACTGGTAAACTATCTCAGAACTTATCTGGAGTCCTCAGTGTGGACAGTTATCCAAGGTAAGTCAAGCAAAGTGAGTTTTTTCAGCTGAGCATATTCTTCAGTCACACTTCCTATGCTAGGAGAATGTCATTCTTTTGGTGTGATCAACTAACCCAATATAACTACATGTAATCATAAGAGTCTTCAAAAGCAATTCAATTCAGCTATTTTGAAGGACCACTTGATTCCCTTTTTCTCTTTACATGTATATGTTTCTTATGCTAAGAACAGAGTCTTATGAAACCAATTCCCATGGATTCTCATCTTTGATACTGAGAAGGGAATATATTCTGAACGTTTGTTTTACACTCAAAAACTGCATACGGAATTGATGAAAGGATTATCTGATCTAACTTTAACATTTATCCCAAAGAAGAATATCCTGTTCTTTGATCAACATAACACAGAAAATACCTATTTATAAATGCAGTTTAGGTAAGCAGTACTAAAAACAAGTTAACCAACTATTCCAAATATCTTTTATTTCAGCTGGTTTCTGTTTACCACCTGCTAGCAAAAAGGAAGTTTGAAAGCTCCTGTGTCCAATCATTTCATTGTACTTAATCTTTAACACTTAATTTCAGCAAATGTAGACTAGTCAGTTATGATGTATCTTAGCTTTGATAACTACATGGAAGTCAGCAACAGATAATGCAGTACTGGAAGTTGCTGTCAACAAGGGTAATGTTACATCTGAACCACTGTTCAGATCACCTGGACCTTGATCAAAATCAAAAAACACTGGTGCATGATTCATCACTTTGCCAAGTGAAGGCAGCTTCATGCTCCAATAAGTCATCAGGATCATCTGTCTCTGTGCAGAGCACAGAAACCTGACAATAGTCAAATATAGGCTGTTAGCTCTGGTGAAGCCACCTAGTTTGAAATTGGTTTTAATTTAGCTTAATTCATATAGTTTTATATATTATTTATTTTTATAGTTGCATGTTTGTTTTTCATTTTAATACAATTGCATGATTTTATCATTTTAACAATCTCTATTTACTATGTGATTATGCTGTGGGTTAATTTATCAAAATTGATTCATATTTAATTAATAATAATTTAACAACTAGTTTATCTCCTACTGCTTAAGAATACTATAGGTTTTAACAGCAGTCACCTCTTACACCTTTACCACTGCATGTACTTATTGAAGGATTTTAAGAGTATAATTTAATAAATGATATGCAAGCAGTAATAAAAAAAAGTTTCTTAAAGAAAGAAACTTCAGTAATAACCTTGCCCCAAACTAGTGTAACTTCATTCACTCTCTACATGTCTTTTTACTGAGGACACAACTCAGTGACAGTCTTTCCCCTGGCTGTAATGAGAATCTGATCACCATTAATTAAAAACGCTTGGAAAGTACTTCTCTGAACCATAGGTGGTTCCTCTCATCGAAGTTTAGAAGATGAAAATTTAGCTCCTTAATTTAAGCTTGTTACCTTTGATCTCCATAGGGTAAATGTAGAGACACAAATCACTAGAGAGCATTACTCCATTCAAAGAGAGTTGTATATGGGTCACATTCAGCTGTATATTAAGACATTCTGTTGTGAGTAGGTACTGGGTCATTATGGATCATAATCATCTGAAACCTCATTTTACAAAGCCTTTATATGAAAAAGTATCTTCTGAAATTCTGGTTAGACACACAATTTTATCTCTGCTGTGTAATGAAGATGGAAAATTAAAACCACTGTCTTTAAAAAGCTGTATAGCTTAATCTGGAAACGGAAGCTTTATTAAACATTAATTATAGCTTCACAGTTATTTTATAATTTTGTAGTTACTGTGTGACACTGTTCCAAAGGAAAAATTTAGTCTTCTGTGCCTTCATTTCTTTCCAATGCAACTCCAGGTCTGGAATCACTGATTTAATAGTGAGTCATTTGGAGATTATTACAACAATTCTGATATATATATATATATATATATATATATATACATACATATAAATATATATTTATTTCAGTAATTAATACATACTTGAGGTTTGAACCCATTCTGAAGTTTTTGAAATTAGAAGAGGTGCACATGAGTAGACATATAATGGTATGAATACTTAAAATGCATCTGTGAGATTAATTTTGGGAGATACATCCATTCCCACTTCCACAGCAAACTAGTGTGATTTAAAGAACAATTGAACCACTGCACTGCTTTCATGTTGCATGGATTTAGTGAAATAGATAGGGCATGCTCGCATCTCAGCAATTTCCAGGAATTATTTTTTGCCATACATTACTTTGGTGAGCTCATTTATTTCATAAACGGTTCTGGCTTCCAAAACTATGTAACAGATTCCCCATTAGCTGGAAGTTTGTTCCCTGTATAACATCTTGGATTCAACTGATTCTCGTGCCATCAGGTTCTTGTGCCATGTAACTTCTAACCTGAGTAAAAAATGATCTGTGGCACAATACTTTGGAAGGATCTGCTTTGATATTCATTAGTTGTACATCTGGTCAAAACACTTTCCACATGTTCATTGTTGGAAAAGAAGTTTGCAAAACTATAACCCATGACTCAATGGAATATTAGTAAAATGTTTCAGTTATTCATTGTCATTTAAAAATGTCCATGTGGGTTTGTCAGTACAGCTTTTGAAATGTAACAAATTAATATCCTCACTTTGTCTTAATTTGTGGACAGATGGTGTGAAGAGGGCTGAGTGAGGCACAGTGCTGTCCCTCAGCTTGTCAAGACTTATTTACAGCACAAGAGCCATCCTCTGATGGCTGATTATCTGCTTCATTTAGTAGAAGTGAAATTAACCTCTGGTTTCTGTGCTGATGACTCAGCAGGTAGTGCACCACTAATACAAAAAATAGTACCAGAAAGACATTGGTCTTGTACCCTAACAAGGCCCATTAAAGAGCCAAATTGCTTTATTAGACCCAGGAGATTGAAGCAATCATTTCAGTCCACTAACTGGAAATAATAAAGTCTGGAAAAAAAAAGAGTTTTCTTTCCATTCATGACAAGGAAGAAAAAAAAAAAAAAAGGAAAAAAAAAAGCATTATTTCAGGTGATTTGGTGATTTTTAAAAAACCATAATTCTGCAATTAAGTTAATTGGAAGAAGATTTGTGTACTAAAATTGAAAAATCATGAAAGATAAAAGAAGTTATACATAGTTTCAGTTCCTGTGGCTTTTGCTTCTTGGATTGTGTTATGTAGTACAAAGAATTATGCACAATGTATTTCCAAGAAGAGTAATCTTAGTTAAACAGCTTGATGTTAAATATACCTGATGTATGATTCTTTACACTGGCTAATAATACAACAGCAGTAATAATCCACCTGGAAATGCACATTAAACACTCTCAAAAATGTAACCTCTTTTGAAAGGTTCTTCTAATGATAACATTTATGAGCTCACAATGAAAAATCAGGGCAGAGGATGACTAACGAAGAGCAATATTAACTGTATTAACCATATTTAATTGAATATGTTGAGAAATGCATAGATCTCGAGAGCTACCTGTCAACAGGAAGAAATTATTGGCTATTTGAAATCAAATTTACATTATACCTCTGCATTAAAAGCTCCTATGACAACTCCTGTTGCACAATATTATGTTACATGACATGATGCATTTGCTTGATCCAACAATAATTTTTTTTAAGTGTGACGCATCAGAAATGTTAAGAAAAAAGAAATCTTTTTTTTTTTTTTTTTCCTGCTGAACATACCAGTAAGTGCTCCAGGAAAAAACAAAAACAAAAACAAACAAACAAAAAAAAGTATTGATTACCCATGGGTAGTTTTGAGAGCAGGTATCAAGCATGATACTTGCTCATCTTTAGAAGAGCAAGTGCTGGGGCAAACTGCTATAAACAGCAGGTGGGAAATGAAACAGAGATTCTAAAGATTTTCTTGAAATATTAAAAAATATATGGAGCACACTGAGGAACTCCTATTATGGGAAATAGTTTATGGGTGTTTGCTCAAGAGCTTTGAGTCATTATACAGATTTCTTTTTACCCCTTCTTGGTCTTTGAAAGCAGAAGAACCTTCATTACTGCAGATTCTTTTCCAGAAGAAATGCTAATATTTTCATCATGAATTTATGTCTCCAAGAAAAATTGTCTGTTGTTGCCTGCTGAATATGATTTAGTCAGTTCCCCCAGACAAATGCCCCACAGCATTTTCTTTCTCCTCAGAGACTTCTTACCCAACTATGACAAACTCCAAAAGTCTTGCAGTGACTGATCAAAGCTCCAGACCCAACAGGTAGTATTTGGGTTGAGTCGAAGGTGTACAATAGATTCATACTCAGTCCTGGGGTCATCTTTTCTGAGGCCAACCCTTGCATTTGATCACATTTATCTGTTACAACAATACATAACATAAGGAACACATACTGATGAATGTGTTGGACTGTAACGAAGATAATTAGCACCATTTTCCAGGTTACAAAGATTCAAGTCACATTCTGAAAGTTACACATGAATCTCCTGCTCTCAAATGGACTGCAGCCTTTCCAGCTTTGAACTCTACATTCCTTCCAGGTAAGAGAAGGAAAGAAATTAAGTCTCAATAACGATTACACATCAGCCTCTCACGGGAGCCCCAAGAGGAAAATCTGTCATTTCACTTCAACATTTACTGTAGCAATATTGACAATGTGTCCCTATGCCACTAGCTCAAAGCACTGGATATGTGCATATCTTCACCAAATGTATGAACAAGAATGATACTCATTCACTGCCACTTCTTTAAGGACTGTCTTCTGTTTCTGTTAAATCTAATGTCAATTTTGCCAGATATTCAAATTGAATTACACTTTGGCCTTAGCATAACTGAATTTTGTTCCTAAACTTTTCAGTTTCCTAATTATAAAATGGCTTTCTACACATACTTAACCACATAAACATTAAAGAAAAATGTTCCAACAAAACTGAATGAATTCCTTTAATAGAATGTATCACATATATTTGATGCAGTTTGCCTAAGCTTTAGACAAACCATGTGGGGGGGGGGAGGGCAAATCCTTTTCCATACTTTTTTCCTACTGTTCCTAGTGACTTCATTAGTCTTCCACATTTTTTTAACTGTTTAGAAATACATCATCTCAAAAGATAAATAGAATATGGTCACATCTCCTAGAATCTCTTGCACCAAGAAGCAGAAGCTTACTTAAAATAAATATCATACACTGTTTCCCAGAGCTAGCTTAATTTATTTTAACTAGCTCCCTAGCTCAGCCTCTTGAAGATGTAGTGGTCTCTCTGGAATGTTTTTCAAAAGAACCCATCTCATTTCTCTTTTTTTTTTTTTTTTTTTTTTTTGCGTGTGTGTGTGTTTTGTTGTTGTTGTTGTCTGTTTGTTTATTTTCTTCAGATATCTAGGGTAAATACAGAAATAGAATTTCGTAACTTCTCAGACCAACAGAGTGACTCATTCTTCAAGTTATGTTGAATGCCATGATAAAGAAAAAGAATCTAATTCAACCCACTGAGTAGAATTTTCTGTGCAGGATACAATACAAGTCTAAGGACGTGGTCCCAGGCAGGCAACCTTTGAGTTTTCCTCTGAAGAAGAACTAGAAACATGGGCAAGTTCTTTTAGAAAGGGCTCCAAAGCATTAAGTAATTATCCACAGCTTGAGCTCCTCAAGCTTTTCATTAGGTTCTGAGAATGAGTAGGGTCTAATATTTGAGCATCAGATATCCTTAGACAGCACAGAGATAACTAACTAGGAGGCTGGTTTCCAGATTAAAGGCTGTATTCAGAACAGGAACAAAATTCAAAGAAAGTAAGCAACTTTTTGCATGAAAACCCACAATGTCTAGGGCAAAGTTATCTGTAGAACTTCCCTGAGTGTTAATCCTAAACCCTGAGTGTTATATTTCTCTGGAGTTTACATCGCTAAATTTTGACTCTTGCATGGGTTCCATTTCCATACATTGTGTCTCTCTCTAGTATATGTTGTAGAGATTTTGCAATGTTAACTGTATATTACTTCTGTTTTGTTCTCTATTGCACTCCCAAAAAAGTACAGGGCAATGTTTTTGCATATCCAGTTCCTGAGTAGCACTTTCTCTTTATAGAAAGAGTTCACTTGACTCAGAATAACTTTTCTGTCCAATCTTCTTTTTATTGTCTTGTTTATTGAAATGCATGTTGCAAAGCATCTTATACTGACATTCCGAAGTCCACAGCCACTCACACCCCCAAGGGTGGCAAGTGCACAATATATTTTGCCTGCCATGTGCATGCATGTGCACACACACATGTGGACCACAATTTAGTTAAAGGACCACAATTTAGTTAAATTTAGGACCACAATTTAGTTAAAGAATCAAGAATGGCAAGGTTCATATGAGAACCAGGGTATTGGGCATTGGACAAATTCCTTGTTGGCATTTGTCCACAGATTAGTTTTGATCCATAAGGAGTCAGCCCTTAGAGACATCCCAGCTCAGGGGGACATTAAGAGTCACAGCTCACTTCACTCCTTAGAGAGCTCCGTGGGAATCTTTGCTTAGGATCACTATAGGACTGTGAGCCAATAGCAATTTTTCCACAAATTCAAATTTTTTCCATAGTTCAAGTTCAGCAAATATGAGTAGAAATTGTGAATACTTTTCACTAGATACTTTCTGTCCAATTTTGCATTATAAAATTCCTAATTAAAATACTATGTTCAAACCATTTTCAGAAAGATTTCCTTATTCTCTGTTCAGTAGCATTAGTAAGGGAGTATTGTACATCATACATTCCTGATGATTTTATTTTATTCAAGTGATTTCCTTTTTCATCTACATGAAAAAGTGGTGATGAAATAAAGACTCAGTCTATGACTCATCTTGTCTAAAAGAAATCTGTCTGAAAGAAATCTGTCATGGATACGGAGTATTGAATATGATATGAAACTGAGGCAGTGCTTCACAGTAACATAGGCAGTGCACTCAGCTTTTTGAAACAAAGTCCACATTACTGGTAACAGTCTTCCAAGTCTAGAGTTCAAACAGTAAATACAGAATGGTAGGTTTTAAAACTGAAAATTTGCAAAACCTAATTTTATTTTTACCAAGAAGAATTGAAATATTTCATTTTTTAACTCCTTCAACTTCAAGTTGAAGTAACAACAAGTTAGTTGGTGGGTAGGTCTTTGGGATTTGTAAAAAAGAGCAATTATGAAATTTGCACATTTAATCTTCTTCACTGCTTTCAAAATATCAGCAGATGAATACTCCAAAAGACATTGTGAAACAGGAACTTCCAGACTTCCTTTTTAAATAGCTCAGACACCTCCTTCTCTTTGCCAGGTTGTCTCCTTTCAGTGGTAATTATACCAGAATTAGAACCATTAAATCTGCATTTAACAGACTATGGAAATTATGAAGTATCCTAGTCCATTGCTAGCATACTAACATACCCCACTTCAAAAGAGTATTTCAGCAGGCAAGCACTCAAACTGAAGGAGGCACAAATGAATATATGTTTCTGCCAATTATGGAACCTTTTCTTGTGAGGGCTTCTCAACACTGGAATTTGTTTAATTTCATGTATTTGAACAATCACCCTATGATGTTAGCTAGCTATTCAAAGGACACAATCTAACAAATTCCCCCCTGCTATTTTTAAGGAATATTCTTATAAATGGCTATAGCATTTGAGATCTTTTCAGCTGACTGCTGTCTTATTGTTATTAACAAAACATTTTCTGCAGTAAATATTTCCTACTGAAATAAAATCTCAAGAGTTTATTTAAAAGTTCACTTTTACCAGGGAAAATGCTACATTTGTCTTAAAAGCACTGGTTCTTTTTGACTGGCAGTTTCTTCCCCTATCTTTTGCTTCTAGCTGAATAGAGACTTTAAGAAAATCACCCATCAACAAATACATCCATTAGGCTAGATCTTTAAATACATTAGCTGAGTGTTCAGAAAAACTGTATATATTGTAGGACTGCTTTAGTGTTTTAAGTTTGTAGAGATAATATGAGTGTGTGCACATATATATGTGTACACATGTACTTGCAATGTCTACTTAAGTCATGTTTATATTAGCTGCTGAGGGATGTATGTGTGTAAGCCTTCTTCACCAGAGATGCAGCCAAAACTGTGTGATGGAGGTGCAGTGATAGGAAAACTGTAAGTTTGCTGAGAAAGGTTCCATGCAGAAAATGACTAAGGGGGTGAGAGTGCTGTTTTGGAGATTACCAACTAGTGCAGGCACTGGTCAGTAAGTAAAGGAGATAAATATGCTTTAGTTTATTTGTATTTCCCCTCTCTCAGGAGAGAGAACACTGTAGAAGAAGAATCTAGCACCACCCCCGCTCACCCCCCCCCCCCCTATATTTTACATGTCATCAGCTTAAATAGACAAGTTGAAATCTGTTCTCTCAGTGTACCTAGGCAAGAAAAATCCTAAATTCTTGTAATCAAATTTGGAAAAGAACTTTCAATTTGAAACAGAATAATGCATTTTAGTTATAAGAGCCATTACCACTTTAATAATAGTAACTTTTACACGGTCTGACCAAACTAAAAGTTATTTTGGTTCCAGCCTATCATGAATAGATTTTTACACAATTTTGATTTAGAAGCAATTTAAGATTTATTATTACTTTTATGGTAAATCATGAGATTAAATTTTATGATTCTTAACAGCACTTAATCAACCCTTAATCATCAGCCAATTTAGCACAATGATCCAACAGAATTTGTTACAGTGGAAACAGCAATTTAGTTAAAGAATCAAGAATGGCAAGGTTCATATGAGACTCCTGCAGAGTATTGAGCATTGGGCAAATTCCTTGTTGGCATTTGTCCACAGATGAGTTTTGATCCATAAGGAGTCAGCCCTTAGAGTCATCCCAGCTCAGGGGGACATTAAGAGTCACAGCTCACTTCACTCCTTAGAGAGCTCTGTAGGAATCTTTGCTTAGGATCACTATAGGACTGTGAGCCAATAGCAAGTACTTTTCCATCCTGGCTGTGGTTCAGAGAAGGCAATTTTGTATTTTCCCCCAACTGTGCCATTCCAGTACCTTCCAGAATACACAGTTCTAGTACTTCGCAGACTGGGATACAGTCTAGGCCATAAGGGTTCGAAACATGATCAGGGAATGTTTGTTTATATTCACTCATTATTTTTGTTGCACATTGACAATAAGAGAATGATGTAATGTTAATCTTGAACCACATTTGAGTTTAGCAAAAGAGGTACTCCACCACACAACCTTTCAAGAGAAAAAAAAGTATCACACAGACTGAGAAATGACATTTCCTAAAATGGCAAACAATTGTAGGAAATGCAGGCCTGCTGCAAACTCTGATTTTGAGTTGAATAACCATCTAGATACCTAGCCCTGGTGGGAGGTCAGAATCAATCCTTGTGAGGGGAACCAGGATCAGCTAGCCCCAGGATGAGTAGGCAGTGTTGTGGGGATGGGGACAGGCCCAGGCTGAGTCACTACATGGGGCTACAGGTGAACCCAACTTGGTGGAACCCATGGCTGGGCTGGGCAGGGCTGTGGGGAGCAGGAGATAAGCCCTGCCATGGCCCTGCAGGAGTGAAATGGAATCCTCGGCCCTGGGCAAGGTGGGGGGTTTCCTAGCGAGCTTTTCTACACTTAATGCTCAATCCAGAACCCAGCCTCCTGGCCCAGGTTATTGCAGAAACCAACTGGTGATTACTCAACTGCTAGAAGCTCACACTTCAGTTTCTTACAGAATAAGAAATTGAGGAAACTGCACCAGGTTTTTAATACAAATATGTGGTTTCCATGTATCACTTCAACTCTTTGGTCTTTGGCACATGTTCTTCACAGATTCTGGCATTTCCATTTATTCAAATTAAACATTATGCTGATAATTATTTCACTGATCCACCTCTTTTTCTACAAGAAGCTAGTGGTTTCTTACTGCAGAAATTATTTTCCAGCAGGGATTGCCTTGTCTCCTTAAAGACTTTTCAGGCAAGTTGGAGAACTTTTGAATAACTACTCACTGGAAAACTTTTGTGTAGATATCCACACTCGGAATGTTACAAAAGGACCGGGAGTCAACACTAATAATTTACACTGGCATCTTTGAATACATCGAAAGTTCATACTGTACAATATTACTTAATTCTACCTTATTTATTAGAAATTACATTTATTATTATTAATATTAATGTTATTGTTAATAATAATAATATCTTCCAAAACAAATTGCCAAATATAGTGAAAAACAGTGTCAGGCATGTGTCAATGAAAGGAAAAACTCACCTAAACTGATTTGTCTCCAAATAAATGTGTAGAGATCTGAGTAAATTTGCATAACCTGTGCCATTATTCCTGATGAAACACTTCCATTACTGGTAAACTGATAAACAGGTACACAGAAACCACAGAGAGAATATTTGATGAAAATATCTCCAAAAATATTGTACACCATCTTGGTGTACAGTAAGATGAGGAATCAAATCTACCGAACAAGACATTCAGTCTGTCCAGATTGAGAGTTTTCTTCTTTTAACATGCAACTTTAGAACAATGACAACAACAAGATGCTAAGAATGCCAAGAAACAGCTAACAGATATCTCCTTTCAGGCATTCAGTGGCAAAACTCAGGCTGTACTGTCTGGCTTTATTCTGTGCAGTTTATGCCACACAAGCTCTGTCTCGAAGTATTTTACTGATGTGAACAATATTAGCAAGCAGAGGGGATGAGCTCTCAGAGAACAAGACAAAGTGTAGGCTAGCAAGGCTTGTTAAGTGGGGATTGAGAAGTGCCAATTTAGAAAAAGGATAAAACCAAGTTAAGAAAATGACTGTAGATATCACCAGGGGATCTCTGAGTGCTTAAGTGATGACCTGGCAGCAAGCCCTGCTGAGAAGGGAGGGTTACTTTGGTGGTGACCTGGCAGCAAGGCCTAGTCAAAGAAAGAAACTAATTCTCCACGGGTAAGTAAGAGCCTCTATTAAGAGCCTGAGCCTATTTGGAATCCTTGTCCTATTTATAAAGGAGATAAGCAGGGCTGAAATGCTGGCCTTAAAGGTTATATGAACTGCCAGGTAAGCAGACAGAATGGTGTACTTCCTTTATTCGTGCTCCACCAGGCTGATCCTCAAAAAGGATTTGCTTCCCCAGACACTGGCCGCCTGCCAAAGCTGCAGGCCTTCTTGACAGAATGTGCTTCTTAGTGCTGCAGGGCATACATGAAGAGTGGGTGAAGGAAGTTTTAAATGCTTTACTGAAGTTGCTTATTGATAAAGGAGGTAGAGAATAGATTAGTAAATGTGCAAAGTAGCACAGTGTTACAAGGAAGTCCTAACAATTCAGGCGTATTTTATTTGTGACACACTTTCCTAAAGAAAGGGAAAGGTTTAGGTGTGGCTTACACACCCTGCCCAAGATAAAAAAATGAAACAATGTTTTGTTCGGGACTTCTTTTAAAAATATAAAATTTGTGCCAGATCAGAAGACAAAGTGTAGCTCCAAATTAAAACCTTATTCTTGCTGAATTTTCAGTACTACAAAGGTCTTCAGCTGTTGGCTAGGTATACCACCATTAATATTTATAGATTGGTTGCCTTGGGTAGTGTTGAAACTGTGAGTCTATGACCCAGACCAGTAAGTCTAACAGGACCATAAACTGCCAAGCTGAGAGAGGAGGAAATATGGGAGAAAAATTGCTATAGGGCAATATTGCTGGTTATAGTTGTTATAGTTACAACACAGGGTGTGAGAGGGGCAGCTTGAACCAAGTGAGGGCAGCTTTGTATTATCACACTGGAATTTACAGTCCTGAGGACCTGACAAACTGAAAGGCAGGGTATTTGTAAATGACACTATTTGCAAGCAAGAACTAATTAGAAAAGAACAGAAATACAAATAATAAATTTGTTCTGATGATACTTTTCCAATTATTTATAAAGCATCATCCTACCAAAGCAGCAGTTGGGCCCTGTGTATGATAAAAGCAAGTGCAAGAAAGCACTTCCAAAGATGATGGATACAATGATACGTATATACATAATTTATTAGTAATTATTTATATATATACATATATAACTCCCATTCTGAAACACTTTTCTGTGCACTTATATTGCACTCAATGCACTTACGTTGTCTGGCATATATTATAAAATGGAAATGTCCAGGTTACATTGCATATGACTTAATAGAAATCGACCTTCAAAGTACTGATCCAACTCAGGTGTACCATGATAAGATGTATTGGATTCAGAAGATCCAGTGATGTTCTAGTGCTAATTGAACATAATTTAATAATATGGTTAATATTGAACCACTGAAAAACATTTGCAAGTGCAGATGGCCCATTGTGGGCAGATATGTTCAGTAAATCAGCATCCCACCTTTGACTAGCTAACGCAAAATCACTGTTCAAGTAATTCATAAGTACCACCTTGGAGTGGCATTGATGTATCTTGCCCAATAACGTGTTAATTTCTCAATGTATATACCATTTTATTCCCAGCACAGAGAAAATTTTTTCTCGTTATTAGTAAAAGAAGTTATCAGAAATCATGTAAGTCCATCCCTCCACCTTGCCACCCTAAAGGCTCACATTCAATAGGATGATGACCACTATTATCTCATTCTTATTTTTCCTTTAAATTTTCACATCTCCTCAATTTTTAGATCTATTTCTAAAAAACAAAGATTATACTTTTCACATCTGTAGACTTGTCAAGTCACATGAACAATTGTCCCATAAAGGCTGATAATTATCTAATTTCTATATTTTGGTTTTATAAAAAATATACAACCACCTCTCTCTACAACTCTCTCTACAACTACCTGAAAGGAAGCTGTGGGGAGCTGGGGGTCGGCCTCTTCTCACAGGTAACTAGTGATAGGACTACAGGGAATGGCCTCAAGTTGCACCAGGGGAGGTTAGAAATTAGGAGACATTTCTTCTCAGAAAGAGCAGTCAGGCATTGGAATGGGTTGCCCAGGAAAGTGGTGGCATCCCTGTCCCTGCGGGTGTTCAAGGAAAGGTTGGACCTGGTGCTTAGGGACATGGTTTAGTAGGGTGATGGTTAGATGAAGGTCCAAAATCTTGAAGGTCTCTTCCAACCTTAATGATTCTATGATTCCACGATTCTAATGCTGCTAACACACATCCATATTGAGATGGTATTTTGGTAGGTATAAAACACCTACAAGTCTTATTGAAAACATCAGGAATTGCACCTGTTCCTATGATGAATGACAGTATTTATTCTGCTACTAACATATTAGATTATATGTTCAAATATCAAAAACAAATTTTGCCCCACTGAAGTCTGTAACACAAATTCACTCATAATGCTTTTTTTTTTTTTTCCCCAGGGTTTTTGCTGTTTCTGTCCACTGAGCTTTGCAAGGGAAAGGACAAAATCCATTAAAAGTAGGGGGCTGTCTAATGAATAAAACAAAGACATTATGTAAAAAAAAATAAATAAAAAATTACAATTCTGATGTTACTTGGAAAACATCAGATTAAAAAAGTCGTGTAAATATAGCACTAAGCTGGCTGTAGCATTTTACAGCTCAAGACAAATATCTTTATATATTTTAGCAATGACAAAGTTTTCAACATAGCAAATATTGTGTTTTTATTTTTCCCCTAAGTATTAAGTTATCAGTGTTAAAACATACAAATGCGAACAGAAATTCAAAGGGGCTGGGTACTAGCAGACTATATTTCACCTTATAACTTGTCACGATGTAATTGTAAAATCACATGAAAAGTACTTACCGGTGAATTGTTATTAATTCATATAAATTTTATAATAACTCTGAAGAGGAAAGCGAATGAATAGAACAATACATTTTCTGTACCTCCAGTGTCTACACAAGAATCACAATTCTACAAAAGCATAAGAAAATTCAGAAAAATGTTACTGTATCTACCTAAACTTTGGTCAAGCATTAACCCTTGTTTAAATGTGCTGTTACTCAGTCTTTATTCAGCTGTGTGACATCTGGTGGCTAAAAATGATCAATGTTAGTCATTAAAGGAGTGAAAACCTCTGAATAGATTGTTGTTGAACATAAGAAGCAAGTAGCTATCTATTGCTGTGTCAGTGGGTGAATAAGAGCAAACTGCCCTTCTTACACAACCAAGCTAGGAAAACCTATACAGCCTTTCTCTTTTCACTAACAGAAAATAGCCAGGCATACACTGAAATGAGTCTAGTCAGACTGAAATTACATATACAATCTCTCTATTATTAAAAATATAGAAAAAGACAAGGTAGGCAAGTGTTACAATTAAATTACAATAACATCCATCTCATTCTTCATTCTCCCTTTGTTTTCCAGATAAGATTAAACCCATTGAACTTGAGTATGTCTTCTAGTATCAAAAGCTGTTGTCTGTACATGTATATAAAACAAAGAATTAAATATTCCTAGTAACAATACCATTACTGCTATGTTATAGTTAATTCTTGTAAACTCTTTATTTTCAACAAAGGGTTATTATGTACAAATTATCTATTGTGAGTAGTTCCTGGAATGTCCTAAGTCCCACACCCCACACCATGATCTGAAATCATTTGGGAGAGTGTCCAACACCTGGAACCAAAAGCAAACTAGCAATCATTATCACAATTCATCAGCACAGATGACTGCACTCTAGTAGGCATTGTTTAATCTGCAAAAATACCCATATGGAAGGAGCCTAGCAGAGCAGTGTGTTTCATTCATTACTGCACAACTTTGAACCTCCACATAACATGACAATCAGATGCCACTTTCTCATTGACATTATATTTACATACAGACAGAGCCATTTTTAACAGTCTCACTGCTCAATATGAAATATTGTTAAGGCATTAACAGCAGAGCTGCTTCAACAATGTAGCTGTCTAAATATGTATCTAGAAAACATTGCCAACTGGAAGTATGCCTTTTTAGTACCCTACTGCTGATGCTTTGAAAGTGAGCTGTTCGTAAAACATCTGTCTTCCATACCACAGAACTACCACACAATGGATTTCTCACAGGGGCACAAAAGGTGAGAGTAAACTGTTGGTGAGTTCAGACTTCACTGATCTGTATGCATCAGACACTGAAATGCTGCAGGTATGAACGCACACAGAATTTCTTATGCATATGAAGCCTCCCACAACAGCAATATCTGAGCATTCTGCATTAAGGGATTACCTTCTTTTAAAAATATATATATATATATATATATATATATTTTTCATTCTCCTGCTGAGAAACTGGAAGACATTAAAATGAACATGGTTTTTAAATGTTAGCATGGCTAGGATGACACCAAGATTTCAACTCACAGCTCAAAACAATCATACTGTTCTTTAAACTTTACTGTTTTTAAACTATTTAATGCTATAATAAATATTTACTGTCCAAATAATTACTGTCCATTTTCTGCCTGCCAAATATATATGCACATACCTAGAAATATATACACATGCAAACATAAAAACTTTTATAAAAAACAGTCACAATACTGCAGAGTTTAAAAAAAAAAGAGAAAAAAAGATTAAGCATTAAAATTTAACATTTAATTCAGATGGTAAATCTCTCAGCAATGGAAATCTTTTGCAGTGGAAAATTTCTCACAGTTTAAAAGAATAACAAATATGACACGCAACTGTAAAAATAAAAGTTTTTAGAGGGCAAGTTTTTAATTGTTCACCATTAATTTCATTTCTGTAAAAAATAATAATTAAAAAAAAACCTTATATTTTCATGCTTTTTGTGGAATAAATGGTGACTGTTGATTTTACAAAAAAATTACGTATAATTTTTTGGTCATAGATTTCAAAATTAAGCACTAGCAAAACAAGTGAAGAAGTTTTACTTTTTTTTTTTTTTTTCCTTTTCATGACAAATTACACTTTAAAATACTACTGGATAAAGTACAGTGCAAGTTCTTAAACAATTTTCTGTAGTAGGAATAATGTGTACAGGTGACAAAAATGCAGGGTAATAAAATCATAAGTGATGGCTATAGAAAGAAGTTACAAAAATATCAGCATAACTCATCAGGTTATTTTCTCTGTAATAAAGATATTATTTATATGCATAATGAAAAATAATAAGTCAAAATAGATCCTTTTTCCTCTTAAACTATGTCAACACAATCTTACTCAATTACAGTCACTGCTTGGAAGCAAGTTGGTATCCAAATATCACGAAGGACAACACTGTATAACAGCGGACAGAGTGTAAATCTCATTCTAAATTACATGTATACATGGTGGAAAAAAAAAAGGGGGGGGACCACAAGACCTCCCATTCTCCTTGTTAGTATTAATGTTCTTGTACTTCCTCACCTAAGAAACCCCAGATATAATCTGTGAAAGGATATCTCCTCTCAAGCTCTTGTACTTGCCCATAGCTTCTTAAGCACATCTCAGACTAACATAAAGCAGAAAGATATGATTTTAAAAGGGAGGAAAAGATTTTCCATATAGCCAGGAAGCTCTCCTTTCTGCTTAATCATATCTAGTTTTTCAGAAGAAGAGGCATGACCTATAGCAGGTAATACAGAGAGAATGCAGCAGTATCTCAAACTTACAGCTATATTCCTCCATTTTTGTAAATATTTTCATGTCACATCAGATAAGGAAAGTCTTCTCTGCTCTTAGTCTTCTCTAATCATCATCTGTACTGAAGCCCCACTCATCCTAAAATGATTAAAACCAGGAACACTCAATTTAACATCAAGCTGTAGAAATTACATGTCTTCTGTGTTTTCTTTACCTGGTGGGTTGTGGTGGTTTTACTCAGCTGGGCAGCTGAGCTCCACCACAACCACACTCTCACTCCCCCTGTTCAAAGGGAAAGGGGAAGAAAATACAATGAAAAGGGCTCAAGGTTTTAGATAAGAACAGTCAGATCACTCAATAATTATTGTCAGAAACAGACCCAGCATCGTGAAATCAGTGAAATGTATTACCTATTTCTAACAGGCTCGAGCATTAAGAAACTAAAAACAAATTTAAAACACCTTACCCCCCATTCACCTTCTTCCACCTCCTCCCCTCAGCAGCACAGGTGAATAGGGAATGGGGGCTCGTCTCCGCTGCTCCTTCATGGTCCCTCTCTGCCCCTGCTCCCCGTGGGGTCCCTCCCATGGGATGCCATCCTTCCCGAACTGAGGGGGCTGCACACAGACAGCTCTTCAAGAGCTGCTCCCACATAGCTCTGTACCACGGGGTCCATCCGTCAGGAGCAAACTGCAAAATGTGGGTCCTCCACGAACTGCAGCTCCGGCCCTGGGCCTGCTCCTGCGGGGGCTCTCCATGGGCTGCAGCCTCCTCCAGGCCACATCCACCTGCTCCACCGGGGGTTCCTACATGGGCTGCAGCGTGGAGATCTGCTCCATGCGGGACCCATGGGCTGCAGGGGGACATCCTGCTCCACCAGGGGCCTCTCCACAGGCCACAGGGGAACTTCTGCTGTGTGCCTGGAGCACCTCCTGCAATCCTTCTTCCCTGACCTTGGGGCCCGCAGGGCTGGTTCTCACTCTTCGCTCTCCAAGCTGCTGTGGTGTTTTTGTTTGTTTGTTTGTTTGTTTGTTTTTGTTTGTTTGTTTGTTTGTTTTCCCTTTCTTAAACCTGCTCTTAAAATAAGCGCAAGCAACATTGCTTATTCATTCGTCTCTGGCTAGCAGTAGGTCCCTTTGGAGCCAGCTGAAACTGGCCCTTTTCTAACATGAGGCAGCTTCCAGACACAGAGGCCACCCCTGCAGTCCCCCCACTGCCAAAAGCTTGCCACGTAAACATGGGGAAACAGTGACCGCTGCTTGTAAACTCCCCCAGGTTTTAGAGGACTTCTTTTGGCATGAGAAGTAGCGGATGTTCTGGAGTACATGGAAGGATAAAATACTACAGATAAGAAAGAAAAGAAAAAGAAAGCTTTGCAAAATCTTGGAGATACAGTTCATCTCAATAAAGTGTCATTTGGTAGGACTAGGATTCTAATGTAGACCATGGTATGTATGAAAGAAGTCTGATTTAGTTTTTTGTTTGTTTTTGTTTGTGTGTTTGTTTTGTTTGTTTTCAGTCTTCTCCCATTGAGATCGCTTAATCCCTGAGTTAAGTCATGGTTAAGTTACTTCATTTAAAGAAGGAATTAAAAAGCCCATGTTGTGGAATGTCATAGCTGCTACCTGTCATTGCAAAGATGAATAAAAGGAAGTATAAAAGTGACCTTTGTTCCTATAACAGATTACTTAGTTGAGTATGGAGGAATCACAGCTGGCCTGAAGATTTCCTTTATTTTTAAAATAATGATTTTATTTTTGTGTAGGCTGATAGACAGATAGAAACTTAAAAAAAAAAAAAAAAAAGGCATTAGTAATCAGTCTGCAACATTTTTATTGCTCCTCTTTTTTGCTGTTACTCCTCCTTGTTTTAGCTAGCAATCAGTTGTCCAGGTCTACTGTTACTCAGCTCACTAGAGTTTATATTGCAAGCAATTGCAAATGATTGCAAAGCTTAATCCTGAAAAGCAAAAGTAAATGCCTATTCTGCTATGACAATACTAATGCTAATAGTATTTGTTTACCTGTGTAATAATAAGAAGAAATCAGAATTCAAATAACCTGTAAACATTTGGAGCTACTAAATTCTAATAATCAACAAGACGCATTTGTATGTGAATACATATTTCAGAGGCATTCGCAAATGAGACTTTAATGATGAACGGAACTATGAATAAACTATAAAAATATGGAAGATGGTTGATTATTAATTTTTCTTCACTGAAGTAATAATTCAGACTCCATTGAAAACATGGAAGATGCCTGATGCATAGTGGGTGTAAGAGTGGGCATATAACTGTTATTTCTATATAACCAAAAAATGCTAATGGAATTGACACTTCAAAATAAAAGCAAGCTTTTAAACCTGAATGAAAATAGTATTCTATTACATTCTTCATGATTAAGAAAATGCTGTATTATCTGAGGGTTTTTGTTTGTTTGTTTGTTTGTTTTGTCCTAAGTAGAAGTAGGAAAGAATAGCATAGCAAGCATGAATAGTGAAACCATTACCAGGAACACACAGGCAAATGATTCACAAGGAGCCAGGAGCCGAGCAGCCTGGACTTCATACTCCTTCCAGACGGAAGATTCAGTTTTGGAAAAGGAAACTGAGACATTTTTCCCATTGATTTTCCAGTATTCTCCAATCTCTAATATGAATTATTCTGTATTCACATCCTGCTGTTAGACTCACAAACACTGAAAGAAATCTGTATAAGTTGCCTGTCAGTCTTGATCATTATTAGTGATCAATCCATACCTCCAGAAGTCCATGAGAGTTTTTTCAGTGGACTATATGTGGATTTTTTTCTGCTTCAGTTTTTCATATGAGGCTTTTTTCCTATACAAGATAAACAGAAGCTGTTCAACAGATGTAATTTAAAAAAATATATATATATTTTATTGCCAGTTTGAGGAAGCCAACTTTAGTAAATATTAAATTCCTTTTTTTCCAAAAGATATTTGATTATATACTACTGAGTTGTATTTATATTTCAGGCATCTGATTTCCTTATTTTAGTCTTTAAATTAGGAGAGTAATTTTCTGTAAGAGATTCATAGAAGAAGGGGACACAGTAAACATTAGAAGAGACATTAGACATTAAAGAGACATTAGAAGAAGGAGGCACAGTATTTTTGGACAGATTTTTAGGTAGCAGATGATAGATAGCAATTGTTGGCAGCATATGAAACTACAGGAGCTGCAGGAGACAATGTATGTTTCTCCTTTACAGGTATTCTCATCTGCTTATTCAACTCCAGACAGAACACCTCAGTTTATGGCCCAAAAGAGCTTATATTCTCACTTAAACCCTCACTATTGTCTCCTCTGACACTGGCTAAAACAATGCCACTATTGAGCTTTATGACTTTGCTTTTACTTTTTCCACTCATATAGGCATTTTCCAAATATTCATATTTCATCTGCAATGTATTAATTGTTCCAATTTCCTGAAAGTATTTTACAAAATTCCAGGCATAATAATAATAGCAGAGAAGAAAAATAACAGAGATGTAATTAACTTTCACCTTTACATTAAGCTACTTTTACATTAAGCTACTTATGTACATAAATCCACATATCAAAAAAGCAAAATTTTTCAAATGTTCTTAATCCAGTTTAAAATCTCAGGAACAGACAAGCAGATGCTTCTCCAAATCAGGATTATTTTTTTCCCCCCTCTATTGACCACACATTATTTATTCCCAGTTCCAACTTTTTCTGCTGTTCTGGAGGTCTGCTTTTCTTGAGTTTTACCTTAATCTGAAGCCTTCTGCTTAAAAATGCAACAAAAAGCATTTCTCTGTCTACAAGTTTCTTCTGAAACTTTAAATCACAGAACACTATTATCTTAAAAACAAAGCAAAACAAAACAAAACAAACAAACAAACAAAAAAAAAAAAAACACAAAAAACACAATGGTATCTTTTTCATTCTATGCAGCCTCACATAATACCGTGATTGGGAAAAAAAATATAAATAAATAAATAAATAAATCCATTTCAATGTTTGGAGCTCTACCTTACAGCTAAGGAATGAAAATACAATATGGATTAAAGTTAAATTGTTTAGACATTTTTTACTATCAGTCTTAATTATATGCAAATACATAAATTCTAAAGGACAACTGAAATGAGCTTTTTATTCTTTCAATGTCATATAAAACATATTACTTAGAATTTTACAGCTTACAAAAAAAAAAAAAAAAAAAAGAAAAAAAGAAAGAAATTATTATCTATCCTAAGCATTATGATCATCTGATAGATTAGAGATAGAAAGGAAAAGACATCTCTAAAATAATAATGAATAGATAAATAAATAAATATTCCTGACTTACAAGCCTCAGAATGGTATCCCCACAACCAGTTTGATGTTGCAAGACTGGTCAGCATCCCTTTGTTCAGTGGGGAGGGAAAGATGAATGCAGAGAGTGATTGAAAGCTTCTAAAATTAGGCTCCAAATCCAAATTATTCTTCGAAAGCATCTCTCTCTCAGACACATCAGTCATCTAAATACATACCCTTTTAATTGCAGTAAGGTCTTGGAAAGGTCTGAGAGTTGTCCTGCTACACAAATATACTTCACATCAAGAAAAGAAATCAAGCACAGATATAAAAGAAACCACAAGGATATGCACATTACAGACATTAGGGATAGCTTTACAAAAATTTTAGATTTTTTTTTTTTCTAAAAATTGAGCATCCAAAAGGAGATTCTCCAATTAGTATTCTTAGCAACATTCCCAGCTCCAAGAATGCTCCAACTTGTAATGCTACAAAACTGGAAGGACTGCAGCTTGTTCTACCACAAATCATCCTAATAAATGGTGCTGAATAAGTCCTCCTAGGGCTACACTAATTCTGATGACTGAGAGCAAATTAAGTGAAAACTGCAATGAGTGAGGAACAACCATTTGAGCTGGCTGTGTTTTAAAAATAGTTTTGGTGGAAGAAAACGAGAAACTGTGAAGAAACCTCCCTTGTTTAAGGGAGTATTCTGTTAAGACTACTTCTGAAATTGTTAGCAGCTTCGAATGGCCTATTTTGCTACTTATCAGAAGGAGAGCTTGACTAAAATAACAAGGTATCGACAATGTCAAAATTGTCTGTAAAGAATTAAATAGAGCTGGAGATGCTGAGCCTTCGCTGTAGTTCCACAAGGACAAATTTCTCATTAAATAGAGAAATAAGTGTTTCCTACACAGAGGTGGAAAAAAATAAACAGAAAGGGAAAAAACACAGAAGGAATATTGCATCACAGCACTCCATACAGCTAAAAATAAATAAGTAAATAAATAAACAAAAGACATATGCACAGAACCTGTTTTTTTAAAAAGAAGTTCATTGCTTTTCAGGTGAAGGGCTGTTGTCATAGAAAAATACTCAACAATTTGTATTAACCTAAGTATACTTGGACAACATCTGCTCCCTCCTTAATTTATAGTTATGTATAGCAGCCCAATATGCTAAAAAGTAAGAGAACATCTTTATTAGATCTTTGCTGGAGCAGATAAAGTCCATCACTGACTTTCTCTCTGATGATTTATTCTTCACATTCTCAAAGGATTATTGTATTTCTTAAGGTAAAATAGTAATGACAATGATTCCAAATAATTACAGAAAACATGGAAAGATTTTCAGCTACTAGTTCCTGGACAAATAATATACATTTTAATACATGACTACACTGCATATGAGTTGTGTCTGTAAAACATAACTACTGTCAGTTATTCAGATATGTAAAAGAAGAATAGATGATAATTTTGGCAATGACATGAAAAATGTCATCCAGTTCTTTGTATCTAATGAGCCTTTTCAATCTTAATTCTTGAAAAGAGATACAACCATCTGCCTATGTGTACTCTATGAAATTCAAAGCAAATGAGAAATCTAAGAGTGTTGGAAGGAAAGATATTCAGCGGTAAAATAAAGTCCTGAGTTCCTCATTGTGCAGTTTTTCTTCACTAGGTGAGTATTCCCCAAAAGAGCCAAAATCTTCCCAGTCAATATGAACTTGGCGATTGGCTTCATTATAAGTACAATGATGACTAATTTATTGTTACAACGTATGTTCCCCAGACCCCTTTTGCTACATTGAAGTTGATAAAATCCAGCCAAATTCTCTATTGTTAGATTTTTTATATTCTAGAATAATAAACTTGGAGCAATAAATTCCTCACTCTGCTGTTTTCATTTTTGCTAATATGTCTGAGTATACAATCAGCTAACTTTACGATTACAGCTAAGACACTACAAATGAAAACTACAGGAGAAAATCAGTCTTCACAAAATAGTAAACTAAGACTTTTCAAATATATTTATATGAAAAGTTTATATAAATATATTGTTAAGTCTGAGAGTTCTGACACACTTTTTGAGTGATCAGGTACTGTCACTATTCTATAGGTTAACTTGTTGAAGTTCAGTCAATGAAATATTTTCTGCAAGAAAAAAGATCCCAGGAGCATGTATACAAGAAAAGAGCTAGACCTGTATGAGCTTTACTTTTGACTTGCAGTACTTCAAAACATTATAATGTATGAGTAATCCATACAAATGTTTTCTGGTGTTAAGAAGAAACAATTTCTCAAGTCACAATAATTTAGCCATTATGATGGATATAGTACAAAATAAATATAACTACATATGACTACAACACATATTTTCCTTGTTTTTTCTTTTCTTTTTCTTTTTTTTTTGTTTTTAAACTATGTTGAGTTCACTTGAGATTAATATATCTAAGAGAAGAAACAAGAAAAAGTTGATCTGCAAAAGAAAATTCTCTAAGAATCCACCAAGAGTGCTTTTCCACAGTCAGTGTTCTCCCCAGAACAGATTTCCAATTTGAATTATTGAGTGTCATCTAAGGAAGAACGAAATAATGAAGTATGATATAGCCCCAAGACACAGCCCCATTATCTCCAATAATAATATTTGTTGCCCTCAATCTTCCTGTAATCTTCATCCATCTTAGTTTTAAAATAATCTTTTAATTTAATCTAAATTAATTTTAATTCTATATTTTACTATAGAACAAGGAAGAAAGAAAAAAAGAAATCTGAAATTAAAAGAATCTTAGTAGAAGTCCCATCATAAAGAACTTTAAAATTTTCTGAGAGATTTCATCTAAATTATATAGTGAAGTCTGCATAGATATTAATCAGAACCAGTCTTATCCCAGCTAATTTTAAATGATGAAATCCGCAAGACACTCAGTTTTAATATTGGAATGAAATTGTCTGAGACCTCAGTTGTACAAGCCAATTCCACAAGAGGTACAACAATCCAAGCAAATAATCTGAAATACCCAGTCCCCAAGAATTAACATAGATTTCTTCATTTGTTGTACAACCGATATATATAGTGATAAGAACACATAAAGCATAAAAGCAGATTTATGTTGCATTCTAGAAATCATTCAGGCATCCACTACATCTTTCAAAACATGCCTTCAAAAGGAGTTATAAGCTACATTGTACTCATTACATAATGAATCAATATATTGTGGGTTTATAAAAAATTACTTGTTTGTAAAAAGGTAAAAAGAAGTTTTCACAATGACTATTAATTAAATTTATGGGTCACCAGCAAATATTACAATAAAAATAAGTCATTCATTAAGTTTATCTTTTGAATACCTCTATTAGCAGATGAACATTCAGTGTATCCTGTCTCTCTTCTCTGTGTTTAGGAAGCTCTAATGAGCACACTATCACATGACATTATTGGCCATATTATTTTTGTTTGTGACATTAGCAAACAAAACCATTTCCAAAACATTCAGTTACGTCAACAATTACTTGCTGTCCCTACTGCAAGACACCCATCAACATTTCAGTGCATTAAAGGTGTTTTCATTGCTGTCATTTGACAGAAGAAGCACAGAGTTCATCCTTAACTTGAAGGAAGGTATGGCACGGAGAACATAAGCATTTTGATCACCTATCTTGTAAACTCTTTAACTCTTTTAAATTTTGAAGGTATTTTGGTGTTGTTTTTTGTTGTTGTTGTTGTTGTTTGTTTGTTTGTTTCTTTGGGTTTTTTTTGTTTTACAACTTCTTCCCAATTGTTTAGTATAAGTTGATGGTTTGACATTGTCATTTCATCCTCAGAACTAAAAGATGTGGTATGGTAAGAAAGTAGATTTAAAAAATAAATAAATAAATAAATAAAAACAAGCAAACAAACAAACAAATAAAGTTCTAAGTAGAGAACCAGTCAGCTGAAGAGGTCACTGAAATGTCTAAGAATTGGTACCCCAGCTAGATTGCTAGGTCTCACATAAGAACCAAGGGATTATATCATTAAACAGTGGCTAACAGTTAAAATAAATTAGGCAGTGATATGCTTGTTTACAGAAGCTAGAATCTGGGCGATAGACATCCATGTATGATCTTCATTCTTCCTGCAGAGAACTAAGATATCTTGGGATAGGCATGGCAGAGCTGATTTGGTCTTTAAAGATGATTTTGATGCATCAGCTAACGCAGACCACCGGGTTATAAAGATGGGTATAGTACAAATTCTTGAAGGTACTAGCCTTCAAGCATCTTGGGTATTTTGTAGTTCTTCAGAAGTGCATTCTCAAGTTGAATCCAGGCTTAGTGCTTATTGAAGGCCTGGAAGCAGCTCCCTTGATGGGACTGATCGAACTGAGAGCATTGTTTTTTCACATTACATATATTCCGCTGAAGGTATCATATCAATTCTCCTTGCTTCCTGTGGCTTTTCACCCCATCACTCTGTTATCCAGAGAAGGAACAGAGATAAAAGTTGTGTGTTTTTTTTTTTTGTTGTGTTTTTTTTTTTTTCTCTTTCCTATTATGTTTTGTTTGTTGTTTGTCATTTTGTTTTGTTTTTCCACTGCTATGAAGACATGCTCACATTGGGTTGGCATATTTATATATATATTATTATATTGGTATTATTATATTATTATTATATTGATACACAAATATATTTTAAATACATACATGCACTGTCTCTAGAGTTATTTACTTGGTTAGCTCAATAGCTCTCAGGTATTCTGGACGACTTTTTCCTATTAGCATGATATATCTCTCTTAGCATAATGAACTCTTGCAAAGGTCAAATTTAGACAATAAATGCTGCAGGAAATGATGACTCTACAATAATCCTGTTATCTTCCTACAACTCTAATTTCATTTTGTTGAGTTGAACAGAGCAAGGGTAAAAGGGTAACTATTTTCTGTCTACTAACACCCATGTAACCAAGTCCCCTGAGCACAGTGTCATGTTTAATCACTGCTGTAATATATTAGTAATAAAAATGTATTGTAAAAAAATATTTCAGGAGGGCGGAAGAAAGCAGAAGGAAGGCTTGTTATTAGCAAAATATGTTGAATAATTATTTAACTCATTTTTGTCTTAGAGGTTTGTTTGATAATGCTACCCTGATATAACAATATAAATAGAATGCAAACTGAATTGTGAATGCTTTTGTTGTTGTTAACAAATGTTGAGACTATCAATGTTAAATATTTGTATATGCAAGGTGGAACACCACTTCCAGACAATACTTTCAAAAGTTTGCAGCATTGTAACACTGCTCTGACCCAAACTAATAGAGCTTTATTCCTGCAATGGAACGTATTTTATTGTTATTTTTATTTAGTAATTAAAATAATTCAGTGCTATTTTTCATTAACTCTTTGGCATAATTACTCTCTGGATGACTTGTCCATATTTCCTGTTCCTATGCTAAAATAATATCCTGGGCGAAAACTCAACACACATTGGCATACACTTCAGAAAGCCCTGTCTTTCCTGGGGTGGTTTAAGGAAAAAAACAAAACAAACAAAAAACAAGGACCCATCTTTCTCCTGCTAGACAAGCAGTTTAATCCTATGACAATCTTATTTCAGTATGTGTATCCCAGTAGCTTACCATACCCAAGTCAATGCATTGTTGTCACCATTACAATACATCACCCAAGGGTAGTAGCCACTACAGTACTTAAGCTGCTTAAGAAGAACTTCCCCTGCTTTGTAGTTTTCTTCTCCAGATATGCTTGTTATCAGAACAAAATTTAAGCTACCTCTGTGACTTTATACCTCTCTGTTGCCTGGCTGTAACTTGACTTTTCTAGGGGTCTCTAAAGGGCCATGTATCAACTGAAGTCACAGGCATAGTGTAGGCCTACTCAACCTCTCATCAGACTAACTGCAACACGGTAGAAGCTATTTGCTAGCACATGGCTAGCCCATCCTTGGAAGAGATTTGGCATCATGCAGCAAGCAAATTAATTAGTTAAAAGCAACACTACATGTAGTCATGTGAGCATAGACATTATCAAATGGACTTTCTTAAAGTAAGGTTTTATAAACACCTCTATATAACAAATCTCAACATTTGTTTTTATACATCTCCAGGGTGGCCACACAAGGGATACTGCAAAAGAAAAAAAATATAGAATAGGTACAAACAAACTGAATTAAATTTATTTAATATGTAATATGTTCTTGTACAGAAGTACATTCATTAGCATGCTTCTAAATCATGCCAAACACATTGGTACTTGGGAATTCTGTGTGTGCTGTTACTGTAATTCATTTTGTTTGTTGTCTAAACTCTGATCAGAAAGTGTAGGAAGATTAACAGCTTACTAGCTAGGAAAAGCACAGTAAGTACTGAAGGTGTTCAGAAGTGCCAGTGAAGTTGTATTCTTCTCTGGATTTTTTTATATTCTTTTTTTTTTCCTCCGGAAAATTTCCCAGTGATGATAAATACAATAGGCCATTAAGGAGGTAAAGGCAATATTATGGTATTGACTCAGCCTGTTCCAAAACATGCAAAACCCATGGATAAAGGACCCATTTGAATGTCTGTGGCTATTAACTCTACCTTTTATGTTTTCATTATATGTGAATCCCAGCTGAGGTTTGTTACTATCTTTTGTAGCCTGTAGCAATAGGTTGAAGAGATGAGTTTACTCAGATATTAAAAACAGAAACCTGGAAACGTGAAAAATTGCAATGACAAGGAATGAAATAATTTCTTCTGATGTAGTGAAATGAAATCTTTGCCCCATGCACCTAATATGTCTGCATAGGCAACAGAGGCCTTAGTGATATTTGTTTAAACCAGCTTGCATCCCTCTATAAACAATACAAATGTCAGCTTCGTATGATCTCTATTCCGCACTTCTGACCTGGCAAAAAAAGGCTGCCCAAACAAAAAGTCTTACAATTTTGGATTAAAGTTCTCCCTCAAAGCCCCACAAAGTTGTTGTTGTTTTGATATATACATGTATATATATTTTAACTTATTGTTACTAAAGAAGCTTAATAATAGAATAATGAAGATAGAATAATATATCACTTAGAGGATCATTGCCCAACAGAAAGTGCATCCATCACAAAGGCAAGTTGTTTACAAAGTCACCCTTACTTTTATGAAAATCTGGTCAGATACATTCTACCAGAAAACCTATAATCAACTTCCCCAATATCTATACTGTTGACTAATTCAGACTCACTAGAAGTTACATTACAGCTAGCTATTGGGAAGCAAAAACCCAGCAAATGAGAATAGTGAAAGAAAATGTAGTTTAAGATGTTAACCGTTCTTTTTAAAGCTGTAAAAAGATAGTATATAGCCAGTAAAATAAACCTCTTGCTCCATATTCCACCATGTTGAAGCTTACATGAACAACTGCAGCAATGCATTGGGATCCTTGGAGTAGGGTACAGCTGAACCAGAAAACTCTTGGACAGGATAGCATTCACCATGAGAGGGGTGTTGACAGAAGTCCTTGATGCAGACTTCCTTGTGGAGGCATTATCAGTTCATCTGGAAAGACTCCCCAGTCCGTATGTACTGGCAACTTGTATCTGTAATGCATGTATCACATACATGCTCTTTATACTTGACCAGCTACCTGACTGATGAAAGTTTCTATACCTTTCCCTGCCCCCAGTCACTAACTGGCTACACAGTAAATTATGTGAGAAGTTAAGCAAGTTAAGGACTGTTTTCCATAAATAAATTGGAAAATTTTATATGTACATGTAATAAGGTTATTCTAAGTTATTAAAATTCACACTCATGGTAATGTAACATAAGCTTGGTTGGACAGAGGACTCAAAGATGGGCATTCCACATAGTCTCTGTCAAGACTGACTTTCCAGATTTTCAGACAAACTTTTTCTCACAGTATCTCTTGCACTTGGAAAAAATATATATAATAAAAATAAATAAATATAACAAAATAACAATAATAAGACCTTAAACTTACCTAAAAATCAATTCAGAATTATCTTTCAAGTCCCTTCTTTAAAATTCCTGTCACATACAGCCTACAAAATCTTGACTTCAGATTTACAGGAATATCATTTTTTGCTTGTCTGAACAGCAAGCATTTTCTTGTTCTCTGCCTTTGCAATAAGCAACATAGACTTTTAGACAATCTTCTAAACATGCCATTAGCCATAGTGCACACAAGTGGCCATGATATAGAATAAGGTAGAAGAGATCTTCCAAAGGAAATACTGGGCTGTTAGGTAAGGGAGCACAAGATCTTCATGAAATGTCCCAAATGTCATGGGAAAAACAGTATGAACAGAAAGATAAGTGGTTAAGAAACTATTGTAGAATTGAGTTGTTTTGATTTGATAAAAACTGTGGAAAAAAAGTAAAACCTGAGGTACTAATTATATTATGTTATATATATTAATATATATATTATATAATATATTGTAAAACATATATAATATAGTTCTCCCTTACATGGTCTACATATCCATTCATCTAAGAAAATATTCTAACTTTACCTTAAAAGAAAACAATTGCTAATTAGAGGTCAAATCTGCATGCCAATAGACAGAGTTAAGAGCTCTCCATCATGTTTTCAGGATGTAATAAATAGCTCAGTCTTCAAAATAGGACTATAATCAAAGTTTACAATTTATTAAAGGAATAGAGGTAAGCAAACAGCGCTGGGAGTCTCTGCTCCACCAAGACGCACACCAGTTTCATCAAGCAGCTGATTTTTATGCTCCTAGGCTGATACATATTCATTACTACTTCTAAACAAAACAAAAAAAAAAAAAAAACAGGGTTATTATAGTTAGTTTCCAGAATCCAAACCCTCCTACTGGAGCATGCGTATCAGTCTCTGGTGGCCCCTCTGGGGGTCTCTCGTGCTGAAGGCTCATAGTCTTCCTCCCTCTTGTCCTTCTCCTTTGTCCAACTTGGCTGTATGTCAGAGACTTGTGCAACATCCCCTGCAAGCTTTGTCTTTTAGTTGTTCTTCAGCTCTCCCCATCTCCTTAATCTCCTGGCCAGATATCAGAGACTTGCATAGTGTCCCATGCAATAGTCATAATAGTTAGCAGCTATTCTGAAACCCCCCAGATATCAGAGACTTCAACAAAAAGCCTACAAATACATTTCCCTTCAAGCTCTCTATTGACATGAATTGCTAAAACGTTTCTTTGCAAGATACTAGAACTATATACGTTAACCACTCTGTTTTTCTTAGACTTGTGGTTATACAAGGGTATGTAAGACAGAAGGTCACATTCATCATACCATGCGGCCCTAGCATTGTTCCATACTGACATGAATCAGATGAACATATCTCACAGGGACTCCAGCAGCCTCTGTACAGAAGTAGAGACTTTCCGTAGTACACTAACCAGAAAGACAGAGAGAAAGAGATTGCTTGACTTGAAAAGAAATTGCTGACAGAAGACTTATCTGTAGAAATGGAGCTGAAAAGCAAAGTTCAATGACTTTTTTTTTTTAGAAGAGCGTTTGCAGTTTAATGCTCAATCCTTTTGCAGCACCATTGCCAATTGGATAAAATATTTAATGGCACTGTATTTTGAACGATATATTTTTGACAATGCATTTCATGCTTTGAATGCCATTGAAGTTATGAGATTGGAGTGAATAATGAAAGAGTAACACAGCAATCATTATGGCACTGTGTTCAGATTTGTTATTCTTCATTGACATGCCACTAGCTAAATCAAGTCTTGGTAATACATAACTGGTTCTAACTTTGTAGGAATTACATTAAGATATAAGAAGGTCTCAACCTTCTGTCTTATTCTGTGCAATATTGAAGTCACATTAATATTTAAAGCTTCAGTATCCATTGTGGGAAATAAAATTTTAAAGAGCATGTACAAATCTGTGCTACAAAAATTTGATTTCAGAGCTTTAGTTTTCATACCACTGTTATCTGTTCATAAAGCAATCCAGCCAGGAAAGAAAGAATAGCAGAGAGCCAGACAAGCTTTCAAAATGTTTATCATAGTGTTTCATGTACATGTATGAGTAAATGCGGCATTTTCAGGATTTCAATACTACTTGGTTTAAAGTTATAAAAGGGAAAGCTTGAAAAGAAAGGAAGTTATTCAAGAGGAAGTATAAATACAAGTATTAATAAACAATGATAAGACAATAACCTACATGTCTTCAACAAGAAGTAGCAGAGTTACTCATTTAGAACAGAAATTTGTCATTACTGATTTTGAGGATGTCAAAAGTGCAATGTTAAAAAACACTTAAAGCCATTGTAGCAGTTGCAGGATGATCAAAAATAAAATAAAATTTAACAATAAATACTAACCAAGTGCTTATAAACGAAGTGACAAATGACTCATTTCTGGTTGAAATCACAAAAGCAGGTGTAAAATGCCTGCTGTTCACAGAGAAGTTGTATGGGAACCTCTTCTGTTTTATTGCTCCAAAGTACTGCAATTGTATCTTCCTCCCATGCCATAATCACTGCTTATTTTCACTGCATTATAGCAGTGCAAAACATGTACAAAACAATATACCAAATCAGATCAATGGTGGTGCTGCTTGCTTAGACAAACAGACAAGTTGAGCACAAAACTCTCACAATGAGAAAGATTTTAAAACTCTGTGGTACTGAAATCTGTGCAATGGGTAGCTCAACTCCTGATGTAAACCACAAACTTCATTTGCTTCATGTATCTTTAGCACAGCCAGTGTTACTACCGCAGATACGCTTGTTCATATAAATACCTTGTTTCTTTTCACTCCTCTTAAATTCTTAACTGTCAGCAAGCCCTTAAAAGTGATTTCTGTAGAATGACTGAATGCTAAGGGTAAATATATTAGTTTTTTATCATTTTTATGTGCCCTTTAATTTCATTGAGTTTTGTCTTGAATTGTGAGATAGAATAAATGGGTAATCTGAACTGCCGTCACACCAGTTTGAAGAAATTATCTCAATTATAATTGAAGACATACTCTTTTTTTTTTTAAAAAAAAAAAAAAAAAAGCATTAACAACTTGTGATACTCTCAGAATTCCTACTCTTCAACAATCTTCAAAAGAGTTTTTCCCAGTCAGCAGTCTCTGCTGCTCCAGTGTAAACTTCAGCTCCTTACCCTGGTGTTCATGATGCACCTCTGTTGTGTTCTTCCTCAAGGGAAAATAAATAAATAAATAAATAAACTGCAATATTTTAGTTATTCTTCTTCTGAACTATTTCCATTATTTCCACACCAAGATATTATAATGCTCCCTTGTATCTAGCAACAATAACCATAACAGAAATCTCACTCTCGTGTTCTCTCATTCTTGGTGTAGTGTAGGAGAAACTTCATGTCTGATTTGTATGTAGTTATTTTACATATATGCATGTTGCAGCTGCCCCATTTTTGCAAAGCATTCTGATAATAACACAAGTTATAAAGAGTTCTTGTATCTGTCTGTGAATGCCAGGTTATCTGCAGTCATCTACACCTTCATATTAAAACATTCTATCCTCCATTGACATCCTCACAAAATGTAATAAGGGATGCAATAATCACAGAGAAAGGCAAGGCAGTAGTCTGTAAGAGACTTTCAGTGGCAGATATATAAGTCAGTGAAATCTAAGAAAAGAAAAGAAAGCACCTGAGTAGTGCTCATGATTGTTTTGTATCAATCACTGAGATTTCCTCCTAAAATTATCAACTGGATTGCTTCAAGATGCACATGGTTGTATACACAGATTGCACATCCAGGATGCTGATCCCTCGTAATTATGGAGTTACATGTTTCACTTTTTCGAGTGAGAGTCAGAAGGAACTGAGCTACCAGCAATTGTATTTGGTTTGATACAAAACAGAGCAGGTCAAATCCAGCAGGTCACAAGACCCCAAGAGCTGAGCTGGTTAAGTAAGCATTTTAGTCAGTATGACTATCATGTTTCTAACAAATTTACAGAACCATAGAAGCCAATTAATTCCTTCAATGATTTGAAAGTAGATGCTGTCAATGATGAAAATGTTCTAGAGAAAAATACTTTTCCCAGTTTACCCCCATTCCTACCTAATTACCTCAACCTTTTCTAGATTTTGCATGTAGCAGCATGCTCTTCTAGTAAGGCAAGATTTGATCAGGCACTTAAGAAACCAGTACTTTACCTAAAGTTTCAGGAACAGATAGGCATATGAGGCTTCTTTGAGCCAGACATCAAGAGCATGGGATAAACAGTGTTATTTCATAAGAGGGGAGGGGAGCTCTACAGTGGACAACCACCAGAGAGCTCTCTGATGGGATGCAATCTAAATGTGCTACTGCAGTGCTGCACCCTACAGCTCCTAATGCCTGTGATATCCTTGCCCATAATTTATCTCCTTAAAATTGACAACATCTCTGGTTGACAGTAAGCAAAAGGTAACCTAAAGAATCAGGGAATAATGCTACTTACATTGGGCCAAAGTGACCTGCAAAACGCTACATAAGCTGTTTTGCAGTATATCAGAACAAATGCTGGCAGCTGCCACTGAGCATGTAATGGAGTTCTTAAGCATAATACCCATTTAAGGGATGAATAAATAAATAAATAAATAAATAAATATTAAATCCTACATTCCTAAATTAAGTTAAGCATAAATAAGGAAAAAATAAAAATAAAAAAGTATTACCCAAGTAGTAGTAAGAGGAAAGATTAAATCCATTAAATATTAAGAAAAATCATGCAATTACCTTTTAAGGACAAGATATCATCTCTCCCAAGTTAACAAAGTGATAAATTTTTTAACTTCAAAAATATTGATGTCTTCACTATCTTTTTTCTACATATTGCACTAAACATATTCTATTTATTTTACCCAGCCTATAGCATCCTGCTAATGCTTGTTTTGCTGACCTCATCATATGCAGCTGTTGAATGACTATGACTAAGTGTGAAGAACAAATACAAATACCAAGGGGAAAAGGTGGAAATTTTCTGTGATCAGCTGCCTTATGTACATAATTAATCAAATGACAGCTGACATTGATCCAAAGTTGTTAGTCTGCTGAGACAAAATCATTCACAGATATTCTATCCCCTCGTAAATTAAAGAGAGTGTTTAGCATTGTAGGGTATTTACTTGATTGGCTGTAAATCATTGACAGTTCAGATAAACTATCAGTATGTGATGCTTTCTGATGCTAAAGTCATGACACTAATCATGGGCATGATGGATTCCAGACAAATGCATAAAGAAGTACTCCTTACAACAAGTTCGTATGATATTAGGACTAATGTGAAAAATTTACAGACCCTGACATTTTAAGAGTATGTCATAATATGGGGTTTACAATTTTAAAATTACATACTTTAAAAGGATGGATGTTCATTAGCTTCATGGAGAAAAGAAAAAGAAAAAGAAAATAAAAAAATAAAAGCATCATTAAAAAAAAAAGCCTCAAGGGTGTTTCATACGAAACACTCACGAAGTAGAATCAAAAATCATTTTTGAAAATCTGCAGGACTGAAGAAAGGAAGAAAGAAAGAAAGAAAGAGAGAGAAAGAGAGACATCAAAATTAGAGAAAAGAAATTGAGAGCATACTTTAGCACACTCTTGATTATTATAATTTTCACTTGTAGTCCTGTTTACATTACTTATTGGAGGAATGAAAGTGATGTTGGTGGAAAAGTAATGTGGTGTTTTCAAAAATGTCATTAAATGACACTAAAATTCTGCATTTATCATACCAATATTTGTCTCTAATTTTGTGAAAAGGTTTTGCTGTCAAACATTTTCTTATATGCTGCATCACTTTAATGGCTGTCTTAGGCTCACATGATGTGAATATATATTCATTTCATTATATACATAACCTGAACAACTTTTGTTGCATGAAGACTTAATTTGAAGTTAACGTAGAACTATGTGATAGGTTGTTCTTAAACAAAAATTCTTCAGAACAAATTGTCTGACATCATGAAGACTAAGTGAGCAATACCCTGTGAATTGTCCTTGGATCTCAATAGTTAAGGTTAATAATCCCTCCAAATAATGTGATATAGGATGATAATTTCGCTTAGAAAATAAAAGATAATAAACAAATAAAATTCTACTTCAGCAACCCACAGAGGACACATGCAGCTTAACTTCTGAGTGTAAAATAGGGATTGGAAAAGTTATGTTCAAAGGCATAGTAATGTGATGTTTAAATATGTTATCCCTACACTGTACCTTCATATTCTTCAAAACCACTGCATTATACTTGGACTCCTGTTGGGCTGCATAAGACAGTGGCTTTCATTGTGACAGGTCATAAATACTGTCCTGCTGTGCAGTGCTTTACAGGGTTGAGGGTAATTGTGTGCAGCTTAAAAACACACTAGTAACATGACCCCCAGACTCCATGAGCTCAACACAGAAAGAACAAGAAAAAAATAAGAAGAAATGTTTCAAAAATTATCCACAACTTATAAAAGACAACAAGAAACTTTTAGACATTGGTTTATATTAACTATGGGCTTGTGAGAAGTCACATGCAATTTAAAAAAAAATAATAATAATTTTCTGTGTATGTTTCTTCACATACATTTTGCAGATCAAAAAAATAAAGCATAATCTACTGCGAGTAGTTATAGAGTATCAAGGAAAGGGGAAGAGGAAGAGGAAGGGAAGGGGAGGGAAGGGGAGGGGAGGGAAAACCTTTGAGTGAAATGCATTTGCAAACTACATGCAGTGGGAATTATGTCTTTTCGGTTTTGTTTTGTTTGTTTGTTTTGTTTTTACTTTCCCATGGCTGTGGATTAGAAGGAGATCTGACAATGCTGAGTTATTAGCATCAAGGCTGAACCCACAACCAGCCATGCACACATGCACCACACACACTTTAAACACATGGCTATCTGCATGGATCAACACAGACAGGAAACAGTGGCATCCACCAAAACAAAAAGATCATCCACACAAACACGAACAGCACCAACCCTGTTCTTCCTCTTTGACTGATCAGAATTAAAACCTTCCAGTGGAATATACACTGTGGGTGTGTCCAGAAGCTGGTGTTAGGCACTCTGTTTACCCAGTAGCTGTCTCCTAGACCTAGGACTTCATGACTTGCTGGCACCTCAGGCCTCTGAGGTTTGTGCTTTGACTCCAGCTGCTGGTAACCAGATCTCTTAGTCTATTATCAGCTAGTCCAGCTTGAATTTCCCTAGCACTCACATATACCCACAAAAGAGACAGTTAGGATTTAGTGAGAATATAGGATAACTTGCAGTGATCAGGTTCAGCCAGATAAGTATACTGACCAGCCCCTGTCTACACGCAAGAAGCCTCTTTTACCTTTCACCCTTTATTTTCCCATGCTTGTTCCTCCCCAGTGCACTCCAACTCCTCTCTTTCTTTGCCTTTTGTCCTTTCACTAAACATCCCATGATGAACGTCACATATTCCTAAACTTCTGTTCTCCCTGCATCCCATGATAGGTCCTGTACTCTGTAGGCAGTAAGCTCTTTTCATAATGTCAATGATAACACTAGGAACACCAAGTCAGCATTCTTCATTAGAACTGATTAAATTCTTGGGGTTCCCCCACCTGCTGTGGTTCCCCTAGTCCCCTTAGAGCTTTTTGTTTATGAGCATTTGCTTTTAATCATATTGCCTAATGACCTGAGTTCTCAGTATAGAGTAGATGGATATAAAGAAAATTCAGTATCTTGTTACAAGTAGAAGTAAAAGCAAATTATTCTGAAATAATTTTGCCTCAAATTAGAAAATTTGCCCATGCCCCAGTGTCTAGGATGACTTCATAAGGTAGAGCCGTAATGCTGATTTAGAAACAAAAGGCCACAAGTAATCTCCAGAGGCATTCTGACCTTCCCAAGATAGAGCGGAGAAAAAACAGTTTGAGGCATAACCCTCTTGAAAGGACTCCTACTCAGACTTTGCTAGCATGAACTGAATGCTTTCACCAATAAACTATCATATCCAGGGGAAAGGAGAGGAAGAGGAAAAGCAGACTTTGGTCCAGGGTTGTGTTGCCTCTTTCAGGATGCTTAACAAAACAGACTCTAAATAGTCCCTCATTTTTCACTGTCTGAGGCCGAGGGTCCTGAAAGTCAGACAATATCCTTGTAATTCTTCCAGTCTCTCTTTTGTATGCTAGCAGGACAAACTGTAATTTATCCCGGCTGAACACTGAGGATTAGCCTTCAATCCTTAAAAATAAATATATGAATTTTTCACTTCAATTTAATTAATGCACGTTGCCTTTATCATTGCAGAAGCCCAGAGACAGAGAGGAATTGCAGTTTCAGTCTGAGATAAACTGAAGAAGGTCAGCCCAGCAAGGTGGTATGACTACTGATGTTAACAGTAGATATTTCATGATAAAAACACAAGTGCTCAGTCTTCATTTGAATCTTTCAATGTGTTTTTATGTAACTGTGTTCTCATTTGTAAAAGGAAGATTGTTTTTAAGCAACAACAAAGCAACCCCCAAGTGCCACCCACATTGTGTAAGCCCAGATGAACAACAGGTCTTAATCAGACAACTTTTATATTTATGTATTTATTTATTTAATTATTTAGGATGAGCCTCTGCTAAATAAATTCCGTTACTGAGAAAAAAAAAATCCAGGGGATAATTCATGGCAATATTCCTGGATAAAAATGACAAATGAAATACACTGGAGATAAATAAAAGGAAATCCAAAATAGTGCTCAGGGAATAAGGATGATTCTGACATAGGTAAAATTTGAAGTAACAGCAAATACCACAGGGGTCCCTTCAGAAACAGAATAAAGGAACAAAGTAAATATACAACACAATGAAACACAAGAACTAGATGCCTTGAAGATATTCATAATCTAACATCTATACAGAAGAGGTAATCATAGCATCATAGAACGGTTTTGGTTGGAAGGAACTCATCTAGTTCCAACCCCCCTGCCATGGGCAGGGACATCTCCCACCAAACCAGGTTGCTCAAAGCCCCATCCAGACTGGGTTTGAACATATCCAGGGATGGGGCATAATAAACCTATCGTGAAAAATAATCAGCTCATTTTCCAAACAAACAAACAAACAAAAATTGTGGAGGAATGAAAATGAGAAGAAAACTGAATTCACTGTCAGTAATGAGGAAGGGACTGCACAGCAATAGGGCAAACAAACAATATACAAAGTGCCACAACCAAAATGACAACTCAGAGAGTTTAGATAAACCCACAGTTGTAGTTCAGCAGTTCTGAAGGAACCTGAATTCTCTATGTCAGGAATCTAAACAGACACAGCTAATACTCACAACCATGAGCAGTAGCATGACTTATTTACTTATTTTAAGTAAATTTTATATATCAGTGTATAATCCTGACATGACCGGATTATCAAGTGTAAAGCAAATAACTTTATTAATAATTCCATCTCAGTGAGTAGAGATCATGACACTAGTATTCTGATTTTCTTTCTCTCTCTCTCTCTCTCTCTTTATTTAAATTATTTATTTAATTATATAAGGCTACAGCTTCTGGGATATTATCTCCGTGGATGGGATTCAGTTCAAGATTAAGATATGCACAGTTAACTGTTTATGTCTAGGTGAGCTTGATGTCTATGATCCCATTATAGGCAATGGATATCTAGATAAACATTCAATAAAATCTAGGGTTTAGCCAAGCGATTAACCAGCAGGTACAGTGATTTTAGGGTCCATGAGCTCTACAAAAATGTTCTACACCAACTATAACAAGAGTTTATAGAATCATAGAATAAATCATAGAATCATAGACTATCTTGAGTTGGAAGGGACCTTAAAGATCATAGAATCACAGAATCTTTGAATGTCTTGGGTTGGAAGGGACCTCAAAGATAATCTAGTTCCAATCTCCCTAATAAAGGTAAGGATGCCACCCTGATCAGGTTGCTCACGGACTCATCTAACCTGGTCGTGAACACCTCCAGGGGTGGGGCATCCACAACCTCTCTGGGCAACCTGTTCGAGTGTCTCACCACCCTCTGAGTGAAGAATTTCCTCCTCTAACCTAATTTTCCCCTCTTTTAGTATGAAACCATTCCCCCTTGTCCTGTCATTATCCCATTGAGCAAAGAGTTGATCTTTTTTATAAGCCAGCAGTGTTTTTTTTTTATAGTACTGACGTGTTGCAATGAGGTCACCCCAGATCCTTCTCTTCTGTGGGTTCCAGCTCTCTCAGCCTTTCTTCATAGGAGAGGTGCTCCAGCCCATTTATCATCTTTGTAGCCCTCATCTGGACTTTTTCTAACTGGTCCACATCTTTCTTTTACTGGGGACATGGTATTCCAGGTGGGGCCTCACGAGGGCAAAGTAGAGGTGAACAACCACCTCCCATGACCTGCTAGTCGTACCTCTTTTGATGCACCTTAGTTGGCCTTCTGGGCTTCAAGCACACTCCACCAGCTAATGTCAAGCCTTTTGTCCACCAGAACCCCCAATACCTATTGCACATGGAAACAACTATGTTTATGTATTTAAAACTGAAGCTGATTTGAATCTCAATTGTTTTCTTGACTACTTAATTCCCTCTTAATTGCTTGACAGTACATCAATATACAAAGTGCAGAAGATGACTCTGAAGCAAAAATAATATATGATAAATATCTATATATAATATAGATAACATTAATATATAATATAAAATACATGTATTTAAATAAAAATATATTAACAGAACTTCTTTACTGAAAGGGTTGTTAGACATTGGGACGGGCTACCCAGGGAAGTGGTGGAGTCAACATCCCTGGAGGTCTTTAAAAGACGTTTAGATGTAGAGCTTAGGGATATGGTTTAGTGGAGGATTTGTTAGTGTTAGGTCAGAGGTTGGACTTGATGATCTTGAGGTCTCTTCCAACCTAGAAATTCTGTGATTCTGTGATTCAGAACAAATATCTGACACAAATGAAAGAATTAAGGAGAAAAAGAAAGAGAAACTGTAAAAGCAATAGAAAACTATAGGCTAAAAGCAGTCTCTGAGCATATTTTCCTTCTCATGCTGCAATTGAACTTTACAGTACTGAGTACATACATTCTCTTTTATTATCATTCACCTGTGTGAAATGCACTGGTAAAACATAAACTTGCACCAACCGTATTAAGATATGTTTGTTCAATGAGATTAAAAAGTTGCAAACTTTAAAATTTTATTGATAAATTTAACTGATTCCTCCCAACTTATGACTGCTTAATTCTGAAAGGTTAATACATAAATACATATTTTAGACAATTTAGATATGTATCATTGGTAATAACATTGATTTTTCAAACTGTTTTGTTGTCATAGATTGAAAACATCTTCTTATATAAAAAAATATTAAGTCCCCACCATTGAAAGGACTTCTAAAACACATTCTTAAATTAGATAATAATTTTTCCTCTGATAACGTTTCTAGAGTATCAAAGATTACAGAAACAAAATCACTAGGGTCATTAATGCAGTTGTCAAATAGTATCGACCCCAGTACTGACCTCTGGGTATACCACTGATAACTGGTCTCCAGTTTGATTTTGTGCAACTGATCGTGACATTCAGAGCCTGGCAGTTCAGCCAGTTTTCAGTCTCCCTCACTGTCCATTTTTCCAGCCTATATTTCATCAGTTTGTCAATGAGAATGTTGTTGGAGACAGTGTCAAAAGCCTCGTTAAAGTCAAGACAAACAACATCCACCGCTCTCCCCTCATCCACCAAACCAGTCATCTCATTGCAGAAAACTATCAAGTTGGTCAGGCATGATTTCCCCTTCATAAATCAGTGCTGACTACTCACAAACAACAATCTGTCAGAAGATACATTGGTATCACTTTGGTAGACCTACATGTGTGCTAAAATGAAAAATAAAATAAAATAAAATAAAATAAAATAAAATAAAATAAAATAAAATAAAATAAAATAAAATAAAATAAATAAAATAAAATAAAATAAATGAAAAAATGGAGTCTGAAGTCTGAGAGGAAATAAGTAGAAATAATATGAACATATAGTCATCAATAACAAAAATCTAGTTCTATATTTCATTTACAACATTTACAGTATTTAAACATTACATTTATTTATAACAATTTTATTTTCAGAATTCAGTTTCAAGTCAGACAAAGTTTTTCTTTCAGTTATTAAATAGATCAACAATTTTTTATATTATTATATCTGAAAGGTATATTTTTATATACCTTTATATATATATATTTTATATATATAAATATATATATATACCTTTTTTTACCTATATATATATACCTTTTTTATATATTTTTATATTATTTTCTGAAAGGCTGATACTACTGTGCTAAATTTGAAGACTATAGTTCTTATCAGGAATAATTTTGATAAAAAAAAAAAAATAAATAAATAAAGGGAGGGAGGGGGAAGACAGTAAAGTTGTTAAATCAATACATTTGCTTTTAGTAAGTTTATGGTAGCAGAAATCTCTATCTTCCTATGTTTCAAAAATTCTCTAATTTTAAAAAGGAAGATGGATACAGTTTTTAAAAAGGGCCCCTCTAGAATTAGAATATTTAACAGGAAGCGTCTAAGTCTTTCAAAATTGTTCTGAAAATGTGATTAAAAGGTCAAAGTTTATCTTCAATTTTGTCTAAGTCCAAAATGAACATGAGTAACAAGCTCTGTTGAGAAATAATTTCATAGTTTTCTTGGCATTAAAAACTTCAGTTTCCATTCCAGTCTCTATACTCTTAATGTAATGTCGTGGTTTAACCCGGCCGGCAGCTAAACACCACGCAGCCGTTCGCTCACCCTCCCCCCTCCCTCTCTGGGACGGGGGAGAGAAATGGAAAGTGAAGCCCGTGAGTTGAGATAAAGACAGTTTAATAAGACAGGAAAATAATAATAACAAAATAATAATAAAATAATAACAATAATAATACAATGGTGATAATAGGAAAGTAATAATAGTATGTACAAACAAGTGATGCACAATGCAATTGCTCACCACTCGCTGACCGATGCCCAGCCTAACCCCGAGCAGTCCGGCCCCCTCCCCCCAGCTAGCCACCCCTATATATTGTTTAGCATGATGTCAGATGGTATGGAATACCCCTTTGGCTAGTTTGGGTCACCTGTCCTGGGTCTGTCCCCTCCCAGCTCTTACTGCACCCCCAGCCTGCCCGTTGGCAGGACAGAGCAAAAGGCTGAGATGTCCTTGGCTTAGTATAAGCACTGCTCTGCAACAATTAAAGCATCGGGGTGTTATCAGCACTCTTCTCATCCTAAGCCAAAACACAGCATTCCACCAGCTACTAGGAAGAAAATTAATTCTGTGCTAACTGAAACCAGGACATGTAATAAATGATGTACTCAACTGTGTGTGGAGAAGAACAACAAAGCCAGTGAAGGGACTAGAAAACACAGTTTATGAGGATCTGAGGGAACTGGGATTGTTTAGTCTGGAGAAGAGGAGGCTGAGGGGAAATATTATCACTCTCTACAACTACCTAATAGGCAGTTGCAGCAAAGAGGCCGTTGGTCTCTTTTCTCCAATGACAAGTGTTAGGACATAAGGAAACCGTCACAAGTTATTGCAAGGGAGGTTTAGATTGGATTTTAAGAAGAATTTCTTTGTGGAAAAAGTAGTCAAGCATTGGAACAGGGTGCCAAAGAAATGGCAGAGTCCCCATCCCTGGAGGTATTTAATAAAAGATGTGTAGATGTGGATTCCTTAGTAGGGAATTAGTAGGTGGGTCTTTGCAGGTCAGGCTGATGGTTGGACTTGATCTTTTCTGACCTTGATGATTCTGATTCTGTGATTCTAAATTAATAAAAATCTGACAAAGACAAAATAATCCAAGAAATATTAGAGTTCAGACATTAAGATATGAAATGACTATTTCTATGCACTTTCTTTGAAATAATTATTTTTCCAGTACTTGTTTTACATAAAGTTCTACAGGAGGTAGGCATCCTTGCTATACTTATTGAAATTTGGAGAAATAATCAGTACTGCCAGCAGAAAACACTAGGATGATCAAAATATTCTTGCAGAGTATCTACTGAACTGAGAAACTATGCGGTTTATTTCTTTAAGTATAGATACCAAGTATCCACAACAGGCTGGAAAATGGTCTCTGCTTTCAGAAAAGAAGAAATGACCAAATGGTATTTTGCAATTAGATCAGCCTGTTAATTTACACACATTTCACTCATTTGTGAGCCACCTACACAGCCTTTTAATTGTTTACTTGAACTTCTCACTGCACTGTTTTTATTAATAATTCTTGCACTGCTGACTGTCAACACATGGTTTGGTTCTAATAAATCACTATAAAAATTCATGCTGTAATATTTTTGATTTAGCAGAGAGATCACATTAGATATTAGGTTTTATGTGAGTGTTCTCATTTCTTTTTAGTTTTACTTCTCTGTATTCATACAATTTACATAAAAACTTTCCATTTTCTGTGTTAACATATGGGTACAGAAAAAAAAAAAAAGAGCTCAAGGTCTTAGTCCTCAGCAAAAACATTTGAAATATTTGCTTGCATCTCATTTCAGGTAAACCCTAGACATTGAAGCACTGATTGGTGATTGACTACCACAAGTATTTCATCTGCTGTGTGAATGAAGACTCCCATGAAAGGGAAAGATAGAGACAAATTTCCAAAAAGCACAAGAGCGTATAATATATTGTTCAATTGCAATTTGCAATTTTTTAATCTTTTTCTTTTACACTTAGAAAATTATTTAGGTTTGAATTAAGGGACAGATTTTAAATTCACATTATCATTACGAATGCTTATGAACAGGTTTACCACTTACCCTAAAATCCTTTGCTAATTCAACTATTTTTTTTTCTTTACAGAAATCCAATCTCTTAAAGGTGCTTGAGGTCTTAACACAAAACAGAAAAGGAATGTAAAAGCATCAGTTAACTGCTCACTGGTACTAGCACTGATTTATAAAAAGCTTAATGCAAAGACTGTCTTTTGCTCTACACATTTTTTTACAACTTGGTCTTGCTCCACAAGTATGACTCTTGATGCACCAATCTGGGCAGTGAATAATAAAGTAACATGTTGTCATCAACAACTGGGACATGATCAAGCACAGTCCTCCAGAGAGAAATAAAGCTGTTGATTTTCTAATATGAAACTTCATTAATAGTCTCTCTGGAAATTTTGACAAGGATTTTATGATGTGTATTTTTAGGAGCCTCATAAAGGAGCGGGATTGAAGAGATATATATTAAATTTAATGATTAAGAAATAACATCTGGAAAACATAGGGCTGTTTGCTCACTACGAAAGCAAACCTCTTTTGAAAAATTAAAAGTGAGAAGCTATTACAGCAGTCCATAAACCTCTCCTTAGCCCTAAAGGCAGAAATATCTACTAACTCTTGTAAACGAAGTCTACTTAAAAGAAAGTTACCAAATTATCATTACTGCTCTTGCCTAGGGAATGTCTCTAGAGTCAGTAGCAATTACTACAATAGGTTTCAGAAATGGAAACAATTTGCTTGTTAGTGCCACTTGGGTTTGTGCTAGATTTGAACTGTCAGTTTTTAAAACAGTAAACACTATAAACTTTGAAAGAACAAGCAGGAGAAATGCCTACTGGAAAGGAGGATTCCTTCAATTACTTATTTATTTTTTATCAAATAGAATCATCGATTACTAGATAAGAAGCCTTTTGAAATAGTTTTTCAACTCTTAAACAAAAATGAGTGTCTAATAATATTTGTGGTCAGTTTATAGTGTTTTTTTTTATAGTGACATTCCAAAGAATAATAGAATTTCTTCTGTAGTAATATTTACTGAAAAGAATACATTTTGTCAGTTTGAAGAATTTAAATGTGTTAGAACTTGGGATTTGATTCATGATCATCCCTAAGAATAAAGATTTTTTTTTGTTTGTTTTACTTTCTATGGCTTTTCACAAGCCCAAACTTCTTCAAGGAGGATGGTTTTGAGTGTGCAAGGTAGAGCTACAATAAATATCTGGCAAGTAAGGAAATTAAATCCCCTGAGTGGTCAGCTCTCTATTCACTGACTTACGGAGGTTAAAGGAAAGCATAGATACCAAATAGTATGTGACTATTTATAAATCTTATACAAAAATGCTCTCAGCATAAATTATGTCTTATGTGCAGGCATGAGTCTCTCACCTGTTCAATGGTTGTTATCACTGTTAGTGTTAGGTTAGAGGTTGGACTCGATGATCTTGAGGTCTCTTCCAACCTAGAAATTCTGTGATTCTGTGATTCTGTAATATACCAAATTCACAGAATCATTTGGGTTGGAAGGGTTCTAACCCAGTTCTAACTCCCTGCCATGTTCAGGGACACCTTCTGCTAGGACAGGTTGCCCAAAGTCCCATCCAACCTGGCCTTGAAAACTTCCAAGGATGGAGCATCCACAACTTCTTTGGGCAACATGTTCTGGTGCCTCATCACCCTCAGAGCAAATAATTTCTTCCTAATATCTAATCTAAATCTACCCTCTTTTAGTTTAAAACCATTACTCCTTGTCCTATGACTATACTCCCTGACAAAAAGCCTCTCTTATGCTTTCTTTTAGGCTTCCTTTGGGTACTGGAAGGAATCTGGCAGTTTGGTTAGATTGTAATAAAGAGCAGAATTTGAGAGATTACAAGGGGTCTTGTGACCCCTTGGCCTAGTATGGATCATGTCCTCACACGTAAATCATCTTCTTCCACAAAACAGACCTGAGCTGGGAGCACAACTACTGGAAACAATGCATGGTGTGCAGTAATCCAGACCATGGCTGAATGTTTTCTGGGATGCTGCTAGCTGACACAGGAAAATAAATGTCAGAGAATGGGTTAACAATAATGAGAGAAGACCAAGCACAAGCACACTTGTTTTGGTGCTGTTTTTATAATCTAGCACAGGACTAGCCAGTATTGGCCCTTTGGCCAAAGTGTACTGCACTCCACAAGACAGATCTTTGAGCATCTAACTGCACTGAATTCACTTCTAGTCCTCTCCTGCTCCATGCCTTCTGTCAACCCAGTCTCTTCTGTTTTTTAACTCAACAATAGATCCTGTGCCTTAAATGACATGCCATTATCCAAAACATCTCTGTTTGTATGATTTATGTGTCTGAGGTCACTTGGCCTATTCATCCTGGAAAAGAGAAGGCTGAAGGGAGACCTCATTGCAGTCTATAGCTTTCTCATGAAGGGGAATGGAGGTACAGGCACCAATCTTTTCTCTTTAATGACCAGTGATAGAACCCACAGGAATGGTGTCAAGCTGTGTCAGGGGAGGTTCAGGCTGGTTATAAGGAAAAGGTTCTTCACCGACAGGGTTGTTGCACACTGGAACAGGCTCCCCAGGTATGTAGTCACAGCACCAAGACTGTCAGAGATCAAGAAGCATTTGGACTGTGCTCAGTCTTATGGTCTGAATTTTTGGGTAGACCTGTGGGGTGTCAGGAGTTGGACACGATGATCCTTATGGGTCCCTTCCAACTCAAGATATTTTATGATTCTATGATAACTTATTATCAGGGTACTGCCAGGATACCACAGCAATATCAACCCACAATTATATATATATATATTTCAATTTTTATCAAATTTTCTATTTTTATCAAATAAAAGTGCTATCAAGATGTTTGCAGCTGCAATCCAGTAACATCATCCTGACACAGATCAAGGTATTTCTGGCATATCACTTCACTGGCATGACTAGCTGCTGTTACAGTCCATCCTGTTGTTCTGAGATGAAGTCAATACTCGATACTCATTTCATGTCACATGATTCCTGCAAGGTAGTTGGCACCTGAAAAGTTTCTGAAAAACCTTGCTAGTAGGCCTTTTGTCCAGAGTAAGAGTTCATGACCGTTATTACACAAACAGATCTGTGTTCCCATCTCTGTTCTATTGCTGTCTCATGCTTGAATTATCTGTTCTACATGTATTGCTAAGCAAACCATCTCTTCTATATGTGTTGCTAAGCAAACTACCATATAGATATTAAGGCATCTCAACAAAAGCACATTTTCTGTGATACAGACCCTTTCATGTTCTGCCTTCCCTCCTCACTATATTTTCTCTCCTATTCCTCTTCCTTGGTTTGTTTTTTTCTTAGTGTTTAACAGGGAACACACTCTACATTAACTACTCTATTCTCAACTCCGCTGTCATTCAGGTAGCTACAGGTATTAGTAATACAAAGGTAATTTCTACATATAAAATCACCCAGAATAAAGACTGTGGTGATTTCATATCCATGACAGCTGCCACTTGTAGCTCCACTGAGCTAATTTCCACACATTGACCCCTCCACCAAATCAAAAAAGGATGTAAGCCACATAAGGTAGTTCAGCTACCCTCTTGCGCTGTATGAAGCTCACTTAAAAATCTCAATCAGCCTACAGTGGCTGGTAGAGGAATAGCCAGGACAGTGGCTATTCCTCTACAGTATTATGTTCCTTTAGTAGTGACTGCTAATGAGACTATACATGCCTACCTTAGCTCTAAACTCAGTTACCACTAAGTCTAGATAGGCATGATATTACAGTGCCTTTTACTACAAATAACCCAGTTATCACCCTAGAAGTACTTGGGTTCTGTACTGATGTTGCCACCAGTATTCATGCTAGCTGTTGAACAGGGTTTGCATCTCATAACAATAGATGCAGCATTAGCAGAAGTCATTAGAAGTCAGAAAGGGTCTTGAGACCTATCAAGAGAGCTATTGCTCACACTGGAAACATTATTCCTTTGACATTTGACAAAGCTGGTCTGCAGTTGTCACCTTTATGGTCTGTAGTGGGTTTATGTGGCAAGGTTTTGGTAGCAGGGGGCCATAGGGGTGGTTTCTGTGAGAAAGATTTAGAAGCCGCCCCATGTTTGGGAAGGGCCCCATTGTTTTCCAGAGCTGAGCCAATAAGCGATGTTGTTTTGCGCCTCTGTGAGAGCATATTTAAGACAGGGAAAAAAAACACTGCGCCACACAGCAGCTGGGAGAGTGAAGGGAGTGAGGAACAGCCTTGCAGGTGCCAAGGTCAGTGTAGAAAGAGGGGGAGAGGTGCTCCAGGCGCTGGAGCAGAAGTCCCCTGCGGCCTGTGGTGAGGACCATGGTGAAGCAGGACGTCCCCCTGCAGCCCATTGAGTACCACGGTGGAGCAGGGTCCCATGCTGCAGCCCATGGAGGAGACCACGGTGGAGCAGGTGGCCCTGCACCGACGGAGGCTGCCGCCTGTGGAAGACCCCTGCCAGAGCAGATTCCGGGCTGGACCTGTAGCCCGTGGAGAGGAGACCGCGCAGGAGCAGGTGATCTGGCAGGAGCTGCTGCCTGTGGAGGAGCCAGGTTGGAGCAGTTTTCTCCTGAGGGATGGACCCCATGGTACGGACCCATATCTGGAGCAGTTCTGGAAGAGCTGCTGCCTGTGGGAAGCCCACGCTGGATCAGTTCATCAAGGACTGTATCCCGTGGGTGGGACCCCACAGCACAGGGGACAAGAGTGACCAAGAAGGAGTGGCAGAGAAGAAGTGCTGTAGACTGACCATAACCCCCATTCCCCCATTCCCCTGTGCCTTCCTGAGCGGAACCATGACATGGTCTTTCTTTCATTCCATGTAAAAGAAAATAAGAAATGTTCTTTGTTCAAAATGTTCTTTGTTATTACAGGGTCAAGTATAGTTCTCAAAAATTTCTGAAACAACTGCTGAGAAATAACATTCTTTCTTAGTGGAGAGTTAATTTTTATTTCTTTGACATGTAGGAAAAAACTGCCCATGGCTTCTTGAAATAAACTATTCAGGTGTAGCATGACTTACAGAGCTATTTCTTTGACTCTTGATTACTTTAATAACTGAACATAGAAAATTAAATGAATATGAAGAATTTCTTATTAATTTAATTCATACTTGTTATCATTCTTTATTTATAAGTACATTTGATTATATGGATTACATTTACATCCATGATAAATTGTCCTGCATAATTACTGTTGCCAACATTCTGTGATCATTTGCTTAAAGTTATCTTTCAATCCATATCTCTAAGAGGATTCATAAGAAATAACACATAAGATCAAGAGCTGCAGAATCTAGAGGTAGATTAATACTTGGCAGCAAAAGTTTCATTTTTCTATTGGGGGTATTTTGAATATTTTTCTTTTTTTATATTCTTCAGACCACCACTTTCTTTAGTATTTAGTGACCCAGAAGAGATGGAAAAATAAACAAGTCATTACTGCGAGTGAAATTTGGGACTGTCTTTTCATATTATGTGTTACTCTCTTTGGAACTTAGATCTGTTATGCCTTTTGAAGACTGTACACCTTCTCCTGATCACTTGGAAATATTCAAATGTGAATGGAAGTGTTTTCTACATTCCTCTGCTTCTCAGAATTCAATTTCAAATTGTATTTTACTCCTACTTGCTTAGGAGTGGATAAAAATATTCCATTAATTTTAATAAAGTTACTCAACAGTTTCAACACTACATATGACAGTAGATTAGAGTTTGCCCTTTTGGGTGGCAGTTAGAGGTATTTTTGATACTGGTTTACAGTCATTTGTGACAACTGTGGAAGTGCTTTCATACATTCCAATATTTAGTTATAGGAAAATAGTTAGGAAAGGAAGTTGGGAGATCAGTTTTACCTAGAAAAATCTACTGCTTTACAGAAGATGACAATATACAAGATTGTATCTTTTCATGTAACAAACAAAAAGCATTTGAATGGAAGGGGAGAGAATCAGTGTACATACATTTGACGCAGGCAGCGAGTGTTTAAAAAATAAATATATACATCATCAGGATGAGCTGCTTGTCAGTAGGATGCTTTGAACTGTAGAAATGTCTTCTCATCCCGGTACAAATGCTTCTAGAATGAAACATTACAAAATAGATTGGACAAAATCAAGAATCAAGAGTAATCTGATATTGTAGTGAGATTTAAACAATAACTGGGAAAATACCAACACATGTTATGTTGGTAATGTGAGTCTACTTTAGCACAGAGTATGAGGAACAATTCACAGATAGCAATGATCTAAAATGTTTTGCTTCTGGAAAATCATTCTTGGAAAATCTGTCTAAAGAAAATAACAATAATATTATTTGCATATCGTTATTATACATAACTTCTAATGCTAAACATAAATAAAACATAATAGGTATTAAATTTAGAAATGTTAGTTATTAAAAAACAAACAACATTACCATAAGAACAGAATAGAGATCTTAAACCTAATGAAATACTCCATTAAAGATCATTTGTCTAAATTTTCACAGAATCAATCCATTGCTACTAAGCAGTGCAGTTTAAGGGAAAAGTGGTTTTTAGTAAAAAAGTGATCCTTCAATTATCTCTAATCAGGTCTACACCTAGATCAGTAGCCAGTATATAATAATACTTTATAGGCTTCAGCAAAATATGTCAATGTCAATGCAAAATTGCACTACACCTACACCACACCTGCTGATGTAGTTAGCCATGTTTTACATTCCTCAAATAGCACTTCTTAACAAAAATACCATACAGATTTTTTTTTACACTCTAATTTGGCAATTATTTTTTGATCTTATATCTTAAAATTTTCCTCTAATACCCACATTTGATCTTACATATTTGTCTCGCTATTATTGATCGTCTGTAACATCCTGACGCATTATGAAGAAAGATTATTTTTAAACATTTTTTTCAGAACAGTTTCAGAATTAACAAAGATGCCATAATAGTCTTCTCAGCATCAGAAAACCCTTTTGCAGACATAGGCAAAGTCATGCAAAGGCAAATTAAAGAGCTGCATAACATTTGCAAAGGTTGTTAGTATTGCTTCTGATAACTTCATTGCTAACAGTCCTGTCTTCTGAGCTTATATAATACTGATTATTTGAACCCTTTTCAGAATCATTCTCTCAAGCCATAATGTTTGATCAATACCGTTTAACCTTAGCTCTACTAAATTTAGCACAAGGTCTCTCTCTGATCTGTTTCAAACATAGAGTCTCCCCAATATTTGTCTCCTAGAAAATGATGAGTTTGTTTTAACTCACTTGTTTCTAGGAAGATCAAGGTGAGGATGAACAAAGTACATAACAGTTATGATAAAGGAGGAAGGAAGAATAATTTTATGTGTGTATATAGATATATGATTTAATTGCCAATGTTATATTTTGCACCCATTTCTTGATTCTTTTTTATGTTTAAATTCCACACATTATAATTCTCTAAATGCATTTAATTTGTATCAACTTATATCCATGTGGCTAACAAATTAGTTTATATCTCCTCTGAACTTAGCCCACAGTGTAAAATTTGATCTGAACTGAATAAAGTCAAGATCTCATAGATCTCATGAATCCAAATTAGGGGATAAGGGACTTAAAAAAAAAAAGTTTATCAAATGCACATTATTCAAATACCTGTAGAAGTGGTAAATAACTGTGAAATTTGTCTCAATTTAACATGGGAATAACTAGAATCTGTTTTGCACACTGATGAAATAAGAACAGTATGTACAACAAATCTAAGTAAAAATGTTTGTATTAGAAAGTACTATAAAACACTACCATGAAAATATTCATCATGTATATATTGCTACTTCCTGTACATGTCCAGCCATTCTTTATTGTATATTTACATCTGTGGGATTATAAATATATGATGACTATTTTTGGTACATGACCAGCCATGTGTATATGGACTGGGGGAAGAGAGAGATTGGATTTTAACATAAAGAATTATGTTATTAAATCTTTGGATTTCTTCAAATTGGATATGATTGAACTCAAGTGATATAATTGTTCCCTATTGATATAAATAACTAGTTCTAAAAGCAAAAACAGAGCTATGCCCATTCAAACTGCCAAAACTGTAGTTTGTTTCACTTGTAGGAAAGCTCTGTTAGATTACAATTTGCCAAGCTAATTGTATTCTATTAATCAGAAATAAATAAAGGGAATATTTAGATTATGCTTTACAGAGAAGGCTATTCCATTTTGCATTTTGTTCAGTGGTTCAAGACTATAAAGAACACTTTCAACTGAGGTAATTCAGGTTATGTGCTTCCAGGAATTTCTGCTTTAAATTGGCAATACCATTTGTGAAAATGCTTACTCAATAATAACATAAAGTTAGTGAAAATTCTGAGCACCCATAGTTCAGAATAAGGCTGCTCAGAGACTTGAGGCTCATAGAGTAAAGTCCCTCAGAGTAGAAAGCTTCCTCAGATACCAAGAGTTTTGAATTAAAGTCATTAGTTAACAAAGCAACATAATTTTGTACCCCATTGGACAAAAAATGTAGCCTGCATCTGATTAGTGGACTAAAAATACAGGGTGTAGTATGCAGAGACCCCATATTTCAGAGGTGATTCATAACCCATGGGGGTATTCTCTAGCTACTGTATGGATTGTTGGAAGTGATGTGAGCAGACACAGAGCTGGAGCACCCACAAGGAGGGGTGTGTAGATGTGGGAGCCAGCGGGAGAAGGGTTCTAGTAACACACATTGCCTTGGGCAGCAGGACAGGATGTGAATACATGGTGGAGAGCATGAGACCTTTAAGGAATTAATTAAAGAAGGAATTTACAAAATGATTACTAATATTTTGCAGTTGTCTAGTAGTGTAATTTATCTGTTGTCTTGCTGATATTGGATCTGAATAATAGCTTACTGATTCCTTGTTGGTTATGTGTTGCTTAAAATAAATAAATAAACATATAATAATTAACTACCTTAATCCTTATTTGATTTAAGCTGCATGAACTGAGCATGTTTTTTTTTTCTCCCTGTGACAACCCTCAAAAATATTTCTAAAACCTATTAAAAGAAATAATCATTGTGAAATAAGAGATAAGAAGACAATGTATATTTTAAAAGTCTGCAAAAATGTTGTTAGAGGGACAGATTTGATACGGTCCCTGCCGAAGGGAGGCTTAGGAAGAACACCAAGTGCCCCTGTACTTGCAGATAGCCGCATGGAGAGTTATGTGTTATGTGGATTCAGGAACAGAAGTCCTTTATTAGGTTCTAAACTGGGGAAACTTTTGAATGTTTGAAACATTGAAAGCTTTTTAGTATTCTGGCAGAGAAGCTTTTAATGATAGACACTATGTCAAAGCAAAAGAAAGTAAACTCATTTAACTGGATGGGTACTCAGTTCACAAAGCAAAGCCAAAAAGAGACAGAATCTCCCAGTTCCACACCTGCAAATACTCGCTTTACTGCAATCTGCTCTAGCTGCAGGTGATACAAGAACCTTTTTGGCAACACACCATCAAGTGCACTGCAACAATCCAACCACATTATCAAAAAGATTAATTTAGCAGGTCAACATATGAGAGTGAAATGCAAAGTTCTCATCAAAATAAACGATTCAAAAAACCTTTATATCTCTAGTTGTGACAGACACATCATTTTCTGACATTCATGACATTTTTTTTTTAAGGGTATTTTCTAACAAACAGTGAAGTCAGAAAATAAGTAGCTGAGAAGTAAAAGCAGGCTAGAAGAATAGAATCAAAAAATCATAGAATCATTAGAGTTGGAAAAGACCTCCAAGATCATCTGGGGGTCCAATCATCTACTGCCAACATCACCCACTAAACCGTGTCCCTAATCACCAGGTCCAACCTTTCCTTAAACACCCCCAGGGGTGGTAACTCCACCATTTCCCTGGACAACCCATTCCTATTCCTGACTAATCTTTCATAATACAGACCTCAGAGCTCGTAGAGGGTTGAAGTAGTAAATATCCGCAAATATGATCTCACTTTCTCTCTTCCATAGTTTCATGGTATATTTTAATCATAAGACATCTCCAGGAAAAGTTGCCTAATTATATTAAAAGCATTTTTTAGTAGAAGAGAATGGTGATATCTGGCAAAGTATTTTCAGAGCTGCTGTCCTTATTTAGTAGCAATAACAAAATCTTAGCTGAAAAGAGGAAAAAGTTTTTAAAAATGAAAGAAAACTTTAAAAGCAATTCATTCAGATGTTTTCTTTCTTGGAGAGGACTTCACCCTCTGGCTACCTCCTCCAAGTACTTACTTAACCTGCCCTTTCTGCCTCTGTCTCACTCACAGCACTGTTGTTTCCAGGTGACATTTAGAATGTCTGTAAGGTAAATTTCCACATTTATTTTAATGGGGAAAAAATCAAGCATGACATATGGATAATTCAGATAGCATTTACCTCACTGTAGGAAACTAAAACTTCACTTGTTACTTTGAACAATTGGGAACATGCATCCTCCAAACTACCAGCTTTCTAATGTTGCAAATATTATATTTCTAGTTTTAATTTCTGTTTATTTCTATTTATTTCTATTTTTAATTTCTATTTTTAATCTTGTCTAGAAAAATATTTTTCTTCCGTTTTCCATGTAATGAGGTTAATACTGAAATGTATGGTGCTGCTTTAGCAGAATAAATTTAGCTCACTGCAAGACTGTAATTATTTACCATACATTTATAAGTCAAGACAAGACCCAGACTCATTCCATTTTACTTTTAGGCACCTAGACAAAGTGACAATTCACCTTACTCATATTGGTACTGGAATGAAACAGACACCTTCACACGGTAATTCAGAACCTAAAGAAAATGGCTCTTTTTCTCTCACACATGCCTAACAGATTCCATAGACCTCTGTGTGAATGTATGTCTAATGATAGGCAATTGGCAAATATGCAATATGTCTAATGATAGGCAAGATGAACGTGAACTTACATGCATGTGATCTTTTATGTGGTTTGGAAGGACATACTTTGTTAGTTCTTGGAATAGAAGAACTTTTTTCTGTGGAAGACCACCAGCTACTGCAGGTACTACATCTGCTGACAAGTAGTGAAATAAAAAGAATTTGGGAAGAAAAAAAAAAAAAGGCTCAACAAAATCTGTTTCTGGAATAAGTATTAGGAAATTGCTTGAGGCACAGCAGTAATGTAACAATATCTCAGCAGAAGTTCATAAAGCAGGAAGATATATAAAGCCTTACATAGGGTGTATGGATTTTGTAAGAGATAGAAAGATTATTGGAAGAACTTGAGAAGCATGATTATAGGGAGAGAAAAAATGAAGAAAAATTATGATCCTATGTTCTGCAAGTACAGGAATGTGGTTTGGTCATTAGTCAGAGAATGAAAGGAGGAAAGGAAAGAGAATTTGGGTGGAGAGAGCAGACAGGTAAATGAATGCTTTGAAAACAAAGAATATCTGTCAACAGAGAGAAGGAGGAATATAGGAAGCCAAATTTTGAGAAATTTCAGAAGTGTTTAAGAGGTGATTTCTAATATTGGCCATATACAATAAGAAGCCAGTGGGTGGGGGGGGGGGGTGGGGGGGGAACAAAAAACAACAACAACAACACACTTTTAAAAAGAAGGGTAGAAATCACAATTTTATTGTGATTCTTTCACATACTTCTAAATGAGCTTTTCCAACCACTCCTTTGTGAATTTTTACCTTGAGCCCCTTACTACTGGAGACAAAACACAAGTGACTGAAACTGTGACAACATTTACAAAAGTTAATCCTGCAGGGAAAAGTCTAAATAGCTTTTGCTGACTCGCTTAAAGATAAGATGAAGTGTAGCGTATTGGTACTAAACTCACTTAACAAGCTGGCTCCTGTAGCAGAAGCAGTCAAGATCAGCTGGAGCTAATTTACTCTGTGAGTGGGACTTGGGGAAGGGGGGGATCTAAAACACATCTTAGTTAAAGGAAAACCTCAAAGTCAGGAAAAAAAATGGTCTTAGCAGAGATATTTCTCAATTTTGCAGTTTGCTGAATAATTCCTATTCTGAGGGAAAAGGCTTTGAGTGTTTTGTTTTTTGCCTTTACAAATAATAAACACTCTCTTTCATAATATATAAATGATAGAAATGACAAATTTAAGTAATTAATATTTCTATTAGTAAGGGTGTAGTCAGTAATATGGGCTAATTTATCCCACTACCTCGCTTTCTGACAGGCAGATAGATTTTCAATCCTGGAGGATTTAAGAGCGGAGCAGAGATCTTGCCATATTTCTCATCTGAAATGCCACTCTTGGTGTAAGGTCTAGTAATGACAGAAGTCAAAACCAGGAGCCTGGTATTCATTTGGTGCATAAAGTAGTAAGGATTCTTGCCTCAAACATTTTATTTCTATTTCAGCACAGCCTACAATTATCATACAATTTTGGATGTGAAGTTGAATTGGATATAAAGATATCAGGAAAGAGGATCTCATTCACCTTGTTTTTTCACTTGTTTTCCAGCTCTCTTCATTTCTTCATGTTGCTAGGTATGTTGGATTGCTAAATTCACTATGGCAACTCCCTAACAGTTTAGCTTCAGGCAACCTGCTCTCATTAGATCTAAATTATTCCCTGAAAAAGAAGACAATTTACATTTTTGTTTGGGTACACAGCATGTTAATAGGTTCCAGGTGCCAGTTTGATTGAGAAGCTTTGTTTTGGGTTTAATTTCTCAGACAGCATGTTGAAAAAGCTTCTGTAGATTACTCTTCCCAGTGCAGAGTACTATGTACAGGGATACCTAGACCATGCATCGCCAGATCTGTGCATGAGTTAATTTTCCCAGGTGAGAGAAACGAAGCATGTTATCTTAGACATAACACCCTATTAAAAATCCAAACTAGTTCTGTGAGATAGCAAAGCACTACTCAAAGCACTGTCTTCCCTATAGAAATATGTCTTATGGGGTCACATCACTTCAGGAATTTTACTGACACACAAATTGAAGAGAATGAATATTTATCCATCTATAAAATAAAGCCAATTAGCAGATGATAAAATATAAGTGCTTGCCTTGTATATTTTGACATGTAGAGAAGCAGAATGTAATAATAAAATAAATAAATAATAAATTTGTATCTTGGCTTGTAAGTTGTAGACACGCATATTATATCTCTTCTGACCACTCTGTGCTTGCTTTTAACTTATAATTTTTTTACAGAATTCATATTTCTTCTCCTTTTTCATACTTCTAAACAATATGCACTTTAATGAAGTTGTAGCACTGATACAATCATCAACCAAAGAACATTCCTAAGAAGAGATTGTTCAGATCTTCCTATGTTGAGAGACAGAAAAAAGGCAATTTATTCTATAAAAAAATAAAATAATAAAATCTTTTAATACAGATCCAGGTTTTAATTCCTTAACTATAAATAATAGTGTCTTTTTTTTTTTCTGATTAAAGGAATAATATAGAAGCCTAACAACAAACTTTGAATAGAATTGCTAGTTCCATTGATTAGATTAAATTTACAATGTCAGCCCAGTAAATTATACATAACTTAATATCTCAATTCTAACTCTGTATGTCAGTAAAATATTAACCTATTTTATTTTTTGTATGATCCTATTATCAATCATTTTGAAGTGAAATAGAATTTCATTTTTTTTTCAGTCTTTAATCTTTCAGAAGTCAGACTGTTATCCTTGCTTTTGATCAAAAGATAAATACTGAAGAATAAAAATTTAGAACTGGTTATGTCAGAAAATATATATATATATTACAGACATCATATAAAACTTTACAAACAATGAAAATGCAGTGTTTGTGTTTTCAAAATAAATGAGGTCAAATTATCTCCTCTCAGGTCTTTAAAGAAATATGATTGTGAATCCAACTGCTTTTGAAATTAAACAATGAATTTATTTAATCAAAATTATAACAGTTTTTCACAGTTTCAGAACAAAAGGATAGAAGAATGAGTAATTGCTAATTTATTAGAAAATGAGAGTTGTGGCTTTGACAGTGGAAAGGGTTAAACCTTATGGCATCCATTGATGCCATAATATGCTAGGCAGACTCAGGTATTACCAGAGAACAACTTTGAGTTCAGCAACCTGGTCTGTAGCTGCAGCTGGACAGGGAGACATCTATCAAATATCACGTTCATTTCCAAAAAATTCTGTCTGTTATGTTTGACTACAGAATTTTCAGTAGGTTATGAGACTGCTTCAAAAATGTAGGTTAACCTCTAGTCTCAAAGGAGAGATTAAAAAGGTTTATTACAATTTCATTTTGTCCTGCTTTTATCAAACCCCACTTTATTTTTCAAATTGCAGCACATAATTGTTAAATTTCTAACCTTTCAAACCTAAGTGTTTTTCTTCTTAATGGGAGTTTACTTTAAGAGGAGTGTCCTATTACATGACTACCATTTTGCATTGATAAACAACACATTTTCCATTTTAAAAAATATATTCCGTCAAGTTATTTTTCTAGTAGAATTTAAATTCTAGTACACTGGGATTCTATTCTTATCACAGTTTATTCCACTAACACATTCAGCTTTAAAAATATTTGGCTGGATTTCAACGGATATGTTTAGAGGTAAAAATCAATCAGTTTAACTGTTGTTTTCACAAACAGACAAGTACCTAACTAAATGAACACCTGTTGAAGTTATAAAAATAGGGAAAAAAAAAAAATGTACTAAGACCTTCAGTGGTTTCAATTTCCATTTAAAATAGATTCTTCAGTAATTAGTTTTTATATTTTTAGTCTCTAACACTTTAGTCATCTAGGTAAAGATTCTGTCTGAATCCCAAAATAAAAACCCTTGACAAGTATGAAGCCTATTCTGTACTACCTAAATGTTAATAGTTACACCAGTTTTCTGAAGCAGAGTAATCCACTGTGATCCATCTGGATGGATTTCCATATGAACATGTTAGCTACACAATAATAAGGAAATGCAATGTTCACTTATCTTCCTCTCTAGAAGCCTACCTGGGCATCCTACTCTAAGGAACCTGCTTTGGCAGGGGGGTTAGACCTGATGATCTTTCGAGGTCCCTTCCAACGCTTACAATTCTGTGATTCTGTGATTGTGAAGCTTTCTTTTTTGTCTCTAATGTCTTCACTTTACTGAAATATCTTAACTTACTCTTTGAAAACTTACTCTTACCATCACCATCAAAATTCAAATGTCTTACCAATATGAGCTAATGACATAAATGATACCACAGAGTAACAAGACAACAGTAACACCTATAGTAACCTGAACGTGCATATTCTGGGTTCCTCTTAACTCCTGTATTTTCAATTCTATTGAAGTGCTCTGTTTTCACAGATGGGCATAATAAGGAAACACAAAGTGTGAAACACGCAGAGCTAAAAAAAATATAAACTGGGATTTATCTTTGTTCCAATTTGAAGCAGGTTCAACAGCTCTTTGAGTTACAGCCAGCTTAGGGACTCTCTGAAAGCATGATGCTCAAACAGCATTAACTAATATAATACTTTAGTCCATGGAGTAGTAACATACTGTTTTAGGCAGCAAGAAAACACAGAACTAAGGGTAAAAACAAAGAACCTGAAGGGACAAGGAACAGTTTAAGGCTTTTGAATATTTTCTTATGTGTAACATCCAAACATACAAACCTCACAGCTGTTTTATTTTATTTTATTTATTTATTTTTAAATTATTTTTTGTAAATGTCATTGCGTAAAAGACTGCAATGATGTCTATGTATGCACAGCTCCTTCCAGGTTTTTACCTACCTAGAGATTTTCCACCAACTGCCAAAGTAATTCACTCAGAAGTCTCCAAGGAGTACTCAACAAATGAGTAAGGAAATCATTTTCTGGAGTGAGTGTCTTGTTTCTGTAGCAAGAGGAAATTTCTGTGTTTTCATTGCATCTTCACCTTTTATATGGGCTCAACTTTTCTGTGCTCTATTTTTTTCCTCTATGTGCTGCAATTTTCCACCAGATCATTAAAGGATCTTTGCAACTCAAACTGTCATTTCACCATGTTCTTTTGAATTTCTGGTTCAAATACTCAGTATTTTATAAGTGTAGAAAATAGATACTCTTCAAGCTTCTACTTCTTGGGACATATATTTTGTGGGCATAATCATACTTAATTAAATTTTCTTGTTAAGATATAAGTGCTAAATATGGTACTGTTTTTAACAGTTTGTTAATATTTTGTAAAAAGTCTTCTTAGTAGATAAATGAAGGTTGTCCTTCAGCAGCGGCCTTTCTTTCCAGGCCTATGGCTGAACTATCCGGGGAAAGTAAATTAGTTTATGACTCACCAACAAAAGCATTCAGAAAGCAGACAAGAATAGGTCAGGGCCAGGTCATGTCCATCGGCCATTCAAGTGGAATATATGCTACCCAGGGCTGTGAACTGCCCCAATCTGTGCACTGGTGGATTCACAGGTATTACCTGTTGAAAGCACCTTTGCTTTGCTAAGCAGAAATCATAGGATTGTAACAAAACATACCCAAAAATGTAGAAATAATTGATAATGACAGCTGGGGTTCCATTAAAATCCACTTCAGTTTGCCAGCCACACCTCTTATTAATAACTGTAGCAAAAGATGGCAGACATAAGCATATTTTTTCTAGCCTTTCTTACTGACAAGAAGAGTATTTTCAGTCAAATTTAATCAAGTTGTATACAATCCATTTAGATTTCTACAGATGATGGGATGGTTGAGTTTTTACAGCACCATAGTAGTGACTAATGACTAATAAAGTGGTAGACAAAAAATAATCACACTTTCTAAAGACCTGTGAATAACACCTCTTGAAACTCAGTCATAGAAATTCATTCTTATTTATACATGGAACTGAGGGTGCAAACCATAAAAGCACAGTTTTACAATAAACTGACAGAAATGTGGTCTCATGCCTACTCCACCACTGGTGTTTACCTGCATGGTACTTTTCAGTTGGCACAGACAATGAAGTTGCAGCAGATTAACCTTACAAAAACATGAACAGAAGAAAAAAGCAGGTTTGGTGGCAGTTTGTTTGCCTTGTTCTTGAAACCACAGCCTTAGTAGAGATTTAGAGATTTGAAGTCAAAGTACTGAGGTGGTAAATTTTGGATTGTCATTTCAATATGAGCACTTCAGGATACCAAGACCATAGATTCATACCTATCTTCCTCTTTCATAAATTCATTAGGAAATGTGTGCCTTAATTAAGCATCAGTTGTCAGCAGAATGGTAGCTTTCCCTTCCTGCATAAGGTGATACCCTCCCTCTGTATAAAATTGTTTTAAAGTGGTTTCTAGAAGAACAGAGAGTGTATGTAAGTGACAGAAGGAGAATTGGTTGAAATTACATTTTCACAGCAAGGTTTTAAAACGGCTTCTGAAATGAATCCTGTGCTCTCTTGGACACCACATTGCTTACATTATTTAAGTAAAATGTCAGGATGCTTGTAATACAATCTAATGCTACTGAGCTGAGCATGGCTAGTGACTTTTGCAGACTGCAACAGGGGAAGACAAGCAAAGCTGACATTAAGATAGAGAAAGTGAAAAGTCCGCTGCTCGGCAAAAATGAGGAAAATGTGAAAAGACAAGGAGACAGGGAACATAGATCAGAATTGTTTTGAAGACAGTGTTCAGAGTCCTAAAGAACATAAAGGTGAATTTAGCACATAGAACTTTTAGAATAATCTGGTGAATCTATAGACTCACATCCTTAAATAGCCTGAGCTTGAAGATACTATTTACAAAGCAGAGAAGGGGATCAAAGATCAAGACTGGGTCCTGAGAGAGTGGCAGAAAGAGGGCAGGAACAGGTTAGAGACACTTTAAGGACACATGTTCATCTGAAAGGTCATGGGAAGGCAGCAGGAGGGAAGGCAGCAGGAGCTGCAAGTTGTCCATGAAGAAAGCCAGAAGACATTCTGCAGCAGAGCAAGGGAGATTGCACCAAGTCAGGAGTGGAGTGTGGATTACTGAAGCTGTTGGCAGGTGGGAGCTTTAATTTGCAGGTGGATCCCAGAGCCAGTATGGATGTTGGTTGATGGGGAGAGAAATTGATTCCAAAATCTGCTAAAGGGACTAGCAGACTTACTGTAGCAGAGAGGGCCACACCAGGACTCTAGGAGGAGCAATGACATTATAATAAAGATCTGAATGTGTTAATGAGGGAATTCAGGTACAAGTAGCTAGAAACAATATGAGAACATGATACTCTGCTGTTCTACTCCAGTGCTTTCCAACTTCTATTCATAGCTGGACAAAAAAAGAGATAAAATCCTTCAGTAGACAAAAAGTCTACTGAATGGACAAATTTCCAGTTTCTTTTTAGTTGATTATAGTGGTTTTGTTCTGACATCTACCCCCAGTCTGCTTTACAGGAAATGAATACCCTAATCAATGTTTCAAGAGCTACAGAGGATTTATAATTATAAAACACTGTGATACTTATTATTAAAAATAAATAAATAAATAAATAAATAAATAAATGAACTTTTTGGTGGAGACAAAGCTCATAACTGAAGTTTCATATTATGAAGCCAGAAAAATAATGATTAAATAACAAGGGAACCAAATGGTTAACTGGAAATAGGTATAAAAAAAAATCCACAGTATGTTAGAAAGTGGACATATGGTTTCATGATTTGAATAAAAAATAAAAATACTGTGCTTATTTCAACCTGTATTTGTTATTCAAGGTATCAGGGAACTCAACCACTTCAAAGACAAAAACAACCTGCTGCACAATGAAAGCTGGCAACTAATAATGAAACTATAAATATATACACATATTGGAAAAAAAAAAAAAAAAAAAAAAAACCTATTTTCCTTGCTAATTTGAGACCCACCCCCCAAAACTACTCTTCTGTGTTTACTAAGCTGAATTTTATTTTATCCAATTGGTTGGCCTCAGATCTGTTAAAGGACTTATTTGACATCTTTGAAAGATGTGGGAGATACATAATTCAGGAAAAATTCTCAAGAGAAAACACAAAGCTGAAAAGCCAAGTGAACAAGCCTTGCAAAACATACCAGATATTAATTTCCAGGGGCAGATAGTAAATCATCTCACAAGAATATAACATTGATCAGAATTCTTTTAATACTCCCAAGGGAGAAGGACTTCAGAAATACAGAATTAGGTAAAAGAGCAGAGCATGCAGTATAAGAAATTAATTGTGTAATCTCCCAATTTTAATGGTTTAAAAATTCAAAACCTTAATGGTTTAAAAATTCAAAACCTATTTTTCAAAAAAATTTATAAGTTAAAGGTGATTGAAGGAAAAATAGCAAGACAATTTAGGGAGGAATATGATCATATTCCTGATAAAGAGATTATATGTTATCCTGATAAAGAGACTATATGTTATCTTGATAAAGAGATTATATTATCCTTCTAGCTCATAAAATTACACTGGTAGCAAATAATACAAGAAATAATGTCATTTTTGACAGAATTTCCACTTCTCTCCAAATTTTCATGTAAAAATCATGTAAAAAACTTTTTTATTTTTTTGTAGTTAAAAGCTTGCCATATTATATGACACAAAATCACTGGTAACATTTTTTTTTATTTCTCATTAAGAAAACAAAACAAACAAACAAACAAAACAATGAATTTACCAGAACATAAATAAAGTAAGCAATATTCAACCATATTTTTGTTTCTTTTAAGTATGTCTTTCCAATGAATTCTATTCACAGACAACAAAAGAAATATATGGTATGTCTTTCCATTTTTGACATCTCTGTGAATGAATCAGTTATACAATATGCAAAGAAAAAGAGAACACAGTAAACTTTCACTAAAGTAACCAATCCTAAAATAAAACTGTTGTATTTTTTCAAATTGTTCTGAAGTTAGAGAGGCTACAGACTTCAAAGCTCCACAGGGTTTCCTTTGGTGTATGGATAAACAAGCTGTCCCTTCACTTGCTTAAGAACTACTAGGAAATCTTCTTAACTGAAGAATGAACACAGAACCATGACTTGAAACCTTTCTTACAGGAGCAACTCCAGTTGAAAGCATCGAGACCATTCATCTGAGCAAACTAGGAGACAAATTGATGCATAACTGGATGGATGGAAGAACAAAGGAAACGTTCTGTTTTAAGCAAAAAATGTTCTCTTCAGTATGTTTTCACTAACAGGACAACATTGTTCTCTTTGGCCTAAGAGGTATGTGAAAGTAATTCAACGTGTTTCATCAAATGGTCTTCATATATCACGCTTTTTGTTTGTTTCTGTGTGTTTGTTTTGATTTTGTCAGGATTGCAAATCTCTCTCCAGTGTTTTAGACCATAAGTAGCTTTTGTGAATTTAAACTGTTCTTAATATGTATTCCACTTCCCATGGTTTGATGTTGAAATGGAATTTACAAACAAAGCTGAAATAGAACAATATTTTTTTGCTGTTTATTGATAGCTGTAATGAGACAACTACTGTCAGAAGTTGGGCTTTATGTTCTTGTGATTCTTAATATGTAAAGCATGTTCTAAAGGCTGACTCAGCATAAATAATGCATATTTTAATAGACAAAAAGTAGTCTCAGTTGGTTTCGATGGGGAGTTCTGAGAATATTCTAAGGTAGATTTTCTTAAAGCAGACTAGATAGCAGTTGTTAGTCAGTTCTATTTTTTTATTTTTATTTTTATTTTTATTTTTATTTTGCCAGAGTTCCCTATCCTTAGGAGGAAAAATATGCACAGGCAAAGACTTATTACAACAGACGTTATAATTTCCAAATCTAACAGAAACCATTTTCTCAGACACAGAATTCAGAGTACACGTTACATTCTCAAAAACACTGACATTCTGTTGATAAGAATTTCAATAAACAATCATTGCTTTTTGATAATACTCTTTCTATACAGTAGCATCTATATACTGCAGAGGCAGAGCTCTTTACAAGCTCACTGCTGTGAATGAAAAAAATGGCAGTCAGATTAAAGGCTTCTAAGCAAAGTTTGGTTTTTATGTCATGATAAAATCAGGTAAGGTTTTTTTTATTTTATTTACTGTTTTGTGGCGTCATTCAGGGCATTTATATTAATCTGGACATAAGGTGATACATACTGAAGAACTGGAATAGATTTTGCTTTTCAGAACCCAAAAACATATCAAGAACATTCCTGAAAGTTTGATATACTTTTTTTTCATAAAATTCCACAACATTTTCTTTGTATTATCTCCTAACTTTATTGTTCTATTTATTCATAGACAGCCTCAGATTCATGTCATCCTTCACAGTATGAGTAAAAATGGACCAATGTGCCTTGCTGCTAATTCTCAGAGTGCAATAGCTACACATTGTCAATTTTTCTCCCAAGGAAACAACAACTATTAGGTTGCAGGAGGGGTTTCCTGCCACGACTTCTCAATTTCCATTTCAAACACTGCTTAGAAGCTCTTTTATAATGTGTGATACCAAAGCCCCCACAGGATCAAGACCCCATGATTACAGTTAAATAAATAAGCCACTACTTCTGTATATGATGTAAAAACTCCACAGGTAAAGTAAACAAACATAAAAAGCAGTTGCATGAGTGAAAATAAAAGTAAAAACATAACTTGTTAGGTAGCTTGAAGTCCTTTATCACTTGTTTCTGTTACTACTACAGGACCATATAGAAACTTGCATACATGCTATATATGTTTCTGAGAGATTTAGTAATTGGACAATTACTAAATTGTCTCAGTTATGTAAAAAGCAAAAATCACAAATAAATAAATAAATAAATAAATAAATAAAAGAGGTAGTTGAGACATCTGTTTCAATAAATTCTCGTCTTTAATTTGTTATTTCAACTCTTATATGACCCAGAAACAAAAAATACTTGTCAATGTTTAGTGAAATGTTGCTAAGAACTATATAACACTTAAGTGGTGTGATGGGACTGGAGTTAGTACTGTGTATTAATCATATTTTGTCAACCATTGGTAACATATGGTATTATAATTATATCAAATATGTTTACAAAAGATGTGAACAGGTGCTAACGCTCATGTTCCAAATGTTGACAAGATGTTTCCTCTTTACCAAACTGTGTCCCACAGACAAGACACAAAAACGTCTATAAACTAGGGCAAAGAAATTTTTCTGGTAACAAATTTCTTCCCAATGTTTTCTGAAATTTGTTGTTTCAAGGTTAAGTTGATAGAGATAGAACTCAGGATTCCAAATTATGCATGAAGTACCAAAAAAATTTCCAAAGAGCACTATCCTTTCACATTTATTAGGTGAATGTAGCAGTACACATTTATTGTTAAAACTGTTGTCACTAATACTAATTATTACTAATACTGTGTTAGATGTTTGAAGCTCCCACAGAAGTGTCTGTCATGAGGCACCTATCATAGGTTCATATACATAAAACAGACTATGTGCAGTCTAAAATCTCAGAAAGAAACATAAAGAAATATAATGAAAGGACACGTAAAGAAATTATGAGACATGATTAGAAAAGAAAGGACCACTTCAAGCATCTTTATTCAAGAACAGTGAACATTTCTTTTTATAGTTTAACTTCTTTAATACTGTAGATTCTTAAAATGTTTATTTAACCAAAATAGACATAGCTTTCCAATAAGCCTGGAAAGGTTTACTGTACAAAAACTTATGGATAATTACTACAAAATGAGTGTGCTTGTTTGGTCAAGAATTAAATATCAGATATTTATGCCAACGTTACATACAATTTTTAGTAGTAAGGTTGCTGCACAGGATAAAATAATTAATAATAAAAATAAAAATAACAACAACAAACAATATCAACAACAATAATAGTAATAAATGTCCTTGTTGTAATTAACTGGAGTGCAAATTTTTCATTCACATCCACGTAGGTCAAAATAAGAAATTTCTAAGAATGTTGCTCATTTCAAGGAGTATTTTCTACTGCTTTGAAAAAAAAAAAGATTTTAATTGTAGGTAAAAACAACTGCTCTTCTCTGAAAATCTCCAATGTGGTATTCTAATATGTATTCTGCTCAATAGTCACATGAAGTTGCTGCAAATACTTGTAAAATAGTCATATGAACTGGAAGGGCTCTTCAGAACTCACACCGGGCTGTCAATATCTAGTTTTGCCTGATTTGGGTGACATAGTTCATAATTTCTGCTAATTTCTAGTGATGTTCAGGATATGACGAAAATCTGCAGCTCAGTTTAAACACAATTAGATAGAGAATACCTGTAAAACATACAGGCACTGTTAAGACACTTCTGGGGATTCTAATAAACAGGAGGAAAATGTAAGCATTGTGTGGTACATTCTGTAGATGTCCTCTTCTCCACAGCAAAATATTACAGCTGAGGCATAAACTGTTCTACGTATACCCTAGAAATATACAGAACTAATCCTGGTTCAAGCTTGAATTTTATCCAAGTAGTGTGAATGTTTCTCTCTCAGTATTTGTTTCTTTGTTGTGTGTGTGTGTGTTTGTTTTTTTTTAAACAAATATTGCATTTAGCTTTTTACAGCCTTCACACAGACAAGTTCTCTCCCTCCCTTTTTCTTTCATTCTACATGCATTGCAAAACAACTTTTTCAGGTTGATGTTCTTAGCATGTTTTACCTCTGAGAATGGTTCATTAATACGTTTCAAAGGGCCAAGTCACAAAATATTTATCATATTCCCAATTGCTGAATCTAACATCAGACTCACCTTCCTAGAAGTCATTTTCAGAAATGATTGTTCAGACAGGCAAGTTACATTTAAACTGATCCCTCTGGTCAACCAGAAAACAATTAAATAAATAAAAATGGGGGAAAATAAACACCATGGGTGACTCTGGTAGCCTATCCAGTTTATCAACTTTGCCTACCAACAGAACTGTTTTCTGTAATTTTTTTTAGAACTGTATTTTATATTCCACTTAGCTCAAGTTGAAAATTTCTCATTTTTAGAGAATTAAGAGAAACTGCTCTTGCCATTATGCGCCTGGCATTATGTAAGTGCATCCTGCTTTTGCAAGATAATATGTTGTTTCACTGCTGTCTGAAACCTGTGTTACTCTCAGAACATAAAGTGAGATACCAATTTCAAAAGCCATGTGCATAATACATTAGAAGTCTATCATTCCTTCCTTTCTACCAGCTGGCAGGAAGTTGTCCTAATATTAGGAATTAATACCTTGCAACAAGCAATTATCTCCTGCTTTCACAGGAGAAATTTCTCTTATTAGTTCAATTCAGTTCCACTGTCAGACTAAGAGGAATGAGGAATGAAAAAGGAGTAGAGGACAATCAGTGTATGGCAGTAAATGTAAAAAACTTTGCCAGTGAGTTTTATTTTTATGCCCCTTTTTCAGGAGTGGCCAAATATCCCATGTGTCTTTGTTTTCATATAGAGAAATAAAGACTATTTTCACTTGCTTTCTCCTACACAAAAATAATTTTCAGGTAGAGTTGGAGAAAGTCAAAGGGTGACAGAAAACGTAGAAACTATACTTGTGCAAATACTGAACTTTTCATCTACGTGAACATAAACCATATTTAAATATAGAACTCACAATCCAGATGAGACCCAGGCAGATGGGAAACTTTCCAAAACCAAGGGTGAGCAAAATTCAGTAAGTTGGTACATCTGTAGAACACAGACTTTAACACTACACCTAGCTTCTTACTTCTCCAGGCATCCACATTTTTCTTCTGATTATTTGCAGCTCTAAAGAAATTTTTAAAAACAAATCAACCCACAAAATAAGAAGTACTTAATCTTCAGGGAACATTCAAAATATTCCAGGCCCAGTGGTGGATATAGACAGTAGCAATCACATGACAATATCCTCAAGTTAGGATCTTCAGAAGTATAATTTCCATTATAATCTTTTGTTATATAAAACACTATTAATCTGAGAATCTCAATGCACTTCACAAAGACTTAATTCTCACAGCCTCTGCAGGTGTATAATTATCTTGCTGTATAGATATGTAAATTGAAGGTCATGAGTTTTAACATTATATATTCAGACACACGTGTTCACTATAGTAGGTCCTTGAAAATAATAGGCATGGCTTGCAGAAACTCTCACCTGTCGTTGGTTGCTTTTCTTTCACAGGTAGTCACATATATCCAATTTGCTTCCCATGTTGCTAATTGTTCAGGTGTTCAAATAACTAGAATGTTTCATTACAGAATTACACTAGGCTTTCTGGATCCAGAAACCTCAGAATTGTTTTGTGTTATATAGTTATATGACTGGTAAACAGTATTCAAAAGGATACATTTCAAAAGGATAAATCAAAAGGATACTGATCAAAAAGATAATATCAAAAGGATATCTGATTTTCTACTTTTGTTTTATTCCAGATCTGACATTACTTTTCTTGCTTTCTTTTTTGAACAAATATTAGAAAAATGAGTAAACTTATTGAGCTATTTCAAATGATTTCATTTTCTTGACATGTTATTGTATCATCCTTTTTTCTTCTTTTCTTTCTGTGTTGTTCTAGTTCCTGCTAGTCTAGCTATTTGAGGATTGGTTTTCTTTAAGTCTAAGCAGGCTTTTAATTTAAAATAGGATTCTGTATAGGAAATAACAGTTTTGATAACATGTCATTGGAAAAAGTTCAGTAATTGTTGTTCAAGATCAACCAAATGTCTTGTTTTCCTAAACTACTGGCACACGCTGAATAAATTAAAGGGGAAAAAATCAATTTCTAATTGTAAGTTAATTTTACTTAGAGTTATTGGCATAATTATTTTGTATGGTCAAATAAAAATGGTCTTAATGCAAAATAAAGTATTTAGCATTCATCGCTGTACTGCTTTAAAAATTGTATTCCTTTGTATCTGTCTAATAAAAAATACGTTTAATTCAGAAAATTATTATTAAAATACTGATTGACTCACCCTTTACAAAAGTATTTATTCTTACTGTAGTTACTTTGTAGTTTTGACCTGTAGCTGACATGACGTCATGACAAGAAGTTCCATAATGTAACCATAATTTTATTTTATTTTTTGCTTGTAGTAAAACAGTGGGTTGATGACGCAGTTCTATTCAGTCACTCCTTTCTTTCTCTCAATATTTCCTATTCACTTTCTGTATATCCTTTATTATTTTAGTATCTTTTCACTACTTTTCCAATTCTAGTCTACAGGATCTCTTCTCGTATAAGAGCCATTCCTTCTAACTTGTCTACATCTACTGTATCAACTGAATGGAGTGAACACAGCACTCAATATTCCATATTTAAGTGCACCATTGCCATCTCCACCTATTTTCATAAACATGTTTTCTTTTTTGCTTCCTTTCCTAATGATTCCTGACATTCTATTAGATTTTTGAGGCACAGCTGAGTCTTGATCTCATGTTTTCAGAGAAGAATCTACAATAATTCTGTTAATGCCAATTTAAATAGCAGGATATACATAGTATTAATACAGCATTTCAGTAGTTGCTTCTCTCTAGCACGTCATCCACTTAGTGATTTCCTACCTATCATTGCATTGATTTTTATTTTTTTAATCTCTCAAATGGACTTAATTTGAAATTATTCTTGATATTCATTCCTTGTAAAGAATGGCTCTAGCGCAGCAGCAACTTAATTTATAGACATCCGTTATCCATCTTTTAAAAGCATTTTAAATTACTTTTAAACTAATTTTTGTGTTTTGTTTTTTTAAAGTGTAGCTCAAAGTCTTTATTTCTTTAGCAAAATATAATTTTTTGAACTTGTCAAAATTTAAACTCTTTTAGATTATTTCTCATTTAGACAAGATATCTACATTTACAAGGAAGCAAAAGTTAATTGTTTCTCATGGTTTTGTTTGCTATCCCCTTAACCCCAGCCAACACTTTTATGCCTTATGGAGTCTATTGATTATTTTGTATTTACACAATGTTTATAATGTGGAATTTTAAAGTAAATTTTATGCTGCCTCCAAATATTTTACCCTCTTAGGTCCCTCTTTAACTTGTTAACCTATATTTCATGTAATTAATGTAAATATTTTCCTGTAATTCTCTATTTTCATATTACACTTTATGCCTTGGTTATTTTATCATGAATAACATCCTACACAGATGTGGAGTAGCATGTGTTAAAACCAAGATTCCCCAACAGTTGCTTGAAGCCATTCTAGAGGCAGGTCCTGTGCACAACAACAAAGTAAATCAAGAAATGTGACTCTCCTTGCCTGTTAACAGACCAGTTTTTCCAACAAGTAAGCATTCAGGGGCTCTAAAATGCAGAGTCTGCATCATGCATTTTTGTTACAGTCAGCATAGGAATAATCAAATTCTCCAGTATAATTAATTTTCTGCCTTAACCACCCTCTAAATCTCCCTTAGCATGTTGTGGTTACCATTACTGTCAGCCAGCAGTGCAGCCTAATACTATACTCGTATTGCTTAGATATAGCATTTCAACCCACTGAGATTATGTTGTATTTTGAAAAAGTTATCTTGCTTATTTTTCACTTTCTGTGTGACATAATTACTCTAGGTGCTCAAAATACTTTATTAGAACATGTTACCATCTTGCTTGCTCTGCATAGCTACCTGGCCAAATAAATACATATATACAAAATCAGCTTCTGCAGCAGAGCATTTTACCTTGTCATTTCTTCAAAGCTTGCTGTAAACATATTTATTTTTTTACTCCAACCACTTTGAAAATGTCTCCAATCTTTTCGCATGGCCTTAGTTTTGAACGGTATGTTTCATCAGAAAAATACTACTAACCTTGTTTATTCCTATTCTTCAATTGTGAATAAATCAATTCCTCCAAAAATAAATAAATAAATAAATAAATAAATAAACAAATAAAGTAAAGCTATATATACAGAAGAACAGCAGAATGGATAAAATAATATAGTAGTTTTAGTAAAGGTTTTGTAAAGTAATTAGACAAATTTATGTGGTCACATTCAAACAGAAGAGAATTAAATCTATTCAATTCTCTTCTCAAGTCTCCAATCTTATTAATGCATCTAGTACAGTCAGAGGTACTTGATGTAAGATCTTTGTGGAGGTAGGTGCTGCTTTGTTGACTTTCTGGTCTGAGTACAGCCAGGCATTAGGCATTGGCTGGACATTTGGTTACCCAAGAGGTTATGTGCTCTAGAAGAAAGGTAAGAAGCAACTAAATCAGGACTTTCTAATCACAGTTTTAGAGTTAGCTGTCTAAAGTCCCCTAATTTAGGGTTAGGGTTCATGTTTTGTTTTGTTTTGTTTTGTTTTTCCTTCCTAGCCCTAAACTGAGTACAGGTAAGCTTCCATCTTTTACTGAAAAGTTCTCTTAATATGTGTAGCTGTGACTTTTAAGAAATGTTCCAAACTAAACCTTTCAGCCAATACAAAGGACAGTATTTGTATTCACAGATGATTCAAAATTGGATGATCTAGTAAAGCCTATGTCCTGGTTTCAGTTAGAACAGAATTAATTTTCTTCCTAGTAGCTGGTGGAATGCTGTGTTTTGGCTTAGGATGAGAAGAGTGCTGATAACACCCCGATGCTTTAATTGTTGCAGAGCAATGCTTATACCAAGCCAAGGACATCTCAGCCTTTTGCTCTGTCTTGCCAACGGGCAGGCTGGGGGTGCAGTAAGAGCTGGGAGGGGACAGACCCAGGACAGGTGACCCAAACTAGCCAAAGGGGTATTCCATACCATCTGATGTCATGCTAAACAATATATAGGGGTGGCTAGCCGGGGGGAGGGGGCCGGACTGCTCAGGGTTAGGCTGGGCATCGTTCAGCGGGTGGTGAGCAATTGCATTGTGCATCACTTGTTTGTACATACTATTATTAGTAGTACTATTATCACCATTGTATTATTATTATTGTTATTATTATTATTATTATTATTATTATTATTATTATTATTATTATTATTGTTATTATTATTATTGTTATTATTTTCCTGTCTGATTAGACTGTCTTTATCTCAACTCACGGGCTTCACTTTCCATTTCTCTCCCCCGTCCCAGAGAGGGAGGGGGAGGGTGAGTGAACAGCTGCGTGGTGTTTAGCTGGCGGCCAGGTTAAACCACGACAGCCTACTACACAGAAAATTAATGTTTTCTATCCCATTGCAGCACTGCATTACAGAACTTGATATCTTTTCTGAATAGTAGTTTCTTTCTTATGTTATTTGGAAGCCAATTAAAAAGTATCATTTCCTGATGCTCCACAGCAGCTCCCACAACTAGAGGAAAAAGGCACCAGACACAGTACAAACAAGCAGAAGAGAGATTTCAGTAGTTAAGAAAATCAATGTACCTCAATCTTGAGATAAACTATTATTCCCATTGTGGTTTTTTTGTTGTTGTTTGTTTGTGTATGTTTTTTTTGTTGTTGTTGTTGTTTGTTGTTTTTTTGTTTGTTTGTTTGGGGGGTCCCTTTTATAGCTATTAACAAAAAATGCAGTATATTTTAAAGACATAGTATAAAAAATGTTTTACAGGAAAGGCCAGGTTCCAGCAGATGCCTTCCATATGCATGCAACATTCAAAATAATTATCATACAAACAGCATTATTTCTATAGTAGCTATTTCAACTTCTGCTTTCATTTGATGTAAATTTTTGCACAATTCTCAAAAAATTATAACTGTTTCAAAAATACTTTTTAAACCCAAGAATAAAATAGATACACTGTATGAATTTAGAATATAAAAGCATAACAAAAAATAATTTATAAATGATGCTTTTTGTAGCCTTTTTTCTATTGCAGTTTCTGTTTGAACTTTAAAATGTTACAAAAAAATAGTATTCCAAGTTTTGTCTTTCTATTTGACATTAAAAAACATTATTACCTTTTCAAATTGATTTGCTTTTAATCAGAAAAAGGCCTTTCCATACAAAGGTTAAAATAAGACTCACATTAGTCAAGCATGCAAACATTTCATGCCATACTTATTTTGCCAAGGACATAGAAAAGGGAAAAAAGACCATTGCGAGCAACATTCAACACTCAATCCTTTTATCTTTTTTTTTTTAAACAACAGAAATAAATAATAAAAGAGAAAATCCAAATTTGATGGTTTGAACTTGCTATTGAAAGGATGACTAGTATGTATAAATAACTGATGATTTTTAATAAAGTTATTAAAAATTAAAAAAAAAAAGTTATCTGTAATACACACTGTGAACAGATTGTTAAGAAAGCACCTAGAAATTATGGCTACATCTGCTGTCTCCTTCACTGTGATGCATCTCTATACCCAAGCAGGTGCATCAAAAGCCCTTCTTCTTCAATGAGCGATATGGACTAGCAAAGGCCAGCTATATGTAGCTGGTATAGGTGCTTCTCTTTTATCATTCCTAATGAGAATTTGCAACACTTCTATTTGCCAGACTTTTCACCGCCCAATGCTAATGACTATCTGAGTTAAAGCAGAGTTCACATCAGTTCACCTGAACAAGACTTGAATGTCAAATTAAAAAAAAAAAAAAAAGTGTTTGTGGTTTCTTGTCTGACAATAGAGTTACTCCAAATTTGAATAGGCTAGGCTGTATCTTAACCTCACCACAGTCAGAAATTCCTACAGTACTTTTCTTGGCTACAATAAAATGCATGTTAGGTCAAATGAGTAAATTTTTTAATTTCTTAATTTTAAATTAATGTAATATTTACCATTATAAAACACCAAATATCTTTTTGTATCTAACTCTGCCTAGTATCACAATTTCTTTCACTTTTCAATCATTTTTGTTGCTATTAAATGATTAAATTGCTATGTTGGACAAATTATTCTATGATCTGTAGACCTATAACTAATTTTATTGTAATTAATTAACAGCATAAGAATATTTGTCCATGGAAGATTTATATCCATGCATGATATGGCAAGTATTTTATAAAGCCTTTGAGGAACTGGCAGGGTGAAATTAAGTACATAAGTATAAGATTTATTTGTTTAGATGCTTAAGCATCTGAAGTGGTTTAACCTTTCTATTAGCTTCACAGTTTAAAGAGGTATTATTCAGCTTCATGAGCCCTGTTGATTGAATAGTGAAAAGTTAAATGTCCTGAATAATGCCAATACCCTGGCTAATTAGGAAACATTTCTTATTGGTATGGCAGATGACTGTTGTGCTTTAAGCATTATTATTAATTATAGTGTTAGCTGAATATTTGTAATCACTTCAAAGTTAACCTTTGTATTCTCAGGAGATTTTTCTTTATGAGAGTCACTCAGAACCTGAGAGAGAAACTAATTAGTCAACGAATGATAAGTGCAGAAGGAACACAAATTAATTCTTTGTTTACTGCTTCATGGCTCTACCATATAATTTATATTGTAATTAAAATTTGTTTTACATTGTAAAAAGAAAAGTATATAATTCAAGGATAATAATAGTATTTTAGAGTGATACTGATATTTCATTAGTGCTGTCTATTCCCTGGCTATAGAAGTTGAGAGGGAACCTTCAGGTAGTTCTTTGACAAATAATGGACTTTTCTGCATCTCTTGACAGAGTTCAGTTTTAAACCCACATATGCACAGAGAGAAACATTTAAGATAGAATACCTGAGATCAAGCCTGGCTGACCTCCTTCATCCAACTCCATTTGACAAAAAGCTGTATGCTTGACATTAACTTGCTGCCTCTTGTTGTAAAAGACATTGATTAATGATGTCATCCTCTCAAAGAAATACCCAAGGCCAGCCCATTAATCTAATTACTTATGTAATTAATTATGTAATGAAGTCAAATAAAATACATGAAATTGTTACCATATCCTATGCAATAAATATATTTATTATCTATTGTATTATAGACAAATTCTATTAAAATGTGAATTTACTGTAAAGGATTATAATGTTTTGAATATATTAAAAATATAAATAGGCTTATACCATTAGGGAAAAAAAATGGTAAGTTTCTGCTAGCCAACGTGACCCACAGTCCAGTTCCCACTGTTACATGTGCTCAAATTTAAGTGCAGGACTGTATCAACTGAAGATTTTTTAACACTTTGAGTCCCTTACTACACATCCTATCATTTTCATACAAGAGATATTTGTGCTATCTTAATATTCTCAATAGTTAATATTTCATAACATATGAAAATTTATTTTAAAAACCTACATCTTTCTAGTTCCACTAGACAAGCTTACAAAAAGGTATGAGTCCAACTAACAGTCCAAAATCTGTATCTATACTGCCCTTATTCCTCCTTTATATACAAGACAAAATGGATGCTATAATTTGGTTCTATTTTTTTGATAGGGACAATAGATAAACAACTGAAATGTATGAGGTGTAACATTGCACATCTGCTGCCTGGACAGATAATAGTTTTGCCATGATCATTTCTGAACAGATAACATACTGAGAACTCTTTGCTACAATCTACTTGGTGGCATGGATTTCTGCTCACAGAAAATCTCTGGTATTTTCTGTTGGGTTCAGACACTTCTAACCTACAGCTGTTCTTCAAAGCACACACACACACATCCCCCTCGTGGTTAACTTGGGACCAGCAGCTGATACCACATCACAAGGCAAAGCAGGACTTGTAGCTGCTAGAAATAATTAAAAGCTAATTTTCAGAAGCTCTATCAGCAAGGACTCACTGCAGATCTGGAGAAGTTAATAAACATTTAATGAACACACTTCTGATTTTTTATTCCAGTTTATGAGCCTTCTGTGGTCCTTTAAGCCTTTTGGCTCAGCCCTTGGCTGCTGTGCAGACTTTTCAGTTGCATGATCAAAATTGCACCAGCATTTCTGTTTCATGACCAAAATTTCACAAGAATTTCTGTTTTGTTCTTATATGTCTACTTTTATATGTCTTGATTTTTGAAATTCATGCATGGACTTCTCTGAGAGACAACCGGGGAATCAGGCCCAGTCAGCATGGTTTCAAGAAAGGCACATCCTGCCTGACCGACCTCATCTCTTTTAATTTTCCAAATAGGTAGCATACAGATGTTTCCTCACATCTTATTTCCCTGATTATATTTCCTTAAATCTAATACCTGTTAATAGCACTATGAAGTTTCAATGTGGTTCAGGGGGGGGCGGGGGGGGGGGGGATAGCAACGGAAGAAAGAACCATTTTTCTTAAGGGGAGAACCATTTGCTTTTTAAAAATTAAAAAATTAAAAAAAAAAAAAAAAGAATAATAAATTTTTTGGAGTTGACCAAGGCACAGTTTGTCAGAACTAGCCCCAGAAATATTTATATTTCTAGTGAAAGAAAAGTGACAAAAACAATCAAGCACAGTTATCTAGGCTCCCTACCTATACATATGAATAGTGATCAATGTTTACAGGCAATTGTTTATGTTACTTTGAGAAACATATCTCAGAGAATTGTGAAAATTGATGTCCCACCTCCGTATCTTCACTGTCTATTAAGGAACCTTACAAAATTAATAAGATGGGTAAGTGAATTTTAGGTAACCATGTACATGTGATCATTCCCATGTTATTTAAATGTTATCAAACATTCTGATATTTTCTTCAAGTGAAAGCTGCAAATGATTTAATTTTGTAATAAATGTTTTTGAAATCTTCCTGACATCATAAAATATTTAATTTCAAATGAAAATGTATTTCTCAGTCCTGCTGAGACAAAATTTGTCAGCTTTAATCTTAATAAAACTTCCAGAATATAAAAATATAGGGTAAAATTGTTAATCTCATAATTCCCTTCCTCCTTTTATCTTCATGCCTGCTTTGCTTGACCTGTAGTTTCTGAGCTGTAGTTTACTGATTATTTCCACCTTTCAGGTGTGAATAAATCTAGTCTAGAAACAAATTATAAAAACTAAAATTTTAAGTCATTCTCTAGATTCAAATAAAGCACATAACAATCTTATTTTCAAAAATTTTGAGCACCAAGAAGACTTGCAAATATTTTATATCCAGTCCCAAACCAAATCTTTTCTTCTATAGAATAGATTTGTGTTAGCATAGCTAACACCTTCAGTTTAAGAATACTAGCCTGGCTACACCTTTTATGTGGTAGATTTTTTATAGAAACTTCACAGTCTGCCTGGGACCTCCAGTCTAGTTCCCCTCTATTGAAGCTCCCTTGAAATAAACATTTAATAAGGTTTTGATGAACTTCTGCTCTCTGCACGTCATCTGACCACACACCTATCAAACTACTATACAAAAGGACATTTTCCAACCTCTTATAATAAATCCACAATAAATGTAATGACCAAAAGCTACAATCACAAAAGAAACAACAAATAAAATATTAAGAGTAAAAGGGGGGGAGGCAGGGGAGAGACTTAGGAGAGATGGACAGCTTTAAGAAGCAATTACATCAGACTACATGATGCTTGAGGACAGAAACATTCAGGCCCAGTCAGCATGGGTTCATGAAAGGCAAGTCCTGCCTGGCCAACCTCATCTTCTATGACCGGGTGACCTACCTGGTGGATGAGGGAAAGGCTGTTGACATAGTCTACCTAGACTTCAGCAAGGCCTTTGACACAGTCTCCCATAGTATTCTCCTTGAGAAGCTGGCGACCCATGGCTTGACCAGGTACACTCTTTGCTGTGTTAAAAGCTGTCTGGACAGCTGGGCCCAGAGAGTGGTGGTGAATGTAGTGAAATCCAGCTGGCGACCAGTCACCAGTGGTGTTCCCCATGGGTCAGTGTTGGGGCCCATCTTTTTTGATATCTTTATTGATGACTTGGATGAGGGAATTGAGTACACCCCTCACTAAGTTTAAAGATGACACTGAGTTGAGGGGCATTGTTGATCTGCCAGAGGGTAGAAAGGCTGAGGCCCATGGGATGAGCTTCAACACGGGTAGGTGCCAGGTCCTGCACTTTGGCCACAACAACCCCATGCAGCGTTACAGGCTTGGGGCAGAGTGGCTCGAAAGCTGTGCAGAGGAAAGGGATCTGAAGGTGCTGATTGATGCTCGCCTGAACCTCGCTGGCAGTGTGCCCAGGTGGCCAACAAGGCCAAAGGCATCCTGGCATGTATCACGAACAATGCAACCAGCAGGACCAGGGAGATGATCATCCCCTGTACTCTGCTCTGGTGAGTCCACACCTCTAGTACTGTGTACAGCTTTGGGCCCCTCAGTACGAGAAGGACATGGAGGCCCTAGAATGTATTCAGAGAAGGGCTACAAAGTTGGTGAAGAGTCTGGAACACAAGTCCTATGAGGAGTGGCTGAGTGAAATGGGGTTGTTTAGTCTGGAGAAGAGGAGGCTCAGGGGAGACCTTAATTCTCTTTACAACTACCTGAAAGGGAGCTGTAGGGAGCTGGGGGTCGGCCTCTTCTCATAGGTAACTAGTGATAGGACTACAGGGAATGGCCTCAAGTTGCACCAGGGGGGGTTAGAAATTAGGAGAAATTAGAGATTAGAAATTAGAGATTTCTTCTCAGAAAGAGCAGTCAGGCATTGGAAAGGGTTGCCAGGGAAGTGGTGGCATCCCTGTCCCTGGGGGTGTTCAAGGAAAGGCTGGACCTGGAGCTTAGTGACATGGTTTAGTGGGTGACATTGGTAGTACAGGGATTGTTTGACCAGATGATCTTGAAGGTCTTTTTCAGCTTTAATGATTCTAGGACCTTCCTAAGAGTGCAACACAAATCCACTGGAGCTAAAGATCCAGTGGAGTTATTTCAGTTTGCAGCAAAGTAAAGAGAGATGGGTCACAAGGACAGATATCAGAAATGTTGTTAGAATACAGTCTGATTCTCTGAGAAATCAAAGTTTAAAAATGTCCTGTAGCTACAAAATTCTACCATCTTTTATTCAGAATGGGAATAGGTGCCATTTTACAAATTCAGTAGATCAGATTATTATTGCTTTCTAAGTACCTTCCTAAAATAACCTCTCCTTTCCAATAGCCTTCAATGTGTTTCCATCCAGCTGGAGCAACTTATGCCTATTTTCTTCTAGTCAAAGCTGCTTTCACAATATTTTGATTATTCTTTCTTCCTCCACATATTTGATGTTTCTAATTTAGCTTGTTAAACCAGGAATGAAAGTAATTAGTTAGTGGAATCAACTGATGTGCAATTTAAAGTAATTTGTGGTTTTATTTTAAGGATATCTGCTCGTATATCTCCTGAACCTTAATTGGGCCACTGGAGAGGTTAATTAAAACTTTGTAGATTAATTAAGCAAATTCCATCCACTTTTCTCTAATTTAGTAATTCTCAGTTAATTTCATTCTATCAGTTGCACTAATGTGTCTATAATGTTTTTTAAAAAATATATATACTCAAAAATTTAAGTTGATATAAGATAAATGTTCTTTTACTCTGTAGACTAAAAAGATGGAAAGCTTGTTTTAATTTAAATTTCATCACTGTAAGTGCTGTTGAACTTTATTTTTCCTCTTTGCTTTTCTTTCTACATCAGATACATACATACTTCCTGAATAATTTTCAAGCTTACAGTGAACTTAGAAATTACTTTAATAAGAATGAGGTCATTGCTGGACTGCCCAAATGAGAGACACAGTTAAGAGCTTCTACCTACATCTTTGGAACATGTTTTAGGGAGCTGGAGAAAATGCCTCCTATGTTCTGTCCCTGTGATGAAAGACAAGCATGAATTGTGAAGCTTCACCTTAAAACTTTTTGAAACACAGAAATTGTAGCCAGAATATGAGTGTAATATTATCAGTGCAATGTAAAACTGTGTTTATGTTCCTATACTTCTGTCTCTACTGGATATATAATACTGTGCAACATATTATACTTAGAATCACATTTATATTTCTATATCAATTTAGTTGCTCAATAGCATATTTACCAATCAATAAGATCTAGATCCTCTTCCCTGCTAATTTCCACTCCTGTTCATATTACAATTAATCCTCTATGAGTACTAGATTCAACAAAAGCCTGAGGCATCTGAAGACACCCTGCCATGAGCTAAAATTCTTAGTTAAAAGGTTAAACTCATTAGCTGACATCAGAAAGAGATAAGAAAATCAAAATGGGATTCAAAGTGAGCAGTGAAATGAGCAGGATACAGGTAAGAACGGAGATGTTTTCTAAATGACAGCTCTCATGCAGGGTTGCTGGGAGGTATTGGTGTCTAGCTGCAAAATATTGACTTGGAATAACCTACTAGGAATGATGATTATAACTTTTTTCTAAAGAGCTGAGTGTTCAGCTGTGCTCATGTGGTGCACAGTTTTGTAAAAGAGGTATGGCAGCGTTCACTGTTCCCACAGGCACAGCCAGGAAGGTGGGGCCCAGGGATGTTGCCCTGATTCTGGTGAGCAAACTCTAATGCCCACTGCTCTTTTCCCAGGAGAATGCCATTGCCACTGAGACCACATTAGGGTCTAACTGATTCTCCAACTGTTCTGCAAAGCTGTGCAGCAAAGCACCATTCTCTAAGTCAGAAAAAAACGATCCATGTATGAGGAAGAGTTAGGACAAGATACTGTACAATACAGTATTCTCTTGGAAAATTAATCCAGTTCTCCCCCCTTGTAGGGGTTTTATATATATTATACTCAATTATAAATTTTATAAATTTTATAAATTATTTAAAATTATAATTAAATGATATTTTAATAAACAAATTATACTTTTATTTTTTAATATTTTTTATTTTTAATTACATTTTTTGAAATTATCATTTTTATAATTAAATTATATTTTATAAGTTAATTACAAATAAATTAATTATATTTTAATAAATTATATATTTATACTAAAAACAAACAAACAAACAAGCAAGGAAAAAAAAAAATGCTCATCACAACCAAAATGCAGGTACTCTAGGGAATACTTATATCCCAAAATGGAAAAATGATGTAGTTATGGCCCTTCTGGGGCTAGGTACCAAGACTGCACCCATTTGCAAGTTCAGAGTTATATTTAGACATTAAGTTTCAATTGACTCCCACTTCAGGTGCCTGATTACTCCTGATTACCCCTGTAATCAGGTCCTTGTTAAATATTTTTTTCAACTTTTTGTTAGCATTTCTCTTTTCATATCAGCTTAGAACTTCCTTTCCATCAACAATGAGCTATCTAAAAATAAAAACAAAAATCTTAGAACACTTTTAGTTCAATTATGTAAGTATTGATCATGACTGATCCTAAAATCAATCCTTAAAATACTCCACAGATAACCTCTCTTCCCCGAGATTTCATGCTTCATCACAGCATGTGCTATTCTTCTCCATTATATGATATTATAGAGTTCCAATTCTAATTTGACTAACATTTTCCAGTGATGAAACAAATCAAGTATGCTGGTGACAGATAAATTAGATTTACTACCTTTCTTTATCTAGAAAGCTATTTTATTCAAAGAAGGATCTCCTATTATTTCACATGTGAACTGTCTTTGATGAACTATGCTGTTTTAACCTACTTTCTTTTCACTTTCATGTCAATTTACTTTCCTCCAAAATAGTTCTGTAATACTGCACGTTCTATTTTGAAAATCATCTACTGAGTCTCTAGCTGCCTGTGTTACTGCTTTTTTTCTCCAATTGATGCAGTGTTGTTAGAGGTTCTTCATTAACAAGAGCTATTCCCAACTCACAGATTTGTTAAAAATACAGACTGACATACAATTTGAATTCACTCCAGGTCTTCAATTCATGGTGTGTTAAATTCTTAGAGCATTTTCAGGTATGGTACTCATCTTTTGTATTTTCAGTTCTAATCAGGTCTACTCTCAGTACCACAATTGTACTGAAAACAGAAGACAATAGTCATTTTATCCTGCTCTGTTTTCCCTTCATCTTTAAATGCCTGTCATCTATGCATTTTACTTCAACCTCAAGCTTTCCATGTTCTACATTATTAGTTTGGTTAAATTTATTTATTTATTTATTACTTTAATTTATTTTTGGAAACAGAAAGTCAACCTATGCTGATTTTTTTTTTAATTCTCATTTTATCTCCAAAGACCTAAAAACGAAAAGGAAAGGACGGATTGTCATTTTGTTTAATTTCTTTTCTATATAGATTTAAGTTTTCAATTATTTTTAAGAGAATGCTTTCTCTAGGATAGTTGGAAGCTTTTCTTTATGATATTTATACTTCCTTATGTGGATCATTCATACATTTTTGTTCTTTAAATTTATGCATAGAAGAAAGGAATTTCATCCAGTAACTGAAATCATCAAGAAACAGCTATTTCTCTTAAATTCTCAGTCAAAATTTAAAGTTATTTTATTTTTACAGATGTTTCTTGAACCTCAAAAAATTAGGTTTTCACGAAGTCCTGATCCATGATCATGAAAGTCTGTATCAGAATCATTTTTGTGTGTCCTGAACAGGTTTAGAAGACAAGAATACCTTGCAAAATGCAATGTCTTCTTTTCATTAAATCTAATCCAGCAGATTAGAGTCCTTGATGAAATAAATCTTCCACTAGTGTCAAAAGAGTTTTGACATGTACCCAGGATTACTCCTGTATCATTAATGTCCTAGTAAGGATAGATATTATTTTGGTACTAGATCAGTAATTAAAGCATTACAAACATTTTTTGGTAGGTTAAGTCACCAGCCCCTTGGAGCTGTGTAGCAGTATTCTGCTGTACAAAACATTGGTCAGGGGGAACATGCTAGTGACAATGTGTTTTTGTTTTTCATTTCACAGCTTGAACATCGTATGAGTTGGCACTGCAATGAGCCACAAATACACAAGTAAAACATTGTTCTAGACTCATCAAAATCAATGCCCCATGTCCATCTATACTGGAAGTAAGAGAAAGTCTCATTAAATACAAATTGTAAGGTCACAGTTGCTATTTCAGTGCACAGCATGCAGTCTTTAAGAAAATATTTCATTTCTTGATTCATAACAGTTTGAATGTACCAGCAAAAATGGAAATCTGATTTTAAGACTTGAGTTTCTGTTTAATCGTCAAATTTTTATTTACTTTTCAGCTCTATTCTTAATATATGTTTGCAGTGAGAAGATATGCTTCTTCCCAGAGGGTGACAGAAGCACTTAGTTCTTTTAATGTTGCAAAACAAAAGGTGAAAACGTGCAAATATGTCAGAAATGGAAAAGGAAGGTTCTTCAGCTAGCTGACACAAATAAATACAAGCTATTCACAATTCAGGATAAATATTAGAAGAAAAATGCTAACTATCAAAAGACAGAGACTGAAAAAAAAAAAAAAAAAAAAAAAAAAGAACTGATAGAAGAAACACAAACATTTTAAGACTTCAGATAAGAGCTTAGTAAGATTTCAGGCAGCTCAAGGACCATCACAAGAATGACTGTCATTTTTCTCCCAGTGCAGATGCTATGACTCAGAATTGTATGATGACCTCAGCAGAATGGCCATGATCTCTAGATTACCAGAAGTTCATCCTGTCACCCAGACAGATGTTACTGTTCTTACATTAGCAGATGCTGCCTTGGGAGTAGAGGGAACTCCACCAGAACCTGTGAAACCTTGTTAAAATGTTTCCTCTGCATTCTGTGACTTGCTGCAGCAGCATAGCTCCAAGGAGATTTATGTCCAGTGTGCAAGTGCTAACTGCAAGTCTCATACCAACTTCTTAGAAGGTATTTAAAGTTACAAAATGGAGCCATTTTTGTCAGGAATTTGCGGGGGTAGGATTAGGTTTGCTTTTTGCTTGTGACATAAAATTTGACAATTCTCACACATCTGTGCACGTGTGTAGCAGCCCTCGGAAGTGATTTTGCTGTCTATCTGTATTCAGTTTACATAGCAAGGTTTTGGTAGCAGAAGGTTGCAGGGGTGTCCTCTGTGAGAAGAGTCCAGAAGCTGTCTCAGGTTAAATAAGGGCCAGTTTCAGTCTGCTCTAAGGGACCCACCGCTGCCCAGAGTCAAGTTCATGGGTGATGCTAATTGTGCTTCTGTGAGAGCAGATTTAAGAAAGGGAAAAAAACTGCTGGGCAGCAGCACCTGGGAGAGAGGAGTAAGAAACAGCCCTGAAGACCCCTAGGTCAGTGCAGAAGGAGGGCAGGAGGTGCTCCAGGCACAGAGTAGAAGTTCCCTTGTGGCCTGTGGAGACGCTCCTGGTGGAGCAGGCTGTTCCCCTGCAGTCCACGGGTCCCATATGGAGCAGATCTCCACACTGCAGCCCATGAGGAGCTCCCGGTGGAGCAGGTGGATGTGGCCTGGAGGAGGCTGCGGCCCATGGAGAGGAGCCCACGCAGGAGTAGGGGGTCTGTGGGGGAGCTACCACGTGTGGGTAGCTCCCATGCTGGAGCAATTTACTCCTGATGGATGAACCCCATGGTACAGACCCATGTTGAAGTTCTTCAAGAGATCAGTTCAGAAAGGATGGTATCCCATGGAAGGTATCCAATGCTAGAGCAGGGACAGAGAGTGACTGTGAAGGAGTGCCAGAGACAAAGTGTTAGGGACTGACTGCAGCCTGCACTCCCTGTTCCCCTGCATCACTTGGGGGGAGGACGTAGAAAAGGGTGGACAGGAGGAAAGTGTTTTTATTTTGTTTTGAGTTTCTCACTGTTCTACCTTGTTAGTAATGGGTAATAAATTACATTAATTTCTCTATGCTGAGTCTATTTTAGCCATGATGATAATTGTCATGTGTCCTCTAGATTTCATTATCTTAACCCTTGAGCCCTTTTCATCATATTTTCTCCCCCTTTCTCTTTGAGGAGAAGGAGTCAGAAAAGCAGTTGTGGTGGAGCTCAGCTGTTCAGCTGAGTAAAACCGCTACGCTTACAGAAGCAAACGTGTGACAACTTGTGCTCAGCAGCATAAGGGGCAATAGGAGAAAGGTACAAGGTTTCTGACATGAGAATGGCCTTTTCTTTTTCCTGTTTTTCAGCATTTTCCAACTATTTTCATTTTGCTAGTACTATCATAATTACACAATACATTATCTTGAATATAACTATAACTTATAAAGACTGTTCTTTTTCATGCAATATTGTTCTCTTAATAACCTATACTGTTAGGTATGTATGCACACAAACTTGGGCAAGATCCCTACAAGCCTATACAGCTCTCTATCACCTAGAGCAGGGCATGGCTGGGTAGCACATTCAGGACAGAACTCTTGAGCTTCTGCAGTGTGGTGTTCAGCAAACACAGGAACTGACATAAGATGATACTGTTCATTCAGCAACAAAAAATACGTACAAAGAAAGGGATGAACTGGAATTCCACATTCTGGGGGCTTGCCTATCTTTTATTACATCTCCACCAAAGCTAGTCAATGCAGGAAAAACTCTCCTGGCATGCAACATTTGTTGCACACTTCTGCTTCCCTCAGTGTTCTCTCTAAGAAGCCACTGCCTGCCTTCTGTTGCCTCATCCTCAGAAGAAACTTTAGTCAGCTCTAGTTTGGTTTGCTGTTTTATTAGGAAGGGGTTCCCAACTGAAGAGGTCTGGGCTTCTTCACCAGCCACAGGTGAAAAAAATAAACCGGTCATTAAAAAGGTAGGATGTTTCTTTTTTTTGTTGTTGTTTGTTTGTTTGTTTTTTAGATTGGTTCGGTGCTGGTTGGTTGGTTTCCATTCCCCTTCCCCCCGTAGTTTATACACTTACTGATTTTTCTAAGGACCAAATATTCACATTGGAAATACTGCTTTTCTGTCTTTTGATTCCTACTGCCCCCCACTCAAACAGCAAGTTTTAATGTAGGTCTCTGAATTCAGACAGAGTAATAAAAATCAGGTAAATTGAGTTAAATCAAATATACGTACAAGATAATAGAATTCTCACTTTAATCTTGAACAATGATGTGATTTAATTCAAAACAAACAAACAAACAAAAAAAAAAAACACTTTAAAACTTGCATTTCAGCTTTATTAGTTTGTCACATAGGAAAATGATACAAATCAATTGCAATTTTATGCATATAAAGAAAAAAAAGAGCTGATACTGTGATTGTGCTCCAAAGCATTCTTTTGAAGCCACCATAAAAAGTGAAGATATATTAAAATATAACATGTATACAAATGGGCTTTTAGAAGCTATTCTTCATGACCGCATGATCCTATTTTGGTTGATTTGTTACTATTTGTTACCTGAAAGATCTTTGTAGTTCTTCTGAGACATGCACTGGCAGAAGTATATGAAACCTCAATGGTATTAAAAATCAATAGGAAAAAAAAATAAAGAGATGACTGGTAAATTCTCTTTTATAAAGCACACTCTTGATCCACAAAGAAATTCAACACAGCCTCTCAGCAGTACAGGACCTCTTCAGTAGGTATGATTCTGAACAGGTCTATTTTAATTTTTAAAATGTTTCAGTAGATTATATGACTTTTGATATTCAGTATAATTCTCCCTGTGTGGAAAATACAGGTCTTGCTTGTATAATTAGACAGTGCTTCAAAGAGAAAATGTATACAAGAAAGTCATTTATTTATAGTCTTCTAAAGTACCATATAAATTAAGGAGATTGTTCTTGGACTTACTTTTGTGTACAGTCCTTAATCATGCAAAAATCCTACAGCTGGTAATTCAGCTTTCATCTGAGAAACTGCCTCTTCTTCAGCTGGTCAGTTTGTTGAACCGCTTGTTTATTTTCTTCAGCATATAAATGTTTCATATTTCAATTTTTGAAAATTTTCTTGTGTGCAGACGTTTGTCATCTCAGCTTACATTTTATATTTTTTAAGTAAATGGGTGATACATCATCAAGACATACTCCTCTTTGTGACTCATTTATCTCTGCATGCAGTCCTAATCACACAAATGCTTCAGCTAGCATAGCATCAGCTATAGTAAAAAGCAAGAACTATCATCTGTGCATAGACTGTTTGAACATCCAAAACCAACACATGTAGTTCCTCTTTCCTATTAGCATTAGGGCATTTTCATTTTTGTATTTATGTTTTTAAATAAAATTATTATCAATATCAATGTACAGTTCAGCTTACAGACACAAAGATTTTTCTATGATGATAAGATTTTGGATTGGCCATTACTACTAAGAACTAAAACAAATTTTGGTAATGTTCTCTGAGTGTTTTCTAAAAATGACAAAATTTGGGGTTATTTCATCCTCTGTTTGGAAGGTGTAATGCAGCATACTCAAACCCTTACAAAATACATTTAAGTGAGATAAGAAATGCACTGAATCTTCACTATCTTTCAATCATATAGTTATTTGGATTAATAGCTTTTTGAATTCATTCAAGTTAGGCAACATTTTTAAAAAGCAAAAGAGCCCAACAAATTGCATTAAGATGATGGTGAAATACTGGGAAAACCAGATAGTTTCTTAAGCTTGATCCCCTTTCACAGAATCACAGAACGACTGAGGTTGGAAGGGGCCCCTGCAGGTCTTCTTGTCTGCCCCCTCCTCATTCAAACAGGTTCACCCAGAGCAGGTTGCCCAACCACATCCAGACAGCTTTTGAATACCTCCAAGGAAAGAGACTCCAGAACCTCTTCAGGCAGTATCTGCAAAAGCTTATTCACCATCACAGTGAAACTTTTTTTCCTGATGTCCAGATAGAAACACCCGTGTTTCAGTTTGTACCTATTGCCTCTCATCTTTTCAGTGAGCATTGCTGTTAACAGCCTGGCTCCATCTTCTTCACGACCTCCCTTCAGATATTTGTACACATTGATGATATCACCCTCAGCTTTCTCTTCTCTAGAATAAAGAAGGCCAACTCCCTCAGCTTTTCAACATGTAAAAGACATTCTGGTATCTGGTATTTCTAGGAATAATCCTCAGGAAGGCAGGAAGTTCTTTTCAGGAAGACATGTTTATGTAAAAATAATGCAGGTGTAATTGGGGGGAGGAAGGAAGAAGATGGTTGGTTTTGATAAAATCTACTATCAGGAAAATCAAAGTTATATGTGCAACAATTTTGATTGAAAGGGAGTGACAGGATACAAGGAATGGAAAACCCATTGAGAACAGCCCTGCAGAGAAGGACTGGGTGGTTCTGGTGGACAAAAAGCTTGACATGAGCCAGCAGTGAGTGCAGCCCAGAAGGCCAATTGCTTCCTGAGCTGCAACAAAAGAGGAGTTGCCAGCAGGTCAAGAGAGGTGATTGTAACCCTCTGCTCTGCCCTTGCGAGGCCCCTCTTGGAGTGCTGCATCCAAGGCTAGGGCCCCCACCACAAGAAGGATGTGTATCTGTTAAAGAGAATCCAGAGGAGGGCCATGAGGATGATGAAAGGGATGGAACACCTCTCCTATAAAGAAAGGCTGAGAGAACTGGGGATGTTCAGCCTCAAGAAAAGAAAGGTCCAGGGTGACCTCACTGCAGTTTTTCAATACTTAAAGGGGACTTATAAAAAGATGGAGAGTGACCTTTTGCTCAGGCAGATAATAGGACAAGGGGGAATGGTTGTAAACTTAAAAAAAAAAAAAAAAAGTGAAATATAGATTAGAGTTTAGGAGGAAAATCTTCACTGAAAGGGTGGTGAGGCACTGGAACATGTTGCCCAGAGAAGCTGTGGATGCCCCATCCCTGGGGCATTTGTTCATTAAAACAAAGTAATTTCCATATTAAACTACATATATAATAGACAACTATCAGATAACAGTCTCATACTGCAGCACACACAAAATGCAATACAAAATACTACATAAAGAATTAAGTCTTCATGATTTAACAGTTTCCATTGTTACGCCTGTTTTGATATGTCTGTACATATTTAATAATTGTTTCTGGAGAAAGTAGATACATATGTCCTTTCCCCTTAGACCTTCTGCTTTGTTTTTCTTTTTGTTGTTGTTGTTGTTGTTGTTGTTTTTGGTTTCTTTATTTACCTATTGAACAACACTGAAATTTTACGTATAGCCAAATGGTCAGGTTTTCTTCTTTTCAAAGCCTAATAAACTCTCCTCTCCCCTCATCTCCTCTCCAAAAAATCTGATTTTTTTTCAAAAGTCTTCTAAAAAGTTGGTATAATATCTTGGTTTATCTATCACTCTCCAACAAGTAGAGGTATATCATTACATTTTTGTCAAAGCTGGATTTACTGAAGGTGAACACAGTTGACATCCATGAGCCCTGTGAAAGCATCTGTGAATGTTATCCTATGTACTATATGAGTGCTCACATAAAGACTATAGGATACATAACTATGTCTCTATCACCTGTCAGTTTCCTGAAACAAATATCTATATGTTGGAAAATATTTATTTTATTGGAAAATATTTCATTTTCTTTCCATTGTTAATCACATCTGGATTTTTTTTCTAAAGCAAACAATATTACTATGTAAAATACGTATAACACTGTCCCCAAATAAAATAAAACCCTTAGTTGGACCTGAATGAAAAAACATGTCTAAATAGTGTTTAAAAAAGAACTAAGTTGGAACAGGCAGTCTTACTTTATTTATATATTTTTTTTACTTTATTTTTTTTTTTTACTTATTTTACTTACATTTTATTTTTTATTTACTTACAACCTGGAACAGGTTGCCAAGAGAAGTTGTAGATGCCGCATCCCTAGAGGTGTTCAAGGCCAAGCTGTATGAGGCCTTGGCCAACCTGACCTAGAATGTGGTATACCTGCCTATGACAGGGGGGTTGGAGTTAGACGATCCCTTCAGAACCCCAGCCATTTTATGATTTATCTCAAATACATGTTAGTCTGAATTTCCAAGTTTCAGTTATTATCCATAAGAATGTTATGTAGTCATGGTCAGTTTTGAACAGCTAAGCATAGGTATTACTTCTCTAAATGTTACAGGTTTCTTCAACAGTTGGTAGATTGTATAAGCTTAATAAAACAAGGACATTTGGTTAGAAAAAAGAAAGAAAAAAAAAAGTTACAAAGTCTGCAAGTGCAAAAGACTAATGATTTTAAGCTGTGCAATTATAATTAAATGGCTCAAAGTACTGGAAAAAAAAAAAAAAAAAAAAAACTGTAAGAGAAACGTGATGGTTTAACACTGATAGGTGCTAAGCTCTACCGCATCTCTCTCCCACTTCCCTGCCTTAAAAAGGATGGGGGGGCGGAGGGAATATATGATGAAATTAATGAAATAAAGCTCATGGGTTGAGATAAGGACAGGAAGATCATTCACCAATTATCATCATGAGAAAAACTGACTCAGCATAAGGGAGAATAATGTAATGTATTGCCAACTAATAACAGACTAGAGCAGTGAGAACAATAAGCAACTAAAATCACCTTCCCCACCCCTCTTCCTCTTCCCCACTCCTCTCCATCCCCGTCACTCCCACATCAACCCTCTTCTACTTGCTCCTCACAAGCAGTGCAGGAGAACAGAAAATGGGAGCTGCAGTCAGTCTATAACATCTCTGCTCTTTCTACCTTACTCTCTGCCCCTGCTCCAGTGTGGCGTCCCTCCCACGGGAACCCATCGCAAACTAATCCTGTGGGGGCTTTCCCACAGACAGCAGCTCTTCAAGAACTGTTCCAGTACAGGTCCGTACCATGGGGTCCATCTGTCAGGAGCAAACTGCAAAACGTGGGTCCCCCACGGGTGGCAGCTCCCCCCAGAGCCTCTGCTCCTGCGTGGCCTCTTCTCCATGGGCCGCAGCCTCCTCCAGGCCACATCCACCTGCTCCACCCGGGGCTCCCCACGGGCTGCAGCATGGAGATCTGCTCCATGTAGGGCCCATGGGCTGCAGGGAGACACCCTGCTCCACCAGGAGCCTCTCCACAGGCCGCAGGGGAGCTTCTACTCTAGGCTTCCTGTTCTCCTTCTGCACTGACCTGGCTGTCTGCAGGGCTGTTTCTCTCTGCATTTTATCATTCTTCTCCCCCAGCTGCAGCAGATTTTTTTTTCTCCTTTCTTAAATCTGCTCTCATAGAAGCACAAATAGTTTCACTCATGGGCTTAGCTTTTGCCAACAGTTGGTTCCTGCTGAGCTAAGTAGAGCTGTCTTGTATCTAACTTGGGGTAGCTTCTGGACTCTTTTCACATAGGACACCCCTGAAGACCACTACCTCCCTCTCATCTCCTCCTCCCTCTGAATCCTGAGCCTAATACAAAGTATGGTTTTGGATACAGATGATTTTAAATTCCACAGATGTAGTTCACAAATATCTTGCAGATTCTAAAACTGTAAAACCTGTAAAACTGCAGGGTTTCTAGAAGCTCTATCACTGAACCTGGTATAGACACTAAATTCTATATACTGAACATTAAGTTTGGGGAGGACCTTAGAGAATAATTACATTTTTTCTAGCAAAACAAGAACACTTGTAACTCAGGAAGTGAATATAGTAAATTAATCTGCTACAGAAGTGACAAGACAGGTTAGCCTCAAGTGCTGCTATTTAATCATGTAAAATTGGTTAAAATAACTACAGGTATGACTTCAATCAGTGTTAGCAGTTTCTCTCCATTAAAAACAAACAAACAAATAAACAAACAAAAGTAGTCTCATTTTTTTTTTGAACTGATCAAAGTTCTCTGTAATACAGTTAGACATGTTGTAATGCATTCATTTCAGTTTTAGATCCCTTATTTCAATTTTTCTCAGCTTTTACAAGGAAAAGAGATAATACATTATCCCCAGCTGTACATTTTCACCAAATGTCACACATATCATATGCAATGGTCAGAACATTCTTCAGCAAAACCAGTGAAGATGCTTCTTATAATACACAGTAATAAACACCCAGTAGCTGAGTGAATCATTAACCACCGATGAAAACAGTATTAGATTTATTCAAGAATTTGGATAGTTTTTACTCAAGCACACATTTCTCTATGGTAACAAAACCAAAATTGGTACTGATAACGATTATGAGACATTGTGCTGTTAGAAATCTCCTGTCAAGCTTACATATGAGGAACAAACTCCAATTGCTCCAAAGGCTCAGACAGCTGTCTCTTAATGACATTTTAAAATGGTAATTATTGACTCAGTTAATAACCCTGGTTTCAGCAGTGCTTTGGCCGTCTATGCAGATATACAGTGAAGTGTTTTTAAGATCTCATAAGGGGACCAAAGGAATCATTTTGGTCAATTGTGTAAATGTTTTGTGCACGTAATATTGACTTAGAACATGTTACGTCACTGGACACTTTTGGATCTCTTTCAGTGTAGAAAACATCTAAAAGTTACTGCAGGTAAATACCTTTCAGAAACACAACTGTTCTGAAAGGATACCTACAAGACATATGCAGAAGAAATTCAAATTAGCACAGTTTTGTTGTTTGGGAAAAAAAAAAATAAATCCGAATTTAGCATTACTTGGATTCTAGAAGAATTATCAGAAACATTTTTAGAATTTGTAGGGTACAAAATGAGAAAAGTTGTTTCTTTGTTTTTCCTGTTTTAGGAAAAAAAATCTATTTTTCTGTGTGTGTGTGCGCGCGCGCATTTGTATGTAGCTATTGTATAGTATCCTTAATATTAGAACTGTACTAGAATAGATATTATGACACCACAGACTTTGCAGACTAAAGTAACAGGCAACCAGAGTACTGGAGATATCTCACATAAGAACCAAACCATTTGAATTTACATTTAAATCTCTTCACAAAATAGCATTGTTTGTTTAGTAGGGAAGGAATGTACTTAATTTTTTCTACTTTTCTGTCCGCTAGGTGTATTTTACAAAAATATGCACTTTCCTCTAAAATGAGAGAAGAAATTAAATTATTTACATGAAATAATTTAAGTGCACTTCTAAACAGAGTGTCATTGCTACCAGCAATAATGCAAACACAAACTGAAAATATGTGATAAATTTTAACTATCCCTAGGTTGCACTTTACACAGATCTTGCTTGCCTAAGCATTTAGACTCTTCAGTGCAAAAAGTTATAGATAGGCAAATTGAGAAGAAAAAAAAAAAATAAAGATTAAAAAAAATGAATTGTTCAAGGTGAAGGCAAAGCATGAAATTGAATGTTTAGTCAGTATAGCAAGAAAAAAAAAAAAAAAAAGTAATCCTGGTAGCAGTGTATTTGAAATACTAGAATATGGAAGCAATTTTGACTTTATTAGAGAAAAGACAGTGGTAAATCAAAATAGTTACTCTAAACCCACCTGTGGAAATTTAGGTATGGACACATAAAAATCTGGGGTCCCATTCCTGCAATGAAATCTGTGGTAGCAGCCAATTTGAGCTTGTATTTTTCAGGATGAAAAATCTGCACATGGACACTGAGAAATTCTGATTCAAATACATGACCTGAGACTCTGCACAATCTTTAGTTAAGACATGACATGAGCAATTTAGGATCAGAAGTTTAACTTGACAATAGTAGGACAATTTGTCACCATGTTTCTGAAGAATCAGAGGGGAATACAAGTTTTATATTTCACCATTATCAAAGGATTATTTTGACAATATCTTCCATTTTAAGCTGTTTCCAAGAAATATGTTACCAAGCTGTCATTAAAAGTGATTCAATATGCTATTGAGAAGCATGACCCTTGAACAACAAAACTGACACAAATCTCAATCTCAGAAGTCTTGAGTCAAGATTCCTAGAAATGTCATATAATATATAATGTTGTCTTACACCTAGAATTAATGTTTTAATTAATTCTGTGAGCTTTAAGAAATGTCTTTAAGAAAGTTCCCATTTCTTTTCAATGACTTATACTATTTTCTCTTGACATTATTCAATCAAACATATATCAAGTGTTGTATTCGATTGTCTCTTACATAGTTCTCCAGCAACAAAGCCAGAGATTTGTTCCTTTAACTGGGAACTCTAAAAAAGTAATGTATAATTTTGTAATTGTGTAAGAAAAAGAATCCACTACAATGACATGAGGTAGTAACTTATAAGTGTAGCTCTGCATAGCAGAGATGTGCAGGGGACCTAGGCTATAGGGAGTACTATGGATGTAAGTCTAATTTCAGATTCAGACAAAAGGCTGGAAGGTAGCATACAAGGAAGAACATAAATGATAACTTTTTTTTTTTTTTTTTTTTTTTTTTTTGCATAATCTTCTGCAATGTTGCCTGGTAGTCACAGTTTTGCCACTTTCTGAAAGGCTGGTACCACTGGGTTCTCCATAGCCTAAAGCTTACTCAGTGCCGTAGAAGATTTCACTTAAATAAATTTTCTGAAGGCTACAGCAAAGGAGACCACCCTTTTCTACTCTCAGACTGTTGTAATAGTTATTTCAAGGTGATTCTCTAGTACAGAATACAAAATCTGGATATGTCACAGAAGTATTATGTATTTGAAGGCCACATTACTGGCGGTTTTCAATGAAAGGCAATATCCAAAATTTTAACAAAATTTCAAAAACTTTATTTTTTACCTACATGCAATCTAATTCTTTGAAATTTTCACCATAATTCGGAGAATGTGGCTCTGTTTGAGCCACAGTGTTATTCTCTAGGAATATTAATAATGGTTGTCTCTCACTACTGCTTGTAGTGCAATGACATTATTTCTTTATTAGGTTTATCTTATCTACCTATTTGTATACAGAAGAAAGATACCAAAAACAGAAGATAAAGTTTCTTCACTTAAATTTACATTAATGCAGGTGAAAAATAATAATAATAAAAATGTTGACTAATTCTTTTGTAAGCACTCAAAGCTTAAAACACTCCCATTTTTTAAACCACTCTGTCTGCATTTCTTAAAGGGTCACTAAATTTGAACATCTCCAAGGGCAGCATCTGTGCTTACCTGTTTCACTGTGGTCTCTACAACAGTCAGAAGAAAGAAGCACAGCTATTACTTGTGTAATACTAGTCCCCAGGCAAGATGAAGGAGGAAATGAATTAACAGTCCTTCTTCATGCAAGTGCACAATGAGAATATCAGAGTTGTAACAGACCAAGGAGTTCTAAAACAGCTAGTGGGAGCTGAAAGGTAGCCAAAGATCAGACAGGCATATTATCAAGATGTTCCTGTAGAAGGTGAAATGAAAAATTTAGTCTACCTCAATTTCTCTGAGACATTTGCAACTTCTATAGCCTGCCAATCAGGCATCTTCTTCCTTCATCCCCTATCTCCTTCAATTTTGAATGTCATCTCCCCACACCAGAGCTGAACTCATGAATGTATTTTCAAGAAGGGTCAGAAAGAAGACCCTAGCAATTACAGGCCTGTCAGTCTCACGTCAGTGCCTGGTAAAATCATGGAGATGATGGTTCTCAAAATTATTGAGGCGCACCTGGGGGACAAAGCAGTCATTGGTCCCAGCCAGCATGGGTTTGTGAAGGGTAGGTCCTGCCTAACTAACCTGATTTCCTTTTATGATAAGATCACCCGTATGGTGGACCAAGGGAAACCAGCCGATGTGATTTTTTTGGACTTCAGCAAGGCTTTTGACACGGTTTCCCATAGGATCCTACTGGACAAAATGTCCACCATACAGCTAAATAAAAACATCATACGATGGGTGAGCAATTGGCTAGCGGGCAGGGTCCAAAGGGTTATGGTGAATGGGGCTGCGTCAGGCTGGCGGGCGGTCACCAGTGGGGTCCCTCAAGGCTCCATTTTAGGGCCGGTACTTTTCAATATTTTTATGAACGATCTGGATATAGGAACAGAAGGTATTTTGAGCAAGTTTGCTGATGACACCAAACTTGGAGGAGTTGTGGACTCTGTTGAGGGTGGAAAGGCCTTGCAGAGGGATCTGGATAGGTTGGAGAGCTGGGTGATCACCAACCGCATGAAGTTCAATAAGAGCAAGTGCCGGGTTCTGCACCTGGGACGGGGAAACCCTGGCTGCACGTACAGACTGGGCGATGAGACGCTGGAGAGCAGCCTAGAAGAGAGGGATCTGGGGGTCGTGGTAGACAACAAGTTGAATATGAGCCAGCAGTGTGCCCTGGCAGCCAGGAGGGCCAACCGTGTCCTGGGGTGCATCAAGCACGGCATCGCTAGTAGGTCGAGGGAGGTGATTGTCCCGCTCTACTCTGCGCTGGTGCGGCCTCACCTCGAGTACTGTGTGCAGTTCTGGGCACCACAGTATAAAAAGGACATGAAACTGTTGGAGAGTGTCCAGAGGAGGGCTACGAAGATGGTGAAAGGCCTGGAGGGGAAGACGTACGAGGAACGGCTGAGGGCACTGGGCCTGTTCAGCCTGGAGAAGAGGAGGCTGAGGGGAGACCTCATCACAGTCTACAACTTCCTCGTAAGGGGGTGTCGAGAGGCAGGAGACCTTTTCTCCATTAACACCAGTGACAGGACCCGTGGGAACGGGGTTAAGCTGAGGCAGGGGAAATTTAGGCTTGACATCAGGAGGAAGTTCTTCACAGAGAGGGTGGTTGCACACTGGAACAGGCTCCCCAGGGAAGTGGTCACTGCACCGAGCCTGTCTGAATTTAAGAAGAGATTGGACTGTGCACTTAGTCACATGGTCTGAACTTTTGGGTAGACCTGTGCGGTGTCAAGAGTTGGACTTGATGATCCCTTCCAACTCAGGATATTCTATGATTCTATGATTCTATGAATGTATGGCATTGTCCTGTGTATGAGCAGTCAGGCAAACAAAACTAGTGGAGAGCACATCTTTCAGGCACCACAATTCATGCAATAGTATTTCTCAGTGCTCTTTGTTTCATGCTCACTTCTTCAGCAGAGAGACCTTGATGGTGAACATCAAAAATATACAGGAGCAGAACACATTCAATGGTATTCACACTTGCACCTGCTGGGTGCTTTAGCTGAAAGCAAACACCACTCTGCAGGAACGTTTGTGCTTACCATATGTTGGTTCTTGAAGACTATGCTGACCACCTCACAATCAGAGTTTTAGTATCACCAAAATGCTTCTTTATTTTTTAAGGAAAAAACATCTACAAGGCCAAAATTCACTGGGAACTGAACCTACTGCTCATGTATTGTTAAAGTGCCTTTTCTCAGCCACATTAGGTATTGTTGTAAGCTTTTAGCTAATATCCACTTTTGATATGCATTGGGAAACATATTCTGTATTCTGAGATTTCCAGTCTATAAATATCAAGTACAGTTGTACTTATTTTACTAAAGTGTATTGACTGTAATAGTGATATTACAAGTCCTCCACTAAACCCTAGTGATATGGTTTAGTGGAGGACTTGTTAGTGTTAGGTCAGAGGTTGTCAGAGGTTTGACTCGATGATATTGAGGTCTCTTCCAACCTAGACAATTCTGTGAATTTTGTAAATTAGCAGCTCAGGCACAAATCTTATTAAAAGCAACATCTCCTTCATTTTCAGTACTTTTTTTTTTTTTTTTAATGATTGCACTCATGATAATGATACATTCAGTTTATTTCAGAAGTCAGTGAAGAAAAAAATAAAATCATCTTGCACAAAATTGGCACGGGAGACAATAGGGCATCTGCATAAATAAAATATGCTGAATACCATGGACAAAATAGAGAGGTTAGTATGTGTAAGAAGAGGAAGGATGTACAGAAAAAAGACCAGACTAAAAGACAGAAAGTTAGCATTTAATGTACAAATAATAATAATAATTAAAAAAATACAAATGGGGAAGTGATTAAGATGGAAAATTTAGAAAAAATATAAAATTGACAATTGAAGATCATGGGAAAAAAAGGAAGATAAAAATCTTGGACTATAAGTCAAACCAACACCTTACAGTAAGTATTGGTTGCAAATACACAATATTTATACCACCATAGAACAAACTTATTTTAAGTCTGGGTTGTTTTGTTTGTTTGTTTGTTTGTTTTTGGCTCCTGGCTATTGATTTTGCCCCAGAAGAGACGACTGAAATAAATGAATGATATTCCACACCTCATTCTCATTGTATTTTGCTACATAAAAATGTCCCCATACTAATATCTGAGAACAGGTTTCAAGGACTGCCTCAACAAAGAGACTCCCCTGCTCATCAATGACTGCCTATCATTTTGTCTTACCACTTTTTGCTAACTAATAGTGATGTTTTTTAAATCGGAGAACATTATTATCTGAATTCACAAATCGGTATCATAGGAAAAATGTTGCACATCTGAAAATGTATTATAAAAACAGAACAGAATGGAAAAATGTAACTTCATAAAAGGGGGGTAAATAATTTTTTAATAAGAAAACAAACAATAAAAGCAGAAAATTTGGGAAATAGTTGCCGGGGGGGGCTGGGGAGGGGGGGGGGGGATGTGGAAAGACAGCCACATAAATCAGGAAACAGGTTTAGTTATCTATTTTATTTTTTTGTTTATAACAAGAAAGATTTATTTGAAATTAATTTGATTTTCCTTTTCTTTCATAAACCCCATAATTAGTTTGTCAATGCTTAGTTGAGTCAATGATTCTAGGCATATATCAAGGAATTTGTTCACATAGGTAACCATGCATATGGAAGACAAGACATGTGCCTTGAGGGAGAAGAGTCAGTGAAAAAAAATCAACATTTCTTATCATAGGTTTAAAAGTTTCTCATCTAAGTCTCGATATCAGTAACTCACTGTGCTGCAGAATGTTTCCAGAACAAAGGAATACTGACAGTGAAACAACAGAAGCTTGACCCTCACAGAACAACCAGTATGGCATCTGAAATGACTGAAATAATGGTTAGAAAACATAGTTCAGAAATGGCTACATAAATACTCTTCAAACTGAACAGATGTTCCTTTTCCAGTTTCCCTAAAAACTCTATGAGTGGATAAAGAGTAAGAAAAGAGATTAGAGTAGTGGAATTTCAACTCTTACTTTGTAACAGTGTTGTATGTTGCATTAAATATACCAAAATACAATTTCAAAATCAAAGACATAGGTTATCAAGCCTCTCTAAAGTTTTTTGTTTGTTTGTTTTTTAAAGCTTTTTTAAAGTCTTAAGCTTTCTTTACTCAAACTCTCAGGAGCTGCCCAAGCAAGCAACAGCTGTTCCAGTTCCAGAATCTGAATTCAAAAAACTATGTAGTCAGATATAAATTTGATATATCTATTTTCAACTTAGGTCCATCCTTTTTCTAACAGTAAAGACACAAAACATAAGTTCTCTTATTGGAAGGGAGAGATTCTGTCACCAATCCTTTGTATGTCACAATGTTCTGATACCCGATCAAAGTAGTGAATTATTATTTAGTCACTGTATTCTAAATTATTGACAAGGGCACCTATAGTCCATTTCATGCACTTTTTTATTTCTGTGTTTCACATTATATTAAAAATAGGTTCATATATAGAGAGAAAATAAAGTACATTAAAATGGGCGGTACAGCTAGAGGGGATAAAAAGAGGAAACATGCATTTAGTGAAATAAACCTGTTCTTTAGGAGATACCAGCACATAACAAATGAAAATAAAACACCTAACGCCCAATTACTAAGGAATTCCACAAATATATACTTATTAGACAAGGAAGAAAGGAACTTTAACAATTCCACTGTATAAAAATATTTATTTCCACTCATTAGCAAGTATTGTCAATAAATGTGATGCGTCCTTAGGCATAAGAGAGGGAATGTAAGGGAAAATGGAATGGAATTCCTTCACAAATGAAAGAGAAGACTACCAACACCAGCAAATAGTAAAGAGTATTCATTCCTTTTCAAATAAGCAAATCTACATTAGTTAAAACTGGAAGTTGACAATTAAGTTATAGATAAGGTTGAGATTAGGTAAATCTCAGAATTTTGGGTAGGTATCTATTGAAGAGATGGGATTACTGATTTAGATATCTAATTGATTTTTGTCTCTATAAAGTTAAATGGGAAAAATTAAAATCTCAAGTCCTCCTACCAAAGTCAGATGGTTTTAGTACCTGTACTCAGTTAGCACTTAGATCCAAAATATTTGCTATCACAATAATCTCTAAAACTGATATCACAAATACTGTTTAGTTCTGACCCTCTACCAGAGATACTTTGGAGTGGTGATGTTCATCAGTTTACTGAAGAATTCCTCAAAACAAAGGAATGCTAATACAAAACCCAGTCTGAATTGTATTATTAGCTAAATCAACATCGCTGGTGCTGAGGGACTAAGGCATTTCAGGCTGCTTTACTTCAGACCATCTTTAGTGATGTCTTGTGAACTGAAGTCCCCTTAGTGGTTTGGGTACTGAAAAATGAGCTCCAACCCAATTATCTAGTGAGACACTCAAAAGTCTAATTGCTTATATTCAAAACCTTGACAAGAGGATTGATTGTCTCAGTGTTCCAGGACTTCGTGATGCTAAGGTTAAGTGTACAACTTTCACATCTTGAACTTGGAACTAGCAGTGCACTGAGCAGTGTCCATCAAGTAACCGGAGATGCATGACACATGGCAGCCCTTAGCTGTCTGAGGACACCTCCAGAGACGTGGGATTTGTGTGAACACCTTGAGAGACATGGACTCCTACAGATGGTCAGGGGTTAGCAGCCATGGATTGTAGTCTTAAAACTCTGTTCCTCAGGTTATGTAGATCCTCAGCAACATGGGTACCTTCAGCTGTCCCTGCCTTTGTGGAACTGCATGAATTTGGGGTAGCATAGAGAGTCTTTGGGGACATCGTAGCTGTTTAAGGGTTGTAAATGAAGTTCCATTATTACTACTATTAAAAGAAAAATATGGGATGATCTTTCTTCTAATACATATTTTAAATGCCTCCAAAGTTTTTTCTATTTAAAAAACTGATTTCTTTGAGAATCAAAATAAATCACTTTTCAAAGACTACCTTTTTCTGCAATATAAAAATACGGAGTTTCACCATCTCCATACCACTTCAGTGGTAATAGCAAGCCAATGGCACAGGTCTCATCATTTGTGTTAACAGCTCTATATTAACTTGTCAACATCACACACAACTACCGAAGACTAATGAACACTCAAGAAACTGAGATCTTCAAAGTACTCTTCACAGGGTGTGCAGGGACAGAACATGCCTAGCTTGAAAGGAACCAGAAGAAACTGAAGTTCTATCATTTTTTTCTACATAAATTAAAATCTGCAGATCAGGATTGGAGGGAAGCAACAACTCACAGGAAGTTCATAGAATAAATAATAACTGTTAAGTTCAGCAATGAATAGATGAAAATATATTAAATAGCAGTGCTGTTTCTCAATCTCACCTCACTTTTTCCTGTTAACAGAAAAAAAAAAAAAAAAAAAAAGTTTGTCATTAGATCAAGTGTTCCCCAGATGAATTCATTTATTAAAATAATATTTCATATAACTAAGTTCTGCCCTGTAGACTGATTACCAGCATTACATTTAGAGTATCTCATATCTCCACAGAGCAAGCTTAATTGGATATATCAGTCATTTGGTACGTTCTTCTTCCCTTTCTGGATTATTTTAGCTTTTCAGCTGACAGGTTTATGGTGAGTGTGAATAAATTCAGAGAAGAGTTTAAAAAAAAAATCAATGTCAATGCTGAGAATGAATGAGAACAGCAGGTAATACAAAGAAAGAGAGGGATATACACATACATTGATAATAATGACATTCTAGGCACTTTGTCCTACATCAATAATGTTTCCATCCTGTTGGCACTGTCTGGTTCTTATACTGGCTTGAAAAAGGCCTAAGTATTCATAAATATTCTAAGGTCAGCTGCATGTTCCACTGCTGCCTCTAGCACCCAAGTAGCCACAAACCATTAATGTGATTTGAGACTAGATCAGTCTCTCAAATTCAATTTTTCATAGTACTGAGGAATATAATAATCCGTACCACTGATCAAACTTCACATAGCACAATGTAGCTAGCAATGCAACCAGATAGAAACCAGCTATTTGCAATGTTCAATTGTTGATTATCAAAGTAAACATTGATTATCAAACAGAAGAAATCAAGCTGAAGAAAATATCTGTATTCCATACTTAAGGGTGTACTGAAAAACTAAAGCAAAAGCTGACGTGCTCCACACAGTCTTTTATGCTTTCTCAATATCCAGACAATATATCATCTCACTTGAAGAGAATGCCTTCTGCTGCCCCAACATGTGTCTGCTTTGTAAAGAGGCTCCTCTCATGGTGTAAGAGAAAATAACATTCATTTCCAGTCTTCTTTGTAAACACTTCTTCATTCATCAGGTTAGTTTTATAGCACTTTGGTGGAATGAAAATTACTAGTTAATTAAGCTTCTGGTGACTTGAGGCATATACATCTTCCTAAACATCCATTTGTCTGGCAGTATGGAAAATGCCAGCATCCCAATTAATATTTAATTTGTAACTGGAGTTTCAAGGTACTGTTATAAGAATGATGTAAGAAAACTATGCCCAATAATCAAGTTGTACAGACCTAAAAATATGCTTAATGAAACTTGTCACTCCAACCCTCATGCATCTAAACTTTAATATTCAGATACTTTATGTGCAGACTTCCTAAAGGACTTGTATACCAGTATGAAAGAACTCAGTCAATGCTTTTCATGAAGCTTAAATGAATCACCGGTAATGACAGCCACAGTGAAATAAATCAAAATTATATTTGACATTACTAAAGAGGACACTGGGGATTATAAACTACTATAGTCAATCTAAATGGCGATTTAAATCAAAGCATATTGGTTGAGTTTATCATCAGGCTAGTCACACAGGTTCGTTCATGGCCCTGCTAGTGACAGTGAACCAGAATTTCACTGCAGCCCTTAGATTTTCTATTTAGATTGGCATTAATCCTATTTCTTGAGAACAGCTCCCACTAAAAGTGAGAAAATTCTCTTTTGAGGTCTTCCAGGCATAAAAATTCTGCTGATTCATTAAAGCTTTCCTGATTTATGAAGCACCCTAGAGGCTTTGATCCCCTCAGAATCAATATGCCATTCACATCTAGGACAGCAGAAGTCTCATGGTCTTCTAGGAAGATAGGAGAGCTGCAGTGAAAAATCTTTAAATACCTCTGTATGAGATGTGTACATAGATTTAGACAAGTACACATAACTATGCAAAAGCATCTAGGTCAATGATTAATATTTTTTTCAAAATAAAATTTAAAAAAACTACTTTCCTACACAAATTTTGAAGTGTCATCAGCCATAAGACAAACACAACATTGAAGAGAAACAACAGTGTATTAAGGTGTTTATTTTATAATAATTTTAAAAGAAGCAGTAACATATAAGGCGCCCTACAGTATCTGACAGTTGAACCCACTCTGCTTGTGCAAAAATAAAATAAGGACACAGTGCTCAAGTTCTCTGCTTGCTTGGAAGCTAGTTTTCAAGCCATGAAGTCTTACCAGAGCTTTAGCAGAGTCATTCCAGCATTGTCATTATTGACAGTGAAGCGGATTAAGTTTTCTTGGCAACTGACAGTCTCAGTATTCAAAGATATTTTACTTTCCCACCTTTCACTGGGAAGCTACTCCCCCTTTCACTGGGAAGCTCTCCCAAATCTGCAGGGTGATTTGGCTCTCAGCTCTATTCTGCCAAGGGAGTTAAGAGCACAGGTCCAATCCCCCCACTTAAAAGCTGCTGGAGGGCTTACATAGGCTCAGGAGTGATCCTAAGCACTGAATTGAATTTCAATAAAGGCTGTTGACAACCACTAGGTTCCTATTTGTAGCACATTGGGAACAAAATGCAATTTATTCTGATGAATATATGTACTAAACCTTCATACAACTAAAATCAAGCCTTCCCCTACCACCCCAAAAAATACAGTTAACTTTTACTGAGATATTTTTTAATTGATTTTATGATATTTTCATGTATATATATCACAATATCTTTTTAAAAAATGGGTTTTCTGGGCTGTATGAAGTGCTAATAGCCTCTGTTCAGATTTCAAATTCCAAAAAGGTATGTAGGCTCTTGATTCCTTTGTGAAGATATTTAAACAACTAAGTGACATTTCAATCTATTTATTTCACATTAAAAAAAAATAAATAAATATATAGAAAATAATTTTCCATCTGATTAATTTTTAATCACTTGAAAATCTTAGCTAAAGACTTATGGATTCGAACTGCTTCGATAGATCTTTTAAGAACAAGGCCCTACAGTTGGAGTTTGGGACATATTATTAGGAGAGTGCTGGGAAATTATGTCTACTAAACCGTCATCAGTGGATAAAATGAAAATTTCAAAGATGCTAATCTACCTGCTTTATCTGATAAATAGGTTTTTCCTGTGCAAACCAAGTAGAATGACTGAACCCAAACTCATAGGTGAACAAGTTTATCAACAAGAAACCTTTTGATTGGTCTTGTCATACAGAATATACCACTCTATCAAAAAACATTATACTAAGTGTAATAGAGCCACAGAGATAGGACTTAAACAGATTATTTTGCCAGCAAACAGACGTGGGCCATGTCAGTGGACCCCTTCCAAAGAAATAAGGCATTTCTAGATAGCTACTATTTGTCTATATCACCGATAAATAGAAATAAATTAAAATCCCACATAATCAAGTTAAGATCAGTATGTAATGTTTACTACACTGAGAAGAATACAGAGCTAATGAGAATGAGCTTTGCATTGAAAACATACATTTGCATGCACCAACAACGAAAAACAGCTTAAAACTTACAGACTTGGCTACCTGAGAACTTTTTGTTAGCAGGTTCTCTGGGAAATAAAGGCCTGGCTGCTACATTGGCTAGAAGGAGACAGCAGTCTGAAGTACATCAGCTACATAGCCTATGAGAGACAATGAAATTGGGCTGAAGAACAGATTATTTTAGAAATACCTTCATTTTCCTGGTGGTCAATGACCAATCAAAGGTTCTTAGCAGAGGTGTAATTCTGTATTTTTATTCATACTTTGACTTTTTACTCTTTCAACAGATGAAGATTACAACAGTGCAGCTGGAATGGCATGCTTCAATATCTCAAGTAGTCAGCATACTGTTGTTGGGTTCATAAGTTCTCTGTCTCTTTCTCTCTGTCCTCCCCCCCTCCCTCCTTCTTTCTTCCCTCCCACTTCTCTCTCATACTACAGTTAAAAGGAGCAGCCTAAAAGCATTCAGTTGTCAGTTTGGCTTAATATATCTTCTTCAACCTTTAAGCCAGCTCATCAGAACTCATATCATTAAGAACTCAATTTCTGGCACATTGCTTAATACACACACCCACGTTACCTCTCTTAACACCTTGTTTAAAATGACATCCTGCTAAAGGGTACGTTTTAGAATATTCTCTTCATCATGCCCTTTTCCCCATTGCACTGATACTTGTTCTCATAAGTGACTGTTTAAAATGATTTTGATTAGTTCTACCTGATTCACCACTGCACACACCCAATCATAATTGAAGAATGCTATAATTTATGGAAAAGTTAATCATATAATAAATGCAAAATGTCAAATATGACAATATTCACCTTTTGTCTGTTACTACTCTATAGGCACATATGTGTACACAGAGGAATATAATGTTTATTTGCATTCTAGTGGAATAAAAATCCATTTTAGAAACTTGCAACTCTTTCACTGTAAATTAAGGCACATCTGAATAGACTCTTTTCAGCATTTCTCAGATATTTCAGTTTCCTATTAAATTACCATATGCATTTAATTTTCTCAGCTAAGACTACAGTAAGATAGCAACATATAGCCAAGTGTTCAAACACTGTGTTGTTCAGCAAATAAGTAATAACACATTGGCAATACAATCCTTTTTCAAAGCTCATAGAGGTATTGGTAGGCAAGATACACTCTCATTCTCTTAAATGACCCCAGTGAGCTATGATCAGGCTGAATACAGTACATTATTCTGCTTTTTAAAGGGAGGGGAGAAAGGGATTGGGGGTTGTTGATTACATATGCATCTTTCTGTTCTGCATATATGAACAAACATGAATTGATTCTGTTAAAATATATACATATTTTAAAAAGGCTGAGTGAAGAATTTTCAAATGCAAAAGTACTCAAACTGTATAAGCAAGGTACTATCTATATAGCATATGTGTCAGAGATTTCATAATGATCTTCATTCCTTTGAGAAAGAAATCAGAATACTCAAATATACTATCAGTCCTGGAAACACCACTTTGGTAAGAGTCTAAGGATGTTCACTCCAGATGGTATTTAATGCTACTTTCTTTTCTGTCTAAAAAAGATAATAGACCTTTTGTGGGGGTTGGTGTGTGATTTTTGGTTTTTGTTTTTCAAATCATTTGTGGATTTTGATTTGTTTGTTTGTTTTTATGGGTAACATGCTAATGATATTTGGATAACCTAATTATGCTTCTTTGTAATATCAAAGGCAGGAATTCCATTCTGTTCCTGTAGTATTTCAGGTGTAATTTCAATAAAGAGATGTAGGGCAATAAGACTCTCCAGTTACTGATCTACCACAAGTCACATGTCAAATGCAGTTTTCCCTTGTGCCAATATGTGAGGCAATCTTATAATAAGAAGCTACATCCCAGTAGCATGTGTCCTAGGTATTAATAAAATCTAATATATATTCCCATTGCAAATCTTTTAGCCTAGCAGAGTGCAGTTCTGAGGAAGATTCAAAGGACACTTCAGAGAGATGATTTGATGTCTGTCCCTTGCACATACAGCAGCAAGCTCAGCGCTCACCAGGTCTTCACTCACAAGATGTTACTAACCTAAAGGGACAACCCAGGGATGTGTGCAGGAGCAAAATATTCTGAGGACATTTCACAATTTAATAACCCACTGGAGTACAGCTATCTGAAGTCATTTGTGACCTCCAACATGATATTAGTAATACATAGTCAAGTTCAGGTGCTGGCGGAAATTAGCACAATTTTATCATTAATGAAAAATAAAAGTGTAAGAACAATGACTGGAATTTAAAAAATAAATAAATAAATACATAAAAACATGATCAGAACAAATAGGGAGAAAAAGAGGATGTTTTAAATTTAAATCCCTTTCAGTCCTGGAGGTTCCAAAATCTATTATACATCATGTGACTACATCACCACTGAAAACTATCACCATTCTTCTTAATAATATAATAATATGTATATGCTAAAATAAGTTACCCCAACTATAATCTGGAGAACTCTTATTCTTGATCCAGGATTGTACTCTGCTACACACTGTGAAAAAGAAACAAACAAAATGACACTACCCTTGCATCACATAAGTTAATAGTAAATACAGGATATAAAATTTAACATAGACTGGTACAGAAAACAATAACATAGCATTGGTCAGGATGATATGTGGTGCTGGCAGTATAAGATCCTAAAATTACATACTTTTGAAGATATTTTTAGGCATTTTTGGCAAGAGCATTTTTAGGCCTAGAAGTCAATCTCAAAAAGGTAAAGGGTAGAAACCATGGGGAGAATATACACATTCTTGTAGAACTAAATAGTAGAAGAATTTAGTTATGAAAGGCAGAGGGAAAATGGGGTAATCCTTGGAAAGTCAGATATAGTAAGTGGTGGGTATTTTGTCCTTTTGTTTTGTAAAGGGAGAAAGCTTTAAAATTCTCTTTGTATGGTAAGGGGAAAAAAAAATAAAAATAAAAAAAAAAATAAAAAACAGAGAAAGGTGGAATACAAATAGAAAGAGTAACAGAAAAGCATAAGAATGATGAAATAAATCAAGAAATCCAATGGGCTGAATCACATAGAGGGGATTAGAAAATAAGAGGAAGTAATAGATTTCTGAATCTCTGAATAAGGTGAAATTGGAAATAGTTTCTTGAAGTGTCTTCTGATTAGACACAGAAGATATACCAACCAGTGAGGAGGAATAAAAGGAAGAAAAACCTATATCTATAGAAGGGAGGCAAGCATCAAATTAAGAGCAAATCAGACTGATTTGACCAATAAGCATTTTAAGCCATGGAACAGCTGAATGACAAACAGAAAGGGAAAGCTGGTGACCTCAGGAACAAGGGAAGACAATGGTCAAATAAAGGACATTCAACACAGGTAACAAAAGTGTGTACTGAGTTGACAGCATTTCACTTAGTAAGTGGAAGACTCAAATTGATATTGCAAATTAAATGAAGATAAGTGATAGAAGATCCAGAGGAAAATTTAGCATACAGGACCGAAAGCATAAAAGGATAAGAAATAAATAAAATAAAATAAAATAAAACAAAATAAAATAAATATTTAAGGAAAAGACTAATGTAAATGAAAACAAATTTGGGGGGGGGGGAAAGAAAGAAAAGAAAAGAAAAAAAAAAGAGTAAAGAAAGAGAATAGACGATGGAATTCAGAGGAAATGGGGAGAAACAAAACAATGACACAAGCAACTTATATGGAAGGATGAATAGGGAAGGAAAAGAGTCCAAAGACCTAAAGAAAGAAAGGCACAAAGAAAGACAGACTCAAAGAAAGATAGACCAAAAGAAGCAGAAAGTAGGAAGACAAGAAATAGTTTAACCTGAATATAGTGTTCTTTTCTTGAAAGATACAATATGTATTTGTGTTAAATCAAAGCAGAGAGGCTTTGATCTCAAATCAGACCATAACAAAACAGTGTGATGTGGTCCAGAAACATAGCAAAAGCAACTAGGTTTGTAAGTATAATACTGTTCTGGTAAAACCAATGAGATTTAGTTCAGTCAGAAGGAGAGTTAGTGCTGAGTACTTTGGAAAACATTAACACCGGTATTTTGTTTGTCTGGGAAAACATTACCAGTTTTGGGAATGTGTTCAAACTGCTACACTATATCTTCCCTGGAAAAATGTTCAGCTATGGGCTGCACAGAAGCTGATGACTGAAAATATGACAGTTTTCAGTGGAACTCGGTACTGAAATACAGTATAGAGACTGCAATCGGTCACAAAATAAATAAATAAATAAATAATGAAATCTCATTATATCACTGCCTTCTTTAATTAGAGCTTTCTAATATTAATTTATTAATACTACTGCCCAAAGCTTTCTCCTGGAAAAACTAGCTGTTTGTGTCTTGGAAAGATGTACTCGTCACTGGGTGAAAAATTGACTGGATGGTCAGGCCAAAAGGGTGGTTGTGAATGGACAATCCAGCTCGCAGCTAATTACAAAAGATGTTTCCCAAAGCCCAGTACTGGAGCCAGTCTTGTTTAATTTTTATTTAATTTTTTTGATGAGGGGATCAACTGCACAGTAAATTTGGAGGTGACAATAAGTTGGGTGAGATCTGCTTGAGGGTAGGAAGCACATACAGAGGGATCTGTATGTGCTGAATTGATGGGTTGCATCCAGTTGTATGGCATTCATCAAGGCTATAAATTCTGGGTCCTGCATTTCTGCATTTGGGTCCTAACAACTCTATACAGTAGTACAGACATGGGGAAGAGTGGATGAAAAGTTGTCTGACAGAAAAGGACCTGTAGGTGTTGGTTGACAGCCAGCTGAACATGAAGCAGTAGCATGGCCGGGTGACCAAGAAAGCTTCTATCAGAAATAGTAGGACTTAGAGAAGTGATTGTCTATCCAGAGTTGGCACTGGTGAGACAACACCTCATGTATTGTAATCAGTCTGGGCCCCTCCCTATAAGAAAGACATTTTGCTGGATTGAGTTCAGAGAAAAAGGAAGGTGGTGAAGGAATTAGAAAACAAGATGTATGAGGAGTGGCTAAGGGAACTGGAGTTTAGTCTGGACAAGAGGAGGCTGAGGGGACAACCCATCACTGTCAACAACTACATTAAAGAAAGTTTTAAATTGGGAAAAAAAAATAAAGAAAGAAATATATCTTCAGGGAAAGAGCAGTTGGGATTGGAACAGGCTGCCCAGGTAGCTGTTGGAGCTCCCACTGGACTTGAATAGCCTAGAGGTATTGAAGAGACATGGACATGGCTTAGTGGTAGACTTGGTAGTGTTAGGTTGATGGTTGGACACGATCATCTTAAGGATCTTTTCCAAACAAAATGATTCTATGATTGTAACCAAGAGTCATGATGCGCTCCCTAAGACTTTTGATTTTTGTCAGAAATATAAGTAGGTAGAATAGAAAATATACTTAATGAAATTAGAGAGTCAGTCTTTCTTTTTCTTCCTTTTTTTTTTTTCCTCCTTTATGGAAGAGATATTTTGGTGAGGTATGACCTAATTTTGGTGAGGCCATATCTAAAGTCAGCTTAGTACTTTAGCACAAGCAAAACAAAGTATAAGCTCTCTAGAAACAAATTCTATTGACTTTGTGTGGTACACAGTATTCAGCTTTCTCCTGCTACATTCAAAAAATTGCATTTTCATGTACAGGTATAATCTTTTTCACCACATCTGAATTCCATTTATTCTGCCTACACACTACATTTCTGAAAAATAGTACACTCACAGAGCACTTCATCAAGTGAGGATATGGGCCCTTCTCTAGCCAAACAGACCTGCCTATACAGCATTACACAATTCACCCAATGTTATCTCATCCCACTGCTTCAGTTCTTTCATCTATTTTAACCTCTACCTAAAATTATCAGAGGAGAAAAAAACAGTTTCCACATGATAGTTTTTCAAAGAGGAGAGTGCAGGTTAGGAGAATACTGTTCATCATGATCTTCTAGGCATTTTAACTGATGTAAGCACTAATGGAATCAGGAGTCTAAATAACAGCTTTTGAATTGGCCTAGAAAGTCTTAATGGACAACCTCTCTGCTACAATAAATAACACAGAGGAAAAAAAGGTTCACAATACCAGAGGAAATACATATACGGCAAAGAAAGGAAACCTTCACTCACATCAAGAAATGGAAAGATTGATTTTACATGTGGCTTTATATAGATAAAATGCACTCAGAAATACACAAAAATGATGGAATTAAATATGTAAGTGTATACAAACTTTCAGATCTGAAATCCTTTCTCACCTGATTCAGAAAATTAGCAAACAAGTTCTTGATATAAGATATGAACCTGACACATCAATCAACTCATTCACCTAACATTTACTTTTTCCTCACCTTCCTTATTTCTCCTCTCAGTTTCTGGAGACTGCTCACCCACACTAAGCCAACACACCCATACAGTTTATAGTCAGAACAGGATACGTTACAGTGAGGAACTCGTGCAATGAGAGCTATGCACAGGTAAGCGGTCTGAGTGAATGGGGATAAAGACACCATTGCAATTCAGTTTGTGTCTAATTAACTCTGAAGGACTGTGCAAAGAACTAGACCGTGTCAGTTTATAGAAGCTGTCTGATACTTGTATTGATTTCTGAGGCTCTGACTCAGCACTTGAGCAGTTGCTAGAGTTTTAACGCAAACATACTCGAGTGTATGTACTGCTTGCAGCAGAGCCCTTTTCTTTAGGGTTTATTCCTGCATACAAGCATTACATCGAAGTTCTACATAGATCTATGCTTTGTTGATGTACATGAAAAAAATGGTGTCACAATTGAGCAACCTTGGTGAATTAAAATGTTAACAATAATTCTGCATTACAAATTTCTAACTATGTGGTTAGACTAAGTTTTTTTAATGGCATAGGTTTCCATTGATTTCAGTGTAGAAACAGATTTTAGCTCATTTGATATTGTAATTAGTTTAGTCAAGGCTTGTCCAATCTCCTTTTATATCTTCCCATTTTAAGAGCAATTACATGCATAGCCAGCTGTTGTCCAAGTTTTCTTGTATCTGAAATATCAGATATATTTTGAGGTAGAACATTAATATTAGATTTTGAGAAATTAAATACATTTAGATATTTTTCATTATAAATATAATATGTTAAATATTGAGAAAGGATACACATAGAGAATGCACAGTGCTAAAGAATTCATTCCTTTCATGTGAATGCACAATATCTCAGCTCAGGTCATGTAGCTGAATACATTACCACGTATTACACTGTTCACATGAACACTCTTATTATGACAAACACAACACAATTATACTAAGCCTTCTTTCATTGCAGACTCTTGCATTGATTGTGGTTTGAGACATGCTGACAGTACTCAGAACTCAGTACTACCAAGTTCAGCAGACCAGTTTGTTCTTCTACCTCTATTAGCAATTAAGAAACTGGTACCAGGAAGTACTATCTTTGGAGTAGCCAACGAAGAAATCTTGCCTGTGAAAGCCACCTATTTGCTTCTACCACCTACTATGACCACACCATTGCAAATAACACAAGAGCATAATATTCACCTCCAGGGCCTCAGTAATATAGATTTAATAGAAATGTGTTTATAATTATCCTACTCCATATTTGAAATCACTTACAGGAAGCTATACAAGTCAATGAAGGGAAGTAACATGACTCATCAACAAGACTACAGATCAGTCATGATAGTGCTTTGCAATACTGGAGATTACAGATAAACTGCAGCTTGAACAAACAGATCTCTAATAAAATCATGAGTAGAATTCTTCAAGAAGGATTTGTATCACCTCATATTAATCATTTGCAAAAATAAAATTAAAGTATCACAGAATAGAGGAATAAAAAAGACAGAAGGTAAAAGGAAGGAAGAAAAAAGAGAGAAAACAGAAGAGGACAGTTTGAGCCATCATACATAGGAAACAAAAGCCTCCAATGGAAGAAAAAAGAAAAAGAGGAAAAAAGAGAAGAAGAAAAAGGAAATTGCCAGGGATTTTATTTGGTATAAAGCAGAGAAATCAAAACTCTCGGATTCTATTGCCACACAGACTTTAAGAGGCTTAAGGCTCCTAAACAGCAATTCTTCAGATGGCATTCCAAAGGATTTTGAAATGTCAGTAGAAATTCTCTAGGACTGAAAAAAAAAAAAAACAAGACAAAAAATCTCATATCAGCACTTGTAAATTCAAATATTTATTTTGTGTTTAAACACCACAGACACTAAGACAGAGACAGAATAACCTTACAGCATTTTTCATGCCAGTGCTTTATTTTTAAGCATCCCAGAGAGGGCTCAAGGGAAGAAAGTCTTATCAGCACTTTTTGGATTAAGTGCTAAGTGTCATTCACTAAGGGAATTGGCTTGAATTCTCACTCCTACCCCCCCAAATTGAAGACTTATTTAATGTGATCTGACTGTGATTGATCAAGGCAGAAAGCAAGAGAATGACTTGCATGCACATATGGTCCAAAGTTCAGTGACTCACAAGAGTCTCCATCACAATAAAATAAAATAAAATTAAAATAAATAAAATAAAATAAAATAAAATAAAATTAAAATAAAATAAAATAAAATAAAATAAAATAAAATAAAATAAAATAAAATAAAATAAAATAAAATAAAATAAAATAAAATAAAATAAAATAAAATAAAATAATAAAATAAATAAAATAATGAAATATGCCTTCACTGCCTTTATGATCAGTCTTTATCCCACAGTATTGGCCCATTTTTAATACTAAACAGATACGATATCATCAATCTTCCACAAGAATGCACCTCTTGATAAGGCCCTGTAGAGCATTTCATACAGGTCTCTACTATCAGCATGGGTTTTACTGGGGTAAAACCTCTAAACGAGAGCAATTGCATCATTAAGTCTCTTCCATTAAAACTCCATTTTAATGTATGAAAATGACGTTTGTCATTGTGATCATTTCTCCTTTCAATACCTCTTCCAAGACCTCATACTTTGATCAGAAGTTTTCTTGTTTTCAGACTAAAAATTAAACTTCTTTGAACCTGGGGCAAATCTCATAGATTTATTCATTACTGAAAGGAAGATCTGTTGAAGTCACTTGATGTTTTAATAGGAAGTATCCCTTTCAAGTCTTCATCTTGCTGTGTTAAGAAATGGAAGAGGGAAAGAAATTTCTCTCATTCTTTAGACCATATCTATCATTTGTTGTCTTGTTATGCTAGTTGTCCATCTATGTCCCAAAACTAGACAAAATTCTGCTTCTGTGAAAAAGGATAATCAGAAATAGACATGATGCCCCAAAATCCCAGATACTCTATTACAGATTTTATACTTTTGTGTCTCAGAGTGAAATACATTGTGATACACATTCTAGAATGACATTTGAAGGAATGCTTTTGCAGAAGACCTGAAAAATCAGTCAGGCAAAACAGACTTCCGTATCTAAAAGTTACTAGAGTGCATCAGGTTAATTTCTTGTCTTCTTCCATCATGACTATTAACAATATGAAGAATGGTCTAGTTACAGACAGCTTGATCACCACTATTTTAGGAAAGAAGAATGGCAAAGATAATTTCTGAGTTCAGTTACAAGAACGGCAAAGATCATTTCTGAGTTCAGTTACAAGGTTGAAGAACAAATATCTATTGTATTCCTAGATTGTATATCTATTGTATTCCAGTATTCCTGGTCCCTGTGGAATTAAGAACTAAAATCTGATTTTTGAATGAATAAATAAAGAGTAGATGCTCAAAGGGGTGAATACAATATGTAGATGATAAATTACATTTCAGTTGAAAAGATTTATTCATTACAACATATTTATTAACCCAAGAGTAAGTATGCCTTGATGACTGCATTGACTTGATCAAAATGTAATTTTGCAAGCTACCAATCACCTAGTCATGGTCTGAATTCAGACTCCTTTTCTGAATTAAGATAAAATTTAAGCATCATATTATAATAGCCTTGCTGAGTACAGATAAAAACAGTTTGTGACAGCTGAAAGAAAGAGTAAAATCCTAAAAAAACTTCAAAGCTACAGCAAAGTCAAAGAACATGGAGTAATTAACAGAACTTCCACCTGCTGAGCTAACATTAGTCTCATACCTGCTTCATAGTCTCATACCTGCATCCATGCCATATATTCACAGTGGGCTCAGTCTGCCATCAATAGAAATACAAGTGCCAATGACAGCAGAAAGAATCTCCACAACTTCATCACAATCCATTGTTAGCACAGATGTACATTTAATATGCAAGAAAACCCCAAACAATCCAGTTTTACCTTCTTTCATAACTGCAGAAACAAATTTTCCTTCTCTTTTACATAGCTATTGAATAAATAGTTATGGATAAACTTTTTTTCTTTCCACACTTCATGTTACATTACATAAGAAAATGAAAAAAATCATGAGTGTTAATTTAAAGGAATGCTGAAGAAAGAAAAAGAAAGAAAAAAAAGAAAGAAAAAGAAAGAAAAAGAAAGAAAAAGAAAGAAAAAGAAAGAAAAAGAAAGGGAAGGAAGGAAGGAAGGAAGGAAGGAAGGAAGGAAGGAAGGAAGGAAGGAAGGAAGGAAGGAAGGAAGGAAGGAAGGAAGGGAGGGAGGGAGGGAGGGAGGGAGGGAGGGAGGGAGGGAGGGAGGAAGGAAGGAAGGAAGGAAGGAAGGAAGGAAGGAAGGAAGGAAGGAAGGAAGGAAGGAAGGAAAAAATGAGACAGAGAGAGAAAGAGAAAGAGAGAGAGAAAAAGAGAAAGAGAGAAAGAGAGAAAGAAAGGGAGAAAGAGAGAAAGAAAGGGAGAAAGAATTCTGCTCTGGTTAGGTTTTATTCTTTAGCCTGTGCAAACTGAAATTATGAAAATATGAAAAGAAAAAAAAAAAAAAGATTGTTTCTACAGTTTAGTTACTTTGGAGAATAAGAACTCATGGGCCACTTCCAGTTTGTAATCTCTGTGCATTACAATAGACTTGATTTTAAACTTCCATCCCTTGAAAGAGGAGTGCTTTTGTACAGAAAAAAAAAAATTGTTTTTGTAGAATTAAATATTTTTTTGCCTTTTTTTTTTGCTTTTTTTTTTTGCTTTTTTTGTTAGAAAACTAGTATACTAGGTAGTCACCATATATTTTCCATTTTACATTTTTTTTTCCTCTCCAGATTACTAAAGCAATATCAAAATATACCTGAATTGTTAGAGAGATTACTCAGAAGCTCAACTAGTTTTAAGTATTTAAAAATTCTTTAAATTAAAATAACAGAAATTAATTTTTAGGATTACTGCTTCGTGGTTTTTTTTTGTTTTGTTTCTTAGTTTGTTTTTGTTTTGTTTTTAATACTAATTATAGTCTAAAAAGTTTAGAATTAAAATGAGATGGTAATGTGTCAACAGACATGCTATGTAATTAAATGCACTTTTCTAAACCAATGTCCAAGCATAACAAGTTGCAAATTAATTTTAATATCATTTCAGAGTCCCAAGCCTTTAGCCAAATAATAAGTTTGAGGTAATATTCTACATGTCTACAATTGTAATTGCATATAAACAGATGCTATTTTTTTTGAGAAAAGAAATTAGTTACAGATTATTAGAGTAAAAAAAAAAAAAGTAGCTATATCATACTAAAATGTAAATTTGAAAAAAAAAAAAAAGTGCTAAGTGCTTCTCAAATACATTTTGCTGCAATTTGGGTGACACCTCATTGACACAATAAAACAACAACAAAAAAAAAAGATAAATAATTAAATGTAAAACCTGACATTTGTTAATCCTGAGTAAAAATGCATGAGAAAAAAATGATTGTCAGTAAATTACTATACCACAGTTCACAGGCTACTCATGAGTCAATACTGACCCCACTGTACAAGTAGAAAAAGCCTACATTTAGGTTCATCATCCTTGACCCTCACAAAAGAGGAACAGAAGGATCAAAACACAAATGAAGAAATGCCAGAAGTAATTAAACCTGTTGAGGGTGGAAAGGCCTTGCAGAGGGATCTGGATAGGTTGGAGAGCTGGGTGATCACCAACCGCATGAAGTTCAATAAGAGCAAGTGCCGGGTCCTGCACCTGGGACGGGGAAACCCTGGCTGCACGTACAGACTGGGCGATGAGACGCTGGAGAGCAGCCTAGAAGAGAGGGATCTGGGGGTCGTGGTAGACAGCAAGTTGAATATGAGCCAGCAGTGTGCCCTGGCAGCCAGGAGGGCCAACCGTGTCCTGGGGTGCATCAAGCACGGCATCGCTAGTAGGTCAAGGGAGGTGATTGTCCCGCTCTACTCTGCGCTGGTGCGGCCTCACCTCGAGTACTGTGTGCAGTTCTGGGCACCACAGTATAAAAAGGACATGAAACTGTTGGAGAGTGTCCAGAGGAGGGCTACGAAGATGGTGAAAGGCCTGGAGGGGAAGACGTACGAGGAACGGCTGAGGGCACTGGGCCTGTTCAGCCTGGAGAAGAGGAGGCTGAGGGGAGACCTCATCACAGTCTACAACTTCCTCGTAAGGGGATGTCGAGAGGCAGGAGACCTTTTCTCCATTAACACCAGTGACAGGACCCGTGGGAACGGGGTTAAGCTGAGGCAGGGGAAATTTAGGCTTGACATCAGGAGGAAGTTCTTCACAGAGAGGGTGGTTGCACACTGGAACAGGCTCCCCAGGGAAGTGGTCACTGCACCAAGCCTGTCTGAATTTAAGAAGAGATTGGACTGTGCTCTTAGTCACATGGTCTGAACTTTTGGGTAGACCTGTGCGGTGTCAAGAGTTGGACTTGATGATCCTTAAGGGTCCCTTCCAACTCAGGATATTCTATGATTCTATGATTTTACTTATCCAAGTGAATAGCAAGAGGCAAAATACATACCACATGTATGTATTACACCTCTTTCCCAAGTCACATCTCTTGGTTTCTACTAGTGGTTTTAACTCCTTTGAGTCTAAGTACAATCCTACACCATGTTTCTATTAGGCTTCTGCTGCTCAGATAATCTATTTTCAGTAAGATGCATTAGCTGTAACCAGCTCTCTAACGCAATTTACAGAATCACAGAATGGCTGAGGTTGGAAGGGTCCTCTGGAGGCCACCTGGTACAACTCCCCTCCTCAACCAGGGGCACCCTGAGCAGGTTCACAGGACCATGTCCAGACAGCTTTTGGGTCCAAGGAGGGAGACTGCACAAACTTTCTGAGCAACCTGTGCCAGTGCTAGCCACATGCACAGTAAAGGTTTTCTGGATATTTAGACAAACCTCTTGTCTTCCAGTTTGCGATCATGGACTCTTGACTTATCACAGGGAACCACTGAAAAGAGCTTGGTTCTGTCTAGTTTGTACTAAATACCTTCAGATATTTATACACCTTGATAAGATTGTCCTGAGCCTTCTCCTGAGAGTTTTCATCTCTCTCTGGAGAATGAGATATGAAACGCACTGGTGTTACTAACATTTTCCTCATGATTCTACCACCATAATGTGAAATGTGAAAAGTCTCCCCATTTAAAAAACTGCTAGCATGGGAGAGCCTCTGATTCTTTGTCAACTGCCTGAATAATAGAAGCAGTTCAAGGTGGATGCTTTGAAAGTCATTTGTTGTTCTTAGCATCCATTATAAAGCAGAGGATAAAGGATATTTTACAGTATATCTGATATTAATATTGCTGAAATTTGAAAATTATTTAAATCAGGTCACCACCTGAGGTCACCATCCAAAGGGGAGGAATTGCACTTGGGATTCATAATATATCATAGATGGACTTCTGTATTACACTTATAGTAAGTGAAAAATAAAAATAGAAATAATGATAATGCATTGTGTCTCTTGAAGATTTTGTTACTAACTCTCAAAATTATATATACACCCCACATAGCAGCAAAGAGTTCTGTTAATTTCCTGTCTCTACAGCGTGAGATAGCTTTAGCAGTGTTTTCTTTACAAAGTTACAGGAAACTGACTACCCTTTCAGAATAGCATGAGTCCTGCAATAGGTTGGGTCATCATCACCACCCTCTTCAAAGAATCTACTAAAGCTGTGTTTCAGATACTGTACATTTGTATGGTGAAAGAACCACCAGGTACTAACCAGTATTTGATCAGTACCAAGGTCTCTCCTGCCTAAATGCCTTCTTGTGCATAAAAGGTAGCACCTTTATCTCCTTACTGTTTATAAAAATATTTTTCATTCTTTCATTTCTATCACTTTGATTTGATTTAATTTAGAACTCCAAAAAGAAACATGATACATTTACCTGTATTTTTCCTGGAATGATTCTTTCTGGATTGTTTTTCAAGAGAAGTAAAAATTAAAATAAAATTATTTTATATTTTTTACTGTAGTTATCAATCATAAAGTTGCATTTTTGAGAAGCTTCCAAATGCAAGTCCTTGCAGCACTGAAAAGCAATGTTTTCAGAATTCAGGGGGAGGAAACAACTACCCTCTCTGCCCCCCAAACAATTTAAACCTAAGATACTGTCAACATTCACACAAAAGATACAAGAATAATGCAGAAGAGAAGAGGGGACAGCCAGCTACTAACAAGGGAAATAAATAATGTAGGGTGTATTTCAACAAGGACAGGGTCTTAATTAAGGAGGGATTTGGAGAGAGAGAAAGAGGGGGGAAAAAAAATAAAAACACTTTATTGTAATAAGATAATTAGTGGCAGTGGTTTACATCAGCACAAAACTAGGACAGGCAGTTGGCAATTAAAAATACTGCTTCCTTGGCTGTGTCAGTCAAACAGCACAGAGCAGCAAACATTTCTAAGCACAATGAAGTGCTAGATATCAGCTGGAACCCTAGCCCTTTCCTCTTTTCTCATCATTGTATTTTTGAAACCATATAGTATGCATATTTTTTCCCCCTTCTCTAAGTGCTTTGAAAGTAAAATGGATGATTCAAAAACTGAATACCACATTTTCCCAAAGTAAGACAAAAGTGGGAGGCTGACAGAAGCATCATGGATGAGCATGAGGGAGAGTGAAGAGGTCTCAGATTTCCAGTTTGGATATACATCATATGCAGTGCACATATTTATGAGCAGGAAGGGGTTAAGTCAAAAACTACAAAGTTGAAAACAGATTAGTTAGGCTATGCATAAAAAAGTTTGCTATCTTTCATCTTTGAAGAGCTTATGCAGCTCCTTCATTTGTCTTACTGAGACTTACGTACCAACATTTTTGCCAAGGAAATGAAAAGATAATTTATGCCCAATTCAGCAGACATTGCGTATTCTCTGACTCTCTTCTGAAATGGCCTTAGAGTCTTGGAAGTTACACTAAAACATCGTTTTGTCTAATCTGTCAGCAACGACAGAAATAGTCATTATGGAGTGTATTGTTTATTCTCCAACCCTGAGACCAGGTAAATACTACTTTTATTTATTTATTTATTCCTCCAAGCCCCTGTATCTAAAGTTCCCTATCATTCCTCTGACACAGAAATTATCTTGGGTCACAGTGGGGCTATGCTGGATACTCCAAGATATAGGGTGACAAAAATACAGCAGTTTGTCAGGTCTTTTCAGAATCCAGTGCCCCAGAGCATTCTACACCATATCTATAAGGGCTGTTACCAGCATTATGCTTAGCTGAGAAAGGACATTACAAAGGAAGTACTTAAAATTAATTACTGTTGAAGCAAACAGTACATTAGTTTTAAGTTAGCCAAGGAATTATACAAACGCTAAACAAATAGCTTCAGTTGCTTTAGCCCTCCATTACCTTACTACCCCTAATATGCCTCTTTCACCTCCTAACTATCTTCCCTCTCCTAGCTGTGCCAAGCTCTCCCCACAGAAAAACTAGTGACTTTTCTCCCTATCCTTTTTTCCTTTCTCCCACCTGTGGCCACACACTCCCACACCCCATGAGTCTTATCTGAAGAGGAAGGTCTTGAGAAGGGGCCATGGTTGAAGGGAGTTAAGGACCCTCATCTGAATAGCACCAGTTCTTTAGGCCCATTCCTGGGCCCAAAGAACAGTTAAGAAAAAATATGTCAATATTATTTTCACACTGCTAGCCAGGTATCTGCACAGAGTACTCATTAGAGGTTGGCACTTTTTTTTTTTTTTTTTGGGAGGGAGGGAGGGGAGGGCGGATTCAAATGCCAGGATGCTCCAACTATTGGGGTTCATCCAGGACAAAACTGACATAAATGTCATGCCCACTTGTACTATACTGGCCTAGTACAGAAAATAAAACATTGAAGGCACAATTTGTGTTTGTAGGTGTGTAGACAGGATTGTTCAAGGGGGAAAGAAGGACCAAGGGTTATAAGCATAGGGGGGTTATGTAAATGCATGCTACTTCCATCCAGCAGAGATTTGTTTATTCATTTGCCTATTTCTGTCGTATAGGGATCCTAAGCTAGAAAACATAATAACAAAAAAGTGTCTAAAATTTCTGCTTCCAGAAGCTTTAAGCTTAAAAAAACTTAAATGTTAGTAAAAGTCAACATTATGTTATACATTACAGAGAAGGCGTGTACTTCCTCAAAAACTCAGACTTCTTTGGGTAACAAAGGTTGGGTCCCCTGAAAGTAAGCCACCAATTTACTAATCTGCTTCTGAAATTTAGGCCACTGCCTTTAATTTACTCTTCTGGGAGCAGTCAAAGATTATAGGAGAAGAAAAAAGGATAGCAAAAAATTTGTTTTAATCTGAAAATAACATGAGGGTTTATCTTAATACATTTCAATTTTCTGTTGCTATTCACAAGCAGATCTGCTTTAGTGTTTAGCATATATGATACCAGTGGCACTGACACCTCCAGAAGCTGAGTCAACTGACGCAGTGAACTGCCACTGCAGCACTTTCCTGGAATGAAGAAAACATCTGGGACACAAATATCTGATGGCTTACTTATGGCTACAGTAAGACTTTACTATGCATTAATGTTTCAATACTCTGTCTATTAAGCTATTGAAAGATAACAGCACACAAGAATGTTTATTCTGGTACTGCAAGACAGCCACTGTGATACATAAATCCTCACTCATTCTCTCCCTGTCTCCCACCTTTCTCTTGGGCTGATATTTGGGTTATGCCAAAAATTAATGAAAGTCTCTATTTGCAGTCTTTATTTACAGCAGGAAGGAATCTTCAGCACTCATCTGCAAAGACTGACTGCAAACATGAAAATCATTTACAATGAATACAATGTTATGCTTCTGTTAAATTTCCTTGTACTGTAATGACTAAGACTTTCCCACTGTTATAACTAAGAGCTAAATTATTTCATATAATTACAGTCATTGAAATATTATAATGAAGAAAACTTGTACTGCTGTGAGAATAGAGATGCCTGGAAATTTTAAAGCAGAAAAACTTTTATAGAAATATTAGGTTCACCAAGTGTCATGGCATCGAGTAATTCTCACTGCATTGAACACCAGATTTAAAGGCACATTTTCTGCATCTTCTTATGTGTGCTACAGAGCTAAGTAATGTGTAAGTGGTGAATTCCTGACCCTGAGGTTTTCCATAAAGACACTAATGACCATATACTGTAGTGTGGCAGGCAATGGACATGAACATTTTGCAAAGAAACTTCTACCCTCCTCCCTCTCTCTCTATCTCTGACGTCTGTTGACTACAGCAGAAAACAGTAATATGTCCAAATCCATTTATTTCTCTGCAAATCATGCTGTAGACTAATGCTAGTTATATAGTAACCAACACTGCTGCAGTTCACAAGCGGAATTGTAAAACACTCAAAACTCTTTCCATTTGGTTGTGGCACCTGTCTAGAATACCTTGTCCTCAAAATAAGCTCAGCTCTGAGATTTATTATTCATACCATTTCTGGATTGATTCCCTCCAGTCTGAAGAGTATATTGTCTGCATGTATTAGATGAGAGAGAACTACTCTGCATGTATTTGCACTGAAAGCAATATACACCTCAGTTCTTTACAGTACAAACTGTCATCAGGAACATTTACCATTTCTACCACTTTGGTCTTGATAAGTAGACATAAAAGGTAGGATTCAGTTGCATGAACACAAATGTCTGGTGGCATTTCATATGCACTAATGTGCATTGGCTGGTCTCCAGCTGCCACTCCTGAGGACAGGATTCTCCTGTAGATATTACATCCTGTATGACACACCTGTGTGGATGCTTTGGTTATCATAAGGCCATTTCTAATGGCACTAAGAGACCTATATTTAGACAACTGGAATACATCCAAATGTTGAGATAACTCCAAATTAAAGGATATGAAATTCAATATCTATATAAAAAATGAATGTCTAAACTCACAATATAACCATTACAGTCAGTGGAACAATGTAACTCATTCAACATCAACATCAACATTCAACATCTGACCACCTAAATATCTCCTTAAGCTCCACTGACTGGCTATTCATTTGCTGTAACAGAAGTCTGGACATCACTGACTTGTAGACTCACAAACTTAAATTTCTTAATCCCTAATTTTCATTCCATCCAAGTGATTAATCCATTCCCTACAAAGAAAATCATTTCAGCTCATCTGCTAATTATTCCAGTTGTTGACATCTCATTGCATAGGCATTTCCAAAGTTAGGAACTCACACAATTCCAACCAAAGATTAACCAGAATCTGGCATGATCCCCTATCTAATTTAAAACTTGTTGATCAGATATCCCCAGTTTATTAGAACCATGTTTAGAATATAGGAGGCTACATGAAATGAAAAATAATCAGAGACAGGTATTCAACAGTCTACAGAAATGGAGAAGGAGAAGGAGACGGAGAAACAAGCATGTTGAAATCCAGGCAATTAAAACCACAGGGCAATTTGGAGAGCTGGCTCAGGAGCACAGGCTCAAACAGTCTGCACATATCAAGGTGAGTTCAAGCATAAAGATTTGGTATTCCCAGTAAGATACATTCACATCTTGGTGACAAAGGGTCATGGTGAAGGGCACACTAGTCCTGTGTTACATTTCAAGAATGTAGCACATTAAAGGTGAACCTTTTCAAAAGTTCCCCTGCCTACTCAGCTGAGCTACACTAGCCTCATTCTGAGAAAGCAGTGACATATTATTTTTAGCATTTTTCACATATGGGTGAAATCTGTTAGCCTAATTTTAAAAATAAGTAAATAAAAATAAAAAATATATATAAAATAAATAAAAATAAAAACTGTCCCACCCCCCACCCCCCCCAAAAAAAAAATAAAAATCATCCAAATGCACATGCTGCAACAAAGAAGAAAGCAGTCTGAGATCACAGCTCACAAGGAAGACCCGTACCTTGAGTAGGTCAACAAATTTAAGAGACACAAAAGCACTAAAAACACTGTTTAAGGAGCAAGAATTCAGAATCTGAACTAAAACAGCAGGAAGAGACCAGAAAGTCAAAGGTAAAGACAGAAAGAGAAGTCACACATTTGAAAGTACTTTACCTTCTGCAGCAGTTTCCAATGCACCTGCACAGCTATTCTCAGATGCTGAAAACACTGAAATAAATCCTCACACAAGAAGCTTCTGAAAATAATAAACCCGCATTTTAATGGGACATATGAGTGACTCTGCTAATGAAAACTAGTGCTAACTTTGAAAAATAAAAAAAAAATAAAAAAATAAAAGACTTTCCAGTATGCACTACTTGACATGAAAAATCCGTCTTCAGAAGTCTGAATACAAATACCCAAAGAGTGCAAAATAAACAAGAAAAGCCCTCCTGTATAATACTTATAATAGCTTTTCGGGAAGTCTCTGTAAAGGGTAACATCACATTTAGGCATGTGCTCTATGATTAGATCAAAAAAGTTGCCTACAAGAATAGGGTAGAGCTATTTTATCTTTTCTTCCTCTGCAGTCCTTTATATTATCATTAGATGATAATATATGCAGTTGGTTAGGTAATATACTTTTTTTTCTATATACTGTTTTTTTCTTGGGTAAGAGACTGTGCCTTAGTGCATGAAAAATTCCATGATTAGAATCCCCCTCTGAAAGAATGGTACTTTTACCTTATATTTGTCACTTTTAACAAGTGACATTTTTACCACTCTGGAGAGATCATCTTCAATTTTGTCCACAATGTGTAGAATACGCAGATAGAGAGCAGTGCTATCTCAGTGCTGTTTATGTCAACAAATGTACCTTAATTTCTTCAAGCTAGTAGGGATGAAATTAGTGGTTCCACTTGGGTGAGCTGGCTATGCATGGTCATGACTTTCATGATGGCCACTCAGTTTGTCCAGTTTTCATCAGCAGCTACATGAGAAATCCATTATAGTGTTCTACCCAGTCCAAATTTGCTGGCTTTAAGTTTAACCGATTTCATTTATTTATTTATTTTGTCTTACAGCTGTCAGTCTGTTAACTTTGCAAAGACATCACAGCTTTCTAAGGCTAATCTGCACTTACCAGAATTTTGTTGATATGACAATATTTTGACTGCTGCTGTAGCTTATACAAGATTAATAACAGTGTTTTCCAACATGAGAGCTATGGAAATTGCACATAAACTAGTTTACAAACTACTTTAAGTAGTCGTATGGACAATACACCAGGTAAATATGCTACAAGAGTAGGTATTGCCAAAAGTAATGGTTGACATCTATGTTGATCAATAAATAACCATCTCACTTTGTCTCTGAGCTCTTTGCAAAGAGTAAACAGCCCTGGAACAACTGTTCTTGCCTGGGTAAGACATTGGGTCTATCCAGGGGGCTTTCAGCATAACTATGTATAAGCCATGTCAGGAAAACTCTGAAGTGCAGACAAACCTGCAAGGTGGCTACAACCATATTATTCATTAACACATTCTCAGGCTGCTCACAAGATCAATCCAGCTCTGGTGCAAGTGGGTTTCACTCACCTAAGATCCAGCAGCCTGAATGCCCCATCACACTTCATAGGAGGCACACACGTGTGCCTGTCTGTCATCCTCAGAATAGGCAGATGGGACAGTGCTGTCCTCCATGGACTGCAGCTGCCAGTCCTCCATGTCACTCATGCCTCCCAGTAGATATGATTGCACCCAGGGTTTCATCTCAGAAGTCAAGCGGGAGCAGGCCGTCACAGATCTCAAGACTGGTGCTGTCAGCATATAATTTGCTGCTTTGCCTTAAGGCCAAATTGAAGATGCTCTAAACAGGAGTGTAAATGTAGGCAATCAACCCAAAGAGACCTGACCAAGTGAGAAAATGATTTGTTGGTAATGTAGAATGAGTACAGGCTTAGAATATGCAGCTTCCCCAAGGGTTACTGCAGTAGAGAAAAGTAGCATGACTGGAATAAAAGGGGCCATTTAAAGAAGCCACAGGAGACTCTTGGGGTTAAATAATCATACTGCTAACTAGATACAAGGCTTAGCTACTGCTGCTCTGGTAGAGATCAGATTACTTCAGAAACATAGAAAGTTCTTTTTTATAAAAGCTGATTTTTTCCCCCTTTATAACATATTAGATCCTACTGTTGTGAGCTGTCAATGGTACACTAAAGGTGAACTGTGCCTCCTCCAAAGAATTAACTGAATTCATAAAGATATTGCCTTCATGCTCTAAGAAAAAAAAAATAATAATAAAAATCTTTTAGTTCTTACATGTCTTTGAATTTCTAGCATATGCAGCTAGAGATCTCTTATCAATGCTATCTAGCTTCCCTTGTCAGCTCTTCTCAGTCTTGTTTTTTGTCACTGCCACCACTCCATGTCTGTTCTCCCCCAACAAAAACACAACACAGAGGCTCTAGCTTGTACATCCAGTTAATATTTTCTCAGACCATGCAAAGTAACATTTTTTTCAGTCTTGCATATGCTACCATATTTGATTTTCAGGGCTAAAAGTGTGTTTCAATTCATCTGTGCAGAACATGAGACATGTGCAGAACATGTGACAACATGAGAGTGAAAGTGGGATTTTCCAGAGCTGAGCACAGCAGGGACCATTCATCCTCCTGGTTCTGTCTGCGTTCACCAAGGATAAAGGAAGTGTATGAAGATATTTGAATTCTGGATCAGTATTCTCACAAGACTGATTTTAACAGAGTTCAGACAACTGAAAGGAATCAACAGAAGTTTTCATAACCAGAACCGTGCTGTGTTGTTGAAAGGATGATAAGCAGCTGGAGAAGGTGGAATGGTTTGAGACCGACTGGTAGGGTAAGAGTCCCTAGCACATTTCTTTAGTCATTTCACATTTTACTAGCAGTCTTACCGGCAAATGGATCAAGGACTGGCATTTTCAGTATTACTTCATCATGTTCTCTGTGATGGGTTGACCCCAGCTAGCAGGTAAGCATCTGCATAGCTATTCACTCACTCCTCACCCCTAGTGAGATGGAGGAAAAACTAGGAAGAGCAGAAGTGAGAAAACTTGTGGCTTATGATAAAGACAGTTTAATAAGTGAAGGGGAGGGGGCCTCAATGCACTGTTCAGCAATAACCAAAACACAGGTGTGTAATAAATTGTTTTAATCACAAATCCAGAACCACACCATCCCAGCCAGACCCATTACACCATGTGTGGAGATTAGAGACAAAGAAAAGTAATGCCTGTACCACCTCCCCATTCTGATTTCCATACTGGAATGGGAGTCATTTGCTCCTCACTCCTTCATTTATTTCACAGTTCACCAGCTACACTGTATTTTTAACTACCTTATGCCAGGGGATTATTAGCAATTAAATTGATACCCCTTTTCCAAGGCTTTCAACTTTATGGACAACTAGATTTTGATTAGTCCATGTACGGTTATTAAAGCACATGCTAGTTCTGCTCCCGTATTAACTTACCATTTATTCATTTCACTTTATAATATATGTGATCTATTGGGATGGTTCTAAAAATCTAAAATTCAATAACTAAAGAACCTTACAGCTCCTAACACTATCACTCCACCCACAGATGAATATGAAGTGGTTAAAAGTCATTCTGTATGGTCATGCTGGAGTGCAAGGAACAGTAGGAAAAGTATTTTTCTCCCTATATTTTTTATCAATAGTTTTACTATACTTGGAGGATTTATATTCTTTCCTTACAATTTGAAAATATCAAACATAAGATTTGACAAGCAAATTACATCCCAGGTTTTCATTTGACCCTGTGCAGAGAGGAGTGAATTACACTTTTCATCTTCAGATAATTCCAGAACTTCCAAAATTGAAGTATTGCTCTTATTCCTTACTGAAAGTAATAAATTTGAGATTAGATACTGTTGTAAACAGTACTATGGGGTAAAACCTGTTTAAAAAAAAAAAAAAAAAGGTATTGAGTATGTTTAACTGTTTACATTCTCTTACTGTACCATATCAGTAGAATTCTGTGAATTACACTAAACCTCATATGAATACACAATCAGTGAAGCTCTGAGTATACAACAGCTGAGGAGCCGGTCCATTACTTTGAGGATACTTTCAGTTGCTGAATGTCAGAGTAACTGTTTCTATGAGAAGTGTTCAACAGAATAATTTTATGTGAAATCACTTTACCTCATACTATTTATTGTTTTGCTTTATCACCAGAAATAGGAATGAAGCTACCACACTGTGATTCTTTATGGAAAAGCTTTGTGACAGATGCTCCCAAGCATACTGCTAAACCCTGGGAAAGCAATTGGAATGAGGAGTTGAATTTTTAATGTTTTAAAATTGCTGACAAACATTTTTAAGCTGAAATGCTTTTTAGCATATCAGAGTCTGTTCAAAAGGCACACCTTGTGAGCTGCTTAAAGGGGAAGTTTTAACAGAACAGTAAGGCATTTAGTTTCAATGGTACTTGATGGTTCCTCAAAATGACCTAATTTCTTTTAATTAACTATCAGATTGTGTTTTCTGTCCCACTTTAGCATTTGAGAAGATCTACTATTAATCCTTACCTACTATTACAAGCAGAAGTGATTGACATTTCGCTAATATATGGGTAATCCCCACTTTTCATATACTATTAAATGTTCCTAAATCTTGGAAAAGCTTCTGCTGTTGCTGCTTTTAGAAAATAGACAATGTTTCTGTTAAGTCATCTAAACAGAAACATACATTTTGAAAATCAAAGCTGCCATAACATGAATCTTTAATTTCTGCAACATTGCAGGTGAATTAAAGGATATGGCTTTAAAATTATACAGCATTCTCCTACTACAGAGTCATAATTTCCAATTTAGGTTCAGAAACACATATAGTTTCTTGACAGATATCCTTACATATGTCTTAGGTGGTAATGGACCTAGCTAAACTTCAAAAACCTAATGAGCCATCAACATCAGACAGCAGATATTGATCTCTGAGTGACACCATTTAATTTCCCATACTCTATATAAAACTCTTCACCAGAGGAAATGTACTGATATGAATGGAGAAGCCCATGAACAACAAGCTGAGGAGACAATGTTCTCTTCTAACATTTCATTTCATTGATCTCCTATGACATTTTTCCTTATAGATGAAGATCTTCAAGGCTTTTGAACCACAATTTTTATTACCAGCATCAATGTGACATTTGATTAAAGATAAGCCAAGAAAGACTGGTTTGAAGTTACTGGATTTCACTCTGTTAATAACTTAATCCTTTTGTTTCTGATGTGATTTCATTTGTTGATGCAACTAAAAATTCTCTGTTCTCTGTATTATTTTTTCCTCAAGGCTTTCCCACATCTATCGAATGCTTACACTTCTACACAAGCTGAGTCTATTCATGACACTGCATCTGTGAGTTAATCTTGTATTGTGTTTTTAAAACTCATTAATTCATTACATGACTAGGAGCATTGTAAAATATGAGATTTGCTAAAGTTGTAGTGGGACACCTACACCACCTACTGTAGCTGCTAGCCACCAAAGGCTAGCAGCCTTTAGAATGTACATTCTAAAACAAAATAGGCTTTATCAAAGGGAGCATCTCAGATAGGATTCTCTTTCAAATAGATCCCCGAAAGAGTATTTTTCTGTCCATAAACTATAGAAATACCTAAGGTAGACTTGCCAGCCTAGATCTCATAAGTAATGACCTACATTCTTCTGCAATTATGACAACAGAAGGCATAGAGCTCAGGAGCCTAAATGTTGCTGAATGTCTACTGAAAATGGACATCTCCGCAAATCTCATCAAGAGTGTAATCAGAAAAGATTTTTACCTTTTCGATGCATTTTTCAGTAGCTGCTGCTACTACTTATTCTCTCAATTAGAATGGAGAACTACCTGCATCAGTCCTTCCTCCTCTGGGCTCACTCTGTGCAACAGGCTGCCTAGGAACAGGAACTTATTTCTCTTATTCTAGGCCCAAAAGAGAATTTGGGCTAGCCATTTTCAACTTACCTGGTACAAATAATTATTGCATTTTAATTTCTTTGAGAAGGAGGTATGCAAGGGGAAAGCTTTATAAGGGAGAGGATAAACCCGTGAAGAAGATATCCCAGAACATTGGTTTATTACTGCAAGAAAACTACAAGTTCATGCTACCATGAACTGACATCACTTTAAGACCTTAGAGAGCACTGTTTGGGCAAGGAAATCAAAAACTACTCTTCAGAGCAGAAAGGCTGAACTGCCCTCTAAGCATTCTTCTTGACTTTCTTAGCAAGAGAAAACTGACAAGAAAATAAACATATCTAGAAATAATGAGCAGGAAGAGGAATACAAGGAAATGGAAAGCGGTCAGATTAGCAAATCCATTAGACACATCAGTAAATGAACTCCCTACCCTACCAGCAGGTGTTGGAGGACACATAGAAACATGCAGGTTCTGAGTAATCTGAGACATGACAAATGAGGAATCAGTATTCAAAAATGAGTAAATGAGTCTGCTAGTTGCTGTCCAGAAAACTTAACTTCAGATCAAGAAAATAAAAATTAAAAAATAATAATGCTTCTACTGTAGACATTAACTGAGCAATAAGGAGGAAATATCTTGTTTTTTTATTAGAAGCTTATTATGCTGTACATACTTAATATGCTATGAGTATGTGGAGGGAATTCTGAATTTTTGAAAAATGTTGCTCATATTTTTGGTCTGTAAGGTGACAGTCAGTCAGGCTGACCTGGAAATAATCAGGTCGTCACAGGAAAACCAAATGAGGACAATACAAGCTGAATAGTGAAATAAATACCAATCAGATGAGCTCAGAAGTGTTTTTCAAGGTCTGTATTTGTTAAATACTCTTTAAACATAAAATTGATCATCAAAGATAGAGAAGATGTGAGATGCATTTTCATTAACAATTGGGAAGAGGTTAAACAGCATAATAATTAAATTAGCAGATGATAATAAATTGTGAAATATGGTAAAAGACTTCTGCAACAAAGACAAAGAATATATAGAATTTCTTCATGTTTGACCAAACAGGTGGAAGATGGAGAAACAAGATGAAGTTATTTATCAAAACATGAGTAAACTAGAACAATATAGTTTCAGAATAGAATTTTGTGAATAACATATTACACAAAAAGATCAATATGACTTTGGGCAGCACATAGGACTATCTTTATTTACAGAAAAGAAGCAATAATCTTTTTTTTACAAAACTAGTAGAATTTAAATTAATGTATTCAATTTTAAGAAGCACAGCCCAATCAACATTAGAAAACTGAGGGGAGTTTGGCCAAAAGCATGAAAGCAATCTGAGTGTGAACAGAATAATTTAAGAGGAAAGAGTCAGAGCATGAAATATCCATAGATTGATTAGGAAAAAATGCCTGAAGTTACATGGGTGGAGAGAAAAAAAAAAATAAATAAAAATGTTAAGATCAAATTAGGCAGAATACAATGTTGGGTTGCACATTTTTACAAGAAATGAGATCCATCAGGTTGTGCTTTGCTAGAAGCCCTGGAAGTTTAGAAAACAAAATTATTGGAAACCATCTTACCTTTGCCAAGAAAAAGACAATTGCCTGTTCCTTATATTTAAATCTATCCCCACCAACCAATTTCCCTATTTATTTCAATAACAAATTAAGAAAAGGCAGCCAAGCAGAAAACTCTCAAGGAAGGAACTAAATTTTTCATAAAGCCACTAGATTTACAAATATGTAGTAATTCTCATGGAGCTCAGTGAACATCAGCTTATCTGAAAAATAATTTTGAAAAATCATTTAAGTGACCTATTTGCCTGAACACTTTAAAGGTATGTTGGAAAATATTGCCATAAAAAAGTCACATCAGTCTTCTATAAACATGAAACTTTACCTCATCAGTCACTTTTTTCCTACCTCTACTTCACATCTAAGTGCAAAGATCTGTTGCTTATCATAATGATCTGAGTATAATCTTTTGGCAGAAAAATACTTTTTTTTTTTTTCCCTCTTTTAAATCATCCATAAATAAGGTTATGTACACAATTCTGGAATTCTCCTTTTCTTTCAATTCTTTATCAAATATTACATGTATAAAACTTATGGGAATGTTGCTACTACATCACTTCTCATGATGTCAGAAATTATGCTTTGGATAATAAAACTATTGCATATCTATTGTCATAAACAAGACTTTCTGGTAAGACAGCACGTCTTAGGCACACTAAAAACCATAAAACATGAATTTTATCATGATTTCCCAGAGAATTATTAAAACTACTCAATCATTGCATAGTTTTTTTCAAGTAATTATAAGATTTCCTCCATAGAAGCCAACAATGTTACATTCTGCTGAACGCCTTCAAGATAAAGTTGAGATATTTATACATTCCATGGTTGAATCCTTTAGATTTTTCCCTGTAGGTTAAGGTGATAACAGAGTTAGCAGGTGTTATTCATACTGCTATAACAATTAAATATTTATACACTAAGCGAAACAAAGAAACACTCAAAGATAATACATGCATAAAGACATCAAATGAAAATTCCTCTAAAAAGTTAAACATATTTCAATCTTTCCTTTCTCCTTTGCTCCCAATCATTTCCATCAAAAGATACGTAAGGTCAGAAGGCTTTATTTTACAGACACATCAGGTGCCTGTAACAACTGGCTCATATCAGCTGCCAAGGTTCAGCTGACTGATTAAGTCTTTCTTAATCAGCTGACTGATTAATCACTTTCACTTATGGTCAGCTACCTTCAAACATGGACAAGATCTCTGAAGCAAGCACAAAGAACATGCTTTGAGAAGGGTTCAGGCACATATCACTGAAGACTAAGAAAATGCTACGTACAGTACAGGATACTCTAAATTCTCTATAAATGTGAAATGTCTTTTAGTTCCTATTTTAAATCAAAGTGTAGTGGAGAATCAAATGTAGTTTTTATTTCTACGCTTTTCCTACACTTTCTCTCCTTTTCCTTTCTTTCTTTCCCCTATTTTATCTAGAATAACCTTTCTCATTTAGAATGAAAATTTGAAATTATTATTGTTTAACTTTCATGCCCCAAGATACTTTTTGCATAGAAATTATAATTAAGATTCATGGACAAGTACAAGGCTAAACATCCCATGTAATTCAGTGAGCTAAAGAAACATACCTTATATGCAAAACCAAGATTTCATTGTTAGTATAATAGAAATTGTTAGTATAATATAAAAGACAATCTAATCAAAGATTAGATCCTGTTACAATAATACTAACACAAATTAAATTTCTGCAGCTCATTACTAGTAATGATGTAATTGAAATGATGTAAGCAAACTTTCTCGTATCTCCTCCTTCTCCTGATGTGTTCTGCTCACCTTTCTTATGTCCTTCATGATGGTAGGTTTGAAGGTGTTAGTCTGCCTTAAGGTGAACAGTTCTGTAGTGAGCTGTCAGCATCCCAAGCTCTTCACCATAAGGAACAAGAAATCGATGGGGGGAGGTTTCTCTTTGTCTCTCCTGGGTTTGTTCAGGGTTATCTTTATGTTTGCTACACAGACTATTTGCTCTAATTCAATGTTATATCTGAGTTTCACTTTGTATGATTTGTGGAGAATTTTTCTTTGCTTTCTTTTTCATCCCTAGAACCAGGTTTACCCATATCACAAGGTTAGATTCCTTTAGTGTCTGTGATTTGTGTTTATAGCCCTGGGACCTCTGTTATCAGTCCATGTTTGTGCTTTTAAAGTTCTTGCTACCATCTGTTTCTCTTCAATGGCCTTCAGGCTGTAGCTTCCTGATAACACACCTTAAACTTTTATTAACATAACTTAGGCGTGCATGCATCTGTGTTCTAGAGGCATTGAATAGTTTATGTCTAAAAAAAAAAAATAAATCCATTGGATGTATATACCTACAGGTGCACATAGACACAATTTTCTGGTATACAATTTTCTGCCACCAGTATTTATTAGTCATAGCAGCATCACTGATTCATTATCAAAATAGCTCTACAGTTGACTTAACTGTGATGAAAATCAAATGAAATGTGTCTATTTCTAACATTAATAGTTTATACCATGTCTTAAAGGATTAAATTAAACTTGCAATAATGTAAGAGTTTTAATATGATGAAGAAACAGACTGTTTTGTTTCTTGTCAAAAGAAAGACATTTGGTGGATGAATACTGCATACCTACCATTCAAGAGTAAATAAAGTTGGCAGACCCATAAGAACTGTCCTGTTTCTCATTTGTAGGAATTTCCTGAATCTTGTTTGTAGGGAATAGTGGCATACCATATTGTAGTTATGCAAAACAGTAATGGACGCCTGTACTGCTTTATAATGCTTAACTGCCATATTTGAGAAGCACAAGGAGCAAATGAAGCTATGGAAATCCTACTTGGCCCACACTGCCAGCCTAGGTCATACTGGCTTCTGTTGTCATTAATGCAGTGTAGATTGACAGGTTAGACAGACTGCTTTTGGCTATTTTTAACTACCAAACCCTTGTAACATACTTTCATGACTGAATTGACTGAATTTCCCTATCTTATATTATCTCTATCTATAGATACAGTTCCTGTATCTATATTCTTCCTATGACTCACCAGAGGTCAGGGAATTACCATAACCCAGACACTTTGAATAGGAGCCCCATATTTATACAGGTCTTCTTCCAATTCAGGACAATGTTCCATTGCATATACCATGCTAAAATGGAGTTAGCCTGCTACAGAATCCTAATGGACCAGAATCACAACAGAGTTTAATGTAATCACTTTTGTATAGCTAGCAAACCATGATGCTCTTATAAGTCTTCCCCCTAAAACAGGTTGTTTTTAACATGATATTGCACTTAACAATACCAGAGTAAGAATTCTTCCTCCTATCTAGCACAAAGACCTCTTGCTATATAATCAAAGATTTTATATTTGAAAGTTTCTGACCTTCATGCTTGCTAAGAAAACAACAAACACACGGATGAACTGCCCCATTTTTTCCAGCTCTGAAATCTGAAGATGACAATTTAAAATGTCAGCATTGTTAGCTACTCCACTGCACAAAGTTCTATAGACTCAAGGATATTGAAGCCAACAGGCATTAATGGGCTCATGTAATCTGACCTGCATAATATATGTCACTGAATTCCACCTACTCTTTCCTGCATCAAATCAATAACCTCAGGCCAGATAGTGCTTGTACCTTTAGAAAGATGTTGAATCTTGATCTGAAATTTTCACATGATATATAATCCATCATATTAAAGAATAAGATAATCTTTCAGTTAATTAAAAATTAGTAAGAGTGTCTCCATGAATTCCACTGCCTTTATCTTTCAATTACTAGCTTTTCTGCAAGACTTAAATGATTTCCTCTATAAAGACCATTTCACTACCCATAAAATTACTGTATGTGTTTGAATCATGCAGCAGAGCTCAGTGCAAATATCCCCAAGTTAACTGTCATTCAGAAGACCCACAAGGTTCAGCTTCTTACTAGGATTTAAAAAATTCAATTCAGCTCTAGAGCCATGTGAACACAGCTTAAAGACCAGAAGTCTTCACATGTATTTCAAGAAACTTTGGATCTGTCAAGTAACCCTGCAGTGAAAAAGGCCTGTGCTTCCAGTTATTCCATCAGGTTCCTCTCATTCGTGCAATACTAGAAGATAAAGAAAGGGCACTTGTGTCCCATAATCCCAGCAATGTTACTGTAAACCCGGCATTCCTCTTTGTTCCTTTCACTAAAGTTTGCAATAGGAACATCATCACAGTCTGCCCCTGTTCCAAATGCAAGATTTCTTTCAACAAACAGGGCTTTCCACTGCCAGCTGTCTTTGTACTAATCCTTTCCTAGGATAGCTCAAAAGCCTTAAAAGCCTTGCTGTTCGGGGTCTGATACCTAGGTCTAGCTCTCTTCCACTCAACAGAGTTGCAAGAAACAACAGTTTCTTGCATAACATGGAATCAAGTTTTCTGCAATCATGCCTCCCTCAAATTAGAGGATTTCATAGTAGAAGGTTTCAGAGAAACAGCTAGATGTGACAGAATGATGCTAATTTCTATAATGTATTAACTAAATAATCTATTTCTTCATTTCAGATTTAAAAAATAAAAAATCAAATCAAAGTAAGCTCTCTCTATACAGTCTCAATCCAATACACATATACTGTTATCAGTCTTTACCACAACAGCAGCCTTACTCCTGGCAATGATAACTTTTTTTTCCTTCAATTTTATTTCCAGTGGTCAGTTCTGCACACTGACTCAGTTTTTGTTTCCCCTGTTTTGAGATCCTATATAGAACTTTTTGTCCAGAAATCCATCTTTTCCTAAGGATGCTGACTCGCTCTGTTTCTAACTGCTGTTCTCTCTCATACCTCTCTCCTCCCTGCTGTGAGTCTCACTTGACTGACTGTTGCTACATTTTGTATACATGCAGACTAATCAAAGAAAAGGTCTCCCAGAACTAAACTGACTCCCTACTATAAGAATGACTTATGGGAATTGCAGACAGCATTCAACCTATGCACATACATATTAGCTCTCTCTGTTCCAAAACCCTCCTTCTAGAGACCTTTTTTTTTCTAGGTTAAATTGCTGCTGCTTACAAAATACATATCTCTCCTCACTTCTAATCCTATCTTTGCCACAAATTAAGGCTACAAAAAGGAAAATAATTTGATTCCTAACATCCACAGTGTGTTGGAATTTATCTACAAGGATGAACTAAATGATAGTATGCCAACACCTAAAGTTTGTCATTGATAGTTTAATGCTATTTGAACAGTCAGTTACCATTCGTGTTATGGATGAAGCCCAAGTCAAAGCTTCAAGGAAGGAAAATTAGCTGGACAACAGCAAATTTAATAAATGCTGTATTCAGTATGGTCTAGGTTTGTGTCTTTCAGCAAACCCCTTTCTGTAGCATCCAATTTATATTGAACCATGTGACAGGACTCCAGGTCAGCCAGAGCTTTGAGATGGGTTTCCAGCATGTTATACCTAAAGCGCAACACACTTCGGTCCCTTCAGCAAATCTGAATTTCAAACAGTGCGTTTTATTTTAACTCAAAATAGGAAAAAAAAAATCAACATTTTAAATAGAAAAACACTGCTCTGCAGAGTCAAAAATAACCAAATTCCCCTGGTCCTGTGGACTTCATAGATCAGCTTTGTTCTCAGAAACTTTCAATGGCTTTCTCTAATAAAACTTGCAATGGCTTTCTCTAATACAGACTCCTGTGGTCCATGGGGGAAAAAAATAAAATAAAAATCAAACAGCTCTTCAGCATAGCTTTATCTGTGTTTCTGTTTGTGTCTCTTCTCAGTAACTTCTCAGCCTGACTCCCACTGCAGTGCCCCACAGAATTTGTCTATCTCTCTTGTGGCTCCCTCTTCCAGCCTCCATGTCCAGCTACTGAGAAAAAGGCTCTCATCTTCTGCCTTGACAGGACTCCATCTGACAAAGGAAAAAGGCGGCCTGTCTCTCTTCTCCTAAACTACGGACTTTTAAAGGAGCATATTCACCAGTTAAATACAACACAGAGAACAGACAAGTTTAAATACAGGCTGTTGCACACCAGGTTAACATTATCCCCTGGCAAAAGACTTGCAAGACTCATCTGTTCTCAGTCCTTGTGGATTAGATTCAAAGCTTTTATAGCAATACTCAGGGTGAGTTAAGATTAATTCAGAACTGCCAACTTTCTCAGGCCTCAGTAATATAAGGGCATAAAAACCAAGAGACTAGACCAGTCCTGCTTCCAATAGTAAGTCTGCTAACAGATTCTTTAGGAAAGGTTGTAATAGGAGCAGTGTGATCCAAGCATAGCCTTTCAGCTTACAGCAACAAGTGCTTAGGGGTTTCATGAGCTGGACATTGCCTCTGGCCATCACATTTAGTCTAATCTGTCTTTGAATTTATTTTCGCTCCTGGCCTCCACAGCATCCTATGACAAGAAATGCAATACTTTTATTACAAATATGTGAAAGAAGAGTCTGTCTTGCCAGGCCCAACTGTTTGCTCCTCACTTCTCCATATGATTAAAAGCAGATGAGCAATCAGCACCTATTCACCTTATCCAAACCATTCATGGTTTTACAACTCTCTATCATATCCCTTTTCCAAGCTGGACTTGTGCTTAATTTTCTTCTTATTTAGAAGCTTTTTTGTGGTTCTTGTTAAGGGATGCTGGGAGGAGCTGCCTCACTGATCCTGTGACCCAGGACCACTTCTGCCCAACTACTAGGCCCAGACCAGTGTTTGCCAGTTCAACCAGTGAAACCGAGCACACGTCCCCCACACATGCACTAGTAAAGATACTAGTAAAGACAGTCTGAATTTGCATGCATGCACACATTTGCAGATCCCCTGAACACCAGCATGGACTCCCCATACACCAGATTCCTCAGCCTACACCCAGGACCCCGTCTCACTGTATGGTCCAGCTTGTGGTTTGCTGGTGAATATACACACATCCCCAACCCACAACAGGTTGGGGAAGATTCAGATGGTTGGCTCCCACAGCAGCCAGCACCAGGCACAGGCTGTGACTCACTCCACCTGCCAGTGGGGAGCCTCAGACTTGCCTGTGCCTCCATATCTGGTTCTGGGGACACACATTATTCCCACCTCAGTGGTGGGATGCAGAGACCCCCCCCCTACTTCAGCAGCTGAGACCAAGATTCCACTGGCTCCAGCAGCTGCCAGCACAGCCTGAGGTACCAACAGCCTGGACCAACTCCAGAGGTTGGCACCCTGTCCCTCATGCCCATTAGCTGACACTGAACCCTTGCAAGGCACGCACAGGTAACAGAGAGTGAGATTACACAGACTATGGTCCAGAAAGGATTTAATTTTTATTAAATAATGATTTCTTATTTAGCATCTTTTTAGCACTGGTTGGAGTGATCAAGCACAAGCCTAAGCCAGACATGTGTCCTGACCAGCCTTGTTTTAGATGCAGCCAGCCATTTTACTTCACTTTTTGTCTGTTCACCTTTATTTCTCCCTGCTCCTCTTCCCCTGCTTATTCCATCAGCTTGCAGTGCCCCACCAACCCCCACATACATAATCCTGGACCCTTAGGTTTGCACCCTTGCAAAGTACTGGTTTTCCTGCAGGTTTGCCTGCAGGTTCTATATAACTCATCACTTAGCAGGCCTGACAAGGTCTGTTCTTGCCTTTGTGTCCCTTATTTTCCTCTGTCACGTTTATGTTTCTGTATATTCTATTTATTGCTTCCTCCTTTCTTATTATCGTTTTCTGCAGGGAACAGGTCCTTTGCAAGTTACACTTAGGGGAGTAGCTGTTCTCTCCATCCTCACAGCCTTACAGTTTTTATCCAGTTTTTCCCTGAACTACCATTTCTTCTAAGGTGGGTAAGACAAGTATGAACCCTATAAAATAGTGACATGAAAATGTTTTCTACTTGTTTCTACTTTTTTTATTCTTCCTTACTCATATTACATATTTGTAATAAAAGTCCTTAAAGTGTGATTCTGTTTTAATCATCCTGAAACTGATTCATTTTGTCTTTGAGAACTTTGTGTCAACTCCCAGATATTTACACTTATGACTATGACATTCTATATAGTAGTGTATCATAATGTTTTGATATAATTGTATAAAATATTATTTTTTGTCTTCTGTAACATTTTTATTTTTGCAATTGTAAGTGCCAAATACAAATATAACAATTGTATTCATTTGTATAACACCTAAACTTGAGTCTAAAAAGTAATTTTAAATATGTTATCTTTACACAGAATCACAGAATTTCTAGGTTGGAAGAGACCTCAAGATCATCGAGTCCAACCTCTGACCTAACACAAACAGTCCCCACTAAACCATATCCCTAAGCTCCACATCTAAACGTCTTTTGAAGACTTCCAGGGATGGTGACTCCACCACCTCCCTGGGCAGCCTGTTCCAATGCCTAACAACCCTTTCAGTAAAAAAGTTCTTCCTAACATCTAACCTAAAACTCCCCTGGTGCAACTTTAGCCCATTCTCCCTCGTCCTGTCACCAGGCACGTGGGAGAATAGACCAACCCCCACCTCTCTACAGCCTCCTTTAAGGTACCTGTAGAGAGCAATAAGGTCGCCCCTGAGCCTCCTCTTCTCCAGGCTGAACAAGCCCAGCTCCTTCAGCCGCTCCTCGTAGAACTTGTTCTCCAGGCCCCTCACCAGCTTCATCACTCTTCTCTGGACTCGCTCAAGCACCTCGATGTCCTTCTTGTAGCGAGGGGCCCAAAACTGAACACAGTAATCGAGGTGCGGCCTCACCAGAGCCGAGTACAGGGGGACAATCACCTCCCTAGCCCTGCTGGTAACACTGTTTCTTATGCAAGCCAGGATGCCGTTGGCCTTCTTGGCCACCTGAGCACACTGCTGGCTCATATTCAGCCGACTGTCCACCATCACTCCCAGGTCCTTCTCCGCCTGGCAGCTCTCCAACCACTCATCTCCCAGCCTGTAGCTCTGCTTGGGGTTATTGCACCCCAGGTGCAGGACCCGGCACTTGGCCTTGTTGAACTTCATGCAGTTGACCTCAGCCCATCGGTGCAGCCTATCCAGATCCTCCTGCAGAGCCTTCCTACCCTCGAGCAGATCGACACACGCACCTAACTTGCAACTGCAAACTTACTGAGGGTGCACTCAATGCCCTCGTCCAGATCATTGATGAAGATGTTAAAGAGGACCGGCCCCAGCACCGAGCCCTGGGGGACGCCACTAGTGACTGACCTCCAACTGGACTTGACTCCATTTACCACAACTCTTTGGGCCCGGCTATCCAGCCAGTTTCGAACCCAACGAAGCGTGCGCCAGTCCAAGCCAAGAGCAGCCAGTTTCTTGAGGAGAATGCTGTGGGAGACGGTGTCAAAAGCCTTGCTGAAGTCAAGGTAGACCACATCCACAGCCTTTCCCTCATCCACCAAGCATGTCACTTTGTCATAGAAGGAGATCAGGTTCGTCAAGCAGGATCTGCCTTCCATAAACCCATGCTGACTGGAAAATTTATAAAATTAAGATGCTTTTGGTAACATTTTCACAGAAACTATTATATGACAAGGGTTATTAATATATATATATGTTTTCATGAATAATATGTATTATTTTTGCCTTTTAAATGCCATTGTTTTGGGGGTCCATATCCTGACTGCCTTAATTAGGCAACACCATAGCATCTCAGATGAGACTATTTCTATGAATAACTGTATGTTTCAGTTTGACTACTCATGGGCAGATACCTTGACTAACATTTTTGTGACTACAGAACAGCATTCTGTTATTGATGAATGTATACTGAGGAACTTCAGTCACATGGGCTTTTAACATATATAAAATTTAAGACTGGCAGAACACAGACTGTGCTGCAGTGCTAAGATTTACTTACTTTTTCATATTTTGCCACTCTACCAGCATGCTGTTTAAGTAATTATATTGGTATTTTGTTGTTTTAAACAGCTAAACTAAGAAAAAAATCAGTAACTAGTGGTGGCTTTTTCCATGTGTGAGAATTGGGAAACAAAGGCATTATGAGATAAATTCAGGCCAGTTGGAACCTTAAATTCATATGCTTACTTCTACATTTTTAACACTGCTATCAATAATGATGAAAACTTAGACAAGAATGATATTAAACTAGGGATTTTACAAGCAAAGATTGACAGAGGTCATCCCTAAAAGGTCTTCTATTTCACACGGAGCACAATGGTTCAGAGTACGGAAAACATGCACAACAGTACAAGCAGGGGGACCAGTCTGTGGATTTGCAAACATCACAAATGTTTTCTACATTGGTTTCTTGTGTGTTTTAGGAGTGTATCAAGACTCAGACTTTCTGTGATGAATGCAATTGTTCCCACTTATGTTCAGTGATATTCCGCATCTGGCACAATCCTCTTGAGGAAGAGGAGTGAAGCTGTGGTGCTGCGCTGTGTGGTTAGGAAATCTTTCTTAGCAGGGTTAGCAGTCCAAGAAAAGTCCTGCTGAAGGACGCGTCTTTTTTTTTGTTTGTTTGTTTGAGAAATGATGAGCACAAGCTATTGCCTGTACAGCTTGACAAGTAGGATTTCTCACAATTGAGTACAGAAATCTGGATGACCAAAAAACAAAGAGGGACACATAGCAATAAATAGACAGACAGACAGAGAGACAGGTAGATAAATAGAATCTCTTCTTTTATTTTCCTCTCAAGAGGAAATTAAGACCAGTAGAGTAGGCTGTCTAAGGCAATTCTTCCTTAATGAAAACTGGAAAACAAAGGGTAGTGTTTCACCAATTTCATCATCTGTCATCTTTACAAACATAGTCATTTTTTTCTTCTTTTTTTTTTTTGGGGGGGGGGGCAGGAACAATATAAAATACTATATAATTTTAAAAAGCAAGATACATAAGCATAAATTATTTGGCCAGTTTGTACAAAATATTTTTATAATGCTGCTTTAACATAAAAGATATAGTAAAAAAGCTAAATTATTCTAAAGGCAATATGACTAGAAGATATAACAAACTTATATGTATAATAACAAAGTACATTCTAATTAAAATTGTCACATTTTCATAAAACTTTATGTGAACGTTGTAACTCAGTGTTAGGTAGCATATAATTACCAAGCCTTTATGAATGTAACTGAAAAATCATCAATCTCAAAAACTGATATTAAGATTGTCCTTAACTTTTTTTTTCTATCTAGGAGAGTGTCTTTTTTGTCGTCCTCTTCCCTGACATAATATGTACACAGATCCACACCTATAAAGTTTTAATAACAGTAGTAGTTCTGGGGAGACTTAAGGAAAAAGAATGAAAAAAAAAAAGTCTATTAATATATCATTTGAGGAAATTTCTTGCAGTTAATAAATTAGTGTTTTCCATTTCAAATAAAATTGTAGTTTCTCTCTATTCTGTTAGCATTCACAATTATAGGATTTTACTGTGTCTTGTAATTTAGCCAAGTTATTTGTACTATTAGAATGATACAGGAGAGTGACAGCACAATATCTTTTTCATTTTTCATTTTTGAGGATAGCAATGTGTAATATGGACTGCTCACCTACACAGACTGAAAAAGTTTAGGCTTTATTCAAACAAGAATGTTCTATTGCATGTAAATGCAGCAGAGAAGTGTAGATGTGTCTGGTGTGGCAGTGTAGCAAAAAAAATAGTAACTTTGATTTTGTAATTTTTTAATTAAAAAAAATAAATAAAATAAAATAAAATAAAATAAAATAAAATAAAATAAAATAAAATTTTTGACATGCGCAGAGGAACATAAACAAATGATAGGCATATACTGAACAATCATTCCATTGCTGTTCTTTGGAGAAGTCTTTTAATAGTTTATTAATATGTCAGTCATTGGAAGCCAACAAACTGCTACCGAAAGACAGCAAATAGAGTTCAGATTTACTGCCACTTCTTGAAAGAGGATGCAGTACTTGGAGTTTCATGGGGGACAGTGAAATAACCTTGTGCCATCCTGTCACTGATATCAGGCCTGTGTACTGGGAAGTGACAAGACATGGGTGTTGCTAAATGACAAAACATGAGGTATTTGGTCACTGAGCACAGGAAGGAAGACAACAAACTGGTTCAACTGGGCGCTGCCATTAGCATGCTGAGGTTGGTGGAGTGGAGGTGGTCACACTGACAGTGACTGACTGTGGTGGTTTTACCCTGCTGAGCAGCTGAACACCACAACTGCTCTCTCACTCCCCCTCCTTAAAAGAAGAGGGAGAGAAGAAAGTATGCTGGAAAGAACAATAAAACTCATGGGTTAAAATAAGGAAGGGTGATTTAAATTAAAGGGAAAAGGAAGACTGGGGGTGGGGGGGGAAGATGGGGGAGCGGGGGGGGGGGGGGGGGGGAATCCGCACAGAAGTACAGAGAGAGAAAAGAAATTACTCTACTTCCCACTAACAAACGATGTTCAGCCATGTCCCAGGAAGCAGGGACTCAATACTTGTAGCAGTTTTTTGGGAGGACACATGAGATGTCTTCATAACAGGAGCCCCCACCCTTTCCCACCTTTTATTGCTGAGTGTGACATCAGTTGGCATGGAATATCCCTTTGGTTGGTATAGGTCAGCTGCCCTGGTGATGTCCTCTCCCTGCTGCTTGCCCAGCCCCAGCCTGCTGGCTTTTGGCAGGGAGGGAGTCCTGATACGGTGCCAGCATTGCTCAGCAATAGACAAAACAGTGCTGTTCTAGCTACAAGTGCAGAGCACAGCATGGTATGGGCTGCTGCAGGTAAAGTTAGTTCCATCCCAGCTGGACCCAGTACACTGACTCAGCTGACTTTGTCAGCCCGAGTGTTGCATCTATCACCTCCTACTGGCTTTGCATACCAGCAGGCATTTACTAAGCACATAACTGAATTCAACACTGACCCAAAACTGCAGCAGATACATCTCAATGGAAAACATCCAATGAATTTCAGATTCAAGAAAGAATGATAAAAACAAAACCCAATCTGAGCACAAGAGGAAACACAACCTGTTCCTGGTCTAGAAATTTTGATATGATGTAAAAGAAGGAAAGGGACTTGTTTCCTTTTATTTTCCTTTTTAGCGAAATGTAGGCCTCTAGGTATGAAACAGAAAAGGAGAGTTCAGTGAAGAAACATGCCTTCTTCAGCTTTATTTAACTGCGGTTAATTCAACCAAAACAATGAATGATTACTCCTTACTCTTTCACCCTTAGTAACAATTTTGATAATCCCCTTTTGGTGGAAAAAACACTTTCTACTGCTGTGTCTCATTCTTTCCTATAAAATCAATTTTGAAATCATATAGAGACATTACCTGCTTTTGTTGTTGTTGTTGTTGTTGTTGTTGTTGTTGTTGTTGTTAATTCTTCTACATTGGTACTACATCTACAGAAAAGTCTGAGGAGGCAACTTGCAGGGAAACTTATTTTAAAAAGCTAAATAAAATTCTGATGGGTAAAAAATCTTCAAGCCCATACTCTTTACAGCTCATTGCAAATAAAAATATCTCCTGTGATGGTTTCCCAGCTTCTGTTGGAGATAGTATAATGGCTATCATATTTGCCAGTGTAAAACAGCTCTCTCTTCCAAGATTTTTTTGATTTTTTTTGGCATCCTTTTATCAGAAGTAACTTCTCCAGAGATATTTAATTCAAAATAATAGAGGGCAACAAGTGATTTACTTGTTTTGGATGGCTCAAAGTGATTATTACCAGAGCAGTTGTATCTTCTGGGTTTTCATTTCTTTTAAAGGGAGATAGTATTAAACTATTTGTGTACCAAGAGACATTTTTTCTTCACTATTTACCTCTTTTGCCCCACAAATATGATATTATGGGTTTGCTTCTTATTCTATGGGATTAATTTCATTAAAAATTCAATTTCTAAAGTTTGTTATAACTTTCTCCCATTTAGTCTGGATCTGGATGCTGAGAGAATCTATTTCTATTCTGTCCTAGATACTAAGGTAGAATTCACAGAGAACATGGGGAAAGAGTATGAAGAGTAGGATGTAAGGGTGAATCTTATGCTATAATCTAAATGTAGTCTAATAGTTGGGGGTACCAACCCCAAATAAGGAAATACAGAAAGGAAAATTCTTAACACATAGCAATTAAATAACAAAATTTCTTTGTTTATCATACATATATACAGATAAAAAGAAATAATGTATATCTTGAATCCATAACAGCTTGGAACTCATGACTACAGCCAGATCTAGAAATTTGGCACACCCTCTCCCTGCCCCTGGGAAAAATATCTTTCCTTTCTTTAGTTCCGATTTGTGACTCCAAAATCCACTCTTTCCACACAATTAATTCCTATGTCCCACCGTCAGCAAGACATGAGCCTGCACCTTCTCTGACACCTTGAGAAGTGAGGAGTGTGCCAATTTGCCTGTTCCAGTGCAAGCACAGCCATCCCTTGTCTCATCATTCAAGAATAGTATCCAAGCACCATTTGGGAGATGCACACACTCAGAAAAGAGATATTGCACCCAGATATGCAAAGGAACAGGACTAAGTGAGAAAGGGTGCCACACAACAACATCCACCACTGACAAGTGCTCCTATGTACTTGATCAATGATCAAAGAACAAATACCTTCCTGAACTAAAACCTTCTCTTCTCTGTAATACGCTTGTTCAGCTTTCTCTTTTCCACATTCTCACACAGTTTATGTCCACTCTGTTCAAGGTTTTAAGTGTATATGTCTGTCTGAACAGGATTTAAATCTTCAACTTATTACTCAGTTATTTCCCCATGGTGCAATAAAATTAAAGTTAAATTGATCAAGGACAACATCATGTTTCAGGTCAGAAAAAAGTCAAATACTTTGTTTTGGCAGTGTCAAAGTGCTATGCTAGAATGAACTGCTATGATTTCAAGCCGGTAAATACACTAGTTAACACCATTTCAGAGCATGGATCTTGTATGTTGTTTATTTTTTGTTTGTTTGTTTGCTTTCCTTTTGCCATTTCCAAGAGTTAATATATGGTGTTATCAACAAACTAAGAATTCCATTATTTATCCAGATAGCAATATACATACAAATAAACACTTTAGTAATGAGGTTGACATGGATCAACTATAAATACCTAAGTAGATTTAGCATCTTAGAGTATTAGGAACTTAGGGCTCTTGAGTACTCAGATAGCTTTTAGAGTGCTCAGAGAGCAAGTTCCTGGAGTTTTCTGAAGACTAATTTTTTAATATCTGTTTCTCAGGTAAAGTTATCCAAATTTTGGAGGAGTCCAAATGCTTACCCCGCAGAAGATATACTGAGCCTGTTACATTTTAGTTAGGGAAACAAAATGAAAATGAGAAATTTGGGTTCTGAATATAATTGTACACGACGTGTTTAAGAAAGATACATTCAAACTAGAGCTGTTACAGAGCATGGTCACTAGAATGGTAAATGAAAAGGAGGATTTTTAGCCTAGCCTAACAGAGTGATGATACGTGTTATCAGAACAGAGGGATAACAAATACCGTGTTAAAAATACAGTGGCTGTGACTAAATTTAGCCTGGAATTATTTTTTTTTTGGAAAAAAATAAAAAATCAAAATCTATCTACTCTACAAAGTAGAGTGCTGTAGCAGAAAAGCTCTAGAGTCAATTCAATCTATCACGTTAGAATGCAGCAGCAAGAGCAGTTGAATTTCATTGCCTGCATCTAAAGACAATTCTTATTATTCTTCCTGATACCTAGCTGGCACTTAAACAAAACTCTAGAGGAAGAAGGGGGAGTATTTTCTATAATCTAGTTTAAACATGTTAATCTTCCCCCACTAGATTACATGTATGATGAGTTTTCAGGTCTTTCATATTCAGGATCTTTCTGTGATCACAGAACTAGAAAATGTATGCAAAATAATTTTTTGCCAGGTGATACTGTATTGCTCTGACTTGTCTTTGTAAGTTTTTGTTTGGGTAGTACAGGTAGAGTCTTTGTCCTACACACTCTCTCTGTGAGCTCATATAACCCTAAAATTGAGAAAAATTCCTTGGACAAAAGAAGCAGTCATGGGGAGTCATAAAGAAATCACAGGAGGAGATAATTTAGTTAAGCATTATGTAGTTTCTGCTTCAAAACTCATGTCTGAGCTCCCTTTATGTCTCCTCCGCTATTGAAATGTATGGCATGTTACTATAAGTATGACAGCATTTCAAAAAACACTCATTTATGGCTGGCTGCTTTAGTGGATTAGTGAGTCAAGTGGATTATTTTTGCAATATGTTCTCCCCTATTAAGCCTTCTGTCCCAGCCTGACAGGAACCAAGGGTGTCCCAGAAGACTGCACTCTAATCTGCAGTTTGGGGAAGCCACTAATGTTGCTGTGCTTGCTTTTATTAGCCATCTTTGCTAGCATACAATATTGGCAAGGAAGTTGGGTTTTGTTCTTGGCTGCGATTCTGTGACAAGTGTTTCCAATCTAGGGCATTAATTTTTGACCTGTTAAACCAAAAAGATTCCCTTGGTGGTAAAAGAGAAAATTCAGCCTCACATCTATGAAGCTTCATTCAGTTCTGTCCTAAATATGATCCAGACAGAAGGTAGGAAGGTCAATAGAAATACAGAAAGCTCAGGAGTGCACTCAGTTAAATCTATTTGGGGAGTTCAGCAGGTAGCAGCAAGCCTTACTTTGTGCTGTTTTTTATTATGGTTTACCAGTGATCCTAGTTTCAGAGAGAGTCGGGGTATAACTGGCTGCTTTTGTGGGGTAAATGCATCACCTTTGACTCTCTGCTTTGGAGCACTATGGATGAAGACAGTGGTAACACAGAGGTTTGCTATGTACTGTTTAATCACTTAATCTCCACTTTGTGTACAGATACCATGGAGCTTGCTAAGATACCACAACCCCATGTGCAGGTTGATTCACAAGTGTTACATCAGTTTAGCTTCCCTCATAACAAATTTTCCATTTCTATCAATGTCCTTGGAAAGCTGAGAGTAGAAATATTGAAATCACACAATAAATTCTAAGAACTGAAAGCAAGACCAGCAATGTCTACAGTTACATTTACAGACCCAAAGAACTGATACATCACCCAGTACGTGAAGAAAGATCAGAAACCATTCTGATTCAATAGAGACTTCTGCTAGCCAGTCCACCTTCCCAAAGCTCTTACCTGGCCTCTTTCCAGCTGTATAGGATTTGCTTGTTCTAGAGTTTTGGTTGGATGCTACTCATGGTTACAATCAATTAGTGCTTCTTATTAACAGAGTTACAGGGAACGATTTATTTGCAGAAGAATTATGGTAGCAACATATGAAGTAGTAAACAGTAGAGTGGCTATCTTATACTTGGATGATTTTCCTGGCCAAAAGCAAGATGAACAGTGATAACAAGCTTCACAGTAAATGAGGATTCAGGATTTCTCATCCTCTCTAGTGAGTATTTTAGAAATGCATTTTGCTGCTAATAGAAATTAAAGCATGCTTTAAAATCTGCATCTCTATTGCTGCAGAAAGTAGAGAATAAAAAAGAAAATGTCCTTAAAAATTGCCCGTGACATGACACAATATTTCCATCTCACCCTGAGTCAGCATGTATAGATCTGCTGCACATAGTCAAACTCTATGATCTCTTCCTTGGGGGTTTTCTGTATCCATGCATATGGTTGCTAATAACATTCTAACCTCTGACTTCTTAATTATTATCTTCTACTTACATCATTCACCAGCTCAGTGCTAAGACCCTCTTAACATATAGTAAGACATTAATAGATTTTTTATCACCAATTATATTTCAGGATTGCTTTTCATACAAATACCCAGTTGCTAAGTATATGTCATCTCACTGATTCTACTCCCATGTACCAAATGCAGTAGTTAAAAATGGCTAATAACTCACTCATGTAACGTTACAGGTACATTTGGTACCTTTCTCTCCTCTGATTATAGACATATCAGCTCATTAAACACTACTGTAAGAACACTAGCTGAGCCCTTCCTTTTAACAAACTACCAGTGTGAATCCAGAGGCTAAGCCTTTCTCTTTTAATGATTCAGCCTTCATAATCAGAGGAGGCTGGGAAGAGATGGAAGGAGAGCACACAGTGTTTCAACCAGCATTTATAAGTACAGAAGTGGTGTTTTTCATGTCTGATTTCAAGTATTTTTTAAAATGTCCTCTTGTGCCCTTTTCTGGTTGTTTCTTTTATTAAAAAAAAAAAAAAAAATGTTGATCTTCAGAAAGGCTGTTGCACTTGTGTAGATACCACATTGAACAGAATTACTTCATACAATCATTTAGAAGCTGTAGAGTACTACAGATATAATGGCAAAATTGTATAACTAGTAAACATACATATACTAAATAATATAAAATGTAAATATGTGCAATAATGCATCTTATAAGTCAAAATATAATTTGGAACCACTAGAGATCAGGGAGACATTTGTTTCTAGAGGGAATCTGACAGCATTTCTTGTGGTTGCCTTAATGAATAAAATCAATCATTTTTTGCTCCTAGTCCAATTGCATACTAACTGCAGATTGTTTCGTGGCTCTAATGGGCTCCCTCTCCTGACACTTTAAAGGGATAAAAAGGTTTTGTCTTCATCCAGAATCGAGCCTGCATCATCTGAAAGGTCCTCTACTATTACTACAGGAAACTTAGCCCTCCAGCTATTGACGTGAAAGTCTTTCCTTTCCAGTAATCAGAAGGAAAACAGATGCAGAACTAAGTAGAAAGCAAAACTCTTGTGCCTTAGAGATTGTCTGGTGGGACTAACGGCCTGACTTATGGGTTAGGCCACAGGAACCGTGCTCCATCTGCAAAAGCACACAAGTAAACAGCCACTGCAGAGACAGTTGTTTTAAGCAGTCCTGCTTCAGCACTACCCATGAGACTGTGTTCTCTCCTGTTCCACTTGCTCAGAGTTTGTCTTTTCCTTCCCTTAAATCTGATTTCCTTAGTGATATATTGGGGTGGAACTGCTTGATCTCACCACAGATCATTAACACAGTGTTTACCAGAAGTGTCTGGGTAACTGGCCTCATGGTACCACTGACAGGTATAAGAAACATTTTCAGCAGAAATGTATGTGGTAGCAATGTAATAGTGCCCATCTGACTCTTGGCTGATTTTCATGCCCAAAGGCAAGATGAAAAGTAATAACTAATTCTACATAGATGAAGATTTAAGATTTCTCATAGTTTCTTTCTTTTTTTCAATACTTAGATAAAATGCATTTTATAGCTGCCAACAAATTATAGTATATACCACAATTTGCAGTTCCATTACCCAAGATAAATTAATACCATATGACAAACCAATTCAACAGACTTACTCTGTTATTATTACCTGTTTCAGAATTCCCAAATAAAATCAGTCAGCTGCAATGTATGCTCCGTCTCCCAGAGCTCCACTAGTTCTCTTGGTACCTTAAACACAAATGACTGTTGGAAAGAGAAGGGTTATATTAATGCCTCTAAATATCATACCAGATAATTAAGTTGTCTAAAACAGAGGTTAGAAACTTATTTTAGGACCTTTCCTATATTGGAACATTGGTAATATTCATAGTTAATAAGACACATATCCTCAAGGGCTGCTAAATTACTTTACAAATAAGTGTCCAGGAAATAACATTATTTGCATTTTACTAAGGAAATTGAGGAATAGAGATGCTATTAAACCAACATAAATAGTGAATCTAGTAAGAGACCAAAACCAACAAATGGCACAGATTCATTTAACAGCACTTCACGGGATCAAGTTAGGAGTACAGTCAAACCACAGTCCCTTCATGGAGATAGAGAACAGCCCAATAAATGTGATTTTGTCTTTATTGCCAGTCTATGGCAAACAGTCAGAGACTTTTCACTGTCCTTAAGGATCTTAAGAGTCTGAGGACCTGCCAGGGTTTTTATTGGTATGAGGTGATTTTTTTTCTGGCTTAGCTATGACAACAGTTCTCTATGAGTAATGTAGCTATTGTCTAAATTTGTTTTAGCTTATCGTTAGTTTATAATAACAGCACGTGGTTATTCTGTGGAGATTATGCAATTTAGGACACCGGTACAAAAAGTGATGTGGAAGAGTGCAGAGGTCCCAGACCAATGGGATGATATTTATACTGATGAAAATGGGCAACCAGCAGTAACTATATTAAAAAAAAAAAAAAAAAAAAAAAGTAATCTGGAACCAATTAAAATAAGCAACATATAATAAGACTGTGTGAAGAAAATGTATAAAAATGAATCCAAGCAGATGCAAGACTGAAGAAGAAAACCATGTTGAACATCAACCCTTCATTCGACAAATACCTCAGGAGTCTGATGACTTGACCACCACCAAAAACACCACCACCATTTTCCTTCAGGAGTACCAGAGTGTCAGCCTTGACAATAGAGGGACATTGAAAGGATGAACAAAACACCAGTCAACAGGGAGAGATAATAGGAATTTTTTTTTAATAAAAAACTTTAATGTTATTGATGAAGATCCTTCATGTTAGTATGGACTATTAGGCTGTTAAAACATTAATTGGGCTAGCAATAAAATTTTAACTATTATAAATACCTATTTTAAATATATAAATATTACCTATTAGAAAAATTTTACACATACATGATGTTGCCTTTTGCTGATAACTGAATTTTGAGTGCAGTGATACCGACAATCCTGGTCAGATCTGAAGAAACATGGACTGCCATACACTACATGGTCTTCTTCAGTTCCATTCCCAGAGTGAAACAGGGTATGTACTCCCAGAGCTCATAAACTCTCTGCCAGCAATAATACCTCTATTTCCAGACTCAATTAGGAATTCTTACTCCGCATTTGGAGGAAATTGCACTGTTTTCAACATATAATAATTATGGTACATTTGAATGCAAAACTCATTTTCTAATATGAAATATCAATAAGTAGCATATCCATTTTCAGAAGGAGGAGCTGAACTCCTGGTCAGTTTGTTTCAAATATAATAATCTGTGAACTGCAATTCCACAAAGGGATTTCATCCTTCCTGATAATGGCTCTATCGTTTCATTTTCACTGTTAAAATATATGGTATTGTTCCATTCTGCCCACTCTGGAATGGTTGCATTTCAATGAGAGGTGAAATAATATCCTCCCTAATACATACACCAAAAAACCTACCATGTTAATAGAATGTCATTTTTATTATTAGTTTCTTCCAGACCATTCTTCATAAAGCAGAGTTAGCATTTTTCAGCTGTCACATTGCAGAATATCCTTTTTCTCTCTTATGTTCAGTGTCACAAAGTACCTACCATGGCAGATTAATTCTGTTCAGTAGCATGATGCCCCAGCAGGAACACTGGAAAAAAAAAAACAACATCCAAGCTTTTTCAAAACCACAGCTCCTGCAACTGCAGCTTTCATTTCTACAGAAATTGTGATTTCTGAGAAAGCAAGAATTAGAGTAGAAAATTAAAAATTATTGGTAATGAAACTTTAAAAAAAAAAAAAAAAAAAAAAAAAGCAGATTTAAATAAACTCAGTATTTGGTAAGTAAAGTCCTGGGCAAGGGAATAATGGAGAAAACGATTGTTGGGAAGGCAACACATATAAAACCAACAAGTTAATACAGTTCCAAAATGGAAGTGCAGTAAGAATGATATGAAATCACAGAGCACTCTCTAAGTACTTCAGAAACAAAAATGGGTTCTCCAAAAAATATGAACAGAGAAAAGTTGCTTAGGGTGATTAAGAAAGTAGTACAGAAGTATGTACAGAAAAAAAAAAAAAAGGGGGGAATAGATAAGTGCAAATGTGTAAAATTAAGTAATAGATAATAATCTAACAAAAGATAGAGAAGAATAAAACAAATAAACAAAGAAAAAGACTTTATAAAAACATTAGAGAACATGGCAAGGCAAAATTTCCTGAGCTTATGGAGAAGGTGACCTATTGACAGAAGACATGGTGAAGGCAGATATGTCTCAGGCTTTTTTGCTTCCTTTTTCACAAAAAGGTTAATAGTGATCAGATGCTTCACAAGATTGTTATTAACAACATAGGGATGTGAACATAAGCCAGACAAGAAAAAGAACACGTCATAGAATATTTAGGTACACAGAAAAGGTATGTATGTATTCAAGTCATAAGGCCTGAGGAAATTTATCCTACAGCAAAGCAATCTTTGCTTCACTCTAGTGATTATTTTCTGGGCTTCATGGAAAATAGATGACATCTGAAAGGGATGGAGAAGGATAGGTATTGATCTTACCTTTAAGAAAAATTAAAATAAACACTTGGGATATTAAAGATCAGTAAATATAACTTTGTTATGCAGAATGATACCAAAACAAATGATTAAGCAATCAATTTGTAACTACCTAAAAACAAGTAACATTAAGAATCCACTATCCATTTATTGAGACAGAATCATGACAACATTTGCTTTTTCTGGCTGTTTCTTGCCCAATGAACAGAGAGGAAGAACAAGCCAAGCTGCATGTGAAGCTCAGAAATATTTTTGCAATAGCTCTCTCAGGAGAATAAGCAGCAGAAATAGTCTGCCATGACATTCCCCCAGGCACTGAAAGAGTTAATAAGAATGATCAGTGCCTGACATTTTAGTTTTTGCCTGAACACAGATACATTGCTGGTCAAAGAGCCATTTTTAAGGCAATTATCTGTAGGCTGCATCCCACCTGAAGATGGTATTAAGTGGAAACCACACTTCTAGAGAGTGTTTTCATGAACAATGTGAATTATGGAAAGGAAAAGCTGCTTATAAAATTTGTGGATAATAAAGCTGAGAGGGACTGCAAGCATTTTGGAGAATAAACTTAAAATTCAAAATAATCATAATAAATTGGTGAAATGGATTGAGACTGATACAGTAAAATTGAACAACAACACCTGCAAAACACTACAGGAAACTCAAATGCACACATATCATAGAATCATAGAATCATAGAATGGCCTGGGTTGAAAAGTACCTCAAATGTCATCCAGAGGATAGTTTCAAATCCCCTGCTCTGGGCAGGGTTGCCAACCTCTAAAGCAGGGCTGCCCAGAGCCACATCCAGCCTGGGATGACATGGGAAAGAAATGACTATGTAGCTACACTGCAGAATAGGATCTAGGAGACAGAAGAACCACAAACTAGACACAAGTCAACAGTGTGTTGCCCTTGTAAAGAAGGTAAATATAATTTGGGGATGTATTAATTTGGGGAGTGCGGCATATAAGAAGGCAAGCATTCTGTTCTACAAGTAACCACAGGGGCATCCACTTGAGTTCAGTTTTCAGTAGCACACTTTCAGAAAACACAGATAAACCAGAGAAAATGCAGAAGACAGCAGTAACAATGAAATGGTCAAGAAAAATCAAACTATAAGAGATTGAAAGAACAGAATATTTCTAGGCTGGAAAAGTCAAAAGGGAGAGCAAGATCACCATCATTGTTGTTCCATGGTCTGACACAATCCTCATGGCTCAGCTGTCTCTTCCTGAGTCTGTCTCTTTTTTTTTTTTGTCAGTTTAAAAATAATAATAATAATAATCTAGACTACATTCTTCCATATTACCAGCAAACCAGTAGCTGAGAGAATTAAAATTGAAATACCTCATTTGCTTCGACAAGACAACTCTCCCATATTTAGACTTTTGCACCTAAATCCTAATTTCTTTCAGCTCTTCTTAATAACCTTGTGTCTATAGCATGTAAATTAATCTGCCTTTGTAAAAGCAGAACTAAGCATCACCACTGAGATTTAGTTCAGTACATGATTTATTAACTGGGTCTTTTATCAGCAAAACTGCTCTGTAATTTTTAGGATTAGATACTTGATAATACACTTGATCCTTAAAATATGCAAGATAAAAGTGAAAGTACATCCTATTATCAGGAACTATTCTAAATCAGCTCCAAAATCATATCAATTGGAATGACGTTTCTCATCTGATTTCCACTTTGAAGCTACCTTACTCCCATTGTACCATAAGCAAATTGTGCATTTTCACAGAAGTAACCTTGCTCATTAGTGATACTTGAGCACAGTAAAGTTCATTACAAGATTTGAGGTACATGGTAATAACCCTCGCATCTTATCAACTTTTTCAATAAGTAAGGTATTTCAGCTGGGAGATAGATCATAATCCCACATTTAGGTTGGAAGGTGAAGATGGAGGAATGGCACCACATCATCCTGTATGCAATGACTTATATGTGGTATTGAACTTTTTTTCAGTAAGGATAAAGTCAAAAGGAACATTTTTTTTGTTCAGATACAGATCAGATAAATGCTGGGAAATTTGTGCTATACATGGACAATCTACAAAGCTGACTGTTCGGTCAGGTAATGATGTTTCTCTTCAGATATTTTAGGGTAAGCCTGTATTTTCTTTTCTGTTTTGGTTTTACTTTATGGTAAAGAGTGCCTTCAGATTTCACACTATACTTGACATGCAGACAAGTCTTCTTCCTACCCTCTGGAAATCTGACTAGGACAGAGTGGGGACTCACAAAGACACATGAATTAGAACTGGAAAGTTATTTTAGAATTTTGGAAGTAAGTTTTTGTTTTCTTGTATTGTTGTTCTTCTCTGAGCTGCTGTCTGGTACGATAGCTCATCTAGCACATCTTCATTATTTGGTAGGGAATCCAAGGTAGACAAGTGTATAAGTAAATATAAAGAAAGAAGCAGTAAGGTAATTGTTTCTAATGGGGAGAGGGGAAGATGAGAAAGAAAGAGAGGAGAGAGTAAAGAAGACGGATATCTTAAGTGCTCCTAAATCAGGTTGTTTCTTTTCTAATAATCAGGGATTCTCCTATTCATAGTTACCAGTGCAGTGAGCTCCACATTTTATGAGAATTTGAAACATATAACCATGTTGAAGGAGTGAAAAAGCTCTTGAAATGAGGCAGTGTTATCAGCTCCCAAGCAGAAAGCCCACAGTGAAAAGAAGAATGTTATGAGGAATCAGGCTGGATCTGGCAGCTGAAGAGTGGTGAGGCTGTTGCATCTCTGTGACCAAGGTCCAGTCAATAGTGAGGCTAAGCATGGATTCCCAGTAAGCACATGTATGCATTGCATGTCTGGTCACAGAGATAGCACACACGATATTCACACAAACACAGACAGCAGCTGGGCTTAGACACCCAGTCTGCCCAGTAACTGGCCCATGTAATCCTCAGTATCTTCACCTAATAGCACCTGGGCATATATAAGCCCCAAGCATCACAACTAGCAAACTATTCAAACATAAATAGCCCTCCCATTATCCCTTTATTTTCCCCACTTCCTCCTCCATACAGCCCTTAATAAGTCTTGTGAAATCCTGAAATGGTCTTCCCTTGCAGTCCACATTGTGCCCCATACCCCCAGTCAGCAACCCCACCCTCATCCAAACCTTAATACAGCATTGACTCATCTAGATGGAACCTGGGGCTGAGGGCCTCCTCCTCCGACAGCCCTGGCAGGCCTTACTTCCTCTGAGTCCTTAATTTGGGTTTCTCACCAGCCATTGGGCACCTGTACTCCTACCTGAAGATAGGCCTGTGAAGGTCCTGGGAGTAGCACGGACAGGGCATTATTTTGGATCTCCCATCTAGTGTTGCCTCTTTGTGCTCCTTTTTGCACAAGCAAATGCTTTTATCACATAACCAAACAGAGGGAAGACAGAGACCATGTTCAGAAATGGGAGGGAGGTAGGCAATTAGGCAGGAGAGAAGAACGTTCAGGAGTATAAAGGAGGAAAGGGGAATCTTCAGAAAAGGTGAAGGTTCTTCAACAAAAGCAGAATAAAACAAATAGGGTTTTATAGATTTGGTTTAGTTTTGAAAACAGAGAAAATGTCTATCCCCCTGAGAACATTTATGGTTTGAATAGATGCCTGCTTGCTTTCCTAAAACATGCCATCCGCAGAAGCTCAGACTGGTATTTTGGAATGTTACTTATCCTAGTTACTTCTCTAAAAATTTGATTGGGATTGGAAAAACAACATATGGAAAAAAAAAAAAAATCTGAACCATTACTTGAAAAGAAAATGTGGGACTGTGATATTTATAAAACATGGGAGATGCCCTACAGCTCACACCAAGGAAAGCCAGCCAGATGTTTGCCGATTTATACATGCCTCATGCTATGGCTCTTTGCAACATTTTATATGTAATGGAGGAGAAGCCTGTACAAGTGAAAGGCAAACAAAAGGAAAGTGTAATAGAAATGGACATTTTGAGCTATTGGAGAGGGAAAAGGTGTCAAGTTCATTTTGTCATAAATTTTTTCTCTATACTAATCTTCTGTGTGTAAAGATACAATAACATCCCTTTTTTCTCATTACACACACTATGAAAATGCTAATGGAAGGTGTATTTTGTTGTATTTTTTGTTTGTTTTTGTGTTTTTTTTTTTCTTGATTGTTTTTTGTTCATTTGTTTGTTTGTTGTTGTTTTTTGTTTTAAATCTTATGAAGTCTCCATCCCTGGAGATTTTTAAAACTATTCTATGAAGACCTGAGTAACCTGGTCTGACTTCAGACCCTGCTTTGTGTTGGAAGTTGCACTACAGGATTCTTCCAGCCTGAGTCGTCCTGTGGCTTTGTGATCCTCAAAAAACTTGGTATATCAGAAATTTAATTTAAATATCTGAAAGCAGCGAAGGCAGCAAGCGTATTTTGGAAAGTTTGTAAGCATATCATATCCATGGATGTCTCTTTCTGCAGACAGTCAGTTATGACTGTGACATAGGCATTCCACATGGATGCATGGCATAGAGGTTTGGAGTGTTTTTACCTCAGGAACTTTTTAATTTGAACAGCCTAGTTGAGCCTGAATCCAAATTATCTTAGAATGTCATTTCTGTGACATCTGTCACAATATAAATGTCATCACAGTATTACACAAGAAGAGGGTGAGTTTGGGGGAGGAGTCATCCACTCAGAGGAGCTATAAACCTCTTTATCGTACAGGGATGAGACAACAGATCCTGGACATGTACCAAAAGCTCCTCTCTTGACAATCCCCTATGAGCAGATTCTTGCTTTTTAAGGCTGCCATAACAGTGTTGTTGCAAAGTTCATATTTGCATTATTTTTTCCAGTTCATTGTGACCTCCTGGATGGGCTCTTCTGTCAGCTAAACCTACTTTCCACTATTCAAGGTTATGACTGACTGCTGGGAAGAACTATGCCTATGCCAAGGAACACTCCATTTGCAGAAATATGGTGATGGTGGAATTGCCACTTCCTATTTAGTGTATTGGATAAGAAGAAAAAGTTCACAGTGATGGTGATGAAACGGTGCTGAAACAGTGCATAAAGTCAGCTGAGAAAGATGTACTCATGAAGTAACTCTAAATGCTTCTTGGGAACTGTTTTACCAGCAATAGGAAACACAAATGAAAAGCTGTAAACATCTCCTCACTGCAGCTGAGTAAAGCTCAGATGTAAATCAAACTATGCTCCTGCTGTCCCTATTTAATTTGGTTAGGTCATAGCACACTGTTTGTGAATAGCTCATATTTTTATTCCAACTTTCTTTAGTCCTACCTTAAAAGTCTCTCTAAATGTGGAAGAAAATCCAAGAGATATAAAACAATGAAAGGATTAAGAACAATAGGAACGGTTACTAACAAAACCATGTCCTTTCCATAAATATACTGTTGAGTATTGACAGGAACGACGACAAGACATACTGTGTACAAGATTATGATTTCCATTCAGGCGAGAAATTGATGCCCTTTAAAAGCATCCATTCATGACATGGCGAAAATCTCACTATGCTGAACATTCAGCAGCTGGTAGGATGCTCAAATGTCATGCTTTCTCTGTTAGAACGTGAAAGCCTTGAAGAGTAAATATATTAAAAGTAACAAAGAGTTAAGGAGTGTTTTGTAGTGTGGGAGATTTACACTTCCTAATGTTGTCCTGAGAGCAAGGTTATTCTTTCCATTTAAATTATGGCCATGGCAATTAAGAGCTATGAAACAGCTGAGAAAGCATTTGGTACTGGTGAATGTATATATGCATCAAGAAAGTCTAAGTACACTGCCTTTGTTGGAAAAGCATATCATTTTTTTTCTAGAGGCCTTCTTACAATGGTATGGAGTGCTTTTATGGTTGCCTGTCAATGTGTGTTTTTCATGGCTCTTCTTCAAAGAAAGCATGTTATCTATTAATATATGTAGAAGGATTTTGCAAAGACGATACAGAATAGGGAGTTAAAAATATTAGAAGATAAACATATGGAACAGTAAATACATGGATGTAGATCATGAATCTATTTTATACACTGGTGTTTAGTCTTTATATATTAATTTCCCACTCAGAATCTCATGTGTGTTTTAAATCCTGTCAAATTAGACAGTTTCACAGCTTTCTGGAGGCCAATCTTTTTCTCTAGCAAATCTGAAATTTATATTAAATGTGAATGGATCAAATAATGGTACATATTCCATTGGTCAGTTGTGATAATTATTAATATATTAACATACGTTAAAGTACATCAGTTCACATCTCATGGACTGAAGATATTAAACATTGCTGGGGTAAATGAAAATTTATTGGATTTTGAGTCTCATTTCTAATGTTTTTATGAAAGAAAACAGGACACTGTAGTGATGATGTAACAACAAAAAAAAAAATCCCCATTTACTTGTTAAACATTTTAAGAGATTCAATAGTTTTCTTGCTCTTAATATTTAAGGAAATAATAAAAGAAATTTGCCTTAATGCTTTTGGTTACCCAGCTGATTATTAATAGTCATGAGATTTAAAAATGTCTGCCAATCTACTAAAGTGCTAAGTGACTTTTAGTGCATACAAATAGTGTCCACAGATCACGCTGTTCGCTTCTGTTGAACAGTAAAGGGTCATCTCAGGAGTGAAGACTGAAAAATTCATGTTCGTTCTACCCTTTGGGACAAATCTACCTGCAAAGTATGTTAATGATGACTGCTTTGAAATACAAACATCCATACAATAGAAATTTGCAAGATACATTGCAAAAATATATATACATGAGTTGGAAAACACTTTCTGATTCACAGTCAGACCACAATGAATTTGTTCAGTTTGTAATTAACTTGTAATTAGCTTATTAACTCTATGCTAAATTTTAATGTAGCCCTGGAAAGGCTTACTAGAACCATACCCAGCACATGGACAATGAGCAAAATACCTCAAATACATCCTCAAGAAATGTGTAAAAAATACATAGTACCGTGTACCCACATTCAAATACTCCTACTGATTTTCATATCTAACATAAGATTGCTGTGAGGACCATTCCCAGTTTACTGGTAAAATACAGCACTGTACAAAGAATGCGTATGATGAGAAGGGCTCTTAGTGTGATAGGACTTTTTGTTAGCTAAACACACTCATTAATTCTACTATCTATCTCTTCTATGAAGTCAAAAGCATGATCTTCTGGAAGAGCTTTCTGCAAGTATACTCCAAAGTTAATCACAGAGAGCCTCCTTTCAGAGTGGTTGCACCAACTTTCAGGCACCAAAGAATCTTTTGCATCACTAAGGGCAGAAATTTTTCTTGTGGAATCCACTCCACGTACTGCAGTGCACTCCACAGAGATATCCACCACCTAGAAACCACCCTAGAAGCAGCACAGTCCCAGGGTGAATGCATACTAGTGAACTCTGACACTAAAACGTATGCCTGGATCTATATAGTGCACACAGTGATTTAGATCAGTCATTGACTGTAAATGCATATTTTTAATGGAAATACTTTAACAGTGCTGGATATGTTTTTAGGGGACTGTTTATTTTATTTTAATTTTTGTGGTGGAAGGACGGCATTTGGCATATTGCATCTGATAAATTTTATAGATTAGATTAGGTAAGGGTTGATTTCATTGTCACAGAAAATCTCAATTTAAGTGCAAACCTCTATGCTTTCTACTTCAGGGACATAGAGTGCTATTTAATTGGTTTGTGTATTGCTTGCTGATTTTTGATACTTTAATAAAACCCTTTGGCATTACTGTGGTTTCCCATTTCCTTACAATTAAGCAGACTACAGGTCTTTAATACAAATGCAGAGCTTTATTAAACTGGTGAATACATGTATATGCAAGAAGAAACTCTGCATCACTGCAGTCCAACCTGTTGATTGTTAACAAGATGTAGAATGACTTTTAAAATTATCAAACAATGAAACAATGTTTAATCTAAAAATAATAAAAAAGTGTTAATTAAAACTAAAGCACAGCTTGTAAATAAAATTTTTAAATTTGCTGTAGGCAAACTCAATGGCAGTGATCTATTTTCTTCCATGCTCCTACCTTTTCTCTTATGCACAATGTGCAGTCATCTCAGAGATGAATAAGTGAGGAGTATTTCCTCTGTTCCTCTTGTAGTTACTTGAGCTCTACATACCCTAAAATATGTGAATGTAGCCAGTAAATCCCATATTTGTCTACTTGCTTGTACCCTACCTAATGGATTTATCAATACTGTATAACAGTAACCTTCCTGATTCTCTTTGCTCGTATTTTGGAAATTTGTGAGGAATCCAGAGCCAGGGGAAACCCAATTCATCTGCAAAAGCTGACATTCCAAGGTGTTGTATGGATAGAACAACCAGAGAAAGATCTCAACCTGAGATGGAAATTAATCATATTTTGTTGTGCCTTTCAGCTGCAGCAGTCTATATATAGGCGCCTTTAGGTCATTTGGATTAAGCCTTTTTTTTTTTTTCAGTCTGCCTAAATTAAGCTGAGAGGCTTGACTTGCACTGGTACAATGAAGGACCACCAATCTTGCATAAGTCAGATGGGACAGTCACATACCTGCTTGATAGCTTATGAAGACTTAAGTCTTCCTGAGCCTGTTCCAGGAAACAATATGAGGCTGATCCTAAAGATAAACTATCAATAGGGTTGAGATTATCTCTGAAGGGAGCAAAACCCATGTGCTTGCACAAGGATGTGTTGAATCAATGGCTGTGATGAAAACATCCTGAGCACCTGCTCTGCTTTATAGACCTCTGCTCCACAAACCTGTTCAGGTTTCCATGATCTCATTACTTTCGGGTCGTGAAGAGAATTTGTTCTGCATCTCTTTTTAATACCTCTTTGAAGATTTGAATGTCAGCTTCATACTCAGGCTTCAGGGTAGCATGTCTGGTCCATCTGATCTCAGAGGACCTGGAAAGGAAAGGAAAAATCCAACCTTTTTATTTTAAAGGAAAGAAGTATTCTCCCTACTTTTTTGTACTGTACATACCACACTGAGGAGGTGAGACTTTCCACAGGGAGGACAAGGTGAGGGTGCACAAAGGAATTCAGGTCAGCAGCCACTGTCTAAACTAAATAAACCTAGCTGTAAGGACGTGGCTAAAATTTAAGAATATCTGATTTGTAAGGCTATCTGATTAACAGCTATTCAGCAGAATAAAAATAAATAAATAAATAATAGAGAGAGAGAGAAAGAGATAGAGAGAGAAAGATGGGAAAAGCAGTGGATTAAACATACACATATATCAAGTTTAAAGAACAGTACATAATTGAGGTCACACTAAAAGCCAGAACTCTTACATCTGATTGATGGGCCACTGAAGGAGCTGCTCAGACATGACCTTGGTCAGGTTCAACCAAAACTGTGTAACTGATAAGCAAGGGGGGGAAAAGATAATTATGTGAAAGTGCAAACTCCAGTATATTTCAGAGGGACTATGGAACCAAGCTAATCTTATTAAAATATATTTCAAGGGGATTGCAAGAGCCTCTGATACTTAAGGGATGTCTGGGAAAAAATAATAATAATAATAAATAATAATAAATATAATAATAATTAAAAAGTAGATAAAAAAGAGGGAAAAAAAAAAGGAAAAGGGAAAAAAAAAAAGAAAAGGGAGACATCATGGAGGAACAGGCATTGGAAAATTGGAGAGGGGTGAGAATACAAGGGGTAGCTATGTGCAAGCTGATTTCTGGTCAATACACTTGCCTATCCAAGTCTGATCACCACTGCTTGGAAAGCCCCAGGGTCATAGACTGTAACTGGGCAGGGGATCAGTGTCCAAGCAAGGATATTAGACTGACTTAAAGTCCACACTATCAACCAAAGGAGTATCAGATGTGTTAGTGACTGGAAACTGGGAGACTGAGGGTGTGTGTAGGCCCCACTAGCAAATTTCAGTCCTGATCAGACAGAGAGGAAGGAGGGATTTGGCGGTCTGTGTTGTGCATGGTTATGTGCATGTTTCGTCAGTTTCTAAGTAGGTCTCCAAAGGCACCAGTCTCCAGTCTGCATTAAGCTCTGTGTCTGGCCATGTTTGTATTGCGTGTACATTCGTATCTTCAATTTGTGTCTTCGTTTTGTAGCCTTACTACAGGCTGATCCTGGAATTGGGACCAGCAGCAGACATGTATGACTGGGAGGAGAAATCCCATGTGTTTAAAGACTCAGGATCTAGCTTCCCTTAACACTAACAGAAGATCAGCTTCAAAATGCAAGTTCTTCTGGAGACCAGTTTTGCACACATACGCCAATGCAACTTTATGATAAGGAGAAACCTGTCACTGCTGGGGATCTGCCAGCATTAAGCTGAGCCAGAAGAGTTCCCAGTCCACAGCCAAGCTATACAGGCTACTCTGTGTGTGTCCACAGACATTGTCTGCAGATGATCAGGCAGGTCATTGCTGTCTGTAGTGATTGGGTTAATAAGGAACCTGGATTTGAATAGAAATCCTTCCAGTTGTGCTGAAAACATCAGGACTCTTTCCCTACCCCACAGAAGAAAAAGGTAGTGCAGTTTAGTTTCATTAAAACTGCAAAACATACATACTCAATGAAAGGGTTATTGACAAAAATTAATTAATTAATTAATTAATTAATTAATTAAGGTTCCTCTATTACTCCTACAATATTAAATAAGAAATAAAAAATAAAGGATGGAAAAAAAAAAAAAGAAAGAAAGAAAAAAAGAGAGAGAGAGCTCAGCTTATACACATGTAAGGGTAGATTTCAAAAAAACAGGTTTGCTTATTACCATGTTATTGATGGGAATACAGTGTAGTATGACAGAGCAACTCCCCCATCACTTGATCTGGACCACATATCCCAGTACACCTACCCCTGATCAGATCTCTGAGGAGTAAATCAGCTCATGCTGCTTAGCAGATTACTGCTTCTGCTCACACTAGCTCACTGAGAGCTGGCTCAGGCATCTCTACAGTCTGCTGTGTAGATGCTCCAAAGTGCATGCAGATCAGCTCACACTGCAGTATTTAACTCCTCAGTTCACACTGAGGTATTCCCACCACATTTTTTTTGTTGGAAATGTGAATATAGCATATTGACATTCTAAGTCTACAAACACCTATATTTCAAACAAACTCATTTATGCACTTAGTGGTTGATCCACAGCCCACTAGAGACAATGGGAAGACTGCCATTAACTTCACATCAGGCTCATAAAAAATGAGGCAGATAAGTCCCATTAATGTTAATGAGAGTCATGCATATAAATCATCTAACCACTGATGAAAAAATAAACCTTTTTCTGTTCTGCTTTTTATGCAGCTTCCACAGTCTGTGATGTTCACACTCCTCCAACAGCATTTTGAACACAAAAGTGTTTCCAACAGCCACATCTTTCCAGAGATTTTGCTTTATGTCAACATGAGTCAAGATGCATGTAGACAGAATACATTTAACTATGCAGTCATAAAAAAATTCTGTTTTTACATGGTTATGAATGGGCTTAAAACTCAGTGAAATCATTTCACATAAGTCAAATAATTATTTCTCATTTTTGTTTAGAAATCACATTAACAATACTTGTTTTTCTTTTAAATTCACAAACAAAAACAAACATTAATTTTCCTAAATTTGCATTTTAACTTTTTTTAAAAAGAGTTATTTTCCTTTTTTTATCCTGTCCTCAAAGATGATGAGTTTTTCACTCCCATCTAGATTGTTTCACATTACCTTATCATCATACAAAATCTCTTGCCCTACAAAGAAGACATACACAGACATCCAGGGGCAGAATTACAGTGGTGTAAAATTGGTCCTATTTGTTTTAGCTCACTTTTCTTCTTTACACATTGGGTCAGTCCTGAGTAGGCCAGATAATATTAGACCACACGGCATATCATTAATTCTGTCCTAATATATTAGTATGTAGCGGGCTTTTTTGTGGCTTCTAAAGCTTAAAGCTTTTTTTTTTCACTCATTACTTATTCACACATACACACACACACACACAAGTATTTTATGAATTTTTATTTCTATAACTATATATGGATATTTTAAAATAAACTTTTTTTTGTATATAGAAGGAAAAATATATTTTGTGCTGTAACTTCACTAACATTTAAATTTGAGAGGAATTTTAATAGCATTCCAGAGTCTCCATTTTCCTGTTCATTTCAATAATGATGGATGGTCAACACAAAGTGCAGGAAAAAGGAGCTATCATTAACAATTTGTCACCAGTAGGAGATATTAGGATTCTAGAAAGCACTGCAAATGGATTTTTAGTTTTCAAGACTCGAATTCAACTGCTTTGCTCCACCAAGTTAGTCTTGGTTTGGCTCCTTATCCTTAACTTGTTAATGTGGCACATTAATTATAGCCTCTCATATGTTCATTCTTTCAGGTCCCTGTGTCTGGAAATGTTGCCACTCAAATAGCAAAGTGCAAGCTTTCCATCATTCTAATAGTTAAATAATGGCAAGGCTATGCAATTGAAACAGCATGAAAGGTCACCTTGACAATACCCTGACTGGTAAAAAGTAGCTTAAGGCATCACAGCTCTTTATTATGAACGAGTCGACTGAGTTTATAACTATTCAGGATATTTTAATAACTTTCAAGTTTGACACAAAGCAAGAAATGCCATTTTGGAATTCCTGCAGACAAGCAAAAACATCAAATATAAACACGGTACTTACAAAGTATGCTTTTGACCATATTGAGCAACAACAAAGCGGGGCCTGGAGGGTGTCTGAACCAATGAGAAAGCTTTTCAAATGGCTGGCACAGGTAGACAGCATGAAATTTAAACCTGAACAAAAGTCCATAAGAAGCTTTAGTCACCAGTAAGGTTCTCAGAAAGCTCTGTTTTCAGGATTTAAGGAGCAAAGGCATGGAACAGAGACCTTGTACTGAGAGGATTGTCATTTGCCTTTCTTAAATTGCCTTAGGTATGTTTTATGGTAGGACAAGGGAAGGAATGGTATTCATGTGTTGCTCTGTTGGAGGCAGGACCAAGACTACATACTTCCCAGACTCAACTCAGCAATATGACATCTGGTAAAACTGTAAAGCAGATTCAAGTTTTTTTTCACCTGCATTTTTTTTTCTTACCTGAACCTTTGATTTTCAATATGCTTTTTCATCTACACATGCTAATGAACTGCAGCTTATTTTTCTAAATTATAGAGCTAGAATGCTTTTAAATGGATATGCTCAGTGAGTAAGTTTAGTAAAGAGAGTGGAGCTAACACAGACACAAACTGCCTTGTTGTTCCTTATTGTGTTTCCTCTCAGAACTATAATTGCAGTATAAGGTCCTTATGTTAGATGCTTTAACAACATGTGAGGGAAGAGTCGAGTTATATGGATTTGGTTAATAAACACATTATTAACTGAGATCCAGTTAAGTCAGCATTTTAGCTTCCAGTTGTCTGGTATATTTGTGTATCCTTACAAAGACATAAAAAGGGGAAAAATAATTAGTACTATGCTGATCTAGTTATCAGGAACATTAAGTAAAACCCTGAATTTGGAAGTCCTGGATACTTCGCTGCATGCATCAATACTTAAGGATCCATCTTTCAAGTAGCTATTAATCTTTTACATTAATATTACTACCGCACAAATTTCTGTATAATCAAAGTTCAATCAAAGCACAGGGCTGGATATTAAGACTGACAGAACACGATCATACACATAGGAGCTGTAACTTCCTTCACTGAGCAAGGTCTAGCTGCTTGCCTGAGAGTAAATAAATCAGTACATCTTCCAGGTTCTTTTACTATTTCATCATCTAGTTTCTAATGCTGGTACTGAGGGAACAGAAAACCACAACATGTTAATGAAAGACTTACAACACAACTTAAACAGCATTTTCCTGCTGTCTAAACAGTCCCTGAATTATGACAGTATTTTAATAGGTATCATCAGTAAAAGAAAGGCTAATACATATATTAACTGTAAAAACAGAAAACAATCAGGGTTGTTAGTGTAAGACAAGAGCACGTAAAGGTTTGCTTCCTGACGAGGTTCATCAGAAAAACTATTCTGCTCTGAAAGGTGAAGGCCAAGTGGTGCAGCTTGCCAGCAGCATACCATGCAGCTCTGATTTAGAACAGTATATCAATGCAGTCTTATTTTAGCAGTAATTGAGAAGGGTTAGATCTGCATTTCCAGAGGCCATCTCTCAAGACATGACACAAAATCTTGTGTTTCAATAGGAATATTTGCCAGCACACATGCCTCCATTGCAAATTCTACCTAAACAGCCATTTTGTCTTTCCTTTCAGAAAGGCAACAACCTATATAGAAACATCCTGTGGATGTATCTGACATTTTTAAGGCATGGAGTCACATTGTAAGAGATGTCCACATTCTTCACCTCTGTCCTTCCAAAATCCATTTAGGTATGACATGTGATTCAGCTGCATGCTCTAAGACATTTGTCACAATAGTTTCTTTAGGAACTGGGTAACAACGTTTGCAGAAGCATTTCTGTAGGTGATAGCTATATTTTACCAACCACAGCACTAAAGTCACAGTGTTCCCAGACATGTGTCTATCCAACTCCAACCTGTCCACTGGACAAGTTTTGCTAGTGCCCACTTCCACTTCTGGGACCTTTTACAATACCCCAGATGTTTCTTATTGAAATCAGCTTCATGGTCAGCAGTGAGTCAAAAATCAGAAAAATAAAATGCCAAAATAAAACAAGAAGGACTCAAGTATAATTAAAAAAGCATCACAAAATTCTGCATATAATGATTGAATTCAAGTATTATTAGCTTATTTTTCTTTAATTTAACAATAAGTATAAATAATTAATTATTAATATTCATTAGTCATTATCTCCACACTGGATATGGATCCCCATTCATCAATGAGCTGAGCTGGATGAAGGGAACCTTTTTTCTTTTTTCTTTGTCTTTGTCTTTGTCTTTGTGTTTGTCTCTTTCCTTTTCCTTTTCCTTTTCTTTTTTTTTTTCTTTTTCTTTTTGTGAAAAAAAATAGCTCTTAAAGTCATTGTTTTGACATCCAATTCACAAACCCACAGTAAAAGACCTGAGCTTGCCAAAAGATTTGTGTATGATGTTTGACTACTGGTCATTTCTATCAGTCAAAATACATGACACGTCTATGGTTTAAATAAATATTTGGAAATTCCCACTAGTATCAGGCTTTAACCCATCATGCATTTCAGTGTTCTTAGATAACAGCTCCATAAATGTTGACTTGCTGATGAAGTTGGACGAATGAGTTTGGACTTTCTCCACTAAGTTTGCCTGTGCACAGAGGTCTTTTATAATATAAATTTAAATACACAATCTGTTTTACAATGTTTTCCATCATCTCTTCTCTCCATATGTTCTCCCACTAGGTATCTAATGAGTTCTACATATGAGGGATGACAAGGGAATATGCCTGAGAAATAATTTGAGCAATTATGGCATATGGAGGCATTGTTTTTGAGTCGCTTTTGCCATGAACATTAGGCAGAGCATCTGGGACCAGATTCTGTCTACCTGCCCATGGACATTAGCAAAATCATCATCTTCCATTTGCAAATTCTGCTGAGGTAATCTGCCATACAGATAGGACCATTTCATCAGCTTTTATGATCAGAGAGCATATTGAAACACAGACAATTTATAGTTGGAAAAAAATATATAGATATGTATGTTCTTATTCAGACAGAACAGTTTGAGCTGGAAACCATTTTAAAAGCTAATGATAGATACACATCATCTCTTCTCTTTTCTCCAAGAAGAACTACACAAGTGGCCTGTGTTCATTTCCAGGCCACTATTTATAAAATAAATTTTTATCTTAAATATTTTGAATGGATCCCAGCTAAGGAGAAAATGTCTGAAGAAAAATAAAAAGAACAAAACAAAAGAGACTCAAACTCTAAATCAGTAAGAGGAAAATTCATATTATGTACACCCAAATATAGGCAAGGCATCCAGGATTAATCATAAAGAGAGAAGAAGAGAAAAGAAAAACTCCTTTATATAGAAACATAGTGATTAGAGCAACCAGTATATATTTTGTAAGTTCTTCATATGAAATTGAAATACTAAGACAAAAGGCAGGAGAATTTAAAATTAGTTTTCATCATGTTTGTTCTAACAGTAAGGAGAAAAGACATCAAGAGAATCAAACAATATGCTGATATAGGATAAACTTGAAACTCCACCTACTCTTCATTTCCAAGATAAAACTTGTATTGTCTCAGCAATACAGGTAGTATCAGAATTTTTACATGTGTTTTTTCCCATGGTGCAGTTGCAGTAATTTAAGCCAAGCCATAAATCTCAAACTACAGTGTCATTAGGGTATAGGAGGGAGAGAATAGCCCTGTCGTTGTAGAAAATCTAAATAGAATTTTATAGTTACTAATATAAATGTAATTTAAAGATTTTAATATGGAACTTTAACAGTGAGGGTTACATATGGGCAATAATACTTCTATTACAGAAGCTACTTCTTGAACTTGGTTAGGCAATAACTGTTTTCAGAGCTAAAAAACAGCTATATTTCATGTCTATATGTTCAGTCATAGCTAATATTGTTTTGATTAGTGATATTTAGTCAAGAAAATATATGAGCAAGGAATAAATGGATTTCTCTTCCCATTGCCACATAACATTACCTGTGTGGTAGCAAGGAGGAACCAGAAATAGAGGGAAGGCTGTTTAATCATTAATCTCAATAGGCATATGAACTTTAATAAACTTGCTCATTCAGAATTTTCTAAGCAAAATGATGAACACTCTTAACTTCAGCTGAAGGCCTTATTCAAACCTGGTTGGAATCACCAAGGCACCATGCCATTTATTTAGTCTGGGCAAATCCTGAAGACAGAAGACAGACTTTTCTACCATTCTGGAGAACAGACCAAAGGACCTTCTGCCACCACCACACGAAGCCCCAGCCCAGACTTCTACATGATGCTAACAGTATGCAGAATCCACAGCCCATAACCCACATCTCTGGTGATGAAAATATACTACAATGGTTTTGCCTGGCCTGGCATCCCACTGACAGAAGTCTGACAAAGAACAGAATCATTGCCTTATAAAATAGTTCACAGCTGTCACTAGCAATGGTCCTCTTGCCAGACAGTCTCAAGTTAGTTTTGGATTAACAGATGTTGGCAACACTTGCCATCACCTGTCAAAAAAAAAAGTCGAAAATTAAGCCTTTTTATATACTACCTCTTGTAATCACCACATAACAAGTGCATGAATACAGAAGATTCAAAAAACCCAGCCATGGAAGACATTTTTTCTAAAATATTTGCAATGAATGACTGTAAAGTGGTAGCTGAAAATTATGTAACATCTTATGGAAACAAGTTCAAAGATGCAATGTGGAAATAGTTTCTCGTGGTATAAAAGTATAAACAAAAAATTTTCAGGACACAAACTGTATTATGAAGACTAACCAAGTGATTAGGTAATTCTCATTATTCCATTTAATACCACTGAAACCATGAGAAATCATTTAGTGACATCATATTGTTCAGGTGTGACATGTTTTGCTATAGAGCTACCTATCTATTGGCAGAAAGAAACTAGAGATTAAGGCAACTTTGCTGTTATAGACCAAAACTATGTTCCCTTATCTTGGTTAACAACAGATTTGTAAAATTCAGGGCATGAAGGAGGAGGCAGTAAATCAACAGAAAAGGATGCCAATCACCTTTTGTTGTTGTTGTTGTTACTGACATCCATGCATTATCTGGACAGTTATAAAAGCCAGCCATACAATCATCATGTGGAAAAAAGCAATAACAACAACAAAACTGCTTATATTTTTATGAAACCTAACCAAATATCAAGCTTTATAATACAATTTTAGTTTCAGAACAGACCTACCTAATGCAGTTTTTTTTAATGTTTTTTTTAAGCCCTATTTTATATTTACTAGATTTGGTTTGGAAGTTTTTTCATTAAGACTCGTATCAAGATTTCATTTTTGTTTAGTTGAACTAATCCAATGCATTTCATTTCAAAAAGCTTGAACAAAGCAGTGAATTTTCTTTCCCTGATGGTGCATTGCCATATGGAACTGCAGACTGAGACCACATAATCTCCTATGATTCAGAGCTCTTGATGATTACTAAATTCAAAAGGTAACATGGATTTTCCTCTGATTATTATGCCCGACCATCTTTGCCATCAGATGAAGCTGGGTACATCAAATAATCTAGAAAGTAGAATATAAGGAATAAAACATAAAATAAATTGAAGCAGAATTAATCTCCAGATTCCTATGATATGAATACCCATAACTGATCTAGTCACACATACTCTGTCCAAAGACAGACACTGTCTACTAAAACAGACACTATGGACATCTCAACTTTCCAGTTTGCTCTGAGACAGACCACCAGAGACCAGTGTTGGACTGGTTTGATTGTTTTTTAACAGTTCAACAAATTAAACTGAAACATTACCATTTCAATAATATCTACGATGTTACATTGACACTGAAAAGGTGTAAATTTAAGTTTTTCAGGAATTTTGTGGGGAAAAAAAAAAAAAATTAATATTGTCTGAAAACAACAATATGCTCACTTGAATTCCCCATGATAATGCTAAAACAGTTGCATTTGATCAATTTCCTTTGGAGAAGAACCTTTCAAAGTGGTGGGAGATATTCCTCGCCCTACAGAAGAAATACAAAATTAATTAACCCTTGAGATTCCTACTCCCTGAACAAAGTTATTTGTTACATGGGCAAACAGAATAGATCTTCAAAACGAACATCCATGTAGGTTACTCTATTTTATATCACAATTTTATTCACTTGTCATGAATATTCACAACAGTAATCTACTGCAGATAATCTATTCAGTATATTTGAAAATCCATTTATTTTCACTTATTGATATGCATGTGTTACACTTGTATATAATACAGTATTTTCAATGTTGGTTTAAGAACAAAGAACCAAATAAAACAAATTTTGAGAAGCATGATGCAGATTTTTGACCAAAGACAGGCCATATCCAGATTTTACAAAATAGCACATTTATACTTGGTACCGTCTCAATCTTTTTAAGATGCTACCTTCTTGTCCTGCACCTGCTAGCACAAATCCATACAATATTAATCCATCATAACATACTGAGATACCTAGTTGCTGCTACAGTTTATCCTAATTAAAACTTAATCAGAAAATAATATCTTTCTCTGACAACATTTCTGATTATTTTTCAGCAGAATGATAGAATATACTTCTCAATTTTATTCTGAACAATCATTTATTTTATTTAACTCTCCTGTGCAGTAATACAACAGAGGTAATGAAATGGTTTGGGAACAGCAGGGGATACCGTGAGAGGCAGAGCACTCCAGGGTGTTCATCCATCATGGAACTTAATATAAAACTACCTAGCCATGTCAATGGCTTGTAACGATAAAATTGTTTCCCTCTTCTTCTGAGAGTCTGGTAACCACACAGGACTTTTAAATAAGCTTGACCCCATATATATATTTTGACTACCACTAAGTGTGTGTGGTTTTTATTTAATGCACCAAAGCATACAGTCAGAACTCCCTTACTCTGTAAGCCAGCATGCTTATGTAGTGTCACTAAAAGAAATTGCCAAATTTCAGTTCTATCAATATTACAGATGGTACAATATACATTAAATGGAGTATAAAATTATACATTCTGTAATAACTTAGAAAAAAAGCTCATAGATGTTTAAGGCCTTTAAATATTGAGGATTTTTTAAAATGTAACAGCACATCACAAAGTTCAAAAAAATGCTACTGAAATAGAAAATTAAAGAAAAAGAAAAAGTAAATGTGAATTTGGCATGGATCAGGTATGAATTGAATGACAGTAAACAAGCAAAATACTGATGAACTGTGAATCTGGGGGGGGCACTAGGATTTTTTTCCTTTATACCAAAGAGAGTGAGCAGACATCTACATAAGCATCCAACAGTACTTAGTTTCAAGCAAGAGATTTTATTTTTTAACAAAAAGAGAAAAATTCTGAATGATTACCATCTAATTTCATAATTGCAAACCTCATTTACAACCCTGCCTACCTTTAGAAAAAGGGATGAAATACTGTCTTTGACTGCTTACCATGAATTTCAATGAATTAAAGGTTAGGAAAGTAAAGTACAGGAACACTCATCTCCTTCAAACTAAATTGAAATGTATATCTTAACAGTATAAAATGCCTTATAATGGAAGTGGTAATTGAGTTTTGACCACTACTTTTTTAACTGCCAAAGAGCTGCAGTAGTTGGTTAGCCTTAGGGAAACATGTCAACCTGACTATACATTATAATATGACTGATGTATTCAGATAACTATTACTTGTCAACAATAATTATTAACAATGGATATATATTTCCATTCCTATAACAAAAGCAACTTCAAGATGTTGAAATATGTACCCTTCAGAGCTCCAAGATTAGAATACAAATAAAAATGTCTAAAACTGCGCCATGCCAGAGGACAAATTCTGCAACAGAAATTAATTAAAGCAGTGTGCAGTCCCACCAGCAATCTGAATGGTGGACCAGGTGGACAATTTTAAAGAGAAGGAACCAATACATTTTGGAGGTTGGTTTCTTTAGGATGAAAAGTCACCAGTCTGGAATGGAGAATCCAAATGATTGCTGCTTTTCTGCACATTTTGAATATCACCTCTTGAGGTTACAGCTGCAAATTCCTCAGCAAGTGCAATTTTGCAAGTGTATACAGTTCAATCCATTGAAATCTTTGTGACAAAGAAGTTCAAAATAACTTTCCTGTAGTTTTGATCTCAAGGCTGTTGCTGATCGCAAACCAGGTTCTCATTGAAACAATTGATTCTGAAGGATACACCCCAGCAGTATAAAATTTCACTTCAGCGATTGCCTGGAGGAATTAATGTTATCAGCCTTAAGACTTGATTTGTCTTTAGCTATCGGGTTACCTGTAAAGATAAAAAAAAAAAAAAAAGACAAAAAAAAAAAGAAAAAAAAATCAGAAAATCAAAATGTACATAGAGAATCTACTTCTGAAGTACTGGAAACTGAGACTGAAAAATAAGATCTCTATCCAGCAAAGGACTTTCAATTGTTTTTAAATAAGTGAATAATTCCCAATTATTTTAGACAGGGATGCTCCCCAAGTTAAAATGTGTGTTTAAGTGCTTTGTTGGAGTTGGACCTGACAAGGAGAAACCAAAATGTGACCATACATAAAAATATAATTGAAAATAAAATCTGAAGGTCCCATATCATCAACCCACAAATGTTAAAAGCATTGGTTTTAAGGAAACTTTCCATATCTTGTGCATCTTTTTCAGGGTTAGAACTGCATGGTAACAAAAATGCTTTTAAAATGTTAGCCATTCGGTATAACGGTGACTGATATTGGAGATGTATTCTTCCATTCCTTGCATGCTACTTGACAATGCAATGTTCTGTTAAGTGCTAAATATATTTTAGCAAGCAATAACCACTTAGTGGTGAAACAGAACAAAAACCATGCATACATAAACAAAAGATAGATAAATCTTGATATATGCAAGGTAGAAAATAGCTATCAAGGATTTCACTTGGAGTGGTTTCACCCAGCCTAGCATGAAACAAGAGTGGAACAGAAGGATCACAGAAAAAGAGAGGAAAGCAAAACATTTCACAGTAATTGGACTTTTCCTGTTAGGATTATAAACACTGGGGAGAGAAAGAAAGAAAGAAAGAAAGAAAGAAAGAAAGAAAGAAAGAAAGAAAGAAAGAAAGAAAGAAAGAAAGAAAGAAAGAAAGAAAGAAAGAAAGAAAGAAAGAAAGAAAGAAAGAAAGAAAGAAAGAAAGAAAGAAAGAAAGAAAGAAAGAAAGAAAGAAAGAAAGAAAGAAAGAAAAAGAAAGAAAGAAAGAAAGAAAGAAAGAAAGAAAGAAAAAGAAAGAAAGAAAGAAAGAAAGAAAGAAAGAAAGAAAGAAAGAAAGAAAGAAAGAAAGAAAGAAAGAAAGAAAGAAAGAAAGAAAGAAAGAAAGAAAGAAAGAAAAAGAAAGAATATATTAAAAATCTGTCATATAAAAGAAACATAACATTGAGGAATATTTCTGCTGTGTCAGTGGGTACAATTAATGATCACGTAACATTTTAATATCTAGTAGTGTCAGGGGACAACATTCCAACTTGTGATGAACAACCCAATAGAATCGGTCACAATAACACTTTAGGACATCAAAGGGCATATGCTCTTCATTTTGATCTCAGAGAGAAGGGTCATGCTCCTTAATGATGAAACATTCTTTTGCCCTCAGCAAAACTGTTTGCATACAGCTCTCATCAGCTCTGCAGAGAACATGGAGCAGAATATTAAAAGGATTGTTCTAGGAGTTCATTACTTCAGTTTGCCTTCACTACATTTTTTGCTTAGGAACTGCATTTAGGGAGGCCATAATAAAATTGTGCTATGTGGGTTTTATGATACAGGAGATAGTTTCATTGCTCTTCTTTTTTGTTCTTGCTGTTGGAAACTGCCTCATGTGAGCCTTTCTATAGTGGAAGATTTCCTGAAAAAATAATAAAGAATGAATTTAAAAGTCAAGCAACATATTTCTATGCTCTGTAACAAAGCCCAAAAGGCTGACACTTCATCTTATTGTGTTTTTGGTGGTGGTGGTGGTGGTTGGTTGGTTGGTTGGGGGTTTTTCTTTGCTTGCTTGCTTGCTTGCTTTGGTAGTTGTTTTGTGCTTTGCTTCATTTTGTTTGGGGTTTTGCCTATGTGTGTTACTGGAATTCTACTCATGAGTTATGATCGGTGGGAAGGTTAGGATCGGCGGGAAGGTTAGGACCGGTGGGGAGGCCAACAAGGCTAGCGTCCTGGTTGGGGTCTGTTATAGACCGCTGAACCAGGATGAGGAGATGGATGAGGAGTTCTACAGGCAGCTGACAGAAGTTGCGAAATCATTGGCGCTTGTTCTCATGGCAGACTACAACTTCCCTGACATATCCTGGAAGCACAACACAGCCTAGAGAAGAAAGCAGTCTAGGAGGTTTCTGGAGAGCGTGGAAAATAGCTTCCTGATGCAGCTGGTTAGTGAGCCTACCAGGGGTGGTGCCTGGCTAGACTTTCTCTTCACAGAGAAGGACTGGTGGGAGATGTGGTGGTTGGGATCTGTCTTGGGCAGAGTGACCACGAAATGGTGGAGTTCTCTATTCTTGGTGAGGCCAGGAAGGGGACCAGTAAAACCACTGTATTGGACTTCCAGAGGGCTGACTTTGTGCTGCTCAGGACACTTGTTGATAGAGTCCCTTGGGACGCGGTTCTGAAGGGCAGAGGAGTCCAGGAAGGCTGGGCACTCTTCAAGAGGGAAATCTTAATGGCGCAGGAGCGGTCTGTCCCCACGTGCCCAAAGACGAGCCGGCTTGGAAGAAGACCGGCCTGGCTCAACAGAGAGTTGCAGCTTGAGCTTAGGAGAAAAAAGAGGGTTTATAATATTTGAAAAAAAGGGCAGACTATTGAGGAGAACTACAAGGATGTTGCGAGGCTGTGCAGGGACAAAATTAGAAAGGCCAAAGCTCATCTGGAGCTCAATCTGGCTACTGCTGTTAAAGACAACAAAAAATCTTTTTACAAATACATCAACGTAAAATGGAGGACTAAGGAGAATCTCCATCCTTCACTGGATGCGGAGGGAAACATTTTTACAAAAGATGAGGAAAAGGCGGAGGTGATTAATGCCTTCTTTGCTTAAGTCTTTAGCGGCAATACCGGTTGTTCTCTGGATACCCAGTACCCTGAGCTGGTGGAAGGGGATGGGGAGCAGAATGTGGCCCTTACTATCCACGAAGAACTGGTTGGCGACCTGCTACGGCACTTGGATGTGCGCAAGTCGATGGGGCCGGATGGGATCCACCCAAGGATACTGAGAGAACTGGCAGAGGAGCTGGCCAAGCCACTATCCATCATTTATCAGCAGTCCTGGCCATCGGGGAAGGTCCCAGTTCACTGGCGGCTAGCAAATGTGACGCCCATCTACAAGAAGGGCCGTAGGGCAGACCCAGGGAACTATAGGCCTGTCAGTTTGACTTCAGTGCCAGGGAAGCTCATGGAGCAGATTCTCTTGAGAGTCATCACGCAGCACTTGCAGGGCAAGCAGGCGATCAGGCCCAGTCAGCATGGGTTTATGAAAGGCAGGTCCTGCTTGACGAACCTGATCTCCTTCTATGACAAAGTGACGTGCTTGGTGGATGAGGGAAAGGCTGTGGATGTGGTCAACCTTGACTTCAGTAAGGCTTTTGACACTTTCCCACGGCATTCTCCTCAAGAAACTGGCTGCTCTTGGCTTGGAATGGCACATGCTTCATTGGCTTAGAAACTGGCTGGATAGCCGAGCCCAAAGAGTTGTGGTAAATGGAGTCAAGTCCAGTTGGAGGCCGGTTACTAGTGGCATTCCCCAGGGCTCGGTGCTGGGGCCGGTCCTCTTTAATATCTTCATCGATGATCTGGACGAGGGCATTGAGTGCACCCTCAGTAAGTTTGCAGATGACACCAAGTTAGGTGCATGTGTCGATCTGCTTGAGGCTCTGCGGGAGGATCTGGATAGGCTGCACCGATGGGCTGAGGTCAACTGCATGAAGTTCAACAAGGCCAGGTGCCGGGTCCTGCACCTGGGGTGCAATAACCCCAAGCAGAGCTACAGGCTGGGAGAGGAATGGTTGGAAAGCTGCCTGGTGGAGAAGGACCTGGGAGTATTGGTGGATAGTCGGGTGAATATGAGCCAGCAGTGTGCTCAGGTGGCCAAGAAGGCCAACAGCATCCTGGCTTGCATAAGAAGCAGTGTGGCCAGCAGGGCAAGGGAGGAGATCGTCCCCCTGTACTCGGCTCTGGTGAGGCCGCACCTCGAGTACTGTGTTCAGTTTTGGGTCCCTCACTACAAGAAGGACATCGAGGTGCTTGAAGAGCCCAGAGAAGGACGACGAAGCTGGTGAGGGGTCTGGAGAACAAGTCCTACGAGGAGCGGCTGAGGGAGCTGGGCTTGTTCAGCCTGGAGAAGAGGAGGCTCAGGGGCGACCTTATTGCTCTCTACAGATACCTTAAAGGAGGCTGTAGTGAGGTGGGGGTTGGTCTGTTCTCCCACGTGCCTGGTGACAGGACGAGGGGGAATGGGCTAAAGTTGCACCAGGGGAGTTTTAGGTTGGATGTTAGGAAGAACTTCTTTACCAAAAGGGTTGTAAGACATTGGAACAGGCTGCCCAGGGAAGTGGTGGAGTCACCATCCCTGGAAGTCCTTAAAAGACGTTTAGATGTAGAGCTTAGGGATATGGTTTAGTGGGGACTGCTAGTGTTAGCTCAGAGGTTGGACTCGATGATCTTGAGGTCTCTTCCAACCTAGAAATTCTGTGATTTTGTGATTGGATCCAGGTGCCACTGAGATATGTAATGTAAAATATGGAGTTTGATCCTATCTGCAGGTCGAATTTTATTAGCTTCACTTGATATACAGACATAGGTATATAAAAAACTTCGGTAAATCGGCTGATGCAAAGCACACTGAAGACAGATAAAATGATGTGAGACTCCCAGAAAGGTCATATAGATGCAGGATCAAAGCACCTTTGATCCTGTAGAAACCTGTAGTTTCTATACCACATTTCTATACCACACGTTTCTAGACCAGAAACTACAGAACCAGAAGAAGGTTTCCTCAAAGGCATAACTGGACAGGCACAGGCACAGCAACTCAGTCAAATTATCTGTTCTGCCTACATGCATGCAGATAAAAAAAATAACAAATAAATATTTGTTATTGAAAAGAGAGGATAACAGTTCTCTTTTGAGACCAAGTTGCTCATGAGCCAGCAATGTGCACTTTGCAAAGAAGCAAAGAAGACTAAAGGTAACCCAAGCTGTATTAAGCAAAGTCAAGGGAGGTGCTTTCTCCTTTTTTCAGCACTGATGAGGCCACACTTGGAGGGCTGTGTCCAGTTCAGGGCCCCCAAGCAGAGAATCATGCACATATAGGACAGAGTCCAATGTAGGGCCATCAAGATGATCAAGGGACAAAAGCACCAGTCCTTTGAGAGGCTGAGAGAATTGGGCCTATTCAGCCTGGAGAAGAGGAAGCTCAGGGGGCAATCTTGTATATATATATGTATATAAATACCTAATGGGAGGGTGAAAAGGGAGGGTGAAGAGAGCCAGGATCTTTTCTGTGGTGCTCCATGCCAGGACAAAAACTGAAACACAGGAGGTTCCCTTTGAACATGAGAAAACATTTCACTCTGAAGGTGACTGAGCACAGGAGCAGGCTGTCCACCAAGGCTGTGGAGACATTTAATAGCTGCCTGAACATTGTCCTGGGCAGCCTGCTCTAGGTGCCCCTGCTTGAATATAGGTTTGGACCAGATCCCAACCTCAACCATTATTATTTCTATAACGTCCAGCTCTACCAATGTATGCACTAAGGTATGGGTAGCTAGCAGAAAGTAATTTCAGACATACATGACTGCTCAGTCACATGGCTGTTTGAAAGCCTAAATGTGTCCTCTTCAGTCACTGAAGACAGAGTGAAACACATTAAAATCATAATCTGCAGGCCTATCTGCTCCCTGAATTTAGCTCTACAACGGTGTTGTGAAAATATCACTATACAAGCAACAAACACTACTACATAGGATAAACAGCTGAAATAAAGAAAAAAAATCTGAGAACCATTCAAGTCTCTGATTTACATCAGGTGTCTAACACTATACAAAGGTCATCTTGTTTATACAAACAGCATAGGAAGTCAAGCTGTGTATTCCTAGATTTTACAATTACATAATTGTAGTTTTTAACTTAACACCTTAACAGAATTTTTATTATTCCACTTGCCCTCCTTTTTCTTTTTTTTTTTCTTCCTTAATGTACAGTTCATACATTGCTACTCTGAGTAACACACATAGTGGTCCGCATTGGCCTCTATGTAGTAAGGTAATACCTGTAATAAGCAAGTACATATCAGCCATTACCATTAATGGAACTTATACATCCATACACATTAAGGAGAGAATAGACCTCTCAGATGTTAAGGAAAATTTCATAGTGAAGAAGGGAAATTTTAGCTAATATCTAATGATGTTATTCCCAGAAATGCTTAATTTTGGACAAAGTAAAAGCTGTTTGGTTTGAGTAGCTGGGAAGCAAGGTATTGTGCCAAAGGTCTTTAAAATGAAAGAGGGACTGAGAGTGGTATGTCTGATCTCTAAAATCCTAAGAGAACTGTAATATAGTGAATGGGTGCAAATCAAGTCTAATCAATTTTTCACTTAATAATTAATGTGTATGAACATTACAGTACTACATTACAGTAGCTTTGCTACTCCTTAACAGCACAAATAAAAAAATAGTAAAAAAAAAATAATAAAAAAAATACTTATACCTTTAAGCATCCTAGATATTGATTTTAATTAATTTGTTCATTCTTGGAACATAATTACTCCCTTTATGCTAATATTTTTTCCACACTGTTGTTATATCACAAATATAATGCATTAGACTCTCTTCACTTTCTTGTGCTAAATGTACAATTAAAATATAATTACTTTGCAGTTGCAGGCTTTTAATTTAAAGAAGCGAGTGGCCACTGTAAACAGGCTGTAATTGTATGTGAACTCACTTGTTTCATTTTAAAACAAAAATATATAAAATAAACATAACAGATTATTTTCACATTTCTTCTTGTCAATAAATGTTCCAAACAGATTCAGTCTTTCAGTAAAACATATTTGTCAGTGTAACCCAGAATGGACCAGAGATGAAGTGATCTCAGAGGCAGCATGTTAGAAAAACTAACAGCTCAAGAGATCTTCTGGACAGCCTCCATTCTTATCAAGATTATAGGATGTAAAGAATGACTGAGTGAATGTTTTTGAAATAGAAAAATACTTTTCCTAACTGTCATACCCCCAAGCATCAAAGTTACAGGGTCACAATTAGGCATAGCACAAATCATTTATTTCTTATAGAAATAAATCTATCATAAAATATTTTCTAACTATGGAATAGCACTCACATGCAAATGAGGCATGAAATTAATTATTAATTGTTTAATAATTATTAGAAGAAGGTAAGATATGTTAAAGTCAGTGTATGCTGGAATATTTCATAACATACTTTTTTACATTACTAATTTTTTGACTGTCAGCTCTATCAATTTTTTTATATGTTTACCACAGACTATACACAAAGTCTACATGTATATTAAAACAAACTCATGAGTTTGTAAGTTCAGTGCTTAAAAGTTAGGAACTTGACATCTATGGGTACTTTTGCAACCCTAATATGATTCAGCAGTATGATGGACTGACCCTCTGTTCTGGATTTTAAAAAATCCAAAGGACATAAACAAATGTAAGAGACAGGAAGAACTTAATACAGTTTTATTGTGGGGGAGAGGGGGGGGGGGGATTGTATGTTTGTTTATTTGTTTCCTTTTTAATCAGAATTGTTCCATCAACTTTATAGCATAGGATTATGTGTATGGTCATATCCTGTGTGTTGTCTGAGTATACTCAGGAATTATCAAGCTATCTTCTTCGTCTTTTTCAGATATGTAAGACAGAGAAACAAAATCACATATTTTTAACAATGACTAACTCACACTGTGCTATGTGTAATTTCATGAGGCAAAGAAAAGCCATCTCGGCACCCATAGCATTCTTCTGCAAAATTTTAAAAGATCATGGAAAACAAAAATGGTGGGGGTGTTTCTTAAAAAAATAAAAAGGATCTCACAAATATGTTTAATGGACAACATGAGACAAGCTAAATATGGGGAATGTCACAAGAACCCCTTAAATAGTTTTTTAAACACATTATGAGAATGCCTAACTATGGATTGTCCTCCAAGACATGTCTTGGAGATTAGACAGAGATCATGTACCAAGAAAGCCCTTATATTTATGCAGTTCACTTCAATGTCCCTTGTGCCCTTATTTTTATATTCTTCCTCACAATGAACATCAAGTAGCACCCGAAAAATCAGTAAAACAGAGCCAAAAAAATACATAAATAAAAATTATTTAGCAAATATTTCCTAAAACAGAATAGACTTTAAGAGAGTTATATCAGTCATATTTTTCCATGCCAGAAACAACTTGTTTTGGTACTGAAAGCTTAATATAAATATTAAAATGCCCAGAAGTGCCCATATAACCAGAAACAAGTATCTGTCAATTTTTCCTCTTATACCCTCTGAAAATGAAAGTTCAGGATGGAAATTAATATTTTGAATAGATGGAAGCCTACTCATTCCTGTGACTTCAAAATCCATACAGTGTGTTTGTCATGCACTGTTATTCATATGTGGCTTATGAAGGCAAGTGACAATTTGCATTGCAACTTGCGCATGTTTATTTCCTGAAACAGATCAGCATTCTAGACTTGGAAAGTGCTAGCTTGTACCTGTGATACTCAAAAGTACTTAGCAAATGTAAACAAAGAACAGGCTCACAATTTCCTCACAGCATGAAAATCCTGTAATTTATTTTCTAATTAATGGTGAAGCTGGACAAAAAGAGATGTAAAAGATATTTTTGCAATAGGGCAAAAATATGCAATTAATAGTAGATAGGTGTGGATCTAGGATGTAGGATCTAGGATCTGGATGTCTATGATAGTTTCTGGAGGTACAAGAAACCATTTCAAAAGTCTGACAATAGTTAAAGTGGTTCAACCTTATTTCAGGGGTATGTTTCATAAAGTAACTGCAGCAGAGAACTGAGCATTGTGAAACAGGTCATTCTTTCAATATCACAGACCATTATTTTGCTTGGGTTAGTGACAAGAGGCAAAATTTAAGTGATTTCTGAGCAGTTTTGAAAAAATATGTAATGACAACTATATGAATTCATTTACCTTCAGTGAGCGTTAAGTATTCATAGACATTTTTTCAAGTCTTCAAATGTTTTATTCCTGCCCCATAATACTTCAGCCATACTTATCTTTTGATATCAAGACTCAAAAGCATTAATTGTTTCTCTCAAGTTTACTTTAGGCACTGCAGTATGAAAAGTGTGTCTAAACATATTTGAAAGCCTGTAACAGAACACTTTAGAATTCTAGATCCTCAGGTATGTCTTTTGGCAAACAAATCTAGCTCATTTTATTAATTAAATAGGGCTTTTCCCAGTAGAGTTAAATGGCCCTGAAGTTTTTAATGGTTTTTATAAGTACCAGACTCTAAAGTTCTTAATTCTTTCTTGCTTTTATTACACTGTGACTAATCAGAATTGCATTTGTGATAATTCTCATGCTTAGGACTGTCCATTAGAAAGAAACAAAATACTGAAAACTCATTGCACACCATGCTATTTGAAGAATAATTCTGTATTTCGTGATACAGATATTTAATTTCCACTACTCTTAATGATTTCAGCAGGAAATTTTGGGGGTTAAAAAATGTGAACCTAGACAATCACTGTTAAAAATTTAAAAGGGCTTTCATATGTAAATTGAGTTTTCCAACTGCTCCATGTATACTAAGCATGTGCCAAGCGATCTTACAGTTAGGTCTGGAAAAATAGGTAGAAGTAAAGTGGTTTAGAGTATGGCATACATTTCTGAAAACAACCGAGTTCTTCATATTAAGCATGGTTTTAAGATTAAACAGACAACATCTACTGTATCATGGGGATATAGTAGAAATCCCCTTTCCCATCTTTTTCTAAATTGTAAGTAATCCAATATGAAATACTGAACTTTCAACTATGAAGCACCACCTAGCTGAATGTACCAAGTACTTCCTTATTAAGCACTGTTCTCTTTTCATGCTTCTCATTCCTATGAGAGTGAGAAACACATGTTCATCAATTTGAAAGGAGAGGGAGTGAAGAAAGATGTTTAAAGGCTCCCAAAAGCATCTGACTGATGCAGTGGAGCTGCTTAACGGCACAACCACCCTTCTGGAGTCCTGCCCAAATAAACAATGATTCCTGGGCATCTGTAGCAAACTCAGTAACTACAATGAAGAGTAAGGTACAACAATTCCTCTTAATACTGTGTAAACCTGTATTTGTACACACCTGCTGCTCTGTGAGTAATAAACCAGGGCTGGAACACATTTTCTGGAGTGGTTTGACTCTTTATTCCTCAACGAACGTTCTGGCCCTTCCTTAGAATCCGACCAAGACTAGTGCAACTAGTGCTCCAACGTGGAGCCAGAATATTTTGTGTGTGTGGAAAAATCAAAAATTGTCATCAGGCACAGCAGAAACCTCCTTTCTCTACTTCTCCATTCGGACTTGAAGAGTTTTACACGTTTGCCTAAGAAACAAACACATGTCAAGTACTACACTATTATGGAATTAGTTATAGAACACAAAATTGGAATAGATGGAATTTTCTTTAACTTATAAGTAAAAGTGCAGAAAGACAGGAAAAAACATTTCATAACCAGAGTAAATTCACTTAGCATGGTCTCAAAAAATACCCCAAACAATAACAATAATCTCAAAGGAAAAGTTTTAAACATACTCAAATTCAAACTCACTGATCTGTCACCAAAATCAAATAGAAGTGGATAGGTAGCATTGGTTCTCACTTTTGCAAGCATATCAGCAATTCTTAACTATTATAAAACAGTAATTGAAAAGGTATTTGAAAATAAATCCATGAATAGACCTGTGACACAGAAAAGAGGCATGAGGTCAGAATGTATTTTCTTTCAAATGAAAGATTTGAGTGTGTTCTTTCCATATATATAATAACAAAACAAACAACAACAAAAAAAAAAGTGTAAAGTTTGAAAAATTTGATCATTCTGAGGACAACTCTATTTATAGTCATTTCTATGGTTATTAAGCTACAGGAAATATCATAAAGGAACAGATGACATTTCACATTTCAAAACACGCTATTCAATTCAGGCAGCTACTTCCCGATCTAGGTATTTGAGATAGTTTTTGGACCTGCTGATAAAGATTTCTTCTGAAAAGGGGTACACAATACCTCAAAAAGTCACCTAAATTTCTTTAAACAATGCTTACAACAGATAGATAATTATTTTCTTCTTCTCTTTTTTCTTTTTCTTTTATGCCTTTAAACTTAAATGTCCTGCCGTAGATCATTAGAAACCTCTATTACAATCTTAAACTGATAACTTGGATAGCATGTTGATTTAATAAGATCTGTACACATTTCAATACTATAAAACAATTAAATATGGCTCTGGATTTATATTTCCTTGAACCTGATAGTTTACAAAATCAACATAAATGATACAGACCACTGGGACAATTATTATAGTGTATAAGTGATGAAGACATATGAGTTATGTTAAGGATAAATCTAATTCATTACTTTTTCAAATGCATTTCATTATTATTTTTTCCAAAAATTAGTGCCACTACAATGCAAATAACTAAACTTTCTCAATGAATCTATAACTCAGCAGAGAAATCAAGTTTATGTTAAAATTCTTATAACTTCACAAAATTTTTCATTTACAAGCAACAGTTTTATATTGAAAGAAGACTTAAACGTAAACCTTATTTTACTTTCTGTAACAGATAATAACTGTTGTAATTCAGACAAGGATATATCCTCTTGTGGTTTTTGTGGTGATCACAACTCCATAGTGGGACTGCGGCATAGCGGCATAAAAGACTGCAAGACAATTAATTAAATAAATGTAATTTTCTTCTCTTTTACATCATCTAGTCACCTCAAATGGAAGATAAAAATAAACTCATTCCTTTTAACAGATAGGCAAACTGAAGCATTATAAAGTCATACTACCCTACCAACTGTGAGAAAAGTGAAGGGAAAAGCAGAGATGGGAACAGAGTCTTTCACTAATCTTATCTGACTAACCTAAAGAACCTAACTAACCTGACTAACCTACTTTATTGACTGGAAAGGGAAACCTCTAGCAAACTAGTATTCTAATATTAAATAAATAAATAAATAAATAAATAATCAGGTTTTAAATTGCCTAATACGTAAACTGTATTTTCAATTTGTAATGTATTTTTCCAGAAATTGGGTAAGATTCAATTTCAAATTATCCCCAGTAATGTGTTATCCCTAGGTGTGTTATTTTTCCAGGGATTTTGAATGGACAATAAGCCATTTGGATGAGATCAAAAGAGAAACATAAATTATTTCCTTACCTGTAATTTTATCTTCTCTATGAGGGTACCTGCTGCTCTGCTAGTGCAGTACTGATGTGTTTTCTGCCTTTGTCCCAAGCGTCAGAGATTCCTTTGGTGATTTTTCCCCTCTTGATTACCAGCTTCCACTGCTGGCATTTTGAGGTAGTGCACTCAGATTTGGCTCCACGAATACTGCCACAGCTGAGGGAATATAAGACAACTAAAAAACAAGTTAGAAAACAGCAGAGCAATATCCAGGCAGGAAAAAAAAATGTTTAAAAACAATGAATCAGTCATCAACTTGAAACACTTCGATCATTCTCCTCTTTTTCTATCCATTTAGAATCTCCAAATGAAGAGACTTTCCCATGATCAGAGAAATTTTAGGCAAAGTAGTGGGTGCTGACAGAGTAGTGGGTACCCATCTAGAGAATATAAAATTATTTTAAGGGAATCTAATTTTACCTTTCTCCAGTCTGAGTACCCATCACACTATCATTCTAATACGGGTAAGAAACAGAAGAAAGGTGGCAGATTTAAAGGATAACAGAAAAATCCCTGTCACCCTTAATAGAAGTCTTAATAGAAGCAGGAAAAGTGAAGATTGAAAGGCTTTTCACCTAAAAGCTCTCATAGATGAACAATTAGTATGATCTCTCACTGCCTAGGGAAAAATATGTAAAGTCTGGTTCAATAGGAAGTAGTCAGAGTTGCTCATTTCCAACTAATTATCGTCGTCATCTTGGTCATTAGAGAAAAAGAATGAAAAAGAGAAACCACTACTGTTGATTTAAATAAAGTAAATAAATACATAAAGCACAAAACAGAGCGAATGTACCATCCATGCTTGAAGTAGCATGTAGACAACAAATTTCACTGTCATTGTTTTGCACTTCTGACATGTAGAACTCACAAGTTTCTGTGACATTCTTGGAAGCAGATAGCATATCACGTTGATATTAGTTTCAGAAAATGATGGCTTTGATGGTCTTCCCTGGCATTTTTCCCAAACTCAAGATAAACTGATGCAAGTTACTGTCGTCACTCATGAACTGAGCAGAAATTTTTTCTTGCTTGAGTATTATGGAAATTTCCAAGTGAAAGTTACAACTTTGTATAACTCCTGTGTACTGGGGATCACTTTAATAATATTTTTTTGGACTTCATAGTACACAGAAAAGATGTATTCTGTCTAAGGAAAAGACAAATTATACGTTTAACTAAGAACTTGCTTTGGCATTTAATTTGTGTTTCTTAAAGAACCTGGACATATCTGTGTCTTCTCATTATCCCCTGACTAGTACACAACCCGAGACAAGATAAGCATGAATGAATCAGAGCAGCTAATCACAATTAGTTACCAGAATTCTCAAGTAAAGAAGGAAAAACCGAAAGGCTCAAAAATTTCCGGAAGGTAAGTAACAGTGCTGTGATTTAAGGTCAAGAGAGATAAAAAGGACTCTTGAATAGTAATCTCTTGAAAGACTCCAGAATAAATTGGCTTTGCAAGTCATCAGCTTCAAAGATGACAAGTTGCATTCTAGAAAAATGTTTCTTGTTCCTTTTTTTGTGTACAATGTTGAACAATAAGTATTGGCAACTGGAATCAGAAAGATGCCTTGAAGATGACAAATACGCTTTTTCTTTTCTTTCCAATATCACTCTAAAAACAAAGCAGGAGAGAGGGATCTCAAAATTCTAGAACAATTTCTGTGATTTGTCAGTGCATTTGCCAAATTTGGTAAAAGAACAAGCAGAGATAAATCCTTTGGTCTTCTAGCAGGGATGTGTTGCTGAGCCACAAAGCTTGAATTCAAGATATAGGAAAAAGCTGTTTTTCTTCTTTCTGGCATTAGTAAAATATTTCCTGGTATTCTTAAACCTGAAGAGGCACAGATGCTTTGGACCTCTTAAAACATGAAGCTCCATGAAAATTCTTGAATCTTCTATTTGTCTTGAGTGTATAGATACAGGTTGTTTAGAAAAAAATCATTGTTCACTTGATATCATATCCAACTTCATAAACTGGGAGACATATATTCACTTCTGGTGAAGAGGTCTTGCCAACATAATGCTACAGGTCATATGGTCACATGATACAAAGAAGTCATGGTGAACTGGATATTTCATAGTTTTGCCCCAAATCTCCACTTTAGAGCTCTGTGACATTTCTCACTACAGATATGGAAGGTGTTCGATGATAGTCATTAGGACTGTAGTTTCTGAGACTAAATCATCTGTATATGCTAATATTGCATCAGAAAGCAGTATAAGAAGACAACATCTACTTTTAAAACATATATAGTCCTTTGGAGTCTTTTCTCTATGTACAGCAGTAGTGTCTTTCCTGAGATGAACATGATCTTCATTAAGGTGGAAGAAGGAGTAAATAATAGGCTATGAAAACATGAACAATTTTGAAATTCGTATGGAAATAAATCTGATGTTGTTCCTCTTCTTTTTTTTTCTTTTTTTTTTTCTTTTAATTGAGTCCTAGAGATCAATCTTTCACTTGTTCTTGCCAGAAATACATTTTTTGCTTAAATTTGAATTCTTCTTTTATAGGACAGGACTATCTTCATTACTGTAATAATAATAATCTAATTCCAACTGGTTTGAGAACTTTTCACTACTCCACAAGATGATTGTGTAAAATGCTTTATATGACACTTTCTCTATTTGGTATTCATTACTATCTATTTCTGTCTGACTATTAGAAGGCAGAAAAGCAGATCTGAAACAGGGTAGAACATATGAGATTTTATAAGTAGTCCAAATGAGTAAAGAAATACCTCAAGAAAATTATGAGATTTGTGAGAATTTAAAGTGATACCTTTTGGACAGTTGGGGGCCACCTTTCCACCCCTCAGATCATTTCTATAGATGATCAGTGATGTATAGTTTGTGAAGCCTCTGCCATATAGAGGCAAGACTTCTGCCTGCAGCTATTTTTGCATGTAATGCCAAGTTTCAGAATCCTCTCATCCCTCTGAGCTGAAATGCAATGTTTCTGACTTGCAGAAATGATCCAAAGCCCTCACAGACCAAAAAGGAGGATGAGACAAGGAAGGGCAGTAGTTTTAGAGCATCCCAGCATGACTCACATCATACTGGCATTTGAAAATCATCTTCCTATATGGTAACTTATGAGGTTCTAAAAGATGATAAAGATTTCCCATGACAGTTTAAAAGGACTGCTAGATATTCAAAGAATATCCTCTGCACAGTTCTGAAAGGGCAAGGAAACTGCAAATGAGAGTGGAAACATCTTTGATTTTGGTGCCAGACCTTTTCTACTTTGTAGAGTAGTGGAGAAAACCAGTAATTTTCATTCAGCTTTCAGAACTCATTCTTACTTTCCATCACAGAGGCAGAAAATTATTCTTCAGACATGAGGTTAGTTTGCTCAAATGTGCCAGCAAAGGAAAAACTGGGGAGAAAAAAAAATAAAGAAACAATAAAAAGAAGAAGAAGAAAAAATTTAAAAAAAAAAAATCACAGGTAGAATCTTTTGGGACAAAGGCAGAAAACCTCTCAACTGGACTGATGGATTGGAGGATTCCCACGTGGAAGAAAGTAACGCTTACAAAAATTAGCAATTATTTAATTAATGACATGCAACTGAATCCATTTGTGTTTTTTCTGTAGCAGTGGCAAAATATTTTCATTTGATTTCACATTAATTCCATTAATTTTCAGGTTCTGGAGAAGTTAGAATACTTATTTACAATGGATGCTAGCTGCAGTCTTACCTTAAGGAAAACTATCCCCTCATAAAAATGCATATTCTATAACATATATTACTAACACTATGAGTGTGATGAAAGGATTGCAAAAGATTTCATTTTTCATGATTTGTACAGTGTACCTGCTCAAAAAAAAAAAAAAAAAAAAAAAAAAGAATAGCCCTGTGTAACCCAGAGACAAGACCCAGAGTACTCACAAGGAGTTGCAGCTGGGGACAGAAATTTAAAAAAAAAAAAAAAGAAAATTGCAAACCTAGGCAATTAAATTCTGCTACTTTGAAAAAAATAGAAATGCCTTCTGTTCAAAAGAGCTATACCTATAAACGTTGCCCTTAATCCAGTCCCTCTTTTGATGTTCTTCACTTTCAGTCCTTAATATCGGTATCTTTAGGACACAAATCAAACAAAATTTGAGATAGAAAATTTTCTGGGTTGAATGTTTGCATACCTTGATGTGTCCAACAAGCTTCACTGTCTTTTGCAGTCCATGATTTTGCTTAAAACATTTCAAACTTTAAATAAAAAGCAATTAAAATTTTCATCATTCCAATTTTTATGAGCCTATTTCGTAACTTTCTGGGATGCATTGGACTTGTTTTTTTGTTTGTTTGTTTGTTTTGTCATATTTCAGTGGATTTGGGACAGTTCCTTTTTTACACCTGGTAATCAAGTCAAGAAGTCCATATTTGTGTTGCAGACGTGGCAAGTATAAAATGAAAGATAATTAAGGCAAAACTGGAAAATAGGTCCAGCATGTGACATCATACAGCACTGGATTGCTAACTTCTGCATTTCACTATGTTTTGTAATTAATTTAGTAAATGATTTAGATTTCCTGTATTTAGGGTCAAATGTTTTTGAGAAAATTCAGTACTGAACTATTACTTCCACCTCAAAGCATTTGCATAGCACATTGTACTATCTCTGTTATCTGGTCTTGTGGCAAACTCTCTATGCATGTTCTTTCACTAAAAGTGGCCTCTTTCACTACCTTAACCCCCTTTTAATCCCTCCTCTAACCCTTTTCATTATAACTTGTTTTATATTTGATTATTTTGCCTTTTTTTTTTTTTTGTATGCTTTTTTTGGGGGGAGGGGGGAAGAATATTGCTTGCCTAGATTTCTGTGGGCCAAAACTCATGTTAAATGCACTGAAAAAGGAACCTATTCAGACTTGAAACAGAACCAGACTTGAACCAGACTTGAAACAGGAACCTTTTCATAGGGTAGAACTACGCCTGCCAACTTCATGTTAAAGTAAATTTGGCATACAGTAGCTATTTTTAAGGGATTCAGTGATTTGCATAGCCCTGAAAACTGGTAATTCACTCAAACTTTCTTGAAAGCTATACTTAGGAAACTACAACATGTGTAGTCCAGGGACGCTATTTCCATCAAAATGTCCAACTGTCCAAAAAATTAGTGTTTCAACATCCTAAAAAAATACAGTTCTTCAATAGGAAAGAATCATGATGGTATATCAAAACAATCATCACTGACAAATACAAAAAGCTAGCTTGACTTCAGAAAATGTTATCGTTTCTATTCCCAGTTCACTTGCTCCCTGAGACTTGTGTGCATTTTTTAAGAAAATGTATACATAGCATTTATGACTATTTTAATGATAGATTAGATACAGCAGGTCTCTGAGTTAGCAATGAGAAACATGCTGAGACAGCTGCAAATTTCTGCTAGTGACATATTAGCCAAAGGCATGGAAAGAGATACCATAGCAACAAAGAGGCTGTCACAAGTGCAATCACTCCTTTCCATGGCTAATATTTTGCTACAGTCTGTACACTTACGTGTATTGTAACTGCATGCTTTTTATGAACCACAAAGTATAGTTAGTCACTATTTGTGAGTTATTCCTGTAGATCTTCACCCAAACTTAAGGCAGAAGGTGAGGTATAGACTTATAGATTGAGACTGAAGTAAGGCAGGGGGACATAGCAGTTTTAAAGCAAGGTAGTCTCTAAATTTATTAATACAGTTCCTTAAACACATTAGAAGAAACACTTCCCATAATTATTTACTACAGACACATTATTGATTTATCTTGTAAGTACTTCAGGTTTCACAGTGGTCAAAGCAAAAGGCAAAGTGTTCCATGTGATGGAGGTTAACAGTAGTTTTACACTGAAACAAACGTCACACAAGAAATGCACTGCCTTATTAGAACAGACTGACCACAACTACCATACATCCAGCCTATCGGAAACATCTTAAAATACCCCGTACACAATGCTTATAATTTCTGATTTTTTTAGTTACTTCATCACCAGTGCTGTTTTTGAAAAGCTTGGAGGAAGAAAGAGGAATAAAGATAAAAGGGAAGAAGCTACCACAATAGCAATATTTCTATTCAACTTTGACAGAAGAAAACAGTAATACTTTTTTTTTTTTTCTGCTGCCTCTTAAAGACACAACGCATCTTTTGCTGATAGGGAGGAGCAAAGATCAACAACAGCTGCATTACTAACATAGATATCAAGCTCAGTTTCAATAAAAAATAATGTCCTTTCCTTCTTGAATCCCAGGACATATTTTCCCTCTATATTATTGTGTTGTCTTATTCATGTGTTGGTTATGACAGCACTGGTAATAGTTGAGTCACCATTAATGCTGCCTTCTGATACTGGGAATCTCAGGAATCTGTCTCAGGCCTTCAGCCCTCCTCCTTTAGCCCACTACAAAGCATTACTACGTAAAGGTATCTGAAGGAAGCTCTTTCATTCTTTGTTCTGAAACAGTCATGAACAACATATTTTATAAATTGAAACAAAAACACAATTACTGCCTCTCCTATCAGCAACTGTAATCAGTTTAGAAACAGCCCAGCATCTGCAAGTGAGAAAGAGTAAAAACGTAAGCTGAATTTATAGGTAACAGGAGAACTGCATTGATTCAGAGTAGTGGAATTCACATGCTGAACACCATTTGGCTTCACACACAGCCAGTTGGTATGTTTGGATGGTATACTTTCTCCTTTTCCAAGAACGTTATTCAATTTTTAGTTTGCTTTAAATTCTGGACGCCATAATGCAAAATTAGATTAAATGGAATATTACAAATATCTGACTTCAGGCTCTCTCCAATATTGTTTGGAATGTAGATAAACACTCTCAGTATGGATTTCTCTACATCCTGGCAATATTTCTATTCTTCTCTCACTAGTCATCTATCTCTGGTATTGATTTGGAAAGCAGATTTGGATTTGGAATGCAGATAAATGGATTCAATATGGATTTATTTTTGGCCTTGTAATATTTCTCTTTTATTTCTCTCTGTCCCTGGAATATTTATTTTATTTTATTTTATTTTATTTTATTTTATTTTATTTTATTTTATTTTATTTTATTTTATTTTATTTTATTTTATAAAAATAATACCTAGTTTTCTGAGTGACAATTGCAGTTTCTTCTGCTTCTCAAAAAAGTGTGAGTATCCAGCTATTCCAGAAGTTACATGTACATTTCCAAAAGATGGCCTTATACAACCTGTGTGAAAATACTGTTAGTACTTGTTCATAGGAAAACACTACTTTGTTCACTTTCACCTTCTAGAGATTTTCAGAGGTTAATAATTAACACCTGCAATGAAATACACCTGATCATTTTCGTTCATTTATACTCTTACTGTTACACCAACTATACTGTCCCAAAAGGATAGGCACTGGTTACCAATTTCTGCTGAATAATAGATACTGGTGATGTTGATCATCAGAGTATGATTCACTTTTTTAGCATATCACTGTATATCTTCAGAGCATGAAGAGTTTTGAAGCTTCTTTTATATTATATTGCATTTGATAGTGGTCAAAGCCCAAAAATTCGCAAACAGACAGAGAATTAAGGAAGTTTTTGATCAGCTTCCTACTGAAGACTACATCAGTGAAAGTGGCCTAGACATCATCTTTCTTTTAAAAGATAAGCATCTAAATATTAGACCCTAGGCTAATCATCATAGCTTTCCTTCAGAGTTATAGGGAGACATAAGCATATCCAAATTCATCTGACTTATCATAGAACAAAACAGATTGACCTCTGGAAGCAGACAGTTCTCTCCAATACTAATAAGAAAGCCTACAATTTAAGCTAGACAGTCCTAGCCTAAGCAAAGCCAGGTGAATTCCACTTTGAGTAATTTAACCAGAACTTAGCATTAAATTATTCCCCTTATTCCCCCTGCAGTTCTAACAAATCAAGTTAAAAGTTTAAGGACAAGGTAGTATTTCATATGAAAAACATTAATACACATTTCTCTGCATTTTCGTGGAATACCATCCCACCTTCTCTGAAACAGAATCTCAGACTGTCCCTGAACTGAAGTCCAGGGACATTTCCCGACTCCCAGGTGTGAATGGGGGAGAATTTTCCCACTTCCTCAGTCAAAGTTCCTGGATTTGAATGTAAGATTTATGGTGCACCATTTCACATTTTCCTGCATCCCAGTTTCTGCAGAAAAGACACCTGGATTTATAGGCTGTCCAGAAGCTATGACCAATCTACTCCTAAGGTGGATGACTGGAGAACCAGGACCCCAGGAAGCATTGCAGCTTGCACGTTCACACAAGGCACATGTAGCTTCTGGTGCTCTTATCTGAGGTAAGCCTGCATTATAAAGATAGTGAACAACACTATCTTTATTTTTTATATCTTTATATCTTTTTATATCTTTACTTTTATTCTTAAAAATAAAAGTAAAGCCTGGCATTTGGATTTCCCTTTAAAAGGTCCCTACCAGAGGCCTCAGATGTGGAAGAGGTCCACCATGTACTGGAGAGAAATAAGAAACAGGATTTTTTCTCTTCAGATGTTATATAAATGCTTTCCAGTCTTTGTAAAGTGCTCCTTTGTTTAATAAAAGTTCTTTTTTTTTTTTTTTTTTTTTTTTGTAAAATGCTCAGGAACATGCATTTTTCTACATTAAAATAGTATTTATTTTTGTAAATAGTGTTTTGGTTAATTTGGTACTCCCTTTTATATCCTTCCCCACTTGCATGTTACCCAGGCCCAAAATTGTCAATTCTAAACTAGCATAAGTTTTTTTTTGGTATTCAGTTTGCTCATACATGCTTTCCCCACCTCATTTTCATTATTTTTCTATGGTTAAATCCTAACAGCTGAATCTCCCATTGATATGTAGACAAATTAGGAAATAAACTTTAATTTTTCCATACTATATTATTTTGCATTTCTAAGGTAAATAATTGCCACATTACTTTTATTATGTGAATTCTGAGTACCATAAAGTTTATTCTATTTCCAATTTATTATTAATATATAACCTTATTAGGTCCCCATTTCTGAACAAGATGCAAAACCTGAAATAAACCGCATTTTTAAAAATCAATTTTTTTTTCTCAGCCGTTTTGCTTGGTGACTGATAAATATCAAGAAGTTGGTGCCACCAGTCTTTAAAGCACTGTGACTAAATATGCTAACAGATGTGGACAAGATAAATACATTCTTTTCTATTACTGCTTTTATCTATAGTATAATGCTTAACTATTAACAGGTTGAGATGTGAAAATGTAGGTGCTGCTTTTGAATCTGGTATCCTGTAGCTGAGAAGGTAATACTTCATCAGTTAATTGGGTTACCTTTTCTGCACACGAAGGAGGCAAACTTACATAAGTGTTTGGAGGTGAATATAGACCTACTTAGACCTGCATTTCAGGAAGGCTTTCACAAGGCTCCTTTGGAGTACACTTAACTCACCCAGGCTGTTCAGTTCCCTTTGTTTCTTTATGCTTTTACATTATACATGATAATCACATATGGGTTATTTCATTTGACAATGAGAAGGTTATTATTCATGACTTTTTAATACTGACTCCCTGTACAGTTCTTTTCTATTTTTCTCAAAAAAAAAAAAAGAGGTTTTGAAACCACCAAGCACTTTAGAATTTTTCCTTTTATTTATAGACTTGGGAGAGCAGAAAGAGGAGCTACAAAAATAATGGTAGTCTCTACGTATTAGGGAAAAGTACTTGCTTTTGAAAGCAAGCTCAACACAATCATTGGCATTCCTAATAGCAATGTATATTTTCCTGGGCATCAGAATGACATCTCTTAAAATATCACTCTACTGAGATTTTTTAACCAGAAAGATAGAAACCTTCATTCCCCTACCACCTGGTGTCAATGACTGAGACCAACTCTCAGCCAGAAATATTAATTCAAACTTGGAATGTCTGAAAACAATACTGCGACAGCACAGGAAATGAAGCGAGAAGGGAGAAATGCATAGTATCTGGACAAACTAGAAGACAAAATGAATGGTGGGGGATTTAAGGGGATTTGTATTTTCCTTTTGCTGTTGATAGTTTGGCAAGCAGGTTATGGTGGCCATTGTATTGAATCAGTGTCCCAGATGGCCTTTTTTTAGCATCTCTTCTGAAAAGCCTTAAAATGAGTCCTAAGGATTGCAACCAACCATCAAGGGCAAGAAGAGACTAACTCCTGCAAAGAGCCAAACCTACAAGTCTGTAGCAGAGGCATTAGCCCTTGAGGACAAGAGTCATGTTTCTTTGTATTCCTAAGGGCGGAACATCGTAGCCTTGACCAATATAAAAAAAATAAAAATAAATAATAATAATAATAATCTTTTGACAAAATGGGAGGAAGAGAGGAAGAAATATCCTCAGGGAGATTCTTATTGATGTCTCCCCTTTTTGTGACTTTTTTTTTCCTACAGGAGGGTAATCCAGACCCACACTTTTCTTTACTGCTTGTTAAAGAGTAATATTAAATATGAAGTGTAATGCATTCTTTAACACTAATAGTGCCATATATAATGTAGTAGTAACTGCAACAAATTTCAAAACACACACACATGCATGCCACACAGACACACACTTCTTTTCCTATTTCTATTGTCATTATTGATGGTTATGAAGTTTTTTCAGCTGTATTACATGCACACATCTTACATGCATAAATTCAGGTTTGTGTTGGCATGTACAAGGTTATGTGTGAGCAGAATTCAAGCAAGGTTAGCTTCAGAAGAAATATGTTTGAAAGAGGATACAGGAGTGCAATTGTATATCAAATATCTAGGAAGCATCCTTCCTTTGAAGAATGTAAAAATGACAAAATTCTTATGCATAAAGAAACTGAGACATGCAGATCTCTCTGATGAACAAAAGGAATATAATTCAGCCAGTACACACTACGTCACTACAATTGAGGTGTACCAGAAATTTAGTGCCCACATAAGGCACATTTCATGCAAATGACATAGACACTCAGGCACATCTACATAAAGAATACACCACACTAGCAAGTTACAGCCTGACTCTACAAACAATTACTAAATAACTATAAGCAAAACAATCATCCAGTGCAGGTGGAGGACTGGACGGGTGAATGTGTTTATGCTTACACACATGCATGCATATTTTCAGAGCACATCTTTAATGTTTTATGTGGGTGGAGAACTACTGACCATGTAGAGATACAATTCTGGAGTTTTAGGAAGTTTGAGTGCTTACTGCTTATTTGAAGAATCTGTTAATCTTGTGTTTCTATTAGGTACTAAAAAGCTTAGGTGACAGCAGGTTTACTTTGTTTTATGACTTTGTATTTGATGAATGTTAGATATTCTTAATCTAATTTTGAACCAACGAAACAAAAAGTGTCAAATGGAGAAAAAATTTTTACTGAAATTCTCACAAAATTCTGTAGTAAATCAGTCATTCAAGACAGAAAGAACCAGCTTGTATTATATTACACATCTAATGCTTACCATACTCAGCCGTTTCAACGTTGAAACATGGTAATTCCATGTTACTGATAAAATGTTCATTTGCTATCCTGTAAATAAACAGCTTAGCAGGGTCTATAGATTTTGTGCAACCGGTTTCAGAGAGAAATAGATATCAGATTATAATGCATGTGATCTTTATCAGAAGGTGAAAAAGAGCTCAACTCCACTGCTCACCTGAGAAGGTCTGGCATACTGCTTACCATCATCAAGCAATTGCAAAGTATGCTGAGACAAGTGTGCAGGACCAGGAAGTCCAATCCCAGTAAGCTTCTTGTCACACTTTTCTATTCTTCTCAACTGCTGTCTTCCATGTGAACCCAATTTCCTGTGTACTTTTTTTTTTTTTTTTTTTTTTTTTACCTGTTGGTAGCATGTAAATTTGGTATCATACCTACCCTAGTTGTTTTCACTTTATTCCCAGAGGAACAGCTCCATCCCTTACGATCTGGAAGAACCTTACATTCCTCCCCTTCAAGACATGGTTGCATGTGGCACCACCATTTCTGCTCCACTATTGAAGCTACAACAGAAGAAAACAACCATATCTGCATGTTCTCAGAATGGACATATTAATATGTCATTATATTGCAACCTTTCTTTTGTTTTCCAGGAAAATGTTGGAAATATATTAAGTGACAGCTATTCTGCAATTTGCAGCCAGCTCAGAATCTCCATAAGAAATGAAGCCGCAATTTGCACAAGGTTCAAAGTTGATTTCTGTAGTGTGGTGGTGTTTTTTGCTGTTGTTTTCTAATTTACTGCAGTTCAGAAAGTAATTTCAGAGCATTCCTTTCCAACTCTCATTTTTTCTTGCTCAGACAGATTTCAAAGTTTTAAGCCAGCTCTCTTCTTCTTTTGAGTTAGTATATTTTGCCTGATCTACACTATAGTCTAGCACAGGCTGATTAAATTTATTCCCCAAAGATGACATATTTACTGCTTCTCTGACAGCCAACAACATATCAACAGTAAAGAGATCATGTAAAGGGTGAATCCATCCTGCTCCTCTTTCAGAGAAATAGATGTGAAAAATGAGCTGGTATTTTCCCAATTAAAACATAAAATACAATGCCAGATTTGTTAAGTAAAACATTAATACTGTACTCTGAACAGAAATATATATTTACATATAAATATATAAATACAAAGATTAAAAAAAAAAAAACCTCTGTTCTGTTTGTTTGTTTGTATACTGCTTTATAATAAAGATAAATATATAAATAAAATGTAAGACTGCAGCATATGAAAATGATATGCTCATGTAGATTTTGTGTAAACACTTTTAATTAAGTGAATTTCATACAACTCTGAGGGCATTCTGTTAGTTAGATCAAATTTAGCTTCTCAAGAGGTCTCTTTCATTGGCATCTAATAATTTCACTTAGCATTTCCACAGAGTAATAGCAAATAATTCATTTTTCCCATCTTCCTCTCGTTCACCTTGGGCATGCCCTTCAAAATGCAAAAGCCTTCTTCCTCTTATTTTAAATAGCTAACTATAATAAACTTTTTTTTTATTGATGTCTCTAAGCTAACAAAACCCCCTAGGAACATGCAACCAAAGGAAGCAATAAAAATAGTCGCACCATCAACACAAGAAGGAGCTGCCCGGGTGGTACCTGCTACCTGCCCAGGGAAGCAGGAGCACTTCACTGTCTGTGATCTTTCTTCTATCTTGTTCTTATTGCAACATCTATGGAGTGCCACCACTTCACAGGTCCCGGTTTTAACATGGTGAGCTGTGAAAATAAGATGAGCAATTTGATAACATTGCAAGGTAGGCTCATACTGTTTGTTTTTCTGTTTTGTTGTTGTTGTTTGTTTGTTTGTTTGTTTGTTTTTAATCAGAAATGCATTAAACTAGGCTCTGCAAGGCCAAGCATGAAAATAGAATTACAATGATACTAACAGTAGAATGTGAAGATGATTTCTTTTCCAAATGTAGTATGACTATCTCAGGCAGAAAATGTTGGCTAAAGAAAAATTGGAGAAGGTTGCATACAGGACTGTTCCAGTGAAGTGGGAAGAAGAAACATTATAAAACTAACCTAGACACTATATTAATTTCTGGACTCCCATAAACACTTGTGTATTTTCTATAGCCACATCCCAATAAATAAAATAAAATAAAATAAAATAAAATAAAATAAAATAAAATAAAATAAAATAAAATAAAATAAAATAAAATAAAATAAAATAAAATAAAATAAAATAAAATGAAATAAACAAACAAACTAGGGAATCACATTTTAAGTCTCTCTGCCTGGCACTGCAAAGGTAATCTGGAAACATGAGGAATCAAAGCTTTTCAAAGCCCTGGGGGCAACAGGACAATCTTCATTATCCAGTATCCACTTGGTGATCTAACCAATTACTAGAGTCATATTACTGGAGTCCTATAAGAGGATCAGTTTGGTAAAACTGGTAAGAAAACTGCCGTTCTGGTTCAGCAGTCAGTTATGAAAGGATCCAGAAATCAGAAAAATAATTTTAACAGAACTTGCAGTGGTCACTGGTAAATAAAATAAGAAACAGACAAGGTATTTCTGGGGATAGTTCATTTCCATCAGAAGGAATAGAGAAAGAATCTGAAATTTTAACTGGTATTGACCTACTACTTTGTACAGGAAGGACTACGAATTATGCAAAACAATATGTATTTTGGCAGCCCCTCTATTTCATCTTCTGGTTAACTTTTTGTATGCTTTATGCAAAGCCTGTGTACTGAACAGTACATCTATCTTTCACACCCTAATGGTGAAATTGAGAGTTTTTACAAGGTAAAGGCCCTACCAATCAGCTTTCAGGAACCCAACATCTATGACTGGATCTGCTCAGCTGTTATTGCACAGTATCAGCTCTCAAAAGGGCTGAGGAAAGAGAGTATACTTGATGTAAGATATGGCCCCCGAGAATGTGCCTAGAGACAAAAGCCACAGGCAGCAATTAGACTCTGGGTCTTCATTAACAAAACATAAACTACTAAACATTTCATTCAGGCAATTATGCATTTTTCAGTAGAACAAAGTCTGTGGAACAGCCTGTGATCTTTGTAGTCACTCACTACATCGTGCTACATCAGGTTAGATTATACTCTCTCATATCATGCTGTACTACAAATGAAATTATGTAACACAGTGAAACACAATTAACCCATGATCCGTCATATTGTGAGATACTGAAATATAACACATAAATCAGAAATCTAGGGGAAAAAATATCATTTTTAATTCAATTGCAAGGAAAGCACTTTGCATATTTTTATATGATGATGTGAACTCTGATATTTTGATTCTTTTGATGCTGAGTGAATATTTTTATATTTTAAGTACTTTAATTATTTTCCAAACCATTTCACAGGTTGCTCTGCCAATAAGAAAATCCAAATAAATTCATTTTTCTTAATACAATTACTATAAGGGTTGGTTTTTGTTTTTGTTTTTGTGAATATAATAAAAAATAATCTAGGATATCTTTCATATGCATAATATATAAGAGAGCAAGCACATACTGCTTCTGTAAATTCACATTCATCTTTATTTTGATAGGCAATTGCATATTTTCTACACACACATGCTAACAAAAATTCAATGATTTTTGTGTTATGAAAGGTACATAAAAAAAAAAAAAAGACACTGAGTCTAAAAAGAAAACGTAGTGAATTTCTTCCCGCTTAATTTTTCACTATATTAGATTTCAGTTCTTTTCTGTATTCTGATGTGTCTCAGTGATCTTGAAATTTTGTCCTTCAGTGTCTCATTTCATAGTTTTACACAGCTCTACCATGTCTCCAGAAATGGAGACTTCAGAAATGGTAGTATATTAGGGAGAATGGTGATACGATAACGAACATCTTTAAACTAAAAGAGGGTAAATTTAAATAAGATATTAGGAAAAAAATTTTTACTCTGAGGGTGGTGAGGCACTGGAACAGGTTGCCCAGAGAAACTGTGGATGCCCCATCCCTGGAGGTGTTCAAGGCCAGGCTGGATGGGGCTTTGGGCAACCCGGTCTGGTGGGAGGTGTCCCTGCCTGTAGCAGGTGGGGTGGAACTGGGTGGTTTTTAAGGTTGCTTCCAACTCAAATCTTTCCATGATACTGTGAAATGTCATAATACACCTGCTAAGTATATTGGTATTATGTACACCAATAGCCATCTGGAATGGAAGCCAGTTAAAAGAGTTGTTTTTAAAAGCTTTGAGAGAAATGTTCATTCTAAAACAAAACTTTTGAAAGAAACTCACTTTGTCCTAAACAGGAAATCAGGCATTTAAAGTCTCTTATCGGGAAAAAGACTATAATTAGAAGAAATGGTCACTTATATCCATGTACATTACAGAAAAGCACTTCAAGGGATGAAAAGGTATGTGAAAATGGGATAGAATAAAAGATAACCATATACTACTGATAGTGTCTTGTCATTAATACAACTGCTTTGAAATTTTCTAGATATAAAAACAAAACAACCTACTAAAGAATATATATATTTCAATCACTGAATATCTAGGCTAGCCATCCTCTAGTTTCTGTTTACCATCTAGAGTACACTATGAATATTCCTTGAAAGGAAATGCAGGGATTTCAGGTCTTTATGCTATCAAATAATTAAGTTCCTGTGCAGTAAGTACAGTATCTGTCACATTCATTCAAAATGAAAGCCTCTATGCTGCAGATAAAGGATTTCCCACAACCTAATACAAATTAACCTCATTAAGGCACTGAACCATTCCACAAAAAGGAGATAGAACTTTTGAAGATTCGCAGTTTGGTTTTGTTTCTTCTTCTCCAAGCACAGACTTCAAAGTGTGCTGTTTGCTTTGCAGAAAATGTTTACAGAACTGTCATTTCTGGAATCCTTCGGAAATTCATTATTCAGAACCACTGCAAACCCTCAGTCCTGCATCCTCAGTCCTGCTAATGCAAGTAATCCTGCCTGAAATCAATGTGAAGAAGGACTGAAGAAAGAGACTGAGAGATATTTATGTGTACAGACTGTAAAGTTTTCCCAATTATTATGTATAACGTAATATATGTATACATTACATTACAGAAGATGTAACACTGTAATATGAGCGTGTAACTTGGAAAACAGGTATCTTACTCATTAACAGTATATCCTGTAATTAGCCTGCCACTTTTACAGCATTTTCTCATGTAGTGAAATTGTGAATAGCTATCTCATTAATCAGTGTGTTACTGCTACAAAAACTTGAGTGCTCACAATTATGATCCTAGGAAATATAAAGCTGAGTAATTATTATTCCTCATTGTATGCAACAGCACAAAACATTGAATGTGCTTAAAGAGTATGTTTAAACAAACACAGTAAATAACTTTAAATATATATAATTTCTACCTATTCTTGTTCTTTCACATTTCTTTACATTTCTTTTGCTTAGATGAGTGAATTTTTTAGTCATATTTGCACAGCACATATGGCACTAAATTGTAGCTCTGACTCCTTTACTTCTGTGAGAGTTTTTTTCCAGACCAGAAGACAAGATATTGTTCCAGATTATTATTTTGTAACGCACATATATATATATACATATGTATTTATCATAACATCATAGATAAATCTAGCATTAAATCAAGTTAAGTTTTCTGAATTCCACTCTTCAATATGATCACTATTTCTCAGCCTTGTCACCTGATCATTCATGACCAAATCTGACAACTCTCTGGTAGGCGGTTTGAATCTTTTCTTTGCTGAAAGTTGCATAGGTAATGCATATACATATACATGGACCGTTAAAAAAATTAAAATAAAATAAAATAAAATAAAATAAAATAAAATAAAATAAAATAAAATAAAATAAAATAAAATAAAATAAAATAAAATAAAATAAAATAAAATAAAATAAAATAAAATAAAATAAAATAAAATAAAATAAAAAAGGAACATGTTAACATGTTGCCATGGCCTAGATAAAATAAAACCACAGACCATATCTATATTCAGGTTCTCCATCATTGTAGTAGCCACTGTACAAATAAATTAGTGATGATGATAATAATAATAATAATAGTAATAATAGTCTCATTTATATGTTCTCTGCAAAGACAGGTGTAATTGGGTAATACAGCAAAGCCAACATAATGACTAACAGTACTAAAAAATAAAATACATTGCCTCTTTTCGTACACTGATCCCTTGCTTGCCTGAACAGTGCCATTTAACAATGATAATGGTAAGCCAAGTATTTAGATGGACAGAAAAATAACCTCTCTTCTGTAGGGTTAGTTCTCTACCACTTTAGCTCTTACACCTGAGTGCAGAGACTAGTGAGAAGCAGTTTCAGCCTAAGAGAAGCAGCAGGAGCAAGCAACCACAGACGCGTGATCACCTCCTCCTGTAGAAACCTGTTCTGTATCGGCTTACAAGCTCTGTACCCTTATATGAGATAAGTGCATCTTCTTTTTTTACATTGAGATAAGTGCATCTTCTTTTTCTACATTCCAGGTAATTCCTGTGAGATCAGTGAGCCTATGTAAAATGTACAAAGCTTTATTTGCATGCATCTGTGCGTTTTCTAAAGCTCTTCACAAAAACAAATCTTTAGTTTAAACAAGAAGCAACGGATCACCAATGAGGAGAGAAACAGGATTGACTTTTAGCCATGAGTTTCAGTCCAAATTACATCTAATGTTAATCAGACTTTGGCCAATTTGAGGATTTTTTGCCTATCTTGAGGATAATCAGGAATATATCCCATATGAAATACTATAGGGAGCCAGTCTTTCAAACTATGCACATAAGTAGTCTTTATTCACATGTGTACTGACATTAAGGACTATAATACAACTACTATTTTGTTGTTGTTGATGATGATGGTTTTTTTTTTGTTTGTTTTTAATAACCATCTACAAAGGGAAAACAAACAATATTTCAGCAGATTACCAATGTGCTTCCTCCTTTCCTACTAAATCATCTGTCATTGTATACCACCAAAATATTTAAACTGAGGGGTGGTGGAGCGTACCGACATAAAAAAATAAAAATAAAATTAGTGGTTATGATGTAGTATTTTCCACAATAGGCTCTAAATCACTGTCCTACTCTAGAGTAACCAGGAAAAAGTAGGTTTTCTTGTTCACATAGTCTGTTTGCTTTCTTTATTCTGATTGACGTAGAAAACAAATGTAGGTTATATTTCTGCTACACTTCAGCAATTTCAGTATGTCACATCAGTCTCAGTGTGTCATTGTAGATAGGAAGGATTACAAATAAACTTGCAAAATCTCTCTCACACACAAGCACACAGACATGGTATTGTTGCATATTTTTGGTAGTTTTAGAAGTGTTAGTAGCTGCTACAGCTAAGCAATTAAAATACTGTGCAACTACAGTTAAGCCAGTATTTACACTGACAGTTTTTCTATTAAAAGATAGATGAATATCTTTGAAAAGAAACAAATTGTCCAGTTCCTTCATTTCATTAATTTCACTATCCTTCTGTTATACCTAAAAGCAGGTAAAGAAGAAACTGAATTTGGTTTAATCACACTCTGTTGGTACTAGGGGTGATATTGTTGCAGTTGTGGTGATCTAAGAACATAAGCAACACAAAGCTCTTTGTCAGAGGTAAGATCTTTTCTTTGATTAGCCATCAGTATATTTGGGGGGGGGGGAGAAAAAAAAAAAAAAAAAAAAAAACAGACAAACTTTCAGGGACACAAGCTTCAGTTTCATTATGTGAACATAAAACATTTGCTCCATAGGCCAGATGGAGAGCGGGCAGCACAGAAGGCAAAAAAGAAGAGGTGTCTCCCATACCAGTCATCATCTCATTACCTCTGGCATGAAGCAAGCCACCGATTCCCAAAGAAGCACTTGAAGAGCATTGACAGGAACTTCACTAAGGATGACCTTTGGAGATCAGATTCAAAGCCCTTTGAACTCAATGATTCTGGCCTGATCAGTGGTTTTGAGTCAGAATTTCAGAGATAGAATTAAAAATTTGTATTGTCAATGAAAGCGACATTTAGATTTGCAACTTAAGATACTTATTCTGTTGATTGCTTATTTAGCATCTATTATAGTGATTGAACAAACGATGATATATATTATATATATGATATATATATATATATGTGACTGAAAAATATGATAAATAATGATTATTAAATCTTGTTTTAAACCATCACTAAAGGTGTTATGTTTTTCATTGAAGAGTTCATTTGCTAAAACTACAGTATCCAACCAATAAAACTATTTCTGAAATCTAGTTAAATTTGGGTACACATTGAATCTAAAAGTAAATACCCTCAGAGGGGGTAAAAAAAAAAATTGTTTCCACATGACTTTTTATAATTTGTAACTTTATTTTTTAAAATGCTAATGCAATCTTAAGGTATTTTTACAGCTGTATTTTTTTTTCAAAGCAAAGCAAAATATTTAATTTTACCTGGAAAAAAAAAAAAAAAAAAAACACTTTTTCTTTTTTTTTTTTTTTTCCCCCAATGTTTGGCCAGTGAACTAAAAAATCAATTACAGACACAGCAGTAATTCCTGTGTCCTCGGTGTTGACAATGAGGCATGAGGCATGCTATCGTTGTAGTGCATCTTAGGAAAGGCATTCATGCTGCTTTATTTTCCAGATGACACATGGGGTAGCACTATAGAATCATCAGGAAAAAATGATAATTTTATGTTATCTTATTATACTTTATCATTACATTTCACTTGACTAATTAAAATTATTTAGTTATCTATTCCACTGATGCCATGTGCATTTAAAACATTCAGGTAATTCAAAACTACTGTAAAGCTGAAAACAAACACCAAATTTTCCTTTGAAAAGACAACATCTGAAGAGAGAAAATGTTCTTTAAGTATCTTGATCATCCATTTTCCAAATAACTAGAACCAAAGATGCTTCACAACCATGCTACAGGAGAATATATAACTGGGAAAGGGCTGTGGGCAGATCTCAAAGGAATGGATTTTGGCTGCAATAAATAATGCAACTGCCCCATGATGAGATCAGGCCGGAGTTGAGAGGGTAGAGATAAAGGCATTCAGAAACACCAAAACTTGTTTGAAGACTGCATTTGTGCACCAGATGGCCAATGATACCTTTAGCCAGCATGACCAAAAGCTAAACACAAAGGCCCCAGGGGACCAGAGGAGCCCAACAAGCCAGTGTCTACCAACAGGGCACCTTCACTCAGTGTTCCCAGAGCCATCCATGGGGAGTGATCAGCTCCTGGGCCTGGTGGGAAAGCCACTGAGATGGGTCAACCCAATAAACTGCCTCCCCAGAAATCTTGCAGACTAAAGGGCGTTACAGCCTGCAGGAGTACTGGACCTGTTATTGGATGAAGGGGGAACAGAACCTAAGGATCATAAAATTTTCCATCAGATATTTTGTGGAAACATGTGAGGCTCACTATGGGATATTTAGCAGAAGGACCAAAGGAAGGGAAAGGGAGGGATGTCAGGGTGGACTGGAGAGGAATGAGCATGAATGAATAAAGGGGTAAGGATAAAATGGGCCAGTGAATTATAAACAGGGGGCAGTTAGTTTATTTGTCTAGCTGAGCCTAGCTGAGCCCTGTGCTCAAACACTGCGAGTTCTGCTACATTCTTATTAAATCTTATTTCTATCTTTTTGTGTGTGTGTGTGTGCATACTGCCTTCTCTGAGTGGATATGCATTAATACTAGGGAAATTCAAGCCAGATTAGTTGGTGATAAATTAAGAGATCTGATTACTAGCAACTGGAGTGAGATCCCAAACATTGTAAATCCAAGTGAAAGCAACTGGTGACATGAAGGCACCTCGGATCAGCTACCAGTCAGGCTGACTGTCTTAGACCATCTTCCGAGTGACCCATTTTACATTTGGGTGTGCATATATATGCATGTACATGTAGCTCTCTCTGCCAGCAGATTTCAGTTCTGATAGATGGGGATGAGGAAAAGGATTGGCCCATCAACTGAGTGATTACTGTGTGTATGGACATGGGTGCCAGGAAAGGTGGTTTGCTATGTCTGCACCGATCTGCGCAGCTGGCTGAGTGTGTATGGCATGCATGTCTGTCTGTGTTCAACTACTTTCTAAGGAGCATAGATGTTCAGCCTCTCCATCGACAAAAACTGGGAATAGGGAGCTACAGCCTCATATCTACCCAGCTACTGGATTCAGCAGCCTGTAACAGACATGAGCATTAGAAATCTTTTGGAAAGAAAAATTAAGCAAGGAAGACAGAGATGGCATTTGGCAAAATAACATTTAACCTTCAACCTTTCCTTCTAAGAAATGCACACTGACTGTCAAGATAATCCTCTCGTACCTGCTAGATCAGCGGATCAATATCTGTAGAGAGGCACATGCCAAATCACTGCAGTGAGCTCAGCCAAAGAGTCACGCTGTTAGATCAGAGCAGCCCATTCCATGCCAGAGGCCATGCAACCTCTTTTATGCTTGATTTGGGTAATGCTATGATATGAATAACTCCTTCCCGTGCAAATATCTCTTAAGTCCCTACAAGCACACCTTATTGACAGGGCTTTGAGGTCTTATTTATCTGCTTGCACCTTTCCATGCCTTGCACTCCACCTATAGCTATTAAAAGCCACTTGGTCACCTTGAGCTCTTGCAAAATCCAGAAAAACAGAATGCATGCTGTGCACTACTTACATCACTGGAGAATAAGTTTAGCTTAAAAGTACAGCATTGCTTTTCATTTCTGTTTTGCTGTGATATCTCTTGGAACTTGGCATGGGTCCTCAGGTGAATTGTTTGAAAACAGAGCTGCCTGTTTGGACAAATTATTTTTGTACTGCCACCTGTTGGCAACACATACACAAAAGATCCTGCCCTTCCCAGATTCCTTGGATTCAATATGGTGTTTTCTCTCATGAGAGAACCACTTTAAAATTACAAGAGCAATTCTTGATAAGTGTTTATCCTGCAAATGCTAGCCCAGCTCTTCTTGCAGGTCTGCCTCTACCGCAATTAACCAACTTAGTCCGCTTGGGTGAAAATGGCTAGCAGAGTCCATATGAAAACACTATGCTGACAGCATCTCTGGTAGCTTTTAAAAACTGAGCTAATGAATGGATTGCCACAGTCACATTGCCAAGCATACTCTGCTGCATGGTGCCAAAGAAAAGTCTCATCCATCAGCTTGTCTGCCAGACACTGGTTATAGCCATCTGTGTGGGAAGAGTTTTTCCCTTTCAGGGAAAAAAAAAAAAAAAAGCTACTATGTAATCATTACCCCTGAGAAGAGCTCACTAATTCACTAATGACCCAGAGATCAAGCCTCAGATATCCCCATGGCACTATCTGCCATGGTCTGAAGGATTGAGTTATCCCCACTGAGAGAAAAAGACTTACTGGAATAGCACAGCAAGCTGGCATGGTCCCAGCTGGACATAAAATCTTTACAAACACTAAAACCACAGATGGAGAACTTCATGTAGGATCTCTTGGACCTGAAAAGCTCACAGCCATGTGACTTTATCTTCCTGGCCTTACTCGGGCTAATTATTTAATCAGTCCTTTGGCAGGAATGAGCCAGTGTTACTCAAATAAGCTTATCTCCACTCTCACAGTTGCCAGGGTCTTTTTATGGTAGTGGCTACAAATGAGAGCTTCAGGGCAAACTTTTCACCGAAAACACAGGAACTTAAAACATGACCAGTTTTCAGGTAAACTGAAGGGCAACCTCCTCCTTTTCAAATGATCCCGTCAGCCTACAGGGTTGCCCTTCATAGGTTGTAAGGGTTGCCCCCCTTATAACTTTGGAATCAGGTGATTGCCAGGTTTTTGAAACCACAGACAGTTCAGAGTCAAGATCACATGCAATGATCATATGGGTTCTTGCAGATCATTGTGTGTTGACCCAGTGTACGGGCTATGGCACAAAATACTGCGAGGAGTAAGGTAATTAGCCAAGGACTTTTATTACTTCTCTCTCTCTCTCTTATGTATTTCAAGTAGCCAGCCATATCTTACTTGGCCAAGGGTCAGGCCCACACAATGCTCTTGATTACCTATTCTTTATATGAGCTTACCCCTATTTTAACTTTCCCAGATGTGTAATCTTATCACACAGGGTACCCAATGTAAAAGTGACCTCACTGGTCTCCCTGATGTGGCCTCAAGCCCAAAACATGAATATGCACAAACTGTTACTAGAAAAGGGCTGTCCTTTTAGTAGGAGCAAGCCTCAGCCATGGGGCAATGCTCTGCAGTGCCTGATGGCTCCACTCATCGTGGCAGGGCTTCCAGGGTTTCCATTGCAGTTTTCAGGATTGTCCACATCAGAGGTGGAAATAAACAGTGTTGTATCTATTGGCTACTCTGTGGATTCTTGCCAGCTGCCAACCCCAGACCTTTGGTGCAGCACAACCCACTGGAAGGGGAAGAGAATAAAAGGCTTTTGCACATTTGCTGAGACTTCAAGAAAAGCTCAGCTCCCCTGCCGGAGCCAGCCTGTGAGGTAGCTCACCACTTCCCACCAAGGCTGCACCTTCACCATCTCATCTGTTGGTCAGGAGAAGACGCTGATGGCAGCAAAGGCTGTGTGTTTCCTTATGGGCCAGAAATGGAAACTTTGCTTTCTGCAGGCAAAACACTTCCTGCCTTTCCTCCTAGCTGCTTCAGGCTGACACCAACCACAATAGAAGCCTGTGCAGAACTGGCAGAGAAACACCCAGGGAGAGATGCAGTTTATAAATACTACAAGAAGTCAAAAGCCCCAGTATCTCCAAGGTTGTTATCAAACATGTTAAGCAAACGATATATTAAAGTGTGCAGACATTTTGTAAATTAACAGGCTGAGGTTTGAGATTACTAATTATATGATTTCTCAGAGAAAAAAGACCAATCCAGCTCTCAGGCACTCAAAAGAACATTTGGCACAAAGACTTTTTATTCTCTCTTACTCTCTCTGTGGGCCTTCTGCCAAATATTTCAACTCAGCAAGAAGCAGTAGCACATGTCTCAGAGCAGTCTTCAGCATCTGACTGAATACTAAAAAAATTAAATAAATAAATAAATAAATAAAAATCCTCATTCTCAGGGCTTCAGAAACCTGTAGTTTACACAGTTTATGGGAAATATGTTTCCCCTGCTTCCTTAGATGACTCTCATTATTAATCTTCTTTTCTTTCCAGCTGACCCAAATGGTCTCAGGGTACATTGTACTCTATGACAAATTAACATGATCTCAGGCATGCATCAGAGGAAAAAAGAAAGGTTTTCTCTACCCTCACATATTTGAATGACCCTCTGGCACATAGCCCTCGCCTGAAGTAACATCTTAAGAAAAGTGCTGTGAATGGGAGTCTTTATAAAATAGGATTAGTGTAACAAGGTGGAGAGGTAAATTCAATAGTTCTTTTGAACAGCCTGCTTCCAGGCTACTCACACTTATTAGAAAATAGCTCAAGCACCTCAGTAGGCTTTAGGTGTCTCTGTGGAAAGAGCAGTGAAGCTTAGGGAAGGACAAACATGGTTTCATCAAAGAAAAATGTGTCTAAGTCCCTGTGCTCTATTTCCATCTCAACACACATTTAGCTGCTTGCAGGTGATGTTTACACAGATAAGGTTTTTATTTATTTAGTAAGGTGCATAAGTCTATTTAGGTAATAGATATCTTTAAGAAGCTTGATTCATACTTAAGCACACGAATGTTACTGTGAATTCTGTTATCAAAATCTTTATATTTTTTTCCACTTTTATTAAAAAAAAAAAAAAAAAAAAAAAGTGCTTAACACCCCTTTTATTCACCCTACACTAGGATTCTTCAAGGGCGGTGGGGGGACGACACAACAGAGGACATGGTATGGACATCCTTTTGGTTAGTTTGGGCCAGTTGTCCTGGCTGTGTCCCCTCTCTCCCAACTCCCTGTGCACCCCCAGCCTCCCCACCGGTAGGGGATGAGGAGGAGCTGAAACTTCTTTGACTCTGTGTAAGCCCTGCTCTGCAACAACTGAAATCATCTATGTGTTATCAACATTATTTTCCACCTAAATACAAAGAACTGCACCATACCTGCCACTACGAAGAAAATTAACTCTACCCCAGATGAAACCAGGACAACACTGCTTGTTTAACAGGTAATATCTGTACTGAAGGATCATTAAGCTGATTAAACCTAGAATACACATTGCATTAGAAGCACTCTAGCAATGACCTGATACAAACCACGCAGTGAAGTCAAGGTGAACTTCCAAAAATTCTCCCAACTTCAAGATTCACATGTTCTTGTAGAATTTTTCCTAACACAATATGCATAATACAGTCACAGAAAGGTATTTGCATAACACTTGTGCACCCATTTATCTATTAATAAATAAATAAATAAATAAATAAATAAATAAAAATACATTGAAACATTGAAAGAATCTGAAAATATTTTTGCATTCATGTGTGTAAAATGAGCACATACATATGTGATGAAATTTAACAAAACTTGACTAGAAAAAGCATTTGAATTTTTATATTCATATTTCCACACTTCAAAAATTCTCCAAGATTTTTGGGTGGTTTGTTGTCTTTTACAGATAGCTTTAGTTGGTATGTCAAACTTTTTCTTTTGGGGTGTGTTTTGACTTTGCTTTGTTTTAACTATGTTCATGTCTGGATAGAATGGTGTATCTATATTAATATAAAGTTTTTTTTTTTAAATTCTATGACATATGTTTAAACTACTTCACATACTATTTTGCAGCACTAGAACGCATTTTTCCTTAGTCTGTCCATTTAACCTAAATATCAAATATTTATCTTGAAATATTCTTCCCATTAACTGCAAGCACATCTATGCATGCTTGCCTTCTGAATGTTACAGAGGTGGTTTTCTGTGTGTTTGTCTGTTTCCTTATTCTTTTCTACCCCTGCCTTGTAAGACTTACTACTGTACTTCAGACTCCCCCACATGTATTAAGAGAAGCTCTGTAGGATGTCCCAGCACACAGTTCACCATCTGAAAGAAAGATCTTAATTTTAAGTTTCAGCTTGCTTCTGTAGAGCCCCAGGCAAGCTCTTTGAAGCACAGAGTCAGGGGAGGAACTTAACTCAGGCCTTTAGAAAAAAAAAAATGCTAACAAGGCACATGTCTAGTCCTGTGAAATCCCCTCTTTTAGAGTGATCTCCCTGGCTACAACCTTCTCTCTACATTATTGATTCCATATAAATAGCAAGTCTGTAAGCATGATGAATCAATAAGTATCTAGACAGAGGCTGTGCGTTGAAACTAGATGGCCTGGGAAGAAGCTGGCATCCTTCAAGATGGAGAAAAAGTAAGCATATTTCAACAAGCAAAATAAAAGGGGAGAAAGTGCCAGGAGAACCATTCAGAGCTGCACAATCAAGAATATTTTTGCTCAAGGATTCCCAGTAGATAGTATTTGCAGTTATCTCTTCCTGCTGAACAGGTATCTTTTAAGATGCTCCAAGCAGATTCCCTGGCACTTGTTTCTGAAGGAATCCTGGTTGATAGCAAACATAAATACCTCTCTCATTGCTATCCAAAGCCAGAAGCTGCAGAAGCATCACCATTCCCAGAACACCATAAGCATGCTTTGCAACAATGGTTAGATAATGAAAGCATCTGAAGTAATTCACACCTTCAAGAGAAAAATTAAAAATAAAAAAAAAGGAAAAAATATAATTATTCAGGGACCTTTTCAGAGAATGAGAGCATGGTTCTGGGCTTGATATTTTACCATGTATCTCTACAGAAGGTATCTGTATCTTCTCATCCATTGCATATTGGGATGTAAGAGGCCAGGTCAGGCCAGCTGGTGATCCGTTCTGGTTACTGCCCTTCCATGAAATAAGCCAGGCACCGTGTGTGCCTAGGCCACTGATGAAATACAAGCACAGAGCACAGCAGAGCTCACCTTGTATCCTTCAGGCATAAGCTTTCCAGGAACAGAAAAAGCACACCTGCAGCACTATGTAAGTAAATTACTAGTAAACTAATTGCCTCTGTTCAAGGCAAGCTTCCCACACCTCCCCAGGTCCAGTTCCCACAGCATCTCCTCTCCATGTCATCCGCTGCCAAAATGCATCCTCCTCCCACAAGGGCCAAAGCAATGCTCATCAGATGCAGAGAATGAGGAACCCTCCAAGATGTCCACACCAAAGACACTTCTTTTGCCAAAGAGAGAGTCTGAAGAGGGAATCCATAATTCTCACATCTTTCTCACCACTGTGAGAGGGCAAAAAGAGATGGATGGGCCCTCAGAGAGCAATTAAAAGGTTATGAAAAATAAATGTAATGATCAAATTTTAATTCAAATGTTGCTGATAAGAGTTCGCAAGGAATCAGACTTAATGTATAGGTAACTGAAAATCTGCACAGAATATACAGTGTCCATATTCTAGCTGTACACATTTTAAGGACTGAAAATTCTTCGATCTTTTTGATACTTTAACGTATTTCATTTTAACAGATTTTTCTCACGGAGGTCAATATTAGAACCTCAAAACTTTACCCTTCAGATTGCTTTGAACTGTTTGAAGTTTAGTTAAATAACTGAAAGATCAGTAGATGGAGATTATCTGTGGAATAGTTTACATGTACACTTTCAAAGTCCCATGGATGAAGTTGAATGCCATGCACAACACATAACACAATGTATTTTTCTTCAAAAAAAAAAAAAAAAGATGACAGATGAATGGCCGTTTATAAATATCTACAGGGCCATGCATATTTTTAAGATTAAATGAAATTATTATGGGTAAATAACCATTACCCATAGTTCCTTAGGAATACCTACATTGACTCATAACAAATATTATACCATTTTAATTCTAAAATACAAGCCAGAAAAAAATAGATGATCATTAAATAACTGTTCAGGTCCATGGCACTGATATGTTAAGAGCCAAAAGTAATCTTTAATGTGTAGAAGACTGTCGCAAAACAAGAATTGTCTTCCCCTTCGATTCACCACTTTAAAAAGCTGAACAGCAAGGGATACACTGTAGGATTTGACAAAAAGCTATTCATGAGGTACCTTGTCACATACACAAATCGCATACACAAATCTAGCAGGAGTTTCATCTTCACAGGATTCACAACTCAGGTAAGTTTTGAGAATAATCTTAGCACACATCCCTCAGGTGTAGGCATAGTCAGTAGAGCATTTTAACACAAAATAAAAAGATAGTGAAATCAGAAATAGAAGATGCAGATGGAATGAGCCAGCCTTTCCTGACTTCAGTGGCACGGCTTTGCTTAATAGCTGATTATTTATGTGAAACTACTGCAATGCCTAGGAGTTATGCATGGACACCTATAATTTCTAAGAAACAAAAACCACAACAATCAGAGTAAACATGGACACTGTTCTTCATCTGGATTTTCACTTTGGCAAATATGCTCCACAAAATGGATGATAGATCATTATTTCTGATAATTTGTCTCACCTCTTCAAGGGAATGGCATGTTCATGCATATTTCCTTTCCCCCACCATCATTTGTGGAGCCTATCAATACATGTATTGCATAAAGGTCTTGCCAACTGAATGAACAGAAACCATATTTCAGTAGTGCATGCAAGGTTCAGAGCTCTGAAAGCAATACACAGCAGCATCTGAAGTCTGCAAACCTAAGAGACTGCCAGAGTTCTTTCCCTCATTATTTTTATCAAGTATTACATATATGCATACATTTACAGTCATTGGCATATAAGGATCTCTAAGTAGAAGGATACAAAACATTAACACGGCAACATACCACAGCATTGTCATGGTTTTGACAAGGTTAATTTTCTTCACAGAAGCTCACACAATGCTGTGTTTTGTATTTTTGGTGAAAATAATGTTGTTAACACACCAGTGTTTCAGTTGTTGCAGAGCAGAGCTTACACAGAGCCAAGGACACTTCAGCTTCTTGTGCTGCCCTGCCAGTGAGGGGGCTGGGGGTGCACAGGGAGCTGTGAGGGGACACAGCCAGAACAGCTGGCCCAGGCTGACCAAAGGGATGTGCCATACCACATGGTGTCATGCTCAGCAGTAACAGCTGGAGGAAAGGAGGAGGGGGAGAATGTTCAAATTGATGGCATTTGTCATCCCAAAAAACTGTTAGGCATGATGAGCCCTGCTCTCCTGGAAGTGGCTGAACACCTGCCTGCTGCTGGGAAATAGCAAACAAATTCCTTGTTTTGCTTTGCTTGCATATACAGCTTTTGCTTTACCTAGTAAATCATCTTTATCCCAACCCATGAGTTCTCACACTTTTACCTTTCAGATTCTCTCCCCCATCTCACCTGGGGAGAGTGAGCAAGCAGCTGTGCGGTATTTAGCTGCCTGTTGGGTTAAACAACAGGCATTTTTATTCACTTTCTGAGTGTTTAGACCATCATTTAGTATATTATTATAACAACCATGTGAGATTTCCATGGTTCTCTACAAAAGCAAAGATACACATCTCCATATCTTGGATATCTGTGACTTTGGTATTTAATCTAAGTTGGATATGTTCATATAATCAACGCAGAGGTATAGACAGAAGCACCCCCAGGAGGTAATACATAATTTTTAAATGCGCAAGATTGCATCCCTCCCTGAGGGATGTGGTTTTGATCCATTATAAGGCAAAACTCTAAGGGAAAGATATACATCAGCAGAGACAGGAATTTGCTATTGAGGTGGTCTTTGGTTAGTAATTTTTTTCAAGAGGTCGCCCCCATAAGAATCTGTTATTACCATTACACTGAAACTGACTTAACAGAAGGTCACTGTTCTACGACCACATCAGCTTTATCACTGATAGTATAGGTGTATAACTAAAAAAAAGCTAAAATATATCCACTGATTCAGCCCCCACTGTAAAGTTGACCTCTAAGATCTCAGACATTTGCCAAGACTCAGCAGAGGGATGACTTTCAGGTCCAAATATAACACTACAATCAGAGGAAGAAGCAAAAGGACATTTGAGGAATATACTCTCCTAGCTATTATTTCAGGGGCTTTTAAAATGTTACTAGTTATGGGAGCAGCATATCTAGACAAATTTTCAAAGCTCTCTTTATATGATGAAGATATATATGATTTTTCTTTTCCTTCAAAGAAAAAAAAATATATGGAGAGGACTCAATATCTCAAATTTCCTGGATGTAAAATACATCATTCGTTTACTTACTCACTGTAAACTGATTTTATTAAGGGGACACGGACTCAGCATGAAGCTTTCAAATCCCACTCTACAACTGCAAAATAATATTTCCACATTTTTCTGCAGGTTGTCTGTAAGAAAAAAAATCTCATGCATCTCATCTGCCTCCTCTTTAATTATTCTTTTTTGCTATGAAACCCAAGAGATTTTTCCATATGATAAATAAAGAACAAAATAAATGGCAAACAAAAACTTCGTTTACAGCTATTGAAACTGTTACCTCCCAGTGATCATTGTTGTGAAAAATTGAGTGATATTTTATAGTTTAATACTCGTCTCCTACAATGAGTCCATTAGGATGAGCCATAATATAGCATTTTCTCATATTTTTAATGTTACAGTGTCATCATGCTGTTTAAGTATAAACTGTTGTATTCCTAGCACCAAGCAAAACAGCAAATTAGTTTATAATCACTCCTACAGACCTGTTCAGACAATAGAACAGATTTTGGGAGAGCTTTTCTAACACTTAGGATCTTGCCTTGCACTGCTGTTTAGCTCATGAGCAAAAGTCTTGTAATGGCGAGTGTTTCACAATAATTATTACATATTATTACATATACAGGTTAAAAAATCCTCAGTAGACTAAGAAATGTTTGCTAATAGAAGCAAGAACTAGACTCAAGGAAGTCATTTGCCTCAATTCTTTATTTTTAGAAGTACTTTCAGTATTTACTTTCAGTAGTAACCAACAGACTAGCATTGTTTATTTCAAAAAGTTGACAAAAAAAAAAAAATATTATGAAAAAATGTCACTCATGATGAAATAAACCACATGAGCTGGAAAAAATAGGAATATGACTTCCATGTGCTATTCAGTCTACTCATTGAATTTTTCTTTGGCTTTTGTATATAAGCTGAAGTTGAAAATGCCTATAACATGAACATAAAATTTAATAATCTATTAATATCTAAAAATACTTCAAGATTTTTTTATTTTGCTATTTCCAAAAATAGCTGACTGATTCTGAACATTTTGTATAACTAAATAACAGCTGTTCTAGAATATGGCGTCGTTAGAGGCAGTAATATGCAGTGGTCCTTCTGGTATTAAACAAAATAATAAAAACAAAAATTATATGGCTCCATTTTAAAAATCTTTTCTTTTTCTCTAAAGTTCAGGTTTTATTTCATATCTGTGAAGCACAATATCTTAAGTCTCCTATGGTAGCTAAGCTCATTTTTTTCAGCCTCTACAAAAGATGTTTTTCAGAATAAACCCAGAAAAAATGTGATGAAGGTAATGTCATTACAAAAGGAGGGTGGGAAATATATATTGTCCTTAAATTGCATAGCAGAAAAGCACATCTAATGATGTAAAGCAAAAACTGGAAAGTCAAAACTGGGATGAGATGAGCACTGTCCATAATGGTCCACTGGCATAATGGTCATCCTTCTAATTTCTCACATTTTAGCCATTTACATCTCATCATAGACTTGTCATAGAACAATAGAATGGCTTGGGTTGGAAGCGACCTTAATAATCATCTGACTCCAACCCTCCAGACATTGGCAGGGACGCCACCCACTAGATAAGGTTGCCCTGAGCTCCCTCTGGCCTGGCCTTGAACACCTCCAGGAATGGGGCATCCACAACTTCTCCGGGAACCTGTGCAGGTGCCTCATAACCTTTACAGTGAAGAATTTATTCCTTTCCTCTATTCTAAATCTATCCTTTTAATTTAAGACCATTCACCCTTCTCTTATCATTATTTACTCAAATAAAGGATCCTTCTCCATCCTTTTTATAAAACCCCTTCAAGTACTGAAAGGCCGCAATGAGGTCTCCTTGGAGCCTTCTCTTCTCCAGGCTGAACATCCCCAACTCCCTCGGCCTTTCCTCATGGGAGAGGTGCTCTAATCATCTTCATAGCCCTCCTCTGGACTACCTCTAAAAGGTCTATATTTTTCTTTTTCTGGGGGCCCCAAACCTGGACACAGGTGAGGCCTCACAAGGGCAGAATAGAGGTTGACAGTCACCTCGTTTGACCTGATTACCACTCCTCTGCTGATGCAGCCCAAGATGCAGTTGGCCTGCTGGGCTGCAAGCACACACTGCTGGCTCGTGTCAAGCCTTTCATCCACCAGAACCCTCCAAGTCCTTCTCTGCAGGGCTGCTCTCAATGAGTTCTTCTCCCAGTCTGTATTCCTGTCTGGGATTACCCTGGCTCAGATTCAGTGCCTTGCACCCGGAAGCAAGTGCAAGAACCATCACACCTTCTTCTCCAACATTAGGCAAGGGTCCTGACTGCCCTGCCTTCCTGCAGTCCCCACAGGCCAGTTCCATGGGCTACTGTGAAAGTGAAGGGTAAAGGCTCATCTAAAGGCATCTAAAGTTAAAGGCTCATCTGTGCTCATCTAACCTATTAATGAACAGGAGTGGCATAGATAGAATGAAAGGTTAATTCTTTTCTCAGCTGTTTCCAGGGTATGCAGGATGCCTTTTGTCTTCTGCAATCTAACCTTTCAGTATATTATGTACTGCAATAGTGTGGGACAAAATATGCAAGAAATTGGATTATTTACTCGTTACAGATGAGCTTTTCTGGATTTTCCAGTGTTCTGGAAAGGTAAACCTGTTCATGGAAACTGTACTTTTATTTTCCTAAAGTGTTTTTGAACCAAAATGAAAAGGAGAGGAGAGATTAACACAGCCTTCATATGCACAGTGTGCAGCAGTGTAACAAGATGACACAATATTACTCTTCCTCTTTCCTTATTTAAACTTATATCTTCTCTCAGATACAGTTATATATGCTCTTGGTATCTCTGGCAGATGTTCTGGTGTGAACGATGCAATTAAGAATCCAAAATTCCCATTGCTTCCAGATGCTTATTTTCTCAATATTCAGTCAGTGGAAATATATTTACTTTCCACTCTGTGGTGTCTAGCAGTTAGCACACCTTCTGGGTTCCATTTTACAAAATTTCCACAGTTAATCTGACACATGCCAATGCATTTTAGATGAATGTTAAGCATCAGTAATCTTTTTTTTTTTTTTTTTCAACTGGTAGTAAATTTACATAACATAACAAAACCAAGCAAAACTTTGAATAAGGATTTTATTTTCCTTTCAAAATGAAAATCCTTTCATTTTGTTGTTCATAGATACAATGTTTTCTGTTGTCATTTTTTAAAAACTCAACTTTGGCTTTGCTTAACCTTTCAGCTTACTGAAGGGTTTAATGCTGTTTCTAGTCTTTTCTATGATTCATGCTACAATTCACTGAAACTAAACTGTAGTCTTACCTGCTTTAACCCTGTTCCCCTCTCACTGGACACATACATAGACCTGGATTCAAATACTGGGTTCAGAACTATTCTGGCCTTCCAAGTAAGTCAGACAGCCTCCATTGAGCCCTAACTCTCCTCTCACACATAGTCCTGGAGCACAGACTCAGCCAAAGCCATTCTTACAACTTGCACCGGAAAATCCAATGGTATAATGAACCCAAGATTTGTGTTGGACTTAACAGAATGCTTTTCTCTGGCACATCTTTTCCACAGCTCCTCAGAATAACCTATGCATTCAGCTTTATACTTCAGTCATTCAAGGACACTTGATATTGAAGCCAGAAGTATTTTGAAAAAAGAATTCTAAGTCTATTGCATTTACTTGAGAACAATTTCAGTACAAGAGTTATACAAATCTATGGGGAAAAAAAAGAACAAGACAGACTTGGCAGCTCCTGCCTCAGCCTCCTCATCACTACAGACAGAAATCTTGCTCAGCCTAGCAAAAGAAAGCTGCACAAAGCAGACTGCTCTTTTATGATTTTCCTGCTTTCTGTCATCTAAACCCCAAGCCAGCCTCCATTCTTCAGTCAGTATGCTGTAGCTTTGTTCCCACCTATGTGGAGAAGTAAGTTTTTCTCAGTCGAAGTCACCTCTGTGTCAAGAGGTGACCTTCCAATTGAGATGTGAAGGTAACATTTCAGTATTATTTCTCTGAAAATTTCCATATTTCTTCCTGTATTTCTGTGTATTTTAGCTCAACAAGGAGATATGAAGCATATGACAAATCTAGGTTTTACAACCAACGCTTTCCCACCTTATCTTATGCAGATATAAGCGGACCCATCACAGACCAAATTTCATTGGCTTCTGACCTGTAACACATGACTCCATTTGAACGGTGGAAATAAAATAAGATCTTTACAATTTTATTTGGACATTATGACTGTAACAGAAGGAAACTTTTTAGGCAGATAAAAGAAGAACATCCAAACAGAGACCTCCTGCTAAGAGACATTCCAAAATTTCCAGACTGTTTACAATAGTTTGTAGGCTCATTGATTTCTGGGAAGTGTTCACACCTAGACTAAAGGTTTAAACTCCTTCTTTGTGAAAGAGATGAGCTCTGAAAGGTGTTTCAGAGAACCTAAGTGAGATGTTTAAAACCAGATATGAATAATCCTCCAAGTCTTCAGTTATGTTTGAAAAGCACTTAATGTTTTACAAAGCTATCATAAATAAATGAAAAGCATTTTTAAAACACTGAAATTGTCTACATCAGCTATTTCTTCAGTGAAGACCTTGCATTTTTCTCTTTCATCCAAGTCTCCTATCTTTGCATTCATATGCTTGCACATATGAATGCATACAGACACAGGCTTTGCTGCTTTGGAGCTGTTCATTTGTGCAGCTTTGGCTCAGATCAATCCCCTGATCTTTTACAAATCTCAGCTACAGTGAAGACTGCCGCAGTGAGCATTAAAATGGTAAATCCCTCCCAATCCCCCAAAGAACAAAACTAAAGAAATTGTAGCCGGAGGAAACTTTATAAATTGCAACCCAGAAACACATAAAGGATTTTTCTCCTGTTATTCCCCAGAATAGCTGACTGATTCTGAACATTTTCTTGGCACTTGCATGACTAAAGAACAGCTGTTCTAAAATATGACATTGTACAAGCAATCACTTAATGCTGCTATAGTGTAAATTCAGTGAAGAGTGTCAAGAGAGAAGGGCATAATCTTTAGATATCATCAGCAGAAAATTAATGCAGATGAAAGTTAGATTAACATACACCCAGATGCTATAGAAGTAATCTCCATGTGGGACAAAACTTTCCAAGCACAAACCTCCTAACCTCAGTATGTGAAATCCCCCGAGTAGGATAACGGGTGTGTGCAACAGATACGTATGGGGTAGTCATCACTGCGTGTACGGAATGCAAGTTGAAAATCTGAGGAGTAGTGCAGGAGACCATAAGACTAGACTTGAATTCAAAGGTAGAATATATAGCTATATACAGGACATATATATATATATATATATATAGCTATATACTAGGACAGCAGTAGCTGTCACAGAATCACAGAATCGTCTAGGTTGGAAGGGACCTCAAGATCATTGAGTCCAACCTCTGACCTAACACTAACAAGTCCTCACTAAACCATATAGCTAAGTTCAACATCTAAATGTCTTTTAAAGACCTCCAGGGATGGTGACTCCACCACCTCCCTGGGCAGTCCATTCCATTGCCTCACAACCCTCTCAGTAAAGAAGTTCTTCCTAATACCTAGCCTAAAACACCCATGGTTCAACTTTAGCCCACTCCCCCTCATCCTGTCACCAGGCACGTGGGAGAATAGACCAACACCCACCTCTCTACAGCCTCCTTTAAGGTACCTGTAGAGAGCAATAAGGTCGCCCCTGAGCCTCCTCTTCTCCAGACTGAACAAGCCCAGCTCCTTCAGCCGCTCCTCGTAGGACTTGTTCTCCAGGCCCCTCACCAGCTTTGTCGCCCTTCTTTGGACCCGCTCAAGCACCTCGATGTCCTTCTTGTAGCGAGGGGCCCAAAACTGAACACAGTACTCAGCATGCGGCCTCACCAGAGCTGAGTACAAGGGAACGATCAATTCCCTAGCCCTGCTGGCCACACTGCTTCTTATCCAAGCCAGGATGCTGTTGGCCTTCTTGGCCACCTGAGCACACCGCTGGCTCATATTCAGCTGACTATGCACTAATACTCCCACTGTTTACTGTCCAAGATAAATTTAATAAAGACTACTATCTAGGGGCCTAAAAACATCTTTCATACTATTTTTGTGGTCAAAACTCTGGCAAAACACAGTCTGTCAAAACTGTGGCATGCAAATGTAAGCATGATGTTTTCTTAAGTAAAAGATAAATTTAGCAGAATGCTTTACTTAGTATACATAACAAATCAGCAGGATTAGTTTGAAACCAAGAATATGAAACTGGAAAAGTAGATCATATTCCAGTATTAGGAAAAGAGTAATATTTACCCATGATAGGACAAGTAATAGACAGGTACCTATCAGTATTTTTCCAGTTCTGACATTCTACAGTATTTTCCTAACAAAACAAAACAAAACAAAAAAAAAAAAAAAAAAAAAACAACAACAACAACAACAACAAAAAAAAAAAAAAAAAAAAAAAAAAAGCAAGGGAAAGACTAGTCTCCCAAAATCAGGTAAAAAATTATATGACTGGTGGACTAGATACCCAAGGGAAGATAACATTAGAATTAAATGAAAGGGCTGAAAAATGTTAAAAAGTCTGGTATTTCTAACTGTAAAATCAATGAAGTATGTAACTTTTACAATATTATAATCTTTTGTGCAATCCTCTCCTTCCCACTGCAACACAAAATCTGAATGTATTTATGGAAAAGATTCTGGGTACTCACTCATGGATATCTAATAAAAAATTGACACTGGGATTACAAAATCAGGCCCAAAATAAAGAACCCCAATGCACTTCCTTTTCATTTGTCTCAGAAAAGCATCAAGAATCCATGACACTAACTAAATATAAACAGGGGAAAAAAAATGTTAAGTATAAAAGAAAATGCATGATATCTCTTCGAAACTCTCCAACTTCTCTATCCATGGCTACCTCAAGGACAGCCAACTATATTTCTAAAGATGGTAGTGGAAAGGGAGACAAAAATAAAGGCAGCCATTTACTGTGATGGAACTGGTAACACAGAGAATAAATAGGTACAATTTTGCTATTGCCATGACTTCTGTACATATGTCCCCATGAACAATCAAAACTATTGGCATCTTGGTGATCAGAGAAAATTATTTTCTTTTATACCATGGCAGAAGGCCAAGGAGTACTATCTACGGAATTCTAACAGATACTGTATTAACATTTTAGATTGTAATGACAGATACTGATACAAAAGTGTTTGACTGATGGTGTTTTATTTTATCTTCAAGCAAATGGCAATTTTGGGATCAGGTTCTGATCCTGATATAACTGAAAGTTTCAATTAATGCTGAAGCCAGATAAGAACATCTAATAGCCTTCTGCCCCATGTCTGCTAAAATGACTATCATATTCCTTTGTTTCTATATTTAAACATTAATTACACTCAGAATTAAGTTAGTGAAAGCTGCGGACAAAGCATTCTCATTTAAGAGAATCTATCTCTGGGACAAACTTCCACGAGAGATAAGATTATCTATGTTTGAGCACATTTAGCAAATATGATAAAAGATTTTCATGAAGCAGGACTGACAGGTCAACAATAGAGGAATGGATGCCTCCATCTAATATTTTGACAGACCCCACTGACATTTTCCAGCCTCACCTGATAGCTCCTAATGCATCCACACACATCTCTGCATACTTGAAACTTCCCTCATCTAAAAATTCAGTTTTCTCTCACCTAATTCCAGTCAAGAACCTGGAGAACAACTTTTACATCCTTTGATAGGCCCACACATCAAGACACATGTTGGATACATACAATTTACCCATGGGATCAGATCCCTCACAAAATGCTATAGTACAGGCACTTCCAAAAAGTGCAAACTGAGAGACATGGTACTGCTGCTGCCAATCCTTCCTATTAGAGCCCATATCATGGAACCGGGAGATCTGCAATCAGTGCACCCCTTAGCTCAAAAATGTTCAAACTGCACTTCTTATGTCCCCAGAGAATGCCATTACATCCAATAGGGCTCCTTCAGGAAGGAACATGTGGCTATCTTGTTCTTACTTAGCTGGAAGGAGGGATATCTGTGACCTGGATATGTCCTCCGCAGTAGATATTGCTTTTAAAATTCAATGCAAACACGCTATTTCTGCATTATCAATACTGCCTTCTACACAGTGTAAAATCCTCAACAGAAAGGATATAGGTACATTAACACTAAACCAGTATAGCCTCATGATTAAGACACTTCTATAAAAAGATAAAAATTTGAATACTTCAGAGGACTCCCACATTTCAATTAGGGCTATTCTTATCTAGACATTGAGACTCTAAATACTAGGAACATAGATCTCAAACACCAGAAAGACAGGCAACCCCCTATTTTGTCTAATTAAAGCAAGATAGACAGCATTATATAGCTGCAATGTGCTGCAGGTATTCACCCAAGATTCTGAACATCACTGCCAAAAACCTGCACTGTCTGAACTCAAGACACCAGAGTAAAGGACTTATATAGGACAAAGTCTGCTTTTCTGAATGACTGTTACCTCCTCTGTGATTATCAACAGTAGAAACAGTTATACATATTCTGCAGTATTGCAGTTTACATAATATTCAAGAACTTTTGATATGATTTTGCATACAAAACGTAACCAAATCAAAGTCACAGGTCTATGGTGGGTCTTTTTTCATAGAATACTATAAAACTTCAGCAGGACTTTGAATTCAAAGTCATTAGTAATAAATAAATAAATAAATAAATACTTTAAAGCAGAGAATACTCAGTGGTGCTGATTAAAGCTGAACAGAATTAAAAAAAAAAAAAAAAAAAAAAAAAAAAAAAAAAGCTTATAAACAAATTTGCCCTTAGTCTGACAGATTATTTTCTCCAAGTCTGCCCTCAGAGCAGAAACCTTCAACACAGTCACATGTGGGTCCTTAAGTACCTTTATTTCCATCACCTCAAAAGGCTAGCTATTTGTCTGTTCTTTGATTTCAGCCATCCTCAAGTCTTTGTTCCTTCTGTAGGCATTCTGCACACTGGTCTCTTTCCTTTCCTACCTGACCACCCATGTCTCCTGGAGCCTTCCTCCCAGCCCACTCAAGGAAGTTTCATTTGGCCTGTAGCAAGTAGTCAGCAAAAGGCAGTGTCTTCTGCTCTTCTGCTTCAGATTTAAACATACAGCAAACAGCAAAGCAGGAAGAAAAATAAGCAGAACTAATCATCTGTGTTCAGAATCATCTCCACTTATGCATCATCTTTAGTGAACTACAAATGCACATTTACATGGGTCTATAATATAGAGTACATAGAGTATATAAAGGTACATTTACTTATGTCTATAATATATGATACTTCTGATGGTTAGGTGTTGTCCAGGGAGCCCAGTGTGTGCAAGTCAGTACTAGACTTCAAACACTGACATTTGTGCTAAACGTGTATTAGTGTTAGTTACACAAGAGCAATGAGATGAATATCAGTCAATGGATAACTGTAAAGAGAAAGTTTAGCTAGAAGAAAATGTACTGCAAGGATCAGATGGTCAATTGTATCTTTAAGGTGCAATTCACAACACTAAGAGTTTGCAAAGCATTGCACAAGATTCACCATCATGCCTCAAGTCCCTCACACTTTTTTGTGATACAAGGAAACAGTAAATATGACATAAATCACCGATTAAGCCACCTAGAAAGCTGTCCTAAATCACCAATGAATTTTAACCTTTGTGCAGGATCAAATACGAGGGCACCGAGGCAATGCACACAGACCATTACTGTACCTTTTAACAAAGTGCTATATTATCTCTCCTCAGAATAGATCAATTCCACAGTCCAGGGGTCAGGCAGAGTCAGGAGACTGTCACATGCTGATTCAGTGCAGTGTTAGCATTATTGCACTCCCTAAGAGAACCCCACTGAGTGCTAGAAGCCAAAAGAACAAACCTGCCTCGCCCTATTTACCTTCAGGGGCCACAAGTCCTTCCAGTGGCTCTCCAGAACCAGTCATAGTTCTGCCCATACTGTTTGTTCTAAGGTATCACATTTGATCATTTTTTCATTACTATGAGGCTTTGTTCCCTAAAATAATAAACATTTACATTCACAATGCAAAATACACTTGGTGTTTCCGTTAGCCTGTATGGAGCCTTATTCAGGGCTTGCAACACTGTGGTTCATTTTCCTAATAGAAAACATGACAAATCTAGATACAAGACTTAAAAGCTCTTCCAGAGCAAACAGAAATGATGAATTATCCTAAGAATATGAAACACTTGAGGCCAATAATTACAATTAACCTTCATTTCTAACTCAGTTCCATAAAAATTTAGAATTTTCATCCAGTTCTTTGGGATTTCCCAGACTGTCCTGCACATTTTATTTGTATTCTTTTCACAACCTAACAGAAAGAGAACTGGTGATCAGACAAAAGGATGACAGCTAATGGAAGTCCAGCCATGTCAAAAAACACATCTTGAAAGTACGCCGCTGCTACCATTTTATATAGTCATTACTGTCCCTAAACCCCAGGCACATCCATAGCACAGGCTATATCTTACATCACAACATTGGTGTCAGTAGTACTTCTGCCCCAGCAAGACAACCAAGAAAGGCAGACTCTCACAGGAAAGGTAATCTAACTTAGAACAAAAATTTTCTGACTGAACTATCGTGCTATTATTTCAGTATGGGTGGAGAGAATGCCAGACCATGGCCTCAAAGAAGGTCCAAACTGGCCTTATTCACTTCGATGGGGCAGCATTTTAAACAGAATGCTGTCTTTTAAACAGAAGCTTCTATTGACCAGCTTACTGGTGTTGAAGGCAGCAATTTGAGTACAATGTCACAGTTTTGCATCTTACTCATGTCCAAAGCTTGTTCTTGCCATTATTTTTAGCAGCATCAGTGGCTTGCTAGCTCCTTTCACCAGTACAGAAATTTGGGGCTTCAGAAAAGCTACACCACTTAAGAGAGAAAATGAGATTCATTTTCTCTAAGACATTCCCTCAAACTTCTACCTAATTTAATGCAAATCCACAGACAAGTAGGAGCAGCAATTCTGCATTACAAACTATAAGGAGTTTGGTTTGTTTTAACTACATGACAAACATCAGATAAATAATTTCAGCTTCTAAATGAAACATATTAAATGAAAATAAATTATCTTGCAGTTTCATTTAGTAAGTTCAAAAATACTCAGTTACATTATTTATCTACCTGGAGTGATTTCTGATTACTTTTTTTTTTTTTCTCTATGCAGGTAGGCATTCATGATTAGCTATATTTTTGAATAAATGTTAGTTTTGTCCAGGGATATAAAACTTAATATTAAGTTTATTGTTTGCTATTTTGACAATTATTTAACTATGGTCAGATATAAAACATGCTTAATTTATTTGATTATTTTGTGGTATTATCAAACTAGAAGACTTAGTAATCACAAAAAGCTCAAAGAAATTCCAATTCTGAGAAAGCTTTTATTTTTAAGTTAGAAACTGTGTCTCTCAGCAGCTTCTTGTCTACAAAGGCGTGCATACAAAGAGTATACTTCTTTCTCCAAAGGACCGCTCATATACCTGAAACCTTAAAGCAGGTTGTGATACAACAGTCACCAAATCATTTCATGTTCCCTATGACAGAAAGAGCAAGCAGGCAGTGAAGCTGAACGGATGCCTGCCTGCCATATCTGTCAGTGAACATGATATGTTTGCACAGGTTTATTTGTTTTCCAAGGGCTAGCAATGAGTAGGAGGATCAGGATCACTCTTATAATATAATACCCTTATGGATTTCTTGAGGTAAAAATCTTTCAGCCACCCTCAAGGTATATCAGTTTTCAGGCTCATAACCTTGACAACATCCTTTTGTATACTGATATTCCACGCTTTACTTGTCTTCTCATACACAGCTACTGCATCACAAATGTATCTGGTACTGCAAGCTGATTCATAGACACACTTGCTCAGGTAAGGCATAAATCTCCATAGTGTCAAAGACCCCAGTACAATGAAAAGAAAAAAGTAGAATTCCTGCCTCTTTACAGAATACAGGATTAAAAAAATACAAATAAAAAAAAAAAAAAAAAAAAAAAAGGCTTTGTGTTTTGTTTTGAACACCATGAGTGCTTATTTCTTTTAGCTCTTATTCTTTCTGTCCAGGCTGAAGGACCTTTAACAATCAGCAAAGACAACATGGGAACAGGACTGTCTGTAAGACAGTCTTCTCAAAAGAAAAAAGGGTGTACTTGCTACCCACTCACCTGACACCAAAAAGCTGTAATCTGAAATCCCAGACTGCAGTTTTGGTGGTTGCAGCCTCAACTCAACCTCCTAGCCTGGTTCCCTATCCCCTGCTTGAGCCTCTGTTTTTCTTGCTACTGGCCTGGAATTACTTGTTTGTACCACATCCTTGAGATAAGCCCAACAAGCCTGTCAGAGTCAGCTGAAGTCTGTCTGGAGAGCAGAATGCTTATTAAACATTTTTTCACACACTGATGATCTTTCCTTCTTCTTTTTTTTTTTTTTTCCTCTCTTTTCTCTAGTCTTCAGAAAAAGAGATGGGTTTAAGAGTTGGTGCAACTGATGCATAATATGACTAAGTCAATAGGAAAGTAAAGATTTTTTTAAATGTAGATTATTGATCTGTAAAATTGTAAGGGCTCCTTCAAAGTCATTAGGGTTTGTCATGTCAATATATTAGTAAGGACTTCTATAAATAAAGATTAATGATGCTAGGGATAATTATTTCTGAAGAAACTCGCACATTTCTCAGTGTGTGGACACTGGGCAAAGGAGAATAGTGCCAAGTTCTCCTTGAGTGCACCTTAGCTCCTTTTCTGTTTCTAGAGCAGGAGGAAGATTTCCTTTGGCCCAATGGAAGTTAAACTCCCAGTCTTGTTGACAATCAGTGATAGTTGAGTTGCCTATCTCTGATTTGTGCTTTAAAATAATAATACACTCAAATACCTTGACTGTAGCTGCTTCACAGAACTACTAAATCCACAAAACAAGATCCTCATGAATATTTTTTTTCATTCTAAAATAGTCTGGATATGCAAAATCATTGCTTTCCTAAATCAAATGCTCAAGCCACATTTTTTTCTTTTTATGGTTCCCTACAAGACTTTTTCATATATTTTCCTAAAGGCCTAACAAAATGCAACTTAAAGAAGACAAAGCTTTTTGCTAAGTTCCTGTACTGTAAAGAATTTCCCAAAGCTAATAACCTTATTTCACAGGGTGGTTCATGTTCATATTTATTTTTTTATCTAAAAACATTGAATTTGATATTTCTGCTATTATATATTTATGCTCTAAGTCTGGGGCTCCAAATGCCTAATATAAGATAAAAAAATTGTATGGCTCTTCTATGGTTTCCCTTGTTTAAATATATGTGAAAAGCTAAAATTGGTTGGGGATCATTTGATTTTCAATTATGAAGCACTGATTTCCCAAACAGTCCTTAGCATTATTTTTTTTCCAAGAAGTACCTGTTGAAAGGTTTTATTAATCAGTTGGCAAGAGTGGCAAACATACTTTGGCAAAGTTTGAATTGGATTGAGGCAAACACAGCTTGATCACCCTTTGTGGATGGAATCAAAATGATCTGGGTATAGGCTTTTTGATTTCTAAAGAAAGATAATCAAAGACAAAATAAATTCGAATCCATGCTAAGATATCTTGGCTCTTTTCCAATTGAAAACCAAACTGGCAAGCTAGAGCACAAATCCACATTCTAGTTCAGAGAGAGAACAAAGGCTGAGAAAAGGTGTCAGCATGGTTCCTCTTTGGCATGATGCAGGTACCTCTGGTGGCCTGCAGGACTGCATCAGAAATCTGTTTTGACTGTAGCCAAATCATAACTCAAAAAACACTTTGCAGAAAGTTCCTCTGCATCCTGAAGTCTTTAAACAGTGTGGTATTTTGAAGAAAAATATCTTCACATAGCAGAAAAATATCTAGCAGCTAGATATATGAAATACCTGCTCACAAAATTCTCTCATCAAAGGGAGCATTATAAAATGAAGTCAGATAAAATGTTTTGCTTCATTAGAATCATTCTGTAATATTTAACTCCTGAGCTCTTAGTAAAACGTATGTCCCACTCTTCCTTTACTTAAGTTGTTAGAGTTTATTCTGGTCTTGAATAAGATGATGAACAGTTAACAGTCACTATATGAACATGAGAAGTAGACTGCAAAATCACATTATACTGCAGATCACATTTCTAACTCTGTTGGCATACAAGTTGTTCATGAATCCAGAGACCCTGTTTCTTGCATTAGGGGTTTACAGCCACACCAACAAAAATAAATAAATAAATAAATTGCAATTATTTTTAAACAGGTACTTGTCCTGCCCTTGTGTGTATACATTGTAAGGGCTGGAACAACCAGGAGGAAACAAACTTCACATTGTCAAAGTTTAGTTCTAGTTTTTGTTACAGTATTAGGAATGAAGCACAGGAGATAGACAACACTGGAAAACAATGATCTGTTATTCATGATGAAAAAAGCGCATTTAACACACAGTGTCCATGAAGTTAATTAACCTTGGCAGATAACTGTATACAGTATCAGTATACATGTTTCTAAGGTTCTTTCCAGGAATTCCTCAGGGGCATATATAGATATTATCTAACATATCTATTTTTATGATAGAAGCATATTTTATCATTTGATTTCTTGACTTTACTGTCTTCTTTTACTATCTTTTCAACTGTACCATCATTAGAAAGTGACCAAGAAGATGCTGTAGATGATGAAGCAAGAGAATGCTGAAAATGGTTCTGAAATACTTAAAAAAAAAAAAAAAAAAAAAAAGTGATAAAAGTCTATCAATTGAAAATCTCCTCCCTTAGATACTGATTTGTGAACCAATACCAGGACATACAAATATACACTAGGAAAAAAAAGTGTCCCACAATCCCACAAACCAAACACCTCTGAATGTGTTGACAGAAACTTCAGATACAACAGTATAATTAAAAAAAAAGAAAAAGTATCTCTTACCTTTATGATGATTTGCCCCAGATGCTAATTTCCCCCACAGAGTTACAACAAATATTATAATTAGCAGCTTTCCTTTTGTTGCTTTCTGTAAGTATCTCTTATTCATCCTGCAAACAAAAATACACAAAAATAAGTATTTCTCTTAAGAATTCTTTTACTTTTTTCCTTAAATTAAGGAGAATTCAATAATTTTTAAAAAAATTTTCTGGTTGATATCCTCTAAGTCTTATATTCTGCTTAGCTCTAAATAAGTTATGTCATATACAACATCAGTACAACCTCTCTCCCTGGTTCATCAGCATTTCTCTACCCTGGTCAGTACCAGGAGGATTCAAGACCTCCATGCATCAGATTTATACCCATACAGAAGCAGTTGTAGCTATGCAATAGATTTCCCTGAACAGTGCAGTTTCACTGGTGCATTTGGGCCAGTCATAGCCAATCAGGTGCCCATGTGCAGTGGAATCTTTAGCTTTTGGAATTGCGGCTCTCTTTGGATTCTGCCCATGAGTCACAAGGAAAAAACAGATTTGAATAGACCTTCAACATTTATACCAATGGGCCCACAGGAGAAATCCTGTTAGGAAGATGTGAGTAGTTTGGAAATACAAACCCAAACAGAGCAGATTCTCTAGTCTCTCTCCTATCTGTCCAGGGGTAATGAAAGAATTTGAGTTACTGCACCCACAGAAATTGCACACAGCTACCTTCAGTAATGTTTTCACTGTGCCAGCAGGCTACTGTAGTGGTTCAAGTACATGGTAACATGGCTTATTTCTCAGTAACCTCCTTCAAAGACAAAATACCTCTCCACCTGCCAAGAAGACAAGTTCAAGAACATAGGCTCTGGTGCTTAAGGATTACAGCTCTGCAGAGAGTGGCAAGAGGTATAATAATGAAACCTTCTCTCACTTTTCATTCTTTGTAGGAGAGCCCTCAGGAGCTGGCTAAGAAACAGCTCTGCACGATGGTCAGGTTTCTGCTGATAAATCAATAGAACAATGATGCCTATTCTACATCACTTATACTAGCAAAGGTGCAAACTTGATCACTTGAACAAAATTATTTCTGTTCTATAATTCCTGGAGCTAGGCTGACTTCTCTTTCTGAGAAAAAAAAAAAAAAAATACAAACTTCATTGCTTCACCATGATTGCACGTCTCCCATTCGTAAGAAGTCTGGAAGAATTTGAAAGTATCTCTTTTTGTTCATGTACAACAATATCTTGGGCAATGACAAGCTCTGTGAAAGGCAGACTGCTGTAGTGTAGAAATAACCAGTAGCCCTTTCAAAGTCCCAAAATTCTTTTTAATCCTTCAAAGCAATTCCTTTCCTCTGAGCAAAGTGCTTTCTAACAAAACACTATATGGTGTTGAGGCAAGCCACAACACCCCACAACCCAGCTCATAGTTCTCAGACTCATAACCAGACCACTTCTCCCAAAACTGTCTACCTTGCCCTCCAGGAGATTGATACAATCTTGTTAAACGTTGATGAGATTCCACACCAGGCTATGTGCAACAATACATTACAACTCAAATTAACAACCCACTGAGGAGCATTCCAAACCCCTTTAAACCTGAAATCAGAGCAAATACAACTCAGCATCCTTTGACAGAAGTCACACTACTATAGCGTGTTTCCCAGATCAGATACCACATTTATCAAGGAAAAAGAGAGAGGAATAAGCAAGTGTTGTATCTAGGATTGTGGATGTGCTCTTGAAAGCCTGACTGATTAATAATCACAGTGGAGGTCACAGTGGGCTGTGAACCACACCAAGTTCTGCCTCCTTGCAGTGATTCCAGTGCCTTCATAGTGTAAACTACATATTCATCATCACTTCCAGGTTTACGAAACACCCAAAGCTAAAGGGAAATATATTATTTGTCACTGTAAATAAGAACAAAAAAAGATTAAACTGGAATGCACATTCAGCATATGTTCTTCCACAGCTATTGCTGTGAACAGAATATGAATTAACTCTTTCACTCCCTCATTCTCTTACTGCACCTGGTACAATTCTGGTGCCAAGTCATCTCTCATTAAAATCAAATTTTTCTTCCTCACCTACTCATCCCTACCCAAAGCCCTGTAGGACTTGCACCGTTAAGCAAAGCTGACTCTAATGTAGTCACTTCCTGTACTCACTGCTGATGCAGGATTCACTTGCTGTGCTGCGAGGCTAGCAGAAAATGTACAGCAGCAAATGTAAATACACAATGAAAAACAGTAGCAGTAGGAGTAAAAAGAGAAAACTAACATATCTGCCTGTGAACAACAGCCCCTCAGGGCAAGTGGAAGAGTGAGGATACAAACCTCTCCCCACTGCCCAGCACACCAACAGGGAATAAACCAGCAATGAATCTAGCAGAGGCTGTTCTGCAAAGCATAAGAAGGTTTCAGCTTTGATGCAGCAACTCTGGGCTGATTGCTATTGCCAGATTTCCCAGTTCTGAGAAAAAGCAGGCAAACAGATAACAAGGAGAGACTACTGAGCATGCCTATGCTCAGTATCTCAGTGTATGCATTACCACACGAACTCAGAAACTGTGATGTTGGTTATTTTTTGCAGATTTGCAAAGAAGACTAAGATGTACCACTGAGAAGACAGTGCAACAAGGCAGCATTTGGCCTCATCTTTGAAACATAACTATTAGCCCCTTGCAACCCTGTCCATGTCAAGTTAAGTGGATCCAGGAAATAAAATTCAGTCTATTACTGTACCATTATTACACTAACATAACAGGCTGTGTTAAATGGAACAAATGAGGTCTGAAATGAGGTCTATTTTTCCTAGAGGTGATTCAGAGATGCACAAACTATAGCTGTTAACCTGAATGGTTTTCTCTGTGAGACATTTTTCTCTTCTATTTTCCTTTCTTTCTGCAGAACCTCTCTCACCATGATCCTTACAACCCTCAGTAATGCCATATAAGATAGAGGTGAACAAAGCTGAGAACAGCCATGTTATAGGAGATGTTTACATTTGAAAATCAGTTTTACACACACACGCACAAAAAGTACAATCTTTATATGTAATAAAAATTTCCTTTAATCTTTAGCCCTAAAATATTAGAAATAAGCCCAATGAATTCTCAGATCGTTCACTCAGACAAGAAAATAAAAGGCTTTTTTTTTTTTTTTTGAGTTCATTTTCAATGTGCTGAGAGGCAAGGAAAAAGAAAGGTCCTTTTGTGGTTGGTCCCAGGAATACACTCAAAATAAACAAATAAATGTCACCAGCACAATTCAAACAGGTGGTGACTTGAGAGTGAGATGATTGTGCTGTGACCAGCTCTTCACCAATACTATAACAAAAGGAATAAATTTGCTAATTTTTGTTCCAGAACATTCCTTTCCCCTGATGTACCCACTAGACCATCATCAGTCTGGTATCAGGGACTTAAGGATAGACTGTTTTGGCAATAAATAACAAAAATAAATAAATAAATAAATAAATAAATAAATAAATAAATAAATAAATAAATAGAAGGCTTAAAAATTGCAGGATTTTCTCCCGGGGTGAAACCACATCTGATGTCTGATGCTGCAGAGAAGCTTTGCAGATCACCATGTCAGCAGAAACCCTTCTGCCCAGCCTCTGTGATTCATCAGATGCCAACTGTAATTGCACTAATAGGCTGCACAGGCTGCTCTCATTGCTACTCCATCTCACTTTCAGCCCCCTCCCAACAGCAGACGTGGATCAACTATTTGGCTATACTAAAACTACTGTGCACAGATGTATATTTTCAATATCCACTGCAGAATGAAGCTTCCATAACCTTTTGAGCTTCTACATTCCTCTTTCTTTGCATCTGGGCTTGAGATCAGCCACCTTGCCAATGGTTCAGAAATAGAGGAGAATCACATGGGAGTTGCCTTACATTGTATGGCCAATGCTAAATTGCCTTGCATTCCTGTTTTAAGTGAAAATATGAATTATTAGGAAATAATTACATTACCTCGTGTAATCTTTATTGTTGAGGAGGGAAAAATGTAAGAAAATAATAGCTTTAATTCTTCCCCTTAGAGCTCATATACAAATAAAACTCTCATCTGTTTCCTGAGAGTAACAGCAATTTTCTGTTTCTCCTTTTGTTTCTCTTCTTTACAAGCATCTGATTCTGTGAAGCTTTTCAGAATTCATTCTTTCTTGTTTTACATATGCAGAAACTTTCAGTGTCGGTGAGATCCATTTGTCTTCTGCAAACACATATACCCTTTGAATGCAAGTGTTCATAAAGAGAAGCGTAAGCCTATTTCTCTACTGAATCCTGATAAAACACGAGACAAAAACTTGATAGAAAATTAGCCCCACATTCTCTCATTTTTCTTTTTACAACAAATATTTTATTTTCTACTTCAGAGAAACCCTAAATTAGTAGAAATCATTTCTGACCCCACGTCTCTCCTACAGAAATAATGCAGCCATTTAAATTATGTTCCGTGCTGTGTTGAATCTTACATTATTTATTAGCTGTGTTAGTTTGATCATCCCACGCAATGCAGGTATTTGCAGCTTTATTTAGCCTTTCCTGTGTAAGCTAATGCAGATTTAAAAATGCCCCTCTGGTGGATAAGGTCACTTTGTAAAAGTAACACCGATGTGACCCCTGTGTGTTTGCATATATATAAATTCCCTCTATGACATTCCTGTCATGTTTGCTCAGTGAACAAGTAATTTGCCACTCTCATTACTTCAGGTACCAGGTAGCTTGTGAAAATCAATCTTCTTTCTGCTTCATACATCACAGCCTGTAACAGACACAAAGTGCATTCTGATTCTGAAATGAAGCTGGGGGAAAAATTACAGACCCATTCTCATGAGCTACTGTGTTAGATCTAGGTGGGTAAGAAAAGAAAGAGAAAAGGTGGTTGGATTAGTAATGTGTGCAAGTCTTAGATGCGAGTCAGACAGGAATTCTCTGTATACAAAGCAGAAGTGGTAGGTTGTGCTTGTTTGTTTGTTTGTTTTTTGCTTTTTCTTTTTTGACTTTTTTTTTTTTTTAAAAAAGTTATTTACTAGTGTGAATCCTTTAATGGGATCCACAGGATCCTATCCGTAGGATAATTAGCACTAGGGATCTTAGCCCTGCTATTGAGTAATACTCAGAAATAGTCAAAGCATTGCTGGCAGGTCAATACAGGTAACATTTTCAGTTACTTTCAGCTAAAATGTAGTGGAAGCATATTGAAGAATTTTAGGTTAAAGGCATAAGAAGGGTTTTTGAAAGGTAAAACTTAAGACACTGATGCAAATGAATTCTTTGCAAAAGTAAATAAGCATATGATTGACATACATGCCCATACTTAACTTTTATTTAAATCTCTGTGACTTAAGCACATACTTTCCCAAACAGAGATAGATGCACACGAGTATTTTTGAAGTATTTACAGAGTGAACTTTGTAAGAAGACAGTTTGAACAGTTTGAAGAAAGGAAAATATCTCTAGTATCTGAAAAGTTGCAGAATATATGAAAAGTTACAGAATATATGAAAATATGCAATAAATAAATATAGTTTTTTACACACTGCAATTACTTTCCCTTTAGCTGGAACTCTGGAGACATTACACGTACTTATAGTATCTCATAGCACTTGGATGTTAACTTTACATATATATATTGTTTCCAAAATATGATATACTTAAGTTGCCAGAGTTATAAAATTCTGTAGCCACCTAAATGTGAACTGCCACAGCTAAAAGCCCTATGTGTCTTACAGACAATATAGGGGAAACTTTTACTTCCAAATGGGTATGTATGGTTGTGATGATATTGCCTTGAAAATTCATGTTACTGATGAATGGTCTTCCCTCTCAAGTGTTATCAATGTTAATCTCACTAGCTTTCAGATTAACACCAGTTCTTTGTAGACACAATTGATTGCAATTTTCACCTTCATTAATTTTCAGATGCAACACCTAACTGAAAGCAATAAAGAAAATAACGAAAGAACAAACAAGAAATGTACTGTCCTCCTAGCCTGCTTCAATTCAAACAATACAGATATAGTTAGCTGCATATATATATATATATTACATTTCTTTCTTTGTCATTTCATCAGGACAAGCAAAAGAATGTTCATTTGAATGAATAATGATGCTGGCACATTACTAAATACACAGGAAGAACATGTCATAAATTTCTGTAGGGTTAGATTCTGTACTTCTATGTATTTATGAAAATAAAAGTATAAAATTAACAGTAATAATCTTGCTCTAGACCTGTACTTTCCATTTATTGTGCTTTTATGTGCCTAACATATACAAAATACTTAAACATCCAAAATATTCTACCGTCTTTAATCTGCCTAGGGATGATCTACGCCCTTGTGAAATAATTCTCACAGTTAAGTGTTCAGTATCAGAAGGTACTTAGGCTCCAATTCGCATCATTTTCTCTGATATGATTATGCCACTTTAAGCTCTTTCCTCCCAGTTTCTGGGCTTAAGGGGCTTTAAGTTGTAGGGGGTATTATCTATTCACTTAATCATCAAGGAAGTAGTATTTGCTTATATCTTACATGTGATCCTTTTGTAGATGGTTATTTAAATTTTCTTTATTCATATCTTACTAACCAATCAAAAGTTTAAATGGAGAAAAAAAAAAAAAAAAAGAAAGAAAAAAGTTCAATAGGCTTTGAACAAAATGTCTCACTGAGACCTGAATTGTTAAGTATACCGTGATTTCATAAAGGCCATTGCAGTGGCAGAGATAAGCCTCCAAATCTATCAAGGCAGAGAAAGCATCAAATATTTGTGGAGAATGGCAACTGAAGTGCCCATATTTAAAAGCAACACGGAAATGATCTGGGCAAGCCTAAGCCTATTAGTCTGACCTCTTCAGTTTGCAAGACCTTAGAACAGGCTTTGAAGAAAAAGATAAATTAAAGCCAGAGAAGTAAATAGAACATGGGATAAAATGCAGCAGTGTTAGCAAGGGTAGATTGTGACAGACAAGCCTGACAGCTTTTTTGATAAGGTAACTGATTTCCTAGACAAAGAAATAAAGTAAGTATAATTTGTCTGGATTTAGATGAAGCATTTCCTCCAGTGTCACTCTGGAACTTACACATTAAGCTGGAGACTCTGTGAATTACTTTAAGAATTGAAAGGTGGATCTAGTGTGATAACAGCAAGTAATACTGAAAGGGGGTATCAGAGATCAATGACATTTCTGATATACATTGGGAATTCATCACTGGCAACAACTCATATAAAAAAACAACTAGTTTGTTTTAATTGATCACCATCAATACATTAGGATCAAGGTGACATGAGGTGATTGTTGTACTGGGTCTGACTGGGATGGAGTTAAGTTTCCCTGCAGCAGCCCATATAGTGTTGTGCTCTGCACTTGTAACTAGAACAACACTGGTATCACACCAGTATTTTGTCTATTGCTGAGCCAGCAGGCTGGGGGTGAATAAGAAGTGGGGAGGGGACATAACCAGGGCAGCTGACCTAAATCAATCAAGATATTCCATACCATCTGATGTCACATTCAGCGATAAAAGGTGAGAAAGGGGATGAAGGTGGGGGAGGGGGGCTCTTGTTATGAAGATGTCTGTCTTCCCAAACAGTCACTACATATATTGAGGCCCTGCTTCCCATCATTCATTGGTGGGAAGTTGAGAATGATTTTACTTTTCTCGCTCTGGGCTTCTGTACAGATTTTATTTTTGTTTTTGTTTCCCTCTTCCTTTTCCCTTTAATTAAATTATCCTTATCTCAAATCACAACCCGTGAGCCTTTTTTTTTCTTTCCAGAATACTTTCCGCTCCTCTTCTTCAGAGGAAAAAGAGGAGCAAGAGAGCAGCTGTGGTGGAGTCCAGCAGGGTAAAACCACTGCAAAGCAAAAAGACAAATCTTACAATTTAATTTTATTTCTTTTTTTTTTTTTGTGAGAAATTTTAATTTCTTACAAATACTAAATTTTATATTTCTAATAAAGATATTGATGGGTTAACATGCAATTTCTTAAACTATCACCCAAGATTTATCTATATAATTCTAGCCAACTATCTTGTTGAAAGAAAAACTGAACCTGCAAAACATATGAGGACAGTGTTCTAAGATGATCAAAGAAATGAAGACTAACCCAGTAGGAGATTAAAAGAGCCTGGTTTGTGCAGCAAAGCAAAGGAGCAAAGCAAAGGCTGAAGGAAAACAGAGAGGTTGAGTAAAGAAAATAAACACAGTGAGAGAAAAAAAAAATATATCCATAAGAAATAGATTAAATAGGAACTTGCCAGCAGGAAGGATCAGAACGCTCAGCTCAGTGATTCAGGAAGCCACTTCCAATCTTATTTCTACATCAATACCATGATCCCTTTTTTGTATGTTAGTACGCGAAGTCAAGTGCTAGTGTTCTTTCATGAAGAAAGCAATAAGCCAGTTCTTTCTAAGTGCATTAGTGCAGTGTTTTTTTTTCCAAATCATTTCACTCTCCTCAAAGAAACATCACAGCATTTCTGACTATATCTTATGTAAGAACAAACATGAGACTCCTCCCTAATACCTTTACTCATGTTGACTTCCATAAAGAATATATATATATTAACATGTCAAATACAGATCTTAAGCTCCACTTTCAAAACTTCTTGGACTTTTTTTGATGAGCTTTTTTTGATGGACTTTTTAAAAATTGTTCTGCATCTCTATTTTCCTCTGGAATTATTATTTTTAATACTTGCTTTGTATCTGCAACCATACCAGCTTTGTAACTGAATTCACCGAAGTAAGGCCATGCTGATGAATATCTGATTAAGATGAATATCCCTCCTTTTATTTTTCAACATTATCAAAGTGCACTTGCAGTCTGTTTCATAAGATTTAAGTCAACCCATTTATAGTAATTTTATTGGAAGACTATTCAGTACTAAAATTATTTTTTGACTAAGTTCAGTAAATTAATGTAATACTGTTGAACATGGGTGATCATTCCATGATTAACACTCCCTCACTTTGTTTAGAACTCATCTTCTTTTCCATCACTCTTGCTTTAAATTGAAAATCATATTATCCTCATGTTTTTAAGTCTGACATCATCAAAACATAAAACTGGCAAGCAGCACAATTATGAAGAAATGAAGGCGTCTTATTTTCTTCAAGAGCCCAAATGTAGAAAACAAAAACTACATGATTTCAAGAATAATAAAGCATTTTAAGATTAAAAAAAAAAAAAAAAGTAACATTTTAGTCCAAAATTAAAAGCATTTTAAAATTGTGAATACATTTTAACTTTCTGTTATTATTAAATCCATTTGAAGAGAATACCACCCTAAACTTAATGCCTCTTAAGCAATATTGGATGCTTGTTTCTGGGATTCTTACATGTATTCAAGAGTATGAAGTACTATGACTACATGTATGTTACACAGTCTTGACAGGCTGAAGTTTAGTGTGTCCACAGGCCCATTCAGTTTCTACTGCATGATTTCCCTGCTGAAGATTAAATTTTGTTGTTAGTTGTTGTTGTTGTTTCCCAAATACTCTTCTGGGAAATAATTTTGTGACAGATCTCTGCACATGAACAGGGAAGCAAGAGTCAGACTAAGTTCTCTCCTGCTATTTTCATGACAATTACATCTGTCAGTAGACACAGTAGCACTTCTGACAAACAGTAGGCATGTTTGAACCCCATCTGTGTTTTATTTCTGCCTTCAGCCTCATTTTGGGTCACAGAAATATAAGCCTCTTGTACGATGACCAAATAGCTCTAAGAGATCACATAATACACTCGGAAGACAGAAAAACTGCTGACTAGGTAGTTGAAACATAGTTAGAACACATTCCCCTACTCTTTTAATATCAAGTCCTAACTCATGCTCATTCATCTGGAACTAGATGATCTTTACATTCCCTTCCAACCCAGCCCATTTTGTGATATGATTCTATGATATGACCAGGCCAGCAGAGGCACCACTTCCATGGAAAATAGAGCATGCCAAAGTTAGGCCAGGTTCTTCCCAGATATCCCATGGTTCTGGTTCTCAAAGCAAGTCTCTATGACTTAAAGTGAATGCATAGGCAAACATGAGAGATGATAAAGAAAAGAAGCTAGGATGCACAAACATTCAGCTGACAGCTGGAAAGTGGAACATAAAGTCCAGCAACTAATCCAGAAACAGTACCTTGTATTCAGCAAAGGTATGCCCACATACACACACAAGGACAACCTCTATTCTTAAATTACTGATAGAGAATATGGCAGCTTTTCTGTCTGTGAACAGGGTTTTATCAAATATTAGGTATTTTGGCCCTGGCATGCTATCTAAAGTCACACACACTATAATTACTGATGCTGTCTTGAGAATCAAGCTATACAACGTACAATTTTACAGTCTCCTTTCAGTATCTATTTCCTCATCAGTGTTCTGAAACACTGGAGAAAATATTAATAACCAGCTCATGCTGAAAATAAAATCAGAGTATTCCTGTTATGGCTTGCTAGGAATAGATTCAAGTCAGGTCAGGATTTGCATAATGATGGCTAAAGTATATAAATGGCACCCAGTCTTCCTTGAAAAATCCTATTCATTTACCAGCCCCTTTTCAAACACCCTCTCTTGAAGGGTACTGACAGCTATATAAGAAACACATTGACTGTATAGTACTGAGTTTCATGCGGGGAAGCGTACCTCCAGAAACAAAGCTCACTTCGTCATGTATTATGTTAGCCTTGCAGTGGTATTTTAATATGGTCAGGAACTCATTAAAAGCCAGACAAAAACCATGCTTCCTAAATGGAGTGGAGTGGAGTGGAGTGGAGTGGAGTGGAGAGGAGTGGAATGGAATGGAATGGAATGGAATGGAATGCAATAGTTCAGTTGGAAAGAATCTTCAAAAATCATCTAGTCCAACTGCCCGACCACTTCAGGATTAATCAAAGTTAAAGTAGATTGTTAAGTGTATTATCCAAATGCCTCTTGAATATTTGCAAGAATTAGGCATCATTCACCTCTCCAAGAAGCCACTTCCAATGTTTGATCACAGTAAAGATCACAACAAAGAATTTTTTCCTAATATCCAGCCTGAACCTTCCTTTGCACAACTTTCATGCCATTCCTGCATGTCCTGTCATTGGTTACAAAGGAAAAGAAATCAGCACATCCCTCTCTATTTCCTCCTTTCTCCCCCTATACCCCTCCTCCCCCCCCAAGCTGTAGAAAACAATGAGGTCACCTCTCAGCTTCCTTTTCTCCAAGCTAGACAACCAAGCATCTTTAGCCTCTCCTCATGGCACCTACCTTCCAGCCCTTTTACCAGCTTTCTTGCTCTCCTCCAGATGCATTCAAGTATCTTAATCTTTTTATATTGTGGAGACCAGAACTGTACACAATATTCAAGGTGAGGTCACACCAACACTAAGTGAATCACCTCTTTTTACTGGCTGGCTATGCTGTGTTTAATGCATCCCAACTCATAGTTTGCTCTCCTAGCTGCCAGGAGCTGCTCATGCTGAGCCTGCTGTTGACCAGCACCCCCCCACCCCTTTCTCCAGCCATTTGTCTCCTAGTCTGTACCTGTGTCTGGCATTACTCCACCCCAGGTGCAGCACCTGCCATTTTGAACTTTGTGGAACTTTGTGCTGTTGATGACTGCCCAATGTTCCACTGTATCAAGATCCCTCTGCAAGGCCTCTCATCCCTCCAGGGAATCAATAGCACCTCCTGGTTTAGTGTCATCAACAAACTTGCTAAGGATGCCCTCCAGCCCTGGAATTGACCCTTGGAGTATACTTCTGGTGACTGGCTGCCAGTCAGATGTAGCCTCACTCACTAAAACCCTTTGAGCTCTACCACTGAGCCAGTTCATCACCCAGCATAGCATAAGTCTGTTCATCTCACAGTTGGACAATTTGTCCAGAATGATGTTGTCAGTGATGATGTCAAGTACCTTACTAAAATCCTGAAAGATTACATCCACTGCCTCCCTTCCCACTTCCTTCCAATATGCAGGTGAACTTATAGTAGAAGGATATCAAATTACTATGTAGTTTTCTGGGTCTCTCATGCCTTTCTTGCAGATTAATAAAACATCAGCTAGCTTCCAGTCAGCAAGGACATCCTCAGATTCCTAATACCTTTTGTAAACTGCTGAGAGGGGTTCAGGTATAACATCTGCTAACTCCTTCTGTACTCTGGGGTGAATCCCATCTAGATGGACTTAAGAATGTTCAGCTTGCATAACTGGTCACTTTCAATTTTGGTGACCACAAATGGAAAGTTGCTGCTCCTCCAGTCATGATCTTCCAACTCATAGGATCAGGCAGTCCGAGACCTATTATTAAAGGTAAAAACTAAGTCAAAAAAGGCATTAAATGCCTCTCTGCCTTTTCCTTATCCCTACTTGTTAAGCGACCATCTACTTTAAGTATCCATCAAATGTTTTCCTTAGACCTTCTGTTATATTTGAAAAAGCTTTTTCTGTTTTAGTCAGACACCGTACTGGCCAACATCAACTCAAGTTGAGCTTTGACTTTTCTTGTTGCCTCCCTTCAAATGCTAATTTTATGTCTATTACAGATGTCTATACTCAGCTTCTTGCTCTGTGATGTATAGCTTGGGTTTTGCAGGTGAAAAACAACAGTAGAGTGAATGACACAACAAATCAATAAATACAGTGTTCAGTTCCTCTATTGTCCTGGATCAGAGATCGCATAAGTGCAATGGGGTGTGTTTATGTTAGCTTTTCAGTTTGGACCTAGACTGCACTTTTCAAACAAATTTCCCAATTCTCTCCATTTGTTACGATCTGGTTCACATCAAGGAATCTGAAACAATGTGAAGGACATGAAATGAATAATCTATAAATGAAATTAATGATGAGCTCGAGGAGTGCACCTAATACACTACAATTCCTCAGGATTGTTCAGTTCAGAGGACAAGTTAGTTGAAAACAACCTTTTTTTCCAACAAATGAATATAATTTGGACTTTGTACACGCAGCAAAAACAGTTGCTGTTTCAGGTCTGCAGAATCCCTTCTATAAGAATAAACTATTTGCTAAGGTAGACATAGTCTTATAGTCTGATGAGGAAGGAGATTATTATTATTTTATGCTTGGATAAAATGCCCTTATGGTTGTGATTAATCTTAAAAGCATTTCCAGATCCTCAGCATACCTCAACAGTGTGTTGAAAGGAACTTGTTTGTGTCACTGAAAGGAACTTGTTTGTGTCACTCAGGAGGCCCTTAAACAAGTTCTAAACTGCATTTTAGGGCCATTAGTCCTACCATGACATTAGACCAAAGGGAAGGACAGCTTGTGTACCAAACTCAGGCAACAGCTACCTGCAGTGCATCCCCCTCATTTGGAGCACTGACTACAGAATAAATTACTTCAAATTATTCAGTGAATTGTTTCTATTTTATAAAACAGCACATCTCTTGTTTTTCAATGAAGAAAATTAAAGACCAGAGTTTTGCTGTCTTTTTTCACATTGAGTACTACCTAATCTAAAAGAAACTCTACTGTCGAAGAAAAGTACAGCTCATTATAAAACTGTCAAACTGGATAGTTTACTGGCTTCATACTTGTCACTCACAGATATTAGACTGTTGACAGTATTTCCCTGAGTCTGGGAAACACTACCAATAAGCACCACACTGTTAAGATGCATGGGTGGACCTATTTGAATGTACAGTAAATGACTGTTAAAAAAAAAAAAAGTCTAAAAAATCAATGGCTGAAACTCCATAGGGACCCCCCTAAGCCCCTTGGCCCACAGGGAGCCACTTTGTGGTCCTTAGCAGACAGGATTTGACTTAACCAAGTCCAAGTACAATTCAGCTTGCTTTATCCAAAAAAATAAAAGTTATATTCATAATTAGAATAAAATTATTTTACTCCTGCCTAGCCATCTAAACTGTTCTTATATTAGAAGTTTATTAAATTAAATCTGAATCAGGAATGTGGTGTTGTTTTTTTTTTTTCCTAATACAGCCTTAGCCAAGGATATCCTCAGATGTTACCATATTTACAACAGGATTAACTGTTTCTAATAAACTCCACATTTGCATTCTTATTCATGCTCAGTGGAACAAAAATATTATTTGCCTTCATTTGTATTTCATTATTAAAGAAGGTTATGTCATTATACTTTCATAATAATTTCATTAACAACACCATTGTTAGATATAAGTTTCTTTAGGGCTCTGTACATTTTGTTTTAAAAGTAGGGGTAAAGCCAGCATTTGTAGTATTGATGATTAAAGAGAGCTATTTTTTATTTTTTCAGTTTTCATTTTAAAATAATTAATTTGCACTATCTAGAAACAAAGTCAATTAATGCCTATTCTGCTTCCTGTAACAATCTACATTTGGTAACACAAAAGCACCTGCAGTCCACTACAATTCTTTTGCTGCTGTCTTAAAAAGGATTTCTATGTTTCTTCTACACTAAGAGAGGGAATAGTTCTCTAAATGTTCAAGACTTGAAGACTGTCTTTAAATAACAATGATAATTAGGTAGTACAATATGGGAACAGCCATGAATGAAAAATAGCATGAAATTATACAAAATTCTGAAGATAAATGGTAAGATGGAAAGGTTTAGAAGGTTGCTGTTATGAAATCAAGGTTTAATTTTAATGAGGGAGCATTAAAATTTTCTACAGCACAGGTATAATACTGTATATACACTACCTACAAAGAAAAAAAAAATATTATAATATTCCCCTATCATTTCAGCCACAGTTATAGATATTGCAAAGCAATCACCACCAAAATAAATTATTATGTGTTTGCCAGACTTGCAGGAAACTATATTCATCATACTGAGTTCATTATATGTTGTTATAATTTTGTAAAATCAGAACTTTCATAACTCAAAGAGAAACAAAACACAGTCTAGGTTAACCTGTATTTCCTTCTGCATCAGTTAATTCTCTTTTTCATTTCAAGAGCTATCTACCTTGCATTTCCCACAGTGCTTGTTAGTGAAAGGTGAAAACTTTTCTTACAACACTCATGCAGTAAAGGATGTTTGCTGTTTGTATGCTGTTTGTATATTCCTCCTTGCATAATTTGCAGTTGCAATTGCTAACAAGTCTCTATTTCTGTAACCAAGCACAGTTTTCCCCACTTTTTTTTAAGTCCTTTGATGTTTGGTGTTTCTCTGAAAGTTCCAAGAGTCCAATAATTAGATAGGAACTGCAATTCTAATTATCTTTTGTAGATGCAAAAAAAAAAAATATATATATATATATGTTATTTCTAAAGGCTTCAAATCAAAAGGATCTATTTTCTTGTATTAAAGGCTTGAGAATTTAAGAACAATGAACCTAAATTTCTGTACAATAAAATTTGGCAAGTATTACCAAATTTTGGGTTTGGAAACAATTAGTGGAGGTTATGTATTTGTTTTATGCTTCTTTATTTAAATTTTCTACAGGTGCAGAATGAAAATTTATTCTGAATAGCTACATTAACTATGATGAATTCACTTTCATCACTATTGTTCATGTCTAATTAATATAAATGCCCAACTGGGAATAGGAAGGATTTGTATAAAACAAGTAACAAATTCAGGAGAGAGGAATTATCCCCTCATTTCCCTATGTAAGTTTTGAACTTCCTCAGAGGAAAGTGGAATTAAAATTTAAGGTCAAATGGTTTAACCCACAAGTGAATTTAAAAATGCTGTCAAAACTATTAAAAGTATTTAATTCAGAAATACATACCTTTTAAAAAGCCCCTAAAATATGTGGATTAATCAGGAGAATGGAAATTAAAATTTTATTAAATTAGACTATTTCTTTCACCTCTCCTGTTTTGTTATTTTTTAATACAAGGTAATAATTACTCCTTCTGCTTGCTGCAATCACAGAAACACATGTACTGGTTTCACCATCAAAACCAAATGCTATTAAAACTCAGTATCATGTGGATGGCAGGAATGGGGATGAATTCCCATGGGCATGCTTCTGGAGAAAGAAGAGACACAAAATTTTACAGTTACTGCTTTCAGATATTTTCAGTGTACCTGGGATGTTTTTGTATGCTCATCCTAATATACTGTATTTGATGGTGGCAATTCAAGCTTCCTCAGTAGAACAAATAAGAGCAAATACTAGTTGAAAGAAAAGTGTCTAAAGGACACTTCTTTGCACAATAAATGAGACCAGTATCATTATCTAGTTGTATGTGTTCCTTGTATTTCACCCAAGTTATAAAAGGACTGATGAACCTAAGTTGTGTGCCATGCCCTGAAAGTTTACTGGTCGTCTCACACTATTCTTTGTTTTATTAAATACAAGAAGTGCAAAATATATACGTGTACAAACTATGGAATGTAGTGGGAAAACAACTCAGTCAAACATGTATTGTTTCCATAAAAATAAAGTGCAGTGTACTCTCAGGCAGACTAAGCTCATCAAATATCAATTCTTTCTCAGTTATGACGAAGAACTTTTACATGGGACAAAAGACAAATGCAACATTCTCATGATTGTTGTAATTCAGAAATACTCACCTGAATGCAGCATGAAAAGGAGTTTCCACATCAAAAGAAAGTTTCTCTCTGGGTCTCTTTTTTTTTTTTTTTCCTATTTTTTTCCTCTAAATACAGTTGTTGCCAAATATTATTTTAAAAATGTTGTGTAAATGTTATGTTTTATTATTTTTCTATTCTAGTTTGAGTGATTCCTAGAGGTATATATCCTTTAATGATCTCAAAATTAGGGGATAAAAATAAAGACGAACCCACACTAAAACTTGACATCAAAGAACCACAATGTCTTAGCAAAGCTCAAAACCAGAAGAGGACCTTAATCCAAACTAGCTAAAAATAAAAGCCTAACTCCTGTTTTCAGCATATGAAATGCATTAAAAGAGGGGTAGAATTTATTTTTTTCTAGAAGGAGGAAAATTCTGTGGCTTGAACACTTCCATGGATGGGACAACCACAACTTCATCCACAACCTGTTCCAGTGCCTCACCACCCTCATAGTATAGAACTTATTCCTAATGTCTAATCTGGATCTACCTTATTTTTTATTTTTTTTTACTTTAAAATCATTACTCGTTGTCCTATCACTACATTCCCTGACAGAAAAACCCTCTCCTGCTTTCCTGTAGGCTCCCCTTGGAAGACCACTATAAGGTCTCCCTGGAGCCTCCTCTTCTCCAGGCTGAACAATCCTAACTCCCTCAGCCTCATAGGAGAGGTGTCCTCTCTACTTTACTTGTCCCTTTCTACTCTGCACATGAGGCAGAGTAGATACTTGAAGTGCTGCATCCAGGTCTGGAGCCCCCAATATAAGAAGGATGTTGATCTGTTAGATTGGGTCCAGAGAAGAACCATGAAGATGATCAAGAGGCTGGGGCACCTCTCCTTTGAAGAAAGGCTGAAAGAGCTGGGTTGTTCCACTTAAAGAAGAGAAGGCTCTGGAGTGACCTCATTGTGGCTTTTCAGTACTTAAAGAAGATGTATAAAAAAGATGGAGAGCGACTCTCTGCTCAATAGGATAATTACAGGATAGGGGGGTATGAACAACATTATCTTTAAGGTCCCTTCTAACTCAAGCCGTTCTATGATTCTGTGATCTGTCAAATCCATGTCTCTCCGATTTAGAGACAAGGATATCATGGGGGACAACGTCAAATGTTTTTTACAAGTCCAGGAAGATGATGTCAGCTGCTCTTCCCTTATCCACCAAAGCTGTAACCCCTTCGTAGAAGGCCACCAGATTTGTTGGGCACAATCTGCCCTTAATGAAGTCATGTTGGCTTCACTGGTCACCTATTTACTTTCCATGTGCTTTAGCATAGTTTCCAGGAGGATCTGCTCCATGATCATGCCAAGCACAGAGGTGAGACTGACTGGCCTGTAATTTCCCAGGTCCTCCTTTTTTTCATTTTGAAAAATGGGAGTTATATTTCCCTTCTTCCAGTCAGTGGACTTCACTGGACTGTAATGACTTCTCAAATATGATGGATAATGGTTTAGTGACTACATCCACCAGTTCCCTCATGGGTGTATCTCATCAGGTTCCATGATACCCTTATCATGGTCCAACCAGGGAGCTCCATAATGAATCTATCTTGAAGGTTTCTTTATTTGTCCTACTTATACTTGCCCTACTTTCTTTTTTCAGCATTTGTGGGGGACAGAACTACTGCCCACAGATAAGCATAGTTATTGCCACTGTATCTGAATGTGTGTGAAGGTAGAAGATGGGAAATATCCATTCCATGCCAGTACTGGATAGCAATGAAAAGAAATCCGCTGCATAAATGTGATCTCTCAGAAGGTGACCCAAAGCCTCTAGAATCTAGCTTCTAATTTTTGACCAGTGGAAGGTCTTAAACAGTACTATACACTTGTGAATCTAGTCCCTGTTAAATGTCATAGCCAGTTTCCCCCCTTTTTGCAGAATTCTAGTGTATCTATAGAAAAATGCATTAGTTGGCTACAGCTAAAGCCAAGTTTGGATATAGATACAATTTAAAAGTCAAGGCACAGCATACTTCAAGCACTAAGAATAGGTGCTATAGCTACATTGTAAATATATATATAGTATGAAAAATATATTTAACTATATATTCAATAATGCATGCCAAGAAATGAAAGTATCAGAATGATTGCAAATGATTCAAATTGGCATTCCCAGAGGTACTATTTTTCTATCAGTAGAAGAATCAGTGCAAAGCAACTGCCACCTCATAGCTCATCAGAAAAAAAGAATCACCTAGTTATATTAATCAAAAAAGGTACTACACCAAAATGCCATTATAACCCAAGAATCAAGGAAATAATTCACCTCTCTTTTTATGAGTCTATGATGTATCTAGTGTGCTGTGTAATGCTGATTTAAAATCCACTCAGTCTCTCTGCAAACTTTCATTCTTGAAAAATATTCAGTGTGATTACAAAAAGCATTTAGATTTTTAAAAACTGTTACTTTTAAAGAGAGAGAAAGAGAGAAACAATTTTAAAACTCACAATATTTCTTATCCCTATAGCATTTCCTCAGTTGAAAAAAAAAAAAAAAAAAAAAACTATGTTTTGTTTTTTTTTTAATAACGGTTTTTCAAAAGTGATTAGGTGATAAAGGCTGTGGATGTGGTCTACCTTGACTTCAGTAAGGCTTTTGACACTGTTTCCCACAACATTCTCCTCAAGAAACTGGCTGCTCATGGCCTGGAATGGCTCAAACTTCGTTGGGTTAAAAACTGGCTGGGTAGCAGGGCCCAAAGAGTTGTGGTGAGTGGAGTCAAATCCAGTTGGAGGCCAGTCACTAGTGGCATTCCCCAGGGCTCGGTACTGGGGCCGGTCCTCTAATATCTTTACCAATGATCTGGATGAGGGGATCGAGTGCACCCTCAGTAAGTTTGCAGATGACACCAAGCTAGGTGCGTGTGTCAATCTGCTCGAGGGTAGGAAGGCTCTGCAGGAGGATCTGGATAGGCTGGACTGATGGGCTGAGGCCAACTGTATGAAGTTCAACAAGGCCAAGTGCCGGGTCCTGCACCTGGGGTGCAATAACCCCAAGCAGAGCTACAGACTGGGAGAGGAATGGTTGGAAAGCTGCCAGGCAGAGAAGGACCTGGGAGTATTGGTGGATAGTCAGCTGAATATGAGCAAACAGTGTGTTCAGGTGGCCAAGAAGGCCAACAGCATCCTGGCTTGGATAAGAAGCAGTGTCGCCAGCAGGGCTAGGGAATTGATCGTTCCCCTGTACTCGGCTCTGGTGAGGCCGCACCTCGAGTACTGTGTTCAGTTTTGGGCCCCTCGCTACAAGAAGGACATCAAGGTGCTCAAAAGAGCCCAGAGAATGGTGACGAAGCTGGTGAGGGGTCTGGAGAACAAGTCCTATGAGGAGCAGCTGGGGGAGCTGGGCTTGTTCAGCCTGGAGAAGAGGAGGCTCAGGGGTGACCTTATCGCTTTTAATAAGTACCTTAAAGGAGGCTGTAGCGAGGTGGGGGTTGCTGTATTCTCCCACGTGCCACAGGATGAGGGGGAGTGGGATAAAGTTGCGCCAGAAGTGTTTTAGGCTAGATATTAGGAAGAACCTCTTTACCGAGAGGGTTGTGAGGCAATGGAATGGGCTGCCCAGGGAAGACCACCCCTGGAGGTCTTTAAAAGACGTTTAGATGTTGAACTTAGTGATATGGTTTAGTGGAGGACTTGTTAGTGTTAGGTCAGAGGTTGGACTCAATGATCTTGAGGTCCCTTCCAACCTAGACAATTCTGTGATTCTGTGATTCTGTGATTCTCTGATTCTGTGATTCTGTGATTAGACTTACAAAAAAGAAATCTGAGCCACGCACATCTACCTACACTCTCAAAAGTTCCCACTGCTTCAACACCGTCATAGAATCACAGAATCATAAAATATCCCAATCTGGAAGGGTACCACAAGAATCATCATGTCCAACTCCTGGATCCACATGGGACCACCAAAAATCAAACCTATAGAATCATAGAATCATAGAATATCCCAAGTTAGAAGGGACCCAAAGGGATCACTAAGTCCAACTTCTGGCACAGCACAGGTTTACCCAAAAGTTTAGACCATGTGACTAAGCGTACAGTACAATCGCTTTTTAAATTCAGACAGGCTTGGAGCAGTGACTACTTCCCTGATGAGCTTGTTCCAGTGTGTGACAACCCTGTCGGTGTTGTCACTTTTTCCTAATATCCAGCCTGAACATCCCCTGACACAGCCTCATGCTATTTCCTCGGGTCCTATTGCTGTCACCAGAAAGAAGAGGTCATCATCTGCTCCTCCTTTCCTCCTCATAAGGAAGCTGCAGGCCACTACGATGTCTCCCCTCAGTCACCTCTTCTCTAGCCTGAACATACCAACTGACTTCTCATGTCTTCTCCTCTAGACCCTTCACCATCTTTGTTGCCCACCTTTGATACTCTCTAATAGTTTTATATCCTTCTTATATTGTGGTGTCCAAAACTACACACAGAACCCAGGATAGGTCACACCAGCATAGAGTAAAGCGTGACAATTTTTTCCTTGATGCACCCCAGGAACCTTTTAGCTGACAATGCAGAATAACTCAGAATTTATAAACCTCCTAACCAGGATGGAGTAGAATGCTAATCCTGTTTCCACCACAATATCTACCAGGGAGTACAGGAGGTGAAGTAGATCAGACTTTTTTCTTTCGTGAACTTAAAGAGTTCTCATTAACTAGATATTCCGTTCATGCATTTTACATCTTTAATGTAAATCTCTGATGACCACACAGCACAGAATTCTGGTATCTCTCACATTAAAGTTTTAACTGTACACAAAGCCTTTGTCTGTCTATAGACAGGAAAAAATGTACTTTTGAGATAAAGTATTGGAACTTCACAATTTGAAGAAAAGAACATTCAGTTCTATGAAACTTCATTTCTCTAGGAAAAATACAGAAATGCTGTCAATATGCTTTAAATTAATCTGAACTTTTTAACTTCTCTGCAAATACTTTGACTTGTTCTTGCTTTTAAATTTTGATCCATTGAGCAAGGAGAGAGACGATATTTAAGATAAATCTCTGGATGTGCCATAACAGTCAATGAATATGATTCTTATTTCTCAGAAAGTTTATCTAGATATTCTGTAGAGAGAGCAGTCTGGGGAGAACTAATCTGGGAATTTGGAGAAGTAATTTGGGAAACTGAATCACCACTTTTGATTGTGTCATTGAGTATCAGAGTAGTATTAATATAAATTGAAAACATACACAATGACAAGAAGCCTGTCAACTTTTTGTGAAAATTATTGTTTTAACACTTCATGAGATGAAAACATACTGTTCAGAAGGCTGCAGAGAACCTACACAGCAGACACACACTGAAGGTTTGAAATAAGTACTGATATTATTTGCAAGTTTGTTTTCGTGAGATCAGGTCATTCATCAAAGATTGGTAAAGATTTAATTGAGCTTTTTGACATGTCTTCCTATGCATGGTATACCAAACGACAGGGAAGCGCTCTCTTTAAAAACATCTAAATTTTCAGTTTGTTTTCATTAAAGTAGGTTGATGCCACGTTCATGAATAAGCAATTAGATGTACTTATATTGTATTTAGCTTAGCTAAACTGAAGTGACAAACCAAGAGTAATCCGAAAAACACTGAATGAAGAAATCATTTCTAACTGAAGAAATGAGATCTGGTGCCAATCATGTGCAAATATATATATATTTTTCCGACTCCAGTGAGAAAATGCAAATACTCTCTTAAGTGCAGGATAGATTATGAGGGGACACCTTTTAGTTCAGTAGTTGACACGCTTGACTATGATGTGCAATAACATTTTGCCTGCAAAAACTGCCACTCTCTCCCAGCCAAGTCAGGGTCATGGATTTAATCTCAGTGCTACATCAGAATGTGTTAAACTAGAGGGAAGGCAGAACTAAGACCACGGACTCATCCGGCACTCCTCCAGAGACTATAAAAGCATATTTCAATGGCTGAACATCCAGAAGAAAAGCCACATTCAACAACAGATTCTGCCAAGGGACATTAGGCCATGAGGGTCACATCACCAGAAAGGATAAGCAGCTTGAAGTGGTGAGAACACCTTCAGGCAAACTGGTTCAGAACATTTAAGCGCATGTCACTGAGCTGAGGTATGTACTAGTACCCTTTGCCCTATTAAACACAGCAATTAGACATTAGCCAGGAAAAAAAGTGTTTATGGAAGGCATTTGGAAACAGCCTGCAAGTACACTGCTGGAAATACAGCTGCAGTCTCAGCCATGCTGTAGTCTGCTCTTCACAGCCAACATAGTTTTAGCAACATAAACTGGGATTTGCTTGTTCTAACGAAAAACTTTACACATTGGGTATCTAAGAAAGTACTTTTCTCTTATAGTTGATGGAGGGGAGAAGACATTCAGAAGCTTGTTCATTGCAGCTTAACATAGGTGTTTAAGGTCTGCTGAATAATACCTGCAGTTGCTAGATTCTCTCCATTGATTACAAATGGAATTAAAGAAACGAGTATGGGCAGACACATCTGCCTTTTAGCCCACTTGCTGAGTTCTTATTCAGCAGGGGTAGATTAAAGAGCTGTGACCTCTTCCTTTCACATTGTTATGACAACAACCTCCTCCTGGTAGAAGCAGCAGCAATGAACAGCATACTTAATGCCAGCTACTAAAAAGTATTTGTTTGAGAGCACTATGGTTACTGTATTCTTCTTCTACTATACATAGTGAAATAATGTATACTATTTCTACTTGTATATTTCTACTTGTATATGCATTTCTAATGTATAATATTTCTACTTCAGTGAAATAATCTTCATAGAATACCTCAACACACTGATTCTGGAAACTGAACAATCCAGTGAGTTTTAGATGAAAGTCTAGTCCTCGACACCATTTTCCAGGATATCTGACATATCCTTAAAAAGTTTGGTAGCTTTCCTTAGCATGGAAGGCTAAGGTAAGTAAGGAATAGAAATTACATTTCACTCAGTGAAAGCTGTGATTTTGTTGTTCCAAGAGTTTGAGCACTAAGCCTACTATGCTTCTGCACAGATCTCAGCTTGTAAAAAATTCAGAGAGCTGCTGCAATTTCTGCAGTTTTTGCTCTCATCTTTTTAGAGACAGAAAAATGCAGTCTAAATGAGGCAGCACATACCACACAGCCTTAAATATTTTACAACTTTTTAAAGACTTCAAATAAGAAATTTGCTTTTCCAGTCTGAACTTAATTCCTGTTGCTCTAAAATTCCTCACAAAAAATATATTTCAATGAGGGTGTTTGTTTTAAGAGTATCAAGAGTTTTGTTTTTACCTGATAACCAGATGGCAGCTCTTTCTCTCAGGTTTTGTTGTTATTTAACTAGATTTTAGTTGTTGTTGCTAATAGGTATGGCAGACATTTTATCCTGCTACTACTATATTTTAGCATATTTAATTGCCAAATTTACAAGAAACGATCCCGTGCTTTTCCCAAGCAGATGGTAGAAGTTGTTTTTAACACTGTAGTGAGATTTCTTTTCCAAAATGCTTGCATAGCTTTATTAAGTCTAATCTCTGTTCAGTACACACACAAAAGATCAGTTCATAAGCATGTATGGAGTTAGGGGCCAAATATGCAAAGCACTGAGCATTCTAGCCCAGATGTCTACACTGGGACAATTTCTTGTACCTAAAACTCAGCATATGTTCCAGTATCTGTGGAACTAGGACTGCTGCTTGTGTTCCTGGGAGGCATGTGGTCTTAATGATAATTGTACCCATTTCGGACTTTATTATTTCCCTTTCATTCTACATATCTTTTGCTATTAGTTTTAAATATGGGTAATTTACAGCAATCTATCTCAAAAAAATATATAATAAAAAATCATTTTTACATGAATTCTACTTCAAATCCCAACCTAAATGTTTGGGTACTGCAAAATGAAGTAACCTAAAGCAATGATGAAAAAAAAAATAATTTACATACTTTTTTTTTTTTTTACCTTAGCAGATGAGAGATATGAAAAACCCTATTAGGTGACATCAATCAGAAGTATGGTCCAAATATCTCCTAGCAGTCTCTGAAGTTTAAATCTGGATCTGAACCCCAACACTGTGCCTTATCAATTGTTAATAGCTGTGAAGTAATATGTTAACATAACTTTTGTGAAAAAAAAAAAAAAAAAGAGAGAGAGAGAGAGAAAGGAAGGAAGGAAGGAACAGGAAAAGGAACAGGAAGAGGAACAGGGACAGGGACAGGGACAGGGACAGGGACAGGGACAGGGACAAGACATAGAGCAATCTGTCTTTCCCTGACCCCAAAGCTCTCAGACCTCTGTCCCCCCAGCAAAGCAAGCTCCTGCTTGCCAATGAGGCATGGGCAGCCTTTGGCAAAGGCCACCTCAGAAGCCCACAAGGTGTGCTTGCTGGAAAAGCATTGCTAGAAGCAACATGCCCTGGCAACAACCTCCTAAACCTCCTCTTACCTTGAGGGGCCTGGCCCATATATTTTATAAGAAAAAGTATTAAAAACTATTGTTTCACATAAATATAACCTCATTCACACAGAAGTCTTATAAAAAATGTCCATTGGCTGTTAACATGTCACTGGTATATATAATGAGTTTGCAGTATTTTTGAGACTGTCAGTCCATGGCTTCTGCACCACACTTAGCACAGCACTAAACTCTAATATATAGATACCCAGAGAAATTAACAAGAACTATAAAAAATACTGTCCAAGTAACATGAAATCTTACCATCAAATGAGCCATCTAAATAACAGGTCACTAATATTAACTAGGATCTTTAAGTATTGGGAAAATGCTATCCATTTGTACAGAGAAAGTCTAATTCTTTACACAGTCACACAAAGACTAAGAGAAAAAATATAATGGATTAATGAATAGTACGGGAGGATGAATAATACGCATTATGTTATGGGAAGATAATGATATGCCATTACATAGATCAGACCCAAAAAGAAAAAGAAAAAGAAAAAAAAAAAAAAAGAATATGGCTAAAAGGAATGAAAGAAATGTAACATTGTTATTTAAAATCTGTGCATAAGGAGTATGCATGTATATCCCTTCATAATTTAATCTGATTAACAAAAAGTAATAATTTTCTGCTCAGTGCTACTTGTGAAAGTTTTCGTCTTTTGTATAAAATGTTTTTCAAACTGAAAATAGCTAACAAGTTAGTTATTAGAGAGCTTGCATAATTTTATAACACAAAGTAGGGCTTATCATACATTTAACATCTAGACTGTATTGTAAAGAAATTGTATCCAGTCATTGCTAATTTTGACTGACTGGAACTAAATATGGTGGGAACAAAATGCACAGTCTTTTTCAAATGCAGGAAGAAAGGATATTCTCATTAAAATGATTTGCTGATATGACTTAAAACAATTTATTTAATGTTCACCTTTTTATGTAAATATCCTTCAAATGAGAATTTAAAAAGTATAATTTAAAATAGATTTTGTAAAGTATAATGAGATGCTCTGTCAGATGAGAAGACAAATTAAAAGTGCAATTCATACTGTTATAGCAGCATTGCTGCCACGTAGGTACTAATCTTTTGCACAATGCTCACAATAAAATGTTCTCCAGTCTCCATAGGGCACGTGATTATAGACTTGCAGGGAGACAGGGATTTAAATTATTCATCAAGGTGGACTTCCTTATGCAGAAAAATTAGTGTGCCACATAAATAGCAAAACTGGTAATTCTTAGCCCCTTGCAAACTAACTGCCTGGTAATAGCATCGGTTGCTACCAGGTTGTTTTACCCTCAGTTGCAAATGCTGTCAAACAGAAATCTGTATACTAAAATAAGGAAGTCATGCAGCCAATTAAATGTTCAGAACATGTTAGGTCCTGTAAATATAAACAGCCATGCATAAGCCTGTCAGAAGATCTGATGAATGCCAGACTATGGGCACAACCTACAGTCAACAGAACAATGCCATTTTAGCTATGGCAAGTCTTTACATTTGAGCATCCAGAGGGAATAGGATATCAAAATAATTTGCCAGGGAAAGACTTGTAGTCTTCAAAACTGTCAGGTGTAAATTTCAATTGATGTGATATGTGTTTTCATCTACCTGTTAACCATAGAACACTACAAGCTTATTGTTTACAAAGTCAAACTCTATTGTCATCTAAATGGCATTACTAAACTTTGGCACACATGGTAACTCCCCCAGTAAGGCAGTAGAGGATAGCATCATTTGTGACATGCTGCCTATGTCAACTTTTCAGTGAAGCAATACCAGAGGCTGGTTTCTTCTACATCTGTGGGAAGTGACACAGAATTTCCACAGGTGGATTTTAAGAACTAGTTCCAGCAGCTTCAATGCGGGTATTCACTGGGCACATAGTTTGGCTAAAGTTTGGCCATTACTACAATGGTCTGACTCACAAAATTTTAGTCCCGTCCTGTCCCCATCCTCCAAAAAAAAAAAATACAAAATCATAGAATCATAGAATATCCCAAGTTGGAAGGGACCCATAAGGATCATCAAGTCCAACTCCTGTATTCACACAGGCCTACCCAAAGATTCTGACCATAATGATAGCAATACAGACACTAAAAATGACAGTATATTTTCAGGCAACAAACTAGACACTAACAAAGAGAGGACTTAGTTCTTTGGATGTTGCTTTTCTTAAGTATTGACTTTTTTATTTTGCAAAAATACTCAGGAAGTCATCAGACATACTAAGAAAGAGATGTATTTTACTCCACAAGCATAAGACTGAGCTTATTCATTAAACTAGTGAACAGTACTGATTCTACCTTGAGTTGCAACCACCAGCAAGTTCTACCAACTGAGACATTCCTTCCAGTAATATAGCCCCGAACCTCATCCAAGAAGAAAAATGCACTGCAGTATTCATCCCAGTTTTTAGGCCACGTAATATGAAGTTTTAAAAATCCAGAAGATTTTGTTATCTAGGAGGGGTTCATTTGCTGCTCTGTTTTTGTCTTTGTTTTTTTTTTCAAGAATGACATTCAATTAATTTACATTCCCTTTTACTCAGAGACAGAAGCAAAGCAAAACAGCACCCACACAGAAATCAGTCCTGGTTCCTCTATATTTTATCATGGTGTGTAACACTGACAGACGCAGATGCAGTTTTTATTTCAGTTGGGTTTTGGGTGTGAATTAGAGTACTTTTTTTTCATTCACCACTGTGTATAAATGATAAATTTTGATTCTGAAATTATTTGGAAAGTACCAATTGTAAATAAGATTTGTGGGATTCTCTTTTGCATAATCAGCCTTATAAAACTCCTACTCAAGTTAATCTAACTACATGCACATGAACACAACAGATACATTTGGCTTCTGATGGACAAAAGCACCGTGTAGGGACACAGTGCTGGTGACCTGAAGCATTCCTCTTATGCTCCCCTCTTCCCAGATTGTTATCCCTTCATTGCTTGGAAACTGTAATTTAGATATCCTTCAAGGAGAGTTCCATATTGCCAGAACTTTGGACACATGTAAGAATAAAAGAATGAGATACTTTTATTCAAATACAGTTGGCTCTAAACAGTCTTTCCCTTTCAAATGGCACATTCTTCCAAATGTATCTCACTCATACCTATAATTTAAATGAAACATAGCGAATACCTTGTTCCACTGAAGTAGCACTGTGAAGAAATATAATTGTTTTTTCTTCAGTCTCACTTGTCTCTCTGGAACTACCAATCCCAATACCCGAGATAGTCCATACATTATATGTAGTGGACCAGCCACGCCACTGCAACTGGACTACTTCTGTTACTCAAGTTAGTTCATTTAGCAAGATATTAAGTATCTCTACATTGCACAAATGAGACTTAAGGCCAAGTCCCTTGGTAACTTTAAAGAGAGCCCAAGTGCTGAGGAAATTCCTTGTAGATAAAATACAGCCGTCACACTATAAACTTTCTGTTCCTTTACTTTCCTCAAAGGGAGGAGAGGCCTGGACCTGGATAATTACATTGTCCTTTCAGCATAATTAGCCACCTTTGTCATCATTTTACACATAATTAAGTATTAATATTACATTATAAGTAAGCAACATGTACATGATATCTCTGTGATGTACAAGTATGCATTACCTTATATACATGTATACTCCGTTAGCTGGAGTAAAATTTTAAATGCATGATGCATCTGAACCTATACTATGCTGTCAGATATTTTTGGTTAAAATGAATTTGTTTATTCTTCAGTAAAACAAGCCATTAAAAATCATTTGCATGGTACTAAAAGCATTCATTGTTGAATGGATTCTTACACAATGAACAGATGTGACTAAATACCTAAATCATCGTAGAAAACAAGATGTACTCAAGTCTCTGTTGTTTGGAAACATCATTGCAAGTCTGCCCATACTGTAAAACTGCCAAAGAATGGCAGTATATTAGATATAATTTGCATAAGTGCTGATTAGTGCATGGGGAGGAGAGCACAAGGCTGCTGAGAATTTGGTCGTCTACTTTGGTTGTGAACTTGAATGTTATCAACTTAAGACCTGCAAGATCTGGCCACTGTTATGTATTGAAAAATCATCAGCAAAAGACAGAGGTCACACATAGTGTTTCCCCCAGACTGCAGTGTATGGACTGTCTGGGTCTTGTATTGTAACAAGACCATTGAGGATAACAACTATAAATATCTTATTTTCCATGAATTAGGTTTATCAGTTTCAGAAACTATCTGTGTTTGCCCTTCAGAACATACTATATCAGAGAGTTTTAGAATTTACTTAGTAGCTGTAGGAAAAAGCAGTTCCATTATCTTAAACTGCTAAATTAAGTTGGTGCTACTTAGTTGTAATATAACAGGAAAGAGTGGACATTTATGATTTCTTAGATATTTTCGCATTTCTTCACAGCTGCTTGTTTAACAAATTAGTCTTGATCTACTTTGTTTTTTCTAATTGGGAAGCTGCTCCAGGCCTCTGCTCCATATTTGGTTAAATCCTCTATGACCTTTCTAGTTCTGCTACACCTTTTTGTAACAGAATAAATGAACTTTGCATGTAAAATGTTATCATAGCAATTTAATGAAGTTTGGATGCTTGTTCTCAAAATCTTAATTCTAAATTTCCAACAGCTACTTTCACTTTCCAGTGTGCAGCATTGGCACCACATTCTGTGTGAAATATCTGCTGTGATTCTAATCTTGCTAAATGATAATACTAACACTACTATTGAGGTCATTATTCTGAATGTGTAATTAAGACCATTTCCTCTGTATGCATCACCTGGTATTTATTGACACTGGGTCCTGCACTTTGGCCACAATAACCCCATGCAACACTGCAGGCTTGGGGCAGAGTGGCTCAAAAGTTGTGTAGAGGAAAAGGATCTGGGGGTGTTGGTCAGTGCTCACGTGAGCATGAGCCAGCAGTGTGCCCAGGTGGCCAAGAAGACCAACGGCATCCTGGCTTGGATCAGGAATAGTGTGGCCAGCAGGACCAGGGAGGTGATTGTCCCCTTTTACTCAGCTCTGGTGAGGCCACACTCCAAGTACTGTGCTCAGATTTGGGCGTCTCACTGCAAGAAAGACATCAGGACCCTGGAACATGTCCAGAGAAGGGCTACAAAGCTGGTGAAGGGCCTGGAACACAAGTCCTATGAGGAACGGCTGAGGGAACTGGGGATGTTTAGTCTGGAAAAGAGGACGCTCAGGGGAGAGGCTCTGTACAAGCACCTGAAAAAAAAGGTGTGAGGAGCTGGGAGTCAGCCTCTTCTCACAGGTAACTAGAGAAACGACCAGAGAGAATGGCCTCAAGTAGCACCAGAGGAGGTTTAGGTTGGAAATTAGGAGAAACTTCTTCTCAGAAAGAGTAGTCAAGCATCGGAGCAGGTTGCCTGGGGAGGTGGTGGAGTCACAGTCCCTGGGGGTGTTTAAGGAAAGGTTGGACTTGGTACTTAGAGACAAGGATTAGCCAGTGATACTGGTGGTAGGGGGATGGTTGGACCAGATGATTTTGAAGGTCTTTTCCCACCTTAATGATTCTATGATTCATTTGCCATTTTAATACCCAGTAACTCAGTATTGTACCATTGGAATCTCATAATAGACTTATAAATGCTAGGCATCATTTTGTTTTGTCTGCAGACTTTGTCATTACAACATTACAATGCTCATCTCTTTTTCTGAATAATTTATGTTTGTTAAATTCCAAGTTATGAATATACTGAGTTACACAGGCTCAGTACAGACTTCTACAGGATTTTATTTAACTACACTCCATTATAAGAAGAAACCACTGATTTCTATCTAGCAATTTAATAAATTGGCAGTGTATGGGTCTTTGTTGAAGGAACTTGTCATAAAGTCTTTTGCTGTTCTAACTACATTTTATCATCTGGATAACCTTTACCTTATGCTTGTTAACAAGTTCAAAGAACTCTAGCATCTTTTTGAGTCATTAATCTCCTCTAGTATCCAAGCCATTTTGATGCTTATATTTATCTTTGTGCCCACTAACTCTACTCTTTGTCATAACATCTATCAAATTGTTTAATGCAAATGTCAGATTTCTTGGTAAGTAAACTCACAAGGTTGTCCTGGGACCCTATTTTAAAAACAGGCATCACATTTTCTACTTTCTATTCATTCAGAATTGTAGGTTGCATATTATATTTAAGTTCCATATAACATTTGGATGAAAGCCATGAGATCACGGAGATTTATTACTATTTATTTTAATGACTTGCTCCAAAATGTCTTTTATTGACACTTAAATTTGAGACAGTTCCTCAGACTTATCATCCATAAACAGTGACTCAGAAGTAGGTATTTTCCTACTTTCCTAACCTTCTCTGCAGTGAATATAAATGTATACCATTATTCAGGTTTTCTGCACAATGACTTTCTTACACATATTGAGTTTGATTTTGTGCTTATCTAGCTGTCTCAGAGACTCTGTAGCATACGTCCCATTTCTGATTTGTTATTTTGTGTCTTTTTCATGTGTTTGGTTTTAATTTGTAGGTCTCCTTCAGCAAGACGTCCCTCAAAATGTTTTTGGCTTGTTTCGTTACAATTTTATATTTAAATTGGTAAGCTTACATTTATTTCTACTTTCCTCATTTGGACATGACATGGATGTTCTAACAGTATATATCTGTTTGCTATTTACACCTTTTCAGTATTTTGAAATTATTCGCTAATTAGTATTGTCATTTATTTAAATGTATCAAGGTTACCTGCAAGCATTTTTTTTCTTGTTGTTGCTCTCTTCAGTGATCTTCTTTACATTTCATATTTCTCATAAGTCATCTTTTTAATCTTAATAGTACAGTAGAACATTTTATCAGTTTTAGATAATAAAATGGCAAGTGAAACCTCTAAACATTCTTGTGTTTTCTGTTTTCACAAATTCAAGTGAAATTGTCAAATAGCAACTTGACAATAGGCAATGGGAAGGGCCCCCTTTTAATCCAGTATTTCTTCAGAATATGGAATTCATTGTCAGCATTTAGGTTAGGTATTCATTAAAACAGTATTACAAAACTTTTCTTATTTAGGCATGCCATGTCAGCCTATAGCAAAACTGTGATTTATTTTAATAAAGGTATCTTACATGAATTAATCCTCCTACTGAACCATATCATGACTTACTATGTCATTTCTATTTACTTTCTACTCCACCAATACAATTTGCTCTGATTATCTTCTTTCCATTTTACTTCAAAGATGCCTCTTATACTGATATGCTCATTTAATACTAGTCATTTTCATGTATTAGTCTGGGTGGCTAGACCTGAAATGCAGAAATGGAAATGAACCTGGAAGGCATACACAGGGAGGTATATGGAATATCATTTTATTTCTAATTACTCATGTTAAGTGCAAGATTATTAGCTGTTCCAAAGACTAGAAACAAACATTAACTGGTAAAAAAGGTGTTTATTTACCAGTCAACTATATCAGATTAATTCCATGTGTTGGTCTTCTTATTTTAAAACAAGAGGTACAAAATAATTAATTTCCAAAAAAAAAAAAAAAAGTATATACATGTGTGTGTATGTATATACGCAAACATTTTTTCAGAAATATCCCTCATCAACCAAATTCTTAATTTATTTGGGTTATAAATACTCAATAACATCTTTTTTTTTTCTCTAAGAATGTACACAAAATAAAAACTGTGTTACACTTGTGTCACTTCGTGTAGTTGAAGTCACAGTCAAGTCACAGTCAAGCTGTGACACTAAAATATGCTTTCTACAGACTGCTACTCACTTGCAAAAAGTTATGGCTGTGTATCTCCATTATTCTTTTATTAATTCAAGTTGTGCAATATTAATTTATGTTGAATCTTTTATTTGAATGGAAATCTTAAATGAAAGCTTAATCACAACAGTAAACTGGTCAAACTGCAACTAATCAAAAAATAATCTGTAATAGTGAAGTGGTAGATAAAATGAAGGTTTACATTTATACTATGAATATTACATTTCAAACTGAGGTTGAGAATAAGATAAAATCTTTTCCTCTATATGCACTTCATTGGTTCTCAGTCCCTAGTACATGCTATTACCATGTCATATCTGGAGAGAAATCTCTGCCTTTCAAGCATACAACAGAACATACTGATTATACAGATTATATTGTCAAGGTCAAGATAATTTTGTGCAGATATATAGACAGATAAACAGACATCTAGCTTTTTTTTTTTTTTTTTTTTTTTCTGTCCAGAATTACTGGTCCAATCTCAGTGACAAGTGAACACTGGATCACAAGAAGATGTTTAATCTTGCTTCTCTTCATAGTAACATGGCATAACAAAAGGAGAAGAGGCATGCATGTCAGACCAAACATTCATATAACTCAATATCCTGTCTCTGGAAATGGTGAATAACGATGCCTAGAAAAATGAACAGTATAAGAGAAAGCACATAACGGTAATTTCATGATAAACTCTCCCTACCTGCCAAAGCTTTCTTTATGAGGCTAGTCAAATGTCTCATTTTCAGATTGAAGTAGACTGGCACAGTCACTTTTCATAGGTTTAAATTCCTTTCATACCTTTCATTTTAACAAGAGCAAGTGCTGGGTCCTGCACCTGGGGAGGGGCAACCCTGATTATACATACAGACTAGACAACGAGACACTGGAAAGCAGCCCCGCAGAGAGGGATCTGAAGGTTTTGGTTGATAGTAAGTTGACTATGAGCTAACAGTGTGCCCTGGCAGCCAGGAGGGCCAAGAGTATCCTCGGGTGCATCAAGCATGGCATTGCTAGTCAGTCGAGGGAAGAGATTGTCCCACTCTGCTCTGCGCCAGTGCGGCCTCACCTCGAGTACTGTGTGCAGTTCTGGGCACCACAGTACAAAAAGGAAATGAAACTATTGGAGAGTGCCCACAGAAGGGCTACAAAAATAGTGAAGGGCCTAGAGGGGCAGATGTACAAGAAGCAGTTGAGTCACTTGGCCTGTTCGGCCTGGAAAAGAGGAGGCTGAGGGGAGACCTCATCACAGTCTACAGCTTCCTCACAAGGAGTGGAGAGGCAGGCACCAATCTATTCTCTATAGTGACCAGTGACAGGACCTGAAGGAACGGAGTCAAGCTGCAACAGGGGAGGTTTAGACTGGATATCAGGAAAAGGCTCTTCACCGAGAGGGTGGTCATGCACTAGAACAGGCTCCCCAGGTACGTAGTCATTGCACCAAGCCTGTTGGAGTTTAAGGAGCGTTTGGACTGTGCTTGCAGTCACATAGTCTGAGTTTTTGGGTAGACCTATGTGGATACAGGAGCTGGACTCGATGATGCTTGTGGGTTCCTTCCAACTCAGGATATTCTACGATTCATTAGTCACATCATTCTTCTCTTTAGCTTTTCTAATTCTCGCATATGGTTTTAAAGACTAGGACCTTAGAACTGTACAAATTATGAAGGATAAATACAGACAAGAGATTTGTACAATGCTGTAATGATGTTGCAGGCTTTATTCTCCGTTCCTTTCCTAGAACTTCTTCTCATTTTATGTGCCTTCTTTGTGCAGTGTTGAATCATTGGCTATTTCTAAGCACTGAACTGACTTGTTCATAGAACAATCTATTATACATGTCAATCCAAGATTTCTTCCTTCAGTGAAAATAGATCATCCAGACTCCATCTTTATGTATGTAAAGTTAGCTTCTTTTCCCCTTGTGCATCACTATACATCTATCAATACTGAATTTTATCTGACATTTTTTCACACAGTTCATCTGTATTGTAAAATTTTTTGCAACTCTCTGCTGTTAATTTCCAGTTTTACTTCACTGAATAGATTAGTATCAGCACGTTTTTTCACCTTATTTTCCTCTTCTTCCAGATCATTTATGAACAGACAGGCTTATCACAGATTCTTTCTAGATTCCACCAACCCTCTTTCCCTACTGAAATAATAATAATAATAATAATAATAATAATAATAATAATAATAATAATAATAATAATAATAATTTTTTTCCTAAGATTTAACCATTTCTTAGTCTTAGAGAATATCTTCCTTCTTATCTCTCTGTACCTTAGTTTGGCACTGGCTTTCTGGAAACCTCTCTCTTCAGAATAGAGCTGAGAAATAATTTTCAAATACTTTGTGTGATTTTGGCAAAAATAAACTTATTTGTGAATTTGAATTTCATTTTCTGAATTTTTGACCAAATTGTTTTTCCATAAAACTACATACGTTTCGAATCAAATACTTTGATGATAGTCTTCATTTCTGTTTCATTCTTGCTTACTTTGTTGCCTCAGAATGATCTTCTGGTACAGTTTTGTCCATTGTGACATGACGCTTAAACCAGTCAAAACACAGGATCATATAGTCTTGCTTGGTTTCATTATCCAATAATGAGAATAGTAATTTTCAGTTAATCTTCTCAGATAAGCTATTCTTTATAAGTTATAGCTGTAGTATAATAAAGTTTTTCTTAGACAGAAATCTGAGGTCAGTTAGACATTTTCTTTTTTTTTTTGATGGGTGAGTAATACAACTACTTGAAAGTAGATGGCAGAATTATGTGTTGGCCAACAGCTGAGCTAGCTGAATACAACAAATATATATATATATATTTCTGGGCCTTTTTGTAGCCTAGCAGCTCATTTCAGTAATATTCAGTAATATTATACAATGTCCCTTTTTTTTTTTTTTTTTTTTTTTTTTTTTACTCATGCAAATTTGGTAAGTTTATCTTTATTGTAATATTCAAGGAAAGCAGAAGCTACATTACAAATCCAAAAATAGAGAGAGATTCATAACAGTATTTGCTCTGGAAGTGCTCCAGAGACCTCTTCGAAAGCTCTCTGGTCTCCATTTGGCAAGAAGCTTTACTTCAAGTATATGAGTAGTTCTATTCAAGGAAGTACTTCAGAAAAGTACTTCACAAGACTGAACTTTTTTACAAATTGGGCTAAGCAGTGAGGTAATAAAGGGGGAGAAGACGGAGGAGAGGGGTCAGAGGTTTGCATACACGGCAGTGGGTGAGCGGATGCAAGTTCTCAGTAATTTCACTTTCTACACATTGAAATGACCACATTCCATATAATTATTTATAAGTAATTTACTAGTGAGATGATAAAACATCATTGAGAAATCTTTTTAAACTTTACCAAAACCAGTGGCATGGAGTAGTCAGAACTGAGGACACCTAGGAGTACCAGATCAAGACCAAAGAACACAGAACAACCTAGAAGCTTTAGCTAAGTTCTAAAAATAGTAATGGTCACAGCACTGTTCTATATGTAACAGGAATCATATTACGATTTTTTCCCAGGATATTGCTGTGAGATATAGTTTCATAGAGAAAATGCCAAGTGAGTAGAGGATGGCAAAGATTCCAATACCAATAGGAATGCAAATAGTCAAAAGGGCCCCTCCATTACATGAGAGTCCAAGAGGATACTGGAAATGTAAAAGGATGGTATACAGATACACCACAGCAGCTCAAGGAAAGAATTACTGCTGGCTCATTCCCCTCTGGACTCATCCCCTTTTAACTCTGGATCTTCGTTCATGCTGGATGCTGCTACATTAGTAGCAGTTAGTAGAATGTCCAAGTACTAACATTCTTGTTAACTGCTAAAAATGGCAACTTTACAATAGAGGAAATCCTATTATGAACTAATGATTCAGTGGTTACATATTTATTTACAAATCTTGAAAAGCATGTCACTGATGGGCCTCACTCTTTCCTGTCCCACAATGACATGCTTACTTCTTGCATTATGTACTCATAATGCTGCCTTACCAGGACACTATTATATGGTTTCAAAACTAACTCCCCCATAATAAGAATATTACTCCTTACCACTCCTTCTTCAATACACACACACAAAAAAAAAAAAAAAAAAGTTTACTATCAAAGTGTCAGTGTAAAACTTAGCAACAAATAAAATGTTTCTTAAATGCATGAAAATGTACCATTAGTAAACTGCAAAAAGGCCAGGAGCACAGGCCATTGTTAGCTCCTCTCCTATGATTTAAATGTTTGCTAGTACTATAGCTTCAAACTATTTTATGCTAACCACATTTTAATTAACTATAATTCTAAAATTTATAAATATGTTGCCACTTCTTAAATACAAATCCCACAACATTAAAGTGTTTGTATCATGAGATTAGCTGAACTTTTTGTAAAACCTTTATTTTCTCAGAGCTTTTAAAACTTTTTTTTTTTCTGCTTTGGAGTAGCCAGATGATTTGTATATCTTGCGGTTTCATAATACTCTTTCAAGACTGCCAAACAAATACCAAACTTGGATGATGTGTGCATGTAGTGTATATCTCCTTGTGCTTTTGCTTTTCAAATCAGCAGTTGAATCTGTAGTGCATTTACATGTGTAGTACATTTTATGAACAAAATATATATAGGATTTGTAAAACTGTATGCAGAGATTTCCCTATTTCAGTCAGTGAAGCATCACAAAGGAGAAATGAAAATGTCTCTGCATGGTCACAGCCTTCATACCCCTAATCAATAAACAAATTGAGCTCAGTCAGCATGCTTTCTTGCAGTCTTTGTAACAAGGCAAATATGAAACCTCAGCAGTTGCTGTAAGACAGTTACTTCACAGAAAATTCAGGACTTTTAGCTATTGAAATTTTTCAGTAGTACTTGAAATGCTATAGGGTAAACTAACCTTGTCACTTAGTCCAAAAGAGATAGTCTTTCCAATTATGAGGGGAAGTTAGAAGAACTATTCTGGTTAATGACATCAGGGTCAGTGCTTCCCATTGCAGCTTCCTGGACAGGCACCTTCTTTGCTTTCTGACCACAGGGAGTAGCTATACACTTCCCAAAACACAAAACACTGTGAGGCGTTCAAGTGCAATTACTCACCTGTTCCCCTCAAACCACCAGTGGCCTTAACTGCTCAGTTTTCTCAATATCAAAACAAACCATACACCTCAGGGTACTTCAATTCAGCAGCAAGAATAGTAACTCACATGAACAAAATTCAAAAGTGTATAGACAGTGGAAATTGAAGGTGTATACTAAAAAATATGAGGAAAAATATTTTTCGTGACATGGAACAGAACAGACTGCAAACTCACTCTCTTGCTGTGCCTCTTGCTTTCCACAGGAACTGCGGTGGGCTAGGCCAAAACTCCAAAGATGTGGCACCTAAACTAGTATCTGGCCAATTGTAGGAGAACAAAGAGAAAAAAATGAAATGGCACGACAAGAGGTGAACTCCTCAAATTCTCAAAGAAACAAGGCTAGGTTAAGCTAAAACAGGGAGATGTGAGAATGAGAGGTCAGAGTCTCAGGGATGAGGAAATAAAGGGAGGTAACGAATTGAGGAAAATAAAAACGTATTTGTCATGAACAGAATGAAGCTGTAGCAATAGAGTTTAATCTTCTCTGCTTTGTGCCATCACTGCTTTCAGATCCTGTACTACTATATGCAGAGAACTTTCCAAAATTTAATCAGTAACCCATACAGATCTCTCCAAGCAACTCCCCAACATCAGCAGCCATCCAAGCTAAATGCATTTCAGACTTTCAGGTTCTCCTGAGGCAGTCAAGCACAGAGCATATGGCAGCTCCTTCTTGTGAGCTGAAAGTCTTCAGCCCTGCAAATTCCATTCTGCCTTTAAGTGTCTAATTGCTAATTTCAAACTGTTTTAGTAGACGTTTTTGGTTTAAGATATAGACTTGTTGTTCCAGTTAGCTGTTTATTTTTTTCCTATTCTAATTCAGTATATTTGCATAGGTTCTGAGGGCAATAAAAGTATTTTCATTGTTACTTTTAGTTTCAGTCTGATTATTTTTTAATCTAATAAAACTGCCATAAAATCTGTATAAAGTGCCGTTAAAATTCCCAAGAAGGAAAATATAATCTCATATGAACAAATTTTCATTTAAAAATATTTAAAGGTACAAGAAATGTTCCTTGATTGTCTTCATGTAATATTCATAAGTAAAGCAAGAGAAGCTACACAAAACATTATGAAAATAAATAAAGTTTGAAGTGGGAAGATGAGCTCCTATCACACGCTGTGCAACATCTCATGACCATCTTTAGTTTTTTTACAAATCCTGTAATAACTCATAAAGAGAATAGTATGAATACAGTCATTAAGTGTCAGCTATGCAAATTCCCATTAGGTAAGTGTGCTCATACTCAAAGCATTTCAGTGACATCTGAACAATTTGTGATATAGTCCCTGAAGCATTCATGTACTTGCTTCATGATTGCTGATATTTCCATAAATATTAAATATAAACGAAAGAAATTTTACTTATTTTTTTTAATCTTTTTACTTGCTTGAAACAAAAATAAAAAATATCCCTGATGAGATATCCCTAGCAATTTTAATTTTGCATCAATATCTCAGTGGTCACCCGTAAGTCTTGGAAAGTCTCCAAAATTATTTCTCAAATTGTAGTAAAGCTTTCTCTGCACTCCCAGGTATTTTGCAGTCATGGTTCCAGGCGCTACTGCTCAGAAAATCCTACCTTTGTCAGTAGGTAGCACCATTTCCCTGACATTCGCACAGATGCACAGTTGCCCAGCGTGCAGGTAACAGTTAAGTAACCCTTTTCCTCAATCCGATTGTATAACAAGACTCAATCAAGATAGTGAAAGGTCATTGCTTCACCCAGAACAGCAGCAAGAATCACAACAATTAACGTCCACCAAATGAAGAACTGAGTTCCTCCTCCTCCCTTACCCCCCCCCCCCAAAAAAAATTAGTCTTCTTATGTGATCAAATGTACCTTGCAGCTCAATGGAAAATTACTTCTTTCTGTTAACAAACTCATATGCATAGGGTTCTATCAGCAGGGTTTTATCTGCTGTAATTCTGCAATCACACATTCCCAAATCTACAAATGCCTGAACCAGTGCTTGAGTACTGGTTTCTCTGTCAACATATATATCCATCCCACAAGCTTAAACAGTATATCTACCTACAATTTACCTGCTACCTGCAGACTAATATGAATGGTAGCAATTCCGGACAGTGTTACCACATACTCTTAAATAATTTGAGATCTCATAGTGGTGTATGGCTTTACGCTCAGCTCCAGAAATTTTAAAGACATAGCCTCGGTTACTCTCATATTTGGAAACCTCTCAGTATTCTCGATCTTCACCATCATTGGCACCTACCAGCCCATTCTTCCCTCCATTTTGCCTTAAACAAAAATGATCTAAGACATAGTCCTTCAATACAGTTGTTGTTTGCATTCCTTTTCTGCACACTGTCCTCGCTCTCCAGCACTCTACTGCTGCTTCAGCCACTACAAGCAGCTGCCAATACTACCACAAAACTGCTCAATACTAGTAGTAAACATTTTCCTTAAGCCACCTGCAGATAAACAGCAAATATAGAACACAAATAGCTCCATAGCTGCAATAAATATTTATCCATACTGACCAGATACAAGTTGAAATTAAATATTTGCTAGCAAAAATACATACATGGAATAGCAAGAAACTTATAGAAAATGTTTAATTTGAACCCAGATTGTAGATTTCCTATTGATTGTTACAGATGTCCACCTTTTCTCAGCCTCTGTCATAGCAGGGCATCTAATAGCAGGGCAAAGAGACTCGAATAGCTTGATCTGTTATCTTACTTGCAGTTTACAAATTTATCTAATTATGAAAATTGTATAACCAATTATGAATATTATATAGAATGAAAATTGTTCACATAAAAGCCTTGTACAAAATATAATGGATGCATTTAGGAAAATAAATTATTCTGAGTCATAAGTTATTTACCAAATAAATTATTCACTGTGAATTGCTCAACTCCTAGTAATCAAGGGCTAATCTGCTTTTCCTCCAAAGACCAAGTCAGTAGAAGAAAGCAAATTAATCTAGAGGTTGCAGTAATTATTGATTCATCTCACTGGCATATATAACAACACAACTTGATTTTCCTATTTGTTTACAAAGGCCACATTAATTCATTTGATGAAGATCAAATCTAAAAGCATAATACTCAAGATAAAAATATAAAGAAAGAAAATTTCTTCTCTTACAGCAAACAGTAACACTCTGCCTGGGCAGAATTCATTCTAAACAGTATATTCTTGCACTTCTGTTCTATTATAATTCTCTTTGCTCTCTCAGTTATTCATTTGGATCACTTACACAGCTTAAATTCTCTAGGTATTGCACTGAACAAGTATTCTTTCTCCAGATTTTTAGTGAAGACATTTATTATCTGTTTGTTTTAATTTCATTTGGAAAGATAATTTTGGATGCCTGCAAGACAATAAAAAATAATGTTTGAAGGTAGTTCTGAGCCCGTCCAAGGAGAAAAACCTCTTAGACAGTACAGTACTTGTTAAAATGATGCTGAATGCTTCTCATGAAATCTCACCAGAAATATAGTACTGTAAATGATTTAAGCATGCATTGTTAGGCAATAACCTTGCAGTGAAGCAGGGGTATGCATTAGTAGACTCCTTGTGGTTCTTAGTTTCTATTATTCTATACTTAACTGAGTAGGTTTAGAGAGTTCTACGCTAGCTATAACACTTATTTATTGTTTCTCTTTCCTTCTACCTTTATGTTCCACACTTTCTCTATATTACAATACATTTATCTCCTGCCATATCCTCTATCTTGCCCTGTCAGATTCCTAAATTTCTACATGTCTATTTCTCTCTATCTTCCAAATAACATTGATTTATCATAAGTACCTACTTTCTTTCCCCTCTACTGGCAAAGAACTTGCAATTCCCTAAGCCTCTGCTTAGATGTCTTCCCATGGCATGCCAAAAAAAAAACATTGGGTAAATCCCACCCAAAACTGAAGGCACAGATGTGTTGTTTGTGGAGTGGTTCAGAGATTCCTGACCCATATCCATTCACTGGACAAAGACCCTGACCCATATATCTCATGAGCTCCAGGTCATTTTTTCCCTTCCTGCATCTCCAGATCCTCTTGAAGATACTCAGACTGTGCAGATCTCCTCACCTCTTCATGTTATCTCTGGGATCCCATTGCACCTTCTCTTGGCATGCTGATGATCAAAACCACCAGGAGGAAATAAATAACGGCAAGGATCCTTAGTTGCCTCACCTCTCTGAGCAAAACACTCTCAGATATCTTCTAGCAGCAATGGGCTCTCTCAGACATGTCCTACTTCTTGCTTTCCTTCTGTATCCATTCAATCCATTTTGGAGCCTCAACTCCTTTTTTTTCTCCCCATATTTTCCCACCATCTGTTGCCTATTCACCTTATGTTTGCTCACGAAATACCTGAGAACAATAAACAAGAAGCATTAAATATGTGGGGAAAGCAGTGTCCACACATGCCTCAAGCTCCCCTCATGGCTATCCATGCAGAGGATTCCTTAGGGTAGATGCATGCTGTCTCTTTGGATGTATTGTAGCAGATTTCAAATAGGAAACTAATTTCCTACTGAACAAAAACATTCATGATTTCAACAGCCTTCCTCTTCAATAAACAGGAAAATAAAGGCCAAAACTTCAAATATCTTCTGCAATTTGAAAATGCCAGCAGAGGACATATTTTGGCTAAGCAAAATATTTCAATTTTAAATTCTCTTTCCATTGTTGATATTACAATATAATAAATACACATTTCAAAACAATTGTGTCAACTAAGAAAAACCAAAATCTTCATAAAGAAAATTGCAAAAGGGGATGTTTCCACAATTTTTAAATTCTTACAGGCAGTTTGAGTTCAGTCCCATCATTGTTTTCCAACTAAAAAATATTTCATCAAAAAATTACTCTGATCTACTCTAACTTATATATTATTGATGATGTTGTGATATGTAAGTCTTCTAATGAGATCTTTTCCAGCTTGTTTGTTCTAAAAACTTTATAGTATTGGTAGTGAAGCATTTGGTTTAGTGATTAAAATGCAAATAATATGCACAATCCATAGGCCAGAGGAAAGTCATAACTGACTTTCATAAGCAATATTATTGTCTTTCATACAATTAACCCTTATTTTTATTTGTATAACACTTAAGCAACTGTTAGGATTTCTTGTTAGGATTTCTATCAGAGCACACTGAATTATACTAGGCATCTAATCGTGTATTTTTTCCAAGATAAGAGGATGTTCAAAGAGTTCAGCATTGACAAAATTTAACACTGAAGGAAGTGAACTCTATATTTCTTAACGAGTACTGAAAAACAGTAAAAGATTCATTCTTCATTACACTTCATGTCTTATTTTAGGTGAGAACTTAACAGTCCTTTGGAGAACTGAATCACAAATTTGAGCTTAGAACTATCTAAATATTTGCCTGAAAATCAGATCCTATAAAGGATCAGCTCCACATATGGAAAATTCGTGTAGTTTGTAGCATCCAACATCATATCTTTAGCCTGTAACTCTATTAAAGTCAGGATAGTATGTATGAAGTGTGTTTGTGTGTGTGTGAACACATGTCTAAGGAAGAACAATAAACAATAGCAGAATGATTCCTTCTGACAAAGCAAGTGGCAATTCCAACCAACTCTTTTATTGATAAGATTTAATTTTGAGAAAAATAGAACTTTTGTTGAGATGAAGGTGTATTGTTGCTGTTTTATATAACAAATCATAGGTTTTCCTGAAATAAAGGAACAGATTAGTTTGTCTTTAATTGAGAGGAGAGATTTAAAAAATTACCTAAAAAATACTTAGAAAACAATGCATCCTTGAATATAAGTAAAATTAGTTTAAATAAAAGAAAAAAAAAATGTGTGCAGCACTACTTGCATTTAATATGATGTGTATTGACAAAACCTCTTTCAAGTGAAGTTGGTGTCTAAAAGACCATGAAAGCAATCTGAAGGAAGCACTATTATATTTCATAGCTAGAGACTGTAGGTTGTTTTTGAGTTAATTTTGTCAACCGATTACTGAAAAAAGATGCATTGGTATCTGTTCAATAATCACTGAGACAAGTTAACAATTGTTTGGGGTTTTTGTTTTGTTTTTTGTTTATTTCCTTTGTTCTGTCTGCAGACTGTCAAAATCAGAAAAAGTTATCTACAGGTTAGACATTTGAAACACGATCAAATAAATTCTGTATCCTCTAGTGCAAATCCACGTGATGGCATAACCTGTTTCCTAGGATTGTTGAAAGCATTACTGGATCAAAAGCCTCCAAAATAAATCTATTGCTTTGTTTTCTGAATTTGAGGACAGCAATATACAAATGATGAGCACTTTTTTCATCAAAACCAAAAGACTTCTGACCAGAGAGATTTTATGTAATAAAAAATAAAGCTACCTCCTTTCTTAGCCTCTTGTTTTTCCATCCTGACCCTTAACAAAAGCAGCTGAGGTTTCACAAGGATACAGGTGCCAAAGCTTTGTACTCACATGTCCCTGTGAAAGGAGCTGCATTTCGTTACAGAGTACACAACACCTGTGACACAGCTGCAAGGCTCTCTCTCATTTCCCAACTCTTGCTCCAAGTGTCTTGCTGATTTCTTTCAGCAGCAAAAAACAGCACCCACCGCACTATATTGTTTTGCTTCTCTTATGACAGTGATAAGTGAGGCCTTGCAGCAGGAGGACCATTCATTCTGCACTATTAGAGACAGCCCTTATTTGGTGCCTAATGTTCCATGATCCATAAGCATTAAAGGAACTGCGAAGTATTTGATTAGGTAAAAGGTATATTTTTGAGGCACAGGCATGCAAAAGACAGTACTGGAGAACAAAAATATTTCATAGAATGAATAGAATACAGCATTGCAAGGTAATAAAACAGCAGGAAAAAGAAAAAGAAAGACAAAGAAGAAGAAAAAAAGAAAAAAAGAAAAAGAAAAAGAAAAAGAAAAAGAAAATATAGGAACAAATAAATGTCTACACAGAAAAAAACACCACCCTCTTTATTGCAAAGCCACAGACAGCCAGTCCCAGGCTGGAGAACAGCTGGCCTCTATTGGAAACATTACTTGACCTGAAGGTTGCAACACTGACACAGAGTAAAAGGAAACAAAATCATGTCATTTTTTTATATGAGTTCATTAGGACCTAGTTTCCTCAGAATCATCAATAATCCTCCAGGAAACAGACTTTCACTGAGCCATCCATAGGGTTAAACCCTTATGAAAGCATCTGTCTGTCAGACTAGCAGAATAGTCCAAGACATAGGCAATGGCAACACCATGTCAAAGCCATATCTGGTGGTGTAGGCACAAGTAGGATATACAAGCACAGTTTCCCTCTTCATTTCCCTTCTGCAAAGGAAAGGTTATTTTAGCCAGGCAAGGCTGGGACATGAGGAGGTCTCTAGCACAACCCCCTGCTCAAAGCAAGGTCTGCTCTTAGATCAGATGAGACTGCTCAGGGTTTCATATAGTCAAGTCTTAAAAACCACCAAAAACAGAGAACATAACCTCCTAGGGCAGCCTCATGGTGAAAAAAGTTTTTCCATAAGTCCAGTCTGAACCTTTCCTCTTTTAATTAATGTCCATTATCTTTCAGTCTTCCAACGAGCCTGGATCCATCTTATCATTAACCTCCATGTAGGTACTGGCAAACTATTGTTAGCTTCTTCCAGAGCCACCTTTTCTCCAGGTGGAACAAGACCCAGTCCTTCAGCTTGTCCTCTCAGGGCAAGTACTTGAGCCCCAGCCATCATGGTGATCTTCTACTAAGTTCACTCTAAGTTGTCCATGTCCTTCTGTTACTGGGGGGCCCGAAACTGGACACAGTTAGACATTGATCTAATGAATGCTGAATAAAGGAGGATGATCTCCATCTGTTGGCTATGCCCCTGTTCACATAGCTGAGGAGGCTGTTGGCCATCCTTGCTACCAGGGCATATGGCTGGCCCATGCTCAGCTGCCCACCAAGGCCCCAGAAAGCTGCTCCCTGGCGAGTCCCACACGAGGAAGCTTCCTTCTCAGGGGCAGTGCTTGCATTTCTCCTCATTGAATCAGTAAACACCTCTAAACACCTTGCTAAAATGGATAACTGAGATCAACACCAATAAGGGCAACAGAATCTCTTGCAATATCTTGGGCAAAGGTCCCACACCACCACTCAATTGTACAGCAGGGTCAGAGCAGCAGCAGCACCCACAGAACCAGCTTCAGTCACTGTTCCTGCACCTGCTGCCTCAGGCAAACCAAAGAAGGGTGTGGACAGCAACTCAAAGGCTTGCTTAAGGCTATCAAATGGAGTGGAAACAGCAATCTCAGTAGGCAGAGTCCAACAAGGAGCTCAGAGAGAAAACAATCACCTTGTTAGCCCTTAATGTGATGAGAGCAACACAGAGCCCATCCTAAGAGCTGAACATGATTAACTGTTATTCTAAGGTACCTCAGTGTAATCACAAAATACTCTGACAGCAACTCCAGGAGATTAAGGTCTTTTATCTGCCTGCAAAAAAGGTAAATCTTTCTTCAGTAAGCTCAGTACGGGAAATATCTGTTTTGCAAGCAGTCGTGGGCTACCCCAGCTCACACTCCAAGCTGAATCTCCAACCAGAAGCTGTAGATAGAGTTGCCTTAGTGACAAATCTTTTCAAACAGACCTATGGACAACAGGAAGTGTTGACTGAGACATAGTGTTACACCTTTCACATGCACATGCAGAGCAGTTGTGTCTGCTCACCAAGCACCAGGTAAGCTGTGTATTCCTTCTCTTTTATTCAAGCCATAATACCATGGCCCTGCCCTTCCACTGCTCCCTCCCAGCACATCCCAATGGCAGCCCAGACCATGAGAGGTGACATCAGTATGGATACAACCCCATGATGAGGCGACTGCATGTGGGCTGCAGTAGTCAGTAGTTCTGAGCCCAAGGACCTGCCCCTCACCTGTACAAACCAGTGCCCTGGGGAATTCACCCAAAACAACTGTCTCAGAAATACAAGTAATTTACAGTTCAGAAGCCCCAGTTGTGTGGCCAGGTCAATTTTGTTGCTACAGCAACTATTTTCTCTAACCCTAACTGGCCCTGCCACATCGTGTGTTGCACAGTGACCTAAAAAGAGAGGCTTGTCAGCAGGGATTGAAGGTCCCTAGCAAAGATAAAACCCATGGGGGGAAATCCATTTAGATCTATACAAAACGTACAGCCAAAAATCTTCTCAAGGCATTAAAAAAAAAAAAAAAAAAAAAAAAAAAAACAAGCAAGGAGCAACAAAAGCCACAGTGTATTTCCTTTTGAGCTTTGTTTTCAAGACTATACTATATACTTTATCACTGCACTACCCGAACAGAATCAGTTTTGTTTTTTGCCAGTATATTGCAGTGCCAGCTGATAAAGCTAGTAACAGATTTCACTAGCAAAATTTTGCATATGTAGTAAGTTTTACTCACTAAAGGTTGGAGCTACACTGTATAACTCTCTACAACTGCAGTAATCATTTAATGTCTTTTATTTAATGAAACCAACAAACCAGCCTATGTTAAAAGCTGGCTTTCATAAAAATGAGGCAATTTGGTGACTTACAGCAAATAAAAAAGATAGAGAAGAAATACCCAAATGAGGTAATAAACAATTAATTTCAAAGAACCAATCATCAATTTAGTAGCTTACACAATAAAAAGAGATGGTGATGTAAATATAGTTGTAAATATAATAGCAGCATCTACAAGATGTGATTTAATTGGCAAAATTAATCAGCTAGAGAAACAACCGTAAAAAATGCAGCATTTTTCAAGTTTAAGGAGACAAAAGAGAGCCTGCCTTCTGGTTTGCAATGTGAAATATTATTGCATATTTTTGTGTTCCAATTCTACAGGAAAAATAAATAAATCACTGATGTCTACTGGAAGACTGTCAAGTCCTGAATATGCAACTGATTCACCTTGCACAGCACTGATGAGGTTTTTTGCCCCAGAGCTATTCTGCGAAAATGCTCACTATTCATGTTCATAGAGTGTAAAACTCAACTTCTACATACCACAGGAACATACAAAATTCAAAGTTAGACCTCTCAAATGTTTGTATTTTCCTCTGTTTTTCCTTCCTGCGCAACAGAACATACATGCCCTGAACAACACTTGTAGAGATTTGTAACAGGATTATTATACTGGTTTGAATTAAGTGGAATGAATTAATGTGTAAGTGCATACCAGAGGAAAGAGAAGAATAAGGTTGAAAGAAGTATGGCCTGTCCTTATAACCAAGGACACAACAGTAGTGAAACACTCGGGGACATGATGTTTTCATCAAGAATGTGTTCTGCATGTGTTCTGCTAAGAACACAGCACAGATGACTCAACAGTGGAAGACCCTATGCCTCAATAAAAGGAGGAGTATGGCAAGGTTACAGCACATGACAAGAGCTGTTTCCTTACTTGCCAGCCCAACAGGAAGATACATCCTGATTTATGAAACTGGCCATTGCTTGGGTATCTATTGCACTGTTTGACCATCCTTCTGGCAAAATAAATAAATCAGTAAACAATTATTCCTACCTAAGCCTAATTTCTCATTTTCAAACTTGCATCCATTGTCTCTCATCCTACCACTGTGCATCTCCAGGAAAAGTGTGACTCTGTCTTCTCATAGGTAATTAACCTTTCTTAGGGAGTGCTTCAGTCAGATCCACATTCTTGCTCCCCAGGCTAATTCATCTAGAAAAGTCAGAAGAAAGCTTTAATATTTCTCCTACTATGTTATGATCTAAGATGCAAAGCCTTCTTCAGCAGACCAGGTACTATTCTTGTATTTAATACTCTCCTGGGCAAATCTGGAGTAGAACTTTTATCATATTCCAGCATGAATTGTTTCCATCCAGTGAACCTTCTATATTGCATTAGTCTGTAATGAAGCAGATACAAACATATAAATGTATAGGCATGCATTACTGGTTCTTCACTGAATTCAGATAGGTGATAATCAACTATTTGAGGTGACTGAGTCTGAGGTTCCCAGTTCCCAGGTCTTTGAGGGATAATAGTTTTCTATTCAGTTGAAAATTCTAGTTCTAAAACTTTTCTATGGCTTTTCCTTTCCTTTTTTTCTTTTCTTTTTTAAGTTAGTGTTATGGTTGTTTGAGTCTTGAAGGTTTTTTCATTACCAATTGAACAGGTTTTGGCATGGTGACAGCAGCGTGACTGTCAAGGATATACTGAGAAAGTGTCTTAACAAAGAACATCATTCACCAGGCATATGAGGGAAGTTTCAGTGTCTACTTGATCCTCTGCCTCCTTGCTGAAACTGCAAAGTCCATAATTAGCACAAAAGATGATGGTGTTTTTGTGACTTGAACAACTTTCCACTAAAAATTTAAGACGCATTTCACACAGGCCAAACAAAACACGGAGGTGGTAACTCCATTTAGACAGTGCCAATCTAGTCTGGAACATAAATCAGTGACCCAGAAGTGACAGTCTTCAAATCCTGTTACTATTTCACTGAGCAATCCATTCTCCCATCCTAATAATCCATAGGAGTTATAAATAACAATGCAATAATAAAACCTAGATTAGAAGTACACATTTTTACACATTGTTTAGTATCCTGTACTGGTAACATTATTAAGATTGTCTGCACGTATCAATATAGAAAGAAATATTTGACCACCCAACTGCAAAAAGAGTTCACTAAAATTAATGGCAGCTATAAAAATCTCATCACTTTATTTAGACTGAGTCTATCTTTAACAAGAGCTTTGGAATGTGACAGCTATACGTGCTGTATACTGAATGAAAAATACTCTGTAGCGTAAATATAGCTCCATGAAACCTTTCAGGAAAACTTTTTTGCAGAAAATTTTCTAAGCAGATTAACTAACTAATTTGTGAATTCATGTTGAATTAATCAAAAATTTTTAAACAAACATCTGCTGTGATTAGTAACTTATTAAAGACTATGTAATTTCAAAATGCACCTACAAAAACATCTTATTATTTAAAAGTTTAGAATATTCAAAAACCAAAGTATTTCATTTTCATTCAAAACACAACAGTTTTTAACTTTTAGCTCAAAACCATAATATGTGATTCTTGTGAATCTTTCATTGTGATTTCACATTTTTAGTAGCCCTGGTCAACCTGTAAACCAAGAACAGAGTTCTTGCTAATCATTCCCAATCAGCAGCACAGTCCAAATTACCCACCACCACATTCCTTCTTTGTTAAAGACCTTCTGCTCTTCTGCTCTGACAAGCACTAGGAAAAGTCGCCCAATAAAATAATATACAAGTAAGAAACTGCCATTTTCTGTGCCTTAAATAAATAAATAAATTAATTAATTAATAATAAAATACTCTTTATATTTGTATTATTTGTATAATGTGTTTAACTATTATTACTATGTAATTAAAAACAAACGAAGTATTGAAAAATAAGTCCAGAACTAGAATGTCAAATCAAATTAAATGTGACAGAATTTAGCGTTATTCTAATATACATTGAGTCATTTTTATTTATCAATTTAATTAATGATCAAGGTTCACATTTAAAATAGTTTCCATTTTCATACCTCTGCTGTAGCAACACTCATGTCTACTGCCAGCAGGGGTGCTGGCACAAAAAGCTGAGAAGTAGGTAACTGCCTTCCCACCTTCCAGCTTGTTCCTCTCTGCTTCTTTAGATCATGCTAAGAGTGAAACACTCTGCAGGATCACAGAAAGAGCAGCCAGGGCACCTCATGTGCTGCCTTGCAACAGGGCAGGTTTCTCCCTCTCACACCAGGGCAGCTGTTTTGCACATGCAATGCTGCATCTGTGTGTGCAGAAGTTGCACGCTGTCCCACAGCCTTTAATACCATTTGGAGACATATTAGCATCCCCTAATGGTTAACCAAAATTTATATACAAACAACTGCTCTTCATATGTAAATTAGAGCCTTGAACATGTAGGAGATATCTATAAGGATAATATCCTAGAAGACCTTAGAATAGATAGGATAGGATAGGATAACATTTGAATAATATACTAAAAGGATAATATTCTTTGAATGGAAGGAAAGACGCAGAAACCTTTGAGAAAATAATTCTATTTCAATTGTATCAATGTGTGATAGTGAATGTGAGACTACTGTTCATAGAATCATAGAATAATTAAGGTTGGAAAAGGTCTCCAAGATCATCTGGTCCAACCATCCTCCTACCACCAATATTACACACTAAACCATGTACCCAAGCACCATGTTCAACATTTCCTTGAACACCCCTGGGGATAGTGACTCCACCACCTTCCTAGGCAACCCATTCCAATGTCTGATTACTCTATCTGAGAAGAAATTTCTCTTAATTTCCAACCTAAACCTCCCATGACGGAACTTGAGACCATTCTTCTTGTCCAGTCACTAGTTATCTGCAAGATGAAGCTGATCTCCATCTCCTCACAACTTTCTTTCAGGTACTTGTGGAGAGCAATAAGGTCTCCCCTGATCCTGCTCTTCTCGAGAATAAACAACCCCAGTTCCCTCAGCTGCTTCTCATAGGACTTGTGATCCAGGCCCTTCACCAGCTTTGTAGTCCTTCTTGGGACATGCTGCAGGGTCTCGATGTCTTTCTTGCAGTGCAGGGCCCAAAACTGAACACAGTACTCAAGGAGTACTCACCAGAGCCAAGTACAGAGGAACAATCACCTCCATGGTCCTGCTGGCTACACTGTTCCTGATATAAGCCAGGATGCTGTTGGCCTTCTTGGCCACCTGAGCACACTGCTGGCTCATGTTCAGAAGAGCATCAATCAGCACCCCCAAATCCTCTGCTCAACTGACTTATCAATTGACTTATCAATTGACCTATCCCAGATGATGAACTGACCTCATGGTGTCACTGTTCTAGTCAAACAAAAATCTTCAAGAACTGAAAGAACATGAGACTTTTGGAAGAAGTCTTTTAAATGAATTTGTGCACTAAGTTCCTCTTCATCAGAACATTTGTATGTGTCATTAATATGAATCATGATATGCAGATGGATCAAACAGCAATCACCATGCTATCCCATTCTTATGCATGGCATGATGAAGCTGACTGATGTAAGCTGCCTTTTATTTGCTAAATGTGGAAATGCTCAGTCAGCAATAACATTTCTTCTTTTGCATGGAACAAAAGAGAGAAAGCAACAAAAGGGCAGCCAAACTGATCTGTCATTATTTAGGATCATGTTTTGGGGCCAATCTCCTCTGGCACTGATTAGGTGAGCTCTGCTGGATGAATGAATTTAAAAGTCCTTTCTGTTAGATACATATGAAAAACTTTGAGGCTACAGCAAACCACCTTCATAGAGAAGGGTGTGGCTTATATACCCAAATATTAGACACTGCAGTGCTAACATTATTGCAACTTATTTAATACCCTCTTCAAAAATGTCTGCTATCTTAACTAAATACTGACTTAATTTTTATGTGTATGTATGCATATGTATATATTCTCTCTCTTTCACATACCCAGGTTTCAAAATCACTTAAAATTTTGTTAGTTAATGCTAACATAATTCAGTTAGTAACACTAACACTTCAGTTTCCAGACTACAGATATGAAAATAAAGTAAACAGAAAAGATATTCCTTCAATTTATGCTGTACACTTTAAATTGCTTTCCTGTTTAGATTCATGGATGCCTCTCAAATCAATGACTACTGCTTTCATTATTACAAAACTAATGACAGTCTTGCCTGTATTTTTCCTTTCAAAAACACTATGTAAATAATCATACCTAAATACTGAAAAAGGCAAAACCTCAAATCATTACAAAAAACAGAATCTTGACACAGATCCCAAAATTTTTCCACAAAAAAAAAAAAAAAAGACAAAGAAAAAATTAGTCACCAGATATTGCCCCAAGAGGGAAACAAATATATTAATGTCATTCTTCAGTGCTTCATTCCCTTCTTCTTCAGCCTCTCTTAGATAAAATGACTTGATGAAGACAAGAGGTTTCCCAACTAGTGAAAAATAAACAAAGCCCCTGGGTTCTGTTTTAGAAAGACATTTTACAAATTCCTTTTCACCACTTCCTTGAGATTCTGAAAAAAAAAAAAAAAAAAAAAAAATTCCTTTAAATCTGATGAGAGGATTGAGAGGATTGTACCTTCACTGCAGAACAGATATGCAAGTATAGTGCTGGAGACAAACACTGCAGTAAAATTTTCCCAGTTAACAAAAGAGTCGCATACCCTTGACACACACACTGCTTTTCTATTGCAATGTTGAAAATTAATTCCTTGCCCAGGAGGCTTTCATGGCCCTACAATTAAACTTATACATTTTCTGAAAGGAAATGTTTAGGTTATCTAAAGATGCTGTCAAGCAAATTAAGTCTATTGTTGAGTGTTCGCATTTCACTGTCAGACACCTACAAGCTTCGCTGGGGCTGTCTTTCATAAATAGCAAGGAAAATACAGGACATTAAATCTAGCAAAATTACAGTTTATAAGAAAATAATAAATTAATTCAAACTTTGGAAATCCTGAAGAAGATATATTGATCTCTGAATGCACTAAGGAAATCAAGATTTATACTCCCACGTATATTTTATTATATCCTCATAGATCAACTTAATAGTAGAACAAGAATTTTTCATGGTAAAACATGTTTTTATATATAAATTAATTCAATAAGTGTACAGAAGACAAAAAGAGGAGTTCCCATTGCTAAAAATGTACCATTCCACTCTAATGTATGTGAATAGTAAAGTTAATGGAGAAAAAAGTAATGTCTTAATTTCTTAGGCAGGGAACATCTATTCAACATCTATTCAACATCTATTTGCCAGTGGTGTCATCCCAAGAAGATCACAGTCTGCTACACCTTACAGTTTTAAACCAATTTATGAGCTTTGCTTTAATTTCAGCTCTGATAAGACCATCTCCTTCCACACCATCAATGTTTAAGTAGAACAGCACAAAAAAAAATCAGCAAATTAATACTTAATATGTCCAAACAAAATTCAAGCAATACATGTCTTGCTTCCCTAAGACATGCAATAAATGGCTGCTATTATCAGTCACAGTAATTACATTTCTGCAATATAGCTGTATATTGAGGAGTGTAAAAGACCCAGTTTGGTGTATTTGTTATTATTTGGTTTAGATAATTTTCATGATATACCCATTCCAAACACATAAGGAGACATATCTTCTGCTATTTGTCTTCCTCAGTACTACAACATAACAAGCGATTTATTTTATCCCTTAGTGCAAAATAGCTGCATGCATAATTAAATGTATGAAGATGATAGATGGCTGATATTTCCTGAGTAGCTAAAAGTTGAGAATTCTTTTAGTCTAACATGGAACAGATTTTGAAGAATGATATCAAGAGTCTTATTCATATATGCATTACAGAAAAGTTGTTAATGAGAAGATAGGTGACTCAGAGGGTTAAGAGCAAAAGCTCTTTGTTACTGAGTTCAAATCCATACTGAAAATTATCTTTACTGTTCTCATCCAGCTAATCCATAGGAAGTCTCTGAGCTTCAGAAGAAACCATCAATTTGTCATTGATAGCTTGTTCTATAGATCTTGTTGGAATAAAAGAAGGTGATTTCAGGGCAAAATTGTCATTTTGCCCTGAAATTGTCAAAAAGTTATTATAAATTACAGTTTGAATATTTTTAGAAGCTAGTTTACCTCCAGTATTATGTACATGGACCCTTTGAAATGTGCTGTAAGCTCCACAAAGCAGAACACAATGCTTATTCTCTGCCCATGCCAACAAAGGACATTACACACAAGCCTCAGGACCACTATACATTTCTTCTTCTTCTAAAACATTTTGTGAGATCTCATTTTGAAATTGCTTTGGTCCAAGTGTCATTTACATTTAATTTCATAAGCCAAAATTTGATTTTAATATTTTACAGAAACTAAGGAGCAATCTGCCACATAAGTGCCCATCTTCTCCATAACTGTGTTGAGCTGGCTGACATTTTCCATATAGCTCAATGCATAAACATCAACATCAAGCTGAAATAAAACCCAAGGCAGTAAATATTAATATAATCTGTAAGAAACTGAAAAGTCCTATGATAGGACTTACTACGGAATCTTACAATAAACAGGGCTAGCAATACCAATTCCAGTATGTATACAAACTCAGGGTACATGTTCATTGTTCACCTCTTCAGGGCAACAGACAATCATGTTTTGTAGTTTAAAGTCATGCTTTGTAAGTTTAAAAGTCCTTTTTTTGTATTCTTTTCTTAGTCTTCATAGAAATATTTAACTCTGCATGAGATGTGATGTGAAATTTCACAGGGAATGGTTTGTTTTGGGGACAAGTAGTTGATGGGGAGTTGTAGATCAGGTTTGTAATGGAAGCTAGCTTCAACCTTACCTGTGCAATAGCTATAACTGTTTCATAATAAGAAAAAAGATTAAGTCTTGGCATATTGTTTTGTCACTCAGGCACCCTGGAGTTGGCAAGAAGTGTTTGCACAATCCAGCCAGGATAAGACATGCTAAGAAAATTGAAAGAATATAGGTTTCTAACCTTTCTAGGGTGAGAATTTGTCAGATGTTTCTTTCTTCTAGTTTTAGTTTGGAAGAGGTACTTTAAACAATTGGGGTACAAAAGCAATATACAGTGCTGTAAAGTTGACTTGTACTAAGCAATTTCCATAGCCACAGGAGAGCCGTTTACAGGTTTACATAGAGGTCACAGTGCACAATTAAATAGAACAAATACTGAAGATTGAATTACACTGCATATTCAGCAAATGGAACATGACGTATTTGTCCCTTAGTTGCACTTTGGTAATGATTAAATACTATTTTCTTAGACATTTGACATCTCAAAACACCAATGGTAAAATTCTGACCTGGGTTTTCTTCCATAAGAATGAAAATAAAAAGTCAGCAGAAATAAAACAACTCAAGAAAGACTAGACACCTGCACTGCTTATTTCTCTGCATGATCATGGCTCCTGAGCAACTATTTTATAGCAAACAAAACATTAATTCCACTTTACTACCAAGCACATTTTTTAAAAGTTTGCTTCAGTGGGTTGACAAGCTACCTAGTGTCAACCATCACTACGGCACCACCTTGAGAATGAGAGAAACAGAAGAAGTTGTGGACAATTAATTACCAAAGTAGCAGAGTTTAAGATGAAATCATCTTCTGGTTAGACACACAAATTAGGATACTCTGTTTTCTTAAACATTTGACAACCAGAAGTTTCCATTATTCCTATGAAAGATGAAGCATGAACACTGCTGAGAGCAGGGAACATCTGAGTATCTGGATATTGTATTTATAGAAGCTGAGCTCTTTTGCTAATGCTTCTGACTAAAACTCATGTTGCTAATAGGAAGTCTGAATACAATGAGAACTGCTGTCAAATGTGCGGAGAGATATTATTGCTATGCAATAATTACTACTTTACTGACAAAACGCTATCATTACTAATGGTCCTTTAAGTATTTTGGTCATACAAATTTTATATTGGCACGACACAAATTACCATGCTTCTGATCTCCTCCTGCTAAGTCATAGTTGATATCCTGTCCAAAGCAACTTCAAAATGGTCGAAAGGTGGTTTATAGTCTTACAACAACAGTAGAAATATTTTTAGGAATAGTTCCTTCCATGATTATTTTTGGGCAGCATGGAATGAACAAATATACCAGAAACGTGATTGGTTATTCATATTTATTAACAACAATTAAGCCAATGCTCTCAGTTCAGAGATTTTGTGAAACATTTGAACCATTTCAACACTATTTGAGAAATGTGGTCCTTTTCTTTTGGTTGCTGAGAGAAATGTGAGTACAAATGATTAGGCTTCACATGTCTCCAACTGCTAAATTACATTTTTTTTATAAATAGTATTCTGTTGCCATTAGATTAAGATTTAAGATAGTTTATCTTCTTTAACACACTTTGTGTGTGTCAAAAACACATTTTAAAACTGCTATAAGTAAAGCTGCTCTTTGATTGGGGAAATCTGTTTCTGACTATAAATAAATTAGTTTACATGAAAGCTACTATTTTCTTCATTCTTATAAAACAAATTTCTGTTCACAAAAATTGTTTCACAACTTTTTTTTTTCTAGAGATTGTAATCTAAAAATGAATTTTATTTATAGTACTTTATAAAGAATCACCCCCAAAAATTTCTTGCTTGTGTAATTAAAAAAAAAAAAAAAAAATCAAGATGAAATAACAGAAATTAGAGTGTGAAGAGAAATATATCTTGCTTTGCTGTCAGGAGTTACTACACCAAACTCAATATGTATATGTGAAAAGATAACTGAACCCCTTTTACAAGCACCATATTCTTTACTTCCAAAAATGCAGACTGGCTGATGTCAAGATGTTACTTCTGGACACATATACCCTTTGCTGGAATAGCAAGACAGTGATTACAGGTTGGAGTTACAATTTTATTGGATCAGTTAGAAACTATCTGCAGAAAAACAGGTATTTGTAATTAAATATTTTTGTAGAAAGTGACCTTTGAATATGATCCACAACTGGAATTGAAAAAAGATTTATCATCTACTATTTTTCTTACGAATTGTAACTTAGGCACATAAGATTTTAAGATTAATTACCTAAAGATGCAGACAGCCTGCAGGGGAATGCCCCCTTGTCTTCCAAAAGAGCTAATGTCTATGTCAATAATAGGACACCATTTAATCAATTTAGTCACAGCAGGACATCTACAAAATCCCTGCATCCAAATTTCTGCCATTCCTCAATGGGCACATAATCTGCAAATTCAAATCCTGGATTCTATTGTCTTCTTCTAGTGAATATTATTCAACAATTGTTTTATGTGTAAACATTATAAGAAACAGGGAGTCAATTTGAAGAATAACCCCCTCTCCACAAGATATGGCTTCATTGCTAATCTACTGATTAGCAAAGTAGTAGTTGTACAGATGTACATTCAAAAGCAGGACAACTATGGACAGTGAAAAACTGAGCTCTCTCATATTAATCTCTAATATTATAGAAAGTTGGAATTTATGAGTTATTTGTCATCAATATGAAAATTTATCAACATTTTAAATCTTTTGTAGCTTTGGTAGCAAAAACATTTTCTTGGTAACATTTTTTTTAAATCAGGAAAGCAGAATGCACTAGGGCCACCTGCCTATTGCACCTTTCCAAAATCAGACAGAAATAAACTTATTTTGTAAAAATTCTTTAAGTCTATTAAATATGGCTAAAATGATACATGGCAAAAAATTCAGGTATGTCAGTGATAAAATAGCAGAAGCCCTAGCACACTGTAAAAACAGATGGGGAAGAAAAAAAAAAAAAAAAAAAAAAAGTGGATTTAAATTGCTAAAGATGAGCTTAATCTTAAGAGAACGTTATTTGTTTTTTAACGCTTTCTACTTTTTTAACATAAAATTACACACAGTTTGCTTATCTTATCAAAATATTTAATTCTTTGATGTGATTTTGACACTTCATCATTTTATCTCCAATATACTTTAAAAATCTTATTTTCAGGGACATACAGCATATAAAGTTATCCTTGTGTAACCCCTTTCAGTTGTATCAATTGTTTGCACTCCACTAAAACCACCCTCGGTAAAATCCCTGAAGACCTCCTTGAAGCCTGTATTTAAAACCCATTGAATTCCCATCCTCCTTGATTTATCAAATTACTTCAAAGTACATACCCTTTTCTTCTTAAAATACTTAATTACAAAACACTTGACTGATGAAAAAGTTGGGTTTTGTATCAGAAAAGAAGACTGAAAGTTATATATATATATTTAATCTTTTTTCTTCTGTACCTTGAGAGAACTTTGACACCACAAAGGTCAAAAAAATATATAAATTTGATAGAAAAAATAAATTTGATAGAAAAAGATACAGTACTTCCCTGATTCCTCCCTGATTCCTCTTTGAAAAACATAGAAAAGAGCAAAAATTTACAGGCCTACACAGAAGTCACTTGTGGTTTCCCAAACAGTTCAGTGCTCAATGGAGATATTAGCAAAGACAAGATCACTGATGTTACAGCATTTTAATGCTGTTTGCAATGGCCCCCCAAAATGGGAACTCTGCAGTGCTCTCCATTAGAGACCTTTCCTTTCCACAGCCCAAGTCAGAACTGAATGTGACAGAAACTGCTTGGTAGGTTGAAATGACAAGGGCAAGCCAACATCCCTGCTCCATACACATGCATACACTGTTTGCTTACTCAGGCTGGGGAATCAGGGCCTTTTCTTCTTGCACTAAGAAATTAGTAAGGATTATGACTTTTAAATTGGGTTACTTCACACAAGTAGGCCTTAAGGGCACATCAAACTTTTTCTGAAAGCACAGTCTTTTTTTTTCTGTTTCAGGATTGTGAGAATAAGGAAGTACTGCCCTGCAATCCAGTGGAGAATGCAACAGGACTTTAGAAATGATATTCAACCATGCAGGGGAAAAAAGACTGTACCTCTATACTTCATGAATATTCTTTTTTCTTTTGTCACTCTTCAACTATGACAAAAGAAGATTGTGAGGGGAAAAAAAAAAAAACATATTTAAATATCATATATAACTATAATATGCATTATATAAACTATATATATTATATAATATGTATATAATATATAAATATAATACAGAAATAGTGGAGAAACAGCTGATGATATTGTGTTGCCATCAAAAAGAAAAGAAAGAAAAAAAGAAAAAAAAAGAAAGAAAGAAAGAAAGAAAGAAAGAAAGAAAGAAAGAAAGAAAGAAAGAAAGAAAGAAAGAAAGAAAGAAAGAAAGAAAGAAAGAAAAGAAATAGAACTCATAAATAATGACAGAAGTCAGGAAGGCTGTATGAAAGAGCCACTCATCATTGATGGCCAGAATTCTTGTAGAGCAAGGGAGCTGCAGTCATATGTCCTATGTTCATAAGCAAGTCAGGAGGAATTCTATTTATTCATGCCATATAATTTTTGGCTCCTGTGTGAGCAACTGTATGACTGACAGCAAAAGATGGTTCTTCACAGACCCCAGCACCAAGGGTGAAAGCCTGGTGGCTGACCAGCATCTGGATTTTCCTTCGTCCTCATGAGCTGCTGAACACTGCCCAATAGCTATATGGGGAACCTGACATGCCAAAAGCCTATTAATCACAGAATCACAGAATTTCTAGGTTGGAAGAGACCTCAAGATCATCGAGTCCAACCTCTGACCCAACACCAAAAGTCCCCACTAAACCATATCCCTAAGCTCTACAAATGTTGGGCATTTCACCATGTGCACATTGTGCTGTAGTACCTAGCATCCACAATTATTATATTTATGAACAGATTTTCAAAGGAAAAAGTAGAGTGCATGGTGCTTTAGGAGCTGGCCCAGCAGATCTATATCTGGGATTATCTTGGGTCTATAAATATCTTCCAGAGTTTTTAACCTCATTCATCCCAATCCCCTTCTTACAGTCAGGTTTAGCAGAAGACAGTGGAGACCAGTCTCTCTATTTATAATGCCTCTGCTTCAGTTGTTATCAAAGTGTTAACAGCCAGTTCCAATCAATTTCTCTTAGGCAGAAATTCCTTGCTATTTTCTTACAAGCTGATGACTGGGATTGATAAATGATGGTGCTATCTAATTATACTAATGAGATTAGGTCAGTCAGCTTCTGCTAAGGAATGTTTCTTGCAAGTGTCTGTTCTCTAAATGTCAGGCAGATGTAGATTCACACTGTGGGACCTCTGTACATTACTCTGTAAGTCAGAATAATGCTTAGCAGAAAACTACTCCTGCTTTGAGGCATCACAACAGCCATTTTAAAATCAGTGTCACATTTCTTTCTGGTGCAACTAAATCCACAGAAAGGCCAGCGAGTACAGCCTGGTCTAATACAGGCAGGAAATTTTCCATAGTGACACATACCGGGAGCGGGAAGCAGTGGTGTCTAACTGTCCATGTTTGGCTAAAGATAGTTCTGGTATCTCCAAGTCTTCAAAGAAGCTGTCTCTACCAACCCACAGTATGCACAGCTCTGAGCAGTCCCATGCAGAAATGTTCACGTTGGCATGGACAAAACTAGATTAGGTCACTGGCACCCTTATAAGATTTTTTTTACCAGATGCTAACTTTGCAGGATTAGAATTCTTTCCCTGAATGGCACCAGCAATTTTTTTTTTTCATTTTCACATGCCTTCTAGATGCTCAGAGGACTCTTTGTGAGAGTTGAAAACACCATTATTATCTTATGTCCTGAAAATGAATCAACAGATCCTTGATATAAATGCTTGGATCTTCCCCTATTAAATTCTGGAAGATGACCTTGCAAGGTTCTCTCCAATTCTGTTTTCAATCATAAACTTTTAGCTAGAAGGTACAATCACATGCTGTGATTCTTTCAAAAAGCAGCTCTTCTCTGATCCTGTCAGCTTCAACATTTCCTTCAAAAAGAAAACAAATAGCATTCACTTTCTTTATTGTCTGATAGGAAGTATAAACTCTATGATAAAAAATCCTCAATAGATTGGAAAAAGAAAAAAAAAAAAGTCATTTTTACAAGTGTTAAAATTTGATAATTAAAAACATTTCTTTTTTCATCATGACCATTAAGGGCAGTAATGCTACCAACAAACCGACTCCACAAAAATGTCATTACTACTAATGTTGAAAAAATAACAAACACTTTACAGAAAAAAAATAAATTAATTCATTAAAAAAAAATGATAAACTGTCACAGAATGATAAACCATCACATTAAATTTCAATGCAGTTCTGGAAGAAATATCCCAGTTTATAGAAAGACAGAAACCAGAAACTGTTTCTTCCAGAGTATTAGATCCAATAAACTAATACAAAAATCCTTACCAACTTAATATTATTTTCTCTAATTTATGAAGAAAGACTTAATTCTGACAGCAGGGCTCCATTGTCATAAAGAATGTTTATTTGAAATAGGACATTAATGTACTGTGATGCAGAATCATTTGTTTGGGGCTTGTACACTTATTAGCCATCTTTGTTATGAAAATATGCATACAAAATTATTTATATTCAGCAAATAACCTTGAAATCTCTGTGTTTTAAATAAGCTAAAGTTTAAATGTATAGAAATCAAATAACTTTGAAGGAAAAAAAAAATCAGGTTCAAAAACTCTGGATTTAAATGCTCGACCACAGAGACTTCACTTATGAGGCAATCTCTAGCAGCAGGAGAGAAATCAAAGCACAGCAATAAATTATAGTGTTAATTCATCTGATTATATAATTTTAGTCTTCTCTTTCTCTCTCTTTTTAAATCAGTGCTTGAAGGAATAAATTTATTGCTGAGCTTCTCTTCCTGTTCTGAATGATGGATCTCACATTATTCTTGGAATTTCATATATATGGAATTTAGTGCTTCAAAAATAATTTTCTTTTTTTCATGGCTTAGCTAAAAACATCTGCCACATACTTATTACAGACATAGAAAATCATTGAACTGGAAAATAATATAAAATATGTAAATGTTCTAAGACACGTTTTCATCAAACTTTACTCTTTTTTGCCTAACAGATCTTATTTATTTATTGAATGAAACTTCTTTATTAAAAAAAAAAAAAATGTGATATGACAATGAGAAAGTAAACAGTAGTACAGTTTCTTGATTACAATGAAAGACTGTACTTTTCAGCTAAAGTTGACTTGGAAGTTTAGATTAAACAGATCCCTAGGTAACAAAAAGAGTCAAGAACTAAAATCTACAGTGCATTGGCATGAGATTAAGTCACTTCAGACACAACTTAATTTTGGCATTATCAGAAACCAGGTACATGCAAAAGGATTAATGAGTGGACACAGCCCAGGGTAAAAAGCAGGTAGGTAAAAACTGTCTGGGATTATTCTTCCTCTTGGTCTTCTCAGAAAAGGGAAGCAAGACATTTTTCTGGGCTCTGCCTCTACCAGGAGGTTGTGCAAGGAAAATGCTGTTGAAACATTCAGGCATAAACCACTCCTGCTAAGGGGCAAGCTTTCTACACAAGAAGGACGTGCTACGCAAGAAGACTGATGAGATCAGCAACTTGTCTTTCCCACTTTTTTTCTCAGCAGGCTGGTCTTTTAGTTTTGTGATTAAAAAATCCTGGGATTAAGATCTACAGCCACTTGATTTTGTTCTTCTCATGTGCTTTAGTTCTGCCTTGTTTTTTAGGCCCTTTCTTGTCTCTTCCATTAGCTCCCAATAAAACACTATTCAAAAAAAATAATAAGATGAAAGGCACTTCTTATTTAAGAGAATAGAGAGGAAGCAGCCAATTCTTCTAAAATATTTGCCAGTTGTCTTCACAGTTTATACTCTGGGAGAGGCTGAAATAATTTGTGTAATAACCAGCTGGATCTGAATATTTCTGTCTCAAGCTGTTGGTTCATTCAGTTTTCGCCCTCTCTTCAATACAGCAGTTTTCCCACTGAATTTGCTGCTCTTTAAATTCCATCTGTGCTTTCAACTATTACCCATCTGTGCAGCTTGAGCTTCAACTAAACCTTCGACCAAGTGCTGAGCAAGCGCACTGCAGTGCTGTGATACTCTGTACCTCCGTCATGATCCAATGAACTAACATTAAACAAGACCAGTTTGGGTAATACATCTCAACTGCACTTATTTCTCTGTCTTAATAAAAGATGGAATTATTATTCTCTAATATTTGGGGGACTCCCAAAGCCTCACTTTGCACTGAGCACAGGGGTCAGCTCTGCCGGCAGGAGTGCCTGCAGAGTTGTGTACTTCATGAAGCTGCAGTTAACCTGTGCCCACAAGATGTAGGACTTGGAATGACACAACCTCTAGCTTCCCAATACCATGCAAAATCATCATGTGCATTTCTCAGCAATGCAATGGAAGATGCTTTAAGAAAGCATTCAGACAGCAAGCGATGCAGTCATGTTTCCACACTATGGGTGCTTTCTTTCTGATAACACTCTATTTTCCTTTCTTAGTAGAAATGAAAAATCTAACAGAGATTACATATTTAGCCAACCTGTAGCAAGATTTTTTTCATTTGATACGTCCTAGCTAAAGCCACAGTGAATGATAGCACCATCTTTAAAGATACAGACTGGCAGTCTGATTGTATGTCAGCCCAAGTGTCACAGAAAAACAGACCAGAAGTCTATGATGCAAAATGTTCACTGTGATCACAGAATACAACAAATATGTTTTGCAAGATTACACAGAGTTTCATTTCTATTGGTTCCCTAGTGGGCTTATTCTTGAATATCTGTGCTGATGATTCCTCAGCAAAATGAGATACAATATTTGCAAATTCAAATGAATTACTAATTAAGAAACCAGTAAGCAACCATGCATGACCTATTCCTGATTTTTGCCACAAGACTCTGCAAACTAAAAACAAAGTAGTGAACTCTCCAAAGAGGAAGACTATGCTGAGTTAAATGAATCCATCATGCTTTATTAAATTAGTATTTGTAATCTAAAATGTTGTTAATAATGTTTGGTTCGGTTAATACTGGATCTGAATTAAAGGCAATTATTTGAATTAAAGGTAATTATTTGAGCAAAGTAGAGCTGTGCAAATACATAGTACGAAGTCTGTGAAATTAAACAGGAAAAATGCAATTCTATATTACTTTAATCTCTACTACAGTAATATTCAGAATTTTATAAAAAAAAACTATCATTGTTTCAATGCAAGATCCATCTTGGTGAAAATATAGATCCATTCTAATTAATTTTTTATGCTAAAAAGGCATGTTTATGTTCTAAAATTAAATACTCTAATATTGTTCTAAATTTATCCCTTTGGGGATTTGTAAAGGAAAAAAAAAAAAAAAAGTAGCATCTATAATATTTCAAAACAAAAAATTGTTAAAAGTTTGAGAGCAAATCCTGTGGGAGCAGACTAGAGACTTTTGTTCAACCATGCTATAAAACAGACATATATTTTTTTTATTTAATATAAAGAAAAGCTATTTTACTATATTCTGAATACAGAAGTTTCACATCCACTGTGTGCATCAGATCTTGGAATAAGTTTGAGTTCTGAGGTTAAACTGACTCAGTTGTCACACCTATCTTTTTCACTGCTAATCCTTTCTCTAGATGCCTTCCACCACCCCCATCCCCCACCTCACACACACACCAAAAAAAGATGTAATTTAATATTTCCTGGCACAATTTTAGTCATATAAATAAAACACTCCCAACCCGCCAGTGCAATTTTTTCCCATTTTTTTCCATTTATACTACAATTGCTGAAGTCCTATTGAAAATGTAAACACAATATAATGCCATTAATAGTATGTTAGTCCACCCCAGTACTGCAGGAAGGCCTACTCATGTAACATAATGTTTCCTCCATGCAGCCTGCCTGATTTAAGGCAAACTGGCATAACCAGTTTGTTTTGCACCCAGGCATACCACAAGACTGCTTGAATAAGGTTAGAAAGTGAATTATTATTGTAGCTGCTTTGCATATTTGTACAAAAACAGTAAAACAGGTAATGGCACAGGTTCCAACTACTTGAAGATAGCAGATGACCTGTAGCAGCCTACAAACATGTAGCAGCCATATGAAAAGACCAGCATAGACAAGCATTTGCAGGGTTTAACACCTGCATGGGCCAACCAAAAGTGATTGGTTCTGAACTATGAAAAGAAGAAGTAATCTTTGGAAAATATTTGTCCTGATTCATGGAAAAAAGTTTATCTAGGCAGCAGTGACACAAGTGGATCTGGCAGAAGAAAGAAGACACCCATTTCAACTCTAATTTCCCTCACTGAAGAGCTCTTGACACCTCCCAGCTAACTGGTGAGCAGTTAAGGGAGCAGCAGAAGTCTAGATATGGCCTACTAAAAATACCTCCAATACTGGGCGCCAAAAATAGCTGGCTGCAGTGTAAAATGTTTCTTATAAACTAATGTAAAGCAAGATTTGTGTAACAAATTTCTTAATGACAAAAAAAAAAAAATGCAACCATTGCTTAAGGAGAGGTCTTTGGGGATGTTTAAAAATATATTTCTTTAAATAAAGATGGAAAAAATGATTTAAAAAGCAAATGGTTGAAAAGTATTCATGCATATTCCATTGAAAGCCAAAAGACTCTTTGGAAACTTTCATGATGTCAAAGCCTGGCCATGAGGAAAGTTTATTAACAACAAAACAGCTTTGATGTCACTGGAACTCCAGGAGACGGCTCCACTGAGAATTGTAATAGCTCTTTCAGAATATATAAATAAATAGAAGGGTAAAAAATAGTCTATTGACATTATAAAAGCACTTACATTAACTTAAACCCCATCATGTCAATGCAAATGTACATAACCTTTCAACTAAAAAGAAATAAATGCTTCACAGGTGATCTCTTCAGCATATATATTATTTGAACTTGATGCAATGACCTGGCACAACCAGGATTTTTACCACAGGCCAATGGAATTCAAATTTGCTGTATATTACACTCTTTGAAAGTCAGGAAGAAAGGCATTCTGACAGCAATAATTTTCCCTCACACTGAAGTAAAAGGAAATTTCTAGCCACTCTGGACCTACTCACAACATATTCAGTACCTAGTCACAACAAATCCCTGTAAAAATCTAGATACACAGGGTCAAGTGAAGGACTGCACATTAAGCCATCTTCCTATCACTACTTAGCTAAATGTAAAAGCTGTCCTTGAGATTGATGTCTCAAGAATTATGACACATTCTATTACATTCAACCCATTCTCAAGGTACACTACTCTCACTGTCAAGGAAAAAAAAAAAAAAAGACATACAAACTAATATAGGGAGATCAAAAACCTAAATACAGCTAGAACAAGATTCTTATTTACAAGGTCTGAGCAATGAGACAAGGTCATGACCAAGTGCACTTAACATCAACCTATGCATAGTAAGCCCATGCTCAGCTCTCCCAAGGCACAGGGTCAATGCTCAGAGGCCTGCAATGTTCTCACAAGCCAGACAAAGTTAAAAACTCTCCAACAGAGTCTTGGCTTCTGAGCATAGGTCCCAAGAGGTTGCTTGACAGGAAGCCAAAGAAAAATAATAATAATGATCTACAAGAATCATCAGCTTGTGGTTTATTTGTGCACTGGAACTAAGAATGAGAGTAACAGTGAACTATATTGATATAGTCTAACCAGACTTGCTATTAATCATGATAAAAATAACATTCACTTTCTAAAAATATTGTAATAAAATATTTTGGTAATTATTAGGAAAAAAAGAGAGAAACTTGAAAAGTGATCTCTTTCTCTGGAGCAACACTACTACAATCATACTCTAAATCCACTGCTCTAGCAATATAATCTAGTGATTAAGATGTGACTGATATGCAAAATACTATGCAAATGTTATGCAAATCACAGTGATTGATAGCAGGTCAAAGCAGCATGCCATTATTATTCTACTAGTGATACTGAAATTACTGTAAAGGACTGTCTGCAAACCACCAAGACAATTAATGACATTCTCCACGCACACATTAACTTGCCTTACATTTTTTCTTAATCTTCTTTATTTCAGATGCAGTGAGAAGAAACTTAGCCACTACTTCAGCATTTTAGCTTCCACCAGGACATACAGAACATTTCTAGCTGATAAGCGCTAACTCTTCTAGCATACAAGTTTGCAAATGCCACCCTCATACATTACCCAAGGGATGTACATTTTAATCTCTTTCTCAACATGTCTGTCACAAAATTTTTCAGCAGGCTGATTAAGCAAAAATATAACTTTTTGTTTAATTTTGCCTTTTAAAACACATTACCTGTACTTAAATTAGGACAACTTTACACATAGCAATCAATGCATAGGCAGCTGTGAAGAATAATACAAGAGCCAGGCATTTAGAGAGGAAATGTGGCAAAGGCCCCACTTTCTAGGCAGAACCGTCACACTGCTCTTTAACAGCCACCTCACACAGCCACACACAGCACATTTATACAGAATAAAACTGACAATTTGAATGGAAAACTCATCTTAAACCAGCAAGTTAGCATCACATGACAAAAACAATGCAGTGAAAAAATAAAAACAGTAGGTAACAATAAAAGACCACAAACAAGTTTGTATTTTGCAATAGCTGGGGGAATCTCAAATGTTTCTCTTGGATTACACAAAGTGACTGTGCACTAACACCAAGGTAGCCAGTTGTTTACTGAATAGAGATCTGCAGGTCCCAATGCTATAAATGAGAGCTCTTTCAATGAACCACTTTTCCCTTCTTATGCCATCTGAGTTCTTCCAAGCATCATCCACTTTTCCCTCTCAGATTGGAGGGTAAAAGGAAAATTCATCCCTTGCTTCTTTCAGTCACAGCCTAGCTCATCATATGATTCAGCAGGCACAATCCCTTTCTTTAGATGAATACATTTCTTGAAGAACGTGACAGATATTTTTAAAATAGATTAAGTATCATAGCATTTCAATATATCATTTCATAGCGTTCATGTATTTTAAATGGATCCAATTTGGAGGGGATTTAACAATTTGGGAAGTGTTCAAAGGTTTGACTTTTCTGAGAAGAAAATTCTTGGTACAGAGCAAAAGACTTCTTTGAAATCCCAATATACTGCGGTAGAGACAATCTGTTGCATCATGGCTACTTTTTTTAAGAGAAATCTATGTTCTAGCTAAAAGTTCTGTATGTTGTTTCCTAGTAATGCAATAACACAGGAAAACTATTAGTTTTCCTTATTTTATGTTTATTTTTTTCTCTAAGAGCTATTAAGTTATCGCCTTAAGCATACACCAAGAGCATTGATGTGATATCAATTGCCACTCAAAGATCACACCAGCTATAAACACTAATCTCTACTTTACTACAATTCTTGTAATGTTGTAGCTAATCACTTGCCTGAGCTTGGCTTATCTTTATTCAACCACAACTCCGGGAATGTTTTAGCCCTATCACAATTTAACGAAGTTGTAGAGCTGCTACTGGCTCTTCTGCATGTATTTTCATTGCACATGTTCTGTGACCATCTTCTAAAACCAGTCTTGTCTTCAGGAAGCCAACATGAGTGATTAGAAGGATAAATTAATGTTTGCACAGCCCTTTTCAACAGTTAAACACACGTCCTAAGTGTTGTTACCCACATGTGGTTTCTCCAGCTGAACTGAAGAAGTCAGACAACAGAACTGGCTGGTCTGTTGGCAAAAGGAGTTGCCCTTTGCCACATCCTCACTGTTTGTGTTCTCTGTGTGTCCACATATGCATAACAACTCCATCATAGTTTAGTTTTCTGATTAAAATTTCACAAAATGTGAAGATGAAAATGGCTGCATATGTGCACCGGGAGAACAGTAGATGTAATTTGCCTCAACTTTTGGAAGGCTTTCAACATTGTCTCCCACAGTACTCCTGTGTACAAGTTAGGACATTATGGTCTGGAGGTTCAGACAAGATGCGTAAAAAAATGTTGAGATGATAGGGCTCAGGGGGTAATGGTTAGTGGGTCATACCCTTCTTAGGGGCCAGTAAGAAGTGGGGGTCTATCCTGGGACCTGTCCAGGATATATCTTAATGTATTAATGTCTTTATCATTGACCTGGTGGGGACATTGGAGTGGAGCCTCTTCAAGTTTACAGGTATCACCTAAATGTGGAGGGCCAGCTGATATGCTGGAGGGCAAGACTGTTGTTCAGAGAGACCCAGGCAGTCTGGAGAAGGTCTGACTGGTCTTTCAAGGACCTTCATGAAATTCAATAAGGAGAAATGCAAAGCACTGCCCTTGGGCAGGAAGCAGCACAGACTGGGAAGGGACTGGCTGACCTCCTAAGATTCCTTCCAGCCTACATTATCTTGTGACCCTATGATCCTAAGAGCTGTGAGCTTCCCTTAAATATGTATTATATAAAGTAGTCATATCTGAAGGTGAAACAATAATGGAACAGCTGCAATGTTTTAATTAAGTGTACTACTGCACCTAACAATCTGTCTCTCTCTGTTGCACCTACTTGCACACACACTTTTTCCAGCCTCTCCGTCTTTGCAATGAAAGTATCATATCAAGGACATTGCCCTGTCATTTAATTTTCTACCCCTTCCATTGCTAATTTTGACAGAAATCCAGGTCTTCCAAAAAATTCTCATTTCATCTAACTGAATATTGCTCAGTACTTTTTCAGCAAAATACTTTGTCAATGCCAGCCATCTCAGTTCTCATCCTGTAAAATGTCCTTTTCCTTGAGATAACAAAGTGTTTGCTATTGAGGTATTTTCAGAGGTACCAGATGCCTGATGAGCTTTTTTGCATGTTTGATAGGAAAGAATTCTGTATTTGTATTTCCGTAGTCTTTTATTTAAAAAAAAAAAAAAAAAATGGAGATATAGATACAGAAAATAGATGTAGAATAATTTATGTCACGTATTATGAATGCTTTTCTGTACATTACTTTCAGTACAGCACAGTAGTCTGTAAAAGCTTAGTCATTTCAATTTCCTTGGCCTTGAGAAACAAGCATTATTACAGATTGAAAGAAAAGATGGCCCATTGGTTGGGCCAGAAGCTGCAAATTTAGAAGAATCTGCCATAGTTCTCTAAACTACAGCAAGATTTCTATGTAACTTTATGAAACTCAGCCAGACAAGGAGACTGCATCCATAAAACTGGCTGTTATGAAGGCATAGTAAGATAAACAAACATCTTATAGAACAAAGTAAAATTGTAAAACACGAATACCATGTTAACAAAGGTGGGTCATATTAATACATAAACATGCAATTAGGTTTAGATATGAATATGATGTATTGTGAAGTAGACGTAAATATTGAAAGACAGAAAAAGAAAATGAAACTCATTTACAGCAGGGAATTGAATCTGCTGCAAAGCATGTATCCAAGAGGTACGAATACACTAAGGTTCTTGAAGTGATTCAGAGAGAACTTCTTAATATTGCTGAGTACATGTCATTTTTTCCCTGGTTATTTGTTTTATGTGCTTGTTTTTAACACTAGAAATATCAGGGGCTGAGATCCCTGTAGTATTTGTGTTTGTTCTGAGATGTTTGCTGAAGGGCTAGCATTGTTTAAAGAACTCACATGAATAAGGACATCATATCTTGAGCAAGGCATCTGGTTTAGAGCTTGTCTGTACATGACACTGTATAAAAATATCTCACTGTTTTTATCAGCCAGATCCTAACAATGTTGAGCAAATTTTAGGAATAAAAAAGTAAGCATGTGCCAACAAAATAAATCCTTAATGAATACATAATGGAATGTATTCCTTGTTTGAATTCTGGAGATTTGCAGTGAATTTTGTGGTGCTGAATGCTGCTACCACTCCAAAGAGGCTATCATTCAAATATCACACTCATATTTGCAGTGCTATTCCTACACACTACTGATGGGTGTTTACTTGTAAGCACAACAAAAACAGCACTATTCCTTCGAGAGCATTCTCTTAACACTTGTGGTTATTTCCAGGGCAGATATTTCCAGTTGGAGGGCATGATTGTGTTGACTGCCACAATGTAAGGTCCTGTGTGTGACTGTATTTCAAGGAAGCTTTTCACAGGTTCCATAAAGAATATCAAGCTCTCTAAGATCATGCCAACCCCATGACTTACCTTTACTTTTCCAGAGCTGTTCCCAGAAGATTACAATGTCAGTTGACTTAGATCTCCCTCTAGGGAACTCAGCCATAAATATAAGCTCAAGTGAAAGACGGTCTCCATCTCCAGCTATTTTCATTCCAAGTATTATTTTTTTTCATAAAAGCACTTTCAAGTATCCAGTCTATTTATTTTAGTAAAGAAGAGGTCATTAATTTGAGCACTTCACCCTGTCTATGAAATGGAGCACAAACATCTATCACCTGTTAAGTGCCAAGAGCTCCATCATCCATTTGGGATGGGGGTTTGTTTAATTCCCTCTTTACACCCAGGGAAGTAATGGGACTTTTGAGGAGCTTATTTACAGAAAGCAATTGTTCATTTTAATAAACCACACTGGTGATGACTTTCTCTGTACCCAGAAAGGCAGGAAGCAACATATCGATCCCTCCAAACCTGTTAGAAAGGTTTCTCACAGGCAACGGTCTCTGCAGTGCTAGATGACCTCAGAGAGCAGCAGACAGATTTCAGCACCTCCATTCCTCTCTCATGAATTGCAGGAGACTTAACCACAACTTTTCCAACACAGAATGCTTTCCGGTGTTCCCACAGCATGCAGTACAACACAACCAGTGCAGAGCTGTTTCTATAAGATGGAACCAAACTGAACACTTCAATTCCTTAATTGGGCCTAAGGTGTGTACAATAAATAAGAGTTCCATTGATTCCACTGGGGCACTCACTCTACAGATAATAATTCATTCTTTAGTGGATATAGAAATAGGTTGTAATAGTCTATTCTTCTTTGATAAATATTACATGACTGTGTAAATAAAGTACCAGTTTTGTCAGTCTGGTTTCCTGAATCCTACTCCTTTCATCTAAAAATCTTTCTTCCTATTAATTTATTTTAATTTCCTACAAAAAGTGACTGAAGAATCAGACACAAACAAACAAACAACAACAACAGCAACAAAATAATAAGAGTTTACCAGCATCAGGATATCTTCTCTTATGCTCCTTCACACTACAAGGTATTCATCAAAAAACATTCATTGCTCTTTCAGCTGGGGAGCAATGCTAAAACCAAAGGATGATTCTTTTCTCTTGTGAGTTTATAACTGGAGGTTTTAACAGCCACCTTTGCATCCCTGAAAAAATCATTTTATTTTATGGAGCAATCCACATCAGAGATTTCATGCGTTGTCAACACACTCATTGTTTGCTTACACTCTTTGAACCATCTCCTTTCAGCTCTTGAAATAATAAAACTGCATTTTTCCCTGTTGTGTTCAAAAGGTATGCAGTTTAACAGGGCAGTCTTCTATAGTTCCTGAATTCTCCATTCTCTCCAGTGAAACTGAAAATGGGAATTAAATGTATGATTTTATGAAAAACAATGGCAAAATGTAAGAATGATGAGCTTTCAGGGACATGCAGAAGTGAATAGGGAATTATCACCCATTTATTTTTCATAACTAATAAAAATACTAAGTATTAGATTAAATAAGACAATGTTAAAAACATAAAAATAGCAACCTTTAGCCAGAGCATATAGCTATGGACATCACTGTCACAGGATATATAGATATCTAAAGTTTATATGGGTTCATTTAGATAAACTCACGGAAGAAAACTATCACAGTCTATTAAACTCAAAGATGCAATCTTTGATACAGAAAGTCCCTAAATGCAGACTGTTGCAAGGGTATACTAGCAGAAAGGACATGTGAAAGACTGTTCTGTTCTCTGCTCTTTCACAGTTCTCCATCCACTGAGGAAGCTGGATTGACCCAGTACAGCTGTTCTCATATTCTCAGTACACAGCAAGGCTCATGGATAAATTTAAAATTACCAGCCAAATCCAGTAGTTCAGTAAAAGGCACAGTTGCACTATGACAGTCAAGCACGTTATTATGTGCATTTGAATTGTTTAAATTTAGTTTATATTAATGGGTCTTACCAATTTGTTTATTGGTCTGACTTTCATCATTCTTCTGTCAAGCATAATGCTTTAATTAATGAAGATATCCTCCCACATTCCTTCCCCCCATAAAGAAAGAAAATGCTAATCCTATTTTACAACTATGGAGTCAAAGAACAAGGAAATTAGGCTTTCCCCTTGAGAAGAATCAATTAACGGGAAGGATGCTATACTGTGGAGCTTGCCTGATGATCCAGTCAGTCCCCTCATGTCCTGTTTTCTTACATTAAGCACCGTGCAATAAATGAATTGATCTGGGGAATTTGGGCTTGATTTCTGATTCCCAGTCAAGTACTTTAGCCAAATAATATCTTACTTTCTTCATTCCGTAAGAGAGTACTTCATGATAAAAATCCACTTCTTGTCATTTCATTCAGCATCTCTTCCGCTCATCATCATGACACTATGCAGCTACCTCAAGGTATAATTTTAGTTATTTTACCAAAGCAAGGACCCTGTTGTCTAAAATGTCTATCATCTACTTTTGACTGCTGTGAAGGAAATAACAACTTAACAAGAACTTATTACAATTTCTTGAATATTCACTGAGATAGGCTGTGGTAAATGATTACCTAGGCTACAGAAATTGATTATTTATCTGTCTTCCTGTCTCTCACATGCAGATTGAAAGATATTGTCTTAATATAAGATATATTTTGCCAAAGATTTGAGTGTACTGAAAGGATCATTAATGAACTGTAAATCACTAAAATGTCAGAGCTATATTTGGAATGTGATTACTATTCTATAAAAATTAATAAAAATCTTTTTTGGAAACTGAGTATAAGCTGACCACTGGGCATGAGAAACTGTACCTTCAAAAAAAAAAAAAAGAAAAAAAAATGTAGTTGTTCTTATATCCCCTGTTCAGATGACAATTCCACAGACAAGTCCGAAGATCCTCCAAATGAGCCCCATACTCACAAAGAGGGATGTTGCAAATGAACAATTTTATGGGATATGAGCAAAGTTAGACTCAAGACATAAAGTTCAGTTTGCAAATGAGTGGTACATCAGTTCCTTAGAAAACGTAGTCACAAATAAATAAAACAATCCTGAAATTTTCTTCTACTGTGAGAAAATTCAGCACATGCTTTGAAATCATTGGATTATAGTTATTTGAGTCACTTGGTCAGATTGTACTATAGACAGGTCTGACAGTACTGGTATCATCTTAGAAGAGGAATGTCAGAAATTTCTGAATTGCTGCTCCTCAGAAAGAGCCATGTTACCCGGGGCTTAACTGTAGCATTGGGACATATAATAGTAGGAGCATTTTATATTCATTTTTATTTAATAGCTCATAATCACAGCCCTAGTTATATATGTCAATGGCTTTTCTCTTTTTTTTTTTTTCTTTTGACTATGAAAAAAAAATAAAACTCCATTAAAAACTTCCTAACTCAATTACCTCCTCTATAGTGCCTGATTACATTCATAGCCCTCAGACTGCCATGGTTCAACTACAGATCCTAGTATATAGCAAATGGAAAAAATGATGGATGCAAAAAATATTACTTCAAGGACACTGAAATCCAAATGACTGTTTGAAATATAGGAAACAGTACAAGGTTTTTAAATGCTTTAGTAATTTTTATTTCATAATTCCATACAAATGAAAGGACAATTTTGTGGTGTAGAAGTAACTTTGAAGATGTTTCAAAAGTATATTTACTAGGTACAGGGATAATTGGAGAGCATTAGAGAAACATGGTAAATTTAAACTATGTTTACTATAAAATAAGGCACCTTTATATCAACTAAAGCATACTACTGTAAAAACTAGAATAGCATAACAGTCTTCATAGCCTAAACCCAAGACTAAATAAATAAAGCCATTCAATCACAAAAATGGGAACTGCTCCTGTCCCATTGTACCCTTCTACAAGCAGCTAGACTACCCTGCATACCATGAAATTCAACAGCTTCAAGTGAACCTGAAAACATTATCCTTTTGCTGAAGAATCCTATTCCAGCTCTGCTGTACAAGGGATTCAGTTTCACTGCATCAGCCATTCGCAAAGAAATGACTTACTTTTCCATGAGGATTAAAAAGTATTATTTTAGAACAGAATGTGGTCTTGTGTAATATAACTAAGAATTGAAAGCTGTCAAATAGTCTCATATAACATGCACTGTGGACACTATTTAAGAAACTTGCTGCTGTATGCTATATCTTTCTGAATTTCTGAATATATTCTAAATAATTTCAACACTGAGTGAAACACTACAGACTCCTATCAGATCTGAAAAGGTAACAATGACTACACAGAAATTATTCTACATTCAGAAGGTAGAACAACCTCTTAGTGAGACAGAGACACACTTGCTCCATCAGCTTTGGGAGCCTCCCAGACTGTCGTCTCCATAAAAAAGGGCAGCTGCACATTATCTACTACACTCAGTCTTTTCCCAGACAGGAAACATAACCTTTATCAATACACCACTGATACTGTGTAAGCTGAAAAGGAATTTTATTTCAGTTATGCAGCTGCAAGCATACCTCTTTCATCAATATAATTCTGTACCGTTTTTTCATTATTCAGTGATGAGATTCAGCATATCAGGGCAAAGTTTTACCTCCTTAATTCAGTGCTATGAACTGCAATATAGCAAAAGTTCTGCCAAGTCTTAACAATAAAAAAGTTAGACAACACTAAAGAAATGTTAATGACCACAATCCTCTGCTCTTACTTCAGCTGCATCGTTCAGCTAAGTACAGAGCTACAATGGCATGTACAGATACAACGCGACTGTCAGCAGGATTCAAGCCTACAGCTTTTGTCACTGAAAACACACAACTGCTGTCAAATGAACTGAAGCAGAAATTAAGTAGCTTAGCAAATCAGCCAGTAGAAAGAAGTATGATGTCAAAGAATAGTTTATTTGAGCAGACTTACAAGTTGTCTGTTTAAAGAGGCAATCTTCAACTAGTTCTGCAATGACAATCCTGCCTAATTTCTATTCCAAGTCAAAGAAATGACCCAAAATGTCAATAAAACCAGCTTTTTTCATTTCTATTCTACAAAGTGTAAAAGTAAATGGAATGACTGAACCAGAACAATACCTAATGGTATTAAGAAAGATTGGCACATATCTATACAGCAATTTATTATGACTTTGAATGGGTCACAGTCTTAGTATCTAGTCTTTTGGGTTTTGGGTGGGGGGAGGAATTTTTTCACATAGCATTACCACAGTACATAAGCTAAAAATTTAACCTTTACTTATTACATTTATAGAATAAATAATGATCATTAAAAATATTTTTAAACATATTTAAACTTTAAACATATTTTAAAAATATTTTTAAACAGAGTGGTGTCAGCTATTTTGTGAGAAACAGTTTTTTTCAACAGTTTGGGACATGGAAACTTGTTTGTTTCAACTTTGATAGTTTCAGGAATGCTGTTAAAAGACATTAACAACCTAAAATAGGTAATGACCAAGACGGATCTAAACTTACTAATTTATATTAATATATAAAGATTATATATATATAATCTATAATAATAATATAATAATCTATGATAATATTAATATATAATCTATGATATTAAACCTAGACATTCACCAAAATATTATGTCCAAAATATTATGTCCAAATCCCATAGCTCTTATATAGGCCAAGCTCCGCATTAACTTTGCTGAAAAACAGATTTCACTAGTCAACAGATGACTCCTTCCAAATATAATATTTAAGCTCCAGAAAAAGCACACAACACTCAACTAAATGTAAATTAATATGATCTCTCCCTTAAAGAACTTACAGCACAAAAATAACAAAGTAGGCAAGCATTGAAACATCAACCACCCAGTCAAAGGGTCCCCCAATGAGTTTTTGTTTTTATTTTTATTTTTATTTATTTTTATTTTTATTTTCTTCAGTAAGTTTTAAATGCCAAATACAAGAGAAGAAAATCTTTTTCTCATAAGTGGAAGATTATCTGTTCTAAAATAGGTTTGTTTGTCTTGTTGCTCTGCTGCCTGCTGCACCAGCAGCCTGACTCAGTTGACCAAGCCCCACATGGTGCTCAGCAAGGCCCTGAGCTCCCTGCAGCATACAAGGTGCTTAAATGCATCTAAGCAGATCAAAATGCCTATGTATTTGGCTTTACTTATATTAGTTACCTCTGGAGAGATAAGATATTATCATCTACCAGCCTTACTAAGACTCATACCATACTTTACAGAATAGGATATTTTTATTTTAACAAGACAACCTCTGGACTATCAAGCTGGAAACCAAGCTACAAAAAGAAAATATTCTGTGGTTCCAAGAGCAACCCATTTGGAAAATCTTTTAACTCATCTCAGAGCTTGAAGCCAGAGGAGAGATCTATGCAGCTACATCCCATCCTTTGAGTGTGGCTCTGAGCCTTTGCCCTTTCTCTGAGCCCTGCACTCCATGGCATACCCAGCTCCCACACTTCACTTCCTTCTTCATTTCAGTGCAAATAAGGCATTCTTTTCAACAGACAAGACTTGATAAATGGCCACCTTTTTCTGTTGGTTCTTCACCTCACACTACCTGGGACGGGAAAAAAGGCCAGATACCAGTTATTCAGCATTAACCAGGTTTTGGAGCCCATCTGTGTTGTTGTTGTTTCTGAGATTATGACATAATATGTTTCACACACTGAGAAAATACAGTAGATGTTTTCTCGAGATACAGTAGACTAATGTGAGATGCTATACAGTCCAAGCTAAAATCTATTCTCAGGATTATGTTTGATCCAGTGAATCCACTGGAGTGGATTCTTTGAGCTTTTCTAAAATCTGTGCATTGCTCTTGACCTTAATTTTTTCAAGTGACCAAAAAATAAGTACACAAGAATACATTAGAATGGAAAGCTTTCATCTAGTCAGTATAATATGAAGCATAAGCCACTTTTCTTTTGAAAATGACCTTTTAAATTGACTTTTTACAGATTCAAGCTTCCTCTTATATGAAAAAAAGACTTCACTAACACAAGGTTGTTAATGAGACGATTCTGATTGGCATACATAAATAGGTTAGCACTATTACCCATATTGTTAAAACCACTCTGATTGTTCTGTTTAGGATAGTTAAAAAACAGGATTTTCTCACCCATGTAATTTTTTTTTATGCTTCAAAATTACTCAAAAGGAAAAAAAAAAAAATCTCCTTTTTCTGACAAAATTTAAAATAGCTGGAGAAAAAAAATATATATTAAAATAGCACTTTTTAGGTCTTTTATTAATTTTTAAAACTCAAAACTATCATCCAATCTGGACAGTCATTTGTTGAATTTTGGTATCTATTATTAATCATCTTTCAGGAAGATTCATCAAGCCCATAATTCTATACTCACAAATTAAAAACATGAATAGGAAAACCTGCTATTCAGATGTTCAAGTAAATAAAAAGCATTTTGATGTTGATTGAAAAGCAACACAGATTTAGTTTAGAGAATATCAATAGATAATTTACTCTCTTGATGATGTACAAATCTTAATAGACTTCATCAGGACAGCTCAGTAAAATGGATGATCTACAGGAAAGATCAGAACAAAATGATTACTCATATGATAGGCTCATACTGGTAATGCTCTAAGAACCCCCACATACATTTTATAATTAATATGAATATTTTCTACTTAAATTCAGATTCCTCTGAAATTTAATAATCAGTGTAATACATTCAAATAATCTCATTTTAAGAGAATCCTCATGGCAGCATAATGTGTCTGTTGCAATTTCTTAACAGCATGGGCTGAAAGACCCAAAAAGAGTGAATTACAGTAATCAGCCCTTGAGATGACAAAAGAATTAATCGGCATCTCTGTATCTTTACTGTTGATCAAGGTCTCAGCCTGGCAGTGATTCAAAGGCTGTAAAAAGGAGCTTTTGTAACAGATGCAAATATTACTAAATGGTGAATCTAAGAGCAGTACAATGATTTGTGATCAGATGTACCAAATGATGCAAAAGCATCACAGAAGGTAATAGCAAAAGGCAGAGACTAGAAAATGAAAAAATATATATATTTTTTAAATATTCTGTCACATATTTCATGATCCATGAAACATATCATTAGGACTGGTGTTTTTCCAAATAGATTAAAATTCAATAAATGAGAAAATGATTAAGAATAAATGGAGTAACTTCTAAACTGCTTAAACACTTGGTCACCAAAAATGGATTATTGTTGTTGACAGACTTCACCATTCTTCTAATTAAAGTCAACCATTTAAAACACTTTCTTACTACTAATCTGACACATGTAATGAAGGAACTATAAAATTTAACACCCTCTAATTAAACTACTTCTATCTAGTACTTCTCGGAAGTGAAGACATTCTGTTCCCCAAGCAAAATGAACAGACCCAAGGATTTCTCAGGGGCTGAAGCCATGAGCAGCATTTGACAAGTGAAAACAAAGAGGAACAGCTGGCTGCCCTGCAGTGGCTTCACTGAGTTGAGATTACTTTCTCTGAAGACACCAAAAATATTGCAGATGTTATAAGAGGGTGTCCTTCATGGTCAAAACCAACAATATTTATGAGAATGTGGCCTGACCATTGGTCACTATCAATCACTATACATAATTTGGGATATTAAATACTTGATTGGAATGAAAGTTGCAAGATAGGAACATAACTTCCATAGCAAAGCATTCTTGTTCCTGTTAGAGGTATGATCTAAGAAGTATCTATAGGATATAGGATGCAATAACAAAAGAAAGTTTAGCTAAAAGATCCATAATCACTTTTATACAAAAATTGCAGTTTGAGAGTGGGAAAAGACTAATATTGCCCCATATCAAGGTATATACTTAGATTGGAAGATACAAATTTTTCTTTCATGAGTGCTTCTAAATGTGGGAATCATGGCTACCAGCTAAAAGTCAGATGTAGCATAGGAGAATGAGACTGGAACCCAGGACTCAACCCAAACTGACAGTTCTTGCAGTGGTAACTCACCTGCAAATCTCACTTGCTCTTCCTGGTTCTCTCTCTAATCCTTGGATTTTGAATTCTCAGCTGTGCAGTTGGACTGCTTAAGAAAGAAGGTGTGTGATACACACAGATTATGACAGTAGGGTAAGGGTAGTCTCCTGGAACAAAAGAGGTGTAACTTTGAACCTCCTCAGCCTGAGGAGACCGGTGGCCTCAAATAAAGTCTCCCACTTAGGCAAGTGCCCTAACAATAAAAGGCAACATAAAATGGCACCAACAACGTTTCCGACTGTGTGTTAAAATAAGCAGCTGACACCATTTTCAGTCCTGGGAAGGATTAAGAAGATGCTTAGGCCCAGATAAGGACTGTGTGTATCTCTACCTCCACCCTGGGGCTGAAGGTCAACCCTTACATCTGGGAGAAAGAATTTCATGAACTTCAGAGTAACACAGGCTGGAAGGAACCTCAGAAAATTTCTATTTCAACCTCTTGCACAAAGTAAGGCCAGGCCCAAAGTCACACCACATTGCCCAGGACTTCATCCAGTGAGATCTTGGAGACTTCCAAGGATGAAGATTGCAAAACCTCTCCAGGCAACATGGTTGTCCTAACGGGAGTAGTCTTCCCTTATGTCCGGTTTGAGTCCCTCAGGTTGGAACTTTTGTCAATTAGGTCCTGTCCTCCCAGCACACACCGCTGTGAAGTGCCTGGCTCTGTCTTCTGTTTAATGTCTCCATTAGACAGACTGTAGCTGCTGTGAGGATCCTGTGAACCCATCTCTTCTCCATGCTGAACACAGCCAGTTCTTCCATCTTTTCTCTCACAGAACAAGTGCTCCAGCTCCCTGCCAGCTTCACGGACCTCCTCTGACCTCAGAGCCCCAGGTTTCATCGAGGTTTGTGACTGTCATGAAGACAGGAAACTAGAAAGATTTGTGTCTCGTGTGAAAAGATACCAGACTGGCACCTGGGGCCCTCTTTCATGCAAAAGCACTGATAACAAAGATGCCTGCATCCAGCCATAGCACTGCTTATTTTAAAGCATATTTTCCAGTATATATTTTACAAAAAAAAATCCTCCTTTGCATTTAAACCTCCAGAACATTAAAGAACAAAACAGGACACTTCTTTAATGTAATATTTTGTCTTTATGTAAAAGAACACTAAACCAACTATTATGTTCAATGACATGCAGTATATGGAGTTATATCACGGAATCACAGAATCACAGAACGGCCAAGGTTGGAAGGGACCTCAAAAGTTCATCTAGTCCAAACCCTTTGCCGAGCAGGATCACCTACAGCACATTGCACAGGATGGCATTGTCGTGGTTCCGCTCGAGTGGGCAGCCGAGCTCCACCACAGCCGCTCTCTCACTCCCCTCCTCAAAGAGGAACAGGGAGAAAATAAGATGAAAAGGGCTCAAAGGTTGAGATAAGGACAAGCAAATCATGCAGTAATTATTGTAATGGGCAAAACAGACTTGGCATAGGGAGATAATAAGATTTATTACTTATTACTAACAAGCTAGAGAAGTGAGAAACAAAGGAAAGAAACCAAAAGCACCTTCCCCCCCCATCCACCCTCTTCCACCTCCTCCCCCCGAGCAGCGCAGGGGAACGGGGGAATGGGGGTTATGGTCAGTCTACAGCACTTCTTCTCTGCCACTCCTTCTTGGTCACTCTCGTCCCCTGTGCTGTGGAGTCCCACCCACAGGATACAGTCCTTGATGAACTGATCCGGCGTGGGCTTCCCACAGGCAGCAGCTCTTCCAGAATTGCTCCAGATATGGGTCCGTACCATGGGGTCCATCCCTCAGGAGAAAACTGCTCCAACCTGGCTCCCCTACGGGCAGCAGCTCCTGCCAGGTCACCTGCTCCTGCGTGGTCTCCTCTCCACGGGCTACAGGTCCAGCCGGGAATCTGCTCCGGCAGGTGTCTTCCACAGGCGGCAGCTTCCATCGGTGCAGGGCCACCTGCTCCACCGTGGTCTCCTCCATGGGCTGCAGTGTGGAACCCTGCTCCACCGTGGTACTCAATGGGCTGCAGGGGGACGTCCTGCTTCACCATGGTCCTCACCACAGGCTGCAGGGGACTTCTGCTCCGGCGCCTGGAGCACCTCTTCCCCTCCTTCTTCACTGACCTTGGCACCTGCAAGGCTGTTCCTCACTCCTCTCACTGTCCCAGCTGCTGTGAGGCACAGCATTTTTTTCCCTGTCTTAAATATGCTCTCACAGAGGCGCAAAACAACATCGCTTATTGGCTCAGCTCTGGTCAGCAGTGGGGCCCTTACCAAACATGGGGCAGCTTCTAGATCCTTCTCACAGAAACCACCCCTATGGCCCCCTGCTACCAAAACCTTGCCACATAAACCTACTACAGGCATCCAAGCAGGTTTTGAAGAGAAGGAGACTCCACAACCTCTCTGGGCAACCTATGCCAGTGCTCTGTCACCCTCACAGTAAAAAAGTGCCCCCTCATATTGAGCCAGAACCTCCTGTGCTGCAGTTTGTGCCCATTGCCTCTTGTCCTCTTGCTGGGCACAACTGAAAAGAGACCAACTCCATCCTCTTCACATCCTCCCCTCAGATATTTATACATATTGATGAGGTCTCCCCTCAGTCTTTTTTCCAGGCTAAACAGGCCCTGGATGTATATAGTATATGCATATGTATATCATGTCCAGCTCATGGGACAAAGAAAAAGATTTAGAGGAAATTTTCCTACAAAATATTCTTCTGTATCATTTCCTTAAAATACATTTATATGAGCAGAATTTAGAATTTATTTTTCAGGAAAAAAAGACAAGTTATAGGCTAAAGTACTGACATTGCCAACAAGTGTTTGTCATTTCATTAATGAGGATCTAGACTCAGGACAATAGTATAAAAGAGCTGATATTAGTAATTTCTCAAATGAAATTGTGCTGCTAGGTAATTCTGACAGCTTTCAGCCGTAGATATCTCACACTAATGAAGATGGATGGTATATTAGCAGAGAGATGGGGGGAAGTTAAAATACTGCAAATCAAGGGAGCTGGGTCCTACTTTGGTATGACTTTGGACTTGTTTTGAGGGACAGTTTAATTTTCTTCCTGAATCATTGGGAGTTTCACCCCAGTTAAAACAAGACAGAGAGGATCCAATAGTATGGATGCTACTACCTCACAGCAGGTTTATACAACTCTCAGGTTGCACATCAGAAGGAATTCGAACTTTTTCTCCAGAAGAATCAGCTGATGTCACTGTACTATTGACACTGTGATTGTCCTCTGGGACCAGTTGTAGCTGGTAAATTCCTTGACAGCCCAGAGACACAGAACATGGGCAATCATTTCAATCTCTCTCGTTTTCTTTACTGCAGCATTGTAGTTTTCTGTGTTTCGTCTTTTACTGCTTTGGTCTTGACTTGGTATTTGTTACAGAACAGTAGGAATCATTTTGTGGTCCATGTTATGTGACTATCTGCACAGCAGATGTTCTGCAGACATCAGATCCTGTGAGACAGCTGTTCTGTGAACCTCTGAACAAGACATCTGTTGTAATAATTGCAATAATCCTCAGTAATTGCATGGGTTTAGACTCAATGACAGAGTTGGTCTATACCTGCCCTATCTCACCTCTATGTAAAAATATCCTTCCTTGCAGTAGATTAATAATTTTTTCCCAAGAATGATTTTTAGCCAGTCCATTAATTGCGAAGTATTCTGAGGTCCTCATGTCCCAGAAACCAACATTCAGAGCACTAAATTATTCTAAACTCTAGAAAGTGTGTATGAATCCTTATAGAAAAAAAAAAAAAAAAAGTCATCTCACTAGAAGCTTGCTCTTACACCCCATATGCAGAACCCAGCTGCCCCCAGCTAGTAAAGAGGGATCAGATGACTTCTTTAAAGCAAATACATCATCCAGATGTTTTAAGTCTCCTGTATTCCCCTCAATCCCCAGGACATTTTTTCAGGATTTTTTTATTCAGTGGATCTGCATCTTCCCTTAATAAACAGCAACAGCAGATACCAGAAATAGCTTAGAAGAGGCAAACAAGGGGATTTAAAGCCTCAGAATAGTTTTCACAAAGCAGTTATCACTAGTTATAGCTAAGTGCATAAGAAGTACTTTAGTGTTTCCTGTTCCCTTTTATCAAGCATCAGACACAGGCATCACAGTGGAATTTTCTTTCCCAGGGGTTCAGTTCCAGGAAATAGGCCTCTAACTAGCTAGGAATCTCTTTCCTAAGTTTTGAAGGAAAATGGGGAAGGATGGAGAGAGGCTAAGTCACCTTTACCAATACCACCAAAAAAAAAAAAAAAAAAGACAATTATCAGAAAAATAATAGTAACTACATATTGACCTAATTCTAGCTGTTTCCACAGAATGACTTCAACTCAGAGGACTCAACTTTAACGTTTTAACGTTATCCATCAGAAAAGAAAAGTCATCAAAGAGAAAGCTGAAATCTCAGAATATTGATGTTGACGTTTTAGTACTTAAAAGACAAAGTGATTGATGTATGCCTCAGGACTGTCAAAAAATAAATTTTGCAAAGACAAAGACAAAGGGGAGATTAGTTCTGTTGAAAAAATGAATTAGCTAGGGAGCACCAACCACGGTGAGAAACAAATGAGAATGCACTATTGGCCTGCCCACTACTAAGACAGCTATCGTCACCTGATCATTGTCAAAACTGTATTTAGACTGAGTTGTAAGGATACTTTCCTCTCAACTTCTAAAGTGCATCCAGAACAGGGACAGGACACCCCAGGACCATGGAATGGATGCAGGCAATGGAACTCCAGATACCAGCAATACTTTAGAGAATAATAATATTATTATTAATATTAATAATAATAATAATAATAATAATTCTCCGAGGGAATAGTTGCTTTAGTCATCACACAAGAAAATTTTCTTCAAGAATTACTTAACTGTTCTGAAGTCTGAGAAATATATGCCAATTCTTGATAACCTTTCAGTTCTCTGGGACAGATCATGACAAAGTCTTTTACTATGTTCTCTAAAAAGAATATAACCTCATTGGATTACTATACTTATTATCAGACTTACCTGACCTACCAGAAGCCAATGTCATTTTCTCTGCTTAGACATTTACAGGCAACATATTCCTTTCCATGGAAAGTACTGGCAGTACTTTCATTTACCATTATTCCTGACATTATTCCTCTGCCTTTTTACAAGTCATAGCAAAAAGATATTTAGCTGCTACTTCCAGCAGCTCTGTTTCTTAGAAGGACATCTCAAATAAATAATTTTTAATAAAATTTTTAATAAAAATTTATTTGAGGACAGCTCAAATAAATTTAACATCACTACATCTGTCTTTTTCAAGATCTAAGGCAGTATTGTCTCATGCAGTAAATAATAAAGAATGTCCGAGGTCAGAACATGAAGGAACCAATAATACCACATCTTTTTCTTTCAGGTGTAATATAGACATGCAAGAAACAACAAATACTGTCCCATGTAAGAAATAAGCCATATGATCATGACAAGTACAGAGAAAGGTAGAAAAGCATCTTCTTTCTCTTACTAGTTTAATTCATGTACTTCACAACTGTAGACCAGCCATGAGAAAAAAAAATACAGTGATTCAGGTTTATTTTATTTCATTTAGAGAGCCTATAGATGCATCGGTTCTTTCAACTTGGAACATTTCTATATGAATGTAGGTAGCAAAAGTGTCTAAACACTACATGAAAGGTTAAAAAGAAATGAGTTAATAAATACTAGAAAGCCATAGTGCTTTGGTAAATATTATATTGTTATTAAAACAATGAAAAACAGCAAGTGACTAAAAGTTCACTTTGTCTTATTTTGACAGGTAATTGCTATTTATCATTTTTGTTACCATACCTTAGAAGAGATAGCAACACAAGCTTAGAAGTTCTTAGGACCAAGAGGTGTGTCACAGGCATTTATTTTTTATATTTATTTATCCTTAATCAGGTTACCACTTTATGTTTGAGATGTGATAATCATGTTCTGTAAGGCTACACTCCACTACTGGGAGGTATGCAGAAGTCTCAGTTTCCCATAAAGCCCACCAAAAGTAAGGGGTATATTGCCTTCACACAGTGATTTGCAAAAGCAATGCTTAAATGTTTGCCATAACTCCCTTTTGGCTATCTTTATGTTTTCCTAAGGTATCATCCTTCTCCAGTGTATTGACAAGCCATGAGAAAAGGTAAGCATTTGAAAATACAAGCTGAGTGGAATTAAGAGGAGTAAATAGTGTGCTCACTAGGAAGTAATTAAAAGCTATGAAGCAGGAAGAAGGCTGGAGGTGCCTAAAAGGCATTATAATTAAAACCTAATGCATGTTAACTGTGAGTGGAGCATTGAAGTCATTGACATGAATGACAAAACTCCCACTGAATTCAATAGGGACAGGATTTTATTCCATAAGTGCTCAACAAGAAGGTCAGTTCAGCTTCAGAGAGATTGATTGGAGGTTTGAGGATAAAAAGAAATGTTGCTGAAAATGGGAAATGGTGATTTATATAGGCAGCAATATGCACAGTTGTAAAATATCCACAAGAGAAATGAGAAGAGAGAATGAAAACCAAATTAGTTAATCCTTGAGTAAGGGAAAGAATAAATTATTTTAAAAACATGATTAGAAATATATATATATATTAAAAAGGAGACAAAATTAAGACAAATCCTGAACATGGAACAAATTTATCCCAACTAATAGCTAGAAAAAAAAAAGTGATGAGGGAGTTAGAAAGCAGTGATAACTTTGTAGAGCATAGCTATTGATAAAAAGCATATTGGGAATATTTCAAAAAAATGAATTGGTTCAGATAGCACATAGCCTATTTGAACACAAATCAGAAATGAATTAAGACAGAAAAAGAAAAAGAATTTGCCATTGAGTAAAGTTAATCTCAAAAGCTAAGGTAAGTAATGGAGCTATCCTTCAGAAACAGTCAGTTTCAGTGGCTTTAACTTCATGTTGTCAAAAATTGACAACATAATCTGTTTGCCGTGATGCATTCCATGGAGGTAGATAAAACCCCAGAAATTTACAATCATAGTGTATATCACCACTATCCTATATCAAATATACCACCAAAAGTCCTACTTGTATGGGGAGTCTAGCTGGTTAACAATTTTGAGTGGAAAACTGCTTAAATTGACAAAAATGAATGAAATTTCATACTAGATACACTATATGTGAATTAAAAAAAAAAAAAAAAAAAAGAGTTCAGATGTACCATTTAAGTACCTGAAGTACAACTGTTGCAAGGGAATTCTGTTAATTTGGCTGGTATATCCAAAACTTTGACATTAACAATCAGCAAGCAATGGACAGAAAGAAAATAATAGTAGTAGTATACCAGCCTATTCAGTCATGATATTCTCCATGGCTGCAGTACATTTACAATGGCCCTCCTTATCAGACAAGCAAATCTTCCCAGCAGAACACCCATAACGTTTACTACTAATTCATGAAATATTAGGTGGCATTGTGAGTATGTAATTTGCCCAAGGAATATGAGAAGACTGAAAAAAAAAATGGGGAAATAGGTATTTTTAACAACGCCTGAAAGCAGATGATCTCCTAAAACACCATGCAACCTTCCATTATCTGATCCTGCAGTCAGTAACTAAAAATATGCACTTAATCACTTATTTCATTTCTCTGAGTGACATAGAAAAGGACTCAGAGCCAACTGAGAAAGCCTGACAACCCTGTTTTCTTAAGCAGTGACTCCAGAAAATCCTACTTAGACCTTTCAGCTCAGATTAAATTTTAACATAACCAGAGAAAGGCCACAGGATATAGCTTCTGAAACACAGAGAGCACTTTCTCCACAGTGTTTCTCATTCAGGCTGCTCAAGAGGTAGTGAGTCTTAAACAGACTATCCCAGGCATTGTTATATTTCAAATACAAATTCTATAACTTCTCTCAAAGGACTGGTTACCCTGGTGCTGTGAGGAAAGAGATTTCCAGCTGTAGACTTTGTCATGAAGTATCCTCATGAGTCACTTTTGGTCCTTCTGCACTGCAATGCAAAGGCTTAGTAAGAAAATATTCTCCTGAGACACCTGTCCTAGTCCCTCCCCAGACTATGCATTGTTTTCCTACAGCTATACAAACACTCCCTGGAGATCTGCCACATATTCTCACAGATGTTCTGCAGGGAGTTCTATTTTTCTCTCTTCTCCACATCCATGCGTAGTATACAAAGTGCAAATAGGTCAGTCTGAAACTTCCAAAAAGTATACATAACTAATTTATTCTTGACTGTAGTTCCACAAAGATGCAAGAAAAAGACAACTCACCCTGCAGTTGCCCTACTTTACTTTGTCCTACATTATCTGCTCACTGATTCATATTTAAATTTCCAGTCACTTTTAGTATAGTACAGTTATTTTTATGTACCAGGTCATTCTAAACATACAACCGATCCTCTTACCTGCAAATTTTAGGAGGAAAAGATGTCTTCTAGCACTAAAGAAGCTAAGGAAATGTTGACAAGATTTGCATTGTTAACCAAAAAAACACCTTACCATTTTTGCATTTCTACTACTAGTTGAGGAGTAAAGAGCTTCTTTTTAAATAAGAAGTTGCTTGGTTTCTGACCCTCTAAAGAATAGATATTCAGGTTTTTTTTATTAGAATCTCATTTATTCTTTGTTTTCTCGTGAGCTGCATCCCATACATTGCGTAACGTTGGGCACTATTTTTAGAGCTGTAAAAATAAGATATAAATCATTCATGTTTCTCAAGTCACCTTTAAGGAAGTATTAAGGTTGTGGGTCTTTGGTTTTTTGTTTTTTTTTCTAATGTGGCTACATAATTGAAAAGTAAGTGCTAAAAATGTTTAAACATGAGGCTCAGTGGTTTAAAATGAATACTGCTACAGTGAAAATAGATTCCTTAAGAGAATTAACTAATCATTAATAACTTGAATTGACAAAGGCAGCGCTAATCAAGTTCTGGCTTCATAATAATTCTTATAAAAATGGGTGGAAAGGGAGAGCAAGCTAATGAAGTGAGAATAATTTCTGCAAAAATAGTAATGAATCTACAGCACATTAACTCATTACTGAATTATAGTTTTATTTCAGTATTTCATTTCCAGGTCAGGAGAAATGCAGGCCACTTGGGACAGGCTGATCAGGGAAAATATAATGCTTTTTATTCCTGACAGCACCTACATTATGTGAGATAATACCAGCAAACACATAATTTCTATGTAAGAAAAGAGCTTCCAGCATCTACAAGGTGCTGACCACCAGAATGAATGATCCAGTTATAGAAATAAATGCACTTGATATGTTGAACACAATTTCTTTGAAAACTATTTTTTAACTTGAGTGCCCAATTATCAGGAGCACACTAAATTAAAGACTAACCTAAAAAAAAAAAAAAAAAAAAAAAAAAAAAACAGTTCCCCATCCTTCCATCCAGAAGTACAGGACTTGAATCTGACCCTTGATGCTTACAACAATGTTTGAAGACTACAGTGGGAACAAAATCAACTTCTGTATAACTTCTGTATACAGAATTAGAGGGATCAAAACTATTGAACATGCATAAACTGACTAGATAGTACAGGCACAGAAGACCTTCCAGAAGTGTCAAACTTAAAGTGTGTGCCTGTACAACACAGCCTAGGTATTCAGAAGCTACAGATATGACCGTTTCTATGTCCAGAGTCCCAAAAGAGACAGCTATGTAATGCTTACGTGCAGCAGCTGGATCAGGGATATCTGGCTAGTGTTATTTGGTGTCCCTAAATCCCAGACACATTTTTAAAGTATTCAAAACATGACTGGATAAAACTTCCAAAGAAGGCATACAAGAAAATCCAGACATACATACACCCTATCTCTTCATGAGAATGTCTGAACAAACTTCACCAACTCCCAGGGTTTTTTCTGAGGTGATAATAATAAAGTAAAATACTGTTACCTATGTACATATGCACACACTGAGAGTTCAAATTGCTTTATGAACCTCCTAGCCAGCTTCATTTTAAAGTGTTCACTTTAAAACTTCATTTAGCCTCTACAGCTGTTTCAGTCAGTGGGAGTCTTTGGCTGGCTCTGAGCTCTGGTCAGGTGAGAAAGCAAGAAAAAGTAGATTATGAGACCTTCTTTTTCTGTTTTTTGTTTGTTTGTTTGTTTGTTTTAAAGTCTATTTTTGAGTGAGTAAAGGCAGATGCATTTATATTCCTTAAAATAAATCTTATTAGATAAAGTTATTTTATCCAACTCTTTGAAAGACAAACTCTTTTTGCCAGGAACAAAAGCTGTGATCATTAGAAAACTGTGAGAAAATTCAATGTCATCAAAAAAGAATGATTATTTTGTATATGGACAAGAAACACAGCACACACACATAGTGTGAGAGCTGATCCTCTGATCATGTAAATGAATAAAGTATCACAGACTTGGAGCTAAATTAGTTAAATTTGTGAGGATGCCTTCTAACACTACTGCTAGATATTTTCTGGAGTTGGGGCTGAGAGAAAGCACCAGCACAAGTTAATCAGAACTTGCTATTTTTTCTTCTCTACATCAAGCCTGATAATTCAATTTACGTGAGCTTACAGCTAATTTAAAAGATCATTGTAATGCCAATGTTGCTAATGCTTTTCCTTCTAAACTTCAGCAGATCAGGATGTTTCCTCTCAATTTTCTATCTGTAATTCTGTCTTGCACAATGCTGATTTTAATTTGAAGTTATTTTCTCCTTTGTATTTTTTTAAATATAGATTTTTCTTTTCTAAACAAGTCATACCTTCCTCTGATTATATCATATATTTATAGTTTCTTAATAAAATGCCAGGCCCTTCTATTTTCAATATATTTTACTTTTCCCACTAAATTCCTCTTTAATTTGACTATATATTAACTCCTGCTGCAGCATTTGTCTGCAGAGAATCTGAAATAAACATCAAGAATTGCCATAATTTTCAAATGTATTGAGAAACACTCATTTGTCTAAACTATGTAGTTCTACCTTAGACCAAAAATATTTCAAAATCTCAGATTTCTATTTATTATATTACAAAAAATGTATCAAAATCTCTGGCTGCATTTCACACTGCATATTCACCTTATGTATAAACACTACTCCTTGCTTGAAGATTCTTCCGTTGAACTCATCTGTCTTTTGCGTACATTTTCTCCATATTATTTCAAGTAATACATAGGCTTTCACAAGGAAAGCTCTCTGTTGCAGTACTGCTTGCCTTACTTCTAAAGCATCTTCCTTGTACCAAGACTGTTTGTACACTGGCAGAAGGGCTGCACTCTGTAAGAAATCATTTCTGCAATTGCCAGCTCACAGGAACTCCCTGGTGCTGCAGCTGCAGAGCTTCATGTGATCAGTGAGAAGGATTCACACATCACTGCATGGTGGCCATTGGATGCCACATTAGATATTTTTCTCTCTCTCCTACCCCAGCAGTCCCTGATGCTGCCTTCAGGCCAGGCTGCCAGGGGTATGTCTCCGCAGCCCACTAAGCACCCTGATGGCAGGGTGGGCTTTCCTCTAGCTGGCTTCAGGAGCGAACATCAATCAATCAGGTAGCAAAGAGCACATCTAATAGGGAAAGAAAAAAAAAAAAAAAAAAAAAGAAAGAAAAAAAAAAAAAAGAAAGCAAGGGACTGGTAATTGCTATGTTTTTCTCTCTTAACTGACACATCACTTCTGTACATTGCCAAACAAAAGGAATTTTGACTAAATATTTGTCTCCCACTATCTCTCTCTAGTAAAAATTAACATGCACAGGATCACTCAAATGAAGAACAGCATGAAAGGGTCTAAAAATGAAAAAGTACTATGAAGAAACACTCATTGAGGACTAAAAATAAAAATAAAAATAAAAAATAAAAATCAGGAGTGGCTTTACACACGGCCAAACAGCTTTTATTTAGACAGGCTATTGCATCCTGCCCCCACTATATGCAGCTACATGAGGTTGACACTAGAATAAATCTCAACTCTATAAAAATTTACTGACAGCACAGACTGCAAGAGCTCACGTACCCTCATCTTCCAGCTCTTCCCTTCCTGCAAAGTTCCATAGTTTAGTGCTACATAAAACTGTTTAACATCTTCTGGGACTTCTCCAGCCAGCTAACCTTTTGGAGACCTAGAGATCACTGGCACTTCAAGGAAGGCTGGGCAATTGCTTCCTTGCTGTGGTAAGGAACCCTCAAATAAACCAAGGAAAGCAATGGAGATAGAGGGGCAGCAAGAAAGTGAAATAGCAGAGGTATTCAATTTTGATTTCCCAAAATGAAGGCTGGTTTATGGAGAAGGGATGTGCTCCACACCATCACAAGGGTTTCAACTGGCAGCAGCGCAGTGCTGCAGGGGACTCCCAGAAATACAAGGGGATAATTTCCCTTGCTAAGGGGATAATCAAACATGTAACTCAGTACTCATCTTGTGCCTAAAAGTTTCAGATTTCAGTCTAAGCTACCCAAAGCCATCCTACTGTTTGCCTTCCATCTATTTGTTGGCATGAGGAGCATTTTCTGTGATAAAGGCTGAAGTCCTATAGAAGGAGGCCAACCCAAATATTGCAAGTTTTTAAGAATGAACCAGCTACACAAATATGGCCCTGAATGCTTGAGATTCAGTTAATCCTTCCTTGGGCCAGGAAGAAGTCTTTGACTCTTTAAAGCCCTTAAGAAAACCCTCTTTCCTAATTCTGTTTCTTAAAAAGCTATCAACCATCTTCTCCCCCTTGTTCTCCACCATGTAACCCAGTATCTTCAAACCCAGTTACAAAACAGAGATTAAAACCCTTCAAGTGCTAGAAAAACTCAGAGGAGGCATCTTTTTATGAAAAAGGGAATTCAGAAATGAGACATGTTAGATTAACCAAGCTGAGCAGATCCAGTGGAAAACATGGCACATGCTAAACTGATATTGGCATAAGCCAAAGCAGTGAATGAATTACAGACTTGTTGGTTGTACATCTACCTCCACAGTCCCTGGAGTCCTCTCCATGCAATCCTGTGACAACAGAGAGTGACAGATGAGATTAAAATGGGCAGCAAAATAATAATCAGTAATCCAATGCCCACCACAAACTGGCAACACCAAAAAAATTAATGCAGTCTTGGGCAATGCCCACACTCTGCTCATCCCTCCCATTGAGGAATGATGAACACAGCTCTCTCTCAGAGGTGATCTGACAGATAATCTAAAGTGACCGATGAGGTGCATGGTGGGGCAAGATAAACATGGGGAAGGAGCCCAAGCTGTGACAGGCTTTCCATGTAACAGTCATACTGGACATGTGAGACCGCAGCTAAAGGCATCACCTGCAATGCCCCGGTCATCTCCCCAGGAACGGATGTGAAGAAGTCTCTACCCAGATGTCCCTTCCACGTGCCTTACTAGGAAAGGATGTTCTGGGCCATGCCAAAAATACCAGCATGGTGTGTTTCCATGCCACTGGCTTGATGGTTTGATCACCACTCTGACTGTTCTGACAGGGTGAAAAAGAGGCAGTGAAAAAAAAATGTCAGTTACATTTTATCTGGAGAATTATTTGACAAGTTTCATGGAGCAGTGTGAAGCTTTCCCTGGTGTAGGACTGTGACATCCACTGAACTGGAAGGAGGCCAAAGGGCAGAATTCAGAAGGGCTGTTAAAGATTCAAGTAGAAATATCTTTGAGACCTCTCACTGTTTGTATCCATTCTTGTTCTCAGGTGTTCAAAATACCTTCCTAGAAACTAAGGATAGGCATTGTCTCACCCTCAGTGTTAGACATTTCATTCAGCAAACTTTTTTAACACCTTATGATAAAAAAGATAATATGTCTGAGCTGTGGGAAATTAACCTATTTTTTGCACATCTATTTAACATGTCTCTGGTAATAAAAACTGCAAATACACACACACACACAAAAAAAAAAAGTACCAATTTTATTTTTTTTTTTTTGGAAAATCAGACAGTTTTAGCTCTCTATCCTATTGGCTTCTGCCTCCCACCCTACTATACTACCCCCAAACTACACTGTTTGGCTAAAGAGATTTTCTCAGACTAGGCAAAGTGCCAGGCTGACAGAGCTGAAGGCCTCTTCCCCCATGCAAGCCATAGTGCCCCTGAGGACCACAGCAGTCCAATGACACCAATGCCTGGAGCAGCCACCGCATCTCTCTTCCAGGAACCTAAACAGGACCAAAGCGTGGATCAAGGGATGTCCCACAATCACTGTCGCTGCTTCAGCATTGGCACAGACCCTGCCACAGTTTTGGTCTGTGCCAACCAGCAGTCTTCCAGGCAATGCCCAGGCCAGTTGTGTTCCCAATAAGAAGGATGACAAACCCCGTTTAATGGGAAAAGATGAGTTTAATCACATCACTTGGCTCCTGGCCCAAAGCACAGACTCCAGCCCATCTTATTTATTAGCATATATACAGCCAACGTGGAAAAGACACTGCCTGAGCCCTAGGCTGAGCAAGGCCAGTCTCTGTTACACCACGTGTCCCAGCAGCATGTTGTTCCCACATGGACAGAGTGGACTTAAATACACATAGCTGCCCCCATCACATCTGCAACATGGCTCTGCACAGTCCTCACAACAGGCTTCAAACAAGACACCACAAGGACCTTCAGGAATATGTTCAGCTTTTCTACCATGTCCATTCACTCCACAGCATTCAAGAAATATTAGACACATTTGAACGTTCTAGTCGGTTAGGAAGAGACCTATATGTTATGTTGAATTAGGACCAAAAATAAAAAATAAAAAACTATATTAGATTTAGATGTGCTTTTTGCAGCAAAAGACATGATCCTTACAGTGAAGGAAGAATAGCATAAAAAATAAATGGTGGACCATCTAGTGGAAAAAAAAAAAAAAAAAGAAAAAGAAAAAAAAAAGCACATTTTGGTCTGGAAGGTCTTCTTATCTAGGCTATATCACTTTTAAGATTTTGGTCAAATTCTGGACATGTACAGATTTACAAGAGTAGAGTTAAAAGATACTACAGAAGTCAAAGATGTGTCCCTGCATGTCTGCATGTCTTATTTTCTTCTCTCTCTTTTTTTTTTTTTTTTTTGACTTTTTTTGTCTTTTTCTTGTGTTTAAAGACTTGGACAACACTGTTAAAGGGGAAGATTTCAAAGTCTGTAAGTGTTATTAGATGAGGAGCCACAGCATATCATACAGAAAACAGAAGTGAAGAGGAAAAGATTTCTATCACTTAAGACCTTGGTCTTGCCAAAAGCAAATGTAGATGAATGCAGACTGACAAGCCCTGGAACAAAGAACAAACCTGACAGACTATCAGCTAAAAGAAAGATTCTGAAGCATAAAAAGAGATTGGAAGTTATTACAGAAAAATCCTTTAAAGCCCTTAGCCAAGTATCCAGTTGTAGCAAAGAAAGCAAACAAGAAGTCAGGTAGTATTGCTAAAGGAATATAAATCAAAGCTGTTGATATTATCAGTATAATAACACAGTAGCTAAACTTGCAGAGGGAATACATGGTACACTTTCAGTGCACATGTACTAAGGGAAAATACAACTTACTTTTGGGCAGGTTGAGAAAGAGTTAAGAAAATACCAAAGGCAAGTCTAGAATCAACCTAGAAGTCAGAGGCAATATCTGAGGTCCTTCAATCAGTCAGTCTGATTATTTAGAAGAAAGATTATTTGAATGGTTACTAATAGTTTTAAGCTCAATTCAGATTTTGGATATGTACAGCTTAGCACAAGCATCAGAGAACAGTAAAACAGAAATCTGAGAGTGAACATCCCCATGGACACCATGCAAGGTGGGTCGTAACAACCTCTAAGGCTCTTGCTAACTCAGATATTTTCAAAAACACTGATGGTTTTGAAACAACTATCACAGAACACATCTGTAGAACAGACTGGCTATGAGTGAGCTTTTGCTTTCACAAATAAATAAATAAATATATAAATAAATAAATAAATAAATAATCTTTTTAAATAATTGTTGTTCTTCTCCAGCAAATCATGGAAAATGTATAAAATATGCTTCCCTTTCCCTCAGTCATAACATGCAGTGTTCTCCAGCCTTAATTACTAAGGTAGCGAGCAAGTTACTCTGAAATTACTGGATTTTACCTTGTTGCCTTTGTTAAGCTCCCTGCTGGTCACTGGAGATCTAATTTATAATTACCAAGACTGCACATACCTGTGATACATCTGTTAAAAAATTATGGTTATATATGAGTTGTACTACTGTCTGTTTTGATATCATTTAACATAAGTGTACTGAACTTACCTGCAGATTACCTAAGTTTTCAAGGAATGTTCTTGGGTCACATTTTTATAGGTTTCGGAAGGAAGGAAGGAAGGGAGAGAGGGAGAGAGCGAAAGAAAGAAAGAAAGAAAGAAAGAAAGAAAGAAAGAAAGAAAGAAAGAAAGAAAGAAAGAAAGAAAGAAAGAAAGAAAGAAGGAAGGAAGGAAGGAAGGAAGGAAGGAAGGAAGGAAAAAGAAAGAGAGAAAGAAAAAGAAATCTGTTTGGGTGAGGGTTTTGTTGGTTTTTGTTTGTTTGTTTGTTTTTGTATGGTTTTTTTGCATGTTTTTGGTTTTATTTTGTTTTGTTTTGTCTTTTTACAATACACTTAAAATAATTGTTTTCCTGAAAGTCTTTTGGTAGAACTGAATTGTATCATTACTTTAATCAGAAGTGCAATCTTTCAGTACATTCATTGCTATTTTGGTTAAAATTCACCTATTACATTTGCCTGTCAGAGATATATAATTAAAAGATAAAATAAAAGTCAATCCAAAAATCACTGATTTAAAGAACAAATACATATTCAGAAATGGCTACTGACTTTGTTCAGGGATTACTCCTGAACTATGATCCATCTCTGTTCAACAGTGGAAAATGATCTAAAATATTGGATTCCTTCACTGAAAATGAAACTGCTTCAACAGTTTCCAAGATTCATGCCTGGAAACTGTTAGAGAAAACACACAACAGTTAACACAGACCTTGGTAAAACAGAAGGGCAAATTTCATTTTTGCTATCAAATGTTTACAAACACTATCATGAAATTAATTGAAATGTGAAGCAAAATAAAATACAGGGAAAAAGAAAAAGCACTATCCAATAGACGGGGAAAAATAACAGGAAGAAAATGCAAGATGAAAATTATGTAGGAAACAAATATGATGACATTTGATAATCCCAGTGGCCTTCATGTTCTAAAATACTCATGACTTTTTGCATGAAATATATCTTTGTTACAGGTTGGTGTGCAACATCGTGTGATGCAGCATTTCTGTTTAGGACTTTCCTGTCTGCAGGTCATCTTAGCCTAGTAATTATTCACAGCTTGATTCCTGTGCCAGGTCCTCCAGTGGATTAAGAACTGGAGTGATATATAACTGTGGGCAGACCAGTCCTTTAAATCTTGTTTTGTGTATGGTACTTGAAATCATTATGTCCACATGGTCTCTCTAAGCATCCCAGAGGCCCTTCTCAAGATCAGACCTGGCCACCATGCAGAGTGGAGGCCATCAGTGCCACATCAGCATTGCCAGCAGAATGTGGACAAGCCCAAGGGGCTCACCTGTAGATGCTCACTGCAGGCAGGAGGGTGCATTTAAGGCAGCAGCACGTGCCAGAGGGGAATGAAAGGAGGAAGACCAACTACACGGTGCTATTGGCTACTCTGGAGTACATTGCCATTCAAGCAGGGAAGCATCTTGAAAAGCTAGGTTTTAGTTTTGCATAGATCATAAACATGCTACACCTTCAAGTCTACTTAAAACAAAGCTTCACAGAGAAGCAAGTATGAAGAGCTCCACCTTTTTCTTAGAAGACTGTAAGTTCTGCATATGCATCTACCCTAAGATTAGATTGAACTGCTGGTGACTGGGGAGGACAATGGAAAGGCTGAGCTTGACTAAAAAATATTCATTTGACTGGCAATTTTCTGTATTGAAAACTGAATCTAAATACATGAACTAATATGAATTCTGAGGCAGATACCTTATTTTGTTCTGTGTTCATGCAGTCCCCAGGAAAACTGAAGTTGGTCTTTGACTGCAGCACTGTAGCACTGCCACAGCAACAACACAGGAAAAATACAAATGTCAATCATGGCACCGAGATCCTGCAATACATCTGCCTCTGACTCAAGCAGGAAATCAGCAGATTTCCAAACAAAGCCTGGCATGAAAAAGCAATTTAAACCCCATATCAGCTGAAGTTAAATGCTTTCTCTCAATATTTTTAAGAAAGCAAAGCTGTAAGGAAGTTTCAAAGTTATTGCAAAAACTACAAAATGTTTATCTCCACCTTTTATTTAGATTTTTTTTTTTCAAACGAAGGTAGGAGCCTGCTTTGGTATGCTTAGGAGAACTGCTTCCCTATCCCAAGCTAAGTGAATAATGCCTTTCACACAGCAGTGAGATAAAACAGTTTGTGCAGACTTTCCTGGCACTTCACAGAATGGAGTATCCTAAGAACCAAGCAACTAACAACTGATAATTCTTATCTTTTTCCTTAAGAAACAGCCAAGCAATGGAACAGATCACACGTATTTCCCCGCTGGATTTTTAGGAAGTTATAATGCACTGGCAGATGTGTAGCATATAAATATGTCACTGCCTCACACAGGTTGAAAGTCATAACTGCTCATGTTCCTGCTCAGTACTGATATCTGCACTTCTCATACCTTTCCTGAAGAAAATCGGGCAGCCTGATCTAGTGGGTGGCATCGCTGCCCATGGTAGGGGGGTGGAACCAGATGACCCTTAACGTCCCTTTCAGCCAAAGCCGTTCTACGATTCTGTGAAAATATTCCCACTTGTTCATACATGGGAGATGTGTGCTTATTGAAAGTGAAATCATGAGTGTACAACATCATGTAAAATATTGTGAAAACAACGATAGCAGTTGAAGACATTTCCCATTTTCCAGTATTTTGCCAGCATATATAGTGAGGGTACTCAATTGCAATGACTTGCATTATTCAACCAATCCTCCAAATAACACGAAACAAAATCATAAATTATGGTTTAATTAACTGCTGTGCCTTATTCCTGAGGCCATCTGCACTTCGCTCAGAAGCAGCCATTGGCACCTTCCCACATGACTTGCAGCCATCAAAGGTCCACTTCCCTTCAGCATCCCCTCGTACAAAACAAATACTTAATCTCATATAACAATACCATCTAGTGGCAAAATGTAGTCATTACACTTAAAATTTCTGTCGTGTTTTCCTACAGGACCATCGGATACACACAGCGAGAGCAGGGCTGACAGAAAACATCTCAGGCTGCTTCCACATACACCTCAGGCCAACACCTAAACACATTTGTAATTATTAATTTCATCTAAACGCATTCTTAACTTTAAGCATATGAATCGCTTCTTATAAATCAAATGAGCATGCATTCCCAAAGGACATAAACATATTGATGCCATAAACATTCACCTACAGAGCAGAGACAGAGAACCAGCCTTGAGACATTGCAAAACACAACACTACCTGTTACAAGTGTGCTGGCCTTGCCTCTGGAAACACAGTGTGCCCATCACTCCTGTATGACATGTAATTATATAAGAAATGTAATTTTCATCTGTCCTAAACAGAGTAAATCGGGGAAAAAAAAATAAAAATTAAAAAATAAAAGTGTTTATTCGTCTCTAAATTAAGACAGAAATTGTATCTGGATGATATCCTGAGCCAACACTTTGCATGATTCCACTTGCATGTGATATCATGCACATAAAAAGAGTGAAAATTAAACATAAAGGTAAACTGTTATATTTAGCTGCAATCCCTTTAGGAGAGTGTGAATGATTTGAGACAAGAAAATAAAGGCTAGAGTGAGTCAGCAAGGCAGAAAGATGACAAATGGGAAACAGCAACAACTTGTTCTACACAGCAATAAATACTGCTTACATTGACGATGCAGAGCTAAAAAGCTATTTGACATGAAATAAAATTATTCAAAGTTAGAACCCTGTACTAATGAAATGGGACAATTTGCTCTACTTCAGTGGGCTTTGTGGGAACATTAGTACATTGTAAACAACATATTAAGAGAGAGTGCATATTTGTGAAGGGCAAATTAAGTCAATACTCAAGCTGTAGGAACAATTTAGCACATAAAGCAGTGCCATGTACAATTCTGGCCTGTCATCAGCTTGGCCTCTTGAATTTTTCTTTCAAAAAAAAAAAAAACACTAGCTTTGCCCAAAAACTGAAACACACCTATACTCAGGGAAAATAATAATAATAATAAAATTAAACATTAAACATGCACCCTATCAACTTACATTGAGATCAGTTTGTGACCAGCGACAAAGTTATCCTTACAGTAAAACAGGAGATTCTACCAAAACACTAGCTTGAAATCTGTTCTTACAAAATCAAAGGAAATTGCTTTCATAAAACATGATGGTCTGGAAGGATTCTTCAAAGTTTCATTGAAGGTGTTACTTTTCTGCAGTATACCTGCTCAGCCAAGAATCCTGAGAACTATTTCTTCCTCACACTTAAAACCCTTTAATAATCCAACTCAACAAGACTAATAATGTACCCATCACCCTGAGAAAAACGGATATCCATCAGAACAGCAAATTTAAGCAGCAATTTCACTTAATGAAAAGATCAGCAAAAGAAACAAATTTCCAAACATGAAACATTTACTAGCCAGCAATAACAATCTCCTATTAAAATGGCAAATTAGCAACAACATTTAATCCAACAGTTGTTTAGGATGCTATTAAGAGTTTTACGAGTTTAGGATGTTAAGGGAATATGGTGATGACCTCTTATGAATAAAAAATGATGGATATTATGTTTAAGAGATTCTGAAACACCATTGGCATCACACAGTTTCTCTCCAATGCTCCAATGTATATTTCTGCCACCCTCATTATCATAAGCTTCAATTTATTATTTTAAATGTTAGTTATCAGCTCTAATACATTTTTGTTTTTAAATCTAATCATAAAGCCCTTTACAAGGACAACTGAAATTAATTTCAAAGTCAGTCTTAACAGAATCAATATTTGGTTGGTATCTGCAATTTATTCAAGTCTGTTTACATAGGGAAAACATTAGTTTCACTGCCAAATTTGAGGCTGGAACTGACCATATTCTGTTCCCCAATGTTTAAAAAATTTGAGAGAATCAGGATCTGAGGACAGAATCTTTGATGGCATAAGATTCTTGATGCAGCATATCTCCTCTGCTGAACCTGTCTACACTCTGCTCCTCATATGAACAATACATAGCCAGGGTTCTACCAAGTTTCAACCTGTCAGTAATGATTATTGGCTAACATTACTTCATTCAATGAAATAAAAATGTAAGGCCAGACCTAAGAACTTATCTATACCACAGAATGAAATTCCTCTTCATTTTTCATTTTTGGAGAAAAGCTACATATATGGACAAATGTAACTCATTCTTTGCTTTTACCTGCACATAAGTGAATACCTTATGACACAAACTTCAATGTATATAAGATCATAATTTTTATAATTATATAATAAAATATTCCTTGCATATTGTAGAAGCAATAGAAGTCACATTCAGACATAGGAAGCGGTTTTCCATTATTCCCACCTTCAAAACAATTATAATTTCCTTAAAGAGGCACATCTCTATATTTTCATGTCTTAAAAACTGACAAATGAAGTATCTTTTGAAATTCTTAAACTGTTTTAGTAGATGAAGAAATGTGGCTGAAATTTTTCATTCTATGAGTCAAGAATCCCTGATGTCTGCTGAAAAGGCAACACAGAAAAACACAAGTGGTCAAGATTTTGGGAAGTGTCAGGGTACTGGGTGGGCCAAGCAGAGCAACGCTTGCCAGCATCTGCTATTCACTAAAAAGAAAGAGCTGGGAAAGCAAGAGTCAAGTGGCAGCTACAGCTGTAGTGACCACACAATAGTAGGGTCCAAAACCCTGTGAGGAGTGAGGAAGGAGCACAGCCAAGCACAGGCCCTGAACTCCAGGTGAGCAGACTGCTGGTTGTTCAGTGGTTTGAAAGGTGGGATCCCACAGGGCAGCCAGCTAGAGGACTCTGAGGGTAGTGGTTAACGTTGTCTTACTCTGCCTGTAGACCTGTAAGAAATGGAGAACTGCAGGGGCCTAGCCTGGGACCTGCCCTGCTCAATATTTTCATCACTGGCCTGGAGGAGGCAATAGAGCAGACTGAAATTTTCAGATGGCACCCAACTGTGGAGGGCCAGCTTATACACTGGAGGGCCAGCCTGCAATTCAGAGAGGCCTAGGTGGGCTGGAGAAATGATCTGACAAGAACTTCATGAAACTCAGCAAGGGGAAAAGCCAAGCATGGCCCCAAGGGAGCATGGCTGCTCCCTTGCAGCAGCCCAGACTGGGGGAGATCAGCTGGGGAGCAGCCCTGAGGGCCTTGTTGGGCAGCTGAGCATGGGCCAGTCACATGCCCTGGGTTGTATTTGAAGGGCCACAGACAAAGGAAAGGCATCATCCTCTTTTACTCAGCATTCACTAGGCCTTATCTGTCTCCAGTTTGGGGCCCCCCAACACAAAACATGGATAAACTGGAAAAAATTCAGCAGAGGGCCCCCACAGAGGCTGGGGCTTGAGCATTTGCTCCGCAAGGGGAGGTTGAGGGACCAAGGCTTCTTTAGCCTGGAAAAGAAACAGTTTTGGGGGTACCTAACAGCAGCCAGTCACTGCCTACAGGGAGGTTAGCGAGATGTAGCCAAGCTCTTCATGGTGTGAGGATGAGATCTCAGGCATAAGCTGAAACAAGAGAGGTTCAAATTGGATTTAAGAAAATAAAAAATCATGAGCTAGACAGGCAGTGGAGCAGATTGCCCAGAGAAGTTGTGCAGTCTACTTTCTTGGGCATTATCAAGACAAGACTAGATAAAGCCCTGCACAACCCAGTCTGACCTCATACCTGACCCAGCTTTGAGCAGCAGTGGACTTCTGAGACCTCTGAATTATCCTATGAGACTATGATCCTAAGATTAAGTGATAACCAATATCTCTGATACCTTCCTATAGGATACAGCATATATGAGCTGGGTAAATAGCTGGAAGAAAATAAATTCTATTAATTTGAAAACAGAGTGATGTCTCTCTAAGTTAAAATTAACATTAATAAATAAGAATACACCGTCTGTGTTCAAATACTTCCATTTTGGCATTTAACATATTGCCAAATATTCCTAAATTCTGTTGCTATTTTGAAAATAGTCACACAGATAATAGATTTCTAACCTTTCAGCTGCCTGGTAATGATACCTCTGAAAAACATCTGGATATTCCACAGTTTGAAGATTTACTGACCGTGTAGAATCTGATGGCCTTTTCAAAAACTCTTTAGTTATTTACTCAGCTAAAAGAGAAGGAAGAATACACATGAACCTTTGCACTACCGAGGTGCACATCTGTTCTATTCCAAGATTAGATAAAATTTTAAATTTTTCTTGTATTCATAAAGATCAGTCACTACAGATTTTACTTCAATGATCACCTTACTTTTTTTCCTTATTTTGACATTTATTAACAACCAAAAATTTTTGAGAATTCTTTGAATGCATGCTAGGATTATATATCCCACAACACATCTTAAAAATGAGCAATTAAGAAACTTCTTCTAGATAAATGACAGTAAGCTTTATGGCAATCTTCACCAATTCATGTAAAATTATTTTTCATTCATTCTGGAAATTGAAAATCTTCCTCCCACTATCTGGAGCATTCTGACTTTTTAACAGTTACTAAGCCACAATCACCGTCATAATCACATAATCACAACCTTGAAATAAATTCAACCAGGTAAAAATTGTAACGTTCAACCCAATATTACACCTTATCTGCTCTGTTACCTTTGCATCCCTGTGTCTAAGCCAATAAACCTCAAATATTTTTCTCTATGTACTATTTATCCCCATGACAAATACCTGGAATAAAATGATGTCTGGACATAAAATATTTAAGTATATACTTGATTCAATTTTCAATACTTTTAGATGAACTATACATATTCTGGAAATACAGATGTTAAAAATCATCTTCTTGCATTTCCCTTGTATGTATGCTGTTTAAATGTGGGATCTTGTCATGTTTCTGGATGGGTGATATGTAGATGTGAGCTATTACTGCTTCAGATCAAGTACACAGGACTGTCTATGCTCCATCTCAGAGGTCTCCTATGAGAGTGGGTATTAGTAATATTTCACTAAGTCCTTTCTTTGCTGGTGAGGAATCTTCTTTGGTATCTGTGGAATCTTCTGCCCCAGTTCTTCTCTGAAACTCTCACCTAATCCTTGTCCTTAGTGAAAAAGAATCCAATTTCTCTTTCCATTTCTGTCACATGCCCTTGAAATCCTCCTGTATCTGTCATTTGAGCAATTCAGAGTTCAAGAAACATACTGCCATGAAGATGAATAGGAGATGGGGTCAGCTTCATTTTATGGACTGCAGAAATCAAATGGAAATATCAGTGCCTCTATTAAGGCCACTGGGAATTTCCACATCCCATATGAAGAAGATGATCTCCTATTGTATTCTATCCTATGCAAAATATTCACTGAATGTTTAAAATTAAATTGGCAAATGACTGCATTTGGCAAACTTTTGCATTTTACAATTTTTTTAAACATTATTTTTATCCTTCAATTTAATCATTTAGGTAGAACATGCACACACACACGCACACACACACACAAAAAAAAAAGCTTGGTGTTATACCAAACTCTGTCAAGAAAGATCTGAAATATGATGCTGCCACTGTAACTTCTATTTCATCCATGCAACATAGTGCATCCTACAACGATACAAAGGCAGAAGTTCTAATTTGATATATTAAAAAAAAAAAATCAAATAAAAGACAATAATTCTTCAGGTTGAATTCAGGTTGAATTATTAAATAAAATTAAAGGAAAAGAATTGATCGGTTATATTGCTTAGTGCTGCTCTGCATAACTTTCTCTTTGGTTCAGGTTTCCTCCTACAGATGCAAAAGGCAAATAAAATAAGAGACATTCCTTCATACAGAGAAAGGTGGTCACTATTTTAGAGTGGCACAAAGCTAACACATAAAATCATCTTCAAAACTTAAGACATTCTCAGCAGCTCACTGTAACAAAAAGATTTATTACTGAAGGCTGATGAGGATGAAGTACAGTTCGTCTGCAGGGGGAAAAAAGGACAGCTCAAAGCACCTACTGTGGATGCCCTGAACTGCCCTCTGGATGTGCCTATGGTCTTTACTGACTGTAAGAAAAGTCATGGAAGGACTAATATAGCTGTTTGGAGTACAGAAATAACAATAAATTTAATAAAAATAGCAGTGATTTTTGGTTACCTAAATAGTAGGTGACAATGTGTCCTACGCTGCATTGGCATACTATCTCAGTGTGGTTATGTGTAACTACAGAGGTGTACTTTGCTGAGTTTGAGTTTTTGCTTCTCTCAAAAGCATTTTAGGAAGTGGACATGTACAAAGGTGTGCCCGTACACAGAAGCTTAGATTTACCATACCCTCCTCTAAGTTCAATCAGATCTATCTTCTTTATCACATAGTGTCTAAGAAAATTTAATGTTCACTAGGACACAGGGATGGAACAAAATTACAAAATGACAAAATTAACAAAATGTTAGTAAGATTATATTCAAGAATAAATATTCGGCTACTCCAGTTTTTTAGCTTCTCTCTTTCTTTCTAGTTTTGCTGAAAATTCCCTCTAACCCAAATTGAGTTTCTTTGTCCAAAATAAGGAACCAAGGGAGAACCAAGACCCTTTCCTGTGCCAGTGCAGACCTGCAAGCCCCGATGCTGCTTAATTCTTTCAGGTATTTGAATATAGGAGTCCTATGTGTGAAGATTTAACATTGTTAAACAGTAAGAATATAGCATTAAGAGACTTTAGAGGTACAAACAGCTTATCTCATTCATAACTATTATTTTTCTACAAATATCATATAAAGACAGATCACAGTATTACCAGCCTTAAAAGTTGTAACATTAATGACACAGCACCTAACTACTGTGTGTATCTTAGGAGAGACAAAGACGTTGTCACCTGGCCCCCATCTCTGTCTATACAGCAGCCAAAGGGGAGCAGATCTGGAGGCCCTCTCAGCTGTGGCTGCCTGAGTTTGCACAAGGACCTGAGGCAGGGACTGCCTCGTTGCCCCTTGCTTCCTCCTGGGTGTCACACAGACACCCCCCACAGTACCATGCCAACCACACCAGCCACTCCAGCCACAGGGTACAGGAACAACACCAGGGGAAGGGGTGAAAAGTCTCAACACAGAAGAAAGGAGAGAAAGATAGCAAAAAGAAAGCAAAATGCAGGAAGAAGAATGTAATGGCCTGGTGAGAAGCAGAGACTCCAAGTGACAAAACACACAATTCTCAGAGGCAAACTCTGTTTTCCCCGTGATCTCTGCATGAATCCCCTTGATGCTACAGGGAGCACTGGAGTCTGGCCTTGGTCTATCCTTCATCTGACAGACTATAAAACACACACAGACTCACACCAGTTCCTCTTCATGGATTTGCCATGCCAGATCAAAGAAGAGGGAATTTGGGACCAATGCAGTACTGATGCAGCTGGCAGAATTGTTTATTTGGGAGGCTAAATTCAACCTTCGCTTGGTCGAATAACTTAATTGTGCTTACTGGGAGCCTGCTTTTTTAAAAGGTTCAATTCTTTCTGCTGCCAAGAATCAGAGCTTGCTTTCAGCATGTTGAAATTATCTCAGGGGAAGGCTTTTGTGAGCCAAACCATTCCAAAAGTATTCTTAATTGCCTTCCACACTCTTGTGAAACAGGAGATTATGCAGTGAATCCACATTTTAAAACAGGAAAATTAAGGAGAGAAAAAAGTAAAAAACAACATGACAGAGAATAATAGTAACTACATATTTTGAACACTTTTTAACTACAAATATTAAGATTTTTTTAACAATTATTTTGGCCCCCATAGAAAATTATAATCAGGTTATGCTAGCAACAGGACATACACTGTATCAGGTGCATACAAATTTTTCAAGACACTTGAAAACAATTTGACTGGTCTATATAGGTGCATATAATCTTTATTTGTAAATTGTACCATAAATTAAACACAACAAGTAAGACAGAGAGTCTTCTGAAGAATAAATAATATCTTCTTTCTCTTGGTTCGCTTTTATTAATATGTCAGAAGTTTCAGGAAGGATGAGATTATTTTTTATGCTAGAATAGCAATGCTGACACAACAGTATTGAAGCTATCATTGAAAAACATAAGTCTACAGATAGTTTTCATCTATTGTACTGAACTACAAACATATTTCTTCAGGTTTTAGCGGCGATACCTCGGTACAAAGGTAGACAAAAGGAGCTGTTGAATACAGCCTCTGTAATCAATGGTTTTATACTCTTCAAAATGTCTAGGATTATGTCAGGGAAATTCAGAGAAGTTCTCAGGTTTAGAGAACAAGGAACTATAAAGCTTTGAAGACAGATTAGTTAAAACCAAAATGTCTATAAGAATTATGAAACATTTAATACAGATATGGGTGCAAATGGGTCAGATAGATATCAGTCTAAATTCATATATGATGTGACAGGTTTTGACTCTTCAGTGATTCCTCTGTCAGTTTGAATAATGTGCAGAAGAATATATCTGCTTTCTTCCCTTTTACAGAGGCATCTTATTCTGTCATTCAGTAAATATAACTACCAGAGAAGCCTTTCCTAAATGTGTTCACAAACACATTCATGCACATATTTGAAAATAACTGCACAGAAAGCTCAAATGGTTTAGGTGACTTGGATAAAATAAGTATAATTTATAAGTGTACCCTAACCCTTTTTTCTGTAGCAGCATACAAGAACAAGAATCCATAATGTGGCTCAGCTTAAAGCCAGGGAATATTAACATATGAGGAAATTTAGGAGTCTGGCATAAAGTATTCCAGGCTTAAAGCAATCTTAGGTGAACCACGTCCTAAAACAGGCAGATGACAGGAACATATAACACAGGTTAGCCAATGCACACTATATATAGAGAGATATATATAGAGAGATATATAGATATAGATACATCACCTATCACCACATTGATAAACATGCTTTGGAACCATTTGTAATCATTCTGATAGCAGGGGTAAGAAAACCAAGACTTTGCTGTGGCTTCATCATATGACCATGTTTAAAATTAGCATGTCAGTCACCAAAAATAATAAGAGTTTTTCAGAACATTATTCTATTTCTGATTAGCATGGCTTGAGTTTGCCTGAAGGAATGCACAAAGACAAGGGAAAGGTCGGCAGTCCCTACTACTTCTGAATAAACGATGAGATATTTTCAGGATTCATAAGCTGCCATGGCAAGGTGTGTCTGCTTGGAAGTGATTTAAAGATGTTTGATCAAGTCCTCAGTCAGAAAGTAGATTTTATTAGATCCAATCTCATTAAATATCTCCAAATTAAATTTCTTATAGACTAGAAATATATCTGCAGAAGCTGGGTATTTTCAAATTTAGTTGATATAACATAGGTAGACATCCATGAGGCCTTTGACACAGCACTAACTGACATTCTGATGAAAATGCATTACACAAAATCAATTTAGCACATCTTAACTGGATTAAAAAATATGATTAAATGAGAGTTCTCAAAAAAAAAAAAAATCTTATCCAGTGGTGTTGTTTCTAGTGGAATCCCATAGGATCTACTTTTGATATTACCATGGAAAATTATTGTCCAAAAGATTTGTGGAACTTGTCTTAATCCTACATAATGTTAAGAAAAATACAGATTCTGCAAAGTGACTTGATGGTTTGGTAATTTGGGTTTATTCAAATTACTGCTACTTTTTACTGAAAACTATCTGTCAGGGTTGAATTATTCACATCACACTTACTGTGTGAGAAAATTTACTTTGAAAAATTTGGCATGTAAGATGGTTAACTAATAAATTATAGCTTTGCCACCTATGTTTCCCAAAAACTCTTTCTCACCTTGCAGTACAGTTCTTTGGGAAGGAAGAGGTGCTTCTGACCCCTCCTCCTTCAGAAATAAAGTAGCAGTTGTCAAGAGAAACTGCTGGTAATCAGAACTGGAGAATCATTTAGAATGTAACCCCAGAATATATGAGTTATTTCCTTACTTCATCTGCATCAATACCAAAAATCAACAAAACAAAAGCAAAGAGGGAGAATAAAGGAAAAAAAAAAAAAAAAGTATTATGCGTGATTTTCACATATATGGAAAAAAAGAATCCCTTCATATTTTTATTAAATAGGATAAAATAGTCAGGCCCCACATAATGTATCAAACAAAATTCTTCAGTAAGTCTGAACAAACAATAATAAAAGAAATAAATATAATAAGTTATATTTAATAAAAGAAAGAGGTCAAAGAAATTAAAATTAAAAAAAAAAAATCTGTTCAGCAAACCAGAAAGACCTACAAAAATTCTGTATACACTCTGAAGTTTCATCCGATTCACAAGGAGATTTTTATAGCCTTGGTGTCAGGTTATTCAGCCATTTTAGAATTCAGGTCACTTCAAAAGGAAAATGTAATTTCAAAGTAAAAATCAAATAATTTCATTTCTATAACATGAGACCATTCCATGTATTCATGAGACATTTACCTTAAAAATTAAGAACATTTTTATGTTTTCAAAACTACCCTTTTATCCCCAAATGAATGTGTTTCTCACATTGCATCCCATTTCACATTTCAGCCTCTCCTTACACAATCTCACTGAACCTGTAAATCAGTTGAAAATGTGTTTCAGGATATGTAAAATAAAAAGGCTACACTGTGTAAATTACAATCTCTAAATATCGTTGCTACGTTATTTCATACTGCTGTTCACTGATCTTTTCTATCATTCCCTTTTTGAAGGACTGCATTTAAAGGCTGAAGGAGAGGTGAGGCAAACATTACACTCAACAGTATTTTTCTCTTCTGCAATGATTATACGGAGAGCAAGTCAAAACAAATGTAATGACTCATAAAAGATTAGCAAAATGTCACCTGTAAGTCGCACGCCTGTGATGACATCTATAGAGAATCTCACTGGTAATCTGATGTTTGACAAAGCAAAACCATGACAGGAAACAGTAAAAGACCAGGGGAAAAAAAAATCTCAGCTCAATCAAGCTCTGAAGGGAATTCACTTTAGGGTGAGATGGGTAAATGTCCTTCCATACCAATAATATTATCATGGTATGCATAAAATCATGCACACATGGTTTGTGCCTGCTTGCTCTGGTCACTTCTGTGATGTTGTTTTCCCAAGTCCATTGGAAGATTTCTGTAAGAGTTGCATGGCTAAGTTCCAGAGACAGCAGTGAATCCCTCAAGCATACATTTAAAGTATTTAAAGGTTACTAACCTTCGAGTAGTTAGATATAATTAAAGCTTATATTTGTATTTAGACAAATTGTATTCAAGGAAAAAAAAATTCTCCACCAAAAAAGTACAAAAACTTAATGCAAAGTTTAAAACCCCAGTCACTGAGAACAAATATTTCAAAATGTTTGTGCCATCCACTTTTGATTGAGCAGAATAAAAACTTGAGAATAAGCTTTGTGGAACCTGTTTTGAAACAGATAACCTTTCATTAACCTTAACGTTCTGTTAAAAAGTCCATTTTGGCTTTGTATTTCTCAAATTGGACCTCTGTGTACAGTGGCAGATTTTTTCACACTTGTGGTTGATACTTTTTGATTTGAGCTTATTTTGATCTCAGTTATGGAACCTCAAAAAAGAGATCGATGCAAAGTTTTGAAGAAATTACAATTAATGGGAATCACATTTGCAGTAAAGAAACAGCAAAAGTTTATCATTTTAAGTGGGCACCTTGAATTGTGCTTAAAATCCATCATTAAAAATAAATATCTGGTATGATTCATTTCAAATAATTCAATATTAGTTTTATTACTAGAGAAAATCAACAGCTGAAACATCGGCGAAGGTACAAACACTTTTTATCCTGTTATCCTGTTTGTTGTAGAGGTCATGTGTTGTATCCATATCATTCCTCACATTCATGCTTAACTAGAGGAACAAGAGAAATTAAAAACATTCTCCCAGACACCAAGCTCACCTCCAATGAAACAGCTTCTACTGGGTCAAATCTTGGAATAAGTCATTAGGGGAACTGAATATGGTCCAATGCAACTTGTAAATGTACCAGGAATCACCCTTATCAGGTTAAAAAAAAAAAAAGTATATATATATGTATATATATAATAATAAAATGAAAATGCTAAAGGCATTTTTCCATTCTCTCTTGTCAATAAAACATGTAATTTCCAGTTCCAATTCATATCTTTTGTTTTGTTTCATAATCTACAGAATACTGACATGAGACAGTCCTTCCACTTACTAAAGGGAAATCTATTCACAAATTTCTCACTCTTGAAACCCAGACTGCCGACGCATGAGAACAATCATACAGGATCAGACTGAAAGTACATCTCCAGTACATAGTTTCTAACTGTTGTCAGCCAGCAGCAGGTGCCTCATAATTTTATGTAGAGCTTGTAACAGGGTATAAACCTGGAGTGATAATTTCCCCAGAACGTGAGCAATTTGCACTTCATGAAATTCAACAGGCAGAGAGGGCGTTATTGTAAAAAGACGTGGTGGAGTGTTCTTCATGCAAGTGCCAAGTCTTTTTCAAAGCAATGTAAACTTTCAGAGCCCACAGCATGCTTCAGTGAGCAGTTCTGCAGCTCAACCAGAACCATGCAACATCATCTGCCTCCCTGCAAGACCCAACCCAAATCTGTACTCCTTCTTCCTCTTTCCCACAATGGCTCCAGGGTTTCTTTCATTCTCTTTCAGTGCTCTGTTCAAACCAGGACACTTCAAAGTCTCCTGATTCTTAGCTGATCAATCCTGCATGAAAGATGTCCTACAACAAAGCTTGATCCTTCCAAACGTAAATTACACATGACATTTGCCTGTAACGTTCATCTTTAAATCAAGATGAATGTCAGGACTCCTCTGACAGACCACTCAGGCTCCCATCTTTAATATTTTCATTGTCTAGTTTTATTATGTGAGGAAACAGTAGGTCACAGAATCACCTTATTTGGGTTATATATTTGCAGCCTTTTGCACCTTTTGTCTTACTGGTTTCTCAGGTAGTTAAGATGCGAGCTCAGGTCAGCAGAGATCAAATAGCACCACCTTGAATCATAACACCAAAGTGAACAAAAAGCCAATCAATCTTGGAAGAATGTTGCAATACAACCCACAGTGGTAAGCATATGAGACAAATACCTAGGAGCCATGACAAAATTTTCAATTACAGGAGTCTGAATGAGATCCCCAGCTATGAGAACATGCTCTGCCTAGTGCCTGAAGGAAACCATAACCTCCACAGAGCATCACCTTGGAAGGTACAAGATCTGTTGTGAGCCTGAAGGAATAATTAACTACAAATGGTCGTAACACTGCAGGCAGATGGCAAGCAACTAACCAGGGAAAGAAGTCCTTCCACAATGCCTTTTCAACAGTTTTCTGCAAACAGTCCCCATTCCAGAATGATCACATTAAGTGAACCTGAGCCTAAGCACCTCTCACAACCAAAAGGCCACCTTAGTCAATACACCTGTTCTCTCAAAAAATCTCTTGCTAAAGTCCAAAATAGATTTTTTTACTTTGGAGAAAAACTTTAAGAAATGGGATTTTATTCAGTTTCATATCAGAATAATAACAAATTTGTAAAGCTTGAATATGAAATGGAGTTGGTACTCTCAGTAGTAGTTATGATTTCTTTTTCTTATTTTTAGCTTTCATTGGGAATCACACTCAATATGTTCCATAAAATGAATCTGGGTCCTACCTAGGCTCAGCAATTTTGAGCCACTGCCTTCTTCTATCTCAAAAATACTCTCAAGGATATCCCCCTATACAGGAGGAAGCATAAGAAGATCTGAATATATAACATTCCTCTAGCCAGATATCTTCTAGTAAAAACTAGATAAGACACTGAAAATGCCCATCAAAATAATATACTAGTTAAAAAAAAAAAAAATCTCAGCTCTTATGATTACTACTACTACTGCTACTATACACTATGTCATTGGATTTATTGTCCATTTACAAAGCTATTTCTTTCTCCAAAGAGTATAATCAGAGAAAGACTGTCACATGAAGCTTTGCTGAGATTCTTGTTAACTGTAACAAAACTTAAACAAAATTTTGATTTGAAATTTTCTAAACAAGGTTGGCCCAGATTTGTATTTATACCAAGATCTCAAAGTCTTACTTCTGCGGGCAGAACATTTGGAATACCCCTGATGGACACTTTAAACCTGAGGATTCAAAAGTTAGTCTGAGGTCTTTTAAATGGACACAACTTGCCAGCTTCCAAGCATAGCTGTAAAATTTGAGCTGTATAAGGTAGAAAGCTTCTTGACATCACTGTTCACACCACAACATTAAAGGGTAAGTTTCCCAGTCATTCTTGGAAGCTGAAAAGCCAAACAAAATTTTGCTCACTGTCTGGCATGAGCATGGCGTTCTAAAAGAGATCTGAACACCAGGTTTGTTGTGGCTTGAGCCTGCCTTTTGCTAAATCAGCAAACATTCTTTTATTATATATAACATGCAATAAATGTAACAAGTACAGACCATCATTTTTTAATCTTTTTTTTTTTTTACCAAAGCTGGTGGAGATAGAGACATCTTTGCTGCACCCACTTGACAGTGCTATTATTTGATTTTTCAGTCCGTCTCAGAGGTGATACCATCTCCTAAGCCTATCTTAAGTCTTTCTTGCATGCTGAACAAATAGTACCCTTCTCACCGTTATCGTATTTTTATATACTGTGCAAAAACTGTGAAGTTATGCAGCTGGAAAGCAGTCTAACTTATCTGCAGTTTCCAGTAGAAAACCTTCTTGTATAATCACAATAAGCACCAGGACAGATCGTTGTTCCAAAATAAAAGGCTACAATGTCTTACGTAAATCTGAATGTTGAGTGAAGAAAGGGCAGTGATCTGGAGGTCATAAATACTCAGGCTATGCTCACTCCATATGCTCTGAAGTCCAGCTATAAATAGCCTTCAAATTGCTAACACATTTCAAGAAAGTTGAGTGACCCAGCTTTCACTTTGTAATGTGAGGGTAAAAGTCTAATGATGCCACAGAAGGGCAGAGGAAAAGAGCTGCTGAAGCCATGTAGACATCTGCTGAAAGGGTCCTAGCTGTGAATTTCCATAGAGAGAACCAGCTGGCTTTAACACAGACAAAGAAATGAGAAAGTACAAGGCCAGTCAGAACAAGGTCAGCTCTGTGTGGGGAGAGAGCAAAGCAGCTTACGCTGACGTGAGTAGTCTATGGGAGGGAGAAGAGAACACATCCAGACACACCTCTGCTTCAGCACTTCCAATTCCTATCAAATTCTACAGCCAGCTATGACTTTAGACCTTTATTTTTTTATGTGTCCATACACATCTTACATATTTATATGTTCAGGAATAAAAACGCTGCAAAAATAAATTGAGTCATCTGCAACCCCTATTTCTAATTTATATACTAATACATTTCATTGACTTTGAAAAACACTTCTAAGCAAAAACTACTGATGTGCTGGCCCTTGTATTCTTGTTGGTCCCTCCATTCCACCACGACTCTTTTTAACCTTCATGTGTTCTTTCCAGCAGTTAGCACTGCACTGCCTATTCAAACGCTTACCTTAGTGCTAGGCATCCCACATGCCGGAGAGCAGCTAGCTGAGTGTGAGCAAAATCACCAGCACTTATGGTGACAGAGTTACTTCTGTCATACTGCCCTTGCAACAGCTCTCAGTCAGTTCTCAATGTGACAGTGAAAAGGGCTCTGTCATCTGTTTGGCTTCACACACAAATGTCATCTTGGAAATCACTTCTCCCACACCCCAAATTGCATTTTGGAGAGACGCTGAATTGCAAATAAATACCCCAAGAGCACTCAAAACAGAAGCTGACTCTTCTTCCCTTCTGTGACAACCAAAGAAGGTAAATTACAGCATTTCAATAGACAAGAAAAAAATCTAATCAACATTAGCTTATTATAGGTAATTCATATTGGCATGGCAATTTTCTTTTGACATTTACAATTAAAAGTCTTCAAAATATCCAAGTAAAGAAAAAAGTTATATATTAATTCTTCCTCAAGGATATTACAAAAAAAATATATATCAATTTCAGTAATTTCCGTGTAATCACAAAAAAATACATATTATTTTGAAAACAGAAACAAAACAAAACTGTTATGAACAGTCTTCTATTTTAGTCAATCAAAGAAAGCAGATCATGAAATCTAGCATTTGATCCATTTTTCACAGGCATGGTTCAGAAAACATCTCTGCTTAGGCCACAGATCCATACATACAGCACTTTCTTTTAGAAGTCTCTAGATGAGCTAAGCTCATTGATCTAAGATTTTGTGAATCTGAAGTTTTTGAAGGGCAGCCAAAAGTTTCTCTTCATTTTTCAATTCCTTCCAGAACTTGAGATCTTGCTTCTTGTTCCTAAAATACTTAACCGTATTTACATTGTAAACAGCATTATGCTGAGATGTATGAAGTGGGAAAGGTCAAAAAAAAAAAAAAAAGCATCCTCACTGCTTTCTTTTCATTTCTGTTTCAAGTCATCAATGGCAGATTTTATTCTCAAAACAAGTCTTGAGCTCTGAAATGAAAAACTATGTGTTTTTTCTTTGTTTATTTATTTAATGTTGTCACAGTCCTCTATCTATCACGTTTTTTGAGATGTACAGACTCAATTGCTTGGCCCCCATGTTTACTATAAAACGCTTTATGTTAACGTGGGGTGACCTTCATCTACAAACTCCCATCTCATGGACATTGACTCTCTGTACGCCTTTCGAAGGACACATTATAATTGAAGTAGGTAATTTTAATTGACAATATAAAGATGAAAGCACTTACTCACCTTCAGAGAGAGCAGAGGAATTGCATACCACCCTGGAGTATTCCTAAGTATTGGGTATTTATGGAGAATTCCAAGTCATTTTGCAAGAGTCTGCTATCCCCAAGCAGCTCCCAAATGGAAGACACTGTCTCCAATGGAATATGTTTTCCTTCAACCTTAACTAGTCCTATGTAAAAGAACAAGTTTTATACATAACTCTTCTGTACTGTTTTTGGACAAGTTTCAGCACTTCAAACCAATGTAACCCCAGTTCAGCCCTAAAAGAAAGGGAAGCCTGACTCACCAATCCTTCTGCAACATGAAGTGCTCCAGTCTGAGTGAGTGATCATTAAGGCTCAATAATGCACTGCTGCATGTGATCTTAGAGGTACTGTATGTATCCCCAGCTACAGATGGCAAACTTCCTATATACAAAAGCATCAACAATACAACAATACCATGAAATCAAACACAGTGTGTAAGCCAGGTAAGATTTGTAAAAGGAGATACTTTTTCCTCTAAAATTAAAACAGGTCAGTACAAATTGTCCAGGTCATCACAGGTGACTGTATAGCTATCCAAACTCTCATTTTCTACAATTTGGAAAATTGCTCTCCAAAACTGTGATGTGGAAACATCATTTTCAATAATTTCAGGCAAGGTCATAAAAGCACTCCTCTGTAGAATTCTGAACAACTCAGTATATACCAAGGGCCAAGATGTGATAGTCCTGACCTACAGGAAAATAAGTGAGTTTGATCAGCTGAAATTCTTCTGCATGCAGCCCAAGCTCAGGCATATTTATGTCAACAAATCAAAAGTCCCTGCAGAAAACTCAGATTTGGTCCTCAGAACAGTACACAGCTGTCATGATAGCTTTGTCCAGTTTAGAAAAAGGAATTCAAATACTGTTGGGATTAGCTAATGTGATCATTGTTTCAAGGTTGGTTTACCAGGGATTGAAACAGTAAATGTCACAGCTAAAAATGTATCTAATATCAAATCTAGCACTAAAGAGCCACATCGTTATAACTCAGAGCTGTAACAGCTCTCCCAATCATCCAAAGTCCACAGTGATCCTTAGCTTTGGATGAGCCTCCACTGACGTGACAGCATCTCCTGGCTAACTAAGCTTTCTGACTACAGTGAAAAGGCAAAGGTCTTTCTTGTCACCTGTACTTGAGAATTGCTTACAATCACCGAACTAACTAATCTGAACTAGAAATGCCAACTCACCCTCTGCATTAAGGATGCAGTTCTTACAACAGCTTGTTCGGTGATTGAGACATAAAAATGTTCTAAATCGCATTTGGCTTTCAGCCAAATTTTTCAGTTAAATGCTAGAGAAAGAAAGGAAAAAAAGGAAGGAAGAGAGAAAGAGAGAGAAAAAGAGAAAGAGAGAAAGAGAAAGAAAAAGACAAATGGGAAGAGGAAGAAGGATGGAAAGAAGGAAAGATGGAAGAAAGGAAAGACAGAAAGATGGAAAGATGGAAAGGAAGGAATTAAGCACACAACACAACTTGTAGTCAGCAAACTACTTTCTCTTTGGAATGCTTTGCAGAAGTCTTTGGAATTAAAACCCACTGCATCTACCATTATAGTAAATCTATGCAAACACATTATATAGGTGAAGATTGGAGATGGGGACCAGTTTCTTGGAGTGGACAACTTGAACACAAACCTTATTAAGGTTCATCTCATTTTTCCAGGGCTTCCTGACTGCCTTTGGAGTAAGCTGTATCTCCAGTACTTTTTCAAAATTTTGATCTGTCAATGCTTGCTTCTTTAGTGTAGAGAAAGAATTCATACAAATCTGAGATAGGATTCCTCAGGGCAGATAGTGTTACAAGTAAATGATATTTGGTTTTAGTTGTGGAATTTGATTAAAATACAGAGTTGCTTTTTTAGCATATGGGTCTTTGTTGTATGTATATAATCTTTTTACATGCACAAATGACAGTAAGTTATGCAGGCTGTCTTACAATTTAAATATTCTATCTTAATTTCTGTTTATAGAAAGTTTCTACTTGGAATTGCAGAACTGCAAGTTAAAACTGAGGTCAGTGGAAGCTATAAGGACTGGATATCCCCAACATAAAATAACATGTTCATGCATCAAAATGTCCAAAAATACTTAGACTGGAGCAAGATGTAAGATTGGGTTTATTGACTCTGAGAAGACATCTGCATCACCCAAGGTAAAATCTGCTGTGTCCTCCTGTTGAAGTTTCATTCCTGTTAGCACTAAGCAGTACTGCTGGTGTAGCTCAGCATAAGCATGTCAGCTGGACACTACAAAAAAAAAAAATGAAGAAAGCTCACCAGAAAGCAGACATCTAGGTCTATGTTTGGAGTGGAAATAGGATAAAAGTCAAGATTATAGTGAGAATTTTTCTGATGCTCACTTCTACACTGCTATGAAAAAGAAGTCGAGCTATATTCAGAACTAAGAGCAGCAACATTTCTTTCAGGAAAATATGCTAATGTACTCATTTGGGAATGTCTGTTAGGAAAAAAAATGTTGAAACAAATTAGAAAGGCTTCCAAATTTCTGTTACCTCTCTCATTTTTTATTACAAAAAAAAAAAAAAAAAAGCATCTGTATAGTCAATGAAATAAAACTTTCAAAATGTTACAGAGTTACTGCTTCAAATTCAATGCAAATAATGAACCCATGTTAATAGAGAAATCAGCTTAAGATGGAGAAAGGATTTGCATGAATATATATATGAGTATGTATATGAATATATATGAATATGAAAGAAAGTGACTCCTGACAGATATTCACTACAAATACAATCTATCTATACCCTCATTCATATGGGTCCTGCAAAAAACACCCATGTAAATAGTCAAAAAGTATAAAAATCAGTTTTAATTTCTGTTCATTTTCAAAGCCTGTGGTTGTTTACAGCAGGTATGTAAGCATGTATACAACATGTGAACTGCTTCTTTGAAATGATTTTGTGTTATAACCTTGAAGTCCTTTTATCCCATTTATGACACAGAGAGTGGAATGAAGTGAGTTCAGCAGAAATGTTCCACTTTGCACAAGTCCTGCTGGGCAGCTGTTTGTGCTCATTTTTGTGAAATGTTTTTGTATGAACTCAGCAAAAAAAAAAAAAAAAAAAAAAAAAAAAAAGGCCCAAAGCAGATGTAGCATTGCCTTATTACATACTGTTAGATGTCTTGTTTTAAAATTGTTATCACGCCGTTCATGGACATTCCAGCCATATGCAGGCTTTTGGCTTGGTTAAAACCCTGTAACAGTTACTTTGAAATAGGGCTGTACAAAGTTCGTTCTTCATTCATTTTTACCTAAATAGTGTTCAGCGTCAGTTCAGCTGTACAAATTGCTGACACTAATTCTTTCTATTATAGACAGGCCCTAGGGTTTTAAACTGTATCCATCAATCTAGATATATCTATCCACTCTAACATTTAAAGACAGATTAGGTCATTAGTTATGAAACCTCCAATAAGAGCTATCGCATATTATCACAAATAATATACTAGGAATTTTGTAATGTTTCTTCATTTTATAAGTATTTTAAAAGCAAATCCTTTTTTGCTGTTGTTCTAAAAGGAGGCTGCTAAGTATATAAGAAGTATAATGTTTATTCCCTGAGAGAATTAATATTCTTAAATTCCAGGAGGAGTTTACGATTTTACATGCTATAAAATATTTTATATCTGTACTATATGTGGCATGAGAAACCTTTTTTTCTTTCTTATATTTTATCTTCAGTTATTTGCATCATTTCTTGCAATTAAAATTAAAAGAACTCTTCACAAAATGGTACTTAGGATCTTTCCAACCATAATTAACATTTTTGTGTGTTTTGCCATTAATTAGAAAGTTAGAAAACTACATTACTCAATACTCATTGGACGTTTCATCTCTAATTAGTCACATATTGACGTTCTGCTAATAGAAGTGACCTGCAACAAGAGCTTCTCAAATAGAGATACTGGGGAAATCAAGACATGTTTTTAGTAGTCTAGAAACAGTAAGGAGCCTTGAAGAGCCCCACCAAATTAATATGCAAAAATTATTTTGCTGATAGGAAGGAGTGAAGAGAGGAATACTGTGGAAGACAAAAAGAGGAGGATATGGGTAGAGGAGAGAGGGTACACTGCCTGATCATGTCAGGGTTGGGATGCAAGCATTTTTTTTAAACCAGTGATTTCAGCTGTTGCTGCCTACCCTAAGAACCCCTTCACAAGACAAATGACAAGCAAAACTACTTTTTTTCTACTATTTTTTTCATTATTTACTCTGATTATAGACAAAAGAGAATTGTTTTGTTTTGTTTTCTGGTTTTTGTTTTTGGTGGTGGTGGTAGTGTGTATATTTGTATTTTGTTTTGCTTTGTGTTTTTTTTTTTTTTTTTCTTTCAAATTCCAGTTCTGTAGGTTGATTCTGTCTATTTCCAATGAGGGCAAAAAGAGTTTGGGAACTGATGCCAGTAGATCTACATGTATATTCTACATAACAGCCAGACTAAAGAAACCTAATGAATCACAGTCAGATCACTAATATGAAAATCAAAACCACAAAGAAACTTTTTATAACAGTCTCGGTGTTTGTTTTGATAAAATACTAGTAGACATTGGCAATTATATACTTCTTAATCCTGCTAGCTCAAGGTACATGGACCACTGCTGCATGTGGGACAATATTAAGAATGTTAAGACTTACAGCTATAGCCCCACTGGCAGGCAGCTGTCGTGAGAACTGACTAGAAGATTCTCTTGCAGGGGTCAGTCTTGCAGCTGAACTGAAATAGATGACAGCAAAATCTTTCGTTTTATATTTGTGCAGCACCACAGTCCTGACTGGTTCTGGTAAGTGCCACTGTCACAAAAGTAATGAACATAGAATATACCTCTTTCAAGACTATGCATTTGGTTTATTGCTCTAAAACTCCACAAGTAGATTTTCACCCTCATTCAGTATATACTTATTCATTCATGTGGAAACTCTTCCTCTCATTTCCACCTATTACACTACAATACAATAAATGCTTGTTCTGAAGTTGACTATCCTTCTACACAATGCTCTCAGCAACAAAAGTTGACCTCAGAAATAAAATTTAACTAATGCCATGAACTTGATGGTTTAGAATGAAAGCTGAATTAACCCTTTCCAGAGATACTTTTAAAAAGTATCTCTGTTCATTCCTCTTGGAATTATCAGAAACATTAAATCTAGTTTACCCAGTTTGCTAATCAAGTTAACTTTCTTGTGAGCTTTTTCAGACCTCAGATGACGATCCAGACTTTGAACTGAGTGTGGAGGTACTTTTTCACAAGCTAGGATTTTTCATCAGATTATACATGTATTACTAAATGACATACAAAGAAAGAGATGAAAACAAAGTTTTAGCAGAGCTTGTCCCCCAGATTAATTAATTGTGTAATTGTTGTCTATGATGCTATTATTCTTCATATTACCTTCAGGTCTTGGGACAGGATTCAGTTCAGGACAGGACACCTAAATTTGGGCATTGAAATGTAAGTACCTATTTGAATTGACTAAACACAGTATCTGATGTGCCCATGAGTCTCATGTTATAGATCTGAAACAGTACTATGCATTCCATCCAAGTATCTTAGATACGTTGACACATATAAAATGCTCACTTCACTACCAATTGTTAAATCACAAGTTTAGGGCAAAGTATTTAACTTGACCAACTCACTATGACTTGAAGTACAGTTCAGCTGATACAGAGTAGGTATCTCTTTTAGGCAACTAGAATCACTCTACACATCTGTTGATAAGGGACAGGATTCAGCAGTTCAGGTACTTGAACAAAACCATCTTGTGTCAGCTGAGATGCCTGCAAGGAAGGAAATGGCAAGGCATATCATGTTCTGCACCCATCTTGAGTAGCACCTGGAGGCCACACAAGATGCTCTAGAGTCTTTAAAATTATGTTACGCACTTGAACCTACCCTAGATCTCCCTCGATTATGAAGCTAAAGCAACCGCCTCACATGTAGGTAGTTACAAGTAGAAACATATTTTAGGTTTAGTCTCAACTTGAATTCTGTCTCTAATGTCCTCTTTGGTAGGCTATGACCAAATTTCCAACATCAAAAAACAAGTAGCACTGGACTTTACAACATCACAAAGGTAACACACATAGACTTTTTTTTACCCTTGGCACATCTCTTAAGTCTCTCAAGGAGGAGTTTATATTACTGTTAAATTAGGAAATTGTAGCTCTGAATGTATCATTACAAAGGTTCTTTAGGTAGCAATAAAAAGAATCACAACTAAAGGCCAATTTAATTTTAATCCCACATAATTTATTTGGGGTTTTATTTGTTTGTCTGTTTGAGGAAAGGAAGATGTCTAGAAAAATTTTCATTTTAGATTCCTTACACTTGCTCAAGAATTTTATTTGATGATACACTGTTATTACTTTTCTCAAAATACCAGGGGATTCAATATGTTTTTGAGCAGAGGCTTCAAAATTAAAAAGAATAACTTCAAAAAATAAAATTACCACAATACTTTTGGACAGGCAAGGAAACATAGTGCTATAAGACTACTGCTACACCTAGCTGTATCATTCCAAATCATAAAATTTAATCACTGAAGATTTTCAGGCCAATCAAGTAACAAAAGATGATGGTAAAACACAATTGTAGCTGTTCCCCAGCTTCCAGACTTGCTCATATAAGTTAAAAGATAAATTCTGGCTACAAATTTTATTAATGGTGAAAATGCAGAAAGGTGACTCCACCTTCACCTTTTCAATCACAATTAGCCACCCCAACAGCTTTTATTATCTGAGATTCATAGAGTGAATTTCAGAGTATCTGCAATGGTTATGTGAAGGGCTCCACTCTTCTTTCTCTGACAGATTTAGGCCATCTGAGCAGGTTTTCAAGTTTCTTCATCACCTCAGAGACCAAAATTAAAAAGGAGTTATGTGGCACTCAGGCTGAAATCCCTTCAGATTTCATCTTCTAGCAGAGAAACTGAACACATGGAGTTAACCATGAAAGAATATGATGCTATTTTAATAACCAACACTAACAAGACTGTTATCAGTTACAAAATTAGATGCATCTCTGTCCTGCTGCTGAAGCCCTTTAACTTTTTATTGAAAAACTACTATGTTACATCAATCTTAGAACAAATGCAGTAGCCAAGCCAACCCGGGCTAACAATTGGAAGACAGAAACTGAAAAGTAAGACAGAGAGGAGAGTCCCTGTTTTAAAATCCATTTTATATTTTGCTATACTTGATTCCTAGTATTAAAAATAACTATAATTTTATTCAGAACTAATTGCAGGCCATTTAGACCTGCCAAGGAAGCCTGGTGTTGAAGGTTTGTGTGTACAATGGACTGGCAAAATAATAGCTACACTCAAAGAGTAATAGAGACTTGAAATTATTCAGAGATGGGAAGAAATTCTCCCAGATAGTGAAGAGAAGAAAAATAGGCTTACTTCAGGAATCATGACAAGTTTATTGGAAACTTAACTGGTAAATTAAAACTCTTGTAGAAAATTACTACTATAAATTATTATGCTGGTAAGCCCAGAAAAAGAGAAAAGCAAGGAGCTGTGCTCTATTATTTCACCAGTGCTAAAGTAATCCAGCATTACTATTCATTTAACTTAGAAATCCAATTTTTGTAGAAGCATGTATTTCTAAGTATATAGTTCTTAACTGTTAGTATGAAGGTAATGATCAAAGACAATTTTTCATTCAATCACAGCCAAAAAAAAAAAAAAAAAGATTTGGTTTCATTTTTCTAAGTGTTTCTTGTACAGGAACCTAAGCTAAAGATTGCTTAAATTAAAAAAGGAAGGATGGGCACAATCTCTTCTTTCTCATTCTCCTCTTCTCCAATTATGGTCTTGTCTTCTTTTTTCTGACTGCTAGACAGTATTTACAATGGTTAAAAATGAACTAGCCTGAAACAAACCAAGGTTCCATGGAAAAGTCGTAGGCAGGCACTCTTTTCTCCAACGTATGGTTAGAGTTTTCTGGGAAACACAAATGAAATTACTTCAACAAACATGAAAAGAGAATAAAATAGAAATAGAACAAAAGACAGAGGTCAGGGACAGTTTCTTTCCTCCAAAATGGGAACAACTGTTCAATATCTGCAAGTGTTAGCATTACGTAATTCCTCCTGTAACAATGTTACGTGACACTCTGTCTACCACCATTGTTTCCAACAATCTATAGAATATGACAAAGCAAGCAGCGTTTCTCTCACTGTCTCACTTTCTGATATCCTTCTTTAGTTAAAGCCTGTTCCTACTTGTTCTCTGGCTCCGGCCAGACCTGAAGTTCCTTAATAGAGCAACTTCACAAGAGAACTGCTGGGTAACAACTAAATGTCTTTATCAAGACTGTTGTCACTGGAGAACCTTAGCTGCAACTGATCAAAATAAAACAGAGAAAGTATTTACCCATTTTGCTATTTCCTTTTCTAGTGGGCTCCAATCACAGGCTTCTTATTTCATGGACAATTAAATGAGTTCAAGAATTCTCCTGAGATGAGGAGAAAGAACAGACTAAAAAGAACAAGGATTAAAAAATGAGAATTTCTACTAGAAACAATTACACTGTGGGAGCCAACATATCATTATGCAGTGAGCTCCAGCATTGGCTTTGCCTTCAAAACTAACAGCCATCTAATACCTGAAGCCCTCATGATGGGCCTGACTCATCATCCCGTGGCAAAGACCAACTAAGAAAACGGTACTTTGCCAACAAACAACAACCCCGAAGGTGGTATAACAGAAATGTACCTCTCTAAATCCTTATAATCTATCATTACTGTGATCTGAACTCCACAGCTGAATCAGTAGTGTATTGTGTATACAGCAAAATTATGCATGTTTCTCTCTAGGTTTCTGTTGATAATGTAGACTGATACACACTAATTTTCTGAACGTCACATAGCTATTCAAATATAAGCAGTTAATAGCTTTCTTGGGATTGTTATACTTACTGTGACATAAAAGATTTTTGTAAGCAACTGGAAGTGCCAAATGTAAATAAAAAGAATAGATATATATATGCAGAGGCAGTGACTTTGAAGTCACGGTATGTGGGCCAGTAATTTGAAAGATGTATTTCCAGGTCCTAATAAATGCATACCTTCTGGTCAAGACCAGAATACCTATAGAATTTAAAAGAAACAGCTTCAAATTTTGTCTCCAGGAAGGAGGCCATGAGTTACCAACAAGTGCTTGAGTTATAATGCTGACAGAAAGACACACTGAGACTGAAATATACAACTCAGAATAGCTGTAGACATAAGGATTAAACAATAATTTGTTGTTTTTTTCCAATAAAATAGTAAAGGTTAGGTAGGATTTGGTACACTCAGACTTTTATCCTTTTGTTTAACTGCTGAGCAGTTCAGAGGTATACTTTTTTTTTGCTTAAAATATATGCAATGTATATAAATGCAGCTTTGAATCGCCTTAATTGTTCACTGGTGAGAAATATCTCAGGTGACAGAATCAGGCCTGTCATGTTACTTTGCCAAGAAACCAGAAAAGTTTGCAACTGAACTGAAACAGTGCTGGACCAAAGCATTCCAGCTTCAAGAAAAATGAGGAAAGTGAAGCTGTCTACTGAACCACTTAACTGTGCACGTAACTATTCACTCAAAAGAGAATGGAAAGGCATCTAAAATGAACAACAGATAAACAGTGAACTTAGAGTGTCCATATGTATAACATGTATCATATGTATATTGTACTCATTTTAACCCAGTATTTAATATGGTATTATTTACTGATAGTATTTACCAATTCAGATAAAAGAAACTCCCCCAGTAATATTTTGGATATTGTTCCCACAAAATAACTGTGAGAACCAGGCACTAGCTCTGTCAGGCAACAAAGGAAGGCTGTTAGAGACTTACTGTTACTGCTACTTGAACACAGGGTTCAAAGCTGAAAGATGAAAACTTTAAAATGTACATTTCTACCTGCTGCCATGGCAAAATCATGGACAAAGTTTCCTTCTGTCAATCATTTTCATATTTTGCTAAAGTGTAGCTCTAAGCAGCAGAGGGAAAAAAAAAAAAAAAAAGATTAGAATTCATGGAAAAGTTATTGGGATTGTCACAAGCTAAGCTATTAGCAGAATGCATATGCATTTACAGCATTTAGTTCGTACCATTAACTAGATATAATTAACCACAATGACAGAAATGGGATTATATAGCCTAAACTAGTAGACATTATTGGATTTAATAAATACATTAATGTAATGTAAGCTATGAGCTACAAAGATTGAACTCACTCATCATCACTGAGTAATCTGCAATTTTTACAAAATTCTTATTAGATATCTACTTAATTTGAAAAATTATTCTAACAAATTGAATATTACCATTAATAAAAAAAGACATGGGAATAACACACCAATTCCAAAATGACTACTTCCATGCAGTATGTATGAAATATTGTTTGTGCTTGTGTTTAACTTAAGTTTTTCTCAAAATGTTCTCCTGAGCTGGAAGAAGGATATAAACTGATTTATTTATTTTTTTATTTAGTCAAAACAAAACCAAACTACTCACCCTTCCATGTATCTATTTTCATTTTGTATGTCACATTAAAATAGCATATGCAGAAGTCATGTCTATATTATCGATGACAACATGGTGGCTATTGGACTGACATAATGGTCTTAAGGACCAAATATAAATATATTCTAATGAGATAATCCCTAGAGCATAGATATGGAGGAATGCTATATAAATAATGTCACTTCTATCACAGAATTGGTTTCAAATTAATTGTTTCTCTCTAAAGCTCTAATTATCAGGAGGAATGCAGTTAGTCAGAAAAGATGAAGTTTAAAAGAGCATAATGTTTAATAGCTCATTAAATAGAAAATATATTGTAAATCTGGGAATCAGAATGACTTGCAGCTAACTGTGAGATGATGGGTCATGGCATATGAAAAGAGACTTTTTTGGCAGGAAAGCAATTTGGTAATACTGACTGCAGACTACATTTACTTGACATTCGGAAAGATTATATGACACCAATGCAGATGAGATGAACAATGAAGAGAAAAGGACAGGCAAGGAGACCTAGAGGCAAAAAAGTTAGGTTATGAGTGTCTGGGTGGATGAAGAGGAAGAGGAGAATACAAGTGTCATTACTGTGGATTCAGTTTTTAAAGTGGGAATGAGAACAAAATTATTGAAGAGAGTGCATTCATGCAGCTGTTGCGATAGCTGTGTCAGCACTCTTGCCACACAGGGTTTTATTTAGGATTCATATAGGTGAATAATTAGCAATTCTATAATTTGTCTTCTGATAAGAAAACATAGCAACTGTTACATACTAGTTGCTCTGGATATGCTTTAAAAAGCACACTTCATTTTATAAGAGTGTGAAGTGTGTATTTGCCAGACATCAAATATGTATTTATAACAGATGCAACAAATCAAAGCAATGCCAAAGAAATTCTGAAACATTTAGGAATAATGCTAAAAACAAAAATAAAAAAAAAAAAAAAATACATCACTGCCTCAAAGCAAAAGCTCAGAAAGGCTGAGCTAAGCTCAAATTTTCTCCTAATAGATTTCCACACAAGCAGTGACCCCAACAATTACATGAAAGGATGCAAACATGATCAGAATGGGACAAGGCAGCTGTGCAGTTGCACATGACCAGCTTGGTCACAACCACATCAGGCCATGCAGGACACACTGACCTCCACAAACATGAGACCTAAAGCCCCATACATCCTCACACAGTCATCTAAAAGCATGAAGTGATGTATTGAGCACTGCAGCATGTGGGCTCAGATTTCCAGATGAAGCACATGCATCTGAAAAGAGGAAGAGAGTTGCCCACAGTTACGTTCCTTTTTTTTTGTTAGCTTTTGACCACAAGATTATCCATGGGGTAAAGGAAAAACTGGGGTACAATCACCAAGAATACTTCTATCAGATTATCATGTTTATAATCAGAAAATAATAAAATCATGTTGCCTTAAAGGAGAATGAATCCACATGGGAGGGAAAAAACGTTTCCTATAGCTGGAGTTTAGCCAGCGCCTGGATTCATGGCTACTTATTTCTTTGAGCATTACACAAATACCAGTGTAATGCCTTGGTTATGAAGGTCTGGACACTTTGGCTGTGTGTTTGAAGTATTATCTTAATTCCAATGTAAGCGATATCCCTCATGATTTTAGACTGAACAGAAAAAAAAGCAGGATCATATAATGAGAAGTGTCAGGCAACATTAACCATATTGGCTGATAACATCATATCTGAATTTATAGCATGTTATGTTAGCATACAAATACGATCTTTCTTGTCTTGATTCCAGTAGGCTTATATACCAGAACTTATCTCACTTTATTTACTACTGTTACCAGACCTCAAGAAAAATTTACCATCTTATTTAAATCATAGCTTATTTGTTATAATATATAGATTTTAAAAAAATAAAAATCAAATCAAAACTAAATAACCACAGGTAACACAGTCCAGAGAGACTATTCTTCTCCTGCTATGGCACAGAAACAGATCCTTTTTCTGCAGTTAAGCTTTAAACATGACCTCGTTTCTTGCAGGAATACCATAGCCTGATATACTTTGTCAGAAAGTGATATTTTAGTTCAGCACCATGCCAGTAACATCACATTTGAAGAATTACATGACTGTAATTGTAGTTTCTAATGCTATAATACAGGGTAGGTACTTGCAGCACCTTTCTGAGAATGACCTGCTGAAATGCAGTCTCTGTTCTGAATATAACGGGATTGGATGTTTATAGAAGGTGTAGGACTGACAATCCATCGAAACAAAGCTCGTCTTAAATTTATACCCAGAATACAGACACAAACATAGCCGTTTCAGCAGCACCCCACCCACATGCCTTCAACATCGATCACTCCGAGCAGTTGGCAACATTTATTCAGGCTCGCTTCAGAAAAGTCTGCAAGCACATAATTAATTTGACTAGTCCCATTGAAGCTACATGCTTGCAGCTGAAATGCCTTGCTTGATCAGAGCTCGGTTTTTGCCTCGCTGTGCACACAGCAGGTGCACATGATCATTTTTGCCAGTGGTGACTTTTGTGGCTTGGGCAGTTGTACACTAAAATCCAAGCTAAGACTACTGACTCGTTTCAGATAAACCATGAAACAAGCTTCAGATGGTACTAACGCTCATCCATTGCTGGAAAAGATCCAAATTTCAAAGACTGCTATATACAAACAGCACAGAAAACTGCTATCTTTCCTGAGAGCTACCAAGCCATTGTGACGTACTTTGCATGTCATGAAGTCCAACGATACACCAGCTAGTAATGACTTAGGGTTGAGTGTAGAACTCAAAAGGCCAAATGGATATCTTACACAGGAACAAACACGAGAGAAGTCTCAAATGGGAGTCTAGTGTGTGGTTTTAACCCAGTGCTCACAGATCCCCCATTTGTGTTGCCATGCATCAGGAGGCACCCAGCCTGCACATCAGAGGCTTTGGGACAGGTTCCCTCATATGTGGTGTCCTTTGGTGAGGCAGAAGTCACAGGGGGAGACTAACTAGGAAGAGTGACCCATATAAATGTGCTCAGAGGATCATGAAATGCAGCCTGGTGATCCAGGGGCAGCACTTTATCTTCTGCCCCATTCCATGACATGACAAGTAAGAGACAAGCAGAGAGCCACACACCACACAGCTAACCAGTTTGTGGTGAGATGGGCTGGAGGCCACCGCTCTGTCTTATCAATATGGGATGGAGAAACTGCAGTGGGGGAGCATGAGGAAAAATCTGACATGGGAGCATCACTGCGAATGTGAGAGACTTGTCAGGTCTGTGCTCCCGTCTCCAAAGGAGCTGGTGTGAGACTGTATGTTACTGAGAGATTTATTTTAAAATGCATTATATCATTCTTAAAAAAAAAAAAAAAAAAAAAAAAAAAAAAGAAAAAAGAAAAACCAGAATGCTAGACTATTACAGTCTCGTTCTAATAAGCCAGTCAAAATATAGACTACTGCGTTTGCACCTCCTTGCATTTCGAAAAGGAAATTGCTTTATCGGATCAACCCAATGGTCCGTCTAGTCCTGTCCCTCATCTTCAATAGTGGCTGTTAATATAACAACAGAGGCAAGAAATTTTCCACACAGCAAGAGGCCAGCATGTTACCAAAAAGAAAAGTTTGGTTATTTATTTCAAAAATGTTTCGCACTAAGCAGCTCATTTCTTAATCATTTTGTTATTTATACAACCAAAGAGGTTTATTGAGCCATGCTCATGCATTTATTAGCTTGCAATGTTTGGCAATCTAAAGCACCTTTTGCAGCTTTCGTTCAGATTCATGATTTAAGCATAGATTACCAAACAACTAAGAGTCTAAAAAAAAAAAAAAAAAAAACCCTCTGTGTGCTTTCATGCTTTCATCTGTGTGCTGCCCTGTACTATGGCTCTCCCCCCGGCATTGTTAGAGGGATGCTTGCAGTAGAGGAGGCTGTATGCAAGGCTGTCCTGGTGCAATGAGACCTGTGTTCAGGTTTCCTATTACAAGATCAGCAAGATGTGAAGTGGGGTTACTCGAAAATGTAAGCCATTAACATAGTTCAGATTATGAGGTCTGATGAGCTTTAAACAAGGGACAAACCCAACTTCCCAATTTTTACACATGCAATTATATACACGATTGCTTCTAAATCCATACAAAGCATTTTCTAGTGCTACATCAAGCAATAGCTACTGCTACAATGCTTTCTACAAATCAGTATTCCAACATAGCAAAACAAGAAAAAGCTAAGAAAGCTTTTTTTAGTGACTCTTTCCCATTTTATTTGAGCATCTACTGTCCTGCCACAACTCGTACTGTGAAGCATTGTCTTTATTTTTTCTCTCTTCTTTGAAAGTGTTTTTCAAAATACACTGTATGAAAGAAGCTCTATAAAAAAAATGCCTTGAACTGTTTATCTTAAAAATGTGACTCTTTTTCCAGTAGCAGTAGGAAAAAGTACATTAGGTGGCCATTATTATTTTGTCTTCTCTTTTGATAAATAACTGACTCTGTATAGTAAATAAGAATGGCTGGCAACGCTGTATAAAGAATCAAAGCACAGAAATCACTGCCTTTCCAAGTTGTACCCAGAGCAAAAGGCAACAGCTCTGTAGCTGTCACCAGGAAAATGAATGACATTATTGTTGACGTTTCCACATTCATTCCTCTGCCTGATGAGTTTTATATATCTGACTTAGTTATGAGGAATGTTTTGAAGTATATACTGATTGCTCACAAAACTGAATAACTGGGCCAAATTCCCTGCTGAAACAGCTCCAACGCTGTGCTTCTGTATTTAAAAACTATTTCAAATCCATTTACAATTGATTCTGTGAAGCTCAGTACAGTATGTAAATGTTTTCTCACCCTAAAAAAAAAAAGTAAGAGAAATCCTTTTTTAAGGGCACACTTAAATTCAGTGATCTAAAGATAATGGAGCAAATCTCCAGCTGCTTTAAAATGTCAGAGCTTCAACTACTTCAATGGAGCAAGGGAAATCCACATCAGTTGAGGACGCCCCTCTTAACATATAAAAATTGTCATGAATGGGGACAGGTCAGTGTTGAGCTCTGCTGACACAGGAGGACCCTTCTGTTATATTCATCCAAACCCAACTTTTGTCTCAATCCCTTTAAAATTCAGCATTTCAAAAGAAAAATGGAAAATGCATTTTCAAATGAAAAGCACTTGCTACCTGAATTATCTGGAGCTGTACTAAAAAATCAATGGGAGAAAGACAACAAACATGTCATTTGAATGAGATATTTAAATACAGACTGTAAATATGAGACTGAACATTAATTAATTAGATTTGTGGAGTCTTCACTTGCTGTAGCCTTTGTATCATCATGCAGTCTTTGTTTACTTTCATTTATTTTCTTTGTTTGATGACGTTTGACTAATAAATACATTGATGAATTGCTTCAGCAAATGCCATCCATATATCACAAAAATAGAATGTACTCAGTGTTTCTGGCACAGTGAGGCTAAAGGATTTGTTGTTGTTTGAACTTTCAGTACATGACAAAGGGAATACTACTGCTGTGCTGGATAAACTTTCTGATTTTTGTTTTAATTTTCAGTGAACAAACAGCTGCAGAATAATGTGACTTAATGAAGCATTTCTAATAAAATACTGCAGAAGTTAAAACAGGGACATAGAACTGCCTGCTCACTGATAGTTGTACTATTCAGAACAGTTTTTCAAGATGGTGATCACCTTTTTGTGTAGATGTACACTATTAGATAATGTGATTTTTCTGCCCTGCAAAGTCAGTGATTTCCTTTAACATGATAACTATTTAGCATTTTTCTATTACTTATTTATAGTAAGTAAAGCATATGATATAATTAATGCAATATATTGCTAATACACTATTTATGCCTCACACAGGTTGGCAAACAGTAATACAGCCTGCAATAAATTTGAGTGCAAAGATGTTCAGATCTAAAAAATTCCATAGTATGTTTTGCTCATCAGAAACACAGAACCTGCATTTGTAAAGAGGTCCTTTATCAAGCCTGTCATCACCTGTGATGAAATTACGGAACTTCTTGGCTGCTGCATGTTTTTCTGCTGTCACAACTCAGTGTAAAGTATTATTTGCTTTATGTAAATCTAGACGGTGTTCAATGAATCATCACTTTGCAAGTTGCCAGTAAAGCAATCACCAATACCCATCTGTAGACACATCCACTTACTTCCGCACAGAACTAGTTATTCATGTATTCCCCACCAGAATTCTCAAGTGCATCACAAGCACCTACATGAGATCTCTCTGCTCATAGGAAGAGAAGGAGGAAAAGGTTATTTGGTCTCATATCTGGTATGATAAAAGACACTGCCACATTAGACGTCATTCTCTGATTAAAACCGTCTGACAGGAATCAAGATTTTATCTCAAAGTCACCCACTACCAGTAGCATATCTAAAATTAATACCACATTTTTGAAAGCCCCCTTCTGTTCAGACAACATGTGGAAACACTGAATAGTAATCCTGATCTGCAATTAACTAATTGAGCCAAGCTTTCCACTAAAATTGTGGTACTTGTATAGTTTATAACAGTAGCAGTACTGTAGTTTGGGGAATCAGGACTTTATGAAACCAAAAAACACATAGCTTTCAATATTGCCTCAGCAGTATCAGCTCCCCAAAATAATTTTTTCATAATGAAATTTATATGAATTACTTTACTACTTTTAATTACGCACAAAATAAATTAGAGACATCAATATGAAATGACTGTGCAATTACTGAGAAAAAGTGTAAGAGATGTAACCCTTGCAACCCCTGATAAAAACGCCTCTTTCCCAACTTCAGCTCAGCTATATTCACAGTACCATTGAACTGCTCGTTTTTAGTGTGTACCTTATGCTACAGAAAATAATCTTAATTTATCAATTTGACATCACTTAGGTCAGCCCATAAAGCAGCTTTGAAGTGTTAAACATATAGCAGGCTGAATGCTAATGTCTGAAGCCACTTGGTAAGACAGAGAAACCAGATAACAATTATCATTTAGTCAATAGTCATTTAAATGTAACCAGTGCTGCGAGAAGACCCTAAGACCCCGAATGCTTTATGGGGCTTCCAGGGATAGGGGCTGAGTATGTTTATTATTCAAATTGGCTGTTCTTCAAGAGTCAAAGCCCCGTTCCTTAAATACAGAGCTGGAGCCTGCTGGGGGGGACACTGGTGGCAGTGAAGTGCTTCGTGCCATAAAAAAATACTGACAATCTCCGAGCAAAAGCTGGAAAGAGACAACTGTAAGTACACATACAATTTCAAGTGCTTCAAGCAATGATTTTAACTCCTGGTAAGAATGAACCACACAGCAGGGACATGAATGGCAACTCCTAACCAGGCAGTGCAAGCTATTGCTTTTTATCCTTTGCCCAGATAACGGGGTGTCCGATCCTACAGTTCAAGGGAACAAAGCGGGTTATTTTAAAACTCACTCTTGCAAAGCTATAAATGGCAGGGAGCAAGGGAAGAGCCTTTCCACTGCAGAATACCGAACCTGTGGTGTATTTAGGAGGCAAATGAGTTCCCTGAAATGGAAAGAAAGCCACGCAGAGGGGCTGCATGCCCTACACACCACAAGTTGGGGAGCGCTACACACGGAAAGGGAGTCAAGACCCATCTCTTGATCGCTCCTGTTTTAAAGGATTCTCAAGGCGACTCCACGCTCTTTTAACCCCTGTCTGGAGCCGTCCGACCAAGCGTCCGGTCTCTGAAACCCCAAGTCCCCGGGGGCGCAGCGAGTGAGCACCCACCCTTCCCTCACGAGCAGCGGGGCTGACAGACCCCTGGGTCCCCCAGCCCCCGCGGGTGAGGTACTTGGCCCGAATAAGAAGACCCCAAACGATGAGAGAAAAAAATAAATAAATAAAATAAAAATAAAACGCGGTGGGAGGGCGGCAGCTGACCCCCTCAGCCGGCCTCCCGCAACTTTGGGGCCCCACGGTGGTCGGCTCACCTACCTGCAGCCCCGCTCCGAGCTGGCAGCACCCCGCGAGCGGCCGCCTCCCGGCGAGGGGGAGCCCCGGCCTCACCGCCCCGGCATCGCCGGCGCCCGGGGGCATGGAGCGGCGCCGCGCCCGCCTCGGCTCCCCTTGGCTCGGCTCGGCTCGGCACGGCACGGAGGGGAAAGGCAGGCAGGCAGGCGGCCGTCGGTGCCCGGCTGTCCCCCGGCTGTCGGGGAACGGAGCGGGAATCCGGCTGGGAGGATGCGGGAGGGAAGGCGAAGTGCGTGGGGAGGGAGGGGAGACTCGAAGTGGCTCGGAGTATTTAAAAAATAATAATAATAATAAAATAATCAAAACACGGAGAGGAGGAGGAGAAGTAGGGGCTGGCTGTGGGGCGAGGAAGTCCTGCAGCCTGGTGCGGCTCCGGCCCCTCCGCCAGCTGCGTGCGGTCCCGATTCAGCCCCGGCGGCGGAGGACGGGAGGAAAACCCGCGGCGTCCTGCAGCAATCCCTCCGTTCCCGCGGCTCTGATTGGCCTGCCTTCCCCACACGGCTCGCCTTCCCCTCCTGCTGCCTCCTTCTCCCTCTTGGGAAAAGTAATTGGAGAGCCGGAGCTTCACCTTCAGCACCAGCAGCAGCAGCAGCAGCTCCGCGCAGGGGCCGCCCAGCCGGGGGGCGGAGGGGGAGCCCGCCCTGCTCCTGCTCCTGCTCCTACTCCTGCTCCTGCTCCTTCCCCTTCTCCTTTCTCCGCTCGTCGCCCCCCTGCCGAGCCCGCTTGGAGAGGGTCTGGCAGGCTGCGGGGCTCCGGCCGCCTGCCGCCCGCCCCCACGGCTCGGCTGGGCTCGGCACGGCTCTCCCTCCCCTCCCGTGCCCACCCTTCCCTTGCCGGGCAGCGGGCGGGGGGCTGCCAAGTTTCGGCACACACACACGTGGGAGGCGGCGGGGAGAAGAGGGGCACCCCCGCACCTCCCCCGGGACCGCCGCGATGGAGACACGGGGACGGGACGGGCAGGGGGGAGCCCGACGGCTCCCCCGGGGCGCGGGGCAGGGGTCGCGGCGGCTGGGGCAGGGGCAGGGGCAGGGGCAGGGGCAGGGTAGGGGCAGGAGGGACGCGGCGGCGCCGGCAGCCAAAAGCTGGACTGTGTCTCCCTCCAGAGGGAGAAGGGAGGCACTCCCGGCAGCGGGGAAGCCCGCTTTCCCCCGGCGGTGCCTGCCCGTGGGCTCCCGGGCTGGCTCCGTGCTGCCGGGCTTGGGGGCTTTTAGGGGAATTTGTTAGGGGTCAGAGCCTGAAGGGCTCTTCTCCTCCTGCCCAAAGCCGGGAGAGCCCAGCGGTGGCTCGCCACGGCTGCTGGTGGATAGGGGAAATGGTGGTGGCTGAGGATAAGCGAAAGCGCAGCTTGCTCCTTTACTGCAGCGTGGTTTGAGCCGTCTGGAGGGGGATGCAGAGAAGTGGAGGGGAGGGGGCCAGAGGTGGGCAGAAAGGGCCCTCAGTCATTCCAGTGATACCAAACAGAGGGCCGAAGTCTTACTGTTCTCCCAGAATGCTTGTCCATTCCTAGGTTAAAATGAGAATGAATGCATGTTGGAGTAAGTAGTGCTGATATACTTAATTATCCATCATCTTCATATACATGTATATATTGTAATTTGCATAAGCATATTTTTCAGAAAAGAAGCCTTTGTTGAGCCTTTAGCTGTCATCCCATCTTGTATGATGCTGATGGTCAACTCTGAGAAATGGAAGAGGGGAGTGAAACACTCTCCTGATTGTTATTCTTCACGCTAGAGTTTTTCTGTGTGAGTAAAGATCTGCAGAATGTTTGATTTTCTTTTTTTTTTTTTTTTTTCAAAGCAAATACAGACCTAAAGGTCCATGCAATCAGAAAGAAAAGTCAAAATAAAGAAAGAGTAAGGATGTTGACTACCTGGCACACAAGTAGGACAAAATACAGAGGCTGGTGTGGGAAAGGTTGCCTGGAAAATAACCTGGTGTGTGGTTGTCACAAACACTCTTGCAGCAGGCACTGCAGTACACATGCCTGGGTGTGAACTGGAGCCAAATTAAAAGCCTGTTTGGTTATAAAGATAAATGTGGTCTTACCTCATTCATTAGAAGCTGATACAATAACATCACACTTTCCCTAGTCAGTGGCTGTGTTTCTGCAATCACAAGCAGCTAAAACAATGCAGAAGGAACTGAAACCAGATCTGCAATTAGCAACGTAATTTCAGTATGTTGAGATAGACCAAAAATAATGTGAATCCACTGGGGCCAGATGCTCCTGTCCCACAAGTGCAAAATAACGGAGGACCCTGAATATGTGATAGAATAGGGTAGCTTTTACTGTCGCATGGGTCAATGTAGGACCACAAACACTGTTACTAGATTAAAAGTAGCCCAAGTACACCAAAAATGCAACTACAGCAGCTAAAATGCAGCTACAGCAGCTACTGCACTTCAGACATAGCTAGCACCTTGTAATTATAGGAGCACATAGACCTATATTAGCTGCATGTATCATTACCCTGACTGTGTATGGTGAGACCAGAGAATACTCAGTAGTTTCATGCTGCTGCCCTGCTGTTACAAGAATTATGCAAACACATCTGAGACACAGAACTATTATAACCTAGTTAAAACAATACCAACAAGTCACATAACAATAAATAAATACAAGGGAAAAAAAAAAAAAAAAAAAAGCATACAAAGCAATGGATAAGTGACAACTTGTTCTGGATAATGTAATTATTTTTTATAGTGTGATGCTGCTGCACATGAGCAGTTGATCACTTTGCCTGACATGTGAAATTCTGAACATGTGCACAGTATTCAGGCACAGGTTGCGTGACACCATGCAGGAAGATGTTCTTTCAGGAAGATGTGCTTTCAAAAGCTTTTCTATGTACTTTCATACTAAGTCCAACACTCCTGGGAAGAACTGAAATGATCCATTACACCTATGCAGTACAGCTGGTTTTACAGATGCCTACTTAGTAAGTCTGACTCATCTCCAAAGGTGCATTTGTGCATGCTGTACATACACAATATGATAAATTTACCATTTTCTGGAAATACCAGATTGGCTGTCTTTTTCCTACGCGGCCTGTATTTATATCTTTCTGACTGGAAAATCCCCAACAGAATGCTGTGGCCTTAGAATGTAGCCCAGTTACAAAACACAGTTATTGTATGAATGTCCTCTCTCTCTTTCTTTCCTCATTTTGTTTAGTTTTTGAGTTAGTGTCACTACATCTTACTTTTCATCACTTTGTAGGGCTCTTCTACACACTGAAAGAAAAGTATAAAACATAAAAATGGGCATTGGCACTCACAACAGGTGTAATATTTGGAACAACTTCAGCATTTTCATTTGAAGAGGAACATCAGAGCATAAAAAGCAGGGAAATAAACATTTGTTTCAGAATGTAATAGTTGTATATATGTTGATCTAGTATATTTTTATATGTTGATTTTATCCAGAGGCAGACTTGTTTCTGAGCTTCTAAGCAGTGGAAAAGAAAATGTATATGTTGGTAGACACATGTAGATTTTGCCTCTAAGAACTGATAAGTTCACTAATGTCTACCCACGAGTTTGATCCTTTATCTTCACCATGAGATCCCTCCCCTCTCTTTACCCACCATGCTAGTAACTTATATTAATTAAAAGTGCTAGTGATGGCACTGCTTTTTAGATTTGTAGTTAGGTTGTCAGTTTCTCATTTGGTTCATAAAAAAATATTTTTTTACCTGGGCCTTCCATTGAGTTATAGGTAGTAAGATAAGCAGGAACACCTCAGCATAAGAGACCTACAGTGTCTTAGAGTCTGATGTGCAGCATCAGATGTCCCATTTTGATCCCTCTTGAGTGTCAGTGCTGTCCCCCCAGTGTATTTGAACGCTCCCCCCAGTTTGGTGCACCTGCTGGGAGTGTTTCCACTCTGTCTTGTAGGTTGTTAGTGAGGACTGTAAGCAGATCGACTCCAGTATTGAACGCTGAGAAATGCCACAAGTGACTAGCTACTGTTCATTAAGCCTGGCGCTTCAACCAAATTACACCCACATTATAAGATATCCAGTATACATCTGCCCAATTTGTTTGCAAGGATGTTATGGTAGACCATGTCAAAAGCCTCATCAGAGTAAAGGCAAACAGGCACTGTGGTCCCCTACCCCTCACTGCCAGCCATTTCATTGTAGATTTTCCTTGTTAAATCTGTATCGACTATTCCAAATCACCTTCTTGTCCTTCGTGTGTGTGGAAATGTCTTCCAGGATAATTTTCTCCATCACCTTCCTGGCAGCTGACCTGTAGTTCCCCACATCCTCCTTGCCTTCTTGAAAATGGGCACATTTGCCATTTTCCAATCATTTCGGGTCTTCCCCTGTCATCATGATGACAGATGATAGAGAGCAGTCTAACAGTGGCATCAGCCACTTGGATGCACTCAGTGCACCTGGTCCCATAGACTACTTTAAGTCTATTTTTTTTAAGAGGGCTGTGTTCTTCCTCTATCAGAGGTGGTGCTATGCTCCCCCAAACTCATCCTCAAAAACAAAGATTAAGAAATCCTGGGGTGAATGCTGTTTGTCTGACATTTTGCATGGAATATGATGCAAATGGGTCTTTCTTCTTATACTGTTTCATCAAAAAGAGCAAAATTCCCCAGGCTGTAAGCACTGTAGCTATTTCAAAACAGGGATGCTTCCTGCTACTACTTTGTAAAGCACCTAAGCTCCCTAAAGGGGAAAGATTTTAAAATGTTCACTACTCATTTCTCGTTTGCTACACCTTGTCAAGTCACCAGTGAGCTTTTCTTTTTTAGGCCTTTTATATATCATCATAAGGCACCTTACTTTCTCCATGTGTTAGAGACACTGTGCTGCCAGCTGCAGCTTTTGAGTCTTGCTCTGGGTGAGGCACATACCAAAAAGTTAGGTGTTGACATATTTTGTGTAGTGGCTCCAAAACTTTCCTGAATCTATGTAAACTACATGGGAAAAGGAAAAAAAAAACTGAACAAAATCAGATATGTTGAATATATCACTTGCTTGATTACCTTATGTATTCAATAAGCAATGTGTCTGTACTTTATTACACCAAAAGGCTACAAGGCCACCCGTATTGCACAACAAAGAACATGCCAAGAACATTAAGTGTAGTGCTGGTTGCCTGTTTAGAGATAGAGTACTACTCATGAGCTTTGGAAAAGCCCAAAATTATATTGAGAAAGAAATTGTGAGTCATTTTTCCTTTTATTTATTTTTTTTTTTTTATAACTATTCCCCCTCCTACATCTGTGGGACTCAGCAGGAAATAGAAACAAACATTAAATCAGGCATCTGAAGAAATAAATTGGGGCAGGGGGGAGGGAAGAGGAAAATGTTCATACACATCTGGCCCATAGTTGAGTTAGAATATAAGTACTCATTCAATGCCCTTATATGCATTTGTCTTAATCTGATACAATATGGAAGTTCCCATTTTACTGTGTATCAAACAGCATGAGCCCTTACAGCCATGCTTACAAAGAACATTTTACCCCTGGTTAAACATATGTTAACTTTGTTTCAATTTTATATTAAAGGTTGCATTACAGACAAAATGGTGGGGAAAAAAAGGAAATTTTTTAATTTATAATTTTGCAGAAGAGAGATGGGCAGGCCTTCTTACCTAATGAGATTTTTGTGCCATTTTTAAACAAATATAATTATTTCCAGAATTTATGTCTTCGATTATTTTTATGAATTAGTTATGTTTATATGATTAAATTATATTAAAGGAAAGGAAACCTTGTGAAAACAGAAAGTAAAGCAGACCACGAGTAGGAATGATAAGTAAGGATCAGGTTGATTTTACAAAATGAATCACACTTATTTTTTTCTGAAACCTCTTTACTGGGGGCAACATATGTTGGCAGATTTGGGAACTCATCTACAAGAAGAATTACACTTCACTTTAGAGATCCATAGTGCCATTTATTATCTCATGATTTAGCATTTTCTAATCTGTGTGGTGTCATTTTCAAAACAGGCATCACAAATTCTGGTAGAAAAGGTGTCAAAGCTTATTAGCCCAGTAACTCAGTTCTCCCATGATAGGAGATAAATTAGGGGTCTGTCAGATGTGTTGTTTGCCAAAAGAAAAAAAAAAAAAAAAAAAAAAAAAAAAAGTCATTGTGAACTTACTTGGGTTATTTTTTCTAGAGAAATAATGCTGTCTGTTTTATAGTTACAACACAGTCTTTCCAATAATATCGTACAAAGTTCAGTAAGGAAATTTAGTGAAGGATACAGTGCATTAAATAGGAATAAGTTGTTCTGTCTCAGTATTTCTTTCTGATTTAAAGTTTTTCTTACTCTGAATTTTAAGCACTTATATTTTAATAAGGAAAGGAAAATTACACTCAAGAATGTGCTAGGCTTGTGTTTGTGCATTAAAAAACATTAAAAGATGCCTTAAAGGTTATTATAGGCTTTGCATTTTATGGCATTTTAATAGTAAGGCAAAAAGAGGTGTATTTTGGTATCATTTTTTCTGAATCTTGAGTACAGGCAAAAGTAGATCTTCTGAGAGTGAAGAGCAGAAGAACTATTTTTTAGAATATTATCTACTGAATTTATTCCAAAACAGCATGTAACTTGGGGGGAAGAAACCAACACAAGAGCAGATTATTATAATTTTTAAATGTTCTGAATTGCAGATTTTTAAGACATTTTCAAAACCAGAACCACTAAAAAGGAAGCACTTTTCTAAGGGGAGGGAGGGGAGGAATTAAAGAATCGTTCTACTTGGCTGAGGACAAGCAGCTATTAATTCAGCATGAAAAAGTGCCTCTGATTAATGAAGAATCAAAAAAAATAAGCTTCATATATGTATAAAGTTACATTTTTCTGTTTAGAGTAGCTATACTTTTCAATGAGATTACAAATGTGTAGCTGGCGGATTGCATAGTAAACAGCCTGAATATAAGGCATCTCTCTTTGTATAAATATGAAAGAAAGCTGGATGTACCTAGAGAGGATTACTGCCACTTAGATCTCAGGATATGCAGGGCTAGGAAGTCCTATGCCAAATGAACTCTGCCTTCCTCCTTCATCAAATACGTGGTAGGAAATGCTAAAGGATGTGTGGCTTTGAGTTTTTCTGCTTTTGTGGCTCTTATTGTCTGATTCCTTTGAAGGGAGTAAATTTGTGCTCGGCAGTCCTTCCAATTAACCTTGGCTTATTCACAGCTCAGACTACACGACGGCAGTGCTGTGATGCCTCGATACACAGCCTCCCTCTGGTGTTACAAACAAGTCCATACTCACCTGACTGAGGTGAAATTAATACCTGGTTACCCACATTAAAAAGCCACAGTTAGAGGGACAGAAATGTCCCCACTTGACTCCCTGTGCCATGTGTGCCCCTGCCTGGGGCAATCTGCTGAAATGCTCACCCTGTGGGATCAGCTGCTGCAGGGCTCCACCACCTGCAGGATGGCCTCATGTAGCACAATATCAGCTCAAATTCCCATTTGTTTCTTACCCGTGGGGCATGGTAAACATAAGACTAAATCTCCTGGTTTGATCTCAGCTGAGGGTAACACTTATTTTCTGAAATCCAGCCCAAGAATGATGTAAGGATGGTGAGCAATAATTGCTGGAGCCCTAGTCCTGGGAGGTGCATCTTGCATGGTCATGAGAATCATTTCGACATTATCATTCTGACCAATGCTTACCCACTTATATTAGTCTTCTACAATATAGCTTAGAACTAATCATTTCTGTGTGTCCTTTGCATGCCAGATAAATTTACAAAAATCAAAATGAGTTGTTTTTGTGTTGTTGGTTTTTTTTTTTTGTGTGTGTGTGTGTGCTCCAGGGCACGCACACACATAGCAGCTGCAGTGACAGCCAGGTATGCTGGGATTCAGCACCTGGAAATAGACTTGGTGCTCAGAGCTCAGCGTGGAAAAAGCTTGTTTTCTGGAGCATTTCAAAGGTGTCTTGGACAGAGATGCACAGAAGGCACAGCCTAGGAAAGCAGACTCTGCCTCTGCTGCTAGAATGACAAACCCACTGCGGAAATCTTCTTGGTTTTCCTCCCACTTTAAGCTCCATGGCAGATCAGTCCTTCCCTGCCTGATTCCAGAATTACCTCGTTATCCACAAGTGCCCTGGTTTTCACTGGCGTTAAGCACCCAGAAATGTCAGAGAACCACGTAGAGCTGGGGGGGGTGGGGGGAGGACGACAAGACACACACGTCTGGAAAAAATATATATATAATTAAGAGAGTAATTGAAAGATTTTGCCGCTAGATGTCAGCAGGCAGAGCACAGACCCGACACACTACCTTAGCAAATCTTGGAAAAGGGTGTTTCAATTCTCCTTCCCCTTCCTTCTCCCATCCTCCTCTCCTAGCACATATATGCATATACACATAGGAAGAAAATCACCTAGGGAATACTTCTTTTTGGTTTATTTTTTTCATTGTAATCATACACAGATAAAAAACAGAATAACTAATACCCAGTTATGCTTGAAAGAAGGGGCAAAGAAAAGAGTTGGCTAAAATTTGCAGTGGCTAAACAAACTGAACAATAACAAGCTCTCTGAGCTCTGGAGTTAATGAAGACTTGCTTCCTATGGGTCTTATCCTATGGTTAATTGAAGCTTTTCCTATGCTGGGGAACTTTGAATTTACTTTTTTTTTTTTTTTTTCCCTGTAGGATGATCCCAAGGAGCAGCTCTTCAGAGATGCATTTGTGTCTTTTCTCTCTTCTTTCCAAGCATCTTTTCTTATTGCAACTGAATAGCTTTAAGACTGCTACCCATCTTTCAGATGTTTCAGGTGGGGTTCCAAAATGCACAAACTTTGCTTCCATAGGAAACCTAGCAAAAGAAAATGCAGACTGCTTAATCTGTTACACACTCAGACTTACAAGGCCATTTATTTTATAGTGTAACTTTGTTAAAATTACTTAACACCTGAACTTGCACTGTCAATTTAAGTGTTCCACTAAATTTTCTGATGATTCCTCATTTTTCTACCCAATTACGACTTTATGGAATGTGCCTGAATTGACCATTTAGTCTTTGCTGATGAAACCCTAGTTCCTGTAACTGCATGTTAGTGGGTTACCTCTCCTTTTTTCTGCCTTCTTTAAAAAATAAAAAATAAAAAAATAAAAAAGCAGATAGCATGAAATGCTATTGTTTACATCAAGTTTTGACATTCCTCCAGTGCAGTGAAACAGGCAGCACTGATAACAGTGAGAGAATACCAGATTGGCCTCCTCTGTGTGCTAAACTCCAGCTAAACTCCAGAATTTCTACAATTATTCCAGAGAGAATAAGATTAAATGCTCAGCATTTTTCTCTTATTGCAGGCTTATGCTTACTCCAGCTCTTTTTGATTGTATGTATTTTTCTATGTTAAATTAATGAGCTTTGCTTTATTATCCTATCACATTTTAAGCTTTGATTAGTCTAGCTCTTAAAATGTACATAAAAAGAGTTTGATTTTATTAGCTATTATTTAAATGATCACCTTAAATTAATCCCTTTGTAGTGTGAAGCTGTTTTTGTTGCATTACAATGGCTGCTTATCCTTCCTGACCTGAGATTATGTAGCATCATAAAAATTTAGCAACAGATTTTAAAAATTAAAGGGAAATTTTATGAAGCACGAATGGTAGCCACGCAGATTCATTTATACTAGCCTATAATAATGATTCCTTCCGAGCTATTTTTATGGAAAAAGGTCAATGCTATGAAAACTTAGAAGGTAAGGTTTTAACATGACTGACATTTTAAACAAATTTCAGCAATTTTACGTTAAAATATCATTCTCAGCAGATTGATTCAGAGCCATTTACTGGTAACGCAACTACACAATTAGTAAGTCTGTTGTGGGAGTCATACCCAGCAAAACTTCTAAATGCTATCCCTGGAAAATGCACATGTGGATAAGCATGAGCCAAATTTACTCTTTTTGTAAACAAGTTTGAGAAATGATGATGACCCTTGTTCAGAAGCAAAGTCCATACACCTCATTGATTTCCTGGGGTTAGATTTGCCTGGTTTGGGGGTTTTGTGTGGTTTTGTTGCTGTTTTTGTTTGTTTGTTTTGTTTTGTGTTTTGTTGTGTTTTTGTTTTGTTTTTTTTTTGGGGGGGGGGGTTGTTTGTTGTTTGTTTTTAATAGCATAATAACACCATAATATACCCTCTCCACACTGGAATAGCATGTGCTTGCTCAAAACACCTCCACTCTGTCACTTCTGTTTCAGCCCAAACTCCCTCTGTCATGTTGAGCTTGTTCTCCCTTTTTACTCTTCTCCTGTATTGTCAGTTCTGCCGGAACTGTGGGGTGAAGGCAACTTTCATCCTAGTGTTCATTGATGTCTGACTTTCTTCCAGGAAATCCAGTACTCTCATTACATGATGCACATCTTTTGAGGTCAATGGATTCACTCACTAAATTGAGACATCTGAATTTGATCGTAAATGCTGACAGAGTATATGATTTTTTAATGCCGTAATTTAACATGAGACAATATTTTTTAAGTACTTACACGAGTCTTCATGTGCACACCCTGCTCATTCTAAAGAAAAGTCGAACTAATTCATTCACGTTTGCTCAGCACATTAAAAGCCACCTGCCCTGTTACCACCCTCAAACAGGTAAACAAGTGGACAAGAAGTAGTAGAAATAGGTTTTCCAACACAAACTGAAATTAAACATTCTTGGGTTGTCACAGATCAGGAAGGAAGAATAAATGGGCAACCAAGATGGTTTTGCTCATATGAGAGCAACAAGCTACATTTTGTCCTCTAGTCCAAACTGATGGAAAGCACACAAGTATAGTGTTTTTTTAATGTGTAGAAACCCAGACCTTAAGATGATCTCTTGAACACAAGCAACACTGACTTATACCAAGAAAATAACTGCAATTGAGAAGGCTGTTGGATCTTTCTGAATCTAGCTAACGTCTGTATGTTTGCCCTGGGCAGGCCACAGTGGACCATCTTCCAGTATTCTTGTTTGAAGCAATAAACTGTGCAGGTAGCTGTGAAGATGAAAACTCACCATCTTCTTGGAAACTGTAATGGTACATGGGATCTTACCAAAAGTGCCAGGCTGCAGGAGTCTGGATGACAGAAGTGGAACACACCTTAAATTCAGACAAGAAACCAATGCCTCATCTTCAGTTTTGTTGCGTATAGCTTCAAAAGTGTCTGCTTGTGTTTTATATTCTCTTGGATATTCACACGGATGACCACAAATAGAAGGCAGGGAGGAGTTTCTGTGGGGCCCACAAACTTAATACAATGAAAATGCTCACCTCGAGGGAAAAAAAAGAAAAAAAAAAAAAAAAAAGTGACCCCATCCCAGTGGCTGTTGTTTTCTCCTATCACACTTAAGGATCCTGAGCTGTGAGAGAAGAGCCCTTGTGCACCGACACTGTCTTCTACCAAACTACTAGTTTCTCTTTCATGGTAATATATCCAAGGGAAATTCCCTACCACTCTGGTAGGGTAATTTAGACACAGAAAGGTAGGGAATGACCATAGGAAACTATATGATGGACTGGAGAAGTGGTTGGTGTCCAGAGGCTGTGGTGGGCCTGCTGGAGGTGCTGTGACACCTTTGTGGTGGCTGGGGCATGGCTGCCCCCATGGGCCTGCCAGATTCTGCTGCTTCTCTGGCTCACTCCTGCACTGCAGAGGGCTTGTCCTCAGCCAGCACCATCCCAGAGCTCTTCTAAATCACCTTTCCAGCATCACTACCCCATCAGAGAAAAAAAAAAATGTTTTATGTATTTATTCGAAGATCCTTATAAATTCTAAATGAATGAACTTAGTTTTACAGGGTTCTATGTCAATCAATAGCCGTTTTTATTACACTATAGGTTGAAGGTCATTCCAAATGTCACCAGTAAAATAATTACATCTGTATCTGAACAAGGCATATGAGTCTGACCTACACTGACTGACCATCTCCTGAAGTACTTCATGCTTCATTTTTCAAGGAAAGTCCTGCATAACTTACAACATTTACATTAAACTCCCAAATAAGGAAGAGTGTATCTATATTTCCATTGCTAATGTGTCCTATTTTTCAATAATTTGCTTTTATTGTAATGTCAGCTAGCAAAAAAGCAAGACTGAACCACAGATTTTCACTGTCAGAAGCAGACAGCAGCAGAAAAACATGCTTTGTCCCAAGTGCAAGGTTAAGGTGTAGATTGGGGTTAAAGCAGACAAATCACTGAGATATCTAGAGAGCCAAAATAGGTGTCTAAACACTTCTTATGATATATATCAAGGAGTCTAGCTACACTGGTAAGCACATTCTCAAAGCCAGATTTTCCCATTCCCACCACCACCCCATAAATCCTCAAGCCCATGTCTTGGGACTGCTTTCTATCCTAGATTGGCTGTTCGAGTTGTAGGAAATACCTGAGATTTATTTTTTTTCTAAGAACATTGCAGCAATTTGAGCCCAGATCACCATTAGCCAAGCAAAAAGAAATGAGTCAGGTGACTTTTTATAGGTCTGCTGCTCAGTGTAGGTATACCTGCAGTAGATGAATACTACAACACTTATTCTCACTCTTACAGCCGGATTTCCTCTACTAAATCTACTATGTGGGCACAGCAAATGCTCCTGGATGTCTAAACCCCTAGACATTTATCATTTTGCAACTCTGCAATTGGGAAGTGACATGGCTAATGTTCCCGCATGTTCATGGCTAAAATATTCCTGCAGCCAGAAAGCTATAGAGAGGCTTATTTTAGGTCTAAACCCCAAAGCTGAAGGAACCTGCCAAGCCTTAAGTGCTGAGCTTGACAGTGTTCCATGTAAGCCACTTTTCTCCTCCAGTTCTTTACATGCAGAACCCAGTTCTGATGCAGCCCTAGAGTCTAGGAGGCACACTCTCCAGCAGTGAGCTAATGTTCAAAGCTCTCCCTTTTTACCTGACAAGGAACACTTCTTGCATAACTCTATATGCCCTAACAAGATTTGCTGTGTAAGCCTCATCCATCACCCAGTGAGACTCCTGTCATACAGCCAACATCAGGAATATCTGGTTTTCAGTAGATAACAAGGTCTGCACACCACTGTACAAATCTCCTTCACCCATAAAGCCAACACTTATCCCCTGCAGTACCTGTCTGGGAGGCTGGAATGAAACCCCGAGCAGACAAGCAGAGAGCACTGTGCCCATAATCAGTGCAACTCCCTGGGAGGAAGGCAGTATAAATTCAAGTCCCTTCCATATTTGGAAATCCCTTCCATATTTGGAAGGGACAGGGAATTAAACGGAATTTCAAAATTGGAAGTAAATGTCCTGGTTATTGTACAGGTTGTCTTATTCTCCCTTATATTTATTTACTTATTTGGAAAAAAGAAAAAAGAATTCTGCCTAAGAAGATGATCTGGTTTAAATGAGTGCATAATTCTAGGAGTATGTTCACAGCTTAGGTTTTTCAGGAAAGAAAACTTGAAATGGTTGTGTGTAATTGTGTAATTTCTAATGCTTCTTAATCTTAATTCTAGATTATCTTAGGTGCTTCCCAAGCCATGGGTTTCTAAGGCCCCTTTTCTTGGGTGCCAATTCTTTGCAGGTATTTTAAGAGGCCCAGGACCTGACCTTGATGTTAAACCTATGTACTGTACCTTGGGATTCCCATATTTTCCCCCAAAAATAACCTCTAATACCTTTACATTTCAAATTTTTCAATAACTGTACATTTATAAGTGCATGTTATGAATAAGACCTAGGGAATGAAACAGCACCTCGAACATTTTCAATATTTCAGTTAAAATGATTTGCACTTTACAAAGATGGAAGGCTATAATGCTGGGGAAGAAAAAAAAAAAGAGAGAGAAATGGATTGGAATTATTTTTCAAAACATTTAATTAATTTACCAATTAACTTGATTCTTCTACATAGGCAGTGGGTAAGTGTCGTTTTCCAGACACAGACAACCCTGCAGAAAAGGCTACACCCTCCCTGTTGGAGTGCCTGTGTTTGATTTGATAGTAGATGCATGCAATCTCTCTCCAGCTCTTTTCAACAAGCTAAGACTAGACTTTAGCCTTTAGGTATTAAACTGAGATCAGATGAGTCTTATACATGGTAAACTAAGAAAAAAAAGTTTTTTCATACTTACATACATACAAACATACATACATACAAAAATATTTTTTCATACTAATACATAGAGGTGGGGGAGAAGGTTGTTTTTTTTTGTTTGTTTGTTTGTTTGTTTTTAATAGTATGTCCACTTTCATTTATGCCTTTTAACTCAATTGCAAATTTGGAGAAAAAGAAATTGAGAAATCAGTTGCAACTTACAGCTACAAGCGAGATTCCAGAGGTGCCAAACACCTGCAGTCCCTACTGACTCAAAAAATTATTGCCTCAAAATATTGTTCCCACAAAAGTGATCAAGATCACTACCTGGTGATGTTTCAAGGTCCCTTCCAACCCAGGCTGTCCTATGATTCTCTGATTATGGTTCATTATTCTTTTGACTTCAGGCTTATATTGTCTAATTCTAGAATGGAATAAAAGATTTGATCACCATTTCAGGCAGTCTGCCACATCTCTGTGCAGTACAGAAAAGGCACAAATTATCAAATTTCTGTGAACACAAAGTAAGTTTTTTAGTTACTTGTCATACAATCATATTTTTACCCTTAAATAAGTCTAATTGCAACATGTACCACTGTTTGTCACAATATACCGCCTTTCTCCACCAGCTATCAAACTTTTACCCTAACTCAGTAATAGGTATTGGACCATGTTGCATGAAATGCTCTACTACAACACATGAGCCTTGCTAATATTGCCTATTTTACACACAGACTATATTTTCATTGCTACCTGCAACTACATGTCATTTGCTTTCTTTTTCAAATGATTTTCCACTTCTGTTGAAGATTAAACACAACACTATTACATTTCTTTTCTTAGAATGATTACGTTACGTTCAGCAGATATCAAATCATGTCTGGAAATATAATTTACATGTGTGCCAGGAGAATAGACTAATTTATAATAAACCATGACATTACCTATCAAACAAATAATTTAAGGCCAACACACACAAGAAATCTTTATTTACAAAATAATGAACAATTTTAAATCTTAACGTCTCCCATCTCTATTATGTTATGTGCAAACAATTAAAATAGCAGTCTATCTATACCTACATCTACATCTACAACTAAATCTACACCTGTCTCTGTGTCTGTGTCCATGTTTAGGTTTAAATTGTATCGATATCTGCATCTGTATCTCTAACTTTCTATAGATATCATCATGTTGTTAAGCTTCACAGAGTTCCTGCATCAGAAAAGTTATCCAAGCTTGTCCAAGGTCACACAGAAATGGCATCATAATTTAAATCAAAGCTCAGTGAGTGTTCTGGGAGTGCTGAAGTCATATATGAATTAGTACCATGTGTAACTTAAAAAGAAAATGGAAAAGGAAAAAAAAAAAAAAAGGCCAGAACAAGCTACTAGCATAGACATACTTATTTAAGTATAAACTTTGTAATTGCCAGTAATTTATACCAAAGAATTCAAGGAAAAATTAACACCCATGAAGTTCATTAGTTGTTTTAAGAGTTCACATCTTTTTGTGTGTGTGTTAGTCTGGTGATTTCTTTCCTTACTACAATATAGCTTTCGGTAATACTAGAGAAAGTTTGTTTGTTTGTTTGTTTGTTTTAATCCAGATACTTTCATATATCCAAGCCCCCCTTTTTATTTTATTTGCAATGTAAAACAGTTAACTAAAGCACACATGCCATTAAAGAAAAGACTGAAAATGGAATTGACAGCACAGTTTTAAAAGTCTTAAGAGTATCTAAGAGTATCTAGAATGGTTAACACATTGGCTTTGTTGTGCTTTTTGCCTCATCTCAAGTACTAAAAAGATACTGCACTTGTTCCCATGCACAAACACAAAGAATAAGACCTGCTACACATACAAGTATGTTCCCTTAGGTGTTGTTTGTATCACCCACTGAAAATACCTCTCCAAACTCATACATCTTCTCCAGGAGAGGTGACAGAAGCATTCTTTCTCTCTCCAACATGTAGGATGACTCTTCTTTCCTCCTGGCTTAGCTGAAGATAAAAAACAGCCAGTAAGAAAACCCACTGGGGCTACTAGAAGGAGATTTACACCCATGTTAAGGCATAGACATCACACAAGTCATCAAGGAAAGGATTTCTTTATCCCTCATTTTTCTTCCTTTTTATTACAATGTTTACTACTTAAATCTGTTAAACATGTAGCATAATACTTCTTGAGACAAATACTTCTTGACACATTCCCTTTTTTCATACATTAGACTCATGTTGAAGTCTATAATATAGTTTTATGAGAGGCAGATACTATTATTTTTAAATGAATACTTTTTGGATATTCAGATACTAGGTAACATAGCATTATTGACTGTAGGGGTGAATGGGCTTGTAAAGAGCTCACAGGAAGGAGATCCCCTGACTGTTCCACTTCACACTACACTGCAAGTGGAGATATTTGCTTAATGGATATCATCCATATATGTATGTATTTGTGGGGAAAAAAAAAAAAAGAAAAAAAAAAAAGATGTTGATCTAATACATCCTATATACATTGCTTCATGTTCTGTTGGAATTCTGTGTTATGAATTCTATGATGATTATGTTTAATTCTGCCTAATGAAATGAATGGCGATTTCTGCAAATTGAGTTGCCTATGTTAGGTCTGACTATAAATCTCTCATTGTCTCCTCCCACTTAAGCACAACATTTCTTTATAGAACAGCAGCCTATTTTTGGCACATGGAGACCTTAGCAAGTCTACATTATGTTTAAATTTCCTACATCTTCAGCAGGTAATGCTTTAACCTTACATTATGAATCTTCCTTAAAAACTTTTAACAATTATGTTAGTTAATATGTTTCACATACAGTTAATATATTTGATTTTACTTCTTAATTTCAAAACTAAGCAGTTCGTTTCATAAGCATAGAGGAAAAAAATGTGGCTCCATCCTGATGTGCAAAGCAGTTATAGAAACTGATAATAATTTTGACATATCTGTCAACCATGGCTAAAACCTATTGCTACCATACCTTTAAAATCAATTGCTGTGTTTTAAATTCTTGAAAGAAAAACATTTTTTAAGGAGAAGTACAAAGTTCAACTCATTTGTACTAATTTGAAAAGAAACATTTTATGTCTAGATGAAAGCATTGGGTTTTGATCTGATTAAGATCAGATCATAAAAAAGCCTGTGTTTCAATCATTCTTCTTTCAAGTCCAAGGCTCTTAGAATTGAAGTGTTCAGTGGACATTAAACAAAAGCTTATTCAATAGAAGTACAAATTAATAATTAAATTTATTAAATTAACTGGAAACATTATTATAATTGTGATACACAGCATTTTTAGCTTATTACTTCTCTAATTAATTGTATATTCATTTAAGAAGTCATTCTCCAGGAAATTTAAAAATCAAATAAAAGAATGCTTCCCAGTATTAAAAAATTCTAAATTGAAGGGGAAAACACTGTCATTTCCTCCACTGTGATGTAATTAGGAAGACTTCTGGAACACCCTTAGTTGATCCTACTGAAATTTCCCTATCATCATTCCCCTGTATTCTGATCAATGAAATTTCTGACTTAATTCTTCTAAGGACACTGTGCTACTAGACCATGAGATAAGAAGGTAAAGAAGACAGAGTATGTCATGTTACATAAATTAAAAAGTAACAGTCACTTCTGCAGGAGTCTATACACTTGTTCTCTCATTTGAAAGATCCTTTCAGTAATAGTAATTACTAAAAATGTACTTAAAAATGCAGCAGACTGATTAAATCAACTATAAAAATACAAATTTTTTAAATGCCGCATTTTTTTTTTCTTATCTCAACAAAGGTGTGTTTTCACTATTATATCTAGCAACTGCAATCCTATCTAGCTACAAAAAACAATTTAACGTGGTCACACTCAGCCTATGTGAATGGAGCAAACCATGTGCAGAGTAGATTAGAGGCAATTCCAAAAATTCCAGTGCAGTCATGTTTTAACTTCCAGGACAGGACATATTAATTTCCCCACTGTGCTGCCTTCCAAATGTATACCATATTTCTTTCTCTCTTTAAAAAAATGTGCATTCTTATCTGCTTCTATTCCTCATTCATTCCCTGCTTCCTTGGGTTCCCCCATCTTTGTTTAGTACTGATTTTTTTTTTTCCCACATCGTTCCTTCTCGTATTCACCTTACAGAAGCCCTGCCTTATCTTGCTGTTATATAACTGCAGTCCATTGCTATTTCTGCTTTCTTGCTTTTATTATTGAGTTGTTTCAAAGATGCTTGTAATTCTAACATTTAACGATATATATATATATATATATACATATATATCCAGAAAGTAGAGTATGGAACAAAAACAGCAGTGGTGGCACTGATAATTGATCTTGTGCTCCTCTCACATATTCCAAAAGCATATTAGGCTAGTAACATTAGCTCTAAAACAGCTTCCATCAGATTTCTCACCTAAAAGTGAAATTCCTTATGTTACCTATATGACTATATGCGTGAATGTTAAATACACACTCGTCTGTACCCATTCTGGTGTGACAGGCTTTGTGTGTGACACAGTTCTAGACTAAAAGGGAAATTCATGCTACCACCTTAGTTATAAGGCCACCATATACAAAAGTGCTTGGTAGATCATTGGAGTAGAGAATCTGAAGCCTCGTTTTCCCCCTTCATAAATTCGTAACTATTGTATAGAAGGTTTAGGAAGAAAATAAAAAGTGTAGAAGATAATTTTTCTGTAGTACCCATGAGTAAGACTTACAGATGTCTATCATTTCTACAGAATTTATTGTGTGCATGAGTTTCCTCCATTGAGAAGCAGAGCTTCTCATAGCCACAAAAAAAAAAAAAAAAAAAAAAAAAAAAAAAAAAGCCATACTTTAAGTTTCTTTATCCAAGTCCACTAATTGACTTGAAAACAAGAACTGAGAGCTTAAATTCTATGTTGTATTGGGAATCAATAGAATCATTAGAGTACACAGGTTGTTATCTGCAGACCATTTGCTGAATGTCTGAGCCTCTATGCATTGCATTAATTGTTTCCTTTTTAATGATCAATGTTTAGAACCACAAAAAAACACGTTTAGAAAAGTGCATCATATAGCAGTGAAGTCAGGTAACAACAGAGGCCCAGTGGTTACTGGAAAGTCTGCCACTTTTAGCCTTACAATTTCCTGCTTTCAGTTATATCAAAAGCAGGAAGATATAAATCTATATTACAAAAGATTATTTTTCATCAGAGAAGGTAGGTGGTCATTCATCAGTATCTCTGGCACTGTTTCTATCTACTAGATGGTTTAAATTCTGAGGATCCTTGGGCACCTTTGAGGATAGGTGTATTTGGAAACAATTCCTTGCTAGCTCAGAAAACTTTTGTGAAAATACAGATTTATCACTAATCGGCAATTTTCAACAATTTTAAGCAGAGGAAAGACTACCTCAAGTTTACACTGCTGTTGTACTGTAACAAGCACAATTGCTTCTTGCACAGCACTGAGAGTCCCAGAGTTACTCATCTCTCCATTTTGATTCTTAGAAAAAGCTCTGATTTAGATGGCATGTCATGTGCTTTTCTGTCTAGTAACTGTAGCACCTCATGTCTGTCTAGTATCTGTTTTTGTACCATGAATAGACAGATCTAAGGAACACAAGTAACTGCATTTATGCTACCCAAAGCATAGAGCCATAGGTGGCTCCAGGTGAGTCTTTTGGCAAATCAATCATGGTGGATCAATAAATATTTTTTCCAAATTGACAAGAAAATATCTTTTTTGTAATAATTTAAGTTTGGCATACAGGTAACTTTTGGTGTTTAAAACATTGTATTTGTTTACCAAGATGAAGAGATGACTCCACATGACAGATATCTTTAATTTACTTGTCCTTCATCTTGGAATTTCATATTCCAGCTCTTACAGATTCTGTGAATGTCACCACCAGTCCTTCCAACCTCTTGGGAGGCATGACTTCCATATCCATATTCTCTTCCAGATGCAGGCCCTGACTTTGCCTTTACTTCAACATCATCATCTTTACTGATAATCCTGGCAAAATATTTACTTAGTTTTGGACTACTGTGGCTGCAAAGGAACTTTACTCCCACTCTCTTTTTTTGCTGTGTGCATATCTAAAGAGTAATCTCCAGTGCTATTTATAACAGCTACATGCTACTAGCTCATACGTGCTAATTAGCCAATAGGTAATAACATGCAATAGCTTATAATATACGAGTGGCAGCCGATGATGCATTTCTAGCGTTAGTCATACAATTCAACACGCTAAAATGACTTGGGTGGAGGAAGGGGGCTCAGCATACATCTGCGTTCATTATGGATACGCTGCTGGATCTGCAGGAGGGAACTTTTAAGGAGTCTGTAAGCAACATTCTCCCCTGTCCCAGCCCAAGATTTCTGTACAATTTTGTGAAGTCTATACGCAAGAGAGAAGAGAAGCTCCTCGTTACTGCAGTGTAACACGGGGACTCGTTCGTGTTTTGGTGAGGTGCCAGATGTCAGGCGGCAGTGTTTGTACGGACATCAGGCCCAGATAAGAGGGACTGAAGCAAACACAACAAACTACCGTGTGGTTTTGTGAAGGTCTGGGAAAGTTAAAGCAAGCCACCCAGCACACCCACATTCCCAACAGCATTCGCACAGCAACAGGGGCTATGCGGCTATCCCAACGCCGGCACTCCACGCCACCCAAACCTACGGACAACACATTCACCAGCAAGGCGCATGCACCTCAATGAAAACACTGAAGGATCAGAAAAAGTCCTTTATTCCAGAAAGGCGAATTCCCCTTTTCGCCCCATTCCGAAGCGTGGTCTCACAGACCACCATCTGCACGGGGCAAGCCGGGCTCTGGCAGTGTCATGGGGACAAGGGGACATGAGGACACGGGGATAGGGGTACATGGGGATATGGGGACACGGGCACACAGGCCCAGGGCTGCTGCCCACCCCCCCGGCAGGACGCGGCCCCTCAGCGCCGAGCCCTCCCCGCCGCCAGGCGGCCTCGCGGCGCGGCGCCTCCCCGCGCCCCCTCCCCGCGGCCCGCGGGCAGGGCGGGGGCCGAGGGCGGCTCCCCGGCGGCGTCAGTCCCAGCATGCAGCGCGGCCCGCTCCTGCCCCTGCCGCCGCCGCCGCCGCCGCTGTCGCTGCCGCCGGGGCGAGAAGATGGCGGAGGGAGGCGCGGCGGATCTGGAGACCCAGCGCACAGACGTGGCGGCGCTGCTCAAAACCGCCCTCCGCAAGGGCGACACTTGGTGAGGGAGGGAAAGAGGGAGGCGACGGGCACCCGGGGCTGGCCGGGCGGCTCCCTCCGCCCCCGGTGGCGCCCCCCTGCCCCTCGGCCTCCCCCTGAGGGCGGTTGGCGGAGGGGGGGGGGGGGGGGGAGGGGGCGGCGCCGTTCTGCGCCCTCAGCCCGGGTCTGGGGGGCACCGGCAGCGGGGGGGGGGGCGGGGGGGTGAGGCCGGGGGCGGCCCCGGGCTCTGCGGGGCCCGGAGGCCGCGGGGAGAGCTGCGAGGCCCGGGGAGGGCAGCCCCCCGGCAGCGCTCCTGCGGTTCTTCACCCCGAAGGGAGGAAGCGGCTCGGGTGTTTTTTTTTTTTAACCAGAAATTACAGCTCTGGCCTCGCTGGGGTGTCCTGGAGCCCGTCCGCGGCTGTCATTGCACGCCTGGCGTTTAAACTTTGATGGCCAACGCGTGATGCCCCCCCCCAAAAAGGAGCAGCCCCCGAAGGTGCGGGCAGGCCCGGCCTGGTGGCGTTTTCCGCAGCAGCACGGGGTTCCTGGCACGAAGCGCTGCTTCTGGGGGCCACACGGCTTGTCAGCGCAAGGACCCGCGGCCGAAAAGATCTGGGTTAAATAAACACGGCCTGCCAGCCTGCGCCTGGTAACCCAGCGCCTCGAGTTGTAGTGCTTCGAGGCTAGGTTGCACGCTGGGTGTTTTTTGGGGGGGGTTTTGTTAGTTTTTTTTGAGGGAACGGGAAAAAAGGGAACTGACACTTTTTCCACCACGCAACCTCTTCATCTCTTTCCTCGTGAAGCTGTCACCAAAGACAAAGGCTGAAGTGTTAACTTACTGAAAATTAAGTACAAATACGCAAAAGTAGAGCTAACCCACCTCGTTTCAGCTGTCATCACTCACTGTTCCAGTTCTATAAAAGACTATATTTAACAGTGTTGATACTGCAGCATGTGTCAGAAGCATACATTCTGATGCATTATTCAAATACTGCTGAGTATATGTTCACTTTTTGGCATCTGAGCAGGCTGCTCTTCAACCGAAAAAGTATAAGCAACTAGAAAAAGGAAATCAATTCGAATGGTAGTGTTGAAAATGACCGGCAGTAGTACAAGAGTGCTTAGGCATGTAATCTTCTAAGAGATTTTTTTAATGGTTTTGTTGAGTATTTCCTGAGTACTAAAAAAAAAAATAATCTTGAACAGTTAGTATTATTCAAAGTGAAACTAACTTCATGACTGGTTTGTGTAATGACTAACACGGTGCACTTACGGGCAAAGCTGTATTTTTTTTTTTTATTACGCTAAATATTTTTAAATGGAAAAATCAGTTAAGTGAAATAAGCTTCTAGACATTCTCAGAAAATAAGTATATTTCAATGTGATTGTGACACTAATATTAATCCAGTGTTGCAGAGCTGAATAAGCTATGGCAAAGTCCCATTAATTTTGACTTATGAACTATTACATCGAGGAACATGAATGCATATACAGGTACATTCATAGGATTAATAGTTAGAGCTATGTATTTAACTTCACATATTAAGGAGTGTATTTAGTCCAAGTGCTTTATTCAGAGATATTTTGGTAGTAGCTTTTTATTCTTCTGGGGCATTGGTAAGGAAACATGATAGTTAAAGTGCTGTAAGTCATGATTCAGAATTGCAATTTTCATTCATTCATTCAATAGTAAATATTGCTGAAAAATGTGAGCAATGCTGTATCAGCTTTTTCTGTTTGAGCTTTCAAACACTATACTTAAATACAGTGCTTTTAAAATTACCAGCTTACACAGATAATCTCCCAAGAATTCGGAGAACTGTAGCTATGTATAAAGTATAAAGCTTTGGGGGGTTCCCCTTAAGAAAAAAGGAAATGAAGAATAGAGCAAGGAGAGGCAAGCCTTTTACTGTCTAGAAAGGGCAATGAACTTCTTCATTAGTTCTTCACATTTACTGTAGAGAGAAAGAAACGAAACTGATTTAAATGCAATGTTCCTAAGATTAGATAGTAAAAAATATTTGGTAGAATACAGTTATGTTCAAACACCCTATTTGAACAGACCATGAGCTGTAAAATTTGTTTCATGGGATGTTTTCAAAAATACCTTGGGCATAGTATGGATAAAAATATATTGTTTCAGTGGATGGACAAGATTGGTATCTTCTGACTGTTCTGTCTTCAGGGACAGGAATCTGGGCTAGTCTGTCCAGGTGGTCTTTTTTGTGTTTTTTTTTTTTTTATAGGCAGTTAATAAATTAAACGATTAAACTAGGAGAGATTGAGGATTCTTTCATCTTTTCATTTTCTTTGTTTTTCTAAATAGATAAATTAATTAAACATCAAATGTAAGCTTTTCCAAGGAAGAACCTCCTTATTTTATTAGTTGTTTCAGAAACAGCTAATAAAGTGCTAACTACTTTTGTTCGTGAATTCAGCATTAAAACCACACTGTCTTTCCTCAGAACTTGCATAATAGATATTTCAATGTTTTCCAAAGGTCCTTCAGGTTCTGCGGTTCAAAGACCTATCATTCTGTTTCAGAAGAGAATGCTCAGTTTCATCTTGTATCTCGCAGTGTTAGGATCACATATGATTGTAGTTCTGCTGATGAGAAGTGAGAAGAATTTTTAGGGTTTGTGGAGATTTTAACCTCTTGTTCGGAAATAAAAAAAAAAAAATGGTTGTTACAACTGCAGACAAATATGAATTCAGTGTCTTCCTGTATCCACCCTCAGAAAGTTAAGAGCTGTTGGCATTCATCAGTTTTTAATCACTGAATATTTTACGTGACCAAGTGGTCTTAATGTTGTCATTTAATGCCTTTGGAGCTGCAGTGCTACTCTTATGAGCCTTGCCAAGTTTTTCTGCTTTTACAGTGTCACTGATATACAGTTTTCAACACTGAAAGGTATTGATCTTGGAACAGTTTTCTCCAAGGGTTGCTGAAGGCTCTGTCAGTTCTTGTGTGTGACTTCCTTCTGTGTGATTATCTTTGATTTTCTCCCTCATATTGAGGTGCAACTTGTTGCCTTTACCTTTAAGGCCACTTTCAGCCCTGCTTTCCCTGTAGTTCCTGTTCTGCTGAAGCTCTCTTAGTCAGCAATGTTGCCTCAGTTGCTTAAATAAGACATTACAGTTGCTTTCATACTCTTTACTTTGCTACCTCTTATGTGCATTGACCCTCTGTGGTCTAGACTTGAGACCACATATCTCACCTTCAGGTACCACCTGCCAGTAAATGGTTCACTTTGTAATGGGTAGCAGTGACTAATAGCGACCAACAGCATAGACTTAGGGAGTTTCACCAACTTTTCTCTCTCTTTCTCACAGAATTTCCCCAATGTGCTTTTTTCATCTAACAGAAGAGAATATAAATGACATTTATATTTCTAAAAGCAGTAACTTGGAAAAAAAAATAGGCTGTTACAGTGGGCAGATAACTACCATGAGTTTATTTGGTGTCTAGGGGAACAAATGCAATCTTGAGATGCTTAAATAGGGAATACTGAGTAGCAGTGTAGAGATGTACAATAATATATTCCTGATACCATTCTGATACCCAGTTCTGGTGCCTGCATGTCACAGAAGGTGCTCATTTGGAATGAGGTCAGCATTCTCAAATTTTAATAGAGGAGGAGAAATCCTTGCCTAACGGAAAAGAACTTAATAGCTTTTGTCTATTTCAATAGGTTGTTGAGTGCTGTGCTGATGTACTTACTAAGAAGACATCTAGGCTAAGGGTTCTTAAGAAGAAGATGTCTTCTAAGCTAAGGGTTCTTAAGAAGAAGAGATGTCTTCTAGGATAAAGGTTCTTAAGAAGAAGACATCTTCTAGGATAAGGGTTTTTAAGCTAGCACATGAAGATTTCTAGCTGTGATAGCCAATGAATTTTGGTGCCATTCTTCAGCTTACCTAATGCTGAGACAAATGCTCAACCTGTTCTTGATTTTTAAGACTTGCAAATTACAAAAACTACAGAAGTGTAGTATTTTGTGTTTTTCCAGTTGTGTCTCTGATACACATCACTTCTGAAGTTCTGGTGATTCCAGAGGGGTGCTACTGTTATTGATAGAGTATATTTCCTAGAAGGTGAAGAACATATGCTCATTTTTTTACACAGTAGGAATTTTATTGGCAGTTTCTCATTGTAAAAGTCCTAGTCACTGAAGAGAATAGGTAAAATTTTAAGTGGGGTAAAATGCTTTCCAATAAATTATTTGGGAAGTTGATATTTAAAGGATTTCCCCTCCAGAAGGGGGGAACACAACTTTAAAGTGTTTCCGCTCAAAAAAAATTGTAAGCATTTAAATGCTGATTATAAAGAAAACTTGAGTCTTAAGTGGGAACATACAGCCCTACCTGGAAACCTTGCAGTGCCCGTCATTGATGATAACCTTGCTGCTGAAGTGCTTAGCTTTAATAGTATTTTACACCGTGGTCTTGCTAGTGTTTTCCATGTTTGATCATCCATCATTGTGCTGTGCATTAACAAACTCTAGATTGAGCAGTAATGGAAGATTTTATGTGATTTCATTGACAGCGTGGTGAAGTGTAATGGACCTGCACATTTGGAAAAACATCCTGAACTGTTACAATGAGAAACCAGTATGATGAGAAATAGGGAACTTGTTACTGTTACTTTTCCAAAGATAGAATTGACATTTGGGATCTTTTTCTTTCAAATGGTCATTTCAAAAATTGCTGATTTTTTGGCTTTGAGATCTTATAGCTGAAGTTCTGTGTTTAATTTATTTCACTGGCTGTGGAATGGTGCACTGTTTCACCACCAGCTTATGGAGATGTACAAAGTGTTCTGTTTAAAATTCTTCTGGGAGAATGCTTGCAATGGAAATAAGTAGGTGCAAATCTCTTCTGGTGATTGATTGGGCAGGGTGAGAAAGGCATGTTTGTATTAGGCTTTTACCTGAAAACAAGAAGTCAAACATCGATTTAAGAGTTAAATTATTGTTTGGTTGGTTGGTTTTGGGTGTTTTTTTTTTTAGAAACACCCTTAAACACTTCAGTGGAGAATTTGTGCACATATTCAAAATACGCGCTTGTTAATGTAGTGTTCACAAGTAACTTAAAATTTAACATACAAATACACCCATTTGTTTTGACTTACTCAGGGTTTTGGTAAGCTCTTGGTGTGTTATGTGTGAAGTGCTGCTTAGGCTACTGCAGCACATTATGAGAACTGAGCATGGTGGGGGGGCTGTAACAGGTATTTGACTGAAAGTTGATTTGGAAATATGTGGGTGCATTTCATTCAACAAACATTTAATTTCAGAGGAGGGATGTGAAATATGGACTACAAGTTCTTAAAACTGATTTAAGTGATTTTTTTTTCTCTGACCCACTTTTTCCTGTGGATTTACCTACTTTTTGAATAAATTGATGGCTTAATTTTTATGTAATAAAGTAGAGTAATTGCCTTCTTGAACTTTCAAGCACTTGTTAATTCTGAAAGAAATTTGAATTTTCAAGGCATTTGTTAATCATGGGTATACCTTGTCAAGCAATTTTGTCTAGGCTAATCAAAGTAGAAATACAGGTACAAAGTCCTTATTATCTTTCTTATTTTCATAGTTGGAAGAAAGAACAAAAATTAGATGTTGTGTCTTTAAACAGGAGTCCTAATTTGCCTTCAGCAACACCGTTCCACTTTGTCCTCACTGTTGCTTCATCTATACTCATGCACAGTGACAAGGGTAAAAAAAAAAAAAAAATCCTTAGCTATCTCTCTGGACAATTCGCACAGTTTTGCTGTTAAAATTATGATTGCTTGTGTTCAGAAGATTTGATGTTCTAGCAGTACACAGTGGGGAAATGAGTGTGTCTCTCCAAAGTATCTCAGTAGCACATTAAAGTTAACTGCTTTGATTTTGAAAGTGAAAGACTGACCTACTGGGTAGTATAAATAAATTTAGGTTATGTTACCTGTTGTTAATTGTCTCAGTATATAGCTGAGTAATGTATTCAGAGTGTTTGAACAGTATGATTATGATCTTGGTATGCACCATTTTTTGTGAGAAGCATTGTCCTATCAACCCGTGTGTTAAGGGAAAGAATGAATCCAGTCATACTTCTACGATGTTGATGTTAAGGTTTATTGCATCAAAATGTGTGGTAAACCACAGGTGAAGTTAAATTACACAAAAAGCCATAGGACCATGAAAGAATTTTAGAAATCAATTAGCAGCTTTCCTGCTAGTTGTATTAATTGTTCACTGTTAAGTGAACAATGCCCATACGTGGTCACATAGCAGCAAAATTTTAAAGCTTTAGAAAATTTATTATTAATTTTTATTATTGGTTGATTTTTTTATAATAGCTTCATTCTTTTGTTCTTGGTAGTGTTTGAAGGCTGTTATAAAGTCATCCCAATTTTGCCTGGCCAAATTCTCTACACTTGATCATTCCTAAGGATGCAGCCTTGTTGGTAATTTTAATTGACTCACCAAATATGAACACACATTTGAAAATAATGCATGGCTACCAACTGATAATTATGTTTTCATATTTGAACATAGGGCTAAGAGGACCAAAATATTTGTTACTGGTATCCATATATTGGGAAAACATACTGAAAGTATTATGTACCATATAATTCATAGGTTATGTTGAAGAAACTGCAAGTCCAGTAATGAATAAGTGAATGCAAGCAGGAACCAGAGTGATGGCCCTGCAGCAGGGAGATCAGCAGTCCTTTGTAGATGCTGGAAATATTCACTGCTTTGTCTTGCTTTAATGGGACCCAAAGAATAACAACACCTGCAGTGAACCGTTTGCTGAGTGGTGTTGTCTGTAGGAGCTAGATGAGGTCAGAATAACTGATCTAAACTCATCCTAAATATAGATTTAGTCTGTTTAGTGTCTTCAGCTGAAGCAAGTTTGAAGTAGTCATCTTTCACTTATTAATGCTGGTTTACATCATTTCTAAACAAACCTTGTTTGCTTCTAACAATAAGAGTGAAGTAAAAGATGACATGCCTTAATACAGCTTTGAGGTATATATTATTTAAAATATTTTAAGGTCGTAAATAATGTGTATCTTGAAAACAACCCGAGCATAGGAAAAGAGGAAGAGGAATAAATATTGTGCTTTGTAATTGTCAATACTTGTCAAGAAATCATTCAAATAAAAGAGTTACTTAGAGAAAAATTATACCAAATGGGGAAGTTAATATTGGAAAATTGCTTCTGTATGGTATGAGCTAGGTATGACCAACAGTTATCATTGCTTTTTGAGGAAGTAGTCGATTTTGTAACGTCAGCAGATACGAAGGGACATCCTCATTATATTTTTCAAGCCCTTTGCATGATCAGTAAGCTCACACTGGCCTGAAGTAAGACTCGAAGACGAGCAAATGCAAAGTGAGGACAAAGGGTTCAAATAAGGCCTTTTGTCATCAGCTGCTGAGAGGGGAGTGTTGCTGGAGGTTGTGATGCAAGATTGCAAATTTCAGCTTTTTTGCCTTTTGTGGTGATGACGCTGAGTCCATGCGGAATCAAAACCTGTTGCCTTTCAAAGGGCAAGTGGCATCTCGGTGGACTGGAGTATAAGTTGTGCCTTGTGCGTTACAATCTCCTTCAGACCGACAAATCACATTTTACAAATGGGACCAGGTTCATCTTTTGAAGCCTTCCAAAGCTCCAGTCAGAAGCAGTGAAGTAGGCCACAGTTGAACTGGGACCATTTCAGTGTGGGTTTTTTTATGTTCTAACCAAGCGATGTGAGGTGAGCGATTTATTTATACCTGTAAATGCTGAGCATTTGCTTTTTAAAGTTAATCAGTTCCCCTTGTTGTGAAGTTGTCTTGGCTTTAAAGATTTGCCCCTCAGCACATATCTAGGAATCCGAGACAAGTTTCTCCTTCAGTCTTGGCTACAAGTCCTCTGGGTGCCTTTTAGGCCCAAAGCTGGGTTTGTTAGCCTGTCCATTAGCTTGGCTGCCGCTGTCTGAGAGTGAAATGTTGTGTATTCTGTTTGAGTGAAGTCTTGATTCCACCAGGGACAAGTAACAAACATAACTTAAATAACTGTTTTAAAAAACAAGTAATCCATAGTTTTGAACTTTGCCAAGATGTCTTGGGGTAGTGTTTTCCATCAGCTCCAGAGGTGGGAAAGCTGCTGCAGCTTTAGGCTGGTTTGGAACCCTTCCTTGGGTTAGGTAATAGTAACAAACAGGCAAGCAAAACATCGTAACAAGCCTGATGTGCAGGCATTTTCTATCTCTGTTTTACTAATGCACGGTATGCTATTTTTGTATCTGGGACAGTACATATTCAGTGAAGCATATCTAGTCTCGGGTGCATGCTGAAAGTTTTTGATGTTTCCCCTAAAATGTGCTGAAACTCACTTAAGAAAGGCAGTTTTAGTGGACATGGTTGTTTTTACTTGAGGTATGTCTTTTTCCCTGCAAATACTGAAGGTCTGGCATAGGTAAATACTTTGTTTTCAGATGGTCGATTATATCATGGGTATTGTAACAGTAACAAAAAGATAAAGTGGGTTGTAAGGTTTGCCTGCTTTATTTTGTGTAGGTGAGTAGTCTTGTTGATCTTGCTGAGAATGCTGCATTGAGTATGTTTGTAAGATCAAAGCCTATAGTCTTAAAATTTCTGATTTTTCCCTTTTTCCTGTAGTGCTAAGAAGTCTGGATTTTAGTGTGCTTTAAGTGCTTTAGGAGATTCATCCCCTAAGCTGAGCATGTTACAATTGCATTTCTTCTGTAGCATAATCTTGAACATGCTAAATCCTTCTTGTATAAAGATGAGGGAATTGTCTGGCATTTGAACACAAATTTCCATTTTTCCTAATGGAAAAATTGGAAGAAAATGAAAATTTGAAAAAAATTCCTTGCTTCATCTGTTGCTCGAGAACAAGTTTTTGTGCAGGTACGAGATTAAGATACTGGGACTGTGTTCCCTAGTAAAGCAAAACAACTTCTCCTACCCATATCAGATAGCATTGCCATTGAAGTAAAAGTAGGCAAACATGACTAATACATACAAAACATATATGTACATACATATAGCCAGTACTTCACTATAAGAACTTGCAGCTACAGTGTTTGTTAGCGTTTTTCAAAATCTGTCCCTATATCTGTAATTTCCCTTTCTTGACTACATAATTCACTAAAACCTTCTGTTCGGTGTAATGCGTATGTTATCTCACAGTTGTGTAAAGCTGGTCTACTGAGTTCACTCTTAAAAATATCTGTCTGAGAATAAACTCCCTACTTGTTTAAAATAAGAAGCATAAACAATGTTGGTGGATCCTGAGTTGATGAAAGGGTATTATCTCTAAATAGAAATTAAATTCATTACCAGACTTCTTATATAAATATCCTGCTCATCTCTGTTCACAAAGGGTGTTAAGAGCTGAATATCAGGATAATGAATAAAGCAGTACTTTCTAACTTATAATTTCTTGTCATGGGTAGGCTCTGGTAAGACCTCAAAGATCAGAGGGCTGGAGCAGCTATCCAATGAAGACAGACTGAGAGAGTTGGAGGTGTTCAAGCTGCAGAAGAGAAGTCTGGGGAGACTTCAGAGCAGCCTTTCTATACCTAAAGGACAGTTGGGCCTGCAGGAAAGCTGGGGAGGGACTCTTTGTCAGGCAGTGCAGTGATAGGACAAGGGGGAATAGCTACAAACTAAAAGAGGGTAGGTTTCGTTTAGGTATTAGGAAAAAAATCTTTACTGGATCAGGTTGCCCAGAGAGGTTGTAGTTGCCCCATCCCTGGATCAGGTTGCCCAGAGAGGTTGTGGTTGCCCCATCCCTGGATCAGGTTGCCCATAGAGGTTGTAGTTGCCCCATCCCTGGAAGTGTTGACGGCCAGGCTGGATGGGCTTTGGGCAACCATGTCTAGAGGAAGTTGTCCCTGCCCATGGCAGGGGGTTGGAACTTGATGATCCTTAAGGTCCCTTCCAACCCAAACCATTCTGTGGTTGTATGAAGCCTTATCAAATCTATAATAGTTTCAATCCAAGTTTGATTATTAGGTTTTGATGTGGTCTGTAAGCAGTCCTAACTGTGGCATTGCACTGTTTCTCCCTTAACCAGGAAGATCATTTTGTTAGATCTTCTTTGTTTTGATCTTGCTATTTAAAAATTACTATTCAAGTACAGATATATACAGCTTCATAGTACACGCTGTATTAACTGAAGTATAAAGCTTTGCCCTTGAGTGCACGCAAATTACATGATCTTCCCTTCTTTCTACATGATCTTTTCATTAGTCTTCAGAATGCATCCTGCAAAAAAAAAAAAAAGGATGGAACCAATTATTTGTCTGCAAGTAATCAGTTTTACTGATGCTTAATAGATATTAACTTATTTTTAATAGCTGCAGAATTCAATTTTAAGAATAGTGCTTTGCACCAGTTTAACTTCTTTATTCAATTAGTCATCGTGTCTTTGTCCTCACATCCAAAATACACCAGCTAAACCAAGTACTGCTCACTGTGCATTAAAGCAAGAAAAAAGGAAAGAGATAAAGACAAAATAATTTAAGTAGCTTTCAAATTTTTGGCACTTGTCCATTTTTCATTTTGCTTTTCTACATTGTACTACTGGACAGATTCTGTTTAGATAAATTTAGATTTTTTATTTTTATTTTTTTTTTAAGATTTGGTTGTTCTTAAGAGGTTTTCTTTCCAGGCAAAGAACTTGACTGTGTCTTATAGTTCTTATCAGTCATATATACATTGATGATTTATAGATGGCTTTTGATCTTTTCATGCTAGATATATGAATCTATTATTTGAGCATGTAAATGCAGGTTCTGAGATTAGAAAAGAGGTGTTCTAGGTTCTTGCATTTTTGTGTTAGGAAGCAGAAACGTTGGAAGTCTTCAGTGTAAGGAGAACTTGCAGCGGAGAATTTGGTCAGTAGCAAAATTAATTAATTGAATGTGGAAGAATAAAAGTTGATGAAGTGTTGAAGTGGTAATGATGAACATTTGAAATCCAGAACAATGGATCCCAAGGTTTTTTGCACTGTTACGTCCAAAAATAAAAATTTTCTGTTATTTGTATGATCAGACATTTAATGCAAAGCATTTGGAAAGCAGTGTGGTTCTACAGGAGCAGTAATTTGTTAGGCAACATGTCCATTGTTTTAATGAATGCCTGTGTGATAATTTCCCTTCTGAGTAAAATTATAGCTTTGCTTTTTTAAGATTCATAGTTTCATTCAAATTTAGATGAATTAAGTAGAGGCCATAGGGTGGAATGGGGGACAAGGCTGGCGGGTTTGTTGGGAGAACGGATGCCCGAGGGTGGCTGTGTTCATGAACACACCTCTGTGGCTGTTAGGGAACAGTGCTGGGAGGCCACAGCAGAGCAGGAGAAAGATGAGAGTGCTGTTGGCTTTTAGGGTGCTTGGAAGACTGAAACTTTGTGTATAAAGCAAAGGATGATGGCATATCACGGTAATCATGTTCAGTATCCCTTTTTCCATTTATTAAAGAAAAATGACTCAAGTATTAAGAGTCAGTTGTAAAAGGAATTGGGATTTGTACAGGCAGAGTGAAAGGACTGGATTTTTGCAAATGTGGGAAGAACTGCTGCTACTTGTACTTTAAAAAGACAAAGACACAAATACCAATGATTCAATTATCAGCCTTTTTCCCTTGCCCTGGGTCTGCCAGGACAATTATCTCTAATATCAGACCATATTCAATTACATATGAACTCTGTATAATGAAGTCACTCCATTTAACTTTATCGTACCAATTCAGGCTTCCATGGTAGGGTCTAGTGTGTGTTTTTCTGTTCCAGAAAACAGAAGGTAATGCTCATTTGATTGCAGTGGTTAGTTATTGTTTAGCGAAAATTTGTTTGTAAGAGATTTGATTTTCTTTTTGTAATTTTCAAGTGAACTCTATTTGGTTCTCACTGAATTTTCCAATTCTTATTCATGTGATCTTTTAAATTAAGGAAGTTAAATTGCCTAATGTAGGTTCTGTCCACTCTATTCTCTTTTCCCCACTCATTTGTGGGTAATAGAAAAATACTTTGCTCATGAATTTGTTTAGAAGAGAAACTTTAAAAGCCTAATGCTTTCTCTTTTGGGTCTGTACCTCCACAAACATTCTTGTGTTCATTGAACCAAATCAAATCTTAAGATATCTGCATCTATTGATTTTAAGAAACAGAGGTACTTAGTATCTTTGTAAAATTTAAACCTATTTTGCTTATTTTTTTTCCTCAAGTATTGTTTAGGAGGACTTTAAGGTAGTAAAAATATAATCGAGAGCTTCTAGTAACAAACATACCAAATATTGTAAAGCATACAGGGGAGCTGTTGTGATGCTGCTTCACTTGTGTATAGTGCTTCACTCCATGGTATATGCCTGTTCTCACAGGCTTGTCATTTTTGATAGTAGAAGCTGATTCTCTTTTAATTTCACAAGTTTGAGGTTTGGTACATATGTATTGCTGCAGTGATTATTAAATCTGGTATGGTACTATTGGAACCTGACAAGGTGAGTTCAGCAAAGGCTTTAACATAAGAAAATAAGGCTTTATGTGGGTACTTGTGTTGCAAAATTAGTTTTTCTGTGTGCAGAGAATCATGGAATGGTTTGGGTTGGAAGGGACCTTTAAAAAAACATCTAATTCCAACCCTCTGCCATGGGCAGGGACATCTCCCACCAAACCAGGTTGCCCAAAGCCCCATCCAGCCTGGCCTTGAGCACCTCCAGGGATGGGGCACCCACAGCTTCTCTGGGAAACCTGTTCCAGTGCCTCACCACCCTTGGAGAAAATAATTTCTTCCTAATATCTAATCTAAACCTGCCCTTTTCTAGTTTAAAACCATTTCCCCTTGCCCTATCACTACACCCCTGACAAAGAGTCCCTCCCTAGCTTTCCTGTAGTCCCCCGTAGGTACAGGAAGGCCACTGTGAGGTCTCCCTGGAGCCTTCTCTTCTCTAGGCTGAACAACCCCAACTCCTTCAGCCCCTCTTCACAGGAGAGGTTTCTCCAGCCCTCTGATTATCAGAAGATGCAGCCCTGCTGCATCAAAAGTGTGGCCAGCAGGACGAGGGAGGTGATTCTCCTCCTCTACTCTGTTATCGTAAGACCCTACCTGGGAAGTAGTGTTCAGCTCTGGAGCCCCCAGCACAGGAAGGCCATGGATGTATTAGAATGAATCCAGAGGAGGGCCGCAAAGATGACCAGCCTGCTGGGGTAGGCTAATTTGGAAGGGTTTAGTATTGCAAAATCATGTTAAGTATCTCACCATTCTGGAATAGGGCTTCAGCCATGCGGGTTCATGATAAGCCTGATGTGATGTAGTGTGCCCCAAACAGCCTGTTAAGTCACTGCCACTTCCCAGGTTTGGGAGGGTGGAAAATGATGTTTTTGCAGCAAAATACTATTCATATACATTTCTGTAATATTGTTTAAAACCAAACTTTTTTGTTTGTTTTTGTTTGTTTTTTAAGTTCTGGTTCCAAAAGCAATTTGAGACCGTTGTCTGACTGCTAAGTGTTTAAGATTACAGAAGGAAAACATTTGTGACAAGTACAAGGGCAAAGTTATGTACTGAACAACCTCAGAAGAGACAGCAACTAGCAGTAGGGATAACTTTTGACCAGCAGTAGCAGGTCATGGTAGTAGAGTAGACCCAAGACCACGTGTTACACTGCAAGATGGCTGAGGTACGTGCAGCAGAGTGGGGCTGGCAGTGGTGTGGTGAGGCAGAGAGCTGGTCCTTAACCACCATCTGTGCCAATTGAGCCACATCTCTGCCCCTGCTATTTATGTTGTTGTGCATGTGGTAGTTACAAACTAAGGCTGTGGTTCGTAATTATTCCTAATGGTAGGAGTAGCTTGTTCACAGACTTGTTGTTAGTGTTGATGTAATCATGTTTTGAATCAAGACTATTTACCGTGTAAATTAGGATGTTGTCACAGATGTTGTAAAGTTGCCTTTCAGACCTTGGTGTTTGATGTTTGTGAAGAAATATAGGGCAAGTAAGCATCCAAAAGCCTGTGATGATCTCATATACGGGTATCTAATGCCTCTTACCTCATACTTTGTAAAGGGCTTTAATCTATAGATCCATATGCTTAAGAAGTGCATTCTATAGAAACGGAAAAGTTGGGGCTTATTGAGAGGAGAATCTGATGAGTTGACTACTAAGCCTTCTGCTTCAAAGTATTACTCAGGAGAGTCCTTTAGCAGAAATTTGCTATCAGTCCTTCCTGAGGCTGTCTCCAGGCTTGATCCGTGTGTGTAAGGGAGTAAAACTGGACCTGAAAAGAAGAAATAAGTCAAGACTTGGTTATCTTTGGTTTGCTAATTCTTATTGTCACTGCAGATTTAAGGTTCTGTAATGTGTTTTTTTTAAACCTGTTCAGAAAAGTGCGTAGCCAAGCAATGTTTTTGTTTGTAAACAACTTCTTCAGTTACAAGAACTGGGAGTGTTACGGGTTTTGTTCTGGGTTCTTGTTCCATGGTACTTGTGAGTAACTCTGACGGGGTGAATGTCTACTAAAGCTGTGCGCGTTAGCAGACTGGAATTTGAATCACCAGGAAGCATTTTGAGATGTCTTAAAGGTTCAGTAGGATGTTATTGGTGTGCTGCAAATAGGAGCTCAGTAGTCAAATGCTGGATAAAAGAATGAAGATTACCTATGCTCTCTAGTTTGATGCAGTCGTTCATCCTGATAATTGTATTCTGGCATGTAGTAGGTTAGTAGCAAAAGGGTTAGTACACAAAAGAGATGAGATGGATGCTTTTAGGAAAAAGAAATGGGATCACCAAAGAAATTTGGTATCTTAATGAAATTCTATACTAAAAAGAAATGTAAAATGTTAGATATCAGTGGACTCAGTAAAAGCCAAGCTAGCAATAGTTTAACCTGGGTAGAAATGCTGTGAAGCTGGGTTTAGAGAGCTTCCTTTATATGGAAGTGTGAAGTTGTTAGTTGTGTGTAGCAGGAACATCTAGTACGGCCTCAAAAGCAGCACATTTACTGTATGTGTTGATGCTAACTCAAGACACCTAGACGCTCAGGTTCTAGACAGGACATCAGAATTCCAAAGTTTTGGGGCTTGCATATGAATGGTATAAATAAAACTACAGCAGAAAAAATATTTTACTGAAAGTCATCTCTCATTTGTTAAAGGACTGTCTAATTTTAAAGGTATAATAACTTGAATCTCTTGAATTCACAAATTGAGAACGGGAATTAAAACTGATGATGTTTTATGCTAAAAAGGAAAATGTTTCTGAAACTTGCTATTTTTCAACATCTAGTATGCTGTATCAGTGGTCTTGCAAAATTGTGCTTGCCCACTGATTAGTGGGATCTTTAATTCCTCACAATTTACAAGTCTTTTTTGGTAGGAGATGCTGATAATGTTTAGCAAGCACAAAAACATTCTTCATTTTCAGAGGCTGACATATACAGGTGCATTAATAGGAGTGATTTGGCATACGGATCACACTCATCTTTGAATTTTAACTTCCTTTTTTAATACCTGAAGTGACTATACATGAAAGGTGTAATAGTCTAGCAGATGTGGTAGAAACATCCACTTGAGATGCCACTCAAATTCTCCCTCTAAAATTACGTTATTATGTGTAACTTCTTAATTATGTTAAAATACTGTAACTTTTCTTCAGATTTTGCCAATAATGAGCTTACCTGTCTTATTCCATTTCAGGTATCTAGTGGATAGTCGCTGGTTCAAACAGTGGAAAAAATATGTTGGTTTTGACAGCTGGGACAAATACCAGATGGGAGATCAGAATGTGTACCCTGGTCCTATTGATAATTCTGGACTTCTCAAAGGTAACTGATTCTGTTTGTGTCATAAGCCAATACTAATGCTTAGTGTAAATTTGTCACAGAATGTTCATTTTTTATAGTTAATAGTGTAAATTAATAAATTGCTGTAAATTACAGCATTTATGAAGGTGAACCTTCGTTGTTTTTTGTTTGTTTGTTTTCAGACAGTGACAAGAGAACTAGAATAGCTTTCCCTAGTGAAATAAAACTTTATTTATAAAATTATAGGAACTCAGTTGCAATGGTAACAAATATTTAATAGTATAAAAATCACTAGTTTGTTATGCTGGCTTGGAATACCTTGGGAGATGAAATTTAGTTGAGTTGACAAATAGCTAGCCTGAGTTAACCAAGATTTTTCTTGAGCTGACCTAAAATAGTTGGTTGAAGATAACGTTTTAAGTTGAAGTATAAAATTTATTTTTGTAAACGAGCCCTAAACCCTTACTTTGATTCTTGAATATTTAAGGAAAAGGTGTTATGTAATTTAGTGATAATATAAAGTGGTCAGAAATGACTGAGGGTAGTTTCCTGATGCTTTTTGGTCTTCTAAGTATGCTTAAACTCTGACACTGTTTTAATTGCACAGTTCTGGCTGACTCTTGCTGAACTGTCAGATTTGTGGACGTAGGTCTCAGAATTATCTCCCAGATACTTTAAAAAATTAGTGCTCAGGTCAAATTTTATATTTGGTGTCTAGTATTGAAATGGCATTAAAGCTATAATTATTTAATCTGTAAAACGTAGTGGATACAAAATCCAATACCTAACTGGTCTTCATCTTTGTAGTTACAGAAAATATAATAGTACTAAATAATTTATGAATAGTGGTGCAAATTTTTAAAACTTGATAGGGTTTATGATGAACTATGACTTCCTTAATTCAAAACTTCTCAACCATAATTCATATCTCTTTATTTCACAAGTTATGTTAAAAACAATTGCCTTTTTAATGGAATTTGTCATACCATGTTGCATTAGTTGTCACTGTGAGTGCATGTCTGACAGTGACTAGTATCAGTGCCTTTGAAGGAGGTGCTGTATTGTCATACGCTCTCTTCACTCATAATCTTGAAGGTCTTTTTGCTCCAGGTGAGTGACTTTTTTTCTGAAGTATGAAGATCTAGCTCTTTTGTACAATCTTGTAGTAAATCTGGTAGTGAGGCAGTCATGTTCAGGTGCCAGTTGTCGGTGAAATCAGATGTAGCAACATCCTTTTTTATCCTCAGTGAGGCAGCAACAGCTTATTCTTTCTTCAGTGTCTAACCACTTTGAAAAAAAAAAAAAGGTGACTTCTAGATGTGCAAGGCACTGTGCAGGATTATTGATAACTTAATCTAATATGTGTTCAGATTATGCTTGAAGTTACTTTGAACATGAAGTCTGTGTTGGGGTTAGCCATCCAGATCTAAAGTTGTATTAGCCATTTTTGCTAAAAATTCCTGACAGACTTTTCTTAGTATCATTTTGACACACCCTTTTCAAAATAAACACAACCTTGGGGTTTATGAACTTCATTGTTTGCTTAGGCATGGTTCTAAAAATGTAGCTCTGCATTGGCAGTGATACCATACATCCAGTTACTGTCTGGCAGCTATTGTTCCTGTGTGAAGTTTTAAAATTAAGGGCATTAGCAATCACCAAGTAGGAGCTGTTCTTCACGTACTGCATAGCAGCAATACACTGTACTAGGTTTTTAGTGTAGTATAAATAGAACCTGAAAATGCTTATGTTTTTTAATCCTGTCTTTGACACTTAATAAAGCTGTATGTTGTATACACTGGTTGTTATCATAGTATTCTCTTTGAACCTGATTTACTCATCTAAAATGGGCTTGCTTTCTCAAGCTCTTCAGTACAACGTAGTGGTAAGGAAAACTATCACTAAATTCAAGAAAATAATTTCAGAAAACTGATGTAGCATGTTGTGCTCATATTACTTAAATGCTGATCCCTTATTTCCAGAACATATAGATGAAGAGACAGCAGTGTAAATTAACAGGTAGAGACTGCAGTTAATTCCAGGATACTCAGATATGATGAAAGTACACCATCTTCAAAAGAAGAATTATATAGTCAACATTAGATGAGCAAAGCAAGCAACAAGGAAGTAGTTATCTAGAATAGCTGATTGTTTATAATTAGAAAACTGTTCCACATGAGGGACTGAATTGTCAGTGTCAGAGGGATTCTTTGGGGGAATGAGGATCTGCAAAAATTATAATAGGAAAATGCCGGAGGCTCCGGAAAGATGGAATGGAATCCAAATGTTATCTTCTACTTACATACCCTTTTAGCAATATCAGGTCAGTACAGAAATGCACTATGAATTTTTTAAAGAGATATTTGGACCCAAATACATGTTTATGGGTTTCTCTCTACAATCTACTCCCAGTTACAGTCAAATGGTCTTATGGTACTACCAACCACCAGAAGCATAGCATGGAGTGGGCCAAGTAAGAATTGCTAGTGTAAGTCATAAATTGTTTCAGCAAATGTTTCTTGGATATAACTCCTGAATATAGATTTTCCTAATCAGTGAAGACAGTTTTGAATCAAAATTTGAAGCTCTTGGAAGTTGTTACTTTCGCAGATAGTTTGAAATAGACTGCAGGAAAGAAGAAAGTCTTTTTTTCAACAGGCATGTTGGTTGACATCTCATTTATTAGGTCACATTAATTATATTTATTTCCATAAATAATTGTTTTGATTTTCCTGTGTATTCACTGAGATGTTCATGTGAAATTCCATTTTACTTTTTGCTTCAACAATGTATGTATTATGGCTCCCAAAGTGGAATCCACAATCTGAGGTTTTCTTCCCCTTTCCTTTCGTTGCCCTCTGTGTTGGGCTCCTGTTGATATCCCTAATACTTACCATCTCTTCTCTGACTGACATGCTGAGTCTTGCAGAGCTCTTGGACAAAAAGAGGACACGGGTGCAGCAGCCATAATGATTTCTATAATTGAACCAGATAGGAAGTACATATCAGATTTACTGATACCACAATATAAAAGTCTGTCTTTGTGTAAGCAAATCTAGAATCACTTCTTGCACATACTTCAACAGATTAAATGGTATCTGACAACTTGTCTGTAACAGTGTTTCCATCTTTGCTATTGCTACTCAAAAATATGGAAAAATTAAGAAAAAGCAGCTGAAATCATACATTGGTTTTGAGAAGTAAAAATCCTGAAGAGTTTTGAAGTAGTTAGGAGCAAGGTAGTTAAGCAAAGATAATATGTTGAAGCCCGTGATTTTTCCTGCTAAAATTGCAACAAATACTTTAGCGATTTCTGAACTTCATTATCCCCTCTTCTAAATAACTTCATAATATTAATAGCTGCCTGCTTGTATTTAGGGGATGTGTTGTTGGGTTTCCTTTGTTTAGCTCTTCCTACTAAGTAATTTATGACTTCTGTTGCAGAAAAATGCATGCAAACCATTTGTACCCTCTGACTGCTCGCCAAGTCATCTTTAGTCTAGATAGTTTATGTATTATCAAAACAGTATCCTTTTGTCATCTCCGAGCTAAATGTTAGTAACAAATATCACACGCTTAAAAATGCATGAACTGAGAACAATCTGTTTCTACCATGTTTTGCTCACATGGCAAAGTACTTGGCTGGAGAGAGAAAGGAGTCAGAACCAGCAGTAAATAAAAGAAGTAGAAGAGTGCTTTGCATCCTTCTTTTCCTGTGTTTTCACCATTCTAGTGACTCAAGCAAGAAGTGTTCCTGTTTCCCTCATTTTCCCATAAAGCCGCAAATGCTTTAAGCTAACTGAAGCTGTGGCATATACAGTGGAGTAGGGAGATTCCTAGAGTCTTGGTGAGCTGGAATCTTGTTCACTCCTCCCACAAGAAAGTGAATATGCATCTCTTAAATGTCCTTAATAGTGTTGACCTCCTTTAGAAAAGTTATTGTTAAAACTAGTTTTACTAAATTCTTATTCACACAAAAAAGATAGTTATTATTAAAGGATGATTACTTTTTTAAAATGCTATGGTTTTTGATGCTCAGAGATCTTTTTTAATTGAGGATGCTTTATGTTGTTTGTTAAATCTGTGCAGAGGAGACACAAGAGAAGTCGTTAGTGCTTTTCATGTGCATATAATATTCAGATCTTATTTTTGTCCTTATAGAAAAACGTAGGTAACCATCTTCATTTTGTTTAGAAATACTATTTACAAAAATATTTCCAAGAGGAGAGACAATATTTGAAGCAATTTGAGGTTATTTAGCCTTTTACACTCAGTTTTAATTGTGTGCTTTCTACAATTTATTCCTGTAGGACAATGAAAATAGATTGTCTACTTATTACAGTCTATTCTTCATGTATATCTTCATACTTAATTAAGCTTGTTATCCTGCTTCATTCTTTGGAGATAAATGTCTGGGTCTCCCTGTTTGATCTCACTGTGTATAGAGGGATGTTTGCTGCCCTGTAGCTGTATACTTCCAAACGGGTAGACAGCTGCCTTCATTGTCTGAGGCTTGCAGCGGTGCAGATCCAGAATCACTTCTTACACATATAGAATAGCTGCTCTCTTGCTACTGTAATAAGCATTGAACCAAAGCTAAAAGCATGCTACTTATGTAAGAGGTTGCCAAGCTGTATGTTGTTCAAGTGCTGCCTCACTGTCCCTGTGAAGAATTTGGTAGGGACTGTGTTTCCAAAGCACGTAGGATCCTTTAAATAGGAGGATTGTACCAGGCCATTTTCCCAGTTTGTCATGGAGTGAATAACTTCGAACTTTGCCGCAATCTGCTGTAGCTACCCATTCTTTCCTATTCAGTGAAAGATGTGGCAGTAACATGAAATGGACGTGTCCGTGGTGATGTGGAAATATGTACAAAGGTGGGGAAATGGATTGGATTTTCTGAAAGCTGTGTGCAATCACAAGATAGGTGCTCATGATTGCATGTGGTTTTCTTTTGCGTTCATGAGAACAGGAATACTACCTGTAATAGGTATGATATCCGTGTACTGGATAGCATGCCGGAATAGTTCCAAAAGTTTTGCTTTGAACGACATAACCGTGACTCAGAAAATATTGTTTGCTATTTATATGAAAAAATAACGTTTCTTTAAAAGCTTAGCAGAATTAATGTACTGAAGTAAAAATATCTTTCTCTTACAGATGGTGATTCTCAGTCTCTCAAGGAACATCTCATTGATGAGCTGGACTACATCCTTTTGCCAACTGAAGGCTGGAATAGGCTAGTTAGCTGGTACACGCTGATGGAAGGTCAAGAGCCAATAGCTCGCAAGGTACTCTTAACTTACCCACTGGGATTAATGTGATTCAAATGTAGTCCTGCAAAATGCAGGAATTCCACAGGAATTCATTAGGAGTTGTATTTACTAGAAGGTTTTAAGCCCTCGTCTGCGATGACTATATAGACAAATCCTGCTTTCATTGCTTATACATACCTAATTTTTATTCACATTTTAGAGACTCAAATTTTGAAAACTGAGAAAAAAAGATGCAAAGAATATAATGCTTTTTTTCTGGAAATAAGCCCACTAATTTTTCAAGATCTTGCTTTAGAAGCTTGTAAGTCTATTAATGCAAATGATTTTGTAATTAAGTATAAAACCCTAAAACTGTATTGGCTGTATTAGTGAAAAGTCTAGTTCTAATAGTGTTAACACTGGCAGAGTGATTGGTTGCTTCTCTCCTGATGAGCAGAATCTTCTGTGTTCAGCAACTTCCTATGGTAGTTTTTTGTATAAGCAAAAAGCTAAACAAAACAAAAAGTTATCTGAATATAACTAGTCCATGGTACACTGGATACTGTGACCCTATATCAGTATGAGACTGTCAAAAATTAACATATTTGACTGTTTGCTCTAGACCCTGTCATCCTTACTGTTAATATTGGTAGTATCATGTTTTACCAGTTTATTGATGAGATAATTATTTCTGTTTGGGTTATTTCTCAATATTTTCAGAATAGTGATTTAATTTGCTTCATCACTGGAGTGAATTACCAAGCTTTAGAAATGGCAAACATACCCAAATGTATTTTAAATTGATCTTTAGGGCATATTCTTTAAATTATGGAGATCTTTATTTCAATTCTTTAAAAGTTGCTGAAAGAATCTATTATAATTAGAACATAGTTCAATATGCTTTTTGGTGTAATAAATTTTTTTCCCTCTTTGACGTGAATATGGTATAAATACATGCATACTGTCTGCTTACTTCAGATGTGTTCCTTTCAAACAATTGACAGATTTAGCTATAGAATAATTTTTGTCTTCAAGATCCATTTGGTCAGCAAGAAAATTTTGTTTTAACATTTTCTTTAGTACATTAAGAGACATAGAGACATTCTTTTTTACAGAAACAAGCCCAGAATGTCTCCATTTTTCTTTAGTTCTGTAAGAGCTGAAATCCATCAGAATGGCTCTACTTTAAAGATATATATGTATTATCAATTTAGTACTGTTGTTCCTGACGATGAGTTTCAGGAAACTGAATGCTTTTATATCATCATTGTAAATGTTCAGCAATTTTAAGATTTTAGAGGGAAATGGAAGGAGAGAGAAGGTAATGAAAGTATCTTGCTTTGTACTTGGAAGGAAGTGACTGGAAAATGCATGTGGTGTAATGAGTCGCCAGGTAGACTGGCATAGGTTCATTATGTTCTGCCAGTATGAACAGAAGTTGTCATCTGAGATACATATTCCAGTTCAAATTGGGTTGTTTTTTTTTTTTGATGCTCTTTTCATTTGTTTCATCAGTTCTTTCTCCTATCTGTCTCAATGTTTTTTTTTCATAGTGATAGCATGATAATTTGATGCTTTTCTTTCATCTCCTTTGTTACCCCCTACTTTTTAGGGTAGGAGGGGGACACGAGGAAGGTGTTTGTTGAAATGTGAATTCAAATTTTAAATTGATACAAAGTTGTGCTTTATCCATGTCAAATAACATTAACTTAAATGTAGTAATACATCTACTAAGTTGTAAATCTTATTCTCAGAAATGTCTTAGTGATACTGTTCAGTTTTGTTTACTGCAACTATTTTGTTGTTACACTAGTAGCTGAAAACCTGAGTAAGCTGCTCAATTTCAGACACCTTTTTTATTTAAATGTAATGACTGCCAGCCATGATAGTTAAGGCAAACAACTGAACAACAGTGGAATTGTTCACTATTTTTTTTGTTCCTATAGCACATACATACAAGTTATATTACAAGTTATATTTGTACAGCAGATCTCTTCTAGCTATTAGCTGGTAGCTTTTTTTTTAACCATATTTGTCAGATGTATCACATATCAGGGTGATGGTTATTTTGGGAACAGTCTACATGACTAAGTACTGCAGTTACACTTTGGAAGATCAAAAGGAAAAACATTTAAGAGGTGACCCTGAATATTTTTTTCTATGTTTTACTTTTATAAAAGAGGAATTCCTGTATACTTTACTAGTTTGTAATAGGAGTTACTAAAGTGAACAATTACAAACAACTGTAATGAGTAGCTGAAATTTCAAATGAATGTATTCATTATCAGAACATAGCTGATATTTGTAGGTATTCTCTAAATACAAGATTTGTTTAAAAATCAGCTATGCAATATCCAGAATTTAGTAGTGTGTATTGGTTTTGAAAAGTATTCATTAAGTGTGAAAACTAGTTCTCCATGTTTTGATGAAACAGCATAAATGAATTTGTTCTGAAATAAAAAATAACTTTTGCTGTTTATCTTTTGATTAAGTATCTTACCGTTAGATAAGTATGAATATTTGTGATTTCCACTGTACTTAAGACTGTGAAAATTGTGGTGTTATACACAGATAAGACACAAAGGTTGTGAGAAAATTTTTGCTTTTCAGTATACTGTATTTCTAAAAAGTTACAGTAGAATTTCAGTTCTAGTTTTTGACATTTATTAAGTGTCTTGCTTTCCCTGAACTTAGTTTTTTTAAGAGGTCTCAAATGTTTTGGTGTGTGTTTATAAAAATATGTTTGGACTGACACTTCATGTTAATCTGTTTTTCAGGTTGTTGAACAGGGTATGTTTGTAAAGCACTGCAAAGTAGAAGTATATCTAACAGAATTAAAGCTTTGTGAAAATGGAAATATGAACAATGTTGTCACGCGAAGATTTAGTAAAGCTGATACAATAGGTATGGGAACTATTTTAACATTATATGATTGTTACTTGTTTAAATAGTACATTGTAGTGAGTTCTGAATAAATAAATCTCTATATAAAATGATAGATAGGCATTGTAACCATTACAAAGAATGAGACTAGTCTTGTTTGGGTCAAAATGAGAAATTAAACAATTGTAATAGTATTTTTAATATAATTCAAAAAAATGTATTTTATCTAGACAGCGGTGTTAACTCTAGAGAATACTCTGCTCGATTTCTGAAAAGTGCAAATGTTTTTCATTACCTTAATTGAATTCCGTTGTGCTTTTTCTTGGCTTTTGGTGTATAAGAAGTGCAATTTTTCATATGTTTCCATAGATGTATTTCATTAGTCATGCATAAAGAGAAGGGTATATTACAAAACACAAGAATGAATTGGATTTGTAAATTAATGCGTAAAGGTGACTTACAAAAGTAAACTTCTTTGGGCTGTGAAGTGGCAGGCCAGACACGCTTTCATAGAGTAACTGAGTCCTGTATTAAATCTGTGTCTTTATTTTGCCTGGTCTTTAAACATTGTGTCAGTTTTTGAAACCATATTAAAAACATATTTGTCTCTGAAAATAGCAATCAGAATGTATACAAAGATATAGTTGATCACATAAGCTCACTTTTTTGGTATATTTATTTTTTTTTATGTCTTTCTGAGACAAGATTCTTTCAAAGTATATTTGTGCAGTTAAAATTGGGCTTTATGCCAAGGGCATAAAGTCAAGCCCAGCCATTACTCTTAATTACTTGACATCAGTATAGTCTTTTCAGCTTTAAATTGTAGTAGTTTGTACTTGCCACCCTTTAGTTTTTTTGCAGAATGCATGTTTTAAAAACAGAATAATTTTCCCTCATTAGGTTTTAATCTTCAAGATAAACAGATAATCATCTGCTTGTAATAGAATAAAAAAAAATGTAAAATCTGTCCTTGAAACAAGGCTTCGATGTTGTGTGTTAATTGGCCTTTTTGGGATCTGGTTTATATTGGCAAGATGTACTTCATTAGTCTCTAAGCAAACCTAGAAACTTAGAAAAAACAATTTCATGTTATCTTTCCCTGAGGACCAAATACAAACTAGTTTACAGCTATATTGAATTAAATTCTAGCATTGGAATTATACGTAATGGATGAGTTTCTGATATTTGCTTTCTCTAATCAGAAACAAGACATTTTGGAACAACCATTCTGGAATTACTTGGATGTGTGTTCATTTTTTCTTAGCATAGAGAGAATGATAATTATGAGAAAAATTCTCATAAAGGGTAATAAGTAATGATCAGGCTCACTGGCAACCCTGTTCGAGACACTGACCTTATTTGGTTTCCTGAAATGTGGATGAGAAGCTCTTGGAAGCCTTAAAAACATCTCTTTACTGAAGCTGAATCTTCTTAAGGGGAGCAGAAAGCTGTGCCATCCTAGCCAGGACATCCAAAAGAGTTTATATCACAGAAAAAGAACCAGAAAAAATCAAGACCAGTTTTAAGAGTGAAAGAATAACTGATTCCTGCATTTCTCTTATTATCTCTTAATAACGTGATTTTTTTTCTGTCCTTACATTAAATATATTTAAGGTAGTTCTAGTATTCATAGAGCTTGTAGCAGAGCAGAGATGCTTATTGTATCAATAAATAATATGCAAGAGGAATCTTACAAAACCTTGAATATTGTTCACCCTTGCTTGCATATGCCAGTGATGATGGGCTGCAGAAGTGTTGTAGTGCAGAAGTCAATATCAATTTCACTGAGGTGAGTGGAGAAAAAGTACTTAGGTCTTTTCAAGAAGTTTTAGTATTTCTACCCGTCATCATTACTTATATTATTTATTAAAGGTCAGGACAAGACCTTCCTTAGTTTTTATAAACAGGGAAGGTTTTGGAGAACCTTAAATACTCTAAGCACAATATAACATTCACCTGCTGATCTTCAAATGTGTGTTATTCCTGCAGTTCCTTTAAGTTTCTACTTGAGCAGAAAAACAAGTTAGACTGTATGTCAGCAAGTTAGTACAAGGTAGGAAAAAAATAATTATAGAGGACAGACCTGATGATGACAGTCACTTTCTTGGTATTGTATTGGACATATCCAATGTGTTCTTTGGACCTTCTTGGAGATCTCCTACAGTTGAGGACTCTGACCTTGGAGGCACCACATCTTAAAGACTGATGACCAAGCCTTTTTTATTTTGATTGTTTTAGTATAAAAAGAAAGTGAGTTAGACACAGTTCAGGAAGCATTTCAGTCTGGTTGTTGCTGATCATTAGGACTTCTGAGTGAAAATGAGTTAATGAACTCTTGAGGAGTTTTTTTATAAATGTGTAAAAACAGTTCAGTTACCACCTAATCTGTAGACTTCTTCTACCTTTAGTTAAGACTTTTACAAATGAGAAAATGACAGAAAGACTGTCTGTAGCCTCATTTACGGATGAATAAGAGTCAAGTTGCATCTGCAGTGCCTTAAAACAATTCCAAAACTGAGCTGATAAACTTCATAGAAGATTACACCAGAGGCCCTGAATCTATGTTTTTTGGGGGATTGTTGCCAGTAAATGGCTTTATGACTTGTCTCTGTCATTTATTTTCTGCAGAATAAAAGAATGGAATGGAAAAGAATAAAAGGACTGTCCTTGAGGACAGTTTGTTGTGGAATCAGTGACTACCAGCCTTTTCCTTCTTTAGGAAGCTGAGATTACTGCTGCTTAGTACAGATTAACATCTTGCTGCAGTTTCCTTCAGACAGTGCGTGTAATAGCACTAGCCCTTAGGAGCCAGGGTGTACTTGGATTAGGATCCTCTGAACTCAATCATCTCACCCTGACTGTTCTACATAGTGCTGCAGAATAGTGCTTAGATTGTGCATCTGTTCTCTTTTTTCCTTTTTGTTCATATTTGTACTTGAACAGGCACATACATCCTAGGCCATAAGCCAGCAGTTCAGTGGTACTTGGTGGGAATGCACTCTTCCCATGGTCTCAGACATAGTGGATGTTGTATCTCATCTGATGGGACTGATGCTTCCTGTCCCATGACAGTTCTCTGAAGCTGGAATAGGAGATACTAATTTAATACTTACTAAGAGTAAGAGCTGAAATGCTCAAATATTTAATTTTCATGGTTATTAATAAGTTAATGAAAAAGTATCTTTTGTAATTATTCTAGTAAACACCATTGAAAAATCTAGATATTTTTTTTTGAAGATTGTGCCAGCTAGATTCATTCTCACATTCAAAGATAAGTTATTTGAAAGCATTGGTTGAACTGGTTCTGACCAAAAAGCCAACAAAAAGCATTGCTTATAGCTCCTACCTTGCATATATCTCTTACAGAAACAGATGATCCAGTTAAACAGTTGCTTTAATCCTAAAATATAAGTTGACTAGTTTAGAAGGAAATTGTATTCAATTGTCTGCAATATCACAAATATCATTGACAGCTTGTCGTGCATTTCACAAATCAATGGCTGGATTTTTAAAAGATACTTCTAAGCATCAGGTCTTATTTTGACTTTTCATATTTAGCACAGTGATAGTAGAAGAGAATCTTAAGAGGGCAAGGGGAATTCTGGTGTTTCAGCACTGATGTTTTTATCCTGAGAATAGTAGTGTTTTCAGTGATCATCAGGAAGGCAACTGTATGTTTCATGACTCTTGTTTTGTTTTCTGTGCTAGTTGTTACAAGGCTTGACTGCCACGGGGCTTTATGAATTTACCAATTTAAAAACATCGAAGTGAGGTTGCTGTTGATGTAGCACTGCACATACTAGTTCAAATTAAAGCACTCTTTCGAAATTTGACTTTGCATAAGGAGAATGGAGCTAATTATGAACTTAAACTCCATTTGTACGCAATAGTTAGGCTACCTCAAAATTATGTTTCTGGCAAGTAGAGTAGGAGATGGCAGACCATTTCATTACAAATATTTCAGGAACATCAAATCTTTAATGGTTCTTCTAGAATATATTTCTGTACTTCAGTTTTGCAGAGTAGTCTTTAATTTCTGTGACTGTGAGAGTTAAATTTAGTATGTGTTTGTGGTGGTCAGTGCTAATTCCACTGGAATGTGGGTAGTAGAAGGTTTGAAAAAACATTGGATTGATTTAAGAAGAGGAACAGAAGGACTTGCCCTCTCAGCCCCTTTTTTTGTTGTTGTTTTTACCAATTTCACGTCTAATTATTCCCTATTCACCCACACTCCTGTGGTACCACACTTTGAGAAATGAGTAGGCAGTACCTAGGGGTACCTCCTATCATCTGTTACTTACGCGCTTTTCTTTATTTGGTATGCTTTCCTAGGAGATTCAGGAGGGAATAAAATACACCTCTGACTATTTCTATCTTAAAGGCATGCTAACTGGCAACTTCCTGCTTTTGCTACAGCATGATGTAGTTGTATGGCCATTTCTACAGTTTGATCTGTATTTTCAGTATTAAAAAAATAGTAATTCTGATGTTTTATTTGACTTAATAGAGTTTATCTATTTAAATGCTAACCTTCTGTTTTCTCCTTTTCAAAACAGATACAATTGAAAAAGAGATAAGAAAAATCTTCAATATTCCAGGTGAAAAGGAGACCAGATTGTGGAACAAATACATGAGTAATACTTTTGAACCATTGAATAAACCAGATAGTACCATACAAGATGCTGGTTTATATCAGGGACAGGTAATATGTAATATCATTTCCTTTTTTTTTATGCATTTATTTTTTGCTCATGAAAATGTAGTTCGTTCCAATACATTTTCCATCTTTTTAAGTGCAGTTTAACTCCTGTCCTAATAGATGGTGTCAGGGGTAGAGGATTTTTTTTTTAACAACTTAGAATAAAAGTAGTATTTAGGTGTATTTTCATAATTAAAGATGAGTTTATCACTCCTGTTAAATTAGAAGTAAATGAATGTTACATTGCTGACTTAAACTTAGTAAAAACCTGAAATAAAATGTTCCTATGATCCAGGATATGTTTCTATAATGAAACCTAAATTTAGGATAATAGAAGACTCAAATTCCAGTGTCTAGATTTCAGAAAGAAGTTAAGAAAAAATGAAATCTTTTTCAGATAAAAACTATAGAGATAAGAGCTCAAAAGCCTGTTTTTGCATGAGACTACATCATTACTTTAAAAAAATCTTCCTATAAAGGTATTTTTACAAGATAATGCTTTTAACTTTACAAATGAGAATAAAGCTATACAAATATAAATGTGATCTGATTGAAGAATTTTATCATCAGAATATCTTTCCAGATTACATTGATTCTTAGTCTTCAAATCAAGTTGGCTTTTTTTCAGCAGCTGTGGTTCATGCGATCATGGTGCAAAATATGAGTTGATAAGATTTGATGGCAGTAGTTGTAGACAAGATTGTGTTAAAATATTTCCTTTTACCTTGAAATACTTGGCTCTGGCCTACTCAACAGCAGTTTTAATGCTGTGCTTCAGTTTTCTTTTATGGCATGGAAGGTAAGTAATCAGTGCACCAAAATAACAGCTTGAACTATTGTGCCCTTTAACTTCATGCCACGCGCACTTAAACCTTCACACAGTTAATTTTCACAATGCAGAGCTCCTGCTGTAAGGACCCAATAAAGATTTGCCTCAGAGATATAACATGCAAATAGCCTCTATTCCAGTGAAACATTAACTGTGAAGCACGCGTGGTCTAATATAGCCATAAAAAGATCTGCAGGTGACATCTGTACTTTCAGCAGAACAAATATTTTTCAAAACAGAGTTTAACTATGGTTTCTGAAAATGCTAAATACCATGTCAGAGCATGTGTTTGGGTCAGTTGTACTTGCTGACACACAAGGTTCTTAATTTTATTGTCACGACTCCTAATTTAAGGATAGTTATCCTATTAGTCTATCTAATATAATAGTTACTTTTTTCCATGTAATTATAAACTATAAATTGTTTTGAATTTTTCAATTTGTTTTTGAAGTGAGCTTTTAAGGATTCCATTGAACTTTTACATCTGCATCTTCCTTTAATTTATTGGTCTCTGAGAAGCAAAAGGAAATATTGGCAGAACTTGTTTTTTAGCATTCAAGACCAAAGACAGCAAACCTCCATCTTCCAGACAGAAAATTATTCATGGTAGAAAGCTGGTTTTCAATGGCATGTCTTAATGTATTCAGATTGAAAATATGATTTCATCTTCAAATGGCAGCATGATTTGTGTAAGGTTTTGAGGACAAGTGCATATGTGTATGCATGTCTGTGTGTAGACACACAAAGATATAGCTTGGCAGTTAGTGTCCTGAAATATCGGCATAAAATTAGGGAGAATTATTTTCATTTGAAAACGAAGAGTTAGATTCAGTTCAAATACTGGAATCTAGTTGCCATTTCAGATGATCTCGGCTATCCCAGCTGTCAAGCCAGAAAGGCATGAGCTTTTTGTAGGTCCTGTGTCATGCCTGCCAGCATAGGGCAGATATCTCAAATACCCAAAGGCGTTTCAAATGGCACTTGCCTGTGTTTGGGACTGAGTGTTCTGTGCTCCCGTTTGTACCAATAACAACTTGAGTTAAATGAATTTCATTAGACAACTGTCCTGTTTGGAAACTCAGTATTAGATGAATGCTTCTTAAAACAAACAAAAAACCCTCAAGACTATGATTTTCAGAATATCAAGGTGGAAAAATGTTGTTGTTTTTGTTTGTTTGTTTGTTTTTTACTTACCTGTGTTATGTGAGGCAAAATTCCTTTGGTTCCATTCTTTAACAGGGCTGTTGTAGAGACATGATTTCTACAGATTCATAGATTCTGTTTAGATTGGTCTTCTGACCTCTTTAAGATCTTACCATTTTACTCAAAAACTGTTGAGGTATGTTAAGGGATGTGCTGAAGGTTGCCCAAAGTGTTTTTATGATTTATTTTTCTTATGGTAGGTACTGGTGATAGAACAGAAGAATGAGGATGGAACATGGCCAAGAGGTCCTTCAACTCCTAAGTAAGTTGTGAGTTTGCCACGTTCGCTATAGCTTAACTATTTTCCCATGTTCATTTGCTCTAAAGCACAGCTGGTTTTAAAAGTGGTGTTCTATTTTTAAAATCAACATTTAGATGTTTCAGCTGAAAAAAATGCAGAATACTGTATTTGTTTCAAGTGCTGCACATTATAGAACATAATATAAAAACGGTGGCTTCCTGCATATGCATTGCATAATTTTGTTGCTTTAGGCCAGTGATACACTTTGTCCTGTTTAAAAATAGGGAAAAAAAAAAAGTGTAGTAGGAAATTGTCAAACATGGCTTATTTTAAATTTCTATTTCAAGTGTATTTGCTAGGATAACATAGATGCATGCATTTTATCAGTATTTTTCTTAAGTGTAAATGTTTTCATTATTATCTTGTCCTTTTATCTTCAGAGCACATAATACTTACACACAAATATTACTTAAATTTCATTCTGCATTGCCAGGACGTTGCTTTTGTTCTTTGTTGGGCTGTCATCAATTTACAGATTATGATGTTATTCTTCTTTTCTGTTTTTTTTCTGTGGTCATTATGACCAGCACCTTGATAACAGCAAGTAAATAGAAGAAGACTTAAGTGTGACTTTTTTCATTTAGCTAGATACTTTTGTAAATTTTATTTCTAGGATATAAATCATGTTCTCTGTCATATACACAGATTTTGATGAACAGTTGGAACGTGTAGTAAACTTGCAGGATACCAGCCTTACAAATAGTTAACTGTTTATTCCCCTTTGTAGATAGGTTCTCAAGCATATATTTTACTGAGAAGTTCTTTTTTAAGTTCCTTTTATTTCTTTTTTTTTAATTCTGAATTCATGTAATGAGATTCGCTGTTTTTAAGACATTTTTGTAGAATCTTTGCTTATCATTTGAAGGACGGAGATTCTTAATCTTCTTGGCATTTTATCTCAAGCACTTATTGGGAGCAATAGCTTATATTAAGTTGCTTAATGAAGTTTGAGTTGTTCAATTTAAGCTTAATATGAACAGTATCATCTTGCTTAGCAAGATGTTATGACAAAAAGAATTGAGAATGTAGAGCACCAGAAAGAACAGGATGCTAAATAATTGAAGTTTAATCTCTGACTTCAGAAAGCATCTAGTTAAAATGTAAGTTCTGAGTCAAATTTTAAATGTAGATTTTGAAGTTTATATGCATTTAGGTAACTGAGTATCATGGCTTCTTTTGAAAGTTTTGATAGCAAGATATTCTCGGTACTGGTAACTGCTTTGATTCTGCCAAATTTTCATTACACTTTTTAGAAGGCGTTGAGAAACTGCATGTAAATTAATGTATATCATCTGGAAAATCCTTCCTTGGGGACAAGTAAAATGGCTATAGAAAGTTCTGGTGTCAGAGAAGGCTTATAAGTAAATCGGAAAATGAGGGTGAAATGGGGGTATGTTTTTGAGATTTGGCAACTGTCACAAACATTGAAATTTGGTATTCAGATGCACTGTAATAATGGAGCGTTTGCAATATTTAGTAGATTCACATAGAAGTTATAAACAGGGAGTACTGAGCCAAGGTTTTTACATCTGTCTAAAACCTTGTGAAAAATGTTTAGAGGGGTAAAAGTATAATACACTTGCTTTTGAGTCTTCTGTGTGAGATACACTGGGATTGTTAATATTAGTTTGTCATCAGCAGTAGTATGCCTCCATGCACCTTCTTACAGTCCTGTCATTGAGGACATGCATTCACTGAGAGCAGGGAGTAGCTCTTTGTAGTGCCTCTTTTAGAAGAGTACAGATTGCAAATATAATTTCTGAGGCCAGATGATAAAATGCCATATTTTAAAAGGTCAAAATGTAGAGTTCTGGAAAGTGTGAAATATTTCTAGTGCTTGAAAAGGCCAGGATTGTTTCCAAAACATCACCTGAGCTTTTCATAAAATCACAGAATAGCCGAGGTTGGGAGCAGGCCTAGTCCTAACATCTGCTCAAAGAATGGTCCATTGAAACAGGCTGCTTGAGTCTGTGTCTATCTGGTTTGGAGCATCTGCAAGAAATGTCCTTTCAGTGTCCACCACTGAGGTCTCTATACCACCAGGTATTTATACGTGTTGGTAAGATCCCCCCCAGAGCCTTTCTCTTCTCGAGACTGAGTAGTCCTCGCTCTAACCATTCCTCCCTCAGTGCGTACTGGTGCCGGGGTTATTCCTTGCCACGTGCATGACTTTGCATTTCCTTCTATGAAACTTGATGAGGCTCCTCTCCGCCCATTTCTCCAGCCTGCAGAGGTCCCTCTGAATGGCAGCACAGCCTGTGTGGTGACAGTTGAAAATCAGATAGTAAAGTGTTTTGCACATTTTCCCTGCCTTTTTCTTCATAGCAGAAGCATAACAAAAAGTCTCTACATTGATTGCTTCTATTGGCAGCTTTTATACCTAATGTAGGTGATGGAAGGGAGGCTTTTTTTTTTCCTTAAGAAGCATGTTAAAGGCGTGATCATCTTTTTCTGCAGCAACAACATACTTATTTTGAAAGAGGCAAAACTGTGACATCAATTTGCTATAGAGAAGAACATCTTGGAAAATAATTATGATTTTCTCATAATGAATCAGTATAAGTGATTACAAGCTCACTTATTAGTGAGCTTTTTATTACCAAAACAATTGTTTTTTTCTTATAAAGGAACTTGGAGAAATTGATTTTAGGCTTGAGATTGTTTTTATGTAGGATGAGAGACTCTGCTGTGCAGTTGAGAATTTCAGCTCTATGTCCAAGCTTATCAGTGCTTAGATTTGTTATATGCGTACTGTTGTTCTGACTTCTGAACTTAGGTTATTTTGGAAGCAATTGCAAAATCTCCTATTTTAAAAACAAACACAAAAAAAAAAAAAAAAACTCACCTCTTAAGTCTACTGATACCTGCTATTGTCTCATAGTTTAACACTGCTTGTAAAATGGATTTTTTTTTTTTCTGGAAGTATATGAATGTGGTTGGTGTACATTTTTTAGAATGTGTACAGAGTCAGTCTTCTGCCTTGAGAACAGCTGGATTTTTGGCACTCTGCAAGGTTCTGTTTATATCAACGCTATCAGCTACTGGGATTTTGTTGCTCAGGAAGTTTGGCTTCTGTGAAACTGTTTCTAGGGAGCTCATAGTGACTTCTCCTCAAATGTCTTTACTGTCATCTGTTCCTTAAAATAGCTATTATTCAGCATTAATGGATAGTTCTGCAGAAAATTGTGTTAAACTAACTGTGTTTTTATCCTTCTGCTGAAGATCATTTCACGGTTGCGGGGGTTGGGATGTGCGTGGAAAAATATTTTAGTAGTTTATTGTCATTGACATGTTTTAAACTAAGATAACAAAAATTTCAGGCTGTAGTTTGCATAACTGAAGCAACTTTACTACAAAACCAAACTATATTTTTTCAGGAAAAACTGCAACAATTAAAATCTTCATACGATCTATGATTCCAAAACGAGACAAGGAGAAGAAATGAACTTAAGTTTTGAAGTTCCATTGGGTACCAAATGAATAGCCAGGACAAGCTTTCTATTAAGTTGTTGTTAAGAACTTCTTACCTGTTTATATGCAGATATATATATAAAAGCAAGTTAGAGAAACATAGAAAGAGACTATTTAGTAAAAACTTGTTTTCTAATTTTAGAAAGGTGTTGTATGCTGTTTTCATAGAAAAATGAATAAACAAGCATTAATTAACTTAAATCCATCTGGTTCTTAAATTCAAATATGCTTTTTACATGGCAAAAGCCTAAGTATTTCCTGTTTATCATATATATCTGTAGACAATAAAAGTAATAAATTTAATTCTGGCCTGTGTTTTTTTTTTAGACGTCACTGTAGAGTTAACTCTTCCAATAGCTAGCTACTTCTTTGCATAATTTACAGATGGAGTGCTGTTAGCTTTAATATGTTTCTACGTAAAAGGGGATACATTGATCTTTTTGACCATACAAAAATTTGAAACTGGAAACAGTCATATTTTTTTCTTAAGAAGTTCTTTCCTCTTTCCAAATGACATGCTTTTATCTTGGAGAATCACTAAAGGCTCTCGATTGATTTTTGTTGTTGTTTTGTTTTGTTTCTGAGCTGGATCTTTGTTTTTTACAGAAACAAAAAGGAATAAAAGATAAATAGCTATCCCCTCTGAAATAATTTAATGCTTGCGTATCCTAAGTTTTTAGGAAGCAAATACCCATAATTCTTCAAAAGAAAAACTGCTTGTGTATTGGAATGAAAAGTATCTAAAACCACAGGTTTTAGTGTTTTTCCCCGAAGCAGTTGATGCACAGACAGGTGTGCCTTTCTGCTGACATTGCTGGGAGAAAGATAATTGTGGAGAACAGAGCCGGCAACTGGGGACTTACTCTTAGGTCTTAAATTGTAAAAGCAAGAGCTTTTCTGAGAGTCAAGAGCTAGCCTGCAGTTTGCTGATGCATAATAACTTGTTCAACTGCAATAACCATGTGTCTGAGCCCCTGTGGGTAAACATCAAACATTGGTAATGTACAACAGAGACGTTTTCATGTTAGTTTAACAAACATGGTCATTAATACCAGTTAATACAGAGTTGAGAGGCTCTAACAAATGCATGCCCTGAACTCAGGTTTTTTGTTTTTCTGGTTGCTGCCTGTTAGAATATCAATCTTTCATACTCCCAAAGAAATACGATTAACTGAATTAATTGTTGGTAGTGTGTTTTTTTGTAAGAAGAGAATAGTCCAAACTGAGGTAGGATAAAAATACTAAAGCTAGCTTTAAGATATTAAATTCCATGTCAGCCTAGTTATAACCACACCTTCAGAGTCCATGAGGATGGAAGGAGTTCACAAGATGATCTTGTCCAGTCCCCATCCTCAAAGCTGGGGTAGCTAGAGCAGGTTCCTCAGGACTGTGTCCAGTCAGGGCTGGAATATCTTCGGGGGGGAGAATCCGCAGCTGGTCTGATCAACCAACTCCAGTGTTTGTCCACTCACGCTACAAAAAAGTGATTGTTTAATCACTTTATTTTTTTGTGACCATAACCTTATGTTCAGATGGAATTTCATGTATTTCAGTATATACCCAGATCAATATATGCCCAGGTCTCTCCTGTGCTGGGGAGCCCAGAACTGAACCCAGCACTCCAGGTGTGTCTCGTCAGGGCAAAGTGCTGAGAAGAGGACAAGGCTCACCTCCCTCGACCTCCTGGCAGTGCTCCTCCTAATACAGCCCAGGAGGTCAGTGGGCTCCTTTGCCCCAAGGGCACATTGCTGGCTCACGCTCAGTTTTCTGTTCACCAGGACCCTAGGTGCTTCTCCGCCAAGCTGCTTTCCAGATGGTGGGCCTCCATTCCTCCCCTAGCGTGTGTCATTGCCGGGGGTTACAGAAACTTCTCTGTATCCTGTTACTAAGTTTGTAAGGTCCTTTACCTCCTTGCCCTTCTCATGCTGGTAGGCGAACTGTTATGTATCAAACTAGTTTCAATGTCTTTGACTTTCTGTGGTGAGCTCTGGATGCTAATACCAACTGCTGTCTGCCAAAAAGGAACAGGTTTGTGACTGTTGTGCTGTTGACTGTTGACCGTCTTCAACTGATCAGGATTAGTTCAGGAAAAGAGAAGTTGTACAAGTCCTTCACAGATCTGGATTAGGTATGAGATTATGTATTTGCTTGTCATTTGTTCAAGTGATTAGTTAGTATCTTCATTATAGCCTATTATATCATTTTTAAAGCAGTACTGAATCATTTTACATTATAATTTATTGCCCTACCACGCAGTCTGTTTTGAGAGTGGAGAAATAAGGTGGCTGCTTGTCCCATGCCATGCAGAGATAGTCATAACATATCTCAAGTTAGAAGGGACCTGCAAAGGTCATTGACACTTGCTTTTGATCTGAATTTTAATACTTGAATTTTGTCTTGTTCTTTTTGGTGTCTCTACTCTTTGTGTCAGCTCTGAATTGTTCTACTGATTTAAATGAACTGGGCAAAGAGGGTACAACTTGTGGTGATACCATTTAATTAAGACAGCTCTTGTGATAAGCCAATGAAAGACAAGTCTAGCATGAAACTTTTTTGAAGCCTAAGTAATTTAATGTTGTTCACTAGTTTACCTTGTTTTGCTGGGTGTTGTCTTAGAATTTATGTGCAGAAATGTGATCTAACGTAATAAAATTACAGATACTTAGAACACTGCTGGTAGATTTGGTTTGAGGCAATCAGATTTTTCTGTGTTCCTGCTAAAGGTTTTTTTCTTAAAGGGAATTGCTTTTTATTATATTAAAATTAATATATATAATAATATATATAATATATATTATATTATATATATATATTATAATATATTATATTTTATTATTTTTATTATAGAGGGAATTTGACTATTACAATTGCATTTCAAATTACTAACAAATACTTACGTAGCAGTCTTCCAGTCATACCAACAGAATGCCAGTTACAATCTCAGACTGTATGTTTTTATGCAGTTCCAGCATTTTCCTTGTGAAAGGAGGTTCAGTTATTAGCAATAAAGATAAGAAAATTACTGTCAAAAGAAGTATGGAAAATCTTGCATTTACTAATACATACCGTTCTGCTGCAGAACATACGCATTTTGTGTTTTGCTAGGCAGTGTCCTAGCGTTTTTAACCAGAAGTGAAATATCTAAAGAAGCAATATATGCTTGTGCCTTACAGAGGTTTAAAAATCACTTTGAAATGTGTTGAAATCGGGGACAGAACAAAACTCAAAAACCTCTAAAAGGGTCTCTCTGAAACCCAAGCTTTAGTGAAGAACAGGTTATGATTGCATGGGGGCTATGAAGAGAGGAACATGAGGTACACAGGCTATTCTTTCCTACCTTTATAGTATCTGTATCTTCTGCCTCTTTCTTCATCAGACCTGTCCCCCAGGTACACTCTGGCTGGCTTTATTCCCCTCAAGTGTTGCAGAGCCTGTGCTCTTACAGGAATACTGTGATTTGATCACTCACTCCTGATGTTTTCTTTTTTTCAGAATAACTGGTAAATGAGATCTGTGCCTGGGTTATTTTTTTTTTTCTCAACTCTTTTTCCTTTTTTAATTTTGATGGTCGTCTTCTATTGCTTGCTTGATTATGTGTTTTCAAGGAGCCACGTGTGTATGTCTGCAAAGATGTGCTTGTAAATATGAATGAACAGAGTAAGTTCTTTGCAAAGTGCTTCTTGAAAATATGCCTGTAGAAGACTGAAGTCATGATTCACATTAACAATGGGAGTTAAGATGGCTTTGTAGCTGATACACAGGCAATGGAGAATAGGTCTTTGGCTTTTCAGGGAACTTGCTTCATTTTGCTGATACAATCTAATACATTAAACATAAAACATAACATAAAATGTACTCTGCCAATAAGTCCAAAATGCTTTAGGCAAGGAATTCTAGCCAAAACTCTTGTCTTCTATGCGTACTAAACAGAAATTCAGAGCAAGAATTGCTCTGGTTTTGCTACTCAGAATCTTTCTGGTAGTTTGGCCATGGAAGAGAGTGTAGTCTGGAAAGCATAGGCTAGCTGCCCACCAGAGTGTATAAAAGAAAATTCCTCAACAATTTTGAGTTCAATTGTTGCCTATGTTACTATGTTAAATAGATACCTACAAAATTTTGAGATAGGAATGATAAATATTGTCATATTTCTTTTTATTTTTTTGTTTAACAAGAAAGAATGCTGAAACAACTCGTTAATGCTGGTTTTTTTTCTTGCAGTAGGGTGAAGTTGAGTGAAAAAAAGATCAAAATATTGCTTGTTTCAACTATCTCTTTGTAATTTTGTCCTATAATAAGATCAAAATCAATCCCAAGATGGTGGCTTGAACCATGATACATGCTTTTAAGAAGTCCATACAACTTGCAACATATTAAATTATCCTTGAAACTTCAGCATAATATTAAGTATTTGCTGATCACATACAATTTTCATAACATAATTTAACTAGCAATGATACAGATAAGAAAATTATGTAGGATACTTTTAGACTCAATAACAGAGTCCAATTTTTGTATAGTTGATTACAAGAAACTAAAGCACATACCACTGTTGAAGCAGAGGTTAAATACATGTGAGCAGTCAATCTGATGGAATGATTTTTACATCAAGCATTGAAATATTTAGAGACTTGAAAATTACTTTGGAGCTCTTGCTTTATTTCTTGCTTTATATTACAAATATTTTTATCATATACATAACTTCTATATTCTGATGTCAAAAAGCCCTCAATAAATACAAATAGTGCAGTAATGCAAATAATGCCACTTCAGTCACAGAAAATGTAGGGTTTATTTTATATCTAAATGCAGGAAAGAGTTATTGCACTAACTTTAATCATTTAATCTAGTATATTTGGAATGAATTTTTTATTTTTACCAGAAACATTGATTACTAAGTATACAGTTGAGAAATTCTGAACTTAAGAGGAAACATTTTTTTTCCGCTTCCTTTTCCTGAGACTTTTGCTTACCATTTTATGTACTGGCTCATATATATTCTTTAGGCATCTTTGGTGGTAGTTGAATACCACAGTAACACTAATATACATGTATATTGAATTTTGCACACTCCTAAAAAAATATATACTTTGTCTTAGAACCTTGTATTTAAAACAGAATTGAATTTTTGTAGTATGCTTGGTGGCTCATTTTTGCTTAGGAAATTCCTAGGTTGTTGCAGGGTTGGTTTTTGTTTGTTTGTTTTTCAGTAATGTGTACTTTTGTCATTCTTTTTGTATAATGTTAAAGAAAGGAAGGTAGGGCAGTACTTTCAGCTGTAGTGCTTAGTGTCCTTTTGAGGTTTTTTGTTATTCTTGTTTTCATCTTTTTAGTGAATGGGGGGATTTCTGCCAATATTCTTGTCAAGTTTTCTGACAAGTATTAAAATCTATTAAAAGTTCTTAAGAGCTATGAATGAATTCCGCTCATCTTTGTGCAATGTAAGCAGCTGTAAGCAAATAGAAAGGCTGCACACCTCAGGGTTGTAGAATCTCTTACTGTTTTACATGTCATGGCTTCATATTTGATAACAAATGCTGAGTTTTAACTAGGTATTTTATCATTCTGGCAGAGCATTACAGCAAGGAGTAAAACAACTGTCATTTTCTCTAAGAAACAAATTATTTTTAGTTTTTGGCTGGAAACCAGATTTTTATTTGTGCAATTTATTCTGGTTTCTTTGAACAATTAGACAACAATTATTATGCATCAAGTTTTGAACTTTTAAACAATATTGAATTAGAATTTGGCTTAAATTGCAGAAAAGGCTTCAAATTTGTTCTGAAAATTCAGGTTTCCATTCAAAATGACTTGGTTCAAATAGCTTCTTTAAAATAACGAACGTGCATAATTTAACTTTTGTCTTGAATTCAAATAGGGCTAAACTGACTTCAGATTTTTATCTTGTGGACATAGTCTGTGTATTTTACTTCTTTGAAGATAATGCTCAAAGGATTTAGATTGATAATGGAAATCTACAGGAAAGCTTTTAAGTAACATTTTTCTTCATGTGGTAATAGAGCTTTTCTTTTGGAAGAGGTTTATTAATAAAAAGTTTAAAATAAATGTGAAAATGTACTTGGAAAAATTCCCTGTGTAAATATGTCTATCTCCTTGCAGTGCTTAGTGCTTCAAATGTGCTTAAAATATCCTGAGCATGCAGAATTTCTTGTCTTAATGTTGTGAGATGTATTTCAAAGCTTTCCAAGGACAGCTGGAGCTTTATCCAACCCAGCTGGAGTTGCACAGGGCCCACAAAAAAAAAAAAAAATGCATGAAGATGCCTAAAAAACATTGAGCCTTTTCCATGGTTTTCTGTAAGATCTAGAAAAGGAAAAAAACAGCAGAAAAAGTCAGCAACGTTGCTGTGTATTGTATTTAATTGTTAAATTAAGGGGTTTTTTTATGATTGAAATATTCAGTATTCTTATAGTTAAGAAAAAATTATTTAACCAGTGGGGATGAGCGTTGATGATACTACTTTTAGCTAAAGAGCTTTCAAGGTTTGCTTAATATTCCACATAATATCCTGGGCTTCTTTTAACAATGTTGATAGGGCAAATTTAATGAAATGGTTTCATGCTGCTGTTAAACTAACCTTGGAATATGTGTCTTAAGCATTTTGATGTAACGTCTCAACATCCATTTATGGTTAAATGAAAAATCCATAATTTTTTTTATGTTGGAAGCCTTGCATTCTAGGTTGTAGAATATCAGAATATCTGTTGTCTTACTGTAAACTGAAAACATTTTTTTAGCACAGAGGTCTGTGATTTTTGTTTGCTTTTTGTTTTAATAGCACTGTTTCTTCAACATAATATGAAACTGTGAAGCTTTTTAAGTTTTAGAAAATGGTTTCTGAGAGATGTATATTGAGTATTTTTAGTGCTTTGCCCATTTTTAAAAAAAAATATTTCTTTTCCATGCTTGTTTATATGCACTGTTCTTTTGTTAGCTTGCTTTCAAGGTTTTTAATATCTCAGCATTTTTATCTAATTTACCATTTTCATATTTTTAAAGGTCCCCAGGTGCATCCAATTTTTCAACTTTACCAAAGATCTCTCCATCTCTATCAAATAATTATAACAACATGAACAACAGAAAGTAAGCAAATATATCTTAAAACCTTTATTTAATTGAATCACCTTAGTGTGATATAAACAGATTTCCATGTTACCTAGCTTAAGAATTTTGATTTGTTTGGACAGTATTTGGATTATGAATTGTTACTGGTCACTGTTTTGCAGTGTAGGTGTTGTAAAGCATGATAGCAGGAAACAAAACTCAATTAAAATGTTTGGTAACTCTTAGCCCTCAGATGCTAAATATAATGCTGAGCACTGTAAGAAAATATATAAAGACTTTATTTAGATTTTTATCATTCCAAAATACATTATTATACGGTCTAGTTTTAGATGGGGAACAAAAAAAGTATGAACTGCTTATAGTTGTGATGATAAGGTTTTCCCTTATTTATTGATTCTAAATTGTTATAGCAGGATGTATGATGGTACACGTTGATTTGAGACCACGGTGGCTGAATTGTTTTAGCTGTAATGGTTGTCATAGTAATTATTGTCACAGTAATTATAGCCATTGATTAACTATCAGCAGCATAAATTCTGTGTCTTAGTGCTAGGAGACTTCAGAGATCTGTTTGCAGTTGACGTGCTTAAGTATTGCAATGTACAGAAGCTTAGCAAAAGAGACTTCTCACTTTTAAAAGTTTTCTCCTTTCTGTGACAAAGTAGAAATTTTGTAAGGATTGTGATAAAAATCTAAAAGAAGAGCTTTCATAATCCAGTGGCCAACCTTGTGTGCATTTTTTTATATGTGGCAACTGTAAAAAGTTGGTGAATATAGAAAAACATGGAATTATTTCACTTTAACAGATACTTGATAGAGCATCTTTCAAATACTTGACGCCAGAAAGCACTCATCTCTAATGTAAGCTGGGGGAAATTAAAGAGGCTTATTCTTACCATACCTTCAAAATGAAAATATTTTTCCAATCATGCATTATGTGATCAAACATGAAGATGTTAAGTATTAAAAAGGTGATATAAATATTAAATATTTAATTAAATATTAAATACAGTATCTTCCAGTTAAATACTGCATTTATGAGAAGTGATTTTTCATAAGGGGTGACATGTCACTTGTGTTTCTACCAATTCTGAGAAGCCCCAAGTCTCAGTTTGAAATCCATGTAATTAACTGCAGTCTGTTGTACTCTGTGTGAGTGTGTAGTAAATAAAAAGTATATGGTACCTATTGTTGTCTGAAAAAAACATTCGACTAGAGCTGAGCCTCTAGCTGAGAACTGAACTCTCTCCCCCATTGCATATGCAAAAGATAGTTGTAATGCCAAAAGCGAAGCTCAGCAGTCACTATTTCTTAGTGAGGTCCCATTTTAAATTGTCAGCATTTTTTTCTTTATTTATATTTAGCATCTCTCTAGTGATGCTTTAGTTATTTCTAGGAAGCAGGTTTGAAACCTGTTGCCAGCTCTTGCAGCTTTTAAAGACAGTTTCCCCACTTGCTTTAGCTGATTTTAATTTTTGGTTTCTTTTGAAGCCAAAATGGGAGCTGTGGTTGTGGTTTTTGGTTGTGGTTTTGTTTTTATTTTTTAATTTGAAGATCTTCAACAGAAATACATGTTTAAAAGGAAGTGATATAAAATTGAGATTTGATGAGGTATTGGTTATTTGAAGTGCCTTAAATATAACATCAGAAAACTTAAATTAGAATAGGTGTGTGTGCTCCGTAGTGTTAGGAAACACCAGCCATTTTTCTGCTGTAACGCAAACCACTGTATATCTGACAGTTACGTAAAGCAGATACTCAATTCAGAAGCATGTATTTTTCCTTGTAATGAAATAATCTATTTATGATGAATTAAAAAAAAATAAAATCCACAGATTTACAATTTGCTAAAATAGATAATACATGAAAATCTGTAGTAGAACTTCTGTCAGAATACATATTCAAGACAGACCAGGTCAGTAATAGAGAAGTCATCTATTAATATGCTATGTACTGTTACATGAAGAATTTTTGTCTTCAAAAAGTACATGTATTTAATTATATAATTCTGGGTTAAGAGCAGCAGTTTTCTCCTATTTTCTACTCTTCTCCCAAATACCTCCTTTTCTAAAAAAGTACTTTTCCTTTAATTTATGCTATCATCTTTTCATTGCTTTCTTAAATAACTACTTAGGTCAGTGTTGCCCAGAATTTATTTTCATGTTTATGCCTTGATTGTCTTTTACATTTCACATTATCTTCAAAACAAAAGCAAAATAAGGCATTTGTGGCTTTCTAGGATCCATTGGCACCTCTATTTGGATATAAGACATTGTGACTCTAAGAAAATACCAGCATTTGTTTTTGAAGATAATTTTAGCTGACACAGCTGATCTGTGAGGCAGAAAAAGCAAACAGCAGGGTATGCGTAGCAATAGAGATGATAGTACTTTACAAGTCTGTTATTGCAGTCATTATAGAGTGGCCATGTTAATAACATCTTGTTAACACTCTGAAAAGTATTATGTTTCTTTATATGGTATGCATTTCTATAAAGTAGAATATAGCACAAGGTTTTGGTTTGGTTGTTTGTTTTGTTTTGTTTTAAATTACTGATCATAGACTCAAAGAATGGTTTGGGTCCAAAGGGACCTTAAAGCCCACGCAGCTCCAACCCCCTGCCATGGCAGGGACACCTCCCACCAGCCCAGGTTGCCCAAAGCCCCATCCAGCCTGGCCTTGAGCACCTCCAGGGATGGGGCAGCCACAGCTGCTCTGGGCAGCCTGTGCCAGGGCCTCACCACCCTCTGAGTGAAGAATTTCCTCCTAACATCTAATCCAAATCTTTCCTCTTTTAGGTTAAAGCTGTTAACCCCTTGTCCTGTCACTATGCTTCCTGATAGAGTCCCTCTCCAGCTTTCTCATAGACCCCCTTTAGGTGCAGGAAGGCCACTGTAAGGTCTCCCTGGAACCTTCTCCAGGCTGTGAACAACCCCAACTCCCTCAGGCTGTCTTCATAGGAAATGTGCTCCAGCCCTTTGATCATCTTTGTGGCCCTCCTCTGGACTCACTCCAACAGGCCCATGGCCTTCTAATGCTGGGGGCCTCAGAGCTGTATGCAGTATTCTAGGTGGGAAAGTATAAATTTAAAGATGTATAAATGTTAATTGCATATCATCCGTGGAAACACTTTCTTCTTGTAGCACCTGACATGCAAGCAAATAGTATGGGGAACATGATGTTCGTAACTATAGGTGAGAATGCTACCTTTTATCATCTTTCTCCAGATGATAATGAAAAATATGAAAGACAGTAGTAGTATTTGCATAGTGACATGCACTTCTGCTGCTTCAGGCATCTCCAAAAACTGATAGAACCTAGCTATGCATTTGTTAAAGTGTCTGGTCACAAAAAAACATTGGCAATACGTTAAAATGGTTGAAATATTATAGGGCTCTGTAAGTACTCCAAACTTTTCATCTTCTGAGTTCATTCTTGCTACTCACATTTTTTTTGGAGCACTGCACTGTCAAATTGTGTCATTTCCAAAGCTAGCGATGCTGTTCCAAACTTTTCTGTAGTAAAGCTACACTTCACAGAACTCCAGCTATACAATGGGTGCTCTGCATTACTGTGTCGTAATCTAAAGTTTTCTGGGAGGTTTAAAGGCGGTGTATAAAAGTAGTTTCAACTCAAAATGTATAAGCTTACAGATAGGTTTCTCAATGATATTTTATCACCATTTTCACTACTCTAAGAATTCTGGCTAACTGTTCAGGGGTCTAAGATTCCACCTCCAGGTCTTGCTTTTTTGAGCAGCGATTTCTTTTAAGAGCCATCAGGATTTTCTTTCCATTCTTGCCCTTACTTGATTGCCCCCATTCTTGTACTACCCCTTCGCTTTTCCATGCATTATTCCTTCATTACAGGCAGCTTTCTAAAGGTTTGTCAGGAAAAGAAAACGTGGGGTCAAATTATGAGAAGTTACTTTTTCAAGGGCATTTCTGTTTGAATAGTTGATGTAGGCTTGCCTCGCATCTTTACTTGTTTTCCATTCTTAGCCGTTTACTAATGGCTGTTATTAATGCTGGGTTTTTTTGTCCAGTCTTAAAGGAATGAAAAGAAATACAATGTAGTTTAAACAAAAATAACTTCTAGAAAAAGTGAAGTTTACAGACTATAAAAGCTATAAAGAGAAATCTCCTAGTCTCCTGCACATAGTAGGCACTGAATTTTCCTTGATGTGTTTTGATGAAATATCTCTGAAACCTGACAGTTTCTGCATGTGTATGGTATTTAACTCAAAAAGAAAAGGGATTTATGGGCTTCCTGCTATCCTCTACAGTCCATTGATGCCCATTATGATTGTCAGACTAATTCCTAAATCAGGTAGTACAGTTATTTCACGAGTTAAAGGATTATTAATCAAGAATCAGGTGCCTTTTGAGAAGAAGAGCTCTATCTCAGTCAGGAGATGTGAATGTTTGATGCAGGAAGCCTGGGGTGCATTGGAAAGCCTGGTGGCCTAACACTGTAGGGTTGCATGCAATAATCAGATGGGTTCCTGTGGCCTTTAGGCTGCAGCCTATGCTGGGAAGACTTTCCAGAACATTTGCGATATCAATAAGGTCACTGGAATGCCAGTATTTGTGGTGGCAGAATAAAAGTCCTGCTATTTGCAGGTGATTCCCTTTTATCCTTATTTTCAGTGCTGTTTAGTGCTGTTTCTGCTACACCTGCTGCATGCACGCATCCTCCAAGCTTTGCTAGTCCAATGCAGGAACTGGTGCTAGCAGGGGAGATGCAAGATCTTTGATGTGAAGGGGGCATGAATATTTAAAGAATCTCTCTGAAGTCTGCAAAAGCTTTATGATGACCAAAGTGTTGATGACCAAAAGTTTTCTGATTGACCCAGAACTGATTTCCAAGTTGTGAAGCCTGTTATGAAGGAGGTGGGCCAAAACTTTGTCCTACTGGTGACAGCCCTAGTATCAGCTTGGGAAGGTGTGTGGCACTGCCTGAGAGCTGTGGCAAGACACGTAGATGAGCTCTTTATAGAAAACCACGGTGATGTGTGTGAATCAGGCAAAATGTCTGGCTCCTGGTCCCCAAGGCTGGGGAGAGCCCCAGAAGGGTGCTGGTGGCTTGTTTCTTGTCTGATCAAGGTGGGGATGCTCTCCAGGATGAGTTCAGTCGCACTCAGATGTCCAGTTGGAGGGAGAGAAGTTTTTAGTTCCTCATTATCCTGCCTCTTTTGCTCCCATTTAAAATGAAATCCAGTTGGGTGTTTCACTGTGGCTCTTGTTGCCCTAGCACAAGACCAACCTTGCTTGCTTGGTCTTTCCTACTGAGGGCACAAGGCTGCTGATCAAACACCCTGACTGCTGTTCCTGTTACGAAGGAGGATGAGGAGTATCTAAGGTCTCCCACCAGAGGACCCTACTTTCAGCTGAAGCTCCTAACCCCCCTGGTGAATCCAGCATATGATTTATAAACGGGTATCCTGTGGGGCACAGGGATAAGACACTAGTAATCCAACTGGGAGTGCGGAGAGGGAAGTCATTAGACATGCACTCACATTGTACTCTACAATACAGTGTGTTGTTTGTAAAGGACGTGTTCGATTCTAACTCCAACTTCATGTTTCTTCTCCCTCTTGAGGAATGCTGATGTCCTATCTTTATTCCTCACTTGTGATTTGTAAGGACTTAACAAGTTTAAGTGACCAAACACCACAGACGTCCTGCAGCCTCACCTGCAAGATGTCCCAGCAGTAAAGAACTTGCCGATTCTCAGGGGTTGCATGAGTGCTTTTTTCCCATCCATCCCCCAGCCCTTGTGCGAGAGGTGGCATCCCTTCCTCACAGAGCCTCAACGAAGAGCACAAGACAGGAGCCGGCTTCCTTTGAGCTGCTGCGCTGGGGTGACAGGAGGAGTCCCCAGGGTCCACCATGCACCTTTAACATTTGTGAAAATAGACTGAGGGGTGAAAATAGTAGCGTGTAAGTGATTATGGGTGGCTAATTTCTTATATTAGGGGTGAGTTTCTATATCTGAATAATTGGTAACAGACATGGAGAAGGATGAGGTACTCAACAGCTTCTTTGCCTCAGTTGCGCTGGTAGGCGGGCTTCCCAAGTCTTTCATTTCCCTGAACCTGTAGATGGAGGCTGGGGGATCAAAGTCCCACCCGCTGTAAGTGAAGAGCAGGTTTGAGACCACCTGATGCATCTAAACAGGTACAAGTCTATGGGAGCTGATGACATGAATCCCAGGGTCCTGAGGGAACTGGCTGAGGTAGCTGCCAAGCCTCTCCCCATCATAGTGGAGAAGTCCTGACATTCAGGCAATGTCCCTGGAGACTGGAAATAGGGAAACACCATGCCCCTACTCTTCAACACTTAAAACAAAAAATTGAACAAAGAGCACTACTCTTCAATAATTAAAACAATTAGGAGACATTTTTTCTCAGAAAGAGCAGTCAGGCATTGGAACAGGTTGCCCAGGGAAGTGGTCGAGTCACTGTCCCAGGGGTGTTCAAGGAAAGGTTGGACATGGTGCTTAGGGACATGCTTTAGGGTGACATGGGTGACATTAGTGGTAGGGGTAAGGTTGGATCAGATGATCGTGGAGGTCTTTTCCAACCTTAATTTTTCTATGATTTTTCTGTGACTTTATTTGTCCCCTGAGAAGAAAAATAAATGAATACACCTGACTCAAGGGATGAATATGGTAACCATATTCTCTAAAATCCTAAAATGTACTTCTGTGGGCCAGTACAGAATATGAGAGAGGCATGGCTTTCCATTTTATGTGACCACTGGTAGTTTATATTTCTTACAGCAGACCAACACCGGGGATCCGTCTGCATTACAATTATCTTAAATTACAATATCATGATGTTACTCGGCTAATTTAGGGAAATCTTTCACATGAATGCACTATAACCAAAAGACACCCGTTGCATTTCATAGCTTCTGTTTATTACCCCTACTAAAGCTCCTAAAGTTCTCAGAGAGGTGTCTCCTGATAACCATGTGAAATGCATGCTCTTTGAGTCATATGCAGAAAGCAGTAGCAAGCAAGCAGGGGTGAGAGCAGAGGTTAATGCGTACCCTGCATGTGTGCAGCTTGTGAGGAGCGCGTTCCTTTTGCACCAGTGACCAGACTGTGCTTTTTCTTCCTGGGGGAACAGAGGCTGCCAGCTTAAGGGAGTTGGGGTTGGTTGCAGTAGTTGGGCTGCAGTTACCAAGGGGAGACAAGGTAATTTTCCCTGGATGAACCCAGGTCTGATGATGGGGAAGGGCTGACCACAGAAACATGCTTGAAAAGGGTAAAGGGGCCCTGGAGTTCAGAAAATCTCTCTCTAAACTGGGATGAAGGACAGAAGTCTTACATTGAACAGGCAAATCTAGCTTTACAGGGGTTTTGCATGGAGGATGGCCAGTAAACAAAATGCCATTTAGCCAGTTTTGGGGCAAGACAGACAGTGAAGAAAATGGTTAAGTATTGAAAAGGGAGGTATAGATATATACGGATTAGAAAGTTAACTATTAAATAGAAATGGTCAGATGTAAAAGTTTGGGAACGATGTCTCTGGGGAGTAGTAGAGCTATAAACTACACAGATTTGTGAGGCCATCAAAATATGAGGCAAATTTCTTCCCCTTCTGTTTGAAATTTTCAATAAATCTTGTGATTAAAACAAAACAACTCTTGTTTGTGAGAAGTGAGTAATTATCCACTGTGGGGACAGCTGGAATGCAGGTGGATGTAAAGTGTGTTACACTATGAGAGGAATAATGGCTGGAGTATATACCAAGGGAAACTGCTGCATCCTCAGACTTCTAAAATTATAAATCTCAATTATTTATCAAGATTGATTATTTGCACTGCGTATTTTTCCTTGTCATCCTTAAGAGTTAGCTTTCAGATTTATTTTTTTTTTGCATTTCTTCTAATGTGAACAACGCTCAGTGACTGCAGAAATGCTCTCGATCTTTAGCCAAAGCCATCAGGCAGATTCAAGTATGGTCAGTGCCTGAAATTGTTTAAGAAAGAGTTTAACCTTTCTGTTTGTTTTTAAACATCTGTGATATTGCAGAGCATCCTCTTACAAGAGTCTTCTGCTTTTCTAGTGTTCTCCAATATGTTTACTTCACTTCTTGGGGGGTTCTTCTGTATTTAGTATTTGCATGATTTCACCTGGAAGCAAATTGCTTTGAATCTTGTTGTTTTATCTAATTCAGTCCAGTTTTTCCAAGTAGACACATCATAGAGATCAATAAGGAAGTTGTTACAAGGCACTTTGTGCATTCTTTTACCTCTCAAGGCTTTCCTGCATTTGCATGCTGGATTGTGCAGCCCTAGCATGGAAGCTATTTATAGACCGCCTGATGCAGTGAAGCAGCTATGCCACAGTGGCCTTGGAAATCTCAGCTCTCACCTGTAACTCTGCATTCACATTCCCACTGTCCTCGCTCTCTTGCAGTAGCAGGATGCAAAAGAGACATAAATGATTGATTGCTGCTGGTGGTGTCTAAAGTCTGAGTGTGTTAAATTTGATGGAACGAAGAAAAGAGTAAGCTGTGAAGCTGCTCCAGTCAAAAAGGGGTAGGGATGTAATAATTGCAGTTATTGCAGTACATTAGATTTTGGCTGTTTGCAGAGGTGGCTTTTAAACTGAAATTAATGTTATTACCAGTGTTAAACATTTTGTAAAATCCTTTCTTTTTCACAGAAGTTGTTTTAAAATTTGTCATCATTTGATGTACTTGTATGTGTGGAAGTACTATAGAGTACATGTTTACATTTTTAAAAGATGTCTTGTTTTTTTACAGTGTGAAAAATTCAAACTATTGTCTCCCATCATATACTGCTTATAAGAATTATGATTATTCAGAGCCAGGAAGACACAATGAACAACCAGGCCTATGTGGCCTGAGTAACTTGGGGAATACATGTTTCATGAATTCAGCAATTCAGGTATGTACTTTGGAATAAAATGAGCTTGTCTTATTATTTGGAAACAAATATTTTGTTATATTTTGCCATATTTGGAAACTAACATTAAAAGACTCCATTCAGAAGCAGGATAGGATTAATACTGAGAAATAATACAACTGTATTGGTGTATTGGGAAAATTGATTTATGTAGCTGCGTTCATTGTTTCCCATGTTTCTTGCAGTGGAGAAAGTCGTCACTGTCAGAAAGAGATTTGACCAGCGTTTTAGATGAATGAACATTTAAGTGGGATTTATTGATTTTGTAATGATTGCCATGCAGACGTGTTTTGAAAAATACTTTTTCATTTTGAAATGTGCATGTGTATTGGTTGTAGGGCTAAAGTGTCAAAAAGTAGATGACCAGTGGATTACTAGGCCTTAATTTCTAATCAATTGTTATAGACTTCTAGTGCACAGGTTAACATGCAGAGAACCTTCAAATATATTTCCGCATCACCCTTGTCCTTTGAATAGTTACGATGTCATAGATGAGATATTTTACAGGAATTTAAAAGCTAGTTTCTTTGCTATGGTTGCAATAGAAATATTAGTATACCTGTACTCCTACCGGGACAGGAAAGAAAAAAGTGAAATGACTACAATTCTTTTAAGTGGAAGCTGCAGTAGGACAATCACAGAATGGTTTGGGTCCAAAGGGACCTTAAAGTCCACCCAGTTCCAACCCCCTGCCATGGGCAGGGACACCTCCCACCAGACCAGGTTGCCCAAAGCCCCATCCAGCCTGGCCTTGAACACTTCCAAGAATGAGGCATCCACAGCTTCTGGGAAACCTGTTCCAGTGCCTTACCACCCTCAATAGTGAAGAATTTCTTCCTTATTTCTAGTCTAAATCTGCCCTTATTTAGTATAAAAACATTACCCCTTGCCTTGTCGCCATACTAAGGAGTCTCTGCCCATCTTACCTGTAGGCCCCCTTTTAAAGGAAGTTTTCTATGAGGTCTCCCCAGTGCCTTCTCTTCTCTAAATTAAATTCATTAATGATTAGAAGGACCTAATAATTTCTTTCTGTTTAATTCTGGAACTCATGTTTTTGTCACCAAAGCAGTCTTAGGTCAAAAAACTGTGAAGTGTACTTAAGTTCTCTTTCATAGTTTTTCCTATTGAGTGTAAAGATCCTGGGTCTTTACCAAGGATACTTCAGATTTAATCTCAGTAACCATCACAGAGATTCCTGGCTTACATTGAATTTCTTCTTTATCCTGTTCAGGAAAGTAGTAGTTTCAGATACGTTTATAATCTAAGTTTATGAAGTTGCTGAAATTTGTTCAGAGAAGGAAATGTTCCAGAGATGCATAGCCTATGAAGGTTTTCTATCCTTTTTTTGGGTATATAAAATCAAAGAATAATTTGGCTTTGAAGGGATCTCAGAATGATCATAGGTACAGTCTTCTGCATGCATCCATTCAGCATGCATCTGCATGTAGTCCTGTCACTGTGTACCTCTGAGAAGTGTCTGGCTCCACATTGTTCACAGCCTCCACGGAGGTCCCCCACAGAGGGACCTCCACGGTTTATATAAATGTGCTGAAAAGCAGCTCATGAAGTTCAGCAAGGAGAAGTGTGAAGTCCTGCATGTGGGCAGGAAAAGCCCCAGACATCAGTAATTGTTTGGGGCTACACTTGTCAATGTGTATAAATACCTGAAGGGAGGATGCAGAGAAGTCAGAACCAGTGGTGCCCAGTGCTGAGACAAGAGGCAGTGGGAACAAACTGGAAAACAGGAGGTTCTGTCTAAACATCAGAAAGCACTTATTTACTGTGCAAGTGACTGAGCACTGGCACAGGCTGCCCAGAGAGGCTGTAGAGCCTCCTCCTTGGAGCTCTTCAAAAGCCACCTGGAAGTGGTCCTGGGCAGCCTGCTCTGGGTGTCCTTGCAGGGTATTGGACCAGATGAGCTCTAGAGGTACCTGCCAACCTCAACCCTTCTGTGATTCTATGAATAAAATTCTATATGTAACCTCTCTTGATTATTGAATTGCATCATCATACTACTTACTTTAAAGTAAAAAATTAAGAATATGTTTTTGTGTCTAGTGAGTGAGCCAGAATCAACTTAGAGGCTTCAGAATATTCTTAGTACGTAGCAAAACATTTTTTTAATGAAAGTTTACTTCTCTATCAGGCTAGACTGATTAAAAACAAAGCTAATTTTGATTGTAATTTGAATTTGTATACATGTAGATATAAAAACTTTGAGGTGCGAATGATTAGCATGGGTTGTTGTGCTTAGGTATCTTATTCAGCTTATTACACTTTACATCAGCATCCCACTGTGTTAACAGGATTTCGAAAATACGTTCTGATGTTTACATTCCAAAACAAGCCAGCCTTCGTTGCTTTTCAGTTCTATCCAAAGAATTGAGTGTTTAAATAAGAATTATAAGAAACTGTAGTGTAAGTGAATAAACAGAATTTTGCTGATTCACAAGACAGTGCCATGGTAAGAAAATTAAAAGGACTCGTGTTTTTTGAGCAATGCAGCTTTTAGTTTGGCTTGCTACCATTCATTTGTCCTTGGCAGTACATTTATTTCAAATGCATTACTCGGCAGCTTTCTTTGCAAGGAAGTGTGACGTATCTTTCAGCTCTATCTACTATATCTCTCAAGGAAAGGATTTTTCAGAGTTTAATGTTATCCAAGAAATCCATGAAAATGCTTTTTATTGGGAGTATGACATGTTATTAACACGCTGCAGTTTCATACACTGCAAAGTCTGCTGTCTTTTTCCTTTTGCAACCACTTAAATTTTGCATTTTTTCCAATTATGTTTTCAGTTACACAGAAACCGTAGATTTTCCCGTGTTAATTTGCCATTACTTCTATCTTCTACTGTTAATGGGTTAACATTTGTTTATTCAGGCTAAAGGTATTTAGTGCTTGCTTAGTAATGTGTAATGCCTATGGCCAAAGCACTGTGAACACATTTGATCTTGGAAGCAAAGAGGGGATGGGCTCAAAGAGGGGGTGTGTTGATTGGAAACGAGGGAATTGTGCTTGGGAATATTGGATGCTGTAGTCTTTGATCTGGATGATGGAGTGTGCTGTATTTGTTGAGATGTGATACAAAACCGGTAGTAGAGGCTGACACACCAGATGGGTGTGCTGCCATTCAGAGGGATGGAGAAATGGGCAGACAGGAGCCTCCTCAAGTTTCATACAAGGAAATGCAAAGTCATGCATGTGGCAAGGAATAACCTCGGCACCAGTACATGCTGAGAGAGGAACGGAGGCCCACCATCTGGAAAGCAGCTTGGCAGGGAAGCACCTAGGGTCCTGTTTAACAAAAATCCAAGCATGAGCCAGCAATGTGCCCTTGGGGCAAAGGAGCCCACTGACCTCCTGTGCTGTATTAGGAGGAGCACTGCCAGGAGGTCGAGGGAGGTGAGCCTTGTCCTCTTCTCAGCACTTTGCCCTGACGAGACACACCTGGAGTGCTGGCTTCAGTTCTGGGCTCCCCAGTACAGGAGAGACCTGGGCATACTGGAGCAATTGAAAGGTGACAAAAGATGATTAAGGAACTGGTTAACTCTGTCATTAAATAGTTTCATAGAATCATAGAATATCCTGAGTTGGAAGGGACCCTGAAGGATCATCAAGTCCAACTCTTGACACCGCACAGGTCTACCCAAGTTCAGACCATGTGACTAAGTGCACAGTCCAATCTCTTCTTAAATTCAGACAGGCTCGGTGCAGTGACCACTTCCCTGGGGAGCCTGTTCCAGTGTGCAACCACCCTCTCTGTGAAGAACCCCCTCCTGATGTCAAGCCTAAATTTCCCCTGCCTCAGCTTAACCCCGTTCCCACGGGTCCTGTCACTGGTGTTAATGGAGAAAAGGTCTCCTGCCTCTCGACACCCCCTTACGAGGAAGTTGTAGACTGATGTAGTTTGATGTAGAGTTTTAAGTGCTGGAATAATTTCCAGTTACATTCATGTATGTTCTGTTGCAAAACCTCTGTCTTGATCCCTTCCATTCAGTCGGCGCTGAAGTATATCCAGTGTAGCTTCCTTGAACAGAAACAGTTTATCCACTTCTGCTGATTCCCACTTTTTTCTGCTCTTCATTCTATCCACCCAGAACTGAGAATGTATTTTCTGAAGTATTGCTGTGCTGCCACCTGTGGATCTTTCCTAAGTATTGCTTTGCCCTATTGTGTGATAATAGCATTAAGATCTCAGTGGGTAAAGTTTTTTTTTCTTTTGATGTGAAAACCTGAGAATTCCCAGTTTGCATTTTGTGAAGCAAAAACAGGAGAAGAATTAAAGTATTTTTGTAAACAAAAACACTTTATATGTTTATATATTTATTTATTTTTGCCATCACTGTGATTATGCATACTTTTAAACAGCAGCTGTTGAGAATTTTGAAATGAAGTATTTCAGGAAATTTCTTTCTTCGGAAAGCTGAAAGGCATTCCTTCTAAGGTTGGTTCATAGAATGGGTTAGAAGGGACCTTAAAGATCACCTAGTTCCAAGCCCTGCCATAACCAAGGGCACCACCCACTAGATCAGGTTGCCCAAAGCCCCATCCAACCTGGCCTTGAACACCTCCAGAGATAGGGCATCCACAGCTTCTCTGGACAGCCTGTTCCATTGCCTGACCACCTTACAAGTGGAGAGTTTCCTCTTAACCTCTAATCCTAAATCTCCTGTTTCAGTTTAAAACTGTTCCCCCTTGTCCTGTCTTTATCTCATTGAGGAAAAGAGTCGCTCTTTTTTATAAGCCTCCTATAAGTACTGAAAAGCCACAATGAGGTCACCCCAGAGCCTGCTCTTCTTTAGGCTGAACAGCCCCAGCTCTTTCAGCCTTTCTTCGTAGGAGAGGTGCTCCAGCCTTCTGATTATCAATGTTACAGCAATGATTTTATCCAAACAAAACAATGCTTTTCACCAAAACGTGAAATGAGTACGTTTTTATTGTTCTGTCTCAGTTGCCATAGGCATACAGACTCTGGGTTAAAGAGTGCATTAGCTGAATGTTTTTGTCACCACATCTGATACTAAGCTCTTCAGACAAAAGTAGGACAGACAGGTGTAAAGTAATTCACCTTTTCTTCTACAACTGGGATCTCTTTTTCAGTCAGTCAGCTCTTGGTCTCATATTAGGCAACTGAAATAGGAAATTTTAGTGTCCCTTGTGTAAAACTTGTATTAAGTAGGGCAGCTCAAGAAGCATGATACCTATATGAATACCCAACGTTTAGCTTAATTTCATGATCTCATTGTCTCCTCATTTCCACAGTTTACTGGCATAATAGGTAATTTGCTTTGAAGTTTTATTATCACTCCCATATAATATCCCCTCTGAGATGTGAATAAGTATTTCCTGGTTACCTTAGTATCATAGGATAATGCAGATAGGAAGGGACTTTAGGAGGACACTGGTGCAACCTCCAGCACAAAGGAAGGTCAGATTTGAGGTCAGAGTGTTACCAAAGGTTTTACCTGGTTGGGTTCTGAAAACCTCCAAGAAGGGAGGCTGCACAACTTCTCTGGGCAACTGGCTCCACTGTTTACTGTCCACATGGTGAAAACTTCTTACCTTACATTGAAAAAAGAGACACTGAGGATCTAAGCCCATTGCTTATTGTCCTCCCACTATTTAACACTGTGAGGAGCCTGGTTCCATCTTCGCGTTAGCCTCTCTGTAGGTACTGGGAGGTTGCTGTTGGGTCCCCCTGAAACAGTTTCTTCTCCAAGCTGAACAAGCCTTGATGCTTCAGCATCTCCCCACAGGGCAAGCGCTCTAGCCCCACTGACCGTCATGGTGGCTCTCTTTCTTCATACATTTTCCTTTTTTATCAGTTAAACAATCAGGTCCTTGCAAGTGTAAGAGTGTTCCAGTATTTAAGGTATGGTTTTAGAGCAGGATAGCTTGACTTTTTAGTTTCAACCCATGTGGAAGTTTGGACGGACATGGATGACAGGTAGAATCACTAACAAGATAATAGTTTAGTGTTGGAATTAAAGTATTCCAGTGAGACTACAGAAATAATATGCATTGGGCTTACATGGCAGGGTTTTGTTAGTGGTGGGCTGCAGGGCTGGCCTTTGTGAGAAGAGTCAATCAGTTGCCCCATGAAGGCATCATAGTAAGAGCCAGTTTCTGGCCAGTTTCTGCTGCATGTGGGCAGCCCCCGCAAGCTCAGGTTGGGAAGGACGGCATCCTGTGGGAGGGACCCCACAGGGAGCAAGGGCAGAGAGGGATTGTGAAGGAGTGGCAGAGATGAAGTGTAGAGACTTTACCACAGCCCCCATTCCCTGGTCCCCTGCGGTGCTGGGGAAGAGGAGGTAAAATAGGGTAGATGGGGGAAGGTGTTTTTAGTTCGCTTTTAGTTCTTCACTGCTCTAGCTTGTTAGTAAGAGGTAATAAATTACATTAGCCTCCTTGTGCTGAGTCTGTTTTGCCTGTGACAATAATTGTTGAACTGTCTTTATCTCAGGTTCTTTTCATCACATTTTCTCCCCCGTTCCTTTTGAGGAGGGGGAGTGAGAGAGCAATTGTGGTGGAGCTCAGCTGCCCGGCTGGGTAAAACCACCACAGTAAAGCACTAAAAATAATCTTTATTGTTCAGCTTCCTGTGCTTCTTAATGCTTCCCACACACTGCCAGTTACACCTGTGCTTTCTAAACAGCGGACTCTGTATGTCTTTATAAATTTTTAGCTCTCCTTTTTGACTCAGTAATTTAGAGTATTTATGGGCTGTTCCTGTGCACGTACATCAACAAGGAGCACAGTGTTGCATAATGCAGCTGATGCACAAAGTGCACAAAGCATTGTTTTGTCCAGTTGCATTGTTTGCTCTACATTTCTTAGAGGTTGATTATGATCCTCTCATACTGATGATGTAAGTAGTCGCTATCTGCAGGTTGTTCTGCTACAGATTTTTTTTTTTCCTTTTTCAAAGTAATTAATATGCAGTGTAGGACTCTTAATTCCAGTATTAACCTTTGTCATGTTGAAGGCTGATACTTCTTCTGTGGCTTGTCTTATAGTTGGTCATTGGTCTTGGAGTTTCTGCATTGTTGTATTCTTTTTTTTCCTGTGATCACCCAGCTCAAGTACTAGTTTGGGTTCAGAGAGTAAACACTTTACAGAAAAATTGTGGATTAAGTAAAGCTTATGGAGACTGGTGCCTGAAATTAAGTGCCATTCTGTTAACTTGTTAGCTCATAAAGTTTTCTGTAGTTCTACCATATTTGTTTAGCTATTGTTATTTTCTGTTATTCTTCATCCATTGTTATATATGCTAGTTTACCTATCTCCGTGTTTTTGAAACAAAAAAAATAGGCTGAACAGAGCGTGTAAATCTGGTGACTTCGCTGTCTAGTAGATTGCCTTGGTTGTAATAACTCCTTTTAATTGATGCTTTCTATAGGGCTTCCTTGATACCTACAATACATTACATCAAAGGGAGAAAATAAGAATATAGGCTTCCTTTCAAATTGGCTTCTGGATGCTTTGTTTCCCCTTCTGGGGTTAGTCATGACCATAAACAGGCCTCCTTTGCCAGCCTTTTCAAGAAGTAAACATGCTTGCAGTTATTTAGCTTTGTCAATGATGTTGATACGTTATGCATCAGTGGATATGTGGCCAACTGTATTAGTTCCTTTAGGAGTTACTCTTCTAAAACTTGTGGTATCTGAGATTGTAGATAAGATGGCAGTTCTCCATCTCAGAAATTACTGCATTCAGGTAGATATTTGTGCGTTCCAGTTCTTCTATTAATGCCAATTTATGTTGGAATGTGGAAGTAGTTACAAAGAAAAAGGGAAATGTACTATAGTAATCTTCCTGCCTTATATGTACAAATACAAATTAATATTCTGAGAAAGAGACAAAACTAATTTTTCAGGTGAAAAGTGGAAAAACATGTATTTGGTTTTTTTTTTTTTTTGGTGAAACAACAAACTGCCAGCACATTAAGTGCAGTGCTTTACTAAAAATATATAGAAAAAATTGCTATTTCTGCATTATTTAGTTCCTTGTTCTGGACATTCCTCACACTAAGTTGATCAGCTGAACTGATTTATCTCCTAAACCAGCCCAAAAGTAATCCAGACCAGAAGAAAAGTGAGGAGGAAAAATATTTTTTTGACAGGTTAGTGAGATAAATATGTTTATTGTGCAATCAGATGGCTATCAGAACCAGGAGAGGAGAATACCAGCAGGATTTGTTGTATCACTCAGATCGAACATGCAATTTTACGTGAGCTGTAGTTTATAGTTAGTTTAGCATGGTTTGCACTGTACTGTTTCCAGGTATCTGGCAGAACTTGGAAGTCAACTCGCTCATTCAGGTTGGTAGTAAAAATAATCTGTTGAAAGCTCTGACCAATTCTCTATGGCTTTGAGAGACCAAATGTTTCTCTAACGCTTAGCAGCGTGGATCAGTTCAAAACGGATGACATAGGTCTGTGACGTCAGGGGATCTTGGGATGACTACTAACAGGAATAAAACCGCTTTGCCATTTGGCAAGAGAGAAATGAGCTTTTGTCAATGCTCTGTCCTCAAGGGCCCATAACATAAGGATATTTTTTGTAATGTTCATGGGTTGTGAAAGCCTGAGGTGATGAGGGAAATAGAGGAAGGAGTGTGAAATGGCCATGAAACTTAGCTCTCTATAGCATACATCTGTTTTTTCTTTGAAATATTTCACAAGTGTAGCAGGCAAGAAACAGAATAACTTTTTTTGCCCTGCTTAATAAAGTTGTAATTCTTCCAGTCTCAATTGTTGTATCTTACACAGTAATGTATGTGAACTGAAATTTTTGTGTCCCCTCCTCCCCCCCCCCTTTTTTTTTTTTACAGAAAGGCAGGTGAAATATCTGATCTTTCTTAGAATCTTTAATAAAATAAAGAATGCAGAAAGCTTAATAACATGTGATGAAAAAGCTAAGTTAAATCTATAATGCTGAGGCATTTCTGAGTGATAGAAACATTGTTTGTGGTGTGTTTTTTTTTTTTTCAAAATGCAAGGAGTAGTGCACACAAATTCAAATTCAGTGGTTTCCTAAAATTGTAAATGATAGTGCAGTGATTACATCCTGTTATTTCTAAGTGCTGACAGAAAATGGGAACTGGTACAGAGGATAAATGATTATCTCAGTCTAAACTAAGGCCCTTGCTTTCCTCGAGGTACTTTTAGCAAAGAACAGCTTCACAAAATTTAAAAGAACGTTTCACAAAACATAAAAAAAAACATAGGAAGGGCTGCGCTAATTCTGATCAAGAGTCGGGTCCATTCAGCATAGTTGACTGTTCTCAACAGCATCCATAGGCAGATGCCTAGGAGGAGAAGGAATTAGGCAAACATCCTCACATTCACTTCCTTCCTATCCCTGCTAAAAAGTGTTTCCAACAATTTCCAGCTCACTTTTTTTCTGAATATTGTGTATTTTGATTTAAAAAGCCCCACTGGCAGTCTTTTCCAAGTACTCTTATTGTCTCTGACACCTCGTAACTTTGTGCATTTATAACATCTTTCAGCAAGGAGTTTCATAATACTGTTATTCATTTGTCAAGAACCACCTTCTGTTTGTTTTGAACCTGGATAGAAATTGTTGTCACACTTTGCTTGGTTGCTTTACTGTATATAATAAATTCTAACATAAAGCTTTCAAGAAACATCATCCATACATGACTTGTGATGATAGCCATAGCCAGTCTTGGTTTAAAATCATTATTTCGGTGGGGAGGGAACAAAGAAAAAAATAATAATTTTTTACTTGCTGGCACTAAGCATTACAGTTCAAAGTACTTTTTACGACTACTTTAGCAAACTTCAAGCATTGTATTTTTTTTTGAACTAATAAAGTCATTCTAAAGATTCTGTACTTCTATTTACAGTGTCTGAGCAACACACCTCCTCTTACAGAATATTTTCTCAATGACAAGTACCAAGAAGAGTTGAATTTTGACAATCCTTTGGGAATGCGAGGTGAAATAGCAAAATCTTATGCAGAGCTCATCAAGCAAATGTGGTCAGGAAAATACAGTTATGTTACCCCAAGAGCATTTAAGGTTAGTATGGAATTGAACCTGAATGGAAAACGTTAGGTTTGTTTCTGTAATTTAAGCATGCAAAACTTACAAAAATATGCAATAATAAGAATTTGAAGCAATATTCAACTGTGTATTGTCCATTCATATATTTAAATATATATCCAAGTTTCTTTTTAACAACCAGTTAATGGTATCATTTGTCATTGTGGTTTGGTCCTTGTAAATTAGTTTTGATTTCCTGTTTCCATTGAAAAGCTTATCTTCTTAATGTTTTGTTTTTTCAACTTTATGCTGTAGCATCTCATAAGTAGCTGTTCTGTATAATAATTAAGATGCTAGAAGTATTCCTGGTTTTCTTTTTAGACACAAGTGGGACGATTTGCACCACAATTTTCTGGTTATCAGCAACAGGATTGTCAAGAACTACTGGCTTTTCTCTTGGATGGCTTACATGAGGATTTGAATCGAATTAGGAAAAAGCCTTATATTCAGTTAAAAGATGCAGATGGCAGACCAGACAAGGTAGTATTTTTGGTGCTGGACTTCTTGGTTTTAGTCAAAGCTATAAGTTGCAAGATACTTTTGCGTAAGTGTGCGCGGAAGGGTTGGGACATTGATGAGGAGTTGCTTTTTCTGGAAGAGACTTCAGAAAATAAGCCAAGACCTTTACGTGGAAATCTTACTCAAGTATATACGTACACTTCTGTTTCATTTGAAGAGACATGAGAGAGGTTTTAAATGTTTTTTGTTCAATTCAGTGCTGAGTTCAGTTGGAAAAACAATTTCCATTCTATTGTTCCTTTATTTTTATCTCTGTAGTATGCACTGTTCCGTCTTTAACACCCTTAGTTCAGGGAAACTCCTCTAGCATTGAGCTACAAACATACAAGTTATTTCTCTTGTAGTATGAGGAACTACAGATGGGATTTTTAGTTTTATGTTCTTTTGTCCGGCCCCAAGCCTCTTGAACTCTCTCTCAGGATTTGTGATGCCCAAAACTGAAAGGATCTCTCTCCTAGGAAAAGCATATGTCATTTAAACTGTGATCTTGGTAGTAGTAACATACGTTACAGAGCCCTTTGGAGTAAGATTTCAATGCCTTGGTGGTAACTGAGAATGTTCTACCAATATCATTATTAGTAATTCTTACTATTCATTTGCTACTGCATATCATAACCCAAGATGTGTTTTATTTACAGGTAGTTGCTGAAGAAGCCTGGGAAAACCATTTAAAAAGAAATGATTCCATCATTGTAGATATATTTCATGGCCTTTTTAAATCCACCCTAGTCTGTCCTGAATGTGCTAAGATTTCTGTAACTTTTGATCCATTTTGTTATTTGACGCTTCCATTACCCATGAAAAAAGAACGCACTTTGGAAGTTTATTTAGTTAGAATGGATCCACTAGCTAAGCCTATGCAGGTAAGCCTCTTTATGTATGAAATGTCTGATTCATGCAGCATTAACAGTGAAACTAAGCTCCTTTATATTGCTAGAATTTACAAGTACAATAAGCAAATCCAACAAATTATTGGTTTTCTGGCATATGTTCTGAAATGCCACTTAGAATATCTGAGGAAGACTATAAATATGTTCTTATATTTCTGTCCATTCTAAGGAAGATACTGGTAATTTATTTATGGCTGTGTTAATATGGTTTCTTAATCTTTAAAATACATGTTTTCTTCACTTTTGATTTTAATGTTGCTATAATGGATGTATAAGTTTTGAAATATATATATACATAGACTTAATCCAGACTTAATTCCTGAGTTTATTAGCCTCAAAAGAAAAATATCAGAGGACTGGTAATGTGATTAAAAAAAAAAAAAAAAAAGAGTTAGGTTGTCCCATACTGTCTTAATAGTCAAAATATGCTTTGACTTAACTGTCAAAGGAAAAATTTTTAGATGAGATTTCTTAATAAAATAATTTCCGTTGCCTTATTTTTTTTGAAGGATAGTATTGCACACCTAAGAATGGCATGAAAAAATGTACATAGAGTAATGGTAACAAAATAATAATTAAATGGTTTTGGCTGTAAGGAAGGATACATGAAATAAAATAATACACATTTTAGGCAGACTTTCAAAAATGCTTTAGTGTTCTCAAAGGCAATATGAGTTAGGAAAATCAAAGGTAAAGGAGCAGATATTAACTAATGGGAGATGAGTCTGCCAGCAATTCAATAAGTCATGAGAACAGGATATATTTTATTAAGGAAAAAAATAAATAAACATGGGGTGTAATCTGAATGGATTTGCACAAGTGATACACAGTATTTGAAGATAACCCCTGTATGACATGAGATGGTAATGCAAGAATGAATAGAGATTGACTCATAAAAGTGCACCTGAACTCATGCTCTTTCCAAACTGTAAGACTTAATGAGATACCAAATATATGCTGCATGTGTTAATTAATCAAAAGTTATAATGCCTTACTTCTAATTTTGTTTATATCTAATCAGTTGCGTCTTTATTTATTATGCAAATAACTCAGCTATTTGGAGTTTCATTACCAACTGCAAGTGTACTGCACTAAGAAGCCACAGAGAAGTTTTCTCTGACTGTTGATTATCAGGTTCTGTTTCTGCAAATGAAATTATGTAGTTCAGCCATTAGCCATTGCATTCCAGGCAGAAAGTACCAAAGAAAAAGCTGTTAACACAATAGCAATCCATGTGGCACTCTCAGTAAAGGCCATTGAGATATTTGGAGAATCAGTGGCTAAGACTAGTAATCAGGAAAGAATTCCAGAGTATAACCATCCCGAGGTTGGGGGGGAGGAGGGGAAGATATCCTGCGTTTTCCTACCAAAAATTTTTGGCTTTGGTTTTAAGAGTACACAAAATAATGCTTCACTTTTGTTCTCTTTCCTTTCTTCTTACATTTGAAGTTTAGGACAAAATGTTTTCATAGAACAAGTTAAAATAAAAATAAATTCTGGTAGTATTTTATAAACAATTTGTATTGTGTTCCAAATTAAAGGATATAGTCAATAGTGTGCATAATATTTAGGTGCCTAAATAACTTGTTGAAGTACAAGTAATTGGTGCTATTAAATCTTCTTATGGAGAAAATAAAATCTAAAAAAGCACTTTATAGGCCAATAAAAGCATTCAAAGTGTGCAGTTTTGTGTAAGTTGTGAAGGTAACTACTATATTTTTCAGCATCTTACTGAATTTGTTAGTTGATTTAAATACTTTGTATCTTAAGTTCAAGAATGAAAGATGTGTATGAAGTATACTGAACATGTATTAAGGTTTTTGTTTTGTTTTCTCATGTATCTTTGATCTATTAGGAATTAAAGTGTTTTTTATTTTATTTTTTTTAGTACAAAGTAGTTGTTCCAAAAATTGGAAATATATTGGATCTTTGCACAGCATTGTCAGTTCTGTCAGGTGTTGCTGCAGATAAGGTGAGAAAAACTTCTTATATGAAGGAACAACATTGAACACTTCAACGTATATCAGCCTGATTTAATCATACATACTCCTTTTTCTTTTAGATGATTGTTACTGATATATACAATCACAGGTTCCACAGGATATTTGCCATGGATGAAAATTTGAGTAGTATTATGGAACGTGATGACATTTATGTGTAAGTACAGATGGCATGCTTCATGACTTCTTTGCAGTTTTAGTTATTTGCATAAGATTAAAACCTAAACATAAGATAAAGACAAATCATGGCTTTTTTTTATCTTTTTTTAATTATGGCTTCTTCATTTTTTTTCTTTGTAATCTTTTAAATAATAGTTATCCTTTGTTTGCAATTCTTTTTTCTTTTTAGGTTTGAAATTGCTATCAATAGAACAGAAGATACAGAACAAGTTATAATTCCTGTTTGCTTAAGGGAAAAGTGCAGGCACACCAGCTACAGCCATAGTGGTTCTTCACTGTTTGGTCAACCTTTTCTCATAGCAGTGCCTAGAAACAACACTGAAGATAAACTGTATAACTTGCTGCTGCTAAGAATGTGGTAAGGTTATTGTTTAAAGAAAAACACAAAAGAAAAATGCTAATAGTTATAGTCAGTAGGTACCTATTTTTACATGCATTGCTAACAGGTTGATTAGATTTCAGTAATTTTTTTGTTTTCTGCTAAATGTATTAAATCTCAAATTTTAGCCACTTAAGATATGAATTAGTGTGGATTTTAATTTGGTTTTTTTTTGTTAGCTTGACCTCATCCAAAAATCAAGAGGTAGGTGGAGAGTTGATCTGTATTTGTCAGTTTACAGAAGTAATTCATATCCGTTAGGTCTTGGTAAAACAGAAGTGTTTTGTCAATTAGCCTGCTGTGGTTACGCCTCCTGTATCTACTATACAAGTTTCTATACTAGTTGATATTGTAAAACTATATGGTAGGCACTCTTTCAAACTAGACTGGACTAAGTGGCATTAAATGGAAGAAATTAGTTCTATAACCTCCAATTGAAATCTATGCTTTATTTTCTCTTGATGTAACTTTCCCTCATTATGAACCCATATATTCCTTATTTTAAAAATATAGTTAGTTAACAGTTAAAGAGATTGTTACTCATCAGATTAAAACTGATAGGAGAATCAAGTTTTATAAAATAACTGCCAAAAATGTGAGATCACAGACCAACAGAATTTCAGATGTGCTTGTAGCAATAGACATGTTAGGCAGTAGGTTTATTTATTCTGACTAAATTAGACAGGATTTCAGGAATACAGTTCAGTATAAAGTATTTGCTGTTACCATTTAACTCTCTGGCTTGAACAATATAAGTATTTAAAAAAATCCACTGAATCTAAGTGTTGCTTTCATTTGTTACCTTTAGCCGATATGTAAAAACATGCACTGAAAGTGAAGACACTGAAGGATCCCTACATTGCTGTAAGGACCATGGTATCAATGGTAATGGCCCAAATGGAATACATGAAGAAGGTTCTCCAAGTAAGACTGAATACTTAAACTTGTACGGTGTTTTTTGTTTGATTTAAAATTGAAGTTAATTATGTATTGTCTTTCAATTACTGCTATTCTGCCTCATTTCTCCCTCCTCAATTGTTTCAGGTGAAATGGAGACAGATGAACAAGATGATGAATCCAGCCAGGATCAAGAACTTCCTTCAGAGAATGAAAACAGCCAGTCAGAAGACTCAGTTGGAGGTGACAATGACTCTGAAAATGGATTATGTACTGAGGATACTTGCAAAGGTCAACCACTCACGGGACACAAAAAGCGATTGTTTACATTCCAGTTCAATAATTTAGGCAATACTGACATAAATTACATCAAAGATGATACCAGGCATATTAGATTTGATGACAGGCAACCTAGGCTTGACGGTAAGTCACAGGGAACAGGTTGGGTAACATTTGATTCTGATGCTTTTTTCTCACTTCACAGAACAATGTTTCATTCTTTCTGTATGCTATTTGATAAACCTTTTAAGACAAAATTCTGTATAAATAATTTGTTCTTGTAACTAACTCTTAGAAATGCAGAAATTGTCTATACATCAGTTTTTCATCTTAAATTCATGTCAGCTTTGTTTAATTCATTTTGAGTGTTTGCCCGAAGTTGATAAAATCTGATGTAAAACAAGAAGTAAAATTAAGATAAAACATGTTTTTTAATCTTAGAAAGATCTTTCCTTGCTTTGGATTGGGATCCTGAACTGAAGAAGAGATACTTTGATGATAGAGCAGCAGAGGTAAGCTTCTCATGTTGCTCCCCTTTCCAGCACTAATAAAATTTAAATGTGAAAGATACAACTTACTTCATGTGGCATAGAGGTAGTAAAACTCTTCAAAAGAAGCATCTAAGGTTTTTGTGTTATTGATAGTAAATGTTACCATAAACAAACTTCATTTACACATGTAAGTAATTACCAAATCTGAGGTTTACTAATTCAGAAATAAATATGAAACTGTGAAAACTGCTTTTGCTTGAATGGTTTCTGATCAGTTTTTCCATATATAGGAGCTATGTAGATACTGTTCATAGTAAGACGACATCACTAAAATGAGTTTTGTTTCATTTGTTCTCTTAACTCAAGAAATACTTCTCTTTAGGATTTTGAAAAACATGAGAGTGTGGAATATAAGCCTCCCAAAAAGCCTTTTGTGAAATTAAAAGATTGCATTGAGCTGTTCACAACAAAGGAAAAACTAGGTGCTGAAGACCCATGGTAAGGACAAAACATTAAAATTGTCCCATTCTGTGGTTTGTGTTTCTCAAATTTATTCAAAAACAATTATCACAAATACCTAGTTGATTTCTTATGGTCTCTTTGAATCTTTCCATGTATTAAATTCCAAGCATGGTTATACTCAAAAATAATATTCTATATTAATTCACTGTATAACTAAAAGTTGTCACTGTATATGGAAGATAATGTTTGTATGGGAGATGATTATTAGAACTAGAAGGAAGGGTGAGATCCACAAGATATCATAGTCTGTAAAATGTGATCCACAGTGAATTAATAAATACTGTGCCAGGTGTAATAGAGTGGATTAAAAAAGTATTCTTTTCTGAGATGAGAAAGGTTGGTGCATACTAGAGGTCGTTTTATGCAAATATATAAATTGTTTTGCATAAAGTATGAAGTAGGGACGTGCTTAACAGGCTTAAAGAATGGGGGGTGTCTGTAATCAGTAGAACATCTCAAATTCATGTTCTGATCATATGCCATTAACTTTTTGGTAGAGACTGTTGTTGTGATTCATGGTTGTTCCAAATTCTGAATTGGAAGGATATTGGAATATTTACAATTATAGGATGCTTCCATAAGATCATCCTTCCCCAGGATTGTTCTAACAGTTAAGAGTCCTCCTCGACACCTGAAGCTCAGAATTTGGTTTGAAAAGAGGGTCTGCCACTTTTGTGGATTTGTTTTGGAGAATTCCAAATGTTTTTAACCAGAGATCCTCCTTTATTTGGGCAGGGGAGAAGGCTGACTTAAAACTTACCATTTTTTTTAGGTTGAGTAGATTATACAACACTGGACAAGCTATTTGAGATACCATATAGCTCAAGTACCATGAAGTGCTTCCATTTTTGCAACATGTTTTAAGTAGAGTGTTGGAAATTAAAAATAAAATAAAATACTGGTGCTGCTGAAGTGGAACAGCTGCTTCTAGATACGTTTCACAAGAAGTTATTCATCACATTTTTTTTCTTCATTTGTCTGGTCTTCCCAGGTCTCATCACTCCTAGTCCAGCAATATTTGTATTGCAGATATTCTCAGACAAATGAGAACACAGTCACAGCCTTCCCTTACAATTAGTGCAATGCAGTCTTTTGCAGCCCTTCCTAATTAAGGGCTCACCTTCTTTTCCTAGATCTTTACTTGTTAGACACCAAGAAGTAGAACATATGCATAGGCAGCTTTACAGAAGAGTTGTTTTCATGCATGGTTCTTACTTGCTTTCTTCCTTGAGCCTTAGTTCTTGAAAGATTCAAGTATTCAAGTAGGGAGCAGAAACATCTGTTATAAGTCACAGCCTTTTTAGCACTTGCCTAATTAGAGAATAAATTTAGAGAGCTTTTGCAGGTTACAGTAGTCATTTTAGTGGTGAGGGGGATAGGATGGGAGATGGATGGATTTGAAAATTGAAACTTGGAAGAACTACAGTTGCCTGTTAATTATGGACTCTCTTATAGTGAGTTTTCTTGACCTTTTGTCTTAATGTGAGAAAATTGCTTTAAGTAAAGACTACAGAGACTACTATAGGAGAAGAGATTGCTGTAGTGGGGGGTGCTACTAATGTGTTCTAAACACTGTCAAGCTTCACTGTAAGCCTTCTTGCACAGCAGTATCTCATGTTTTAAAGTAGAAGCAGTATCGGTGTGTGTAAGCTTTTGCTCATTCAGTTCCTCCCATGTTGCTGGCTTCCTCTATGGCAATGTATTGAACATATATAATGACTGCAATTATTTAATTAGTATGTTTTTCTTTTAGGTATTGTCCAAACTGTAAAGAACATCAGCAAGCTACCAAAAAGTTAGACTTGTGGTCACTTCCCCCAGTACTGGTAGTTCATTTGAAGCGCTTTTCCTACAGCAGATACATGAGGGACAAGTTGGACACATTGGTTGACTTTCCAATAAAGTAAGAAACCTAAGTGTTTTGATGCTAGAAGGGTAACAGCATGAGGAGGACATATGTTTAATCCAACAATTGTGCAGAATGTTTTTGTGCTCAGCTTCCACGCGTGGATCCAGTAACTACTGATGATAAAATACTTGTACATGATAAAAAGCATGAATTTTATAAAAATACAATTAGAGTAGATAAGTATGGAGAGCTCTACCAAGCATTTGGGTAAGATTACTGGTTCTGGTTCCACTCTTCAGACTGAAAGAGATGCACTGTCAGTACAGTGTGATATATGCAAGCTTTGTGGAAAATATAAAGTAAAGGGCTTTACTAAAGACCACTAAAATGCAAAATGGATAAATAGATAGATAACTAGTATTTATTTTTGTTTGTGTTTTTTAACAGTGACTTGGACATGTCAGAGTTCCTTATTAATCCAAATGCAGGGCCTTGCCGCTACAACTTGATTGCTGTCTCCAACCACTATGGAGGAATGGGAGGAGGGCATTGTAAGTTATTTCAAGTATAATCATTTTACGTAGCAACTTTTTATGTTTATTTAAGTATCAATCGTTTCCAGTCAATGGCATTTTTTAATGATTGAGGGATAGTTTTTTCATTACCTTGAAATGTTTTCACAGGTGTTCTAATAAAAAAAACTGTATGAAATGAGCTTTCAAGGATAATTGTAGTTCTTTTATGCTTCTAGTTATTGATATTGTGAAAAGAGAAGGGTTAGGAGCTTCATAAGAACTACTGTAGTCAGACAATTTATTTTGTCTTACTCATCTGTATTTTTGTACATTGTACATCTCCTTGAAAGGAGAGAGAAAAATGAAAAAGTGACGGAGGAGTTTTATTTCAACCATCCTTTCTCTATATACGTTCTCTTTAGAAGGGGAATGTTATTGGTTAAGAGTTATTTAAAAGAATATTAAAAGTGTGAAAGTGTAGATTTTCTAATAATGATAACAGATTTTTAGTAGTTAGAAGTCAAGTGTTTAACAATTACAAACTGTAGCAACTGATTGCAGTAAATCCAAGAAGGTAAAAATTCCCTAAACATTGCACTTTTGTTGTTCTAGATACTGCTTTTGCAAAAAATAAAGATGACGGAAAATGGTACTACTTTGATGACAGTAGTGTGTCAACTGCATGTGAGGACCAAATAGTGGCAAGTACCTTTCATTTTTCTGAAACTGACACTGTTGATGATACTAACTTGAGGGAAGAAAAGCGAAGTGTTAGTCATGAACCCTGCAGTAAATTTGTAGGGAGTAGTTTGTCTCATTTTAAAGGACCATGCAAAATAACAATTGTTTGCTTCAACATGCAAAAATAACCTATTATGAAAGCTTTGTTTTTCTATATAATTTTACCTTATGGGCTTAGAAGGAAAAAAGAAAAGAAGGACTGATTTTAAATGTTTTGTCTGGAGTCTCATCAGCATATTATACTCTTCTCTTTTACAGTCCAAAGCAGCATATGTACTCTTCTACCAGAGACAGGACACAATCAGTGGAACTGGCTTTTTTCCTCTTGACCGGGAAACTAAACAAGGTGCTTCAGCTGCCACAGGCATCCCATTAGAAAGTGATGAAGACAGCAATGAAAATGATAATGATATAGAAAATGAAAATTGTATGCACACTAATTAATGGAAGAACTAGAAGCCATAAAAGAGACTTTCTTACTGGGGATACCTATTGAAAGAGTGAAATTGCCCAACAAATTAAAAATAAAAATCTGAGATGGGGAATTTCAGATAACAGAATGTAAATCTTTATTACATTTTAACATGTGCAGTACTTGAAGTGAAACAATAAAACCTTTAACAGAAATTGTCTCTAATGCATTTAGTCTTGTATTCACAAGCTATATATAGGAAATCACAAATAAACCCCTTTTAAGTTTTCTGCTGCTGTTCTGATGGATTATGTTTTCTTTTGTTTTGGATGTGAGTTAATAACTAAAATGTTAAATCTGTGGACTTCTGACATTTATTTTCTTAGTACTGCAAGAATACTACTGCCAAGTCTAGTTCCTAGATTAATACATTCATGTACCTTAGGCTGTCACACAGACTACGAGTAAAAATGTCATAAATATATAAGCAGTAGTTTTCTGAAACATCAAATTTTTGTTTCTCCCTAAAAATTAATATTTTTTTTGAAATTCGATCATGATAGAAGAAATAGCTTGAAAAGGTGTTTTAACCTTTTGTGATATAGTTGAGCATCCAGAATATTACGTTCACCTTACTGCTGCTGTGGAACAGGTTCTGGATGTCATGCTGCATTAACAAAAAGATTTTCAATTAAATGTAAGTATCCTTTGTTGCTTGTTGGAATCTACGCTGCAGACATAATTCCTGTTATCTTGCTTATAAGATATGCATAATTTTAATCTGATGTCAGTCCAAAATTTAAAATTGTGCTGTAAGTTCTCTCCCCAGTTTTCATAGTCTGACAGCTTGCAAACTACTCTGTAATAGGGTCAGATTTAATAGTATTCTGTATCAATAGTAATGACTGTGCATCGGGCTTAGGTGAGATTTTTTTCAATATAACCTGCCTTTAAATTGTTAATGAACAAATTGGTTTTAAAGGTAGGCCTGTTGATTTTCTGTGTGTGTTCCTGATGGAATTCACCATAGCCTTACAGCATACCTGAAAAGGTAACTCATTATAATAAGAGAATTGGCATTTGCATGTTCAAGTCAGAACCTGTACAGTATATAAGGCATAAAAACTTCAAATTGGATTTTAGTTGACTATGTTCAGGGGTCCAGGATGCCAAAATAAGTGTGACAGTTTGAAACTTTTTTTTTTAATTTGCTGCTTTCCCGTTGATCTAGTTGGAAGAATGTATTGTTGATTTGTATACAATACTGCCTTTGAGAGGAACCCTTAACTGCAGGGGCACATTTCACATATCTACTACCTGGAGAATCGCTTTGTGTCCCACTGTTTAAACAGATAATTAAAAAAAATAAAAAGCAAAAAGTATGATGTTCTTCACTTGAACTAATCAAATACAATAGGTTATAAATTGTGTATTGTAAATAAAAGTTCACTCTGTGAGTGCACATTTTGGTAAATTATTTATTTATGTTAGCATTAAAAAGTTTAAAAAATTGCATTTGACCAGGATATAAATGAGGTATGTTGGACATGGCTTTGCTTTATACCTTGATATTAAAACTGGTGTTTCATCCTGGTATTTTAAAGCTGCTTTGAGTTTTTTTTTTTCTTAATGTAAACTAACCTCCTGCATGACAGAGGTTAAAATTTTGTCTGCACTTGAGTTCACTTGGGTTTACATTTGAAATGCGCATGTTTATTTATACAGATTTCAATAAAGCTATTCAAGGCCTTACTTAGTCTTTCAGTTTCTTACAAAAACTTTTACCACAGTATTTGTGTAGTGGGCAGTCTGTCTAATCAGAAGATTTCTGCTATCATCAGTTACAAAATGTCTGTTTAACTACCAACACAGAATAAGATTAATAGCATTTCCATGAGATAGTATGTGTGAAACGTTCTCTTCTGTCATCTGGTTCTAAAAAGCATTTATAAGGCAAAAAAAAATGTGATAAATTGAAAGAATACTGTAATAATTATCAAGTGGGAAAGATTAACTATTAACCTTGAATTAGTTTGTGGATTGAGGCAATATATATAAGATTAGACAAACTGACATGGTGGGGAAAAAATGGTCTACGTTTTTTTTTGTTTAAAACCTCATATTTATGTGTAGAATATAGCAGCCCAGTACAAAATTAAGTACAAAATGAAAACAGCTTATCAGGTGAACTTACTAATGTTAATAAAAACACTTGAGAGAGGATGATGTGTGTAGTAGAGAAAGCAATGCTGGAGAAGTAACCACCTCTTTGAATACCACACAAAAATTTACTTTCCTACAGCAGGGCCCCTTTCATTCATTGTTTTTTTATGTCATGTTAGCCTCTACTTTCCTTAGAGGAGTTTGTATTTTATTTCTGTTGATACTGTAACTTGAAAAAAAATTTCCTAGAAGCTCCACTGCTGGATGTACATGGATGTGCCAAATAAATAGTACCAGACTGCCTGAGCACCAGATGTAAAACGTGTTCACACATCAAAGATTCATGGGATGAAGGTTGGAAGGGACCTTAGACCATCTAATCCAACCCAAGGGGCACCTCCCACCAGACCAGGTTGCTCAAAGCCTCATTCAGCCTGGCCTTAAATACTCCAAGGATGGGGCACCCACAGCTTCTCAGGGCAACCTATGCCTCACCATGTTCATCGTGAAAAATGTCTTCCTTATATCCCATCTATATTTACCTTCTTTCAGTTTAAAGCCATTGCCACATACCCTGTCACTACAGACCCTGATAAAAAGTTTTTCTTACATATATTGAAGCACTGCAATAAAGCCTCCTTGGATCCTTCTCTTCTCCAGACCGAACAACCCCAACTCCCTCAGCCTGTCCCCATAAGAGAGATTCTTCAGCCCTCTGAGCATCCTCATGGCCCTCCTCTTGACTAGTTCTAACAGGTCCATCTCCTCCTGGTGCTGGAGGCCCCAGAGCTGAACACAGGGCTCCAGGTGGGGTCTCATGAGAGCAGAGCAGAGGGGGATAATAATCACCTCCCTCGCCCTGCTGGCCACGCTGCTTTTGGAGCAGCCCAGGACACAATTGGCTGTCTGCGCTGTAAGTGCCCGCTAATGACTTATGCTCAGTTTTTCATTCACCACTATCCTCAAGTCCTCTGCAGGACTGCTTCCAATCCACTCGTCACCTAGCCTGTATTGATATTGAGGGTTGTCCCAGCTCAAGTCCATAGGAAATCTCCCCCGAAGAGAATAAATTAGAACCCTGGTTTTAGATGGAGGTGTCACGAAATCAGAGTTACTTTGTCCAGTAATTCAGATGTTCTTATAGAAACACTTTAAATGAAACTTAACCACCTTCACCCGAACTCATTCAGATTATTAACGAAGGAGGAAAAAAAATCAACACTGGGAATGTCTTTTGTGGATCTGCCACTGATAGCAAAGGGCTGCAAAGAGAGCAGCCCCTTTCAAAAGATGATACCAAAACAGTAAAATACCTGTTTTAATGTGCTTTTGATAGAGATGCTGATTGTTACAACACAATGTAAGTCTTCTCTGCTTCTACCTGCCCAGTATTCTCTCTATATATACACCAAGTGATAAAGCAGTTACCATTTCTAAAAGCTTTATCATACCTATTTTATGATCCTTCCTTTTCTCCTCTCCCAACTTCATTTCAGGATACCCTGATAACTTTTGTCTTCGTTTAACATAACTGTGTTAACCTCAAAGCAATTTTTAACTATTTATATTTAATTTTAATGATTTCTCTGTGCTTCAGACCTCAAAGAGGGCTTATGTGGCTAAGGACACTTAGTTCTCCCCCCCCCCCCCCAATGTATTGGTTGGTCTTACATGGATTTTCCTTTTTAGACCACCAGAGCTATAATGTTTCTGCAGCTTGTTTGGAGGCTGACAGAATGTTAAGATACTGAAACTCTCGATTTGAGTTTGAAAATTAGAATCTTGATTCAAACCTAGTTAGTTAGTTCGCCTGAGAGGAGAGGACTGTGACTGAAATAATTCATGTGAACAGTATCTATGCATACTTCTTAGTCCTCAATAAAAAGGTTAAGAAGAGCCTATGTAGATAGCTCATACCCCATTTTTCCTCAGTCTTGCAAACAAAAATATCCATGACAATATTTGTATTTTCTGTGAGGTTCTTCCTTTTTTTAAGATCCCAACCTGACATCAACAACTACAATAAAGAGCCTTGGTCCCTTAAAATAGGTGCCTACTCTTGGTGGTTATTGTGTAGTTTAAGATTTTCTTAAGTCCTAGGTATGAGTGGTTGTCATTGAAGAGATCTGGAGCATGTTGCTGCAGTTTGCACGCGGCTGCATATTTATTTAGTTAGCTGTTAGACATCTGGTTGGGAAACTGATTTTTTCATACTGCCTTCCACCTGAAGCAAGAAGTGAGAAGTCATTACAGCAGCTCAAGCACGCTACCACTCTAACCCAGCTGTTCTTTCCAGATCATAGTTGCTTTAAGTTTGCATGAGCTGGGATAAAGAAACTCGTTTTTCTCCTGCTCTTTTTTAATTCTTGATGCTCCCTAAATGATTTGTATCATCTGAGAAAGAGAATAGGATACACAGAGACACGTGTACCTACATGTTCAACGTGCTGGGTGAAAAGTTTCCAGGAAGCTTTCTTGAGTTAATGCAATTTTCCTATAGCAATGGCAACTGTGAGGCTAGGGTTCATTATTGTGAATCTTGTTCTTTGTTCAGGTACTTGAGGGTCTTCTTTGGAAGTTAAAGACAGGCTCACTTTTTGCTTTTAAAGCCTGTTCCCAGCAGGCCTTCTCAGAATGCCACTTTCATAATCTGGGAGAGGAGGCAGGATTCTGTACTTTAGGACATTTTATAAGATGCCCAGGCTAACTTTTGGAAGTTCTTGGAAAATGTCAATTAGAAAAGAAATACTTAGATATTTTAGTTTCTAAGAGATACTCTGTTATGTTTAACTTGACTTCTAACACACTGAATTTGTAAGCTTCCTAACCAGACATAAAAATCAATGACTTTTCTATGTGAATGTCTCAAAGGTTTCCGGGAATTTAGCCAAATTGTTAGTTTGGTAAAATTATTATGTATTCACACATAATTCATTTGGTGTGGACATGCTTAAAATTATAACTACAGAAAGATCATTATTCTTTACAATGTCTATCAAAAGCTATTGGCACCCATTTAGTCTTATAAATGGACATGAAAGTGGTTCCTGCCATTTCTTTTTACAAATCATTTCTGACAAAAAACCTCCAGCGTGCTTTCTTTTATTTCAGTTACAGTGACAGCAAGCTTTTCAATGGCTGTAAGAATCAGCATGATATCAAAAAAAAAAAAAAAAAAAAAAAAAAAAAAAAAAAAAAAAAAAAGCAACATACAGTAAACCTTGTTAATGTGAGAGTCACGGAAACAAAATAGAGTAGGAGGCAGGAGACAGCTTGCAATTCCCAGTTGCTCCATGGGTCTTTCGAGTCTTTCGACAGTGACTTATTATTTAAAGCCTGGCTAGGGGCAAGGAGAGGTGAGGAGCCATTGCCCGTGACCTCTTGTTTTAGTTGGCTTCAGCCAGCATTCTGGGTGCTTCAGTGCCAACCAGTCCTTTGATCTTTTTTGTCATCCATTAAAACTGAAGCCCTGCCTGTCTTCCTGGCGCACTGAAGTAATGTTTGTGACTTACAGTTGAGATGACAGACGAAAACTTGTCAGATATTACCATGACAGATGATGCACGAACATCTTCTGCATCTACAGCTAGTTGCTAATGGGAAGGCTCAACCCCTTATAGCCTTCCCACCAAATTCACCCTCTGCTATGAAGTGCAATGTATTTTTTAAAGTGAAATTGTCAGGGGAAAGTCAGTATGACAGGCAAAGAAATTAATTGGCAGATCTACCAACACTCCTCAAAAATTATGCCTTAATCTGTGATACCAGACTCTAATTTCAGAGTATGTTTTCACGTTGTTTTTAAATACTAGTTACTTTGACAAAGAAAATCACTACAAATGTAGTAAGACACAATTAATACAAAAGCTATATTTGACAGAATAAGTATATTCTTAATGTGCAGGCAAACTGCTCTTTCCCTTCAGATTTTTCGTTCTTTTCCTTGGTTGGGTAAACAAACTGTGAAAACAGCTCCATTTTCTTATTTCCAGTGGTGAAGGGGCACCACATGCTCCTAACACATCCAGAGGGAGCAATCTCACAGGAAAAAAATGAAATATTGGAATAGCATGGAAACACTGGAAGAAAACAAATGTTACAAATCTGTAGCCAGGTATCCCATTAGGTAGGGAATGAACTGGGTTACTGTATGCCAGGCAGCATTAACAGTCCTCCTGGGCCACATCATTAAAAAGCTGACGCAAGGCTCAAATGATAAAGAATTCACGTCAGTCAATGTAACTTAATGGAAAACTTTTCATTATTTCTTATTTTTATTTTTTCTTTTAGATATTATGGTGTTCTTAAGTGCAAATTAGCATTGATGAATATTATAATCCAGGTGCACCTGGAATAAGTGCTTGGCACTTAATTATCATACCAAATTTCACATTGCATATCGTGTGGTATCACCTAATACGTTTCCAAACAGTAGGAACCAAGCAGCAGTCTCCAAACAGTTTTCCTTAGGAAATCATTGTGGAATAGGGGCATTACTGGAGACATTGGTGGCATTTGATCTAAAACTAATGTTCTTATTCAGTGTATGAAATACTCAGATCATGGCTATAGAACGTGGGTGATAACCTGTATTTGCTACTACCCCAGAAAGTAGCAAATACCTGAAATCTCGTGCAGCCCTAGGGGACAAGTAATTCCATGTGAGCTCCAGTGTGAAAAACTAGCATAAGAACTTCTCCTTGGATGCATAAGCAGGTATAAGAGGGTGGTTCAGTCTTCCTAAGTCTGTGGTAAGGATCCTAGGAAAATACACGTGAGTTTTGACCTTTTAAATGGTAAGATGTAACCTGGGAGACATTATACTGAAAAAAAAAAAAAAAAAAAAAGATACAACTCCAGAGTAAATGTGGGTGTGTGTTAAATCTGGGCTGGACACCTCTTCTAGACCAAGTAGAGAGGCAGTTGAGATGGCACCAGCCCTACCTGTGCCAGAATGGAGACCTCCATCTGCCTCATCTACCCTAGTTTTAAAATCCCTGCACCTGCAAACAGCACATTCTTGTCAGAGGAATGTTCTTGCCTGTTCACACCAAGTGACACCTCTTACAAGATCTATGAGGTGCTCTGAATGGAGGCCCGAACCTGCAGGCATTTATTTCCTCTGAGCTCAATGCAGTTTGAGTCAAGGCCTTCACTCACGGGCATTGTAGGTATTTGTTTCTTGGGGAATAAAACCCGTACTCTTACTTCAGGATACAAAAAGATATTTTTTTTTCCCGCACTATTGCTATTAATATAAATCATACTCATCAAGCTCCACCAAATCCTGTCTGCATGACCAATGAGAGCTTTGTTTTTTTGTTGTTTTCCAAAGATAACACTTGGCCAGGTTACTTCCCCAACTGGCAGATGTACCTTCCTTTTTGTTCTTTCGTTGTAATGCTGGATGAGCATTGCAGCTATTTTTGTTAAATTTCCGTTAATGAACAATGACAGATGCAGACATGCCCATGGTGAAAAATACACGGGTCCTCAGAAATAAAAATTAAAAACTACAAATCATGCTATCAAAACAAAGTCTGCTGCTGGGTCTGAGGGCAGGAAACCATTCTCTAAAACACAATGAAAAGCATGGGGATAGAATTCAAATGAGTTTTGCTTGTTTTTAACATCTGTTGAAGCTACAAAACACAAACTGCTCTGGGGGTGTTGTGTAAATGTGTCTCGACTGAGGAGAAAATGCTCAGACAGAAGGGACAGCAATTAGTAACTCTGAACCATCTATACTTATTAAGAGCTACTGCAAACAACGTGTCTTCTGCCGACTCAGACAGATGTTCCTCGGTGGTATTGAAGGAAGACGTGGTTTATGAGTGCTCACATAGTGCCTGTTTCCTTCTGCAACTTGCTGTAGAGAGGAATGGGCACTTGGATCCCGTTGTAGTTCTGCTCCCCCATCCAGGGTGAAGCAGCAGCTTCCACAAGCTTGGTGTCCTCAGCCACAGGCAAGCAGGTCAATAAAAGCTACCCAGCACTGCTGCACTGCGGTTGCATTGCAAAACCAAATAAAGCACATAATGTCTCGTGTTGACTGATTCTGCATGACCTAATAGCTGCTCGGTGAATTAAATGCAGTGTCTGAATGACCTATTTATTTGGTGAGGCTGGTGGCCTGGGTAATTTGGCCCTGAGTGACAAGGATCATAAGCAGTAAGCTGAGACGGCGCCTCGTTCAGTCTTCAGATGTCCAGTTCTTAAACATGAATACGGATGAACATGTCTCTGTGTGTTTATCTGCTGGTAAGTGTTGAAATCCCCTTAGGATGGGCTGTGACATGCATCTCATAGCAGGCACCCTGTTCTGCTGCCTCCACAAGCACTTCCCTGGGGTGTGCTGCAGCACCCCAGGGTTTGCTCCAGATGTTCCTGTGCCAGGTGCCACCACCCTGCCCCCTGGAATCAAAGAACTATGGACAGCAAGGTTTTCCAATACACCCCTGACTACAGCAGGGGGTTTATAGCAGTTCAAGCAGCTGTGGTGTATTTATAAATGCTGAAAGAAATTGGAAACAGGAGAAACTTCGAGTGCAGGCAGTTCTTGTTAGACTTCTGTTCAACTTTGTTAAGCCTATTAGCACATGCAAGTTTTTCACCCTCAGACACTCACAAAGCAGCAGCTCAAACACAAATAATCTCATGCACAAGAGTTTGTAGAACAAAAACACAGATTCAGACATTTTTCAGGACTTTTTTTTTTTTTTTTTTTTTTTTTTAAGACCAGTCCAGTACACTTCCGGGCAATAAAGTCAGTGGAAATGTTTTGATGAAATGTAATACAAATATTTGGATTTCTGATGCTCACAATAAACAATAACCAAGATCAACTGATGGGATGGAGACAACAGAAGTTTCTTCATAAAACATTTATTCCGAATTGTTCAATTAATTTGTTTTTATAGAATTTGAGGAAAATAGACATACATGTTGATTTCTGTTACAGAAAATGATGACTTAGATGTTGTCTTCAGAAAATGTAACCTTACACATTTCGGTAATAATTTTAAATAAGATGGTGAAGATTAAGAGATAAATCAAAGAAGTTTGTAGAATTACACACTGTGGGAAGCATCTTCTCTCTACAGCCTTTGGATTTCTGTTTGGTTAACATCACGCTCAGGCTGCGATTGTCATTTAGAGACCTCATTTTTATGATGCAAATTACTCCCTTAATATTAAGTGTGATGGATTATAATATCTCAGTTTTCCCTGTAGCATTTGACAATATTATTAGAATTTGACTGACATGTAATTCTTTCCTTGAAATAAAAAGCCTATATAGACACACCAACTTAATTTATTTAATCCATAAAATCTTCCAAAAAAATGAACAAATGTGCTGTTAAAAAGTAAACAAATGAGACCTAAAAATTTAAATTTACATACTCCATTACTCCATTCCTGAACAAACATATTAAGTAATCCAATTAGATTGTACATTAGTAGAAAGGCAAAAAAAAAAAAAAAAAAAAAAAGCTCATAGCAAAGAGGAAGAAATGGTGCAAAACTGTGAATGTATATAAAGGCAATGAATCACAGATGAGATATGGGCAGGATTAAGCAAAAAAACACACATGAACAGAAAAAATGAATGTAATGAGAAAGTAGCTGTAGAATATTTATAGGGATGGGCCTGGGGTTTCAAATACATTCTAAAAACAAAACAAACAAACAAACAAATAGCATCCTGTGAATAAAAAAAAATAAGTCACTGACAGGCAAATACCAACATCTTTGATAGCCATGAGTTGCCTTGTAGAGAAATAAAACAAAAGTAACTTGGTTTCTAGCAATGGATTTAACTTCTTAGTGAAAGATACAGAAAACTACTTGAAAGGAAAAAATGATTGACATACAAGTGATTCTTGTACATTATGAGATTATTTTCTAAATAAGACAGTAACAGAAGAACCATACTATGTGACGAGTCCTCACTTAATCTTAACCTAGAAAACTGCAGTTTGTGTGTCCAAGTATTGGATAGTTTTGAAAAACAGGTTTACAATGGAAGGCTCCAAATGTCTTCAAGGGAAAAAATAAAGAAGTGTCAAGTGCTTTGAAACACTGCTGTAACTCTGTCAGTAAGGCTGGTCCTGGCTTTCTATGATCTTGCCTCCAGCAAGGTAAGACATTCAAGCCCACCTGCGTATCCTGCATGCCAAGCGTGACTGGGCTGATCAGGAGCACAGCCATTTCATGGAGAATTTGTCTAGTTTTGGTTCATGCTGTTATTCTATAACTATAATATAAACTGATATATCTATAACTATAATATAAACTGATAAGTTTATCAGATCTTAGATCATGGTGAGATTTTGTTAGGTAAGACAAGAGCAGAGGTGTAAGACCCCTAAAAATAGATGGCCGTAGGAATCTACCGATGACTATGCTGCCAAAGGGGAAATAAGGTCTCAGACTGGCTGCACAAGTTTCAGATGAGCTCCCCACAGAACCCACTAAGTGATCCCTTCAGTAGCTCCGGGACTTGGTTCTGCTTGGAGCAGGGAGTGTTCAGACCAGGTATTCCCTATGCTCAAGCTAGCGGCCAGCCAAAACCCATCCACACATCAGCAGGTGGAGGCAAACAAGGTCATCCACAGTGACCTGTGAACTAATACCAAAAATAGCCTCCCGTTTGGGAAATACCCCACACAACTTCTGGAAATGGTCTCAAAATGCCAGTAATTGTTATGAACTTACTGCATGTAGGCATACTTGGCTACCGACACACCTGCTTGCACCCAGCCCAGGATACAGACACCTGCTATGGTACAGCCCTGCTTCATCTGCTATGCATATCCCAAATACGTGTGAAAGTGATCGGTGTAGTCGGTGTACTACAAAGGAAGCTTTCGGCTCTTCAAGATTGGATTTCTTTGGATGTCTTCCAAACTCCCTGAGAAGTGTGTTCATTCTGTTTATCTCTTTTGGCTCAACCTGAGTAACAAAATTTCTTTCAGATGCTGCTTATAAACACAACCACACAGGCAGCTATGCAAATATTTGTATAAAGGGCAAAGTCCTTTGAATGAAACATGTAGAAAGGGCTGTTTTAAGAAGAGGTCTACACTCTGTACCAAACAATGCCTCTGTACTGAACAGCTCTGCATCAAGATCTCTTCCATGAGAAATCTCTAACCCTGCTGTATAGAAAGAGCCACCTGTAAAATAACTGAGTGCTCACACTGCATTTGGGATGAACTGTTCTGGAGGTGCTCAGAAGTACATGACCATGCTGAGTCCTGCTGGTCGTGCCCACAGCACAGCTGTGGCATTGTCAGAAGAAAAAAAATATCTACATAGTGTGCTGGCCTCTGTCCTACTTAGGTGAGTTTGTCTATTTTTATAGATAATTTCTGTATTTGTAGACATTGCTGCAACGTTGGCGACACAGATGGAGGCCACCCCCAATGCAAAGGCCCTACTATTCCATTCAGTAGATGGAAACCCTCCTGCAGTAATAGTATCATTCCGAAGCCCTGGGGCAGCAATATGGAACAATTTTCTTTAAGGATTCATGAAAGCCTGGGGAAAGCACACAGTGGCTTTTTCTCTCTGCTGCAGCAGCCAAAAAGAATTATTTTTACACAGGGGAACACCCTTCTACTCTCTGGTGCTGCTTTGTGATTAGTAGATTGCCTGTAGGCTACAAGGCGTCTGGAAATGTTTCTGTATTTCTCATACATGCTGAAACAGAAATAAAAAGGAAATGATTAAAAAGATGCAGGGAGACTCTTGGCAAATAGATGCGAGAGCAGCAAAACAAACAGACTGCAGCACAATGTGTATTTCTGACATTGCTGACAGGCAATTTCATGTTACACACTCTGCAGTCAGAATGAGATGCTCAGGAAAAGACTTCTCCAGAGAGTGCAGCTGAACCCACTGTCCAGTAAAGAAGAGGCTGGATCAAGTCACGCAGCAAGAATCAGGATTATTTTTGCTTCAACAGATCTGTGCCTTTGTTTCTAAAGTGAAATTCCTGACAACAGACATGAGGTTGCAGTAAATTCTCATCAGAAGTGCAACATTGCTGAAGTTTCTTCATCCTCTACTCCTCACCTCATGCTGTGCTAATTGCTCAGCTGGTAGCAGTGATGTTCAGCGTGAGAGTTTTCAGTGTAATGAACTGTCAAGTAAAGTCTCCATCGCAGTTTCTGTATTTCTACATTCCACATTTGGCAGGAAGAAAATACATGAATCCACCATGTCACATACCATGCTGACTCTTGCTTCTTGTCTTCTAGGGAAAACTCACAGGTGCTACCTGAACAGATAAATCAGTTATCTAATTAATAATATTATTTTGGAATATACAGATTCAGTTTAATGTGCAAAGTTTTTGTTTGTTTGTTTGTTTTTCCCAGACCAGCCACATACCTGTGAGCAGGAAAAGTTACTTAATCTATTCTGACTTATCCTCAGTTGTAAGTACCAAGGGGATGGGAGCTGCTGCAAAGATCTGGTGAATATTGTGCATGTGTTTGTCTGCTGTTACACTGCTAGCTCTAAGACAGCAATAAATTAATTCCAGCAGTGGACAGCAGTTCTTTCTCAGAAAAGATGTTAACAGGTTCACCTGATTCAATTACCAGTCCTCAAAAGGGCAATGCAAACAAACAAACAAGCAAACAAAACCACATTGATCTGAAAATCAGTTTGGACAAGATTGAAGCAAAAAAAAAGTGGAAAAAGAGCTTTGCTGTCTGGTTACACAGGAGTCAGGAAAGCATCCAAGCCTCTGGTTGAGATTTGTATGTAGTGACTGAAGCAACTGTGCTGTAACTTGGTAGGGAATCACTAATGCATGTCATAGGTGTAATATTCTGGGCATTCCCACTTCACATTTTTGTTAGTGTCCATAAAGATAATATAAGATAATTACTGAGAGCTTGCAAATGACAAAGAGGATGAGTCACCAGCAGACAGCTGGGATTGCTCTTTCAGTTGACTAAAGAAAATAAAATGTATGTTAACAGGAAAATATATAAACAAAATTTGTAATAGCCTGTAAACACACGCTCATATTTGTACAAAAAGCAACAGCCTAAACTCACAGGAAGGGGAGCTCATGCTGGAAAATATTTTTCAGTGTACTGGAAGATCTATCTTCCCAATACAGCCATATCCTAAAGGAACAAGTCTGTTACTCCATTAAAAAAAAAAAAAAAAAAAAAAAAAAAAAAAAAAACAGGTACCAGAAGGCAGGATATTTCATTTCATCAGCTTTTAACCCATTTGTGGCCACAACAGAGATAGTCTTTTGCCCAACTTCTAGTGTTCCTAATTTAATGAGATTATACAGTGTTCCCATAGTACTGCACGTCTTCAGGGCTTGTTTCTGCTTACACAGAGCAATAAAATGCGTTTTATTTTTTTTTTTTTTTAGAAAGGCCAACAAGAAGTATTTTGTATTAACCCATCCCTCGCTCTTTGAATTTAAAATTTAAGTTTGCCTTTTGATATCAGTATCTATGTTCAATCTACTATGAGGCAAACTTTTCTTCATCATAACTCTTAACTCTGCAGTGGCAAAAGCACGGGAAATGAGTACAGACACCTTTACTTTATGGCATATAAGTTTATGGTATCTCATATCCTGAAGATGGTTTAGTACTGTGACTACATATAGATTCACAGCAGTTACAAAAGCACACAGGTGGATGGGTAAAACAAAGTCAGAGGAAAGACTACAATTCATCCTATCAACATGAAGCCACTTCTATTAACACGTTGAAATCTGTCAGTTTTCCTTCTGTACACTGTGGCAACAGAACCCTGTTCCTGTATTCAAGGTCTGAATCTGTAAATGCCTATCAGGACAGATTAGAACTAGGAGTAGACACCTGAAATTAATACAGCTGAGTTCCATCCCATCTTTAATTGAATCAGAAGGACGAATGCACATCACTTGGAATGAACACGAGCAGTGGTGCTGAGAGGTAATTGAATGAATCACAATAGGTCTCATGAGCGTTTTTGTTGGTAATTAGGGCAATAAAGCTACAGGGAATGATTTCAATCACCCACTGCCCATCACAAAATAATACAATTTAGTACCAAAGCAAACAACAATATGATAATTACAGCACAACACAAAGTTACCTTAACTGGTTAACTAGCATTTTTAACTTGCTAGTCAAAACATGCCCTTGGAAAAGTCCCAATTTTCCTGCTCTACTTTCTGATTCGAAAGGTACTTGAAAAGAAATTGACTTATTTAAAACATATCAAGACAGGCTAGTATTTTTACTTAGGGTTAGGAGTATGTGCAATAATATTGATTGCAATGACGTGCTACTACGGTAAGCAGCATTCACACCTGATTAGGTGAGATCAAAGATCCTGACTTGTTTAGTTTAACCACTCTGCTTTAGCTTAACTAATTAATCTGCATTTACAAAAGGCGTACATCAAAGTGGTGAGAAAGATCATCTTATGTTTAAGAGACATGCCTGAGATTCAGGAACTGTGCAGCTCCCAGTTCTGGTATTCAGCGAGTCTGAAGGAGGTTACAAGGCTGCACACACTTACACGATTCACCTCCAAACCTGTGAGCAATCCTGTTGTATTTGGCTGCCTACACTGATCAGACCGAGTGTCAAGGCCAGCAGGTGAAATGATAATGCATGAGAAACGTAAATGACAAGAAGTGAAAGAATGAAAATAGAACAAATTTTAAACTAAATTACTGAGACATAAATGTCAAACACACAACAGCCTTCGGAGAACATACACAGAAGACTGTACTTAACCTGAAAAAAAAAAAACAAACTTTAATTAATAGACATGTTGTTTATTAAAATTATTTTATGCCCAGTTACCTGAAGCCTGGAATTACAACAGGTCACAGCAAATTCAGAAGTGCTCCACTTGTGATTTGAATCACTTTTCTGCTTATACTGTGTCACCATGTATAAGCAGAAAATGTGATATTAAAAAATAATAATCTTAATTTAAGTACCAGAAAAATTTCCTCAGATTACACTGTCACAGGATTTTTTAAGAATAATTCTGAATTCTTGTTCTGTGTGTTGGGTACTATTACAATTTTATGTCCAGTTTTCATTTGACGTAGATAAAGGAGGGTGCTGTTAATTTGCAGAGAGGACAGGGGACAACTAAAAGCTAAATACCATGCATTGTAATAGACAACTGGAGAGCTACAGAAAAGACTTTTTTCATTGATCTCAACAGACCAATAAACCTAATGTAATGTAATGAGAAAATTATTTTAAGACTCAAATGCATTCATATTTTCTGTGTGTGAAAAGAGTAGCATATGGTCCTCTTTTTCCTGATCTGCAACACTGAGCATCAAACAAATTAAGACTAGCAAAAAGGATGGAATATCAGCCAGAAAAAAAAAAAAAAAAAAAAAAAAAAAAAAAAAGCTTAAAATTGTTTTTAGATGGTACATTTAATAGAGGTGAAAGGGTTGCCATGAAGGTGTTGCAAATATGATAGGCCTGTGGCATGCTTCCAGTTCTATGGCAATACACATCTGCAATAAGAAAAGACAGATAATCAGCAGATACGAGCTGACATTATAAAAATAATTAACATTGTTAAATAGTCTGTTTTTTTCTTTTATTCAAGAAACCATCATTTCACACAAACAGTATTAATTACAACACAAACAACGCATAAAACTTTTACTCCTAAGAGACGTGTAACATCGTCTTGTCGATTTTACTCCAATGCAGTAATAGTCTATTATTTTGGTACTTTTACTTCAGAAGTAAGGCATTATTCTGTGAAGAAGGGAAAATCAACTGCTATGGCTTTGATTAAAGTAAAAGTCATCTATCTTCCATATATGTTAGTTGAACAGGCATTCACAATGTAAAAGTAGTCCCCCACCTAAACTGGCTGTTTACAGTATTCTTGTTTAATTAAGCTAACAACAAGGTCTGCAGGAAGTACATACATACGATCTAATACATACTAATTTGCTTCCTTTAAATGTGATTAATCTCATTTCTTCTTACTTGTCTCACAATTGTTAATAGGGTCCTATGGCTACATGACATTCTTGCTCATCTCCCTCATTTTGATTATTGGGATAATAATAAGAGTATGAAACCCTAGCTCAAGATGTTCATTCAAATTCTACCCAAAATGCCCGGTCCCTTTTCTTTAGAAAGGCAGTATTATAAAACAGTTTACAGACCCTTATTCCACAACAAATTATTCATTTGTACTCGGGCAGACAGGCAGACTTGGTGAGTACTGACAGGCCCACAGCTAACCGTGTCCAGTCAATTGTCCAAAACACCCAGGTGGAAATGTCCAAACAACAAAAAGGAAGTAAACAATTAAAGCTTACTTAAGAAATACCTATGCACAGTCATAAATTGACTTAATTAATTTCCTCATTCTCCAAGCAAACCATCCAGGCTTCTTATCGAGGTATTTGGATTGGGCTGTGAACTGCCTCTGAGACTGAAGCCCCAACTGTAAGCGCTTAGGAAAATCCTTAGGAAAATCCCTACTCATTAGGCACATAAATAGTTCTACTGAAAAGACTTTTCTGTTTGTTTTAAAATTAAACATATAAAAATCAAAGTATTTGAGAATACATGAATAGATGCATTTTGAATCTTTAAAATGCTGTAGACTCCTGGTTTTTATTTGACTGAACGTATTGGTGAAATCCTGAACTGTTTACCCGAAGGAACTGATCTTAAAACAAGTTAGTTATCAAACAATCCTGCACTTTTTGCGTACCTGAAGACTTGCGTCTACAGATGGATGTGCTTACTAAGAATAATAACACTGGCAGCCTGTTTATGGTATGGTTTGCAACATGGATCATAGTAAATGAACACCAACTGCTCAAATTTGTGACTATTTATTTTCCTTTTTTCATTGAAAGGTGCAGGCACAGAAGACAAAACACCATCTTAGAACACTGTTTGGATAAAACTGGAGGCTTCAGGACAGTTTGAAGACAATCCATTAGTTAAAATAGAATTATTTCAAGTAAAATGTTATCCCCCATTTTGCTTGACAATTTTCCAGGACTCTTATGGTATGAAGTATGGACTATAGGTGAAGAAGTTCTCGGTTCCGTGGAGGTAGGGAATTAGAACAGGATCGCCCTGCACTGCAGGCAGACAGCCTTTGAGACTGGGGACGCACAGCAAGCAGAATATGGAGAAATCGCTCTTGCAAGAGGGACATTTTGTGAAATTCAACCGCTCCCTCCGAGAGCAGCCCCAAGCCAGCCCCATCCCGCTGCGGCGCCTGAGGTTTCGCGGGGAGCATTACGAAAACCAACGGCTGGCGGCTGGACACCTTTCTGCGTGTGTTTTCGGGGGACAGCGTTTGAACCAAAACACCTCGTAATTCCCCCAATTTCCCGGCCGGGAGGAGGCCGCGGCCCGCTCCTCTGCCCGCCCCCGGGCTGACGCGGCGCGCTGCCGGCGCCCGGCATTGTGGGAGAGGGGAGGCGGTGGCTCGGAGGAGGAGGAGGAGAAAGAGGAGGAGGAGGAGGAGGAAGGAAAGAGGGAGGAGGGAGGGAAGGGGCCGCGGCTGCGGGTTCCGGTGTGGGGCGCGGACGTGTCGGCCGGGGCCGCGGAGCCGCAGGCGCTGCCCGGTCCCCGTCAGCAGCAGCAGCAGCGCCCGGCCCTGGCGCCGCCATGTCGGGGACCAGCAGCCCCGAAGCCGTGAAGAAGCTGCTGGAGAACATGCAGGGCGACCTGCGGGGCCTGAGCCTCGAGTGCCGCAAGAAATTTCCCCCCGTCAAGGAGGTGAGGAGCGGCCGGGCCCGCCCTGACGGCCGCGGGCCGGGGGCAGGGGGCAGGAGGCAGGAGGGGGGAGGCGGCGCCGGGCGGGGGGAAGCGATCGCGGCGGCCCCCGGAGGAGCCCGGGGATAAAGTTTGGGGCTGGCGGCCTCGCATCCTCCGGCCCCAAACCCCCGGAGGGGGCCCCGGGGAAGGTGTTGTCGCCGGGGGGAGGCGGGCAGGGGTCTGGGGGTGCCCCCTGCAGCCGCCCGCAGCCCACGGAGCCCGGGCTCAGCTGTCAGAGTCGCTGCCCGTGCCGGCTCGCTGCCGGCTCGCATCCTGAGGTCAGGGGGCTGAAGGAGGAGGGGTGCTTGAAAGCAGAGGGAAAAAAGTCCAGTTTCCCCTCGTTTGATGCACACATCGTAACTGCGTGGCTCTCTCCCCACGCAGGCAGCGCAGCTCCTTCCCAGTCGGTCACTGGTCGGTTTGGAAAATATCTCTGAAGGAAAAACGCTGATATATTGACTGGGGTTATACCATGAAACCACAGGGGAAACTGGGAAAATACTAAAAAGCCTCTGCCAGTTTGGAAGAAAGTAATTATGTCTGTAATCTGACGGTTGCTCCAATTAAGTGATAGCGTATTTAATGTCCCGTAAAGCATTACGTGCTTCGGTAGATGAATTGAAACGAAGGGGCTGTGCTCGCTGGGAAAGGCTCGGAGGCACGCGCACCGTAGCAGGGCATGATACCTGTGGTTATAAGTCACAGGGGACTGCCCGTGTGATTTGAGGAATAGGGTGTTGTCATATGAAGGCAAGAAACGTGGCAGTCTGTTGGACAGAAATCTGTGTGTTTTGGGGGCGGGTTGGGGTGCTTCTTCCATGGTCTCCAAACTGTGGGACTCCAAAGAAGTTGTTCAGTCTCTGAACAAGTTTCCCCCCTGTGATAATGTTTATTGTCTTCAAGATCTATGGAGGGGATGGGCAAGATAATAAAAGTGTTTTTAATATCACTTCATTATATTTGCTGTGCTGTGGGTTAGGATAGCCACTGCACGTGCAGTTCCTGGTTTGTGTTTAGCACGCTTACAGTTCACGTGCAAGTATGACTTTCGTGTTCTTGTTTATACTTCGGCGGAAAGTTGTGTTGCTTACTTTGTTAATGAAGTGTTTTGAATGAAGTTGTTGCATTGCCTGGAGTTCAGGTAGGTTTCCTTTACAGAACAGTGCAGAAAGGTGTTTGCAGAGAGGGGGAGTTTGTGCCGCTCCGAGTCGTGGCCTCCTGTGGAGGTCTGGGTGAGCAGCAGTTCCTGCAGGAGGACGGCACAGCGGTTGCAGGAAATGCTCCAACTTCCTTGCGTCTGGAAGCCTCCCCCCCCTCTAAGGGAACAAATATCCTTCTTTCCTCTCAAACAGCAGCTGCTGGACAGGTATTTTAATTACATGCACTTGTTCTGCTCGTGATTAGATTTGGCTAGAGCCATCAGAGGAATGGCATGCTCTTCCAACTGATTTGGAGCAGCACCAGCTTTTTGAACTGCATTTAAACATAGGCTTTTTAAAGTAAATTTCTACTACTTACAATCTCAGCTTATACTTTCAGTGTAATTAGACTGATCTTACAACCACCGCCTCCAGTGTAGTTTACGAGCTTACCTTGCAGCTAATATGTATGCTTCCGTGTAACACTGTAAAGTTGTCCTACTGTCATAGCTTAATTTTGGGCTAGGAGTGTTTCTATAGGTTTGAGCTCTGCTGTAGTTGCTGGTTACATTTGATAGCTACTTCATGCAGGTAAACTGCTTCTGATAGTCCTTTCAGTATTTGAGGTAATCTAAAGCTTTGCTCACAGCTATTTGATACGGTCACCCATTTCTGAAATCACAGATGTCTGCTTCATTTATTTTATTAATATTATTAAAATTCTGCAAAGTGAATGTAGCTGACAGTTTTGCTGCTGCTAAAAGTAGTGGTGTAGTTCTCAAACCTACTTGTTGCTCAAATGATTTAGCGTCTGTTTAATTCAGTAGGGCTTTAGGTTTCAGTTTTTCATGGTGCTTCTAATGCATATGTTATTCAGAACTAATGCTGTATTTATTAGGTACAAAGAGACCAAAACACTGAAGTGTTTCTTTGAACAGGCAGGCAGATGACACAGCTGAAGAGCTTTATGGGATTTTGGGGCGTGCCAGCAGAAGGGGACGGCTATTGAAGTCTGTAGCATTGAGATCTTATCCTCTGTTAGAAGACTGAAGTAAGGTCTCAAACCCTGTCGGAAATGGAACTTGAGCTCTTCGCTGTTTTCAGCGCTTTCATCTCCTAGTTTTCAATTACTTCTGAGTCTGTAAAGTTGTGAGTTTTTTTTTTTTTTTGTAAATCATATTTATGTGGAAATCATGTAGTTGTAAGTCTGATCACCTAACAGTAGCTTCTAAGGTTGATGATGACAGTTTGATAATCTGTCAAGAAACCTTGAATTTATATATATATTTTCTCCCTCTCAGTGTTAAACTCATGACACAATTATGAGGAAAACTTCTTTCCCTCTAGTTAGCATATTATTTTTAATTAAAAAATAATGGAGTGTGCATCCATTATTATTCCATGCAAATGGAGTCCACACCTCATCTTTGCTCCGTGTGACAAATCATGCCTGTGAGCACAACAGTTGGTTTTCTCAGGTGATGTCACTTGGGATGTAAAATGTGAGCTCCACCAAGAATCCCTGGGTTTGAAATTGTGTTGCTGGCAATATTTGGGGACTAATTAATGTCGTAGTCTTACTGTTTCTCAGAAGTGCAGCAAATAGTGATTACTACTTGATTCCAGACCCTCATCTGTTCGTTGCTAGGTGTTCTCACCTGCTTCTGTTAGATAAGTGCATGAAGTCCTGCATGATACTTCAGCACTGACTACAGAAGTGCAGCAGGCATGAAAGTTATATGTGTACATGGTGACCAAAGAGCGATTTGCTGGTTACATCTGTTGCGTGCCAAATCTGCTTATATTGGCAGATGTACAAGGAATGACGCTGCTGGAAAAAAAAACGTATTCTTATTTTCACAATTTGTTTCCATTTCCCAGTTGTAAAAGTGGACGCCAGCCTGGGATGGGAGAGAAGCTGTCAGGGCGAGTGTGAATTAAGCAGTATCTTTGGAGTTTGAAATTACAGAGGCTGAAGCAGTCTTTAGTACCAGCATCAGTCACGCTCCTGTTATCTTAAGTAATCTGACATTTCTCCTAGAGAACAGAATTGTGTAGCTGTTAATTCTCTTGTTTTTAATACTCTGGGCTCTAAACTTTGCTCCGTGTTAGAGCATCGCAGTGCTTAGCTTCTGACTCTGGACTGAAGTGTGTGGTACCCCTGCAGAGCTCGACAGGCTGTTTCAACCTGTTAGTGACTGAACTTGCGGTGTCCTGTGCTGGGCGTGCGGGAAGCTGGCTTTATCCGAGTTTGTGCTGTCATCCTTTGTGATTTAAGAAATAAATTCTTTACTGTGAGGGTGGTGAGGCCCTGGCACAGGCTGCCCGGAGCAGCTGTGGCTGCCCCATCCCTGGAGGTGCTCAAGGCCAGGCTGGATGGGGCTTTGGGCAACCTGGGCTGGTGGGAGGTGTCCCTGCCATGGCAGGGGGTTGGAGCTGGGTGGGCTTTAAAGGTCCCTTCCAACCCAAACCATTCTGTCATGTACTTCATGGCTGAATTTAAAAAACAAAACAAAACAAAAAAAAACTTGAGTAAAACAAGTCTTTTTAACTTTTGGAATATGATTTGTGTACTGGATGAAAATACTCCTCAGTAAGTTGCATCTGAGTTGGGTAAGCGGTTTCACATGGCGAGAAACTTTAGAAATGTTAGGAAAAATATTTTTATTAAGCAGAAGTTAAGTGAGCAGAAAGGGGGAAAATAAGCATACTAAAAGTTCTAGTCACCCTGAAGCCCAGATTTGTTTCAGCCATATCTAACGCCTTGGTACATAGGCCTTAATAAGCTCGTAGTTGCTAGGTTGAAGTGGGTTGGCTTGTTTGTTTAAGTGAACCAAGCTTTTTTTTTTTTTAATAAATAGCTAACAAATCTGATCAGCTCTGCACAGTTATGGACACACTTGCCCTGGTGGGGCAGAAGCGTGCTTGGCAGTTGTGTGGCATCTGTGTGTTTAGGGTGTTTGCTGCTGGAGTAATTTGGAGCAGTATGTCTGGAAAAGGAATAGTGTTCAACTCCCCTCGGCCTTATGTGGCTGTTGGAAGAGCAGCATTGCTTTTTTTTACCCTTTGAATGCTTCGGTCAGTTGAAGTGCCCTCCAGAGACTCCTGAAAGGTAGCTTTTGATATCCTCCTCTGTGCTGTTTCTCTTCCAGACCTGTGTTTGCGATGGAGCAGGATTGCTGTTGTTGAACTATTTATTGAGTTTTGTACACCTTTGGCATACTGACGTATTTTGGGGACAGTGTTGTAAGTAGATCTGCTGTATCTAGGAAAAATAACAGAATCCAATTTTGCAATTTCGTTTTCCTTTTATTAATAAGCCTACTTGCAGACAACCAACAGTATTAAGTTACTTGAGTGAAAATTAAAAAGGTTTGAGCAATTTCTGAATAAAACAAACTTGTTAAAATTCTTTAATTGTGGAGCAAATAGATGTGTTTTTTTTTTTTTTTCCTCCTTTTGGAGGGGCTGTCTGTTGTGTCCTGTGAACACAGCTTTAGTTCATGCAGTTCTTCCCTGTCGTCCACTCCTGCCCATCGAGATCCACGTGGCAGCTCTCTTCGCTGGGTTAAATCCGTCTGCTTCTGCAAAGAAATGCTGATAATGAGCACATCTTAGGGCTAAGACCAAAACACTCGTTTGGAAGCCTGCCTTGCTAGGGAGTCTCTCTGATGTCAGTGGGTAACTATGAAACCACGTCTGTATTGCAGAATGGAAACGCACGTTAAAAAGATGCGGTTCAGTGGGTGTTAACGTTGAAGGGATACTCAGGTTCCTAAGGCAGCTGTCAGGAACAGTTTAAAATAAAAGCTAATGGTCAAACATTAAAACTTGCTTGTTCTGTAACAGTAACAACACTTGAGAAAGCTTGTTGAATGTAGTGTAGGACACAAATCAGAGGAAGCTGAGGAAGAAAGAGGCGTGCTGGGATGCCTTGTGATGTGGGTCTCTGAGGCACTTTGATGCGTTGTGAGCACTGACGGGTTTCTGAGAGCTCTGTGTTCGTGCTGGTCTTGCAGTAAAAAGGCAAGAATCACAGAGACCAGGCAAAGAACAGATCTTTGTACATAGACCATTCCTTACAGTAGTAATGAAGTTGTTGGGTTTTGTGCTTTATTTTGCTATTAAAATGAATTAAATAATTCTGAAGTTACAGTCCACAGGGAACCTAAACTATAGTGAGCTTTCAAGGTCGGTTAATTTTCATGTCTTCACGGCATTAGTTCGGAAAGATGCAAGCACTCTATAGAGGTGGTTTTTTTGTTTGTTTGCTTTAATGGGTGTTCACTTATCTAACAGTTTGAAGGTTCATTTGAAATAGAGCAAGTGGGCTGTAAAATGCATGTTGTCAAAATTTGGTAGCTTGCACTCAAACATATGTCTCGTGCATGTGACTGGAAATTTTTCTGTGGCATTCTTTGGTTGCCAGCCAGTAGCTGAGCTGATAACTTGCAACAGGTGAGTGCTGATATTTCCTACGTTTCCTCTGTAATGCTTAACCTTTACCAGTTGCCACTTCGGTCAGCTTCATGTTTAGGATCCATAAATTTTGCAGTTTTTTTTTTTTTCTTCAATATTGATCTAGATGCAGTAATACTTTTTCAACATTATTTTAAAAAATGTACTGCTGTGTTTCTAGGGGACTGCCATCTATTCAAATGTGTTCTGAGTTTCAGTACTTGAAAATTTGAAGTTTCATATCATCATTTTAATCTGTGATAGGAAATACCATGTTCTCAAGAATGGTTGGCACTATGATTATAGACCCATTTCCCCCATCATGTAATACCTTACAATTTAATGAATGAGTATGCGAGCAATATTTTCCGTGCCTCAGTCTATCTGTAAGCTTTTCAAGGTAGACTTCAGAGCAGGTGCCTAGCTGTGGGTGTCCAAGCTTCCTTCACCAACTGTGCAGGGTCTCTGTGTTACGGAGATACGGTCCGTGGAGCATGGCCAGGGGATTGGGTTAGTCTGTCACCAACACGTTCATGTATCTTTGCCACACGATGTTTCTTGCTTGGCTTCCAGCAGGTAGTCCAGAAGAACACGGGCCTTCCGTCTGCATGCAGCTGTCTTAGATACGGAGGTCTAAGCTTAGGTGACTGCACAGAGCCCCTCCTAGGGGGTCAGCTGGATTAGTCCCAGCTGAGTGCTCTGTAATTCTTGAAGCCTCCCCTTAAACCATCTCCAGTGCAGTGCAAGTCTAGATGCTTACAGTTGAGCACCTTCATCCCTGACTGAATCCCTGCCTACATCCCATGGCTTCCTGAAGACTAAACAGGAAACCTGTAGCAGAAATTGGAAATACTTGGTGACTCGAGCTCTCCGCCTGAGCCCAAAATGTTAAATGTTGTTTCTTTTCACCAGGTGCCAGGCAAAGAGCCATCGCTGTCATGGGCCTGCAGTGACTAGGTGATCGAATCTCCTATTTGTGGTGATGCCGCAGAGGTTTCCTAGTGCAGTCTGTTCTGACTGACAAGCTGAAGGCAGAATTAGCTTGAACTTCAAGTTCAAACTCCTAAACCTCTGAAACAGGTTTTCATGTGCTGATGAGTGTTGTGACAAAAGTATATCATGAAAATTCAAGTGCTGTGTTCCAGTGATTTATAGTCACTTGTGTTCTACTTAAGGGGTCTCTCAGAAACGCATGAATGCTTGACGTGGGCACTGTGAAGATGTCTGTACGCTATATATAGGTGTAATATTACTGTAATTTGTACTTACAATACAAAACTAAATATGGGGTAAATCCTGATTCTATGTTACTGTGCAAGAGAGAAGTGTAACTTAAGAATTTGTTGCTAACTAGGTGTATTTCTTCTGTGTCAAGTCTTGGTTGTTTGTTTTTTGTTTTTTTTTTTTCACCTCTGTCTCCATCATTGCTGTTCAGTAATGGATTGTTGTGTGTTATTCGCTCTGATTTGTTCTATTGATTTATATGTGATGGCTTTCAAGCTGAGGTGTATTTCGATTGTCAATGAAAACTCCTGATGGAAAATGTTGGCATTGCATTATCTTTATCTCTACGTTCACGTCAAGTGTGTTACCTCCAGAGGTATCATCTCTGAAGCAATTTAGATAATGCTGGCACCTCTCCTGGCATTACTGCTGATTAACCTTCAGGATCCCGAATTGGCTGCTGATGCTGCAAGCTGACAATTTCAGAAGATTGATGGACCAGAGGAGTAACGGTTCCAGTCAAGTGAAATAGCTACTTCTAACATCAGGGCAACTAACATAGTTGCACGGAAACTGGAGTTGAAATTTTTTGTTAATAATAATAAAAAAAAATCTGCAATATCATATCTTGAATTGGTGGAGAAAGTGTATAGTAGAATCAAGTAGTGCTTGTATTCTTTTCTTGCCATTGGAGTTCCTGTAGTTGAGACTGGCACCATCATTGAGCAGAGTCAAGTCTAGCATGAATTAGTTTGATATCTCCAACCGTAGTCCCTGTTCTTGGGGCTGGAAATGTAAACTAATTATTGCCTTCATTGAGCGCTAGTAGATCATGATGTAGAATAAACCAGAACAATTTTATTTCCAGGCTAAGTGTGAACAGTTAAAGAAATTAATTTGTATATAAATAGGGACTGACCATCTGCTACAATTTCTTGTCTCTAAATGTGAAATAAAGGTGATATACATCCCATTTTCAAGTTCATAATAACTTCTTGTTTAATGAGGGCTGTTTAATGGTTCATACAAATCACAGATTCCAAAGTTAAAGTTGAAAAACTAGCTGCTGCTGCTTTTGTAGGAAGGTTTTGCTATAGTGAAAGCAGTTTATTGAAATGCAGTCTTCAATTTATAGTGAGAAACTTGTGTGAGAATTACAGAATTAGAAGTGACTTGAAATAATTACTGTTTTTAGTTTTACCTGCTTTCTTTCTCTTCTTGTACATATATCCAGTGATGTACACCTCTGAGCAGTGATTGCAACAGGTACATATTGTCCACAGCCTCCCATTAGTGGTTGTAGGCATTAACAAGCTCTCCCCTTAACTTTGTCATCTCCAGGCTGAACGAATGCAACTCTCACATCATCTCCTCATATACTGTTCTCCACCCCTTGACCATCTTAGTAGACCTTCACAGGACTCACCCCATCATGTCAGTGTCTGTGTGGGGAGCCCGAAGCTGCACGTTGGACTCCAGCAACACTCTCACAAGGGCAGGAGCGAGGGGGAGACCCCATCCCTCAGCCTGCTGGCAGCACTTGCTCATACAGCCCAAGGTGCAGTTGGCCACCTTTGTGGTGAGGACTTGCTGGCTCACGTTCCTCTTCATTGTACACTGAGACCCTGTTTTATTTTTTGCAAGGCTGGAGAATCAGTCTAGCTGGGCAGCCCCTAGCCTCTATGGGTGTGTGGGGCTGTTCTCCCGAGTGCAGGAATTTGCGTTGGTCCATGTTGAATTTCATGAGGTTCCTATCAGCCTGGTTGGGTTCCTCTGAACAGAAACCCACCTTCCGCTATATGGGAGGGGATACCTGTCTGCACACCCTATTCCATTACCTGGGCTGCTAATAAAGATGTTAAATGGCACTAGCCCCACTGTCTGTCCCCGAGGAGAACCACTAGTAACTAGTTGCCAGATGGATTTCATACCACCTGTAATAACCCTTCAAGCTCAACCATTTAGCCAGTTTTCCACTTGCTTTACTGATCTGATCTGATCACTGCCTGTTCTGACTATAAGAATACTATAGGAGATGGCATTAAAGGCCTTGCTGTACCTTTGCTCCAAACCAGTGAAATGTGAGCAAGCTCTAATCCAAGCACATTAAATCATCCAATATAATAATTCCCTGTGAGAGTCTTCATCAGACCAGGACTAACTTCACCAGTTTAAATCACAGATGGAGCAAGTGTGTGTGAAAGGGAAGGGTCTGAGCAGGGATTGTACTGCTGAGGAGGAGGATAAAAACGTGGAAGGAAGGTACAGTGCTTTTTCCAACAGAAGTGGTACACTCGAGTGCTCTCATGGGGTTGGTTTATTGTGGAGCTTTTTGTGTGCGTGTCCTTTTCCAAATAATAGTTGTGCAGTGCAGTAATGGTCCAGAATGTGCTCTTGCAAAGCAAGCTGGAATAACATTGATGTGAAACTGCACTTTAGGCAGGAGAATCTCTTATCTAAGCTATTGGGTATAGGGTTAGTGCTCCGGTTAGAAAGGCAAAAAGCGACAGAGAGGAAAAAATTGCTCTTTTTATTTCACGTAATGGCTGTGAAAGTGACCGTAATGACACATATTATTCTCATCCAATCTTAGTAAAAGGTTTGCAAACAGTATGATGTGAATGCCAACGCAGGCCATCACACCTGAAAGCACTGAACGCTTTTCCTTTCAAAAGAGAGGAATCGAAAACTTGGGTGGCAATTTTGATATCTCTGGAGACAGCAGTTTGCTCTGAGCATATAATCGAAACATCGATAGCCATTCAGTGCACTTGTGGTGGGAATTTGAGGGTTTATAGTGTTTTGGTAAGAATACTATCCAATGAGAAGCTCATGTAAAATATATATATTTAAAGTTGAATCAGTCCTTAGCAGAAATTAGTACTTGCCTGGCTGTTTGTGTGGTGATACCATTTTTGGTTTTAAATAAAAAAAGTGCTGACTTCTGGCTGTAATTGTGAGCCACCAGTTTCTTTGAAGATCAGCAAGTTGACTCTTCATAAAACCTGTTAAAAGTCTTTTCTGAAAACTTTTAAAGATTGCTGAAACATAAAAGACAAAGGGAAAAGGGCCACTGATGAGAAAGAGATTCAGGATTACAATTTCTTTTCTTTCCCTTAGGAAAAGTAGCCAACTGATGTTGTTTCTCAGTGAAGGCAGGGTAGCTTATTCACAATTACACCAGATTAAGAGTGTGGGGATCACTGTGGAGCAGCCAAAGTGCGGTCAGATCCCATCCCACCGTGCTCACCTGCATTGCCACATTGCAGCAGGGCTTCTACGGTGGTTTTGCTTGTAAGAAGTGACCCCCACCCTAAACAATTACACAGTTACGTATTCGGGGGCACTGCGGGCCATTATTCCTTATGGCCTCTCTTCTGGAGTTTTTGGATCTGAGAAACTCTTACACCCTTGATTTTTGTAGATAAATTCTCCACTTGCCTTGGATTTTGGGGAAAGGTGATTTCCAGGTAATCAGCAAATCTGTGGCAAGTTGCAAGGAAGCAGAGTGATGGTGGGACAAGTGCTTGAGCCCAGAGGATCCTGATGGATTTTGCTGTGAGATTACAGACTGATTAAAAGCAAATCAAAGTATCCAGAAGAGATTCATTTGAATCTCTGCTCCTCATTGATATTTCTCCTGCCCAAACCGAGTGCTCCAGTTTGCAGTTTTCCAGTGCACCAGAAACACAAAACAAAACCCAACAGTGGCAATTGGGCATTGGAGGCATTTGATTTCCGTTCATTTCAGTTCTTAGGGAAATCTAATTAATTGAAATTCTCAGGTGCACTTGAGCTTTTTTACATTGCAGGAATTACGTATGTATTTTCTGCTTCTTAAAAGGTAGTTGACTTGCTCATTAGACTGCTGTTAATTGTGGTGCGAACAGAAACTCTGATTATGTTACTTTTAAAGTTGTGACTTGTAAAAAAAATGATGCCTTATGTTTACATGAAAGTGGATTAACTGCATTAACACCAGTAGATGCACAGGTTGGTGCTGGCCATCTCCCTGATCACTGTTTTTATGGTGTCCTTTTCTGATGGGGCAGTCACCCATAGAGTACTGCAGTAATGCTCAAACTGAAGTAAATTTGTAAACATAGTACCTATTATTAACACCTCTTTTCTCTTGCCAAGTTAAACTGAGGCTATCCAAGAGCACTTTTATACTGATGTGTATAGGATAGCCAGAGAACTTATAGTCTCATTATTTCTATTGTTTATTTTTCAACTAAAGTCCTTTTTCATGGATGTTATATGGTTATTTTTTACATATGTAGGGTAGTAGAGTGGTTTTTTGTTTTGTTTTGTTTTTTAATAGGTTGTGTGCAGTGTAGTTAGTTTCCAATTCAAAGTTAGTAAACAATTTGATTTGGAATTCTAAATAGAAATGGGAAAAGAAAGCATAACCAAGATAATCACAGAAATTCATGTATCTTAAGGAGAAAAGCTGTCATATTTAGAGTAGTAAAAGCTCTAACACCTGTTGTTTTGGTTGTTTTGTTTTACCTTTTTTTTTTTTTTTAAATCTATGCTATTTTACATGAAAGGTAACAGACAAATAAATGGGAGACACGCTGTTGTAAATCATTTTTTTTCCTTTTTTGTGCCACGTTTGGAGTATGTGCAGGTGCCATGCATGTGGCAAGCTCATTGTTTGTTTGATTCAGAGGGAATTTGTCAGTACTGGCAAGAAATAAATCACTTACCAGTAGATGTGATGAGGCTTAGTTTGAAGATAATTGAAGTTGGACTGTGACGAATCCGTCATATTAATGAACAAGAGCAATTTGTTGTGACAAGATTCCCCCCTCCCCATTAGTTGACATTTATAAGTGAAGTAGAACACGGATTGATTTAAAACTTAGACACTTCAACACATTAAGTTAACATAATTGAAATAAATGAGAATAGTCTTTGGCATTCCTCATTTTAATTATGTGGAAGATCTATTTGCATCTTGCTTTGTGCTCATTTGAGCGTGTTGCCTGTTACTTCAGGCACTGTTGATACTATTCTATAAATATTTTTTTAAGTAGAAACACTGCTCAGCAAAGCTAATGGAATTCCCCAGAATTTCACAAGTGTCTTGAAGTGGTGGTAAGGCTGTGTATAGTCTTCCTATGGTTATGTTGGGAAACAAAGTAAGTGCTGGAAATTTAAGTTCCATTTTTAAAATTTTTCTCTTTCGAGAAATACAAAATCTTAATGAAAATACTTGAGTTTGAGTTTATGCAATCATCTTAGTCTGGCTTTTTGGGAAATCTCATTGGAACAGTGTTTCAATGGAGGGGAAATGTTACTGCTTGGAGAACTGCATACACGTTCACTTTCATGTATCTACTGCTATGGATTGCTTCTCTACTTGGTTTCATACAGTGACAGCGCACTTCCCTGATCAGTGGAAGGAAAGTGGAAAGGCTTAGTGTGTAAAGTACACAGAAACATGAAGCTGTGTTCGAATGTGCAAGTGTACTCTCAAATTTGGCAGAAAAATATTCTCCAGAAGCATGTGTCCTATTGTTTGGGAAAAACAGTTGCATTTATTTTTGGTGCACAGTGTGCTCATTGAAATATCTTTATTTGTTTCCAGCAGTTTAAGATGTATTAATGGAATTACAAAAAATGGACAGGAGCCGTTTGCAGTGTATTCTGATTTTTATTTTATTTTATTTTTTTACATAAAACTTGCCAGAAATCTTAATTTTGAAAGGGAAAGCAAGCATCAGTGCTAAATTTTCAATTTGACTTGACTGCGTTAGGAAACGGGACTCAGTGGTTTACGTTGGAGGATGTTCATGGAGACTAAGTGGGGAGCTACTGACACCCCGCAGTGCTACGTGACCTTCTTGCTCTGCCCTTTGGTGCTACGCTGGCGCCCAGCTCCCACGCACATCCCTCCTGCCCAAGTGTCTGGCTGGGATTTCAGGTAGTGCTCGTGGGGAGGTCAGGGCGCTGTCAGTGTGGCATGGTGGCCAGAACTGAATATTGTTAGGAAGGCTTGTAGAAGCTGGACATGCTGCTGCGTGGGGTTAATTTGTATGGGGAATTCCGGACACAAAGTGCATGGGAAGTTGGGTTTCCTTCCAAAAATCTTAGTAAGAATGTTTGCTTTAAAACCAAAAATGCTCTTACCTGGCTTGAAGAGCAGTGGTAGAATTTGAGTGTGGAAAAATAATACTGGAAAAATAATACAATGAAAACAGTGTCTTCTAAAATATCTACCCCACAGATTATACCCCTTTCTGTGCAATTCTGGAAAGGAGTTTCAATTCTACATTAGTGCCGCTTGCTGAAAACACTACAGAGATATTTTTTCTCTGAGACTGTACATTTCTATTTATTTTATATGTTTATTTCTTTGCAGATATTGATGTGTGAAATAGCATCTAAACTACTTATTTTCCTTCCCCTACAGGCTGCTGAATCAGGAATAATAAAAGTGAAAACGATAGCTGCACGGAACACTGATATTTTGGCAGGTAACTATTTGCAGTACAATGGGAAAAATAAACTTGGGTTACAGATCAAAACATTAAAGATGAGTCTTTGTTATGTGTTACAATCCTAAATGCCTTTTAGCGTGTGCTACATCAGTGGTGCGTGTTGGCACCTAGCAAAAAATCTGGTAATGTTGAAAAATTCTACTTCTCTATCATGCTCAAGCTATATTGATGCTGAGAAAGGTCTCCATTTTCAGCAGTGGTTCTACAAAAAGTAATTATCCACTTAGGAAAATAACATGAAATTATTAGGCTTCAAATTCTCCATATCTTACTCACTGTCTACGTTCACCACAGCTGTTGTTGAGAGCTCTGTGTAGCATTCTGCAGTGTGATCCTCATCTGTGTGTTTGCTGTGAGAGTCTAGCCTTCGGAGACTTGTACCTGGCAGGCAAAAATCCATCTTAATCTGAGACAAGGTCATCCAGTTTGAGATGTACTATTGCCTTGAGGGACAGGAGAGTTGCAGCTTTGTAAGTGCTTAAAACAGTATCTCTTGACTTTCTTCAGCTGTATTAAGTAGTATGTAAATCGATGGCTTCTTACCAATTGCTGGTAAAGCCTTTGGCCAGATTTGAATACCCCTATATGCCTGAGTGTCTACCCTAGCTGTTGTCAAAATCCTTACGAAGCTAAATTATTGTAAAGGTCCAAATGAAATAGGTGTAAAACTGTTTCTTTTGAGGTTTGTAAATCAGATATTGTTAAGGAGGCAATTTTTAGAGTTACTTGAAGTAGCAGTCCCATCCTTCAATATTTCACCTTAATGCCTCATTTTTATTTGTTTATTTTCTTTGTTTTTCCTGCTGTCATGAATGCTGACATAAGTGGGAAAGCTATGCCAGGTAATGTCAGCTATGCATCAAAATCTATAAATGAACAAGGGAATTCTGTAGGTAGCAATTTGGGAAGTAGTGACATTCTTTGGCATATTACTCCATAAAGATCTTTACGTTTTAGAAAGCTAGTTTGTGATCCTGCAAGGATTTTTTTGTTTGTTGTTTTTTTGTCTTTTTGGTTTTGTTTGTCTTTAATCTTCATTTTGAAGTGCAGAGATGCAAAAGGTTATTGATTTGGGGCATGGATTGGCAGTCTTTTATCTTTCGGAGGGAACACCTTCTGGTAGTTCGTCAAATTTTGTCATTAGTTTTCATTTGTAAGGTTTGAGATAGAAGTAGTTAGCATTTTTTTCATTCATAAAAAAAACAAAACGAACAAAAAACCTGAACAATGACAGTAGAGAACTAACGCTATGTCTGGTGACATGCTTAACTTGCCGGAGTTCTGAGGTCACTGATGTAACTTGTTGTCCTCTCTTAGGAGAAAAAAAAACAAATAATAATAATAATAAAATATATATAATTGGTATAGCAAAAATATATAATTGGTATAGCGAAATGGAAGCACAAATGGATATTAAGAACATTTTTGTATGTTTTAAGACTGAAACTGATGTAGCAGTTGGTAGCAAACTAGATTGACCAAACATTTATTTCATCTTCATAAAGTAAAAATGCTTATATATGTCCTGTTGTGAGATTACTTCTAGTGGATTATAGGAAAAATACCAAGTTTGATTTTAAAATAATGATTTTAAAATCTTATATTAATTATAAAAGATTTTTGGTATCTTTTTAAAATTTTTGCTTTCTTCTTTCTGTCCGTTTCTGATGTTGTGGCAAGTCGGAAAGTTGTATGAGTAAGGAAGCTTTTGTATCCAGTCCAGCGTGAGCTTCTTAAGCTCTCTCAGCTGTGTGTCATGGGCTCTAGAGGCAGCGTAACTCTCTTGTTCACACTAGACACCGACAGATACCTAAAATTATGTCTTCATTCATGTTTGTGTTCACATTTTAATTGTCTTTGGTGAGGCATTTGGTGCAAAGTCAGCCTCTGTCAGCTGGACGTGAAGAGTCTGACATGACTATGGACTGTCTATGTGTCAGTATTACCTTGTGAGAGCTACTACATAACAAAAAATATATATATATTTTAATCTATTGTTTACAAAGAAATTTGTTAGTCATTTGTTAGTCATTTGTTAGTCAGTTGAAAGTATGATTAAAATATGTTTATGTAGTTTTTACCCTGATATTTGTGTCATTTTTTTCAAGTCGATTGTAGTGATCCTTATAAAAAACCTTCATGAGAACCAAACTTCAGATTGTTCAGTATAGTACCTACTTGATCGTTTTTGCATTTTTATGTGGGAATGTATGTGTTGTTTGATTGTGGTAAGATCTGTGCTCCAAAAATGTGTTAGTTTTTTTCATAAATGTATGTTTATTATTACACATAGACTAAAACACATTGAATGACATTCAGTGTAAGAACACAATCAGTTTTCAGCTGTGAGGAAATTTTTAGTATCTGAAATGAGCAGCTGAACTTCCAATAGTTTTCATGAATGAACAACAACATATGTGGAATGTTACATTAATTGAATTTTTTTTTCTCTTAAAAAAAACCCTGGAACTCATAATTTCTCATGAAAATGCTTCATTTTAAGAAACTGCCATTCTTCACTGAAACACCAGTTGAAGAATTCACAGCTAGGTGTGTGTATCCAGCATACAAACATTCAAGTCTCTTTCTCCTCTGGCTTTATTGATGGCATTTTGTTCTTCCTCTTCCTTCTGAGAACTTGGTACTTTTTGTGCCATGCATTGTGTTGCTTCTGAATTTGGTTCTGAGGTGGCACAGAGCAGAAGGAAAAGGCTACCAGAAGGAGAGTGGACGGAGAGAGCTTTGGGGTAGGCAGAGCCTTACTATTTGTTACAAACCAAATGGGTTCTAAGTGGACATTTTGGATTTGGAAAGAGAAAGTTGCTCTAAGAAAGGCAAAATGTTGAGAAAGGAGAGAGAAAGTGTTTGGAATTAGAGCATTGGGGTCGCTGTGGAGGTGAGCTTTGGCAGCCAGTTGTCTTTCTTCCCTGTGGTGCAAAAGTAACTCACAAATTTCCAAGACTGGAGATTGCTTTTTGTTAAAAGGTATGATTAACAAATTTTGTATTCTTCAGAGTGTTAAAAATTGACTGCTTCCATATCTCTTTTTATAAGCGTTGAAAGAGAACAGCTCAGAGGTAGTTCAGCCTTTTCTCATGGGTTGTGGAACAAAGGAACCAAAGATCACTCAGCTTTGTCTAGCAGCCATCCAAAGGCTCATGTCCCATGAAGTTGTTTCAGAGGTAAGGTCAATCTTCATATAAACACATAAATATTTCAATGTGAGAAATACTGACCCCAGACTGATGGTGAATACTTTTTTAGGAGACTGTTTTTGTTACAATCAACATAGCTTGCAAATTATATTGCTCATTTAGATTATAAAAAATGTAATTTAAAAGAAAACCACAATTTTGACTATTAAAAAAAGTGGTGGGGAAAATACTAATTTCTAGAAAGAACTCATGAATGTTCAAAATGGCTTATTTATTTTGCAGTCTTATAGTGCAGGAATGGAACATGGAACGGTCCTTCATAAACATCACACTTCAGATTACGTCCATAAAAGTTGCTGAATGTGATAGCGCTATGTATTTGTTACATATTACTTTCAAAAATAAAATAAAATGGATGTACGTTTCCTGCAACTTTAAATGTCAGTTGATATATTATGGTACTGCACATAGAGTGTGGTAGGAAGTTGGTGAAAATAATAATAAAATATATCTTTGGTTGTGCTTGAATAGTATAAAATTGTACTGATATTTTTCTGATATGAATGAATTTTGAGGGCAAAATGCCTTTGTACAGTCTCTTTTACATTTCCAAATAGAAAATAAGGTATCTATTTTAATTTGGACTAAAAATTAAGAGATTTCTGCTGCCAATTAAAAAAAGTACTTTGTGAAGACTGTGACAATGAAATTAGCTTTATATTGTGAATGTAGTCCTATGGCATAGACAAGCAGACAAATTCAGTTATGATACAGTTACAAGAGTGCTATTCTTAAGTGTGTATACATGATACAAATAGAATATAAACATATTAATTATTGGCACAAAATGTTTTTCTGTAGGCTGCAGCAGGAAACATTATTAATATGCTTTGGCAACTGATGGAAAATAGCCTTGAAGAACTTAAATTGCTTCAGACAGTTCTTGTACTTTTAACAACAAATACAGTTGTGCATGATGAAGCACTGTCTAAGGTAAGAATTTGTTATTGCCAATTAGAGTACTTATATCCAAGAGGAAAAAAACAGGGAGAAATTCTACATATGAAGCTTTTGAAAATAATAGAAGAAGAGGGAGATACCTTGATTCTGTTTTATCTACTGGCTTTATGTTTAGATGCTGAAACAGAATTTCTTCTAGCTTTCTTTTTAGTCTGTTTTTTAATTCCTCACAACAACAAATTCCTGACCTAATGAGGACTTCAAATAAAAAAACACTGGACTAATGCTTATTCTTCTGATCTACTAACTTTTCTATTTCTATATCTATAAATTTTCTATTTGTGAAATTAGCACATAGCACAGTGTAAGTTGGCACTACTGCAGCAAATATTAGGAGAAGCTGCCCCCCCACTCTGGCCTGAATCTCTTACCTAGGTAATCCAGTTACTGAACTGGACTACCTAGGTAAGACTTTCAGTCTGAACTGAAATAACATTATGAAAATTTTAAACATAGACAATTTCAGATGTTATGTTACAACTAAGACAAAAAGTAAGTATACTGATCATTTTAATCATAAACTACAAGACGAGGAACAACACTATTTACCTATCTGTGAATTATAAAGTTCTGTTTAAGTCCCTTTTCTAGACTGCATTTTATTTGTTTTCTCTCCAACATAAGGAATATTTTTGTTTAAACAAACCATTGTGAATTACTGTCTTTGTTATGCTCTGCATTCAGTGTGTCAGTTTAATATGAGAGATGTGAGTTTTTTTTGAGAGAATAGAATTCAAGAATATTTTTAAGGTGTTATGTTCTGTTGGAGTGATTTCAGTTTTTCTTTGCTTCAAGTCTTAGAGAAATAACTACCCAGGTTGTTAAATGTGTAGATATTAAAAGCATTATTAATACACTTAAACAAGGAAAATAAAAACATGAAAAGAGAACAAAGCCAGGTTATAAATGTCTGCTGAACACAGGATGATAATGGAAAATTAAAATAATGTGTAAATGAAAAAATAGAAATTAAATAGAAAAATAGATACCAAATAGAAACTTAGTGAAGACTGAAGGTTTTGTCAGTCAGCTCATTTTGAGGTGAGTATGCAAACTATGTCAGGCTCTTTATCACCATCTTGTTTCTTTTGTTCCAAATGATGCTCATTTTCGAAATTAGATGCTATGTTCTAGGGCAGAAACATCATTTTTGAAGAAAATAGAATTCATTTAGAAAATGGGATTCTTGTTCTTTAACTGGGTAGCAGATGTTCTTTAGCAACCTGCAATAATGTTGTTTTACCAGGTTTGAATTCAGGAGACAATTGCTGTTTAAGACTACCGTAACTTTCTCTTCTGCATATCCCATATCTTTCGTGGCAATGTGCTACACATCACTACACATTTCATCCCTTGTTTATTCTAATTCCGCTTCCTCTGTACTCTTCCTCCTGCTCCCTTAGGTTCTTGACATCTACATCCTAATTCACTTAATCATTATTTTTTTTAAATATATATACATGTATATGTGTGTGTCTCCCAAACACATTTTTCAATATCCCTTACTTATTTCTTCATACTTCTCATGAAGGTATGGAATTACTAGAGTTTCTGCATTAACCAAATATAAGTCTTACTTAACATGAGTAGAATCATGGATTGGTTTGTTGCTTCCCTTCCCCAGGATTTTTTTGAGAAGTATTTGAAAGTTGTGTTATTTTTTTCCCCCCCCGTGTTGAAAAGTTCTTGGTGAAAATGACTGAGAGGCAGACGTGTATTGCATATTCATGTTTCAGCTTGACTGATTGAAATTAAGTTACTGGTAAACCTTATAAAGGCCCTCAATATAGGCATTGCAGTTACGTTAAACTACACAGTCATGCAATGTCTTCTGAAAGTCTAAAGGTGTATAATGTATTGTAAAATTTCAGACTAAGATGGGAGGGAGATGCCATATGAGCAGAGTCCACAAGAAAGGAAAGTTGTGCGTATTGTGTGGCTCAGAGCATGGCTGGGTGTGGCTCACGTTTGTGCAAGAACATGAAATAAGGACAAAAGAACAAGAAATACAGGTTTCACCACACATACAGATACTACATTTCAAAATAAATTATAAAATAAATAATTATAATGTGTTAGAGGTAATGCTAAATCCAATGGGAAACACTATTCAGGTCACTGCCAGCACAGTGACATATTAAAATACACACGTTAGTGAAGAGTAATAGCAGCACAGCCAACATGGTTGTTAAACTATTGCAATTTAATATAGGAGAAGAATGGTGTAATGTTATGTCAATTTTAGCTTTGGAGTTGCCTGACCTTTCTACAGTTAACTTTATAATTCCAATGTCTTTTTTTTTTTGGCGTTAGTATTCATACAAGTTGTTTGGTAGTGATTATGGTGTATTTTATGGATGGTATTTACTGGTGCATCATAATGTCTTTAATACCAATTCTAGTATACTTTTAGGAAGGATTGCTAAAGAGATTTTTAGCTAGGATAATCCATAAACATATTCTGATTCTTCAGATTTAAAGTTATTAAAGATTTTTTTTTAGGCAACCTTTGGAGAAGCTATAGTGGAAAATATTCCCCAATCAGCTATCTTGACTCCTAGCTAAAAGGTAAAGATATGGTGTTGTAAGGTGTGTGTTTTCTTTTTTTTTTTTTTTTCCAGGCAATTGTACTTTGTTTTCGATTGCACTTCACAAAAGATAATATCACGAATAACACTGCAGCAGCCACAGTGCGACAAGTAGTTACTGTTGTATTTGAGAGAGTGGTTGCTGAAGATGAACGATATAAAGGTGGGCATACTTCTTACTCTGCTTGCTTTTATTAACTTGTTGTTTGGACACATGTTAGATGTTTATATTTTTTCAGATAAAGTAGTAGTAAAAAAATCTATAAACTTTATAAAAACAATCAGACATTATTCATTTTTAAGGTCTTTTATACATTTATTAGTATTCAAAGGTGATAAAATCCTCAGCCATTGTGTCAGTCAGTATACATAGATAGATAGATGTGTATATATACATGTATATATATACACGCATATATATGAAAAATATATATTTTTTTTTTCAAATTGTGAGAGATGGTCTTTGGGTTAGTATTGCAAAGGACTTTGGGGTGAGGGAAGAGCAACTGACATCATTTACCTGGACTTTTGCAAAGCATTTGATACTGTCCCCCATGATGTCTTTGTCTCTAAATTGGAGACATGGAGTTGACGGATGGACCACTCAGTGGGTAAGGAATTGGCTGGGTGGTCACACTCAAATAGTTGTGGTCAATGGCTCAATGTGCAGCTGGAGTTCAGTAAGGAATGGTATTTCTCAGAGGACAATATCAAGACCAGCCCTGTTTAACATCTTTGTTGGTGACATGGACAGTGGGATCGAGTGCACCCTCAGCAAGTTTGCCAATGCTACCAAGCTGTGTGGTGCAGTTGACACAGTGGAGGAAAGGAATGCCATTTAGAGGGACCTGAGCAGGCCTGAGAGGCGGGCCTGCATGAACCTTGTGAGGCCAAGGCCAAGTGGCCTTGAGGGAGCTGATTCCCCCCCTCTGCTCTGCTCTCGTGAGACCCCACCTGGGGGGCTGTGTTCAGCTCTGGAGCCCCCAGCACCAGAAGGACATGGAAGTATTAGAACAAGTCCAACGGAGGGCCACGAAGGTGATCAGAGGGCTGGAGCACCTCTCCTGTGGAGACAGGCAGAGGGAGCTGGGGTTGTTCAGCCTGGAGAAGAGAAGGCTCTGGGGAGACCTTACAGCGGCCTTCCTGTACCTAAGAGGGACCTGCAGGAAAGCTGGGGAGGGACTCTTTGTCGGGGGGTGTAGTGATAGGACATAGGGAAATGGTTTTAAACTAGAAGAGGGTAGGTTTAGATTAGATATTAGGAAGAAATTATTTTCTCCAAGGGTGGTGAGGCACTGGAACAGGTTTCCCAAAGCAGCTGTGGATGCCCTGTCCCTGGGAGTGTTCAAGGCCAGGCTGGATGGAGCTTTGAGCAACCTGGTCTAGTGGGAGGTGTCCCTGCCCATGGCAAGGGGAGTTGGAACTAGATGATCCTTAAGGTCCCTTCAAACCTACAGTATTTTATGATATAAAGTAAGGGTAGCTTAGATTACCTAGCATGAAATTGGCGACAGTAGCAGTTCTCAAGAGAATGTGCGTTGTAAAGAATTATTTGGTATTCATGATATTTGATATTCAATCTAATCCTTATTCCTCTACAAATGGTAAGTTGTTGAAGAATTGCCTGGCCATTCTTTTTGGGTCTCTTTGTAAGAACGCTTAATATGTACTTGATTTTGAACAGTTCCGTTGTTAACAAAACTGACTTCTGTTTTTATACAGACACCATCGAACAGCCAGCTGCGGTTCAAGGAAATAGTAACAGAAGATCTGTCAGTACACTGAAGCCATGTGCTAAAGATGCATATATGCTTTTTCAGGTAGTTGGGCAGCATATACTTACACATTTGCAGTTATGATTGGGTGCTTCTGTGTCTCTGTAAGAAATCTCAGAATCTGCTGTTGGCATATTGGTAAGGTCCTTAACCAGAGCTTCAGGCCTTCTTACGTGTGTTTATTGTAATTGACAATGATATGCTGTATCTGAGAGGGATGACTGGAAAAGCTAAGCATGTGTGTTGGCATTAACTTTGAGATTCTTATTTGCCTTCGCCAAACACTGCTACCACAGTCTTAGTTCTTGTGTTGGTACTGTATATTAATGTAAAATGTATAATGAAAAATAATAATTTACATTCATCATACCAATAAAAACCTTCTTGTCTTAGCAAATTCACTAATTTTGAGATATCTTTGAGGGCAAGAATAAACACAATTACTACAAGGATACCAGTCAATTAACAAACAATTTGTATTTCATAATAATTTAAGTAAAATATTTGAGGAAAAATTATGTTGAAGTGGGAAAATTACTAGGAGTCAGAGAGCAGATTTTTTTGTAGACTCAAAAATTATCACAGTAAAAGACTGTGCAGAGGATGTCAATGTTATTGTATTTCTTTTTAAGGATCTTTGTCAGTTAGTTAATGCTGATGCTCCTTACTGGCTCGTGGGTATGACGGAAATGACCCGAACGTTTGGCCTTGAACTTCTTGAGTCAGTCCTCAATGACTTTCCACAAGTGTTTTTACAAGTGAGTAGTTCTTGCCGGGAAAGTTAGGAAGTCTTTTCTTTAAGTGAGTAGTAATATTTACGCATCATTAACTTCTCTTTAAGTTAGTGGGAATACTACCTTCAAAAGGACCTGTAGCTTTTATGCTTGATTTTTCTTTTTATTTGATAGAGACATATTGCATGCATTTTGTCCACTTTTTTCTATCATTCATACTTTGTGCATTTTGTGGAACATGTAATACTGTGTTACACTTTTTATTTTGCCAGGTGCATCCCCTCCAGAATTGTATTTTCTTATCATGTATCATTTGTGACACTTATGGATGTAGCTCTGTAATTTAATTTGTAGTATCTCAATGAAAACTGTAACTTTGCAACACTTGCAAAGAAGTAGCAATCACAACTATGATTTGTGTGCATCTACGATACATAAAGGCACCATAATATTACAGCAATCCATTTTAGCAGACATTAGAGAAATTAAGAAGTTTAATATATAATAAATGATGTTTTAGCAGGCTATTTTAATTTGCAAAATACAAGAAGAGGAGTGTGTGTATGAACTTGACTGTGTGATTTCATCATGTTTTTTGGTAGTTTTAAAATGTTGTCTTTCTTCCTTTTAATTTCATGAGCTTTTAATTTATACCAAGATTTACGTGACTTCAGAGTACTTGATCTTAACAGTAAATGCATAATCAGAGCTACTGAAGGCAACTGAAGTGTGTCTGTTTATAATTTATGATAAATACTTTTTTTTTCTTTCAGCATCAAGAATTCAGTTTTCTTCTTAAAGAAAGGGTATGCCCTCTTGTTATAAAGCTCTTCTCCCCAAATATCAAATTCAGACAAGGTTCTAGCACATCATCTTCCCCAGCACCAGTGGAAAAACCATATTTCCCCATCTGTATGCGCTTGCTGAGAGTAGTTTCTGTTTTGATTAAGCAGTTTTACAGTTTGCTGGTAAGATTATGTTCAAATTTTCTTTATGTAATTCTGTTTTTCTAGATATATGCTAGTACTGTGGTGAATAATAGCATTAATTACGTGCTGGGAACTGTTGACCTCTACTGAGGGAAGAAAAGTCTAAATATTGTCTTCCTCTTATGTGTGTTTGTGTTTACATGTATTCTGCGCATATTATTTTATTAAATGTGGGCTTATACAAATTCTCTGAGTAGGTTAACTGTTGTCTTCTATACTTCACTTTCTTTCAGTTAAGATTTTGGGAACCTTTTTAATCTTCTTATATTGCTTCTCTGGCTTTAGATAGCATTGATTACTGCGTTTTGACAATAATTGCTAAGAGGTTTTTGATTCCTGTTGCTAAAGCTGTTTACAGAATGTTCATTAAAAACACATGTTCAGCTGTTCTGTACCTCCCAAATTTTAGGTATTTGCTTTTAAAAAAAAAAAAAAGCTTTTTTTTTTTTACATTTTCATTTGTTTACTGTAGCACGTTTATGAATTTTGTTGAAATATCTTTAAAGAATTTAACTCTTTCAATACAATTGCATATGTAATATGTATTGGCTTGGCAAAACAGATTATTAGGTATGTTTTTTGCATAATTTTGAGTAAATACTTAGTGAAGGTATTTTTTAGATCCTGTGCAAAATTTGCACAAAGATGAAACAGAAGATTTTGGGGGAAAATGTGCTGCATAGGGCTTTTTCTTTTAATCTAATAGCTATAAACTATATCATTTTAGGTAACAGAATGTGAGATCTTTCTGTCATTGCTGGTTAAGTTTCTGGATGCAGACAAACCACAGTGGCTAAGAGCTGTTGCAGTAGAATCTATTCACAGGCTTTGTGTGCAGCCTCAGCTATTAAGGTATAACATACATCAAATTTCACTTTTACTTACATTTTAAGAAATCTTTTTATTTTTTCTGGTGGAAAACGCTTCCTAAAACATCGTAAATATCTTGAATCTTGAAATTTACATGCAATAAACTTTTAAAGATAATTTTGTATAAATCAGTAGGCAATACTTATTATCCAGGAAGGACTGAATTACAGTTATTTGTATATTCCAAAACCTCTGTCTCACCAGCATCAAAGAAACATTTACTCAAAACTGAAGTTTATTATTCACCTAAATATTTGCAGTTAAAATGTGCTTTTAGTCTCCAAATTGTCAAATGTTTATTATATTTCCTAAATACTTTTCAGGTCCTTTTGTCAATCCTATGATATGAAGCAACATTCCACAAAAGTTTTCCGTGATATTGTGAATGCTCTGGGGTCCTTCATCCAGTCACTATTTCTTGTACCAAGCACAGGGAATACATCAGTGACACCAAACCAAACTGGTAAAGCTTTGTCCTTACTCTTTTTTTTTTTTTTTTTTTTTTTTTTGTAATGATCACATTAGAATTTATTTGGTTTGATACAATTCTCTACTTCAGCATTCATTTAGGTGATAGCTCGAGACAAGCTAGTTTTCAGGTCTGTTACACAAAATGATTTTACATATGTATCTGTATCATGGAGAGGACTGCTCACAGCCAGCAGAGTAGCAGTCCTACCTATCTGTATCTGCTTCTACAAGCTCCTTGGTTTGCAACTTCTCTGAGGGAAATTATGAGGGATATGTTTCTAATTTCTGACTATTATAAACTTGACTGAATTCCGTCTGATTTTGGGTGGATGTCATTGAGGGTTGCGTGCAACTGAAGTTAGTTAGACAGTGTGTTTCCTTCCTCTTTTGAGAGGTGATAGCAAATTCTTCTGGATTTTTAGGGACAAAATTGGACTGAGGAAGCCAAAGAGTAAAAAGATGGATCTGTGCTTTATGGATAAGCTTTTTCTGTAAGCTGAAAAAACTCGCTTACTGAAACTAAACTTAATTATCTTTTCTTGCAGCCGGGGTTGTGGTGTTTCACATAGTATATTTGGCATAAGGAAGAATCGTTTTCCTGTTAATCCCTTTGCAGGTAGTCACATCTCAATTAGGGCTTTCTGCTTATTCCCAGGGTTCTGGAAGCAGAAACCTCAGCAACAAACAACATAAGAATTTCTAAGGGTGTCTTTTGACATGCCTTCTTAAAAGAGATAATTATATTTTAATTATGTTTATTATCTCTCATGTCTACTACTAAATTAGCAAACATTAAAAAGTCTGTGTTTAGACTCATACCTCCCAGCGTTCCCTCATGAAGTTTGAATTACAAGTGGGTGTTAACATTGCTTACGTGAAGAAATCTATGTTGTTGTTTGATAGTTATCTGTATAGAAGCTGATAGAAGAATTCTATTACTTCTAGGTTAGTTTAATGCACTTAAGTAAATTAGAAACGCATAAAACTGAGTATTTTCATCATATGACACACAGCACACACACAAGAAGCCATTCACCAAATACTCATTCTCCTCCAAACTTACATTTTTTCTTCGCATGAAACAGCACTGCAGAAGGGACACACTCTTAGTGCTGTCACTGTTTTTCTGGATTATAGTTCCAGTTTGTTTCTCCTTTACCTTTTCAATTCCTCTCATCTGAGCATTTTTCATCTCTCTTTCTTATGCATTTTTCTGTGCCTCTTTTCCTTCTGTGGCCACCTCTAACAAAGAACATACCAATGCTTAATTTTTGAACTGAATCTTCTGGCTGCAGTGGTAGTCCTGTAATAGTAGGCTGTTTTATTCAATTGTGGTTGACTTTAGAGCCTCAGTTTTGCAATGGGTAGCCATTTCATGGGAGAAGGTGAAAGCTGCATCAAGTTTTGTGTCGCTATTTCATTAGTATAAGCCTTTTTACCACTGTAAGGAGTTAAGATGATTTAAAAAAAAAATAGTTTATAAGTGTGACTGCTTGGTGAGATCACAGAAAACAGCACCAGTGCAGTTGTGTTCATGTCAGTGGCAGTGCTTGGTTGACCAGTTTAGCAGTATGGTATTGGCTTTTAACCTGTTAAGCTTTACTGTATTGAAGTGTATTCCCATATGTTTTTGCATGTATTCATACTGTCTGGATTAGTAGTTTAGCCTCTTTACATAATTAAAAGAGAGCACACCAAAATGGCAGTTGTTCTGAAGTTAGGTGCTGTGAGTCACCTTTTTTGGGCATCTGCACGTGGTACCTACTCCTAGTATGTATACCTCTTCTGTATGAAAAAAGTCATACAGACTTCTTTATATGTACAGGAAGTGTATATATACAGACTTCCTTGTCTTTTCATCTGTGTTTGTTTGTTTGGTTTGTATTTTTGGCTTCTTGCATTGGCACCAAAATTTATTCCACCCTAGCTGTTGTTTGGCACATTGCTGGCTCTTCCCTGGTGATGTTAATTTGTACCTTGGGATGGTGCAAATTCACACACTGGAGTTCTCTTTGAGTTTCTTCGTGTGGCTTTTCATTTCTGAAATCTTCAGTTTGCAGTAAGCTTCGTTCTTGGAATGATTAGCCTTACTTTTCTGCTACTTCTAAATGCAACTATTCAAATAGTCCTTAAATGCTATTTAAATATGTTTGAAACTTCAATAATATATGTATTATTTCATTGAGTCTATTTAAGTTCACTTTATTCAGTGATTTATGCATGCTGCTGTTGCTATGCCTTTCACAGAACGTTTTATTCTGACTGAAAGTAGAGCAGTTAGTATCCGCTACACCTTTTAAACGGATTACTTCCACATAATACTGTGTTGTAGACAGCAGGGGGAGCTCAGAAATAGTTTTTTGTATTGGTGATGGTGATGTATTGGGTAGGGCATCTCAGATTAATCTACATCTCAACTTAAAAAAAGGATGTCTGCTGATCACTGAAATTACACTGTGAGAATGATTAATTTTAATACTTTGGTTTCCTCAACAGGAAGCAATGCATCTGGGAGCACTGGATCAGCACAGACAAACCCTGGAGTGCTTGGAATGGGGGGCGGTGCAACTGTATTACCTGCCTTCGAGTACAGAGGTACTTGGATACCTATCCTGAATGTAACAGTACAAGGCAGTGCTAAAGCTACCTAGTAAGTACCATTATTTTTTTGTTTGTAACAAATATTTTCATTTATAATTTGTCTAAGGATTTGTTTTATGTTAGTGATTATTGAGGTGTTCATTCAGCTGGCATTGAGGTATTTTATGGCTTTTCTTGTGTGGTGAGGTGGTCTGATTTTTAACTGTTTTGTCCAAATGCTCTGGATTCTGATCCAAATATCCCCTATGGCTCTAGCATCTGTTGGATTATTTTTTTCTACCATACTGTTGTTGTATAACTCTTCTCTTTTAGGCCTTGCTATAGTGTATAACAATTTTAGAATGTCTTCTGGTGGGCTCTGCAATGATAAACATTAAGGACGTTAAGCCTGAAGAAAGCTTTTTGGGCAGAAAGGAATAGTGGCACTACAGTATAAAAGTGTCTGGTATGTTGTAGCTAGTATGTAGACTAGGAACGCCTAGTCCATCTAACAACATTTTGTAAAGTAAATCATGAAATAGTAATTGTTGGGGTAGCAGGTGGTTTCTGTAACAGAACACCTTGCCTTGTGCCTACACTGCTGCTGTGGCAGCTACAGTTTTATTGGATTTGTAACCCAGCAGTTCTTTATGGGCTTTTAAGTTAAAATATGAAGAAAAGTAGCAATGAGGCTGCAGTTCCAGAATAATGATGTTTTAACTGTATGAATACAGCAGTGAATCATGTAAACGTTTCCTCTTTGTACAAGTAGCTTACATTGTCTACCCGTGCATATAGGTGATGGATATTTGGCCGTATATTATCTTCCTATGGCAGGCTGTTCCATTTGTATGGACTCATTGTATGGGCTCGAAAGTAACGACCGTGAAACATCTGACTTGTTATCAATTTGTTCTAACAATATTTACACTGTCATGACTTTCTGACCTATCATCTCTTTTGTTCCTATGTGCTTCTGTTCTTTGGAACAGCCTTATAAATGAAACAATAATGAAAGTAGAATAATTCATTCAGTGATACTTGCTTATGTGTGTTAATGTCTTAAAATATTTATTGGCAGGTCTAAATACTGTATTCAGTGTTTGTACCCTTTCATTTACTATTTTATTTAATGTCTCATTTACTCTTTTCATTAGTGACTTTATAGTCAAGTAGTTGATTTTCTTGAGAACGTTTGTTTTTGTCGCTGTTCTTACTCACAGTTGCACTATTACATGATTGCTTGTCATGCTTTCAATTTTTTAGTTTGGAAATGCTGGACAAAGTAGAGCCACCTACAATTCCTGAAGGCTATGCCATGTCGGTGGCATTTCATTGTTTACTGGATCTTGTCCGTGGTATCACTACCATGATTGAAGGAGAGTTGGGAGAGGCAGAGACAGTCAATCAAACCATGACAGAGACAACTTCATTACCAGCACAAGCTTCAGAGCGGCAAGACTTGCAGTCTGTATCTGACCAATCAGACAAAGAGCTAGGTACTTGAAAATGCAAATACTATATAACGTACAATAATTTTATGTATAGCAGGAGTAAGAGAGTTGATGCTTTGTTGTTTGAATTTATTGTTTTGAAATCTTATGTAAAAACTTTTAATGGTTTGTTCATTCGTTTTGTAACAGAGCAGCAGTTATCTTAAAAAACTTGACCTGATATACTGTTTCTGTCCTCTTGCACCTTAGCCCTACACTCCTCATGGTGTGTTAATGCTGTTCTACAGTATTAATACCATGTAAGTGGGATGTGAGGGAGATAATAGACATTCTGTTCTCCAGAACTACTGTTCTGTCTTCCTGTGTCCTTAGCTCTTAAGGGACAGCCTGAATGGAAGAAATGTGGCTGTTATGGCCATATTACAGAAAATTTTATTTCTACTAGCAAGATGAAAAGAAAAATGTTTTAATTGAAAGACTTTAAATAAGATGCAAGTATTTATTTAGGAAGAATTTTAGGAAGAACTTACCTTCTTTAAAAGTGGAAATAATACCAACTACATCTTGTATTTGTATAGCATATGAGGACTCTGTATGTGTATGTACAAAAAGACTTGGGTATTGAGTGATTTTGGCTTGTGTACAAGGAAGCTGAGATTCTAGAGCTGAAGTTTGGACCGAGGCATCAGAGCTGCAGAAGGGAGAGGAAATGGGTTTATCTGGAGCAGGGTCTGCGGCCTCAGCAGTGCAGAGCTCTCCATGGTGCTGCAGGCAGCACACGCTGTGCCTGGGGGCTTGCCATGGCCTCACAGAGGGAGGGAGGAGTATGGGAATCCATATGGGCAGATTATAGCTCTGTTAGGTTATAGTGGTTTTATTCTAGAGAAGTGAAAAAAATATCTAAGAACCTGGGGAAATGTAAATGTGAGTGGAGAGAGATTTTTCCTTCTCTGAAAAATTTCAGTGGTGTATTTCTTTTTTACCCAATGTCCCGCATTTATGAACTTACACCTGCTTGTTTTTGTAAACAGAGATTAAAAATAGTTCTATATACCTTCATAGGATTTTTAAAATGTAATTTAGAATAAGCATTGCACTGGAGACATTTTTGGCTTTAGCAATATTACTTTAAACATGACTGTTTAAGTGGTAATGGTGTGTGTGTACACATGTATGTGTGTTTGTGCATACATATATATGTGTGTACACAAACTTGAAAAGTTCTGGTAGCAAACACTGAATGTTCATGATAATATTTGTCTTTGTTAACTTTCAATTATGCATTTCTACTTTAAACAATTATATGCATTTCATTCAAGTTAACAGAGCTGTCTGGGAAGAAATGGTCAATGCCTGTTGGTGTGGTCTTCTTGCTGCATTATCCCTCCTACTTGATGCAAGGTATTTGGTCTTCCGTTTGTCTTGATTTTTCAATTCCAAGTTGTATTTTGAACTGAGTTTTTATATTGGTTGACAGTTGTTTGAGAGAGCTGTTTGTAGTGCATAAGTAGAGAGGCATCTGTGGGTTAGTGATGGTTAGACTGATCTGTTACAAGTAAACTACATGGAGGTCCCCAAAATACTAAAATAAACCTTTAAAATATTTCAATATAGAAAAATTAATCAGATTTTCAGACTTGCATTTAAACTATTTAAATTAATTTTATTCCTTTATTACTATGAATGTTAAAACATGTTGAAATGATACTACTCATGTTGTGACTAATGTTTATAAAAGCATAAATAATATCTCAGTACTTGTTTTAATGTACAATTTTTCAGTTGGAAGCGCTGGTTATTAAGTAATAACTTTTGTAACTTTATTGTTGCTTTCAAAGAGTCTTTTGCTATCAGACACTAATTTCTGAAATTAGTATCTCCTTATAGTTTCCTTTGCGAAGTCATTCATAACTAAGGACCAGTTTTATAGGAAATGGATCTGGAGAATTCTGTTGATTGATTACACTTGCTCTTCAGTATTCATAGTGTTGCCAGTTTCAAAGTATGAGTTCTCACTGATTTCACTTTTGGTTAGCTGCCTTCTGTGCCATGGGTTAATTTTTACTGAACAATGTATACTGTTTTTCAGCACTGACGAAGCTGCTACTGAAAATATTCTAAAAGCAGAATTGACCATGGCTGCACTTTGTGGAAGACTGGGTCTTGTAACATCAAGAGATGCCTTTATCACTGCCATTTGCAAAGGTTCCTTGCCTCCTCACTATGCCCTTACTGTATTAAACAGCACAACTGCTGCTCTGTCCAGCAAATGTAAGTATATGGATTTTTCTTTATTATTTAAATATGTTTAATTTTGTTCCGTATATTGTCCATAAATCTGTACCCATATTTTTATCAGGGTATGATTACAAAGATGCACAACAGTATTACTGTTTGGCATAAAGCACTTGGCTGTACTAAATTTACTCAAAATCTATAGTCAGGTTCTAGACAGCCTCCTTTCCAGAACTATTTAGTCTTGCAGCATCTGATACGTATCGTTCTAGTCAACCTAAAACTTCCCTGGATGCTTAGCATATATCAGAAGTTCATATTCTAAGGAGATCTGTCTGTCATCCTAAAGATCTCAGAATATGTAATTAAGGCATTCAAATTCCAAAAAAGTCCCTGTCAAGAAACTCAAATAATTAGTATCTGACTAGAAGATCCTACATTTGTGGTGTGCTACAGTCTTTTCTACAATTGTATAGTGATTGGGAGTACTTACTGAGTAAATAAAAGGTCTTAAGTTCTGAGCTCTATTGAGCTTCCAAGAGATTCAATTGGTGCTTCCCATATTCTGAGATAATGCTGTAAATCACAGGGCATGCCATGTGAGGATATACGCTATTTCTGATTTTGAAAATTAGTTTCTGTGTAGCCAGAATTGCAACTACGTGGTGAATAGGCAGATGGGCTTAATATTAGACCTCTTAATGTGAAACAAAAATACCATAGTATCAGAACAAAGAATGGAACCTTTTCTTCAGCTCACAAGCTAAGTGTATTATTAGATCACAAGTCTGTGAAGCAGTACATGTGACTGAGCTACACTAATCTCTGTGGAGTTGAAGCAGTGAACTTAATACTATTTTACTTAGGTTACTCTTCTTTTAACAAGTGAATTATAAAAAGGGTTGCCTATAGTCCTTTATTGGGAATATTCCACTAGGTAGCACTTGTGAAACCTTAAATCTGAGGGCACTAGCAAAGTGGTAGAGCACAGTTATACCATTTATAGTTAATAACCATGGATGACTGAGTTAAGACATTCTGAGGCTCGTACCTTAGCATTTTAGCACTAATATTTTAGTCTTGACACCAAATATATTAATATATTGCAAAAGAGAGGGAGAAATTACTACTAGTTCCTTTAATCCCATAAGGTAATGACATAATAATCTAAATATAACTAAAGGTTTCAGGTAAGTATTTCAATGAAGTGTAAGCTATCTTAAAACTAATACTGTGAAAACATTTTTAGGAGTATGTTTGCCATCACTCAGGAGTGGTGGCTGTTGTTACTGCAGTTAGTACTGGTTTTAAAATTTGGATTTTTTTTCATTTTCCTCTAGCATATTCCATTCAGGGACAGAATGTTCAAATGATCAGTCCCTCAAGTGAGTCTCATCAGCAAGTTGTAGCAGTAGGGCAACCCTTGGCTCTTCAGCCACAGGGAACAGTAATGGTAAGTACAACTTGAAAATGATCTGTCCTTCTTACCAGCTCCTTTCTGCATCTCAGTGTGTCTCTGTTTTCATCACAAAATCAAAATACAACAGTGTGTGAGCCACTATGAAGAAAGTTAACTCTATCCCAGCCAAAACCAGCTCACCTAGAAACACTGTTATTATATAATAATAAAAAAAGTGTTTTGATTTTTTTTTTCTTTCCAGCTGACTTCAAAAAATATTCAATGTATGAGGACATTACTCAACTTAGCTCACTGCCATGGAGCTGTTCTTGGTACATCGTGGCAACTTGTCCTGGCTACTCTTCAGGTATGATACAAAATATTTATGGTTTCTTATTTGCATTTCTTTGTACTTTAGTTTTGAGATTTTATGTGACTAACCAAAAAAAATAAAATAAAATCTATTCATGGTGTACTTTGAATTGTCTTGAGTAAGTACTGTAGCATTTTCCTTGAATTCTGTTTAGTTGGAAGGCTGTAAGCTAACTTGAGTAGAATGTTTGTTTCACCTCAGCTTTTCTGCTGAAAATCATCCTCTTGCATTTCAGCATCTTGTGTGGATTCTGGGGCTGAAACCTGGTGTTGGGGGTGCCTTAAAACCTGGAAGAGCTGTGGAAGGACCCAGCACAGTAAGCATGATTGTACATTTTATAGTTAATGATTATGCGGTATTTTCTGTTGCAACCTATAAGATAATTATCTGTCTCTTTTCAAGGTTCTGACCACAGCAGTTATGACGGATCTACCAGTTATATCCAACATACTTTCGAGGCTTTTTGAAAGCTCACAGTAAGAAATCTTATCCTATAATTAAAATAATGTATGTGTATCAAACTTGGTTGTGTTTTGATAGCTGTTATTTTTCAGGTACCTTGATGATGTGTCTTTACATCACTTAATAAATGCCCTTTGCTCCTTGTCTCTGGAAGCCATGGATATGGCCTATGGAAACAATAAGGTATAAAAAGAGTTCTCTATTTTCCTCTTATGTGCTTTTGTGAAAAAAGCAGAAGACTTGTGCATTTGTCTTTTAAGCTAACTATTTCTAATATTAAAACAGTAATACATTGGATTTTTTACTCCAGAATAAAAAAAAATAAATATGAACCAAAGAATGTATTGTTTATAATGGCTCATATGATTACTAAATCCTGTAGACACTCTCATCATGTTATTGCTGTGGTTTTTGTTCAATAAGGAATGTCATGTATTTCCATTTATCAGGTCATGGATGGATAAAATTTAAAAAGTCCCTGTAATTTCAGAGGACAGGGATTCTGACTGCCACAGTATGTTCTGTGAGATGCTAATTTTCAAAATTGTTTAATGGTATGGTTCAGGTAAAGCGTAACAATTTAGATATTAAGTAAAACGGTAATTCTCATTTACCTCGGAAAATTTTAGTATTCCTGTCAGCCTCAGAAAATAATCCTTAGCTCAGAAAGTTTAAAGACCATGTGATTGAAGAAAATTGAATGTGTCTTCTAGTCATAATCTAATCTCAGAGGAGGATTTGTGAAAGTTTTCACTCGATCTATTACACTAGAGATAATGATGACAGAAAATGTACTTGATAAGATTTGACAATTGCAGTAACAAGACAAAGAAAAGATAATGAATTAAAATAAGATCTTTTGTGTGTTTAAAATCAGTTGAAAATGAGAATAAAATATCAGCAGAAATGTGAATGATGAGAAGAATAATTCCAGTGCAACCGTCAATTTTGAATATATGTCTATTGATTTATTGGAGCTTATAATAAATATTTGCATGTGTATTTGATGAATGGGAAATGTACCATACTTCTGCAGGGCATTCATGAAGCAGATGGAAGATAAAGCATAAGGGGAGTCCTAAATTAAATGTTTTATATTATTTGTTCATATATAATTTTTACTTTAAAGGTTGTGATGGAAAGAAGGCTGGTTTGCTAGTAAAATACATTATAAAACTGATTGGAGAGGGGACTATGTAAAAATGGGAGTTTTGAAAGGAGTACTAGGGCTCTGGCTTATTGTACAAACTTGCAGAAAACTATTTAAAAAAAATATGAAAAAAATATTGTTTGCGATAGGCTGTTGCTACCCCCTTGTGGCTTCTCATGAAGTACTGCAGAGGCTGTGTAAGCTTCCCAGCCATACTACCTAGGCTGTGAATGCTGTCACAACAGCTTGTGAAATGCAGTACTCCAGTGGAGACTAGTTACATCTTAATTTACAAATCAGAATGTAGTGAAAGGCTCTGACGTTACCTAAGTTACCTCAAAGTCATGTGTTCAAATTCCCTTTTACTAAGGAACCATCGCTTTTTGCTGTTGCTAAATTACTGGAAACAGGACTAGTTAACATGCACAGGATCGAGATCCTTTGGAGACCTCTGACGGGTCATCTCCTGGAGGTAACTAATTGTTTTTACTAGTTGTACTAGAACTTAGTTTTTGTAATAAGGAAGACCTTGTGGCAATGCATTTTTAAAGAGTAAATATTTCTTTTAATCTGAAGTGTATTTATTTGGGTGTTCTGTTTTATGCACGTTGTTTTTGCACTTTGATTGCATCACAGCTTGAGTTTAAAAGTTAATTTAAATGTTTAAATTCCTGTATTTTATACTTCTTACTGACTGTCTTTATGGTGCTGTTGATCTTTATATGTACGTGTTTTACTTACAGTAACACAAACAGGCTTTATTTGGGATTCGTCTAGGGAGATTTTAAGATGTGTTTTTATGTCCATACCAGATGGATTGAAGCCATTAGGTATACTAATGAAGTTTTTTTTTTGTTTTTAATAAATGTAAATTAACATTTGAAATGGTTTCTTAAAGAGACTACTGGCAACATAGGTGTCATAATCCCATTTCAATTTGTAGAGTAAGTATTTTGACTCTTACATGAAAAATGTTTTTCAACAAGGAAAAAATCTTAAATTCTGAATTTGAACTTGAAACTAAAAACAGAGGACAGACAATATACAATGTAATTGTAACGTTTATTAATTCTCTACAGGGCTAGTTAGAAGAGTGAGATACAAGAACAGGGTTAGATTTAAAGAGAGTAAAGGACTGTAGGGAGTTAACCTTGGCAGGCTACGAAGTGCCCACACACTGCCCTCTCACTCCCCCTTCTAAGTAAGACAAGGGGAGAAAATATGATGAAAAAAGCTCATGGGTCAGGATAAGGACAGGGAGGTCGCTCACCATTTAGTGTCATGGTTAAAACAGACTTGTGTTGAGGAAGATTAATTTATTGCCAATTAATAGCAGAGCGGAATAATGAGAACCAAAACTAAAAGCACCTTCTGGCCAGTCCCTCCCTTTTCCCAAGCTCTCCCGATTTTTCTACCTCCTCCTCAGCCACGAGCTGTGTAGGGAATGGGGGCTGTGTCCATAGCACTTTCTCAGCCACTCCTTCCTTCCCACTCCCTTCCCTTGCTTCAGTGTGGTGTACACACTAATGACTTGGGATACAGTCCTTCACAAACTGCTCCACTGAGTCCCACGGGCTGCAGTTCTTCAGGACTGCTCTAGCATGGGCCCCCCTGTGGGCCGCAGTTCCTTCCAGAAAACCTCCTCAAGTGTGGGCTCCTCTCCACGGGCTGCATTCTGGTCAGGAGCCTGCTCCACCATGGGCTCCTCTCCATGGGCTGCAGCTTCCTTAGGTCGTGTTCACCTGCTCTGGCATGAGGTTCTCCACGGTTTGCAGCGTGGAGATCTGCTCCGTGTGGGACCCATGGGCTGCAGGGGGACAGCCTGCTCCACCAGGGGCCTCTCCCTGCACAGGCCGCAGGGGAACTGCTGCTGCCTGCCTGGAGCACCTCTGCGCCTTCCTTCACTGATCTTGTTATCTGCAGAGTTTTTTTCTGTCACATTTTCTCACTTCTCTCTTACAGCTGCTGCACAATGCGTTTTGCCCTTTCTTAAATACATGTACACTGTCCCAGAGGTGTGCCAGCAGCATTGCCAACTGGCTTAGCTTTGGTCAGGAGTGGGTCCCTGCTGAAGCTGGCAGGAACTGGCAGTGCCCACCACAGGGCAACTCCTGGTCTCTTCTCACAGAGGGCATCCCTGCAGCCTCCCACCCCCCACAAAACCTTGTGATGTAAGCCCAATGCAAGCAGAGAGATTTTCTTCTTCATTTTTCAGAGTGTCAGGTGCTTCCTTCGAACCACTCTGTTATTTCAAACAGTGTGAAGGATTGGCCACCTCTATATGGAGATCATCTCCACATAATCTTTTATCTAGGCAAAAAAAGAAAGGATACTTAAAGGTTTAAAGACTTAAAGCACAGGCATCTCTTTCTCTTGTCCTTTCTTCATCTCCAAGACAATAAGGTTCACCACCCACATCTTGGGACACCATGTTTTCATCTAGTAAGCAATCTGGTTCAGTCTGTTACCCATTTTGGGTATTTGTCAGTGTTTTGTAGGAAATGCATAGTCTATATCAATTTATTTTAAAGTACTGCCTTATTTACTTTTAAACCTTTGTCATTGTGGTACAGTGAGGAAGGAGAGAGCACCAGCTGCAAATTCAGTTAAAAACAGCCCGAGGGAAGAATTTCTTCCCTGTCTCTTAAAGTGATCATCTGATAAGATTCGGAGCACAATGAAGTAAAATTTTATCATCTTACATAAAGTAACAAAAAAAAGATCAGTAGAATAGCTATTTCTTTTCTTCATTTTTTTTAACACGAAGCTACCTGTTCTGCATAGCTCCGCTTTTCAGTTTGGCTAGTGTCCAATACGGAGACAGTCCACCAACCCAGTCCAAACCACCTGCCTTCCTTATGATCCTGCCTTGGATTTTGAAAAGTGCTGGGTTCTCACACCATCAGAGCTAGAGCTGGAAGGGAGGATATCAAAAATGATATAGAGGTCAATGAGACTGTAGATGTTTTATTTATTTGAGGGCAACAGATACAGGATTACAGTTCATACTGTGTATCTATGCAGTGGGTTTGCACAGTGTTTTTATTTTGTTCTGTTCTAAAAAAACTGTGGGAAAAAATATTAGGTTTAGATTATAAGGAGACAAAGAGAAAGGAATGAAGATATTTGAACTTAAGTGTGAAATAGCATTCACTGTTGTTTTGTCAAGTTTTTGAAATACTGATGTATAAACACTTATTTTATATTCAGTAAGTAGTCACTTTTTGTATTTGGGACCATTGAAAAGTAGACTCTTATTGTGTTGATTAATATCATGCTTCCTTATGTGATTATGTATGTTAAACTGTGTGTGTGAAAGATGAAACTTTAGAATTCTATTGTAGCTTAAGGGTGAGTTAAATCTAAGAAGTGTTGTTTGGTACCTTTTAGTCCATCAGTATCTGAAACAGCAGTTAGTATGTTGATTTTGGAGAGTGTATTGACTTGAGCTGGTGTTTTCAATTTGTTTCTTTCTGTGTCTTTCACTGCTTCCTTTTGCTTCCTTATTCAGAAGGTATGTCCATTCAAAAAAAAATTTATTTTTTTTTTTTTACTATTAAACCTAAATTTAACATTTAGAGATTTATTGTATTGTTGTAAAATATTTTACTAAAATATTGTATGTTAAGGTCCACTACAATTTAAATACCAATTTTAAATATTATATATATTCAAATTCTGGTTAAACAAAAGTGCCTTTAAAGAGAACACTGTTGTGTTTTCAGGTCTGTCAGCATCCCAACTCCAGAATGAGAGAATGGGGAGCAGAGGCGTTAACTTCTCTCATTAAAGCAGGTCTGACATTCAGCCATGATCCTCCATTATCACAGAATCAGGTAAAATAAGTTTACAGAAAAACTGCTTTCCTCCTTTTCTGGAACTTATAATGAACATAAAATCAAAGTCTTCCCTAGAGGAAGTTTTCTCCAGTTCAGTGAATAGGAGGCATTCATAAAGCAATTTTACCATTGAGTTTATAAAGCCTACAGCTGTAACATTCGGTTATAACTATCGGAAATCACCTCATGCATTCTAATGAGCTACCCTCTCCTTCCTTTTTCATAACATACATAACATTTCATTTCATACATAACAAAGAGTGGTGATGCTTGCATATCATATCTGTTTGTTAGAACAAATAATGGATCACCCTCATGAGTGCAAAACAATTCCAGAATGTTTTGAAGTATGTATGTGATGTAGTGGCATGTAAAAAAATAAATTGCCTAGCCTTCTAAATCACAACAATTCAACGCATTATTAATAAAACATTCTAATATTTTTACTGAGGTTCAGTGGATAGTATTTTCAAGGTCTGTTTAGTAGGAAGCTGAGTCTGGCCCTCCTGAATGAGCATAAAGTTGCATGACTTTTATGCAACTCTGACAGCATGCTATACCTGTTCCCTGAGGAACCTGAAGACCTGGTAGGAAAACAAAGAAAAAATGCAGATTTCCTGCTGAGATCCTTTATAAAGAGCTTTTTTAGAAGGGCCAGTCTGACACTTGACTTTCAGCATTAAATATCTTCTTAAGAATCTTAGATTGGTATTACATGGTTTCACATATTACGCATTAAAATAATTAAGAACCAGTTAAAGCTTATTAAGGCTGATAAAACTTACTGTTTACTTTTAGAGACTGCAGCTGCTTTTATTGAATCCACTCAAGGAACTGTCAAATATTAGTCATCCTGATATCAGGATCAAGCAGTTGGAGTGTGTGCTACAGATTTTGCAGAGTCAGGGTGACAGCTTAGGACCTGGTTGGCCATTGGTCCTTGGAGTCATGGGGGCAATCCGAAGTGATCAGGGGTAAGTGGTCAAAATAAAATTTTAAAATCATGTAAAATAACAACAGTAGAAAGAGTCCTTTTTATTTTCATACTTTAATAACTACTTTGATAATAGCATAGTTTTTGTTGTCATTTTTAGCTTATGCATAATTTTACTCAACAGACATACAGTTTTGGTAATTTTTGATGTAGCGCATGCTTTTATTTTACTGACTTACTCTTTCAGAAGACCAAAATAATTGTTATAGCTAGGGAGCATGACTGGTCTTCTTGCCCACAAGGGAAAGTAAGAGGTGAAGTTGCAAGAAGTTCTTTTGAAATGAGCAGTGGAATGAACATCTGACCCTTGAACTGTAAGCATCAAGAACTATTTCCACACGCTTGGACTGTATTATTCCTTCTTTGGTATTAGTCATGACACTGTGTACTATGATAGGTCATCAAATAACTTGGGTATTGAAATAATTCACTTTGGCATATATCTCTTTTCTATCCATCTTAGTTTCTGTCTTCTGGCCATACGAGCACCTCTTAAGTCTTGTCCTTTCTTCAGATGCTTGGAGGATTTTGCTCTTGTAGCAGTATTGCTTGCTCTGATGGTAATACTTGCCAAAATCCCCAAGGATATTGGCATACTTGGTTGCGAGTGTTCTCTTTTTGATAGCCATGCTTCCCTTCCTATAAAGAGTATAGAATGCTTTTCTTCAAACACATAGCATTGTTTGACCACCTCATATCAACTACTGTAGGAAAAAAAGATTAAGCAAGCCTTCTTTTCCTTGGGAAACAAATGAATATTTTGCTTTACTTATAGCTGTGATCTCAAAATGCGGGCACTATCCATACTCTAAGTATAAGCTATTGACTGTCAGACTTTATTCACAAGTGTCTTCCCTCTGCTCAGAGAACTTCCTGGAGACCAGGGTAGAGACCTATTTGCATTCCAGAATATCTTGAGAGGTTGCTATAAATACAGAAAATGCCATTTTGAAAGCCACTAATCCTGAAATCACTTCTGATTGCACAATGCTAGCCTGCAAAACAAAAGGAAATCTTCCTTTGAAGAATTTCCTTTTCAGTGGGTTGTCAGTTTATTTTAAGGATAGATAAGGCACTGCAGAATATTTCAAGAGCTAAACTTAGGCTTCTTACATTTGTATTTACCTTTTGGGTGGCTATCCATAACATTAAGGAGAATTTTATATTTTGACCAGCTGTGTTGCTGTTCCAGCTTGCATGAAGAACTTTGAAACCTTTCTCCAAATGCATAGTAATGTGAGGACATTAATTGGGAAATTAACTTCTTTGAATTTGTTCTAATGACCTTACATTTGAATATAGAAAAAGAGGTTACTTGCCCATTATTGCAGTTCTTCAAAATGAGCCGTGTAACTATACTTTCATTTCCTGCCTCCTTTCCTTTTCCTGTAGAGTCCTTGAAGATCACATACCTGTGGAGTTTTGTAGTGGAGAGGGAACTGCAGCAGTTTTGGGTGTGTTTCACTTCATAGACTCATGTAATGAATGCAAAGGAAAGTAGTGTGTGAAAATTTCCTCCATAAGTTTAGCAAGGATATATCCTTTGGTCTTAATGTGGTGGGATGGGTGCCTATTTGCAGTATGCATATTATTACGTAGAATTATTAGTTATACTTTTATTGTCCGTGTGAACTTCTGTGTGCATTTCTCTGGCTTCCATCTCAGTCTGGCTGTTACAATACTGTGGTCCACCTATGATGTTCATTTTGAATTAATTGAAAAAAAAAAAAAAAGTAAGTTTCTTTTATATAGGATTCTGAAATAAGTAATTGACATCTCTACTCTGATTTTGTTTGATTTTTTTTTTTTTTTTCCCCTTGGAATATATATTCTGAAGGACACTCATTTTATGTGTTACAAACCTTCGAATTTTTCTTTTGTACGTTAAATATTAAGCATTATAAAAACTGTACTTCAATCTAAATACAGCAGTAGCAGTTTGTCTTCCCTATTTTGTATTTACCTATACTCCACTGCTCTTTTATGATTCCTTCATTCTGTTTCTCACTAAACAAGATTTTGGTTGTGGATAGTCTTCCTTCATGGAGAACTCCTTCTCACAACCCTTTTCCAGACTACATTTTAATTTTATCTGTTTGTGTTCAGAATTTAATTCTGAAGGCAGAGTATTAAATGCGTATTTAATGGCAGATATTTTCAAAGTACTTTGACTATCATGATATAATATTGGAGCATGTAAGACTACCTTTATATTAGCATACATCTTTCCTAATAAATAAAAATACATTTTCCCACCCGTTTGGCATACTTTAGGTACATACTTTAAGTTGAAGCTTAAACGGAAAGTCACATCTCAAAAAAGTTTAGTTGAAACATTTTAAATCTTGTAAATCCATTTCAAAATTTATATATATATATATATATTTTCTAATATTGCTATCTCCTGATGTACTGTATTCAAAAAGTTTCCGTGCTCTTGAAGAAACTTGAAATTAGAGTGTGTGTATGTGTTTTGTTTTTGTTTTGTTTTTTTAAGAGAGTCCTTAATACGGACTGCATTCCAGTGTCTTCAGTTGGTTGTGACAGACTTTCTTCCAACGATGCCATGCACTTGTCTACAGATCGTTGTTGAAGTTGCAGGAAGCTTTGGACTTCACAATCAAGAGCTAAATATTAGCTTAACGTCAATTGGTTTGTTGGTGAGTTTTACATTAGCCTACAGTGATGCTGCTTCCAGTTTTTTTATTCCAAATGAAAATCAGTCTGTAGTCTGTTCTACAAATGAAAGCCTAAGCCCATTTTTCAAATTGTTACTGGCATCCCATGCAGTCATTTGGAATCATATGTAAATTGAATGAGCACAGTTTATCTTTAATCTTCCTGACTCCAAGGTTGTATAAAACAAATAGTATTGTGTTGTAAATATGTTCACCAGTATCACATTTTTGATACAAACTTTTCCTTTTTCTAGTGTCTCATGTATAATTGTGGCTTAAAAGCTAAGGCTAAGAAAATTACTTTCTGTACCTTAGAGCATTTATGTGCTATTTTATGCCATCAGTGTAGGGAACCTTATAAAATACTTCTAAATGTGAAAATGAGAAACAATTTATTTCATGATCATTAAGTGCGTTGTAATATTTTTATTGTGCAACAACATGTCTTATTTATTTTCTAGTGGAATATTTCCGATTATTTTTTCCAAAGAGGTGAAATAATTGAAAAGGAACTAAACAAAGAAGAAGCAGTGTTGCAGAAACAGGCAGAAGAAAAGGGGGTAGTGCTGAACAGACCTTTTCATCCTGCACCACCATTTGACTGTCTTTGGTTATGTCTGTATGCCAAACTTGGAGAACTCTGTGTGGATCCCCGACCTGCAGTTAGGAAGAGTGCTGGGCAGACATTGTTTTCCACTATTGGTGCTCACGGAACTTTATTGCAACATTCAACGTGGCACACAGTGATATGGAAGGTATGTCATGTGAGCTTCTTTTGAAGGTTTTTAAAATGTAATTCTCATTCAACTAATGAGAATTCTAATTCTAATGAGAATTCTAATTCAACTGTTGACACACTGTTTCAACATCCGTTAGCTAGTTTAACAACATTCTTTTAAAGATAACATATGGTTGCAGAAGTCTGACTTCTCATTTTATTTTTTTATACTTTTCTCTTGTCCTTAAAACCTCTTTCAAAATGTAATTTTCGTATCTTGATCATTTCTTTCTTACACAGGACTTGTATAAAAGGGCTATTCCTTTCTTGCACAGATGAAAGACTCCTCCTGTTGTGTGAAAACACGGTGACATCTGAGAGTCATCTGATTGAATTGATCTTATATTAGATTGAACTTTGCTTTGCCCTCTGTTTTGTCTCTCTTCTTTGAGAGAGTCTAGAAACTTGTTCTGGATCACAGTCATGTTGGTTGTGCCTTGTGGAAAAATTGGGCTGTGGTTGAGTCTGTTGCCTACTGCATCTGTTGTTGAGGTATCTGAGATCCATACATTAGTACAGATCTCTAACAGTAGCCTTCTGTTACTAGTACTGACACTGTTCTCAGTGGTTCTGATCATGCTGTTTCTAATTCTTCTTAAGTAAACATCAGTTAGCTGATAAGTACTCTTAGCTGTTGCAGGGACTGTGTGGAATAAGGGAATTCCCAAGATGACACAGTGACATAAAGGATAACAATAAATTTACTATTTTTGTTGTTTTACTGAGAATACAACAATGTTATTTTAAAAGTTGATCCTTTTTTATTTTTTTCTGACTATTGCAGGTTTTATTTCACCTCTTGGATAGGGTTCGAGAATCTTCTACTACAGCTGACAAAGAGAAAATTGAATCAGGAGGAGGGAACATCCTCATCCATCATTCAAGGGATACAGCTGAGAAACAATGGGCAGAGACATGGGTGTTAACACTGGCTGGAGTTGCAAGAATATTTAACACCCGGAGATATTTGCTGCAGCCTTTAGGTAAAATTTATGGTTTAAAATTACTGAAAGATACAGTAATGAACTTCCAGCTTTGGATATTTTTGCCATTACAGTATCAGGCAAGAATCTTAATCTTAGCTTGGAGGTGCGTTTCTGTTGTCTCACCTCAAATGTGATGAGAAATAGAATTTTAATTTGTGCTCCTTAGAGCCAAAAATCCTAAATACCGATTTCATCTTTCATGTCATGGTACTTGAGATGAAATCTCAGTAGTCACAATGCTGCGTGCCAAATAACTTTAACTTACAGTAGCATGATAGCAATAATAATAGCAATAATAATTTTTGTGTTTGGTTGGTTGCCAGAATATAGTTAAAGTTACACAGGTTAATGAAAGGTTAACAAAAACCTCAAACTGCAAAAATGAAATCTTTCTCTACAGGATAATGATCACAGAATTTTGAAATTCCTTATAAAATGCATTACATGACCGTAGATTTGACCCTTTGTTCCTTGTGAATGCTAAACACTTTTTGAAATCAACAGGCATCTGCTGTGCATGAGAACATCTTTTTTCACTATCCTGAATAAAGAAAACTTATGCTTTTTTCCAGTCTGTGATATGATATATTGAATAATTTTGGCATAAACACTCTTATTATTGCAATCTTCATATTTGTGTATTTGTCTATTGCATTCATTCTCTTTAGTTACAACCAAATTGATATATTTTGAAAGGCATTGAAGCTGTCCTGTAACCTCATGAAATTTCTCTGCGTTAGAGGAACAAGTACATGAACAGCCTTTCAGAAATGGAATGGGGTGGTGAGTGAAATAGCAAGCCAGTACCAAGTTGATTTTTTTTTTTTTCTGTTTTTAATAGGAGACTTTTCACAAGCCTGGGATGTTCTTCTTGATCACATCCAATCAGCAGCACTCAGCAAAAATAATGAAGTTTCCTTGGCTGCTCTGAAAAGCTTCCAGGAAATCTTACAAATCGTTTCTCCTGTCCGAGACTCAGAGAAGCCTGACACACCACCTGCTATCAATGTTTCTGTACCTGTGGTGGTAGGGACAACAACTGCCACTAGTCTTGGCAGATCGTTCATGAGAACTGACTCCATTGGGGAAAGAATGGGAAGATACAATGGATCTGAACTACCTGTAGTAACAGACGAGATTGAAGATTTGAATCTTTGGTGGGCAGCTTGGAACAGCTGGTATAGGATTGGTTCAGAAAGTACAAAGCCTCCGATTAATTTTGATAAATTGACTTTCATTCCCAGCCAGCCTTTTCTTACAGCTTTAATTCAAATATTCCCAGCCCTTTACCAACACATCAAAACTGGTTTCAGCATGGATGATCTCCAAAAGCTGGGTGTCATTTTGCATGGTGCTGTTTCAGTTCCGATCAGTTCTGACGCTTCCCCTTTCATCCTTCCATCCTATACTGAAGCAGTTCTGACAAGTTTACAGGAAGCAGTGCTTACAGCTTTAGATGTTTTACAAAAGGTAATAATGGGACTTCAAATGTGTGGTGAAAGGTAAACTACGTTGTCTCTGTTCTTCTTCTTGGAAGTATAGTGCGGTGACTTAGTGTTTCTTTATTTAAAGAAAGCACAGTGTACTGTTTTATAACAATCAGAATTCCATTCCTGGTGCGACCCAGGTGTTCTGCATTCAAAGGAGTGGTGTAATCTTTATGGAATGCATTTTTGCTAGATTGCAGAAATACCTTAAGTGTGGTGCTACCTTTATATCCATTTACTGGTCTAGCTAATGTTTAAGTATTGTACTGTTAAGAGTGTCTGTACATGGAACTGGGGAAATAACCTCCCAAATGGTATTCCTTATGTTGCCCTGGCACTACCATAAACAGAGTCTAGAAGAGTGATGATCATGAGAATTTTGAGAACATGCAAAGCATAAAACCTAAAAAGGTTTCTAGCAAACTACCTTCTTAACTCTTATTAATTAGTCATTTACAGAAAATGCCACATCTCTGCATAAAAAATTATTAACGTAGAACTCATCCTCAAAGAGCATCCTTCATGCAAATTAATTTGTAGACAGCAAATTAGGGTGCCCTTTTACTAGGTAGTAAAAAAACATAAAAGTATTCTTTCTTTTGCTGGAGTTGTAAAAGACCTTGCAAATATGATCATTCAGAAAACATTTATTCAAAAGAAACAAAGTTGATAATGAATGAGATCATGTGTTTAGATTAAGCATTGCTTTAAGAAAAAAACTTGAGAAATGCCAGAATTAAAACTGTCCATGTGACCTGACTTCATTCACTTTGGGCTTTCATGTTAAGACTGTTTTGCTTAACTACATGGACATTTTTAAATTTTCTCTTGTCAGACAGGATCCTGTCTCATTCAGCTCAAAGCATGTATAGTGCCTACTTAATGAGTAGCGGTTCAGTGTCTTGTTTTCTTTTTGCTTAGTGAGGGTTGGCTTGTGTTGTACTTATATGAACCCCACAAGAAAGGCAAAATCATTATCTTGCAGTCATACCTTTAGTTTGTTGGTTTAAGAAATATGAATGTATTTTGAGAACAGAACTATAAGATTCAAAGTTGGTATTAAATTTCAGTGTTGTATGTGGGAATATATGTAACATGAAGCTTTAAGATGAATTGTATCCACTAAACCATCACCCTATTCCAATCAGGCTTACCCTTTTTGTATCCTTTCCATTCCAGCAGCTCAGCCAGGGTTCTGGCACTTTTCACAGAAAAGGTTTCCACAAGTTTTAATATGAGGAAAAACTGCACATTTTTTTCTAGTCTTGTTCTTGTCAAGGTGCTAAACTGTTCTGGCTGAAGTTTTCTAAAACAGCAAAAACAACTGCAACAAAGCCCTATGAGAAACAGAAACATGTTAACATTACAGGTCCAAGCCTTTGAAAACACAAATGGGAAGTCATTGGTACACTAATATCAAACAGTACATCCCATAGTTGGGGTGTCTATACAAATACTACTAGTAGAACATCACTAAGATCATTAAAAACTAACTTAAAAGATATTTGGAGGTTAGCAAGTTCTGTGAAGTCTCATGATCTTCCCTCTGGGCTGCGTAACCCAGTAGAATTCACGTGGCAAGGCAGTCAGCCAGTGCTATGTGTGAAGCAAAGGCTGTGAAGTGGTTTTGCTGGATGCCGCAGTGTCTTTTTCCTGTGTTGAAATGAATTAATGCTCAGGGGTACTCGCAGGTTCCAGTGGGATAGTTAAAGAAGAGCATGTAAATATTTGTCTGCTTCTTCAATGTTTGAGTGTGGGATCAGGTTAAAGTTGTGTTATTTGTCAACATAGAAAGATTTGGGTCAGTTTTCACTTTGTAACGCTGCAGCTGGAATAGCTGGAAAATGATATGTTAAGACTGAACCCCTGGCTGTCCTGATAGAGATTTTATTGTGTGATCGCACTAGCAAAGGACATGATAGCGCAACAACACGGGAACAGAAGGCAAGCTTAGTTCTTGTTTCAGACTTCCACACATTGAGTCCATTTTAGACCCTTTGTTCATCTTCTTTTTTATTCCTCATTAGAATTTGTTTTCTAGTCTTCCACTGTTGTAGTCTAAATGCCTGCTTCATTGTATTAGCTCAGCTAAAATTTGTGCCCAAGCCTGAATTCTGTGATTGTGCTCACTGCCCACCTACATTCACTCCAGGTCAACGCTGCAGTGAGCCAGCTGGCTCCTCAGGCAGAGGAACAGAGATACATATTTGGTTATCAGATACATTTGAATTCTACTTCTGTAGGCAATATGAACATAAACCTCTTGAGCTGTGGGTACAGTGCTCAAGGATATATTTACATGTACAACAGAGTTAGCACAGGCTTAGCCACTGAAACCTGTAAAAATAACAGTTGTCTATGACAATAGTTGGACTGGGAGCTGTTAGATAAATCTCAAACTATACAAAAATTTGAAGGTTTGTACTAGAATGCTTTAGAGCATAAACTTCTAAAACTAAAGTACCATATCCATTGTTTAACAGCAAACAATGATCAGCCAAGTATTATGTGTTAGGGTTTCTGTGCATTTTATTGTTGCCTGAACATTACTTTTTGTGTCTCCTTTCTTAAGGATGTAAACAGAAGCACTCAATGCAGTAAATACTACTCTATTTTATAAGCAGCTCTTAAAAATACTTTCAGCATCCTTGATCACACACTTTTGCATTTTTCATAATCTTAGATACAAGTTACCTGGTGTCAGTCAGAAACATAAACACCTATGAAAATCAGCTCTAGATAGGTGACTTTTCAAAGTAAGGATGGAGTACCAGGTCAGTTACTTTTAGTATTGTACAAGTGATGTTAAGAGCCGAAAATACCTCAGTAGAGTGGATAGAAAATGCTTCTATTTGTAAAACAAAATTTTTACGACAGTTTCATAAAATGTTAAGAATAAGAACCTACTGGTGCATAATCTTTAAGTAGTAGTTATTGCTTTTGTTCACCAGTACAGAAAAAGTAGCATCTGCAGAAGCTCTGATCCTAAAATGAGTAATAATAACAATAATAAAAATCTAACAAGCATGAATGAACAGCAAGCCTATTTTGAAGTTTTGCCGTTACAGATGTTAAGCGAGTCTTCTGGGGGTAATGGTGATGTTGAAGATATGTGTACATAAGTTAGATCTGTGTGAAACTCACACAGGAATTTCTGGATGCTCTTTTTCCCTTTCTAATCCACGTGGTGTTATATAAAATAATTTCTTACATATATTATCTTGCATTAACCTGTTAAGATTTAGTGCAGTGACTTTGGTGCAGCAGCATATCCGCTGAAATGGTCTTGCAGTGTGTCGAGTACTTCAGAGCAGCAATTAACCTTCAGCATTCAGCCACACAGGGGAGCATCTAGCATTCAAGTGCCTTTTTTATGAGGTCAGTACAGTCTTGGACTTGTGAGAAGGACAGCTTTCTTAGGAGGAGCAGCGTTCCACTATCTTTGTAATGTAGGTTAAGTTTTTGGGCATTAGACATGTTTTGAATTGCGGGAAGCTGCGGAAAAGGGAAAGGCCATTAATGATGCATGGAGTGCTCCGGTGCAGGTTGCAGATTGCATGAAGTTGCAGCTTGCTTTTAGGATGATCTAGAGATGGCAGTGTCTGTGACCCCTGTCGGCTTGCTCCCTCTCACAGCTGAGGACTTAGGATATTTGCCAGCCACTCAACCGCAATGGCTCGACACAGCCCCAGCATGGAAGATGTGCTTAAACAGCTCCAGAGCTGCTGGCACTGGAGTGAGTTTGGACACAACTTGTCATGAATGAACTTTGGTTAATGGAAAAAGGAGTTGACTCCTCCCCAGAGGAAAATGACAGTACAAGCTCACGACCTTTCTGTGGAGCAATAAATAGTCTGTTTCTTGATGCTTTGAGAGGAAGGACCTAGTGAGGAAAAGCAGGACTTTTAAAATGACGGAAAATAGTTGGAATAGCTTCACAGAATCTTTGTGTCTGGCTTTGAAAATAGATGCCCTACCTTTTCCTTGGGATTTATTTTGCAACAGGAAATCATTATACTACGGCAACATGGTATTTCTTTGACATCCTCTAAGTACACCCTTCCTAAAATGTTTTCCATTTTAACACAAGATTATGTTTCAGCTATGCCAAAATGATATCATTCTGGTTTTATTTGTTTCTTTCTGTAAGACACAAGTTTAACTACTTACGGAAACTTTGTAGGAATTACTTCTGAGATTTAAATGCTGCTCGAAGTAGAACTTGAAGATGTGGCTGAGTGAAATCAGTAGTCAAGACTTGTATATGACCTATAAATATGTCATGTCAAAGCAGAGTTTGTAAAGAAAACGTGTCATTTATTAGACAAAATGAGATACTTGGCCATGTATACATTAGTAAATACTACTATCTTTCCACATAGTTTTCTGTAATAAAATAACAAAACTTATTTTAAGTTAAATAAGAACTATAAGAACTTGAACTATTAGAACTGTACATTTTCTTCTATACAGCATAAATCTTGAGTGGTCCAGTTCCTGCATGATACCGTAGTAATCATTCTGTATTTATGCAATGAGATTATTTCATATTGCTTGTATTGTTACAGTTTTAGCATGATGTTGGTATAGCAAAATAATTTGTGAGCTAAATTAATATTCATCCTTATAATTCACAGAGGTAGATAAGAGGCAGATACAAGGATTTTTTTTGTAGGAGCTCCTAGGATTGAGGCAGGTTTTTAAATGCTGATGCTCAAGCTTTTGTATTTTCTTTTGCTATAGGCTATATGTGTAGGCTCAGAAAATATGCAGATAATGTATCCTGCAATCTTCGACCAGCTATTGGCTTTTGTCGAATTTTCCTGCAAGCCTCCCCAGTATGGACAGCTGGAAACAAAGCACATTGCAAATGCAAAATATAATCAGGTAATTTATTAGAAGTCTCAGTTGTTTCACTTGGCTGGTGAACACAACTCACCTTCAGATGTAGGTTGTTTAGCCAGATGCACTTATTCTATGTGTAAATATTTTGCTATGCATGTTGTGTAGTAAGTTGATTTATTAGTATTTTTATCATCTTCTTTTGCTCCCTTTCAATTCTACTTTTTTTTTTTTTTTGGTTGTTTTTTAATATTCTGTATTCCTCCATGTAGGAAAATTCTTGCCTGGACACCAGACGTAGTGAATGTGTCTGAATTTGTCCAGTGAATTAAACTAAAATATCAGCTCCTATATTTGACACTATATTAAATAGAAAGGCACCATAGTTTTGAAAGGAGAAAATTCCTTCAAACTGCACATTTTTGAATTGCACATGCAGGAGAGAAACGGGGCATGGTAATTCTTTATATCTGTGTACTCTGCTGTTCACTAAGCATGAGCATCTGATTCGGTGTAATCTAAGAGGTAACTGTTATGTATGTATTAATTCTTCTTATTCTATTCATCCTGCAACACAATGGAATCACACTAGATACAACTATTTGCACCGGTGAGTTAAATTTCCTTAAAGATTGTCCTAATGTAGTTGTCTTGCCTAGATTGCAACATCTTTCCTACTTAAATGTACTTTACTTCAATGTGGAGTACATTTTCATAGTCAGACCACACTGTATTTGCAGTTTTGTTGCTTGGACTATATTCTTAGCAAACCCTGCATGCATTAAACTGAGAGTTCAACGCAAAGCATACAGCTTTTGTTCCTAAATTAATATTTTCTCACAAATAGTTCAGTAATTTACTATTTTTTCCCTAGGCTGAATGGGTAGCATTGAATTATGTACCATTTGCTGAGAGATCATTGGAAGTGGTTGTGGACTTATACCAGAAGACAGCTTGCCATAAAGCTGTTGTAAACGAGAAAGTTCTTCAGAACATTATTAAGGTAAAGCTTTGTCCTGAGTGTGCTCTGAATTAATGGGTTTATTTTGAAAACAAAGAATTTTATTTTGAGATAGTGTTGATAAACACTTTCTGGAAAGCTTAAAGCTTTAGTTTAAAAAAATATTCTGTGAAGATAGGCAGCAGATAATGTCTTGTGATGGTGGTACAAACACTATTAATTGGGCTGCATGCACTGGTCTTCAGCTAGATGATACAGCATCAGTATTTCAATATTAATACAAAAATAAACAAATGTGGTTTTGGCCAAACAGTAGTAATCTTCGAGAGTATTATGCACCTGAATCTGAAATGTAGGCCTCTTAGTAAATATGACTGAAGGCTGAAGACAAAATTGGCAAAAATATTTTTCTGGAGGTGTGCTCTAGCTGGTACTTTTGATCTACTTTTAATGGCTTTGTGTGCCATTAATGTAGCTGTAAAATGTTATGGGTGCACAGATATGCCTTTAAGGTGAAAGTGCCAAACTCATATTTTTTTACCCTGTTTTTAACCAACAAATTTGGCAAATAATGGAAGTAATGCTAAATGTCTGGGAAAACTATATGGGTCCTAGGTTTGTTTCTAATGACTTGGCTGACTTCAGGTTGTTCCTGTATAGAAATTTAGCAACATGAATATGTTTAAAATAGTTACATGGTATTATTTGGAATCTGTTACGAATTACATGCTTGTATTTCAAAATTAATACATTTAGTTTCCACTTCTGTTTTAATGGGCTAGGTGAAACTAATATAAATGCTATTTTTCTCTAAATTTCACAGTTGATAATGTTGTGGCCTACTGCAGTAGATGAAAAGACTTCTGAAATGACTCTTCATGTGTCTGAAGCCCATGTTGATATTAGAATTAGATTTGACTCATATGAGCAAAAGCATCAGAAGAATACTTTCAGTTTATCTCTAGGGTTATATCCTAGCTCTGATAACTATTGCAAAAAATAATTCTAATTAACTTAATCCTGAGAGTGAGTTCTCCCTTTGCTTTCCTCAAATCAGAAGCTTCCCTGAAGGTATTAGGGACATCCATGTAGTGCCCAAATTTAGTTAATGTATATTTGAAATGTAAATTAAAGAATTAGATTTCCAAGATAACTTCGTATCAGCTCCTTGTTAGTTCATTGTTGACTAACAATGCTAGAAGGAGTAGATATAATGCGAATAGTACATAAGCTTGAAGTTTTAAACATGTTATTGGGTTTCTTTTATAGATACTGAAGCTGTCTTTCTATCCAGAATTTGCTGTGTTTTAATCTGCTATACATTTGTGCTGTCTAGCAGCCTTTATCTACAGAATTTCATCAACTCTTTGCTTTTAAACTTCCTGTGGTTTAACAGTCAGCAATCACCAGATGTTTTGCAGTGATTATGTATATAGTTCAACTTTCGCATTTTAGGAAAAGCTTAAATTTAGTGTGGCTTTTTTTTCAATTATTTTTTTCTTTTAAACCTTTGAGAGCACTTGAGAGAACTTTCTAGGGACAGAGCTAAACTCTTCAGAATATACTTACGACAAAGAACTGCCAGAAATCTTGTAGATGTTAGGTGAGCCCATTTGTCAGAGTTGGCAGAAATGGTGGATGGTAATACAGAAAATTAGTAGGTAGTTTCGTAGTGTAATTGGTAATGGATCAGATCTGGCTTCTAACCTTGTATTTGTTAACAGACCCATGCTTTAGCCAGCTGGCATGCGGTAAGTTGTCTTTATAATTATATTTTTAAAAGACCATCTCATATACCAGCAGAAAAAATAGAGATGTGTGCTATCACCTATGTAAATGTCTGGTGAGATCTACAGAAATCTGTCTTATTCTTTGATTTCTCTGAGCAACTGTGAATTTTATTTGAACTTGTATTTTGCAGACACTGAGAATACCTCTTAGTCTGAAATATTCCTGTCCTTCGGAAAGCACATGGAAGCTAGCTGTTTCCTCCCTTCTCAAAGTTCTCTCCATTGGACTACCAGTTGCAAGGCAGCATGCATCTTCTGGAAAATTTGACAGTATGTGGCCAGAGCTAGCCAATACATTTGAAGATTTTTTGTTTACTAAAAGGTAAACACTTTTTTTTTTCTTAGCTGGAAAATACTAGAAAGTAATTTGTTCACTGAAGTAGTAAAACAGTGTGCCAGTAGAGTTCAGCATAAACAGCCGTATCATTAGTTATTTGAAGATGATTCTAAGGAATGAAGGAAAAAACGTAACCAGTTTTTCTACTTTAAAAAAAGCATACTTTCAGACACTAGGAGAAAAGAGTTCATTCAAGAGGTGAAATGTCAAAGCAAGAAAGAGCTAAGATGAGCTCTGAATACAAGGTATAGCTATGCTGGTCAGGCCAAGAAATTCTGTATGTACTCCCAAGGATGCTTGCTGTGGATTTGATAAAGTTATTGACGTGTAATCAAATTAATCAGAACCGTAGCAATATATATATATTTTCAGTTAAGGTGAACACTATTAGGTATATGTCTCTTGAGTTCTGCCGTAAACTACTCCACTTATGAATTTTGGAAAATTATTTCTTACCTTGCTGTACACTTAGAAGCCTGTAATTACCTTACAAGTTTCTGCACAAGATAAATTGAGTGAAACTTAATAAATATATTTTATTTATAATACTTTGTGAAAAGGATGGCAGGCAGACAGGTGTATGTGCATAACCTGCCAAGAATGGAACATTGTAGATGTGGACATGTTGAGAAAGTTCAGAAAGGATAAATGATGATGATCAGAGATTAGACAATTTGACCCATTAATTTGTTCAAACAAAAGAATATATTATTAGGAAGACACATTAAATCTTTAGAATATGGTAAAAGATTGCTCCAGAGAACAATTCTTTTGCTGTAAGGCAGGTTAGGTATTGTAGAAGATCGTTTAGGAAGGATAAGGAACTTCCATCTCTTGTGAACATCTATGGATGCTTTCAGCAGTAGTTAAAGTATATCTAATTGTGTCTCAGATTAGAGGGCAATATGGAAAATGAAAAATTTAATTCCCTGATTTTTTTGTATGTTGGTTTCAGTAGCAAATTAATCTGTCTTTTTAATAGGAAACAGCAGGGTTTTTCAGTACCTAATGCTAATATTCTGTGTGTATTTGTGTTTGCAGACTTTTGTGTGCAAACACAAAAATCAGCAAACAAATACAGCTGTATTTATTAGTGATGAATAAATAGCAGCTTATCCAAAACAGACTAAAATTAGATACCAATGAAACTTAATTTTAGAGGCATGTCTGTTAGTAAAAATATTTGTAATAATGAGTGTTTTTGGAATTTCACCAGTACTGTTATAAGACAGTTGAATGAAAAGCCTTTATTATAAACATTACTTGAAAGAAATAATACTAGATAGGAGGACCTGAAAATCAAAAAAAGATCACTGAGACTACAGCAAAGACTCTCTATTCACCACAAATGTGTTTTGATGCTTAGCTGTTTCTTGAACTTAACATAATCTTCGCAGTATATTTTTTGGTTTTGTTTTCAGCTGTAGTTATTAGTCCTGCTTCCATCCTGAGACAACCCATCCAAATCAGCTAACACTCAATGACAATATCATTGTTGGGTTTAGAAAACTAAAATGAAGATTTTTCAGGATATTTAGGAAAATATATGTTCACTTAGAAGTTACTTTGGGAATATGTTTTATTCCTAGGTATCTCTGAAAAAGATGAAATATTCATTTTCATGTTTTGTATTGACCCATATTGGTCCTGCTACAGTTTGGGCTATTAACCGTTCTTAAATCCAGGGACGTAAGATTATCACAGATCTTCAGTATGATTCAGGATAGTCCTTTATCATCTGCATGACTTTTTTTGGCCAAATATGTCATCTGTTTTTCTTAAAAATGAGTGATTTACACATTTCTTGAAAGCTATTTCAACCATAGAAATTCCATCTTAACACGCTGCTTGCTAAAAACAATCATTATTGGTATTAATAACTTTTTCCAGCTGCCATGCATGGGAGAATATTCTGTGGAGGTAAAGGAAGCATAGCACTTCTATGAATATAACACCCAATAATTTTTCTGTCTTTGCTTAAGAGTCTGATTTTCTCTCTCTAGAGACCACAGAGAGCATATTCTGTAATTTTATATATAAGATGTGCACATAAAGGAATAGAAGGGATCAGCATTTCCATCAGAATTAAAGTTTTCTTGGAGAAGCTACATGAAACTTTTTAGCTCTCTCACTTCAAAGCTTTGAGGTTCAAAAGAATTTGAAGGACTAATAGTAGGCTGTCATGGCACCTTATGGCTACAGCAGGGTAACTTCCCCATTATCCAGCCTTCCAGTTAAAGGCCTGGCTCGTTACTCCTTCCAGGGTTGTTATCTGTAGATGTTTTATTGCTTATATAGTTACATGTTGTGTGGTTATTGGGATGTCTGGTTTTGATTGTGTTCCTCCCTTCCACATCACATCCATCTAGATTGTTTTCCCAAGAGCACGCTCCTCCTACAGTCACAGCCCTATCCTTCAGTAGCCTTCTACCTTCTGCTGTAGGATAGATAGCCTGTCTGTTCCCTCCATCAGCCTGAGCTGTGTGGTCCTAATACAAGTTAAAGCTAGGAAGGGAGCATGTCTGCCTTATGCCAGTAGTCAGGACGGTTAGCAATTGCAGTCATTTCGCCTTTTCTTCATCCTGTTCCTCCTCCTCCTCCCCACAATGCTCCTGAAGTTTGCCTCCCTCACTGTGATGCAAGGAGGGTTCTAGAGATAGCTGTGGAAGTTCCCCACATGGAGGTAATTCTCTTCTGATTTCCTTTGGTTGAGTCCTTCTGCACGTCTGTGCAAGTTGCTGTGAAACAAGCCTGGGCAAATAGAATAACCTGTCCCTTTTGGTTTAGAAATTTCTAAATTGTGTCTATTAGCGGATTATAATTGGAGTATAGTCAGTGTCTTACATTTGTAGTTCTTTCATAAGGAAATTCAATTCAGAATTTTCAAATTAACCTTGTGTTCTCTCAGGTTTTTTTCTTTGTTGTAGTGCTAGTAAAAAATATATGTTAATCATAGTGGTGACTTATTCCAGAGTAATCTGGGAGGATCTGGTTATGGTTTTTAAAGTAACAGCCAAAATTTAATTACTGAGTTGAGGTGCACGCCAACCTTCAGATTACAGAAAAGGCAGTGGAAAAGTACTTGCTAAAATCCGTCCATGTTGGTCCTTCATTTTAGGTCAGCCAGGTGGTATAAAGGCAGTTTTTTAGTGTACTCGCTGATTTATTTATAGTAATAATGAGTTGTAGGTTTTGACACTTTTGGTAGTACCTAGATTTTTGTCTGTATCCCCAAAAATGAATTAACCAAGCTACAAACACACCCTGTGCTCTCAGTGAGATTAGTGACTTGGTCATTTGACTCAGTTTTAGTGATCTGGTGACCTTAACTATAGTATACAGACTCACAGTCGCAGTAGCTTTCCAATGTGCAAATAGGTCATGCAAGACGAGGTCTTTATTAAGTCAAGTGCAGAACTGTTCAAATCTGACTGCTGTGTTGAAGACCAGCATAGACTGAAAAGGTTCTGGAGCTCTACATTTGGAAGTTGCAATTCAGAGATACCCAGGAGGCTATCAGTGAGACATTATCTGGATTTTTACTATGATCTAACATGTCGAGTTTCTCCTGTCACCCCTTTTAATAATGACCTGAATACAGTTAGAACTGAAAATTGACTTTTTTATGTCACTGTCCTATAACTTTTGCTAAGCTCTCAGCTTTAAGGAAACTAAAACGTTTTGTCAAAAATAAACTTATTTTTCTTCCCTTTCTTGCCTCTTGTACACCTTCCCCTACTCTGCACTTTCCACTATTTAGTGTTGTACACATTACATGCTGTTTTCTGTCCAGGCTTCATTCAAAACTAGGTAAACATCTTCCTTTTGTACTTACCCTTCAAACTTGTTCTTCAGAGCTGACTTCATGCTGCTGGGATGGTTCTAAATATGAAATACCTGCATCTCTGTAAACCTTGGAAATATCTTTCTGTAGTGAGTCCCAACAGATAATGGATAACAGAGTTGGATGATTTTTCCCTCTAGCGTTGTTCATTAAAATATCCCAATCTATATTGTCTCATTTTTCTATCCACATCCTCCAAATCTACCTGGCTGAGGAAACAAAAACTTTCCTACTGTAGAAAAGTATTTCTATTTCACTAATGTTTTTAACAAAGATTTTAAACTTTATTCTAATCTGATTCTTCTAATCACTGTGGTCCTAGACAGCACATCTGTAGATCTATTAATATTGCCTCTACCTGTGGAATTGAGTTGGTACTGGTTAGGCAAGAGTCACTGTGGTAAGAACCCTTAAAAATCTCTGAACCTCTCTGTTTAAAATAGTGAGCCTCCTCTGCATGGCCTTTTGGACAGGAGCTGGTTTTCAAGCCAGCTGTGGGGCTGAGTGAGAGGAGACACACATTGATGGTTGGCATGTACAAAGGCAGCAGAAGTGGTCTTTGCAGCTTTGTACATCAAGCAATTACAAGCAATATAGCCAAAAGAGCCCAGGTGAATGAAAAAGGAAAATCTTACTGTCGTAGAGAATTAACAGCTTCCAAGCAACAAGCTCCAGCTTTTTATTTTGTTTTGTTCGTTGTTGTTGGTTTTGCTGGTGTTGTTTTTTTTTCCTTTAAGCAAGCTGCAGCTCAGGAGGCTCAATAATCTTGATTTTTATTATAAATCAAAGTGACATTTAAAAATTAATACATTTCATGTAACTTAATTTACACAAAATTGTCTTCTAGTAAGAGGCTGGTCTGTTTATTATTTCATATCATACTTCTTTCCCAGAGGCTTTCACGGAAGCATGTCAAGCCATTATATAAAATAAAATTCAACAAACGTGCATATATATAATTTACTAGAGCAGAAGTATGTGCTCACATGAGGGAATTAAATCAATACTTTCCAAAAAGATGCTTGAGAGCAGAGTGCTGCTGTGCACAGCAGGACTCTCAGTGCCTGTTAGCTCTTTGTTGTTAGGTTTTAAAGCCCTCCCTAGACAGTGGGCAGCAGCTGGGAGCTCTTTACCTGGGAAATCCTGCACACAGCCATAGTGTGCGGTGCACTGCCTCTGATCTGCACTATCTTGACCCTTCCCCGTACGGTTTGGCTATATTGTATCAGGCAAGCAAAGCTTTTTCCCCTAGATAGATGTTTCATATGGACACCTTACCTAACGGGGGCCCACAGGGAAGCTGGGAAGGGACGCTTTGTCAGGGAGTATAGTGATAGGGCAAGGATTAATGGTTTTAAACTAAAAGAAGGTAGGCTTTGATTAGATAAAAGGAAGAAGTTCTTTACTGTGAGGGTGGTGAGGCCCTGGCACAGGCTGCCCAGAGCAGCTGTGGGTGCCCCATCCCTGGAGGTGCTCAAGGCCAGGCTGGATGGGGCTTTGGGCAACCTGGGCTGGTGGGAGGTGTCCCTGCCATGGCAGGGGGTTGGAGCTGGGTGGGCTTTGAGGTCCTTTCCAACCCTAACCATTCTGTGAGTCTGTGATTCTAAATGTATTTACTTGGGAGTAATTTCCTATGTGAACAAAAGTCTAGCATAATTTGTGGCATATATGGTAGGTAAGATATGGATGACTGGCTAGAAAGATCATAAAACGTCCTTAAATAAACCTCAGCTCAGAAAGTCAGTAATTCATAAATTAGGAAGTGTCAGAATGAAAGCTTTCCATGTAATTCAACATGACCTGCATAAGTGTATGAACATCGTAATAGTTTGTATTACTATTTAAAGGGTTCACATAGTTAACCTTTTATGTTGCAAAAGGTATAGACGAACAGCTACTCAGTATTTTCTTCTTTGCTTTCAACATGTAACTCCAAACTTGATGGCAGCCTAATATGCAAACCAATAACAAATAGAATATTACTTTTTTTTTTTCTTTCTTTGTGTCTCTGGTCATACACGTAACGCTTGAGTATTTCACAGGTAGTGATGAAGTTATCTACATAAAACCCCTTTGAGGCAAGGATGTATTTTTATTTTCAAGCAGGAAAATTCATAGATATTGTCATAAGCATCAGAACTGAACATTAGCTGTAGGTGTGCAGATTGGACTCCAGGTGACTCATGGTAAGCACACAGGAGACAGACAAAAAGAAACCTACTTTGTAAAAATCTCTTATTTGACTTGGTCAACATCATATAAGAGCACTGGGAGGGAAAAAATAAAATTAAAAAAAAAGCTGTTATCCAAACTCACTAGATTTGAATGTGACTTAGAAGACTCCAGCCTTTCATGAAAATGAAAGTGGTGTAGAGAAGACAGGCCCAGATGAGTACCCCTATAAAAAAAAAAAAAAAAAAAAAAAAAGGCTGGCACAGGTCCATGGTCATATATTTAGCAGCTGCTTTGCCAGTGAACAACAAAAAAAGACCTACCTCCGAACTACCCGCTGCACACGTCTGCTCTTTCCTGGGGGTGGAGGAAAAACTCAAAAATATGGGGGTGGAGGAAAAAAAAGGGGTTGTGCAGAGGGAGTTTGGAAAGGAGCCAAAGGATGCCGGTCTGCTTGCCGCTGCCATACTTCGCTGCTCCCTCACGCGCAGGCCAGCTCGGTTCTTTGTTCAGCCCAGGGCTCTGTTCTCCTTGCACCTGCCTGTGTGCTGCAGTAAATCAGGCAGGGAAAGGGGCAGATTGGCCATCTCATTTCCCTTCCTTTTCAGTAGTGACCATCCTGTGTACTTAATCAGATGGTTTCTCTAGAGAAAATAAGGCATCATCTAATTTAAGATGCATTGTAACGTGCAAATGTACGCTACAGTAGCAAGTTGAAGTACCACAGGCAACCTTAATTCCAGTATTTCTAACCCTTCCTTTCAAGTGGTCAAATTTCCAAGCTGTTGCTCAGCTTGAAGATTTTAAAATGTTATTTTTACAGTTATTTTTAAAAAGGCAAAAAGTCAAATTATGGGAAAAGGAGATCATTTAATCTGTGGAAATATATTGAATTTTTATAGCTCCTTGTCTCTGATTTTTGTTGCTAGTGCTGTGAGTCATTCCATTAGCTCGAAGAAAGTTACCTTCCAGGCAGGTCAGACGCTACAGGGACACTGAACCCACAGTCCAGTGAGTTTTGCAATTGTCTTTAAATTTCAAAGGGACATAGGTGTGGAGATTTTGACTAATGCTCTACGCCAGAAAAATGAAAAGAACATAACTAGGTCAGAACAGACAGGTATCTAGACCTGTATGCTGTTTTGGAGGGATTACCAGGCTATCTACTGAAGAGCACGAGGTGACCACGGAGTGACATTTTCATGAGTTCCTTCAACCTCCCAGTTTCTGTAGCTCAGGAAGTTTCTGTACCACAGGTTGTCATCATCTCTAAATTGATTTTCCGTTTAATAATTTGGCTATCACAGAATCACAGAATCACAGAATTTCTAGGTTGGAAGAGACCTCAAGATCATTGAGTCCAACCTCTGACCAAACGCTAACAGTCCCCACTAAACCATATCCCTAAGCTCTACATCCAAACGTCTTTTAAAGACCTCCAGGGATGGTGACTCCACCACCTCCCTGGGCAGCCTGTTCCAGTGCCTAACAACCCTTTCAGTAAAGAAGCTCTTCCTAACATCTAACCTAAAACTCCCCTGGCGCAACTTAAGCCCATTCCCCCTCGTCCTGTCACCAGGCACGTGGGAGAACAGGCCAACCCCCACCTCACTACAGCCTCCTTTAAGGTATCTGTAAAGGCTATTTTGAATCTGTGTAGATTTTAGCAGACAAATCCCATGATACAGGATTATAAAAAACGTCTTTCAGAGTTTCTGTCATGTGAAGTACCTCCTTTGATTTTTATTTTTGTTAATCTTTTTTCTCTGAACCTGCTGCTTAGTTCTCTGCCTTCAATGCCTTACTTGTCAGCAGAAATTATATTTAAAGTACTTAATTTGTATTAGTAAAAACAGTACAGTGCAGTAGGAAGCAGGTCGGTAAAGCAATGATAGAATCGTAAAATCGTAGAAGCTCATGATAGAATCATAAAATCATTGAGGTTGATGAGGACCTGCTAGCCACAGAGTGTTCACTTCAGGTGCTTTATTTTGGAGTGGTTCTAGTCTGGCTTCCTGTCATGCAAATGTCTTCTGGAGCTTAGAGCTATAGCCTTTTGGTTTGGTTTCATCAAAAATGAATCCTGTTCAGTGCACTCTGAAAACCTAAGTTTGTAAACAGGGAAGTCTGAAAGATGAACTTGAAAATCCCATAGGGGATCCAAACTAAAAGACTGACGAAGGCAATGAGCAGAAATACTCGATTGCTTAGGAGGAAGCCCTTACTCTCTCTGTCCTTCTGAGGAGCTTGGCCCAGTAACTCAACAGTAGCATCATCCAGCAAAGGAAAGAGAATTTGAATCCACATAATAACATAGGATCTTTTAGGTTAACATAGGATCTTGTAAAGGATGGGGCAATATTCCTGGTTGAATTACTTCTGGACATTTTATCTGTAAATAGGTTTTTATATATTATGGAAGAATTGCAGAAAGTTCTGAAATTCTTCAGAATTATTCTCTGTAAAATAGGTTTCTCTCTTCCTAAAATTGATTATGAATGAGAATAAGTGTCAGTTATCAAGAAGAGACAAAATAATGTCCTCTTAATGAAAAGTGTGTTTCTTTAACACAGAAGAAAATGTAAAATTAGTTCTTTTTCAAATAACTGCTGAAAATCAAAAATCTCTTCTGCATAGTGAGAGGAAAAACTAAAAACTAATGAACTGCGATGCCTACATGATACTTTTGCAGATGCATCTAAACAATTGTTATAACTTTTGCACATATAAGACAAAAGAGGTTATTTTGACATTCATGTGAAAAACGGTGTTGGAGTTGCAAGTCCTTAAACAGGTCCATCAGCTGAAACTCTTCAATTTAGTGCTTATTGCTGTTTCCCTTAAAATTTTTTTTTAGCATTATTACATTTTATTAGATTATTATATTATTTATTATTATATTATTTAGATTTTATTCTAAAATGTTAATCATTATCATATAACAGTACCAACTTGATGCATGTAATAACTTTAAATGTACTGTATTTTCCCTTGTTTATCTGTATACATTATGTGAATTTAAAAGTATAATGTAGTATGTTTTTTTTTTTTAGTACACCTCCTGATAATCTCTCAATCCAAGAATTTCAGAAGAATGAGAGTATTGATGTTGAGGTAAGGAGACTATAGCAAATGTCTTACACTGTGAATGTACGGAATAGTGGCATTCACAGGTAGCGTTTAGTTCCTAAATAATTTTTGGAAAAGTTTCCCATTCATTATTTTTTTGAGAATTTTTTTTCCTTCTGAAAATGAGACAAGAAATTCAGAGGCTCAGAATTTGGCTGCTTCAGGGCTGTGTAAAAGATAGAAAGCTTCATGCCAAAAACTTGAGTTCAAAACAGCATTGAGTGGAAAAACCAGAAAAACAGAAAGTCTTTCTTTCTCTAACCCATTATCTGATTCTTACTTATTATGTTATGCCAAGCAATTATACAGGTAATTGTAAACCAAAGGAAGCTGATGACTGAGCCTAAAGTGAATGCTTTCTGTGTTGAGGGGTGGCTTTCATTGTTGCTGTCCAGATGTGTTCTCAATGCTAAAAACCTTGTGCATAAATGGAGAAATGATGTCTTGTTTGTGCAGTACAGAGACCGCTGCACTTGTAAAGGAAATCATGCTTGATTGGATAACACCGAAGAAAATTAAGGAAGATAATACTTGGAGTGAAGAGGGACTGGATCCTCCTTTACTCCAGGACAAAGAGATGTGTTAGATCAGGGATGGTTTACAGAGGAAAGGGAATTGCAGAGAAGGCATGGCAATGTCTATGGGTTTGATCTCCTGTTATCTCTCCAGAACAGATAGGATGTGAAGATTTCTGGATAAAAAGTCTGAACAATTCTGTCTGCAGTGTGCAGAACTATGAAATCTAATACATTAACTTAGGGAGATCTAAACCCACTTTGTTCCTGTGTGTGAGCATCAAGACCAACGATAACAGCATTTCAGTTAACGTGCCTTGCTTGTAGGCTTGTTTAGATGATAATAGCTCACATGTTCTGTTTCACTGATGTCACGTTGTAAGCATGTGATATATGTGCTAATGTCATAGTGAGGATATTGAATTGGGTGGAGGGAGATTTCTAATGTCAGATCTTCTCTTTTCAAAACTGTAAAGAATGTACTTGAAGAATATACTTGAAATGTCAGTGGAAATATGAATGATAACTGCTTCAGAAACTCAGAAATAGGGAAAAAATGAAGTTTATTAGTCTGAGTTTAATCTGTTACACACAAATCCACATTTTTAGGGGTATAATTTATAAATTAAAAAACCTATCATTGGAATATTTCGTGAAATTACACTAGGCATGTCTCTTGTTTACTGTTTCTTTTGCTTTCTACTAGAATTGCAACTTTAATATTCAGAAAACCAATATAAATTTATTTAATTAATTTATTTTAGGTTGTGCAGCTTATTAGCACGGAGATACTACCATACGCTAATTTTATTCCTAAGGAATTTGTTGGTCAAATAATGACTATGCTCAATAAAGGCTCGATACACTCTCAGTCATCCTCATTTACAGGTATGGTAGCTGAATGACAAAAGATACAGAAAATGATATTTAAATCTACTAGAAAGTAACAAAAATGTTGGCAGTACGTATTCTAATAAAGACTTGAAATTCCATTACATGTATATGCTGTAGTCAATTTAATATGCAGCCTGTTTTTATAAACTATATTTTGTCTCATGGAAGCTGCAGAACATTCTTTGCAATTTTTAAAAATTATTTCCTTACTTTTTGGTCAGTATCATGTATAATGTTGTACTTGTGTTTTTTTTTTTTATATTCTTTTCTGAACTTTCTGCGTAATTTGTTTTCTGTTATGCCGGCTGCAGTTGTTGACAGTAATTTCAGGCAATTGTAGAACAGACATGATAGCCAGTTCTTAAAAATTAAATGACCGTAGCATAACTATATATTGTACCTGACCAGATACTCCCTCTGCCTTTAAAAAAATTACGTATATATATATCTTGAAAGATTAAAAAAAAAAAAAAAAAAAAAAAAAAGACATAAAGCATTACAGAGAAAAATGTTTGGATTGTACGGTACCAGATATTAGTACTGGTGATGTGGAACTGGGGTTGCCATTACCTTTTTCTTAAAATAAATAAATAAATAAATTTGCTTGAATGTGTTTTGTTGTTAAAGCACTGTTAAGTAGGTGACATGTTGCTGAATGTATTGAATATTCTTTTATTTCTTGAACTGTTGTGAATATTTTAGTCACTTTTTCTCAGAATGTGTTCTTAATGTCTGTCGATATCACTGTTAATCTTACTATCTTTTTTTAGTACTACAAGAGTGATAATCTTTTTGCAAAATATTATTAACTGATTGAAATGAAACATTTTGGGTATTGGCATGCACACTGAACAATTGAATATGTTGTTTTACTTTGACAGAAGCAGAAATAGATATTCGAATGAGAGAGGAGTTCTCTAAGGTGTGTTTTGAAACACTGCTCCAGTTTTCATTCAGTAATAAAGTCACAACTCCTCAGGAAGGCTACATCTCTAGAATGGCACTTTCTGTGCTCTTGAAAAGGTCACAGGATGTATTGCATCGCTACATAGAAGATGAGAGATTGAGTGGCAAATGTCCTCTTCCACGGTATGTTCAATGTCTTTAGGAAATGAAGGGTATTCCCAGTACTTTATGGGAAGAAGGATGCATTCAAAACATGTCTCAGTCATGTGTTTGTTAGGGGTGTGGGGTGTGGGTGTTTTAGGTCTTTGTGAAATTTAAAGCCTAAGAAATGCGTGGGAAATATTATAAAGAAATGCTGATATCAAAATTCTGTTGACTGGAAAAAGCTTTAAAAACAATGGTCATGCTTAGTGCTGTTACAGAGAAGATAGGGGTATGACTCAGTAATAAATATTTTCAATTACTGAAACAATGTTTCTGATATCTCTGATATTTCTGAAATCTAATTTCCCTTTATTCCTAGCAGAACTATTTATAGTTTCTAAATTGAGAGGTGGAGAGTCTCCTTGAAAATAAGACAAAATATCCAAATAGTAATATTTTGAATCATTATTCGAGTAATTGTTCTTGAAACAGAAAATTGCCCTAAGTACCAGGAAATTCTTTCAAATGGGAACTTATTTAAATTTCAGTTAACTTCAGCTGAAATGTTTTTGAAGCTTTTGATCGTGAATGATGGAATTGATTCTTTCCATGTTACAGTTAATCATGTACGTCAGTATTTTCAGTTTGAGATATGTATGCTGTTACTCTTTCTAAACATCAAATTGAAAGCCATCCTAGCTGGCAACAGCTATAATAGTTGGAAAGTTACAGACAAATGATAACCTTATTCTCTTAATATCCTTTTTTCTTGTTAGGTAGCTGTCTTCATTACATTTTTTTAATGTTGTGTAACTTTCATAGAAAATTTATAGTCTTGAAATAAAAATTAGTAGTTGACTGTTTGCATTTTTCCCTTTGTAGGCAACAAGTAACAGAAATCATATTTGTTTTAAAAGCTGTCAGTACTCTCATAGATTCACTTAAAAAAACTCAGCCTGAAAATGGTAAGTTATTGTTAAATAACCTGGTTCTAAACAATATAAAATCGTATCTGTCACAAAGATTTACTTATTCCTTCCTGTAGTGCTTTTAATACAAATTGGAAAGGAAACTGTATTCTGTAAGATTCAGTATTGTGTAATACTATGTATATGTAGGTGGCAGGTAGACAAAAAGTTTTTTTCCCAGTATAGCTAACAGTATAAGGTTCTAAGATATGTTTAATAAATACAAAATTTGAATTTCTGATGTCTTTTATTAGATAGAGCTTTCTGTTTTATGAAAACAAATTAAATTTCCATAAAATGTTAATAGAATTCTTAAATATATGTAATTATATTTGTTAGTTTTGCTACATTCTTTTTTTTTTTTTTTTTTTTCTCATGATAACTCTTTAGGCTGCCGTGGATCTCATTCCCATAGGTGCACTCTGCAGTAAAAGGGGTGTACCAGTGAAATGAGTGGGCAGGCTGTTAAAGACCTAAGCATGAAGTCTTGCTTTCCTTCCCTTTCTGCTGTAGTACCTCCTGCCCCCATAATGCCTACACTCATTGATGCTAAGTGATGCTGTAAATATTTGACAGATGTATATAAAGGCCTGATTAGAAGAGGGGATCTGAACTTCATTTATGTGAACATGTCCTGGTCCTCCTGTCAGCTGCACCTACTGTATGTGTGGGGGGTGCCCACCGGAAAACTCAGTTGGAGATACTAACTCAACTTCTGATAAATAGATACCTTTCTGTTGTACTCATGGCTTGTTTCCCCTTTCCTGAAGTTCTAGATCTTCAAGTTTTTAAGAGATGCCTATGAGGAATATTATTAGTATCATCATACTGCTTAGTGCTGCCTCTTTGCTAAACTAGCTGTGTTGTACTCCACAGCTCTGACAGAATAGCACATCTATTGCTTCCCTCTACCTCCCTCTTTTTTGATATTGTGAGGAAGGGAAAAAAAAAACTTGTCAGTCCTGAAACAAAGTAGTCTTTGCAGAAAAACCTAGGTGAGTGGGTTTTCTGAAAGATGTGATGCCTCGTTTGCAGCATCAGTCAGCATGCACATTGATAGTGCTGTTTCCCAGGCTGACAGCAAAAGGCTGAGGGCAGATGATGCTCAGAGGGCTGGAGCAGCTCTCCTATGAAGACAGGCTGAGGCAGTTGGGGTGTTCATACTGGAGAAGAGAAGGCTCCAGGGAGACCTTATAGTGGCCTTCCTAAAGGGGGCCTGCAGGAAAGCTGGGGAGGGGCTCTTCAGGGGGTGTAGTGATGGGGTCTTTAAGGTCCCTTCCAACCCAAACCATTCTGTGAGTCTGCGATAGAATTACTCCAGAGAAGATAAAGTTTTGGGGCTGAAGTGCTAATTTGGCAGGGTTTTGCTTTAGAGGGGTAAAATAGCCAGGTCAGATGGATATGGACTACTCCCCATATCCTCCTGCAATGAGAGACATTCTTCATTGATCAGCATGTGGTAGTGAGTCCCGAAACTGCTGCATACTTTATTATAAGAGGGCCACTGGAGAATCACTTCACACCCACTTGTCCTAGCTTTTAATCATTTTATTTCTGTAATAAAAATGCTATCTGAAATAAGGGTTTTGTTCTCTCTTGAAGTGAAGTTAAAATAGAGACAAATGAGGAAACTGTGTGATAAATAAGACTCATCAACAATGTTTAATTTCACTTGTTTCACTTCCTGTGTCCTGGTGCAGTGTTTCTCCCTCTGCTTTCTATATTTCCTATAGCCTGGATTGCTTTGAAAATAGTAGGCCTCTTTAATGACATTTCCAAAAGTGAAACGTGTCCAATTCAGGTTTCTACCAACAACTGAGAAAAGCAGGCAGAAAATGTATGTGTGTTATGGACTAAACAAAAGTAGCATCTTCAATTTGTCAGTTATTCTTCATCCAGAAAACACAGTTAATGAACTGTGTAGAAACACAAGTGTGTGGTACCATTTTATGGATATCCCATCTGGCTTACAGATGCTGCTGCAAAAAGAGTATGGCGTTTTCCTGCAAATCCTACATCATGGCTGAGGACCCTGTAGAGATATTTTAGTTTCTGTATAGCACTAGGTACCTGTGTTTAGGCATCTGAGTGTGTTCTTAACTTACGTGTGTATTTAAAAAATGTATTGTAAGAATTTGGATGGTACAAAGTGATCTAATCTGTTCTTTTCTTCATTGCAGTTGATGCTAACACATGGGCGCAAGTTATTGCCTTGTACCCGACTTTAGTAGAATGTATCACCTGCTCCTCCTCAGAAGTGTGCTCTGCTCTGAAGGAGGCACTTGTTCCCTTTAAGGACTTCATGCATCCACCAGCATCCAAGGTACAGAACGGAGAATCTTGACCCCATAAAACTTTTTTTTTCTTTTTTCTTTTTTCTTTTTTTTTTAATTTTTGAAGGAAAAAAGTATCCAAAAATGTTTGTTCCCAGGTGAAGTTTCTTTGAGGAAATCTCTTGTGACTAGTACTTGGCAACTGATGTTGACTGCCTTTTAACTGTACTAACAAGAGCTCAGTAATTCATGAGTACAGGCTATATCTCAAAGGTTCCAGAGTGAGTAGCAGTGCAAACCTTTAATAAATTTAACTGAGTAGTTGGAATCATTTATAATCTAATGTACTTGCTACAGTATCTTGAAGTGGTGATTGAAAAGTGGGCTTATGTACAGCTTGTTGTGTATGTGTTAATGATGTAATTAAAAATATTTCAATTCAGTCAGATTTATTAGGCTGGTGTTTTGCACCCTTTTTTGAAGTACGAATTGTACTAAAATTTTATGCAAGATGGTACTGTAACATTCCATATATCTGTAACCAGCCTTTGTAAACAAAGGGAACTGATATACTTGTGTGTATAATAAATGGTACAGTTCTGTATAAAATAGTTGCATTTATTATTTAAATTCTTTTTAAAATATTGATAATGTTAAATGCTTGAAAATGTATTTATTATAAGTTGTATGCTTGCATTTTTACTTACAGTTTGCCTTCTAAATTGCCAGATATGATCATTCATATCTGATCATGTTCTTAGTTTCTGCTTAATTGAATGTAACTTCTCTGTGGCCATTGAACATCTAAATGAAGAGGTCATACGACAAAAGATTGCAGCAAGCAGTCAGTAGCCTGCTGATCTCAAACTTCAAAGTAGTTGACCTGAAATAAGTTTGAATATGCAGAAATCCACTGTAGCACTTCGACACTACCATACCTCACTTCATAATATATTTAAGATGTTTGTTATACTCAAATCTATCCATTTTTGTAGTTGCAGCCTTGCTTTAAGAAAAAAAATACTTGGGGGTCATTAGCCTTTTTTGACCTTACTTGCAGATATCATAGTCTTTGAATCATGACCCAAGGAAGGTGATTTCAAATATCTGAAATACTTGGCTGTAATATTTTGTTCAATAATTTTAAGTGCTTTGTTTTGTAATGTCTTTTAACCCAAATTGTTCTAACCTTTTAATTATATACTGTCTGATATAAAACCATGAGAAGTGTATTTTTGAAGTTAGCTACTCATTTAGAAGTGCAGTAAAATTTGTCATTAAATAAATGTGAATTTTCTTTCACTTTCACATAATACACAATTAAAACACTTTTAATAGTATTGTTTTTAAAGTTTGTAACATAGCATTTAAATTTTTATTTAAAGAATTATTATCTCGATAATGTTTCACCTGTATTCACATATTTTTTAAGCTGTGATGTGAAAGCACAAATGCCAAATGTTTTGAGAGAAAAAAAGACAGGTGCCTTTCTATTGATTTCAGAGCTTACCTTTAGGTTTTTGTTCCTTGACGTCTTTTGTAGATATTAAAAGTGATTATCATGCATAAGAAGTGGTATTTATATGTTTGCTTTACTATTTGCTGACTAAAGAGATATTAATTGGTATATGTGAGTAGATGTAAAATTTCTAGGAGCTTCAAGTGAGGGTGTGAGGAACTGGTCAGGGTTAGAAGTACCCCATGTGAACGATGTTACAAAGCACAGCTTTGAAGAGCTCGCTCCCCTAAGACTCCAGTTTACGATCCTTTTAAAAAGGACATTAAAGAGGCTTCAAGAACTTGCACATATGTCTTTGACAGCATGGCATGGAACTTAATCTTCAAGTGTGGATAGTTTTTAAAGAACACGCATTTTACATTAAAGAAACAAACACTTTCCATTAGTAGAATTTAAATCAAAATACCCTGTTTGGAAAAGCTGTTCCAGTATACTGCAGGCCTTGGTCCCTGGTACAAATAATAATGCTATGCTCTGAAATTGAAAACCATGCAACTGTTCTACTACTTAGTGAAAGATAAGACAAGGCCTATTAGGTCCTTAAAGAAAAAAGAAAAGGGTGTCACGCGGTGCAAGGGTATTCATTTGTTTTAAAATCTGCCTATCTACTAAAAATTCTGGCAAGAGGCATGCAGACCAAACTGTGGATGAGTTTGTTTCCAATTAATTTCTAATTGTTTTTGTCAGTGATAAGACAGATACATTCTGTATTAATGAAGTGTATCTTCACCTTTATCTATATTTTAAACAGAGGGTATGTGGGTGTGGAAGTCATACTCAGCTCTAAAGCTTAGATTACTTTATGACCCATGGATATTAATCTTCTAAAGACTGAAACAAACTACCATTCAGCTAAACTTCCTTCCTTTCCTCTTAATTACCACATGAAAAATATTTATTCTATTTGAGGCATGTTTTGGACATACAAGTAGGCTGAACATACTCAAACTGCTTTCTTGTATTTTGTATAAGTAGTTTGAAAACTGAAAGCAAAGGTAACTGGTTTAGAAAATATGTTTTTCATTGACTAATTTTGTTTGTGAATAAGAATTATTCTATTTTCTGTGCTTTCTTGTCCAGCACTCAGAATTTCCTCCAACTTTGAAGTATCAGATTCTTGTTTCCATTTGTACTTTTGGCTAAATATTCTTAGGGCCTCTTTGATGCAAACAGATTTTTTTGAATATTTAAATCGCATATTTTGATGTCCATTCCTAGCAAGACAAATCTTGTTAATTAATTTAATTAATGCTGCCCATCATGTAAACCCATGTGCTCAATTCTGTAGGTTTGCCTAGGCATGTGAAATAAAGCAAACAGACATTTTCAGGATTGGGGTCTGCATTGTGTTGCTGAGATCATCTAGAAAGGGGGCTCAGCTGATTGTACAGAAATATGTCAGCTGGAAGTTAGGGGATACACGTTAATTGCTGAATGTAATGGCATTCTTCAGCTTTTTTCTTCTTCTCCTTCCCAGTCTTAAAGATTCATATTGGGAATCAAAAGAAAAAATGTGAGGGTCTTCTGCATTATTACAAGGTCCATATCAAAATTTTGGATTATTTGGGAAAACTTGTATATCTCCGTGCCAAGGGATTCGAGGGGATGCCTCAGTGTACACAGGGATTTAAGATGATGTAAATAGCTCTAAGAAAAAGGAATAGATGGCTCAAGCTGGGAATTTTTAATGAAAAAAAAAGTTGTAGTAGTGACATACAGTAGGTAATTTGCTTATCATCAGACATGCTTATCTACCAGGGCATCCATTTTGTTCCCTTGTACATCTGCTTGCTTCCCTACTTGCTCTTATCAATGTCTTGTGGAAGGTTCACAGCATCACAGAGTGGATGAGGTGGGAAGGGACCTCTGGAGGCCACCTGGTCCAAGCCACCTGCTCAAGCAGGGACACCTCGAGCAGGTTGCCCAGGACCATGTCCAGACTGCTCCAAGAAGGAAGATTCCACATCTCTGGACAGCCTGTGCCAGTGCTCAGTTACTTGCACAGTAAATAAGCACTTCCTGATGTTTAGATGGAACCTCCTCTGTTTCAGTTTGTGCCCACTGCCTCTTGTCCTAGCACTGGGCACCACTGAAAAGAGCCTAGCTCTGTCTTTGCACCCTCCCTTCAGGTATTATTGTACATTGATAAAAGTCCCTTGAGTTTTCTCTTCTCCAGGCTGAGCAGCCCCAGCTCTCTCAGCCCTTCCTCATAGGAGAGGTGCTCCAGGCCTTTGATCATCTTGGTGGCCCTTGGTCTCATTCTGGGGAGTCTAGACCTGGACGCATAACTCCAGGTGTGGCCTCACTAGTGACGAATATAGGAGAAGGATCGCCTCTCTCAACCTGCTGGCAATGCAATGCCTGTTGCAGCCCAGGACACCATTAACCTTAGCTGCAAGGACACATTGCTGGCACATGTTCAACTTGGTGTCCACCAGGACTCCCAGGTCCTTTTCTACAGAGCTGCTGTCCAGCCGAGTGGCCCACAGCGCGTACTAGTGCCTGGAGTTGTTCCTCCCCAGGTGCAGGACTCTGCACTTCTCCTTGTTGAGGTTCCTATCAGCCTATTTCTCCAGCCTGGCCAGGTCCCTCTGAATGGCAGCACAGCCCTCCGGTGTATCTGCTGCTGTTCCTGGTATGTTACAAGACATTAAGCCACGTGAAATACATGGTCACTATTAATTACACCTGCAAGTCGGTGTGATTGAGATACTTCAACAGTTTATCATTATATTCTTTTTTTTTTTTTCTCCACCAACACCTAGGTTGTTTCTTCTTGCCAAATGGCAAACCTTCACGTAGCTGGCCTTGAATTTTTCAGGCAAGGTACTTTTAGTGAGATCAATGCATTTTTTTCCCCCTTGGTATATCTCTACACATGGCAAACACAAGTCCTAGTCAGCAACATATTTTATGGAAAATTGTTTAGATGTTCAGGATACTGCTGTTGTTGGAAAGGAAAAAACAAACAAACAAACAAACAAACAAAACAAAACAAAAAAAAAAAACAAAGCAAAACAACAAGAACAAAAAAAAAAGCACGTTTTCTCCTTATCTGTTTCTGTACAGCTCATTTCTGTGTCTTTCACTGTTTGTTCACATCGAATTTGCAGCTTGCTATTTGTTTCCTGTTGTGGGCAGTCATCTTCTGCAACCTTCAGTTTGAATCCTCATAAGATGAGGCTCTCCAAGTGAAAGAAGGAAGTGCTGCACACAGTTGCACTGTGAGGGGTGCACATTATGACCCTAGATAGTGCTATGGTGCCTATAAGGATGTTTAGATGGGAGTATTTCAGTTTCGAAAGTGTCAGAAAGTTCCAAATGAGGCAGCTATGGTGTAGGTTTTGTGGATCCAAATTGGTATCCAAACTAGTGGCAGACACAGGTTACATCAATACAAATACAGTTCCATCAGCAAACTGTTAATTGACAGAGTATTTGTATTCCCTGAGAAAAGCAAAATGATAGAAAGTAATTAGTTGAATTTCTGCACTGGTTAAAAATTTTCCTCTTAAAATGTAGGTTGGTGATAACTTCCAGTAATATTTTGTGCTTTAAAAATGAGATAAATGAAGGTATTTTATGGTGTCTTCAGAACCAGTAAGTTGGTTTAATTCATGTTTCCTTGTATTCAGTGGAGATTCCACTTCACAAGGGGAAGAAAGATGATCAGCACTGACTGTGTCAAAAGATGATAGACTGCCACATTTAATTCTTTGGAATGTCCTCAATTGTGTGGCCTCAGACTCCAGTAACTTGGAGTATATCCATAATTCTTGGAAATTGATTTCAGATTACATGATGACAACACCAGGACACTCTGGCAGTGTCCTTACATATAGCAGTGCGTTTTGCTGCCATTCTCTTTTTCCTGTTTGGATGTGGTTTTGTTTCTTTTTTTTTTTTTTTTTTTACTTCACGATAATGTGAGAAAAAAAAAATTGGAATCATTTATAATTGGAGTTGAGATAAAAGCATCCTTCTGTTGTACCTTTACATGTAACTCTACTAATAATTTTTTTCTCTCCGTGTTTTTGATGTTCTCTCCACTTGCTCTGACAAAGGAAAGTAGATCTATGTTTATAGTTCGCTACGTATGCCCCAGTATTCAGGTAAATTGAATGGAGACCTTGCTTGATGTAACAAAGTGTGAACTAGCAACTCTACACAGGGTTCATCTATTTGTTCTTTTCTTCAGCCTAAAGCAATTGTAACAGGCACCGTAGAGCAGTGTTTAGCCTTATTTTTAACATAGCTGTAAGGGAAGATTACAGAAATTCTAATTCTAATTTGTTTTTCTTGCAAATAGTACTTTGCAATTGTACTGTCTGTGATTATTGCACTATATAGGAGTAAATGAAGTAAACATATTAACAATGTTTAACGTTTTTGAAGTAATCTTTACAGACATGTGGAATAAAAAGTAAATTCTTTGTAATTCCTATTTCATTTAGGATTTGGGTCACAGAAGTGATGAGGTTCACAAAGCAGCTAAGGCTCTTGTAGCAGTTATTTAGCCTATGTGACTGGATATCTAGCGGAAGACAAAATATGTATTGGGGAAGCAGAGTGATTTGTTACTTTGCATTGCTTGACACCTTTGTCAGCAATGCAGAAAAAAATAATAATTAAAAAACAAAAAAAAAAAAAACACTAAAGTATGAATTTCACCTGTTTGTATGTGTTGAAAAGGATATGTATTATTCCACTGGATTTTGATACTACTTTCAGTTGTTCCAAATCTGGCAGTATAAAAGTTTGTTTCTTTCAGGTTTGTTCATTTTACTATTCAGGCCAGAAGGACTGCATGAGCTGTGCATATAAGCAGGAATTCATTCCAGCCAAATAGTTGCCCTTTTCTCCCTAAGTTTTTTAGAGCTAGACTTAGAGCTACACATTGCATTATTTTTTTTCCGTTTGGAGAAAAAGTAGCCAATTCCTGCTGGATCATGAATGCAAGCTATTGCAAGTTTTTACCACTAGGAAGTATTCGGGTAGACATTTTATTTCCTGTCTTCCAAACTAGTTACCAACTGGCTTAAGAATGGGATCTGTTCACGGACATTTGTTTAATCTCTTGAAATGACTTACCAGTAAGTTGATAACTTTTGCGGCATTATCACTTACTGTTCTGCGATCTGATCGGTTACTTTAAGACCCCATTTATTGAAGAACAATCAGGTATACCAGTATTCTTTCCTTACCCCTGGGTTTTCTGCCCTTATTTTTCTGACAATACTTTTCTGGTGTGCACTTTTCTTCAGTTGTAAGTTCTGGAAGCAGGGACACCTCTTTGTCTACACAGTATTTTGCATATCAGGGCACATGCAGTAAAAATGACTGTAATAGTTCATGTAAAATATAGGTTTCATTTAGGAAGTAAATACTCTAGGTTTCACAAGTATGTTTCAGTTATAAACACAGTTTAGTGTGTTTTGCCATAATAATGCAAGTATATTAGAGGTGTGGTGTTGCCTTCTTGAATGCTGGAATATGTATCAGACAAGGCTACTCACTTCTTGTGATGAAATACGTTAGAACTCAGCATTTCTTTGTTTCTTACACCCCTTAGGTTTTATTCAATTGAAAATACAGAGAAAATTATGTAGGCAGGATGTGCAAAAAAAATGCTCTCTAGATTTTAAATTACACAGAAGTCTTTCACCAAAAAAAGGTAAAATTGCATGAAAAGTAGTATTATAAGTAGGCTAGAAAACAGGATTATATCTCAACTGGGAAAATTGTCACCCAAACAGGATGCAGTTCATCCAGATGACTGTAAGATGCTGCACTCAAGTAGCAGTGAATTTTTTCCATTTAATTTTGCCACCTTTATTGAATAGGAGGCTGAATTTCAAAATAGTTTTGATGGTTTTCCTTAGGAAATTGCTCCAGTATAAAAATGCTTATCTGTGCATACAGCTGTCATTAACACTATCAAAACTAGCTCTGAAAACATGTTTTGCAGCAATGTCTGTTAATAGAAGCATAAGTCAAGTCTAAACATCTTTTTAAACAATTAAAGTTAACATTTTATATAGGCTTTCTCGGCTGATAAATTTCTCTGCATAATCCATAATTTAATATTGTAATTTTTAATCTACACGATTATGGTGTAATTGTATTTAAACTATCTAGTCAAAACTTCATTTAGAAAAATGTGCAGTTTTCTATTTTCTGTCAAATAAATACTACTTACCTTCTACTCACTGTTTTAAACTATTTCAACTTAATGGTGTATGTTAAGTCTCAAAGAATTACGATGTATCAAAGACAGGAAAGAATTATTGAAATAAAAATAGCAGTGAGTGCTACTACCAACAGGGTTTTACTTTGTTGCATAGTAGCGTGCATCATATAAAAGAACTACAATGCATTAGTTACCATTCACATTATTTTTTGTGTGTGTGTGTTGATTATGAAACAGATTTGATTAAAAAAAAAAAAAAAAGTACAATACCTGCATGTTTTGGCCTTATCTGAGTATATTTGCTATGCTTTCTGAAGCCAAGAAATGAGTGACCATTGCTCAAATTTCCTTTATTATCTACAGTTACAGAAATTCTCAGATAAACTCATTTTTAAACTCAGTATCATAGGCTTTTCATATTAGCACGTTTATTCCTACCAGTGGTCCAGCTGCCCACCTTATGAACTTCTTAAGGAATCTCGTTTGTCAACACTGTAATCCTCTTTTCACCTGCAGCATGTTCCCAACAGAAAGGATGCACTAAGCACGGCTACCATCTTACTCTTTGATCAAAAATACTGCAGAGTTGAAACATACTCAAAAGCCTCAGCCTGTTCCTGGAAGTTTAAGGTAGTTGAGGAGGGGCATTGTGTGGCTTATTGTTTGTTTGTTTGTTTTTCCCCCTTAGTTTTTCATGAGGGATTGCCCATAGGTAAGTAAGAAAGGAAATCACTTGTAAGTCAGATGCCTGTTTGACATTTTCACTGTTTTGCTTTCGCACACCCTGGTATTCAAGGTGGAGTGATAACTACTGCTCTCTGTGTACAGAATGTCTGCTCTAGACTCGCCATGAGCCAAGCGACTTGGCCATGACCAAATATTTCCATATTTCCAAAGCTGACAGCTTCAAGACTGCAGAGGCTGGCAAGGATGACAGGCTGTTGGGAAGTTGAAAACTTGACATTGCCTTGTCTGCTGTTTTTAATGTTAACTATTTCTTACTTGGAACTGTTAAAGTTGTCTGAAAATTGCTTATTTTTCTGGCTTTCTTGCCAGAGGACTCCCACTTCTTTCCCCATCACATCACAGACTGATGCCTGGTCATATCAGGGAAGGGACTCAGAGGCCCCACCAAAAAAAATGGCAGCCAAAACTGGATTGCTACCAACAAAGGGCCTTTAAAAAGCACAGAGAGGAGTCTGGTTTTGATCAATGTCTTTCATAAGGAAGCATGGAAGGGGACTAGGAGTATTATGTATGTAGTACTACTCACATGTGCATGTACGAAGAACTGGTTTCTGGAGTACATCAGAACTATTACTTAGCATTATACTTACTGAATATCTGTTCATGCCTCTGGGCTTGGCATTGTAGCATAAGATGGCACTGCCTTACCACTAAAATGAGCCCTAGAGTCTGCAGACAGTACTTCCCTAGAACAAATGAGGAAAGATAAATGTTTATTTTAGAAAAGACTGATTTAAATTAAATATTTTCCCTTAATATATGACATCCCGTGTTAAAGCTGTGTGCACTATAATCTCTTAAAATTTTAAGCAGTTACATGTTGCCAAAGCCTTAAAGAGAACGCAGTGAACTGATGAACCTAGTGTACAGCCTTTCCTCTTCAGAGAATAAGAAGCAAGTTTTTGGACAGCTAAACCATGGTCTGTTTGCAGTAGCTGCTTCTTTCAGTTCAATTTCAATTTATCCAGCTCAATTCAAACAACCAGTTTGGAGACAGATTAGGAGTTAAAAAAAAAAGTAGAAAGCTTACTTTTTCCTCTTCCATGCATAGGATAGATTTGTGAGGGTAAAATGTACTGTGTCTAAAAGCTGGATGCAGTGCTAGCTAGAAACAATTAGTTCTGTCTTCTTTGTAACAATGTGTGTCCTGAATGTATCCAAAACATTCAAAATAGACCACTCTAAGAAAGAATTATTTTGAATGCTATTCTCCATATAATTCTACTTTGCATCCAGATAGAGCTCAATGCAAACTAATGAAATGTTAAATAATCAGGAAAGATGTATTCAGAACCATTTTCTGATAAAATAAAATGTAACCAGTTAGAATCTAATAAATAAGCTATTCAATTGTGAAATGTGTAAATGCATTTCCTAATTAGAAAAAGATTGCCAATCTCAGTGCAAATACTGTATTTAATTGCAAAACAACATCTAAATAATTGCTAATGAAGTAGTAAACTTTTAGGACGGATAAATACAGATGCAAAATAAGGTAAAAAAACGTAGTTCCCTGCTTATTTATCATTATTAAAAACAGGTAATTCACTGTTTATGGAAAAGATCCACACTCAGGAGACGCTCTTAGCAGAGAGGCAATCTAGAGTATTTGCTTTGAGAAATACAAATTGGATTAATCTTCTGAGAAACAGGTAACTAAAAGTCTGAGGTCCACCCCAAAATTAACTAGCCTAGCTTTCATTTACAACCAGGGAAGACAAATAGCCAGTCCTACCAGGACATCCATAATGGGCCCCCTGGCTCCTAAAAGAGGCCAGAGAAGTTATTATGTAGAAGTACCAGTACGTGCTATGGGCATATAGGACAACTACTTTAGACATCTGCTGTTTTATGGTTGTGTGTTGTTTGTTTTTTTTTTTTGTTTTGTTTTTTTGTTTTTTCAGTTTACTTTATGCAGCTCAAAAGAGGGAAGATGAATCTCACTAAAAAAATAGTAGCCAAAGTAAACGCAGCTGACCTCCCTACTGCAACATGTTGATGGTGCTAAAGTGTTTTGTTTTTTTTTTTTTTGATCTACCCTAAGAGCACTTTGTTTGTTTGTTTTAACACATCCTTTGCAAGAGTCTATTCTGAGGTTTCGCTGTTTTTTTTTTCCCCCCTCATCTTTGTTGTAACCTGTATGTGTGCCAGAGTAGGATTCTCTGTAGTCATGGCATTAGTCTAAATACTCAGATAAGAATTTTACTATTAGCGTAGAAAATGTGGCCCTTTCTGAACTTTAAACTCTCCTTGCTACTGATCTGCTGTGGTTTTCCATAAATTCCACAATTTGGATGAGTAAATGACAGTATCAAGTTGTCAGGAGCTCAGTTAACTGAACTAAACATTTCAGGTCCTGCTACATTTTTGCACACTCCTTACCAGAGATTTTATTTTTTAATACATTTAACTGCTGCTTTCAACCCAGTTTCAGGTCAACAAGGTTACAGTTACTTCTGATACATATAACTTGGTGCCTGAATGCTTATTTTTGGCATCTGAATTTCTCACCTCTAAGGGAGATGAGAAAATATTTGCTACTAAGCATGACTTCTTTGAAAGTCTTTACACATTCACAATCTCAGTAAAGAAGACTTGGCTTACTAAAAGTAACCGAGGGCATCGACCCTCAAAATCTTTCAGAGCTGTGCATTACAGGGTGTGGGACAGTGTGAGGGTAGCACAGAGGCGCGTGGCTCCCACAAATGCCGGGGACTGGCAGCTTGCTGCTTGGTGCCCGCATCCATCTGCAGCTTTGCGTGTGTTCCAGCCTTTTAGTTGCTTTCCCATTCCTCTGCAGCATCCACTTTAATAACTTCTAGTTTTCAGATAAATGTAAATCCCCAAAGAAAATATCAGTGTAGTTGTTCTGATTTGATGTATTCTAAATTTGTGAATCATGCCGAGTATCTGCCATTAGCTTTTAGTTTCATTTTAATTCATTTCAGTTTGTTTAGTTAATGAATGTAAAAGGTACCTTAATTCAGGAAAAGGAGTCACCAAGACATGAAATACTTCTAGAAAAGTCACTTAACATTATATAGTTGAAATATCCTTATAACAGCAAGGAGAGGAAAGTTGTGGTTTTTGTTGTTGTTGTTTGTTGTGTTTTTGTTTTGGTTTGTTTGTTTGTTTGTTTTTTAAGGCCAAAAAAATAACCTGGTCTTAACTAAAAACTAAATATTGTTAGTATGTGTATAGTTTTTTTCCACTATTAATAGCTTTTGAAATACAATCTTGGTATAAACAAATCTATCTGAATTTTTGGATAGGGAAAAAAAAAAAAAGCCGTGGAACTAGTGAACTTTTGCTTTTCTCCATTTTTTAAAAAATAAACATATTTTGCCAATCTTAGATTCTTTTCCAGAATCGTTTTTTCATCTGTACACAAACTTAATCGAGTAGGACTAGAGCCTGCGTTTGCTCAGTGCAGCCATTTCTTTGTGGTACTTTGCTGCTCCTGAGCCGACCCCAAAGGGCAGGATCACTGAGTCTTGCTGTCCCCAAGGGAATGTGACTGGTTTAAATGACTTTTAAACAAGCAATCGATGTAACAAACCCTGTTGCCTAAGAAAAGTAGCAACTTTAAAACGGCCAACTACGGGATCATAATGAAGTATTTCAATCTTTGGCTCTCCGCTTTCTTTGAGGGGGCAGCGTTCTGGCTGCTTTCTGGTCTGACTTTCTCAGCTACAGCTTTGCTGTGAGTTGTCAGTGCAGGCACGGATTTTATTCTGGGACCCATTTGTAGGTAGTTTTGCGGTGGGGACTCGGAGGCTATTGTGTTTCGCTCGGTTGTGGCTGCCGGCTGGGTTATATTTCCACATTGTGCATCCCTGGTGCTGGCACCATCTTCCCAAACCGACCCGTGCGTGTGGTTTTTGACTCCGTCAGCCTCCTTCCTCTCGTGTATCTGTATTTATTCTGCTGCCCGCCTGGGGGCCGGCACAGGGCCCGGGGCTCGCCGCTTCCCCTCACGGACGTCCCCGGGGGGGGGAGGGGGGGGGTGCCGGGAGCCGCCTCCCGCCCCGCCCGCTGCTTTTCCCGCCTCTCGCGGGGAGCCCCGGATCGAGAGCGGGAGCCTCTCCCTCTCCCCCCGCCCTCCCGCCAGCGTAACGCCCTCCTGCGCAGCGCGGCGGGAAGCGAGGGGCAGAGCTGCGGCGGCGCGGCGCAGCGCCCTTCTGTGAATAGCCCTACCCCCCTCCCCCGCCAAGCCGGCCCGCGCCATCTTGACTGCCCGCCGGGGGCAGCGCGTCCCCCCCTTCCCCCCCGCCCCCCGCCTCCCCTCCCTCTTCAAGATGGCGCCGGCCGGGTGAGTGACACGTCCAGTCACGTGGGGGCGGCCGAGCCCCGCTCCCCCCGCCCCGAGCCATCTCCATGGCTCGGCCGGACACAGGCGGCGGCGGCGGCGGGGGACGGGGACGGAGCCGCGGCCGGCAGCGGGGCCCCCTCGGCTCCCCCCCGCTTCGTCTGCGGCCTCGGCAAGGCGAGCGGCTCCCGCCCGGCCGCGGGCTGCGGCTCGGCGCCCTCCTCCACGGCGAGGGGGGAGCGGGCGGGGGGCTCGGGGCAGCGGGAAGGGCAGGGCGGGGGGGGGGGGGGCTGCCGGGGGCGCCTCGGTGCGGGGCGAGGGGGCTGAGGGGGGCTGAGGGGGCTGGGGTGGTGCCCGCCCGCCCGCCCGCCCTGTGCCTCCTCGCCCCCTTCCCCGTTTCTGTCTCTGCCCTTCCCTCCCTCCCTCCCCTCCCGTCCCCATCTGTTCCGGGCTGGCGGAGCCGCGGCTGTTTGCAGCCCGCCGGGCTGGGCTCTGTCCCGGAGCCGGGCTGCGGGTCACGCCAGGGAAAGGGCAGCGCTGGGGAGGGAGCTGGGCTGGGCGGGGTTTCCCTTCGCTTTCCACCGCCGGGCGAGAGGAGTCTGGCTGATGTCTGCGGCAGATAAAGGAGACGAGAGGATCATCAAAAGACCCCAGAGCCCTTTTATCTCGCCGCCGCTGCCTGCCGCTAACGCCGTCTGCCTGCTCCGTGCCCCCCTCCGCGGCGGGGCCGGGCGCACCAGGGCCCTGGCTGAGGTAGTAGTTTGTGCTGTTGGTCGGGTTGTGACATTGCCCGCTGTGGAGATAACTGCGCAAGCTACTGCCTTGCTAGTGCTGGTGATGATCAGCTGCAGATGAAGACAATGACAATGGGAATCCCCTTTGTTTTCCCGGGGTTGCATGCTGCTGAGGTGGCAGCAATTCCTCCTCCTCCTCCTCCTCCTGCAGGAGCCTAGCCTTGGCCGTGAGACGCGTGGGGTTTGACCCTGTCAGGAGGATGCTGTTTCCTTCGCAGGCTGGATGGAAAACCATTAGTTTCACACTGCTCGGAGGGCACTCGAATTTGAGCTGAAGAGCGGGTGTCTGCGTGGTTTTTTCTTTTCTGATGCTTAGACCTTATTCACATGGCACGGCTGAAAGGTGGATATTCTGTTTCGTGAAGACAAGAGATCAATGACTGACTTGTATTTTTCTGTGTCCTGAATGTGCAAAACTTGTATGTGTGATCCTAAATGCTCGTATTTGAACACTAAAATTCTGAGTGTCTAGCAAAAGTGAAAATATGTAAATTATTGCTTTCTTTACATTGAAAAGATAGTTGTTTTACAGTATAGTTGACTAATTGTACAGCTTGGAGCTAACAATTTTTACAGGTGAACTTTTGAGATGTTTTTTCATGTATTTTGATTTACTTATTGTGAAAAGCAAACCCATGAATCTGCTACTGTGAATTGATTAAAATTGCTGGTATGTTTGTAGTGATGGCTAAGGGTATCATTTTGATTGAACTTTAGTGTGTTGACCACCTATTACAATGGCTTAAACTTGAAATGCATTAAAACATTTACAATAAATGTGCATGACTGTCTCTTATGTTTTTAAAAATGAGAGCTAACATTCCAGTAATTAAAAGATCTGAGTGCAATTAGGTGATGGTTAATCCGTTGAGTGCATGGTGAAAGTTAAAGCTATAGCTAAACGCTTCAAGATAAGTTGGTGCCATAGTACTGGGATCTAATTCACAGATCTAATGTATTTATAATACTGGGAAGAGTTGGGTGAACTTACAGATATTTCAGTTTCCTTGCCTCATTTTTGAAGTATTCAAACTCTATGGGTTTAGACCATATGTAAAGGTTGCTCTTTCTCCTCTGCTGAATGTGAAGGGCCCTGCAGAATGTAGGGAACGTTGTTCTTGCTGACAAATTTTATTGATAATACTTTATTTGTGTGCTGTGCAATGTGTTATCTGGTAATTCAAGCTCTGCTATAACTTAAACTTTTGAAAAGCTGCATGTCCTCATGCTCACTAATAACATGTTGAGTGTTCTTGCTTGTAGATTCTCTTTGGGGGGGGGGGGGGGGGGGGAAATATCATAGTTGTTGACCATCCACAAACTTAAACATACCCTGGCTTTTTTCCCACCGTAACTGAAAAGGGCGTTAGGATACAATAGATGCCTGCTTTTCCTACCCAAAGAAACATTTTCCAAACAGAGCCCCTTGAGGTTTGCTCTGGAAGTTACGGTGGTATTTTCACCCTCTACCTTTAGGCATCTGTTTCAACTGGCTAATCCACCAGTCCCTCTCTCCTCAGTGGAGGAGGCAGAGCTAGATCCTTGATGCAAATGATGCTTTCAAGTGCCCTAACATAATTTTATCTGAATTGTCCTTTCAAAGGAGCTTGTCTCTGAAGGTTGATTGCAAGGGAGGTGAAGGAGCTTTTCAGCTAAGCAAAGTGCCTGTAGGTGGGTGGTGTGAAATTGTCCTCTATCTTGCTTTCCCTTCCTATGCTCAGGGAACTTGGGTGAAACTAGGACTTGGCTTCCTTTGTCACTTTTTTTTTTTCTTTTTTCTAGGAGGGTAGAGAGAATCAATGGGAGATGTTCCATATACTACCATTAAAGACTTTTTCACCTCCTGTGTAGAGTATTTCCCTTAAACTTTGCTGCCTGAGCAATCAGTTCTTCATGCTCTGGATGGTAACTTGAAAGTTCAGGAGAATGTCAAGAGCCTATACTAAAATAGGGTAGAACTACTAAAATAATGCGGGTCGCAGGGACTGCTGCTGAGGTGTTGTGTAATGTGTGTGGTGGTTTGTCCTTACGGCCATATAGGTCTTGGTTAGGTATGGCTTGGTGGGCTTTAGCTACGTACAACAACTTCCTCAGGGAGCTGCATTCGAGAGGTTTAGCTTTGCTTTAGGGATACCCTTACATCTCTTAATTCAGAAGGCTTCTCAGTCGTGCATTCAAAGTACAGAAATGAGAGTCCAGGCAAGTCCATTCTTAGCTTTGTCACAGTCTCAGTATTTATTGCTTAACTGTCCAACTTACACAGCTTATTTATATGAATAATGCTGCGACATCATGCTTCAAGGCAAAAAAGATTAATTCTTCAGTGGAACGGCCTCATCTCAGTGATGTTGCAAAATCGAAGCTGTTCTGAAAATGCTGTGAAAAACCTAAAATGGAAAGAGTAGCTCATGTCTCGCAAATTCAGTGATCCTTTATTGTGACTTGATGAATTAGTTTGGAAAGAAAAATTGCATCATGCCAATTAAAAAGCTGTACTGCTGGCACATTATTGTCTATGGCATTGTCTCTTGCTGATTTTTTTTCTCCCCCTTTTATTCTTCAGAGGTTTCACTCAGTCAAACTTCTTGTGTGAATTTGTTATAGAAACATTAAAATAAGCACATGGCTGAGTCGATGGAATTTCTGTGCAAAGTTATTTAGTTTATAGTATCCCTATTGTGTATTGTTTGCTGTGCTGGATGAGAAAGTACTGCAAGAAATGTTCCTCTGTAGCTTTTCTGAGCACTTCTTTTGACTCATGGAATAATAAAAATGCATTGAGATTCACGGCATAGTCGATTAAGCTTTAGATGCTCTTATTCCCCGGTTTGATGTCTTTTTGCACTATTGTCTTACCTATTTTGTGAAGAACAGTCACCAGCTGCTCACCCCTCCAGCTACTGTCTGTCAATGCTGCTTCTAAAGATACTGGCACACATCAACCTAAAATCTTAGATTCCAGATAGTCGCTTCCCTGCAGGGTGCGGTTGCCCTCTCTGTCACCAAGGAGAGTGCTGTGTTCCCATGCTAGCAAAACTGGGATCTGAGAACTTGCCTTCAGCGGGGGCTGCTGCGGTCCTTCTGCTTTACAGACCCTGGGCACAATGGGCGAGACCTCCCCTCGCCTGGGGAGCTGCTTAAGGCAGCAAGAGGAAATGCAAGTTTCGGGAGAGTTGCCTCTATGGGCACACGAGCGCTTATAGTGTAAGTTAGAGGTCCTACTTGTCCCTGGATGCTTTCACTTCTCTGTCAGAGTGAGTACCAAATTAGCATAAGGAAATGCTTGCACTAGTGATTATAAATACAAAGAATGCAATTTACTTTCATTTACATTGGAAATGGCATATTTAATGACTGGTTATCACATCCCTTCCTGGTCCTTCATCACCTTATTCTGTCTTTCCACCATCTCCACAGTAACTTCTGTGGCCAAGAACTGTCCTTTTTCACTTAAAAAAAAAAAAAAAAAAAAAAAAAAAAAAAAAAAGAAGTTGATTTTATATATATTTTTAAATGATCATTTTCTTTACACTTCCATGAAACCATTTTAGCATCTCAGCACTAAAGCGGTGTGGTATTTCCCCTTGCACTTGAAGACCACTCAGTGCGCCTCATCCCGTCTGGAGGGTTGCTTTCCCTGTGCTTTGCTTTATCCTTTGCAAGGAGTGTGGATTTTGCCTTGCACGTGTCTTAAACCTTTTCCCACGAATGAATTAATAAGAAAATGCCAGCACTGAATGATCCAAGGTAACGCTTGCTCTGCCTCTTGTGTGAGGGTTTGTGTTGCAGGGAGAGGGGGTGGTTTTGCTTTTGGTTCCCTTTTGAAATACCACCTCAGGAGGAACTGTGAAGTGACCAAGTGACCTGGCGTTACCTGTGGCACGTGTCCCTGGAAGGATGCTTGATGCAAAGACTCCCGACCTGACAGGCAAGTGAAATCCTGGTATGCCACCTGCAAAGAGGAAACAGTTAAGTGTGGAAGCAAAACAAAATATGGGCACAGACTTCCAGCTGTTCTGAAATCAGCTTCTTAATCTAGTTTCTGGTTTATCTGGTAAAAATCAGTGTGCTGTGGGGTTTTTGTTTAGATTTTGTTTTATTTAAAGCAGCCACTGATGCCTTGTGTTTAAGTCTGAAGCTTAGTTTTCAGTCTAAAAGAGACTTTGTTCATTCCCAAAGTTTCTAGACTGTGCTCTGAAAGGGGAGGCTTGTCCAAAAACCGGAGTTGGCAACTTTGAGCACTGAGATCATGACTTGATATAAAATATATTTTGTTCATCTTGTGTCTGTGCTTCTGTGTATTGCAATGTGTGTAAATGTGCAGTTGAAGAAGGAATTTTCTTGAAAACTAAGATAAATCTACTATTAATAGTACATTTTAGTTGTAAAAAGCTTTGATTAAGATAGCTAAATGCTTTTCGGTAGTTGAAGTAAGAAGTGGTGCCCGCAGGTAGGTTTAAGTGTAAGCTGTATTGCTTTTGTCCAATAAAATGATATTGTAGGTGAATTGTGTTTCTGTAGAGGACAATGGGATTCACCGGTCACTGATGCGTGCAGCTATTGCAGCCAGGCAAACGTTCGTCTCTCATGCAGTGGTGAAGTGTGGCCGTATGCCTAACAAGGAACACCAAGGGGCCAAACATGAACTGAAAAGTCGATGTGTCTTTTTTGAGAGCCTCTGTGTTGTTTCCTGAACTGATACAGATGTGTGGGACTTCCAGAACCATCTGAAAACTTTATTGCTAAGTGAAAGACCTATGGGTCATTATAGGTACGAATTCATGTTTAAAAAAAAAGAAAAAAGCCATCAGCATCAGCTGGCTCCATCTTTTCTATTCCCTCTATTGACTAGATAAATCCCACTGTTACATGTTTCCTCGAGTGATGTTTAAATGCGTTGTAGCTGAACTGTGAGGTTTGCCTGAAGAAAGATGAGGCCGAGGAGGTAGATGGTGAACCATGTGCTCTCTTTTTGTTCTCTCTCCCTAAATTGAACACACCTTTTAGAAGGAAGGGGGATGTGGGGCCAAAGGACAGCCCTCTCTGAAATGCTGCACCCGCGCGGTAGATGCATGGGCTTAGTGACCTGACTCCTGCTCATGGAGCTGAGGCCCTGGCCTTCTTCCAGATGGACGGGTCACCTCTGTACCACATCAGCAGCTGTGCTTTACAGGTAGAAAGCTGATCCCAAAGTTCTTGCCAGTGCAGGCTGTTACCATGAGGGGACTCGCTATTGCGTGCCTACAGACTACACCAGCATGCACAACTTATGTAAGGGTCTTGTATACACCACAGCCCTTCAGCAAGCCCTGTGGAGTTGATTCACTGCTGTATGGCATTAGCTCTTGCTGCTTGTGTCTAGCAGTGACAGCTTCAAGGCCGTCTGCGTCATGTGGGATGGCACGAGGTCATCTACAGTGATGTAGTTGGGGTTGGGATCATAGGTGTTCTGTCATCTTAGCTTTCAAACGCTAATGTCTGCAAAGCTGCGTGCACCTCCTTACAGGTCTGTGCTGTGCTACAACTTGTGCTTTATCAAGAGCCTTGTTTCCTTTAGTTCTGACTGCATGGACAGCTACATCAGAACACATCCATCTGAATCTGCATCGCTGGGTGGCTTGTAGCATGGTGGTGCAGAAACTGACCAGTGGGGAACTACAAACTGCATCTATTTTTCTATATGTTGTCTTCTCTAAAGGCCTCAGGCTAGGCAGAAAATAAATCACTTCTTTACCTGTTCTTACCTGCCTGCATTACCTCGTTAGGGATGCCGCTGACATGTACAAGGGGCTGTACTGAATATGTGACATCTGTGCTTCCCGAGGTGTTCTTCCCCAGGTGGTAATCACAAGTATTGTCAGGATGTACACGTGCATTGTCGCTGTCCGTATCTATCCTGCGCTGCTCTGTGCCATGTAACGCTATCTGATCTACGCAGTGCTTTCTCAGATGCTGAGATTCTGCAGCCTGGTGATCTGCTTTGGCAGTGAAGCAGTAATCTTTTGAGCTGGGCTTGTTGGTGCCAGCAGTATTGGTGTGGCCTTTCATACTGCAAAGCTTGAACACGGAGCCAAGAAATGCTTCTGTCAGAAATGCATGTGGTAGGTTACCTTTCTGTAACCTCGCTCAGGTTTGACCAGAAGGCCTAGAACTAAGATAAGGCTGAAAAGGTACGTATGGTACAGTTGGACTTGATGATCCTGGAGGTCTTTTCCAACCAAAATGATGCTATGATTCTGTGTGCTTGCATGGTATGAGCTAGCACTGCTGCACTGTGTTAAACTCTACAGGTTGATCAGCCTGCCAGCTACAATGCTTTCATTTCCCACGTCCCCTAAATTTGTTCCCTCTCATGAGCCAGCTTTCCCACCACTCCCCAGCCGCCTGAACATCTTTCTGCTTTCTACCACCTAAAAGATTGCTTTGTGGTCGTGATGGTCCTTGATGTTGTGTGTGGTCTGTCGTGCATCCTGTACCCAGCTGCTATCCTGCTACTTTAGTACATGATTATAGGCTGGAGTAGAAAAAAAGAATAGAAAATGGGGAAGGATGCCAGAGGAAGCAAGTACTTAAGTTGTACCATTCTTGTTTTTTTAACAGTTGAAAGGTAAAAATAGTTTAGTAAGGAAGCAAAGTGCAAAGGTTAAAGTAGAAAAATAGTGTTAACAATCAAATCCCAAACACAATGATCAGAGCAAGGTCTAGAAGGAACAAAGGCTCTTAAATGTTTCTGCAAGATGTTCTCCCCTCCCTTCCCCGGGCTTGTGCTTTCAGCAGCCCCGCTGCTGTAACAGTGCGGTGGTGTTCAGGATGTCATGTCTCCTGATAACCAGTGGTCTACAAGGCAAAATGCAGCCTGTGGTGATAGCTGCAGGTGAGACGGTGACTGACAGGACAGTACACGTGGAGCATTTACTGTTACAAAGCCATCCAAAATGTTTTATTAGTCACAGTCCAACGTATTCAGTGTTGTCAATGTGAAGTACTATCTACTAGCAAAAAAGTAGGCTACATCCACAGGATGTGTTGTGTAAAGACCTAAAAGTAGTTTGAGGTAACAGATGGCAACTCTCAGTCTGTTATATAAAATTATTTGTAAACGTCAGGAAAAAAACAATAAAAATAGATTTAATTCAGTCAAAAATTCCTACTGGTTTAAAGAACATACTGAGATTATATCTGATGGATAACAGGAGCGTGTGACAGGAAAACAGTGAAGTGGACCTGCTTGTATTTGAAAGGTAAGCCTAAATGCTGGAACAGGGGGGCTTCCCCTTCTTACCCCCTTTGGAATTCATTGTTTGAGTAAAGTGACGTGCAGCTTTACCTGCAAGTCAGCACCAAGGTGGTCACCAGACTTCACTCATGATGCACTGAAATCACAAAGCCTTCAGATTAAGTCAAGGCAGCAAGGACTGAGGTATCTTATACCTTTACTCAATTAAATGTAGTCTCAACCATCACCTGAAATACGTGTACTTGGCTACTTCTCATTGCCCCTTTGTGCCTCAGTTTCTTCGTCTTTCTTTTCTAGTCCTGATTTTTGCTTTCATGCTAATGAAATCCTGTTAAATTAGTCAAAAGCTTATCTTCTACAACCTTGAGACCAGGTAGAAAATGTCTCTGATGTGATACTAGTTTGGCCAGAGCTTGACATCACAGAAAGATGACACTTGGCTGTAGTGGCTGGTTTGGAAGAATTTGCAATACCAAATGGCATTATCTTATTTGTTTAACACTTATCTATTTTTTTTTCTCCCTTTCTCTCATGTTTTGTTTGTGCCTTGCTTTCAGCTTCATGGCACATATCTCTAGGCTATTTCAATTTGTTTTCCTGTCTCTAGAGACACTGTCAACGGCGTCTTGGTTTGTCAGGACTGTCAAAACAGAAGTGTTTTTTCCATTCCACATTTTGTATACCTAAAGTAACAGGAAAGGGAAACAAATGAAGCTTTAGGTTATCCTTCAAGTGATTTAACTGGGTAGGATTTGTTACTGCCTCCTCCACAGTCTTCATAAAGGGCTCATACTTCTCTAGTATGGTTGTTTGTGATAAAGTAAGAGAGTATAAGACTGTTGGTCTCGTAACGCTGACATTTAATATTGTTCAAGATGGTATCATATTGACTGCTTTGTACCGATTTTGGCAGGATGCATGGACCAAGATAGTCAACGCAGTGACTATGTATCATAAAGCAAAGACTTGAAAGAAAGAAAGGAAGAAAGAGAGAAAGGAAGAAAGAAAGGGAGAAAGAAAGAAAGCAAGCAAACACAACAACAACAACAACAAAAACCAACAATCTGGTGTCATTGTAGTCTGCTCGCTGTGAACTTCTGCCACTGTGGTTCAGTATGTGGAAAGATTGTTTTTGTTCAGCATAGCATCTTCCCATCATACAGTATTTGATTATTGCATATTGACGGACTGATCTTCTTAATTCAGAAAGGAAATGGAGCTACTGGAGCGAATTCAAAGACTGAAGTGTTTCAGGAGGAGGGGAGTGTCTCAAGATGCAAGCCATACACACATTCAGCAGATGAAAGGAAAGGACGGAAGGTAGCACTACACTTAAATATGGCAAAGCAAACTGATCGTGGGGGGCTTTTAATCATACATGGAGGCATGAAGATCCAGTTGCCATTAATTTCTGTTGTTTGAGTGTTAGGAATAACAAAATATTTGAACAATTGACTGGGGGAAGTGGTAGGATGGAAATATTCTATGGGTCTTACATATCTCTTCTAACCACATGCTATGATCCAGAATATGAAAAAAATGATACATCTGTTGTACAGAGTAGGTGATGACAGGTACTGGTTGGCCGAAGGGAATGACAGGCTACTGGTAGGCTGTACCAGGGAATAGCTGTCTTCAGCATCGGGCTCTGAGCCTACTCAATGGCTTCTTCCTTCATGCAGTGGGGGCTGGACATCTCTTTCTTAGGACTTCGTAGTCCTGCCATCCTTACTGTACTTCAGTTCCTCAGCTCCATTGAGTCCAAAAGGTCAGTGACCATGGTAATAATGGTCTTTCTCTTTCCGTAGTGCAAAAATTTCCAGAATGCCTATGGCTATTAGTGGAAAATTTGAAGTCAGCATTTTCCTTTAACTCCTTTCCTTCTGTCATCAAAAAAAGTTGACAGCAGATTGTGGTGGTATTGTAAGCCACGGTTTTCTCTATGAAAAAGAGTTACTGCATGCCTCTCACTAGTGTTTCCTTGGCTTTGTATTCTATTGATATCACTGTTCCTAGAAACCATGCTAAGCTCATGTTCCTGATTCTGGTTTCCACATGTCCACCTCTAGCATAGGGACACTTTTTTCTTCCTGTTGGAATGAGTCACTTCTTTCTGGAACCGTAATGAATCTTCTTCAGTGTCATTCTTCTGGTTGTGTAGCTCTTCTGATGGTCACCTCAACATATCTGACAGGGCTGTTGGTTATGCAATGTGCTCCAAGCTGGCCAACCTCCAAACCCACTTTTGGAGACTTCCTTCCCTGCATCTGGGTGGCCTTCTGCCCTCCCACCAGCAACAACACCCAGGCATAGCTTCATCTGCAGGAGCACAGGATCCTTTGGTCTCCTCTGCTAGATATAACAGTGTCAGCCTGTTGTAACCTGCACAGGGATGGACAATCTCTTCCTTCCCTGAGTGGTTACTGAACTCATTTTCCTCTGCCTGTCACCAAAAGCCGGGTTTTGCACAACTAGGGTGGTAGTGAGTGAAACACACTTGGCCTCCTACCTGCTGTAAGCGTACTGAAACACTTGGACAGCCACTGCTGTAGTGGCCTGGGAAGGACAGTGGAGCAGTGGCAGCTCTCAAAGGCAGCTCTCACGAGCACTTTTATTCCAATGACAGTATATCTCTTTTTTGTGCCTCTGCCTTCATATCTTGGACTGTGGACAGGCTCCAGAGAAGGTATGCTGTGATTTTAGAAGAAAATGACTGCTCAGAACAACACTGCAAGGCACAGTATTTGCACCACTACTTGGATGTCGGTGTTCTTTGCTTGTTTTTAGTCAGTGGCAAATAGCTAGTGTAAATACCTGTTGGTGTTATAATTTAAAGACAATTATTTCTCATAACTGGAGAGTTTGTATGCTGGAACAAAGTCTCACCTTACACTAGAATGGATTTGGCAAATAGATTACGGTCTTTTTTTTTTTTTTTTTGTTATGGCATGGCTGTGCAGAACACTAAGGCAGCTTCCTTTGCTATCATCGCTGGCTTGGGTTGTGGATAATGCATTGCTTCTGTTTGGGTGCTTATTCAAGCGCTGCTACTGCAAAGGTTTTTGTTTTAAAATTTTTAACTTAGGTTTAAAAAAAAAAAAGTTCTCTGCATCAGGAAAGTCTATCCTGTCAAACACTTGGTTTTGTTCTCTTCTTAATTCTAGCAGGTTTTGTTTTCCAAATTACTGAAAGCATTAGAATCACTCTTTGTTTAGCACTGTATATTCCGTGTAAGCCTTTTTCTGCTATAGAAGGCAACCGTGCAATTGCTGAACCCACTGCTGGGTATGGTCAGTATCCCTTTGAAGGAATGCAGATCATATGCTCCATTTACGGAAGCATCTGAGCTGCTGCTACAGCAAGAAACTATCGCTTAATGTGGGCCATCAGATCAGTCTACACTATGGTCTGCTCACAAAAAAAAAAATAAAAACAGCAGAAAAAGGATGTGATAAAGGCTTATTTCCCTAGATTCCTCATTCTTTTCTGCCAGGTGATATATTTATTTTTAAGTATCTCTGTTTGTGCCAACAGATTTTTTTTTTTCTTAAGCAAGTGCTGAGAAATTGCTCTTCCTCTCCAAGGACGCTCCTCTGTGACCTACTGTAGCATAACCAGCTAAACTTAATCTCTGCTTTGTTCAACACTTGAAAGGATCCATTCACAGAATTGTTCAGGGAGCCTGGACTGAGATTTTTCAGCTGCCCCAAGTGAAATTGGGGAATCAGTAAGAGAACAAGTACTTGAACAAGGTGGTACACAGATGAGTCTGGTGGTTTGGAGGAAGCAGCCTGAAGCTATAGCAAAAATGACTAACCTTTGCTATTGAAACTAAGTATTCTTCTGAGGAGTCTGCAGCCAGCTGCCACATCATTGTCACCTAAACCACAAATTGGTGCAGTGGCTGTATTGTTAGGCTGTATGTTACAACGTATTGAATCTGATCAAGAACATGGTTTCCTGTTTGTAGTTCAGGGGCATTGCTGTGTAATGCAAGTCAGCTGTGTTTCTGTTTCTGCAGTAAGTGCCTGTAGAGCTCTACATGTCTTAAAATCTATAGAAAAAAATATAGAGGAATGAAGAAACTCTGTCTCACTGTCATACCTGAGATTATTAGAGATGCCTGTGGATAGTAACTACAAAAACAGAAGGAGGAACTGATCGAAAAGCAACACATGTAATTATATTTTTTGCCTGTCTCACCTCCCTTTTCTTATCTGTACCCAAATCTAGCAGGCTGCAGGATGAGTTGCAAATCATTGCATTTAAGATGATACTTGCAAATGATGGAAGGAAATGTGAGTTCTTATGCTGTTTGACTTGATAGCAAATGAATGCTGCTCCATGTAAGAACCTGCTAATTCATATCAAGAAGTATATAAATAAGCAAGTCTTTAACAGTTGCACAAATGAAGGAAGAAAAAATATTTTTCAGCAATAATTCCACTTTTCTTTTTTTTGAGGAAAAAAAAATAAGAATTTATGCAAATATTCTTTTTATTTACAAAGTAAGTTACATTCTCCAAGGGATTATGCAGTTTGGAAAACAGATCTGTACATACATGTGGAAAATACTTTTCTTATAATGAATGCATCTATTCAAGCACTTTTTTACGGCATCGCTGATGGATCTTATTTTACTTTTTTTATTGATTTTGACCATTCCCATGAGATGATTTTCATTAGTCTTTTTTTTTTAAAAAAATACTGTATTTGAGAGAATCCTAGGTTCTGAAATCAGAGTAGTTTCAAACATAAACTAATGAGGTCATTTTCTTGCATAAAATACATGTTTTTTTATTTTTGTTGGAACGGTATTACCTTACTATGTAATGGATGTAAAATGTATCTCCTGAGTCAGTGTTCCTATAACATAACCCATTCTCCCTTTTCTGAATTTGGTTACTTCTTCCTAATAGGACTAAGTTGCATCTCTGGTGATGTTTCTGCTTATTTCAGGTGACTTCTTAATTTATCAGCATGATTCTGTATTTATAGTGACTAGACTTTTGCTCTTTTCCATTTCAAACTATTTCAGTAAGAATCTATTTTTTCTATGCCACCTCACAGTTAATAAATACATTGAGAAGTCTGTTTTAGGAATGGATTCTAGTAGAACACATTTCTAGAACTCCTTATAGTTAATACTAACACTAGTGCATTTCTTCTTTCCACAAAGTTTGTTTCCCTATCAGACAAAGCAAATTTAGTTAGTTGCACTCGATTTCTGATGATGAAGTTGACTACTACTTAATTATTATCTTACTGGTGCTTGAAATTCTCACTGTAAGTTTAGTGTTTCATAAGAAATACAGAACTGTAAGCCCTTATACACACATGCTGTTATGTTTTAAAATAATTTATGTACTTGACATTTCCCAGATTTCACCTCACTTCACCTAACTGTGATTACGTAGAAAGAATGGTGGATGCTTCCAGTTAAATATTGCTACTTCCTTCACTTCCCTACAAGCACACATCTCTTTAAGAGAAATTCTAGCTACAGCTTGTGACAACGATGTAAGTTTTGATGTATCCTCAAAGACAACAGCGAGATGGAAGTGAAGGAGGAAACTATTAGATGGCTGAATTTTTGTATGTTTTGAAGTTGTTATGTTTTTGTATTTACCAAAAGAGAACAACTGCAAAAAGGCAAGCAACTAGTGGAAGTGATCTTTTGAATCACTGGTGCGCAATTCAAATTGATGAGACTGGTGAGTAAAGGAAAAATAAAGTTGGGGAACAACTTCACTTTGCCTTAGTGAAGGATGAGAAAAAGAGAAAAAAATGAAATAGAGTAGTAGACAAGAAGAGGAGTGAAAGCAGCTTCAGCACAGAAGAGGATGAAATTGTGATAGTAGCTGGCACCCAATGAGTAGTGAACATGATGAATGGACAGTGAAAGACAACAGATGATAGAATGGTCTGAAGACAGAAGAAAGAAAAGTTGGGGAATCTAAGGAAGGTGCAGTTAGTATTAGAAAGAGGACATGTGTAACTGGAACTTCCTTCTAAAGAAAAATGGGTAGGCTGTAATGAGAACAGGTCCAGAAGCTAAGATAAAAATTACAGATTTGTATTTGAAAACAATAATGTTCCAGTGAACAGAAATATACAGATTTCCTAGAAACTTCGGTGGAAATTCTCCATTGCCTGAAGAAGGAAGGGCAAAGTTGTGTTGATCAACAGATGACTCAAGAGTTGGTGCTTAGAAAAATGTTGATGGGTCACTGAGAACACTACAGAGAGAGTGTATTTCTCAAAGCATATGCTCAGACATATTATGCGATTCAAGTAAGGCCCATGAAGAAGACAATTAAGTTGAGATAGAGCTATATTTACATATCATCCATGCCTATATAAACAGAAAGGGGAAGACATAGGTTGTGAAGGTTCATCAGAGAATATGGCATAAAGACAGGCATGTTAGAGCAGCAGTGATTCTAGACAGACTTCCGGGAACAGGGGAAAAGTGAGAGACTAGTTTTAAGAAAACATTTTGTAAACTCCTGAGAAGGATTATTCAAGACAGTTGCAAAAGAACAGCAAGGGATAAAAGAGCCCCTTCCTATTTTATGTTCCTAAATGTTTATCTAGATGTTCTCCAACTGTTTCTCTTGATCCTGACTTACAACTTGTTTTGGTTAACCATTGTTTTGTCATGTCATGCTACTGTTATGTGCTTTTTATTGCAGCCAAGTAGTTCTTAAGCATTTCAGCCTTTCCCATGTCTCTTGAAACAGGAAGGTAAAACAAATACATAGTCACATGCTTGCCTGTTCTTTTTGTTTCTCAGAAGCTTGTTCTCCTTTATAATTTTACTTGCCTTTTTTTTTTTTCCTTCCAACCTATTACTTGGCTATGACTGGACACTTTAAACCTGACTTTCTAAAAAAACAAGATCTATGTGATTGTGCATCTGCCACCCCTTTGTTAGGAACTTTGAATTCACTGGCTTATTTCATCCACATTTGACCAACAGGAAGAGAAGTGAAAAATACTAAGTTTCTGAAAAAGTACAACTTCATCTAGGTATCTGCTACTGGAAAGATAAGATCACTCTTATCAGATACCTTAAAACCCACATGAGAACTCAATCTATAGGCACAAATCCAGAAGAAAGCAGGCTTTACTGGTTCAGATGCTCAAACCCTTCAAAATTCCTAGGCCCTGTGATGCGGTTGCACCAGGTGGTGGCACGTAAGAATTTTAGCCTAGGAGAACTGGTGTTCTCAAGGCATGTCTGAGAGACCTCACCTGACAGCTGGGTGACTGACTTTTAAGTATTACTGTAATGCTAGCCTAGATGTGGTGCAATGGTGGGACATTCAATGAAAACTGCTAGCATAAATGAAGCTATTTCAGTCTCTGTTGTGCTCCAGATTCTGAGGTTGTTTTCATTTTTTGGCTTGAGAGATGTTGCTGTTATATCAATACACTTTTTCATATTCTATTTCCTGGCAAATCTTGGTCTCATTGTTCTGTAGTTTCCAAGTTTAATTAGTCTGATGGGGCAGAAAACATGATGAACGCAGAAAAAAATAGTCTAAGAAAAACACGTGAAACTTGAGAGCTTTGCTAAACTAATAGGATACATACATGGATCATTCTCGGTCCTGCTTTTAAGTACCGCTGCTCATCCCCATCTAAGGGAGTATCTACAGAAAGCATGCTAAAAATTAGCATAGGCTTTCTCAGCAGTAGTCAATGATGAATATATATCCAAACAGTCTCTCTTCAAAGAGAAAAATTCAGCTGTTAGTAGGAAAGAGAGCATGGTGAGAACACAAATATTTTATATTGTTTCTTTCATAAAATGCAGTTTTTAAGAGCATAGGGTAATTATATTGAAGTTATATCTTTGGGAATTTTATTGTTATGAATAATTTCTTGAAAATTTGTACCTTCATTTGCCTAGTAATGCTGATGGCCTAATGCTAGCCACAAGAACTGATTTCGAATGCATTGATGGTGGGAATAATGACATTAGAGATGAAGCATGTTTCCATTAAACACTGAAATTTCAGTTAAATAGCTTTGACTATATATACAACTGATGATAACCAGCAATTAGTTCCTTTCCTATAGGGAAGAGGCTGAAAGCAGGAAATGCAGTATTCAGCATTTTTCTGTCACACGAATTCATTCCGTATAAACAATCTATTTCCTTCTTCTGATCTAAAAAGCTGCTTTTGTGCATAATCACATAGTGTGCAGCACGTTTATACTTATAGGTAATAGCTGTTATCCAGAAGATGGCTCTTTGCATGTGAAGTGCCCTCAGTGCCTTCATCCTAAAGATAAACAAGATTGATCATACATCTTTGATTTTGCAACCCTACTTTGTTTGCTACTCCTCCACCAGTTGTGTACTGTTTTCCATCTGTTGCAACATCATGCATCTGCACTCGAGCGCCTGATCACTTACAAACACTCTCTAACAGAGCCCCAGTGACCCCCTCCTCTCATATCTATTAATGGCATCACTTGAAGTTGAACAAAATTGTCATCGACTTTGTGATGTGTCCTTGTGAAAGCGAAATGGAGGTTCACAAATTTCCCACCTTATTGCAGTCCTGCAGCTTCCAGACTCCACTTAGAGGATTTCTCTTACTTCTTTATTTATAAACAATATGCTCTACACCTGGCTAATAACTAATACCTTGTTTTGTTTGTTTGCTTGTTCGTTTCTGAGGACTAAGTCAGGCTGGATATGTTATTGGAAGTAAGTCTTTCTCCAGGAAATATCAAGTAACATTAAATCTGCAAACAGTTCCACATCTTAATACAGTTTCATATGCTTCATGCTAGTGATTTTCCTGATGTTGAAAGGTTGCCCAGCTGAATGAGCACAGCATTCCCATCAGCTGCCTGAGTTTGCTCTAGAGCTGAGCCTGCAGAGCAGTGCCGTGTTCTTCCATTTAGCTCCAAGCCCATCATCTCCTTAGCTGCGGAGCTGGCACAGCACTGTGCAGGAAAGCCTCTGGTCAATGTTTGTAGGCCCCATGAGGTCCCAGAGATCAGGCAGGTGCTTTTGTGTATCCCTGCTGAGCAACACGAGTGTTTAGCACATCTCTATGGGATGGAGCAGAAGGGCACCCTGGCAGGCTTTCTGTCTCGTTGTCACCCCTACTCACCCCGCTGTCCTGCATCTCCAGCTCAAGGAGCTGCTGCTATTTCCCTCACTCAGCCTCCCTGTCTGCCAAGGCAGCAGGCTTGTAGCAACCCCACAGCCGCAGCCCCTGGGCAATCAGGATGTGTGTAGGGCCGCAGAGTTGTGGCTGGGCCCTCTGAAGCCTGTGGGGTGCAGCCTGTGGTGGTGCCACGGTGGCCAGGCCCTGCCAGGCCTGACCATCAGCCTCCCTGCTCCTGCCCTGTGGATGCGGCCAGTCACCAGCTGGGGTGAAACTGTGTTCCTGTGGCCCTGAGGTGTCTTAAAGCATCACCAGGGCTGTTCAGTCACATGCAGCACCTCATCCATTCTCCTCAACATAAAGGCTGAGTCAGAAGCTGCACAGCCGTGGATGAAACACAGCTGTGTGTTGGGTCCCCTCTCTTAGCTTGTCCCAGAAATGGGCTGGCCCCACCCATAAAAGTGCTGACTCGCCTTTACAAACCGATTTCTGGTGATTTGGGAACACTGTAGTAGGAAATACAGACGCTAGGATCCCTTTTTTTTTTTTTTTCGTCTTCACTGGTAATGCCCAGGCTGAATCATCACACAACTTTATGCTTATTTAAAAAATATGCTTTTGTATCATCATACGTCTAGCCTGCAATATCAGGCAAATTTGTTTCTAGTTTGCATAGTTTTGCACAGTTCCTTTCCTGCTGGTGCCATCCTTGCCCATAGTGCTTGCTCTTCTGCTGCACTGGTGTTTGCTGAAGCCCCGGAGCTCACCAAGAGGCTGCACCACCTCTACATGGGCTTCAGCTGTGTGAGCTGGCTTCTGGGCATGTCCTCCACTTGTGCACTAGTAAATAAGCCACAACACAAACTCAGCTTCTCATGGGCACCAAATTTGCTGCTATTACCCTACCCACATCAGTAAATGTGGTATTTAGCAGACAGTTCTAACTCTCTCACACGCATTTTATGAATTTCTGTGGACATTGCACTTCGCTAATAAGATGCATAGCATTTTGTCTAGATTGTGGAGAAGCATTCGTTAAGTTGTTCTATTTACTCTGTTCACTCCTCGGGTAGAACTATGCTGTTCTTGTTCACACAACATAATCTATATATCCGGGGAGTCCAGCAATCCCCCGGTGTCCTTTCTTAAGCTATCAACATATTTAAGAAATTACTAACGTCATTTTTTGTTGTGTTTTGCATGCAAATATCTCAGTGTGACTTTAATCACAGTCTTGGCCAAGCAGAGATTTCCTTCTAGCATTTTTCAAGGGAATCCCGTTTCTGGTCTTTGTTGGGGCTGGGTGTGGAAACAGCAAGGCAGGCACACTGTAAGGGAGAGCCAGAGGGTGTGCTCCAGATCTAGGAAGCTGCACAGCATCAAAGGAAGGGGACGTCTTTCACTGGTTTAATGGTAAACACACTGGCAGGTCAGAATATTTGCCTGCAGAGAGGTCTTGCAACAAAGACACTTTTTTTTTTTTTTTTTTTTTCCCCTCATTCAAGTGGCTCTTAGAAGTTCAAAGAAAAAGAGTAAGAGGATGTACAAAAGATCACCTCATTGGACTTGTCAATTATTAGATATTTTTCAAAGTTTTGATCATCTCAAATGCTCACTCGGGTTCTTGGTAATGCAGGAGTACTTTTGCAGACATAGGAACTGAACAATTTCATTTTGTTTCTTTGTTGTTTATTTTCTTCCTTGAATAAATACATTAGAAGCCAGCTGTGATCCTGTATGTCCTAAACTGCTAGTGCTTCAGCAGCAAGTTACATAGGTTAGACTCTGAGATGCCAGTTAAAACATCTTTGTGACTTTTAAACAAGACAACTCCAAGATGAACAGCATTCCAGCATGTCACATAGAATATATCCCTTAAAAGAGAATTTATTTTTTTTCTGTGCTAAGTGAAGATTAGGTGTACTTTTAAATGAACCTGTAAGACTCGTTTATATCTCCATACACAACAGTATTGTTAGAATGAAAGCAATGCTAAATTAAGGGATTAAAAATAAATAAACAAATCCATATGCATTTGCTGAAAAGCAGTCAATAAGAAGTGTTCTTGATGTCTGTGCTGCTGTATATGCTTACCTGTAATTTTCCAGAATTTGATCAGAAGCTTTCCAGACTATGCTTTAATTGGGAAGAAGTACCCATCATTGTTCTGGGAGGTACAGAGATTTGCTGTTAAGCAGGTCAGTGCTCTGAAGATGCAAGCTTGTTTTACTTATTTAGGAGAACCATTTCATGGGTAAAAACATTGTGTAAAAGCATTTTGTGTGATACATTAAGTGTATTTTCCCCATTAATTTGAATTCAAATAAAATAATATTGCACATAATTGATCAGACTCTCCTAATGTCTCTGTAGTTTGCCATAGGGAACGACACAACTGTGTGATGATGGCAGGAAGTGCAGGCTGGTGTAGGTCTTTTTGTATTCTGCAGGTCCATAATGGAGGCTTCAGCTTTGTTTTTATTTTCATGGGTTTTGGGTGTTGTTTTAATAGTTACCATTGGCCTCCCAAACCTTTTAGTGAAATAGGTAATTGTGTATGCATTTTTTTGTCATTTTCTTGACAATGTGTATAAGATTTGTGTGGGGGAATAGCTTTTCTACATAGCTAATAATTTATTATATTGTCTTATGCTGTCTTTTCAGTTTTTTAAATAACTGTTATTATTTCACACTGGAGGGCATAAATATCATTTTCTGCCTTTTTTCCCCCATTGTTTGGAGAGTAACTGGACTACCTCAGTTTCAGGTCAGATAGCATTTCATCAGAACAGTGAAATGACTGTAAGCATTCATCCCCAGTGGATGAAATTCTAACCTGCAGCATTTCAGTCTCCCACCTTGAAGAGTGGCAAGACAATTACTGAGATCCTTGTAGATGGGCTTTAAAGCTGGGCATAATCCAGCAGTGAACGAAATGCATAACCCTCCAAATCAGTGACATTTAACCCAACTGCTCGTCAGGCCAGGTGGAAAGACAAAATTGGCACTCAACTGTTTCCAGCTCACTTTCCTGGTTAGTGCTGCAAACACAGGAAATAATTCCGGTGAGCTGATTTTTGTACACATGCACATGCATGTGCCAACACACTTTATTCTGTATTCAAATTTTCTGTTGTAGATAAACTTGTAAAGCATCTGTATTTCATTTCATGCTCACCTTAAAAGCAGTTGTTCTGCCTGTGGAGAGAGCATTCACCTTTCCCTTTGCCTTTCATCCTTTCTGGTCTTATTTGTGCAGTGAAATTGCATCACTCAGTTGTGACATTTCGGTGGTGGAAGCTACACTCATTTTAACCAAAAGAATATCCTTCTGAAACAAAACCTGGGTATATGTACATGTCAACAGATATGCTCTATAACTTCTGTAAAGAGAACTGAATGATAAAAATAGCAAAATATGTGAAGCATTTAGGTAGTTCTGAAATCTACCCTTAAAAAAAGCAAGAGCCAGCAATCCCTTGTACCAACTTCTTTTATCTCTTCCAAAGCTATTTCTCATTTACTGTAATGCTTAACAATCCTATTTCACAGTGTGCTTTAGATTCCCAACAACAGAAAAAAAATTACTTAAGAAAAAACAACTTGCAAATCCAAGACCAGGCATCTATTTGTGTGCAGTTCTAAATGAAGCTTCACTATTTCTTAACTAATGAGGATCTTCTCCATGTGGAATAAATTCTTAGTACTTAGCAGCATTAGTAATGCTTCAAGAAAAAAAAAAAAAAAAAGTATTTAAAATGGTTCAGTTGCCAACTGTCTTCTTTGACTGTCTCGGTAAGACGTTGAAACAGACCTTCTGCTCTAAATTAATAAGGCCAATCTCAACCACACAAAGCCCAGAATGACCGATCATTCTTCTGGTGTCCTCGCTATCTTTACTGAGGTCAGATAAATCACTTTCAAGCTGTTAAATCAATGATCATAAATTAGGGCTCTGTTTTTACAGCGCCTTGTGGGAAATTCTCATGGTTAAATTAATCTAACAGCTGCAGTGAAGAGCACCTCCCACAAGATCATGTCAAAAGTTCTCTCTCCCCCCCCTGCTTTTTTTTTTTTTAAAGGGGAAAAATGCCTGAATTATTTGTTTTTACCTAGCGCACAAAATGGAATCCCTCGGTCTGTCCCTGCTAATTCATGTTTCAATTGTACCCAGCTGTTTAAATTGCACTGCGCAGAGATTGCCTTGATCCCCAGGTGCTGGTACTCCATCTGTGCTGCTCCGAGAGACTATTTACAGCAGAGGTTAGGCCAGCGATTGCTGGGATGGAAAACTCATTTCTCAGCCTGGCTTTTATTTACACTCTTATTAAAGATCCTTTCACTCATGTTGGAATGGCAGCTAGTGGCTGCACTGAGCATTTGGCGTTGAGCCAAGCAGCGAAATTACCATGTCGATGAAAGATAGCCCGCTTCCATTTTAACCTTTCGCTGTTCTCCCCTTTCCATCTATATTTGCATGAAGAAGGATGATTATTGAAAGAGATAGGGGGACAAAGGGATGAGAGAATCCTTGTCAGCTGAGCTTTTCAAGGGATAAGCCAATGGTTTGTGACCAATTTGGAAAAATCTTTACTGCCTTATTAATTTCCTACTCCTTTCCCTTAATTGCTATTAGAGTTTATTTTCACATGAAGCAACAGAGCTGCTCATGCTCTGCTTCCTTCCTTCCCCCACTGCTTCCCTGTGCCTTATGAGCATAACCCTGGGATATGTCTGCAATGTTGAGGTTTCTCCTTCATCCCCAATGCAGGTCACACAGAGCCACGGCAACACCCTCAAAATGCTTTTCCTATGAATATGCCTCTTGGAAATGAATCGCCTTCCTGGGAGCAAGGGGCTCGCTGCTCACAGCATGTCACATCGCCGGGGAGGGCAGGGGAGGGTGCCTGCACAGTTGGTGGGGGAGGCTGGCGCGTTACAGACCTGGCTGCACTTAAACAAATGAAAATAACTGTTTGTCCAGAAAACTCAGCACATCTGTTCTGGGGAGCAACACAGGATTGGCAAAAAGCACCAGAATGCACCTCAGCTGTTGTGAGACAACAACCCACCTTCCTGAGCGCCAGCTACAGCATGGCACAATGAGGACAAGAGCCCCAAACCCCTAAGCCACGCTACCAGACTCCATTCATGAGACAGACACACCGTGCACTTCAGTGTAGCCATGCTGCAGGTTCTTGACTGCTACCAAAGCAGTGCTTTTCTTTCTCTTTACCTTCCTGGACAGCAGGAGAGGAGTCTATTTTCCATTTTCCTGGGTAGAAGAGCTGAGCAATAGCTGTACCATGAGGTTTACAGGGCTTGGTGTTCTTGCTCTTGATCCTATTTTGGATAGTGAGCAAATATTAGCTTTCACATATTAAAGAAAAAAAAAAAAAGCAATATTTTCTGAAGGATTTAACCTTCTACCTAGATGCTTGTTAGATGCTACTATATCCTTGATGCTACTGCTGTTTAGGCACTCAGCCACTCTTTAAACTCACAGGTTGCCAAGATTCTTCATCATTCTTCATCTCCACCCATGCCCAGGAGGCTCAAATGCCTGCTGCTGGCTGGGTGCCAGCAGCTCCGGTGGGACCAAGCACCTAAAAGATGGAGGGTTTGTTAACAAAAGCACAGATGTGGACATGGTTGTATTCTGGGTAACAGACAGCTAAAAAGGGGGTGTTTGCAGACCACCGCTTTCTTTCAGCCCCCTGGAACATGCACAGAGCAGAGTTTCCAATATCTTCAAAGTTCCTTGCCATGTTTGTTTCATACATGCAGAAAATTGAATTCATAATTCTATATAAAATATGTTATATATAATACATACAAATATAAATTATTATATAATTCATATATAACTATAACATTATATATAAGTGCTTATTTGCCAGCGCTCAGTCTGTGCCATTCAGCTAACTTCAGCACTTCGGGTTAGTTGGGTTTTGTCCTTTGCAATTCCCAACTGACTGAGTGCCTGAGCACCACTCTGCTTTCCCAGAGAAGCCATCAGCAGAGAAATTTTGCAGAAGAGGTAGCAGAGGAGCATTACTTGGACATTTTACATAACTGTAATCTTTTTCTTATTTTTATTTTTTTTATTTTGGAGCTAAACAGCCTTTCCCTAAAACACCATTCTCAGAAAAATGTAACCACAGAAAGATTTACTGTCTGAGCATTGTGTTTAATATTTTTCCCATTCATAAAATACTTGTCTGTCTGGACATGAGACTCAGTTTGAAGGGTGTGTTTTGCTTCTTGTCTGGCTCATTTAAACTGCTTATATGCTAGTGCTCATGCAGAGAAGGGGGAAGAATGGTGTCCCATCTCATAACATATTATAAAGTCTCAGATGGAAAATACAATTGCATGACTGCTGGTAGACAACAAGTACTAAGGAGTGTGTGTGCATGCATGTGTTTAAAGACCACCAAACTATTTATTTATTTGTTCATTTACTTATTTATTTAACTGGGAGCAACGTGAACTTATTCCTCAGCAAATGCAGCCTAAGAAGTTTGTTGCTTGTTGTTGGAGTACCTTGTTCTCAGCGAGCTGAGGTGCAGTTGACATTTGGTGACCAGCTTGGGAGAGCTGGAGGATGATGAGAAATGAGACGTTTGGTGCAATTAGCTGTGGTACCAACCCAGGAACAAAAGTGAACAGGCACAACTCGGGGACAAGAGCAGCTTTCAGAGTCAAGGTCTAACTTGCTTGAGGATTTAGCAGTTCTCCCATTTTTGTACATTCTCTGGCAATTTCCTACTTAAATAATTGGATCGTCTGCTTCTAGATCTTGGAGAAATGCAACTGGATTTGGCATCCTCTTGCCTATCCCCATCCCATCCCAGTACGTGCTGGGATATTGCCCTGTACAGCTGCCACAGCCCACAGCCGCTGAGGCTCTCCAGCTGCAATGGGGTTTGAGATTAAAAATTGAACTAACCCACATTTCGGAGCTCTGGATGGGCAGACACAGTCCGAATTTTGGAAAAGAGCAAAATGACTGCAGGTGTGCCAGTTGCTTTTACATCCCTGTCTTTTATTGAGTATTATACTGTACAGCGAAACTGAGGAACAGTTTGTGCTACCTGATGAAGGGGCTGCCTTGTTATTTGTCTCTAACAGCTACTTTCATGGGAAAACAGTGTTTTCTTGTAATTCTACTTCAATATCTTGCAATATCTCTGTGCTTCTCTTACCTTCCTAAAGAAAAAAAAATAATCAGCAAAATTCCATTGTTTTCTGCTTAGTCCCTGAAAAATTGTAGCACTACCTACAGAAATAGGTGACAATTGTCAAATCAGAAGCCAAAAGCTTCATCTGAGCTTGTGTGGCTCTTCCAGCCAGCTCTTCAGTTACTGAGAAGCAGTTTCCCTAGAGAACAGTTGGGCTGAAGAACTGGGGCAGCAAGGTTCAAAATGTAGACCCCTCCAAAATCTACTTAAAACCATAAAAGTTTTCCTTTTAAAATAGGAGAATTCACATATTACATGCATGTATGGTTTCATTTTGAGGTAATGAGCCACATTAAGTAAAATATAAAAAAGAAATTGTTTCCCTTTCTGCTGGCTTCCCTTCGGCTAGCAGTGGTTTCTGCGTTGCTGGTGAGCATCAGCTGCCACGGCAGACGAGAGGTGGAGGGAGGTGAAGAGCCAAAGGCTCAGTGGTTCTTCCAAAACAACAGCTACCTGCTCCACAATGTTTTAAGTTAAAGAGGAGCATGGTAAGGAGAAGGAAGGAAAAATACCACCAATAGGAAAATTGAACCAGATGGATGCTATGCTGTTGTAGACCCTGCAGGGAATTGCCTTGACTTACCACAGACAAGAAAAAAAATAATAAAATAAAATAAAAAACCACACACACACAAAAAACACACACACACACAGTGATAAATCCAGGGTTGAGTGTTGGGTTTAGGGGCGATACCACATCATTATGGACAGTTGTAGAGCTGCCTTTACAGAACACCATGAAGGATTGCCTTCTATTGCTTAAGGGAATGACTGCTCAGGAGTAAAGGTCAGGGACATTTTGACTCTTTAGAGACTGAGATATTATGCAGTAATACGCCCAAGAAAAACAATGCCATTCTAATCTTAGGTGGCCTAAAATTCATGAGGGTTTAGAGATCTCATCAGTCTATGCATCTAAATAATCAGTCTTAAATTAGCCGCAGGAAAGATCTAATTATTTTTTCTACTGCAGCTTCCTCCCTTTCCCCTTAGTATTTTGTGGCAGAGTGCTGAAGAATATTCCTGCAGCTTCAAATTCATGATTAATTATTCTTAAATTATTAAACAGGAGTCTCTGAATCATCCTTTCTTTATCTACCTGTAGACACATTTTGTCTACCTTGATCGTATGCCTTTTATTAACCTTGTCCTCAAAGCACAATATTTCCTCGAGTCATTGTATCTACCTAAAAAGTACCTAAAAAGTTGTGCCATCCTCTGTTCTGCAAAGTGAAAGAACCTTTTTTTTTTTTTTTAAAAAAAAAAAAAAGAAATCCTTCATCTTTCCTTCTAACAAGAACAGGATGTGCAGTAACTTTGGTTTACATAAGCATTCCTGGAAAGCACGAGTGTGACTCTGGAATCAATAAAAGCTGCAGTGTAAGAGTATAAAGAAGTAAACTTTTTGTGAAGGTACGTGGCTGTGCAGGGGTACGTTAAGAAGACAAAACTTCAGGCCTCTGTTTTACAGCAACTGCACAAAATACATGTACAATAAATTACTGGGACTGTTCCCTTCGATAGCTTTAGGTAATGAAGTGCATTCAGTATAAGAATATGAAAGTATTATTGCACTTTCTGCATACAGGGAGTACGGAAACTGATGTCCACATCTGAAGAGTTGCATCTATTACCTAGAAATGAAAATAACGAGCCTTACTTGAGCTACAGTCTTACACAATTTAGGGTGTAAGAGACGCAAAAGCAATGGCGCAATGCAGAGCGTGCTCCTTTAGGCTCACTTGGCATGGGACAGCACCCTGTCACTGCACACTACCGACACTGATTTATTCACCTTGCACTAGTGAGGCTGGCAAAGCTACTCCAAAGTATATTTGCACCGTAATTTTAAACCTGACTCAGTGGTCTGAGTACAGTAGTAAACTGTAGAACTTGGAGGAGAGTAAGAAGAACCAGACTGAAAAGAAGAAATCCTTCATCCCTGCACTGTTATGCTCAGTTAACACACTGGGCACAGGCAGCATTTTAAAAAGTGGGGTGACACTGGCAGCAGTGAACAAATGTTTTCACTGCTCTTCTACTGAGTTTGAAGTAAAATAAGAACGGGGAGTAGTAGTAGTGCTACAAGGCAACACCTGAAGAGGCAAACAGCAAACAGCGCACTCAGCTCTCATCCCTGTGCTACAGAAGGATGTTGCCCGTGGCTGTGCTGGTACAGTGCAAAGAGGCAGGTGTTACCTGTCAGCTACATCTTCGGTTGCTGAATTACCATAAAGACTTGCTTCGATGGAATCAATGAATCAGCTTTGGTTTCACTCTAATAAAAACTTTGGAGTGGAATTTGAGACAGTGATTCCTGAGAAACTGGGGAGGAAAACCATATCCCAACTGCGCTGTCATTTCAGAACTTGCACCCAATTTTTCATACCACAGACAGCGGAGAGCTGAGCACTTTGCATAGCTCTTCATTGAGTCAAACACAGCAGCTGGCAACCTGAGCCATGAATCATAACCTAAAAGCAGCGTGCAGCTCACAGGGCTCTCCTACAGCCGGACTCCTCCGGATCACCCCACACACTGAGGCACCTCTCAGGGATCTACTTCATTAGATCTGGTGTGAGACCTCTCGTCAGGGACTCGGCCTTTCCCTGGTAAAACAGTGTGTGCTGCTTGTCTGTACTGCACAATTAATACACAAGGAGACTCAGGTACTCTTCAGGACATTCAGAATAATAATGGTTATAGATAAAGATGTATATATATAATTTAAAATTTTATTTAAAATTTTACGCATACACTTCTTCAGCATCCTCCTCTTTTTTTTTTTCATTGCACTGAAAAGTTTCAAAAAACACAAAATATATCCCTTTACTAAACATTTTTTTTTGTTCTTCGGTTACAAAAAGATTAACATTTCACAGTCACAAAGCATAAGTACATTGGTCCAAAACATCTTCCTCCAGCAGGTCCTCCATTCCTCAGGACATATAAAACCTAGAGAGTTTTACAGGTCTCAAAATAAGATGACTTGTCCAATGAAGGGAAGAAAACAGTGACGGCTATTAAAAAAAAACCCAAACCGAAATAAGATACCTATGAAAGAACATCACCAGCAACAGTTAAAAAATATAAAGAAAAAATAATAATAATAAAAAAATGAGACCGGAGGCGGGCAAGGGCATCCTCCTTCAAGTACGTCACAGGTAGAAATACAGCAGCACGGTTACAGCATGGTTTGGTCACGCTCTATGGCAGCCACATCACTACGTCTGCATCTAAGACACGTGGAGGAAAACTATTTACACACCGAGAATGTCGGGGAGGAACAACAATTCTGTAGAGTTTGCAGCTCCTGTTTGATACAAGTGTTGAAATTATTTGCACATAAGATTAAAAAAAAAAAAGCAGCAAAATGCTGATGCAGGAAGAAACACAGCAGATTGGCTTGGAGTGTGTAGTGTTCTTTAAAATCTAGTAAAAGCTCAAAGCCAAAACACCAAGTGCAGTTCTTAGTTCTTCAAAAATGTCTTGGAGACATGGAGTCTACTGCATCTCATAGACCTTGCCTGTCGTGTTTTAATATGGAATCAACTTTAACATGAAAAAGCACGGCTAATGGCAGGCTATGACTGCTTTCCTTTAGCTTGTTAGACCTGTTACTCTTTAGAAGTCCTTTTATTAAAAGCATTTTCTCTCTCCACCATGAGGCCATTGAAAATTAGCTCTCATGGACAACTTCTGTGTTCATACGGGAAGCATCACTGCATTAATTTAACAGAAGACAGTTGCATCCCTCACTCAAGGTGTAAATGACATTTTGAACTATTGTCTTCATCTAATTAAGTAAAGGTGAGTTCGGGCTGTAGTGTGAGAGAAAACCTCTGGAATGTCTGTCCTACTTCTGCAACAGCATTCGCAATGGTAGAAGCTTCTTGGGTCTGGGTTTCTAGAAACTGGACTGGACCAGGCACCAGAAGGCAATGTTAGATGGTGTTGTCTGCTGATCTGAGCTATGTGGCATGCTATTTCCTTTCCTTGCTGGTGTCCAAGTAATGAAAGCTTGCCTTGTTTTCTGAGCAGTGCCAACGCACTGGCAAGGATACAGCACTGTGCAATGGCAGTGCTAATCCAGATGTAACTCAGGGCTGAGCCTCCTTGCTGCTCACACAAACAATTTTGGATACTAAGAGAACTTCACTAGCAAAAAAAAAACCAACAACACATACTGCTGATGGCATCAGGCAGTGACTAAGATGATGTGCCAAGGACCTAGATTTGGACTTGGTGCCTAACTTGCTCCAGTTCGAGATGAGCTCCTGATTTCAGAGCTTCACTGAGCAGCAGAGCAGCTGCAAGTCTGAACATGGCCGTATCCATCCTGTGCCTACCTGAAAAATGGCATTGTGCATTGTGGACCACAGCAACCCTTCCTCCCTGCCGTCAGTGATTTCTAATGCTGTGACTCCCAAATAATGCACTCTGTGATGAAATAGGGAACGTGTTTAGTTATACCAGCTTCACACAAACCTCCCCAATAAATGGCTCCTGCTTCCTATTTGTGCCATGCTTTGGCGTGTAGATGTATTTATACCATGCTGTGAAGCAGAGCACAGAGCACAGTGCAGGCATGTAGGAAGCTCCTCATGAAGGCGAGTAGAAGTGAGAGCCCAGGTGCTAAAGCGGCGTATCAGAGGTGAACCAGCAACACTCAGGGTAGGCAAGCCTGTAAATGTGTAACAGGGACTTTGTAAAGAAGCAAAACAAAAAAACATCACAGCATAGTTTCAGCCACATACATCTGAGTAGAAAGCTTTTTATTACTCTTGAAAATTTTCAGAATTGATGCTAATTTATGTCAATTGTTGATCCTGTGCTTCTGCCCTTTCCAGGAGAAGAGCTCATAGCTAACACAACTTGACCTAGGTAGGCGCAGCAGCTGCAGAGAAGCAGGCTGACTGATGGCAATGCCTCAGGTGAACAGCAGAACTGGAGGCTGATGCACAAAGCCATACTAGTGCCTGCCAGATTTTGCTCTGAAAACCGATCCCTGAATTTGCTCCCACCGAGTCATGCACTCTGCTGCCCCATCTCTCTAGGGGCACGTTTAAAAACACCACTGAAAGAGAAGATGCATTTTCCATTGCCTTGAAATTTCACTTTTAAATTTTGGCTGATGCTATCCCGGAAATTAATTTCTACCACATTGTACTCAGTGGTTTTATAATGACTGGTGTGAATGCTGACACCGTGTTACTGAATAATGAAGACTAACACATGGGTACCGAAATGTTTGACTCCAGCTTGTAGCTGGTAACAGCAAGCATCAGCTTCTTTGCTGTTCATGTGGCTTTGGAGGGATTGCCATTAGTTTCTTCATTAAAGGGGATCTTTATTGCTAAAGGACTACACAACTGCATTTGCAAAGAGACAACAGGAGTTACACAGAGCATGAAAAGCATGTTTACAAGTTTATTAGGCCAAAAAAAAGAAAAAAAGAGAGTGCAAGAGAAGATCTCCTGCTTGAACTTCAAAACATATGTGGGGCCATGTGAAAAATACTCTAGACTCCAAACCTGCAGATCTCTTTTCACCCATTTGCTCACACAAAAAGATGTAAAGGGGAAAAAATAAAAAGGAATAGATAAAGTGTGATAACATATAATCAGATACACAGTTGATTTATACTGAAGCTCTAGAACATAAAACCTCAGTGTTCTGCACAGCTTTATCATATGCAGGCACTGGGGCATGCACGGAACAGTTTCCAGGCTAAAATCATGCAGTTTGCTGCATGTGCGAGCCATTGCTCACTCTGCATCGGCTCAGCTCATCTCTGAAACTCCTCCTGGGTCTAGAGACTTAGAGAAGGGCATCTGAAATTCTCCGAGAATGTTGCACACGTACTTTTGGATGCAATCAAATAAAGCATCTGGGCAGCTATACCGAACAGCACTGTTCTTTGTTTACATAGCACATTATAAATTATAAAACTGGCAAGCTCGAGGCTACTCCTGTTCAGGAGAAAGTCTGCACACCTCAGGGAGCACAAAGGACACAGCATCCTCCCCTTCGAGCTGGCAGTTTCTCCTTTAGAAAGGATATAACATTTGTGAGATGCCTAGTCAGTGCTCTGCAATTATGTCAGCTCCCTGTCTTTTGGCTATTCAAGAAGTAGCTTTTATGTACAAGCCAGATTAGCAGCTCCAAAAGAACGTGGTCTGGGAGCAATTTAGGTTGAATCTGGCTCCCCAGCTGACACATCTGCCTATATATGAGAACCTTCCTTTTTTTTTTTTTTTTAATTGCAGCCAATGAAGTGAAGAGCTGCCTGTCTGCAGAGCAGGCAGCTAGGTTAAGCTGCAGATTTGCTCAGTTGTTACTCCCATGGATTTGCTTTTACTCCAATAAGGTACTCAGGTTTTCTTTATTTAAATCGATTCAGTACAGCTAAGAAAAAAGCTGATGAAGCTAGTGAGGGGTGAAGGGCTGGTAACTATCACAGTGATCTTTTGATCCTCAACTACAGTCCTCAACAAGTGAGAGGACAGAAAGCTATAAGCTGTCACTTTCTGATCGCCAAGTCAAGCAGGAAGCAGGAATATGCTGAATAGTAAGTGAGGCAGGAAGAAGTGAAATCATTCTTAAACAGATCACTATCTGTGTACCCAAACTGATAACCAGAACAATATCATCACTACAAGTAGAAATCCAACTGAAAATATACTCAGGAGCCCAAATAAATTTACTGAATCCCAGCTGATGCAAAAACTGTGTGTTCAGGGATCCTTTCAACAGGATAAGGCAGACAGACCCATTCAATGAATGAAAATCTGATCCCAAAGAAACCACGACCTCCAGGTAAACATCACATAGAGCTGAGTTTGCTTGCTCTGTATAAGCATGGTATGCACACAACAGGGAATCTCAACAAATAATTCCTCGTATCAGAGCAAATCTTGCAGTACAAGACTGTGACCTATTTCTCCTGGACAATTTTGCAGCTGGCTGTTTTAGCTGCAGTAAACATGTATAGTCACACTAAAAACGATTTCAGTTTTCCTACTAAAATACAGGAGTATAGTCTACTGAAGAAGAGACAAGAGGAAAAATGGGGATTCAAAGGATTACACAAGTTTGCAGTTGTCCATAGGTAAGTCATGAAAGCAACTTTTTGGAAGAAGAAAACTTTTTAGTCTCATATATATATCTATAAAAGTATTTTCAAATGAGATGTAACCCAAGTCACTACTCTGAATACCTGGGGTTGGACTTCAGGAGCCTCCATGGCTTCTGATACCCACCTCTACTTTCACAACTGACATGGCTCTTCCAAGCTACATGGTAAACTGAAAAAAATTAACTCGTATTTCAGGTCTTCACCCGGAGGGATGACAGAATCCGTAATATGCTAGCAGCATTTAAATCCCATTCCCGTTAAGCACCAAAACCTTTTCTATAGGGGAGTTGTAATCTTAAGGGTTATCTTTAATCATATACAGTATATGTGCAGAGCCCTGCCTTTCGGGCAGAAGAGTACCCCTCCAGCATTAGCTTTGAATAGATTACATCAGTTGGAGATGTCCCGGTCAGATCACCAAACGCACATTGTCTCTTAGAGGCCCTTCCTGAAAAGATCCCCTTTCTGCAAACGCTCTCGATACTGCTCTCACGACTGCTTGTTCCCGTGTATTAAAGGAATGACGTAGACAGAAATGTCGTCTCCAGAGCCCAGCCTGTCGTTGGAGATTCGCCAGCCCCGGTCCTTCAGCACTCCCCGGGCTCGCATCACCAGGTCCTGCGCCGCCAGCGTGTACCTGTGGAGAAGGCAGAACACAGCCAGGGAGGGCGAGTATTACGGCCTAGTTTGGTGAAGAAAGCCTGGAGATTTACATTTGTCAGGAACAAGGACAAGCTACCCAGAAGCAGAGAAATGTTAACCACAACATCCGCGCAAAGCAATCGTTCATAATTCAGTAGCAGCTTTTGTCTCAGAAGGTATTTCACAGGCAGTGATCAATCAAAAAGCGAGCAGTCATTTTAAGTGCCCAACTTCACAACTTTTCAGAAAATATTAAAAAAAAAAATACCTTAACAAATTAAGTTTCTAGTAGTCTGAAAATTTGAGGACACAAAATAGCACCGCTTGTTTACTGAGACCTATACTTGGGGACTGAAACACCTGGAGGTAAATATGGGTTTACTCATTTCATAGACAAACTGTAATAAAGAATGCAATTTGAAAACAAGCAATATTTAAAAATAAAATCCAAATTACCCTTTAAACCAAGCAGATAAGCTATTTTCCTTGACTGTAAGAATGATTTTTGAATCTCTTGTATAGTGAAACTGGAAAAAGAAACTTAATACAGCAGATTCAGAGTCCACAGTCCATTCACATTTATGAGTTCAATGAAAACTGTGTGAATGTGAGTTGTCAAGTGCTTAATTTAGTGAAATACTGACAGTTTCATGTTGCTTCAAAACTCCCAGACTGTGTGAGGCTGAATGGCATTGTATTTATGGGAGTTATTTTCTGTCCTTAGAAAATACCAGATGCTGCTTGGAGGCTGAAGGGTGGCGGAGCACGAGAAGTGGTGCAGAGACAGTGCTCTGCCCTGCGCCAGCCAGAATGGAGAAGCAGTTGTTTACAACAGGATTATTTCTAAAATGAGTCCTTATTCAACAAACCTGAGCCCAATGCAATATTGATCAGACGTGTTATCCCATATCGTTTTACCTGCTGTTACTAGATCAACACATCTGTGTGCTAATTTAGAAGTTTCCTCCGAAAGAAATCTCATTATGGATGAACAAGTACTCCAATCAATCCTCAATCCAACACCTGCCTGAGATGTTTTGAATTTAGCTGGGTGGAGCCAAGCTTCTCTATGATTTGCTGATTAAAAATTAATTGAACAGTTAAGAGACTCACAGAAGAAAAAAAAAAAAAAAAGACACACGTTCAATATTGTGTCTACCTGTATTTCATTTTAATCTGAAGTATCAGCCTCTGATGTGATGAGGGGCTCTCTGTAAAGCCAAACTCACAGACATCAGAAGCAAAACACATCCATGTAATTTGAAGAAAGCAGGAAGGACGAGAAGGGTTGGCATTTCAAGACTCCCTTTTCTAGGGAAGAGCCTTGCTCAGAACTGATCTGCCCAGATCTCATCTGAGGCATGGGAAAGAACAGCACCTCCACTGATCATAAGCAGTGGACAAAAAAGGGGTTTGTTAATTGAGTATCCAAGATTGTTCTAACCCCAGCTAATTTCACCAATGAATGAATTATTAAATTCAATTGCTATCAAAAGAGCCTTTATTCACCTTCTTGGGATAACAGAAGAGAAATACCCAATTTATTATGTCCTATTTCTACAATTTTGGTTCCTTAGGCTCAAACGACTCCTTTGAATCGGGAATAGATTTACTTGCTCTACTAGAAAGTTACTTTTACTGCAAATAAAACAACGTTTCATGACACAAAAGGTTCGATGTTAAATCCAAATAATGCTCTGCAGAAGGAATGCACCACCCACTCCTAGTGGTACTGAGGGAGTGGTAACATTTCCAGGTCTCTCTAGTTTTGACACAAAATTTACTTCTAGCCATAAGAGCAGGGCCCAAGGGTCATTTTGCACCAGGCAAGTCCTGAACTCCAACACACGCTTGCACAGACGCTGTCTGCAGGTTCCAAGACCTGTCTGCACCAAAGACCTCAAGGTGTAACAGCAGGAGGTGACAAGAAGCGCTGATTGTACTGTCCTAATAACGACATGAAATTTTGTTTTCCAAGGGGAAAGAAACAAACATACATTACTTGCATTCCTCAGTTCCCAAATCCCCAAATCAGATGCAGGGCTAAGAACAAAAGGACTCCACGTGGCAGGCAAGAAACTGAAATATTTATTCACAGCATGTCTGATGCTAAGAGAGTTTTGGCTAAGAACATCTTTTTCAAGGGTTTCTCAGCTATTGTCAGGATTTAAGAGAAGCAAACCCATCATTCTGGGAGAAAACTTTGCCTTCCTTCTTTTTCTAATTAACAAGGGCTCCCCACATCTAAAGAGCACAAAGGAATAAGTACTGCTCTTTATTGTGTAAAGATGTGCTGCTTAACGTTTGGAGAGGGTAAGATTAAAAAAAAAATGTCTTTAAGAAATCAGAAATCCTCCTGTAGACAGACTGTGAAATACACAAGAAAACCAGCTCGTTGAAGTGGAGGAGAAGGAACAGGTGAAGGCAGCAGCGAGGTAACGTATTCCTCTCCCAGCACAGAGCTGAATTGAGTGATGCTGTTCAGCTTGGCACTAGAGGAGATGGGGCGAGTTTCTGGTACCTGGAGATGAATAGCAGCAGCAGTCCATTATTGAATGCTTTATTCTCCAGCGCTGTGAACTTGGGATTCAGCTGTCAAGACAGCATTAGAGAACTGCTGAAGTAGTTTTAAAGTATCTACTTCCTCCTAATGAACAGCCTCGCTGGAATACAACTTCTGTGTTTTAAGAATAAATATATATATATATTTTCTCCAGCTCAAGCTTTCAGTATTGATCAGTGAAAGTACTGCAGGGGAAATGGTGGCAGCAGGGGCAACATGCTGTTGTCTGAGCAGCTCCTTATCCGCTCACACACAGCAGAGGTGGAGCAACTCCCCAGCACCCTCATAAATCTCCACATGGGGTGAGGGAGAGGAAGGACAGGAGGGAGGATGAGAAATGAAAGATTCCCAAGGTCAGTGTGTAAGTGCAGCCGAAGGAAATGGTCAAGATCCTCGCTTCTCTTCATCTTCATACTTTCTCAGACAGATGATGTATGAAAAAGCAGCAGTGTGTCGCTACCACCTGTTCTTCGCTCAGGGTCGCCTTCATGCTCTTGTGGGCCACAGTACCCGTAAGAAACGAGCTGGCTAAGAAATCCAGCTCCATCCTGGCTTCTTTGCCCCATCACAGCACTGCCCAGCCCTGGCGGAGAAGCTGCTCTCTGATCAAGTCTGTTCTCGTCACCCGCTGCCCAGATCCCCTGAGGCTGTGTCTGCATGGCTGGGTGAAGACATCGCTCCCTGTGCATTGGAGATGCCCAGGCACATGTTACGTTTGACAGGATTCAGAAATGTTTTTCTGTGGGTAACAAACACTCAGAGCTCTGACAGTAAATACCAACAGGAGAGAGTCCCAAGAGCTTTCCTGAGGGCTTTGAGCTCTTATCCATCAGGCTGTAAAATGACTTCTAATTCAAATGGGAGGGATATTGTTCCCTAAAAGAGCTAATTACATAATAGGTAAGTGCTGTGCAGCTCTAAAATTTTCCTATTTTTATTTTTGCCTTTCTTTTTGTTAAATATGCTGCTGTCAGGGAATAAGTAGGCTACTGGGTCAGATGGATCCGGGGTCCAGGTTCTGCTCCAAATGGTAGGTTCTTCAGAAGATCATGGCATTACCAGGCCCAGGGGGCAAGCCCCTTACATTTTGACAAGTTTTCTGCATCCCTAGAGATTTTACATTTCCAGCTGATCACCTCACCACAGACTGTTACTGCACCCATCACAGAACTTGACATTTTGTAGGATAACATCTCCTTTAAACATAACACTGATAATGCTACAAGCACGATTCTCCTGTCTCTGAGTAGTGAGAGGAATGAATGCAACTCCAGTGTCTGAGCTGCTATGCTATTGTAAATTCATTAGTTATACCTCATTTGGACCACTGAAGTAATTACATAAAACCTCTCACACAGTACTTTAAACCCTTTAAATATTCTTTATAACCAAGCAGCAAGAGCAATTCCACAAAGGTAATTTTCATAAATATCATTGTAAACTATATGAGGGACTGTTCTAATTACCTTTTGCAAGCTGGCCTGAGAAATGTCTTGCTACCACTATTTGTAAGCCTCTAAATGACCTGGCACAAAGTTACTTAACAGAACAAATTAATTTTCGATTCAGATGTCCATTCACAGACCAATAGGTCAAACACTAATAAATGTGTTTGTTCTAACTCATAATACAGCAGGCCCAATTCTGGAGCGTGTCGTACTCACACTGGTGCAAACGAGACTAATCCCCCACAATTACTGGGGCTAAAGCAGCATAAATAAATCTAAATCAAGTAAAGAAAATGTTATTTTGCTTTTACTATGATTTCTATGAGTATTTTATAGTGGATGAGAAATTACACACCTTGCATGTCAGAAAGATTGAACAAGGAATTTCCCTTCCTACTGCAAGAGAAGTGTTGGCTACCTCCAGTGCTGGAAACACCAGAAGGAACAAGACCGACGCAGTGCACCCAGACTGTGTTCACAGCTAACAGGCCCAGCCAGGACAGCAGGAAGAGCCAACCTTCCCCAGTTACCAGAAGACAATGGAGGCAGAGTAGGGCACAGGTATTGCACTATACCAGCTGTGTTTGCAACAGGAGACTCAGGGGTGCAGAATGCGGAGCAAAAGCTCCCTACCACCTCTGAACAGTGCTAGGGAAAAATGGGGATGCAGTTGGGTGGGTCTCCTCCTACCTTCAATGAGCAGCTGATCTGCAGAGCACAGTGCCAGGTGCCCTGCAAGTGCTCCTCACTAGCCATGTAACAAAATTCTGCCTGTGTTTGGAGTGGCTGCCACTTCAAAACCCAAACGGCTGTCAGGGTGTCTGTACCCTCTGCTGTGCTCCATGTTTGATGATGGAGAACAGGGCTCACCCCATGAAGATGACCACTCAGTAATTATGAATACATAAAGCATTTTGAGATTGGATTTCCCCATACCCTCAAGAGCTGCCACATCCAAACAAGTGAAACTCGAGCTCTCACACAGTCCTGCATGTTCTCACTTGGCTGCTGAGATATCCCATTGCTTATATCCCAACCTCCGCTTTCCATGGGTACAACGAGCTTTAAGGGCTCTTTTCCCCCATACTCATCACAGGGAGAGGGCAGAAGGCAGCAATGGCTAACCAGGCCTAAAATCAGGAGCAACAGGCGCCTCCCTTTCAGAACAATCTCTGGAGATGAAACTACTTCCATTTTCATCATTCTCCCTTTTAGAAGCGAGAGACTTCTGATCTCCAGCTAGATGTTCTAATGCAGTGTGACACTGAACTCAGCAGCAGACAGACACTCCAGGCACACACTGCTCCAGTTAGTTTGGGAAGTTTTTTGTTTGCTTGGTGGTATATTTGAAAGAGAGAAACTGACCAAGAGGAGGTGAAGACAGTAAAATGAAGAGGATTACACAGGCTACAATTATGAAATTAAACAGAATCCAGCTACGTGAAATAGAATAAAACTTTGCACTTATTTTGTCACCACAGCTGCCCAGCAGCAGGCAGGCAGTGGGCATCTACTAGCAGAGGTGGGTTTACAGGCCACAGCACGACTAGGAATAAGTGGCACCCACACCGCACAGTATTTATCCATATGTATAGCGTGTGAGAGAGATACCAATAAGGTCCTAGCAAGAAACAATTCTTTAGTGTTAAAAGACTGTCCAGAGGAGAGTTGTGTGTGACTGCTGGAGACAGAGACCTGTCGTGATGTTCTTCTAAGACCTCAGCCTCCTTTAGTTTCCATATGACCTATTACAGCCCACAAGATGATCCTGTGCCAAGATACCACGATCCCACAACTTTCCTTTGAAGGTAGGCAATTCTGAGTTATAACTGGGAAAAAACAAACCCAAACATATTTGCTATAGGGATTCCATCCAGTGTGTAAAAACATGCATACCTACTGCATGTTATCTACTGCATGTGCTCTACACAAATACATTACAAAAAAGCACTCTTAATTCTGGAGAGGATAGAAAGTCAGGGATGAGCACAAACCTGTGGGGATCATCAGGGTCACAGTTTGGTAGGAAGTTAGTGACAGCTTCTGCCACTTCTTCGTTTAACAGAACGTCCCAGAGTCCATCAGTAGCTAGGATCAGAACATCATCCGGCCCATGCTCATACTGCAGGAGGTCGTAGACTCTCACCTAAAACACACAAAAAACATCATGAGAGGCATCCCACAGGCACTGACCCAGCTGGGATGGACCCAAGTGTTCCTGAGCGAGGCTGCACAAAGCAAGCCTCTGATCAAAGCAAAGCCTCCCCCAGCCCAGCTGCCTGGTCTGCATGCGAAGCTCTCCCCTATCGCTGGCAGGGCTAGTCAAATGGAAGCTGAATAATTCATTTGATGAATTTTTGATATTTTCTAATAAAATATTCACAAATAATTGTTTTCACTATTTGTCCAGACCCATTTAACTCTGCCAAATAAATTGCGTATGTTGTGCACAGCAGAAGGCATCTCGTTCGCCTTTCCAGGCCCGAGGCAGGCGCTGCGCTTCCGAACGATGCCCGGGCAAGGGAGCAGTCCCACCAAAGGGAGAGGAGCTATTTATTTACCTGCTCGGTTTTGTGCATCTCTACGGCATTCAGCGGGTAGAGGCTCACTTGAGATTCGAACCCCGAAGCTTATCTGTGTCAGGCTGTTTTGTTAAAACGTCCGCTGGCTTCAGCACCACAGCCAGGGGGACGGGGCTGGGAGGGGTTGGGAGGCCACCAGCCGAGCCCAAATACGAGCAAAGGTCATCATGAGCATTTTAAAACGAGCCTTTTGGTGGCCGTAGCTCTCCTTCCAGCACACGCTGTATTCCAGCTGACAAAGCGCCTGCTCTTTCGATTCCCAGGCTCCAGCAGGGAGCCCTTACAAAGCCCTCCCAGAGCACTTCAATTACCACAGCAACAAGCCCCATCTGAGAGACGTGTGGCAACCCCGGCACGGCAGTCAGGAGGGAACGATGATCCGCACTGAAGTTTGGCAGCAGCACACCTTGTCACACGTCCTGCTCCAGCCTTGGGCTTCACCGACAGCAGCAAGTTGGTCAGACAAGCACTTGGCATTGCCAGAAGACACGGAGCTGTTTTATTCTCCCCCCTGGTGCACTCTCCCCTTAGGAGCCATGGAGCAGGAAATGCACATAAAATGCCTGGACCTTTTAATGTAATTATGATTTTATGGGACTGCAAGCAGCTCTGGAGAAACAATCATCTAGACCTCACTGCTAATCCTTACTTGTTCGCCTTTCACTCAAAAGCACAAAAAGGTCATTTGTAAAATGTAACCTTCATTTCATTATCTAAGGTAACAGCTGAAAAAGGACTTTGGAGAGGATTAAAGTCAAGGCAAGATACTCTCTTCATTAGAGCATATCTCCTTATTCAGATTGAGTGGGAATACTATTATAGAAAAGATCCTTATATGCAGCACAGCTCTCCTTTCAAGCCCCCTGCACAAAAGGCAGCAGTTGTCACGGTCCCCATCTCCCAGAGTTTAGTTAACCTTTAACAGCCCAGAGTTTACTGGGCTTCAGGGGATAAACCGGGCAACACAGCAACCAGTAAGTACACCACACATCCCGGTCAAGTCTCCCAGGTATAAGCAAGTATTTCAGATAGCATCCTGGCTAAAGCTCAGGGATTCACTGAGCAGCAAGCGCCTCATACAAATAACCAAGCTTCTACCATCACAATCTTGTACATTGCTGACAAAAAAGAGCTATTTTAGAGCTGTCCAGTCCATCATAGCTGCAGGTTATGCTTACAGACCGCCTTGCCCAGGTGCAGAAACGAGCCAGCTTCTACCTTTCACAGAGCCCTGCCACCAGCTCCCCTGAGCCTCCCAGCCCCTTCTATTGCCCTCGCAAACTTTTGCCCTCTGTAACATCTCTGGAGCAACAGGACAGCCCTTGAAGGCTTCTGTAAGTCACCATACTTCTGCCATCCTCTGATGTCCTCTTTGATGTGGAGAGCTGGAGACCTGTGAAGCGGTTCAGTTTGACTTCAGCAATCAGCGAATGCGAAAAGCCAGCTACAAGGAAGCAGCACCACCTCAGCAGCACCAACGCCCGTGACAGTAAGAGATGGGTTACACCACATTTTATCTCAACTGGTACTGAGAGATCTCTGCTGAAATTCAGCAGTGGACACTCGCCACCAAACCCACAGTCGCCCACGACACCTTTCTGAACACACGTTACGTGGCTCGCCACACAGTGAGTGCCTTTTTTCATTACAGGTATTTCTTTCTAATATTGCTCGCCTACACGCAATGAGAAGTACTGAGTAAAATGCTTTGGGCAAGCAGCAAATAAGCAGGTGGGTCGGCTTTATATTTACATTTCAAACAACCTACCCACCGGACAAAACCTGAGTTTGGCTCATGCAAAGGACCACACCAGCGCTGCGAAGGCGCTAAGGCTTGCCAGGCAGTTCTGTGTGTAAGAGGCAGCCAACACGAGTCCCTGTGGCGTGAAAACTGTTCAGACAAAGTGGCACAAGAGCCTGCAGCCATCTGAGGTGCTCCCAAGCAGCCTGCCTGGGGGAATTCAAGCCACACAACAGTCCGCATTCAGTTGCCTGCACTATTGATCAACCCAGTCTCTTCAATAAATTAAACCCTTTCTTAATTGTATTGTCCCTTTTTATGTGCAGTGTTATCCAGTGCGGCTCCACTGGCAAACGATGAGATCTTTCAATACCACCCTCCAAGTAATTTATATGTAAATAATAAAAAGCGGGTCCCAACACTGCTCCCTGCAGCACTCACCAATTAATCTCCTTTTAGCTTTTTACTGCCACCCTTTGTTTCCTGCCCTTTAGCCAATTTCCAGTAGACTGTGCCAACTTTCCACTTAGTCTATAGCTTCATATCTTTTATATTAATAACCTGTGATGCAGAACAGTTTCTCAAATGTTTTTTTTTTTTCAGAAATCAAAGTGCTCGGGCAAGATCATCTACCACATTTTTATTTTTTTTTAATTCTCTGGTAGACATAACCCTAAAGGACTTCAAGCTACTAAAGCGTGATGTTTGCTTCCTTAAACCACCTTGACTCCCTTTGATCAAAGAGTACGTCTGTAAGTACCTGCCTCACTTGTTCCTTTAAACGCTGTAATTCCCCAAGATTTCTCCAGAAGGCAGATGTGAATCTAAAACGGCTTCCTTTGACATATCTGCGAAGTCGTCACAAAGATTTTTTTAATGCCTTTGGATGGGGAAAATTTCTCCTTGGTTACCTTCTTACCATTTGCCCCCAGTGGTGGTGTTGGGTTCGTAGTGGCAAGGGCCAGGTGCTGTTGCCGGAGCCACACTGTGTCCACCGAACGGCTGAGCTGCTGCTTGAAAAATTTCAGGATGAAATTCTGCTTTTCCGCTGCAACAAGAAGGCTCTTGCTGAGCTTTAAAAAGCAGAATTTCCTGCTGAAAGCTTTCAAATGAGCTGTTCCATTATGAAAAATAAATATTTAATTCCATGCCAGAGAGCCTCAGCCATAGCTTGCCTGCTTTGTGCTACTCCAGTTCATTATAAAAGGCTCAATTCTCTAGAGCTCACCAACCTGCAGAAGTCCTCCAAATCTGGTCTCGTAACAGCTGAGCCACTGAATCCTGATTACATTTGTCAGTCTTGGCTACATGACTTCTCCTCCCATAGCCTGGCGCTCTATCAAAGCGTAAATTCATACCACCCCCAAATTACTTCTATGCCTGTTTCTAGATATAGCCACACGGATGCTTACCTTGCCTTCAGATAAATTTTGGTGGCCATGCCATACCAGAGTTTTGTCACCCTGGCAGTAAATACACTGAAAACTCACCACCTTGCCCCCAGATTTGGAAAGGACTCTGTAATTACAGCACGGAAACAGAAGCCAGACTTGGATTCTCCCCATGTCACGGCTCACTGTGAGGCTTCACTTCCTGTGCCTCCCCTTTTCCAGGTCTGGAAACCAGACAACGTGCCTCCCTACCTCTACAAAGACAATTTCCAAATCAAATGCTGCACGAGGGCCAAATGTGACTGCTGCCCGAGGCCACTGCACTTCCAAGCGCCTGGGTGCCCAGATGGCAGCATAAAGAGGTTGATTCTTAATGCTGGTTTCTGTGCAAGGTGTCCACATATGGGCAGAACAAGTCAGAGAAGAATGTGAGGAAACAAAGCACTGGAGCCCTCTCTGGGAAGAGAAGGAAGAGCTGGTTAAGAGAAGAGGTGTAATGGAAAGCAAGTTGGATCATATTTTTTACTTCCTAATAAAATTCAGGTTATGTTGTTTTTTCCCCCTCCTTTCCCACATCTCTAAATCGAGGTGGCAGGTGCTCTGTCTTTCCTCCTGCTGCCCTAGTACATTTCTAACTGAATTTAGCTGAGAAGGGAATATGGAAACAAAGCTAATTTTGCTTCCCTTTAACAAAGCAGTTAAGAGATCCTGAAACGTGGATAGCATAGGAACTGAATGACGTATTCCAGAATTTGAACACGCGCTCACACACACGCACTACACACAAATCAGAAAAGCCCATGAGAAGCTGTGGTTTATACACACAGACAAATAGAGCAGCAGCAGCAATCAGCAGAGATGGTACTGCTGAGATACTGCGCTGCAGCTATTACATTCCCCAGAAATGCTGGGTCTCAGCAAGCCAGAAAGAAAAATAAATAGGTAGAACTGCATCATTGTGCTGGCACTAAGCAAAACCATCGGAGTGATGAGGGCAGAGCTGCTGCCTGCCTGGCTGAGGAGAACAGCAGCAGGTCCCAGCGATGGGCACCACACACTCAAATGGGGGAGAGGGAAGGGACTGGACTGACAGCAAGGAAAAGCAAAGAAGGGGCTGTCTCTGGATCGCCTCCTTTTCCTCAGGGCCAGAATCTCTCAGTGCTTCATTTTTAAATTGATGTTCTACAATGTTCTAAGCAAGGTCAATTTAATACTTTTGTTCCTTTCTAGCGGTGTTATGCCATTTGTGTATTTTCACTCTCTCACGCTGCTATATCAAGCAGTAAGTTCAAGGTCAGATACTGGGTATGGTTAAAACAATGGAAAGGCAGCTGACAGTGGATGGCTCTCAGCATTTGGGCCATGGCAGCAAAGCCTCCTCTTTTTGTGCTCTCACAGGATGGTTTGCCCTTGCTTAATATTTTATTGAAAATGTGTCATCCGTTCCCTGATGTAGGAACATGAATAAAGTTCCAGAGAACAAAGTGAGGTTTGAATGTTTCTTGTTAATAACCAAATACATTCAAACCCATTTAGAAGCCTTTGTATCCCTCACTGCAAGGTCTATGATGGTCAAACAACAGAACTGTTTGCATTGAGGCAAGTCAAAACAATGGAGGCACTTAAAACTGGTTTCCAGAGAGGTGAGTAGCAGGTTCACTACCCCTAGTATAGTAAATACTGCCTAATCTCCTCTTTATGTCATCATCTGGGAACGCACATTGCCATTTCTGACACTATTATGGGTTTGCACAGAACCACCATAAAAAAATTAAGCGCTGGATATGAAGGGGCAGCCAGATGGAAGCATAAAGCACTCTTCCAACGCACTCTTGGCGTTTTCCTACTTAGCAGTTGGATCTGGTACCCTCTGCCTAAAGCAGGATGCCATGCTACTGTGGAAGACATCCAATGCTCCCTTCTGCAGAACGCTGGTTTGTGTCAGCTTCTGTGAAGGCTGCATGATCCAGGCCTCAGAGGGTGTTGGGGCACGTGAAGATGAGGAGAGTTGGGTGTCTGCCACACAGAATGGTGAGGCTACGGGATAACTACAGACAAAAGGATGAGAAGGCATCAGTGCTCTGCCTGGGATGTGGAGCAACCAGAGGCAGGCACACAACTGGAGAAGGAATTTTTAACATTCAGGAGTCAGATTTTGGAAGAACAAATAAGCACGGTAAGTATACTTGTTTCTCTCCCACAAACCACATAGTCAAAGCTTGGCTGTTTTACCTCAGGAGATGAGGACAGGAAAGGTTTGATGTAGATATTGGAGTCATGCACCTTCAGGTCGTGGTCTCCCAGTCCTCGGGTCACCCCAATTGTTGCCATAACCCGAGCCTAGAAATAAAGAAATGGGATCAAAACTTGCTTCGTGCATTGTGTCAACATGGAAAGAGATAACATTCCTACTTCACAACCGTCACAGCTAGGGATGAACTCTTTTTCTCCCAGAGACTTGAGATCTAACATAGCTAATCAATATCTGAACTTCATTTCCATTTCTCATTTTGTATTTGTGCCCATGCCAGTCTAAGTATGCCCATCCTAGACTGTGACGATTTGTAAGGGACTGGGACTATGGAAATCTAACTCAGTTGCCTCACTGTCCCATGGTAATCAATGAGAGCACACCTTCAGCAAATTACACTAATATGAAGTAAACAGGTTTTATAAAAGGGATGAGGAGCCTAATTAATCACTTAAGAAACCTGTGGCCTCTTCCTTTTGACATATTGCCACATATTTTCTTCATCAAGGCAAAGTGCCAAAGGACACCTCAAACTGCTGAGTACGCAGAGTGCCAGTGCCCACTGAGCTCTCTGTGGAGAGCTGGTCCAAATCAGGTCTGCTCTTACCTCAGATCTAATGCTTTCTTCACTAAGCATCCTCCTTTGAGACAGGAGCTGTTTCCCAAGAGGTGCTGGGCTCTTCTTCATTAAAGCTTCTCCAGAGCCTGCCCAGGCAGCCTGCCCCATGGGCACCCTAACTCCCTGCACATCACCTCCCCAGAACACTACCTTTGCTGCAGCAGCTTCTGAACAAGATTGCTCACAGCATCAGTAACAGTGCAAGACTGACTCAAAATTATTCTGCCTCCCTAACCCCTGGCTCCATAAGGCAAAAAGAGAGAAAATTTAAAAGATATGCGTGAAACATTTTGCAAATAATTATAAACCTAACCAAATTCAGAGATAAGCTGCAGGTCCGAACCTTTAAAACTTGGGCTAATTCTGAAGAGCGTGTGTTTTTGCACTGAGATAAGAGCCTAATGCAGCAGGGGAGCACTATTTAGGAACACAGCAAGCATACAAATATCGGCAAACTGACACCACTGCGTCCTTGTATTGATCCTATTGCTGCATCCAGCTAAGCTTGCTGGGATCAGCACTAATGATCTCACTGTTCTTAATCAGGGAATTGGAAACAAAGTTCACCCAAATGGAAGGGTTCACTTCTTACTTTCAAGAAAAACTATCAGCAATCACATCAGAAAAATTCAACAGTGAGTTCACGTACACTAGCTGAAGAAAACATGTTTAAGGGCTGTTATAATTCCTAAATCCTGCCTTGATCCCTCCCCTTCCTAAATTAGGGTTTTTGCATCTCAGAGCACTGTAAAATGTTTTTAAACATCCTTCTGCTTCATTTTCAGCAAACATGACTTATTTTGCTATCTTCAATCATCCTAGTTATATTTTACAATGAAAATAGAAACATTTAAAGTCATCTATTGAAGACGGTCTCTTTGCAGCCTAGTTACTTGCAATGAAACAAAACCAAAATGAAACTGAACAGCAAATGACTTCCCTCTTCCCTCCACCCCAGACATGAGACTGATTTATAACTGAACCAAGATACTCTTTCAAGCTGTCAAAACGATAAAATAAAGAGATACTGAGTGGAAAACAGTGGACTGCCACAGGCTAAATTGAGTGGTAAACAGCAGAGAATTTGTTCTTCCTCTGGTCTGAGGAAAGCACATGTGCCCACCTTCTTGCCTTCTCCATATATCAGGGGAAACTTCAAGTCGTCTTCCTCAATGGTTTTGTATGCCCTGTGAGGGGGGGACAAACAACATTTACAGAGCTTGAACTCAATTAGTGACCCACTGCCCTGAAACAAGCAGATGTGATTATTTAATTATTATTATTATTATTAAAATCATTATTTTTCCTAGGGACTCTGCCTTTGATCCGAGATGTACATTTCTTTCTCCATGGAAAGATTCTTCCCGAAGATTTAGTCCATTTCACCACAAAAAAAGTGACCATGAAGTATGTAACGTGCCGACCTGCTCCTATTGCCTGCAAGGAGAAAGAGGTGGACTGGAATAGCATCCTCACCAGGTAACATACTGTGGGTTATGGCAGTAGCTATACCATAACACAGCACCATTAAAGAAATAGGAACGAAACAAAAAGCCAAGAAACCAACCAATGCCTCGATTCACACCGTTAATGTGAAATGGTGAGCAGCAACGGAGTGTGTATGTGGCCGAAGTGTGAAACAGCTCTCTGATCCTGTTCTCACCTTTCAGGACTGCTTAAACTAAAGGCAAGCTTCACATGCTGAAGACTTTTAGAAGGCTATTTAGTGCTCATTTGACCTTGACTGCAACATCCAAGGTTGTCAGAAATTTTACATTTCGCAGCAGTTTTCCAATGGCCGAGAGACAAGAGAAGTAAATGTTCATGCTCTGATTCTGTTCGCTTCATGCCTGCGTACTCTACCTTTTACACATCCAGCTGTTGACACTGATGAGGTGAGAAGGTGAGCAATTTTGCAAGTGAGAAATAAAATCAGAAAAATAGATGGCTGTCACTCTCACAGCCACAGAGCCCCATGGCTTGTGTAACATAACCTGGGGTCCCTCTTTGGTCAGAGTACCTCACCCCACAGCTTTGCCAGAGGGACACGCTTCCCTTCACACCACAGAATTGTTCCTCCCATGCTTTCCCCGGGTATTGTCCTCCCCTCCTTTCTACCCCTGCCCCCAGTCCTCAGGGTGATACCAAAATCATATACTGAGAGCACAGGTCAGCACTCCTTGCTGACATGGAAGGAACAAGCAGGAGAAAGGAAAGGACAGCAGCCAGTCCCTGCCAGCCCCTGCTGCGTGGCTCTCGAGCTGGGCTGCTTGCTTGAGCTCAGGGGAGTTGCATTCAGTTTAAGCAATGGGACACAAACCAGCAGGAAATTAAAAAGTAAAGGTGAAATCCTAGATTGTAGTTTAACTGCCCCCTGCTTCACCAAAATATGGCACAGACCTGGGATCAGTAAATGGTGCTGGATTACACAGCTATGCTTGCTGCAACATCTAGGCAAACCTGTTAAAAAGAAAGTAGTGTAGACCCACTTGAGACTCCCCTTTCATTTCTTAGTAACCACAGGTAGGGTCCATATTAGGGCTTTGGGGTAGGGGGAGAAAGGAGAAAAAGAAACCAAAATCCAAAGAAGAAACAGTAGTGGACAAGTCCACTCCCACGCTATAAAACATCACTACATGGGAAATCCCCAAGTGGAACCAGGTAAGGTTTGCAAAACACGGTGGGTGCTTCATGGGAGACCAGAGAGTCAAGAGTATCTGGGGTATGTGGGAATCTCTACAAGGGATGCTATGGAGAAGGCACTTAAATGGCTTCTGTACTGCGGGAAGGGAAACTACAGCTCTTAAACCAAAGGCCACAAATCACTACACACAGAGAGCATGGCAAAACTTCACTGACATGTAAAACTCGGGTTGGCATTTTCTTGGGAAGGATGAGTCAGTCAGTCACGGACTTTGCTCCCGTTCCTATTCTTACATCCAACAGGCAATAGCTAAGGTCTCCGCCTCACTCACCAGCTGGGACACCCTGGTTTGAACAAGGAGGATAATTTTACCATCACTCTACTGACTCCCTGACTGGTTGTGAACACATCCCAAAGCTTCCCGTTAGAACCACAGCTCTGGAAGCCCTGGCAAAGCCTCCCCGAGGAGGAGTCTGAATTCTTCTCATTCCTTTCCTTAGAGGCAGTTGTGCTCCGACACCAAGTAAAACGGTGTCAGCTGAGTCTGTGTTGGTCATCGGAGTTAAATGACTAATCCAAACCATAAACCCAAGGATTTAATTCCTATTGGATTTTTAAACTGCTAGAGGTATTTGTTACAAAAAGCAAATACGACTACATTGATGTGACTTAACTATTTACAACCCCCTTTCTAAAGGAACAAACAAACCCATTCTTTACCCACAGATTACATAATCTGCATGAGAACTAAAAATACTTAAGACCAAAGCCCCCACTTCACATTGTAAGTAGCCAAAACAGGGACCAACTTTTCATCCCACTCTCCCCCCCCTTCATTTTCCTTTGTAGCACCTCACACCAGCTGTGCTTTAGGAAGAAGGGGAAAAAAGAAGGGGAGGTGGAAAAGAAAAAAGCATCAGTTGGTCTTGTGTCCTTCAAAGGAATGGTCCCCACAGTTAAGTCCAGCATCTGTTATGGACCCACCAAAAATCGTCTTCCACTGTGACACAATGGTGCAGGGATGTTGGTAGAGGCAGTGTTGCAAGGGCTGAAGCTAACTTGTTTCATCAACAGATTAGGAAGGGCATCCGGCTGGCCTACGACCTCCTGAAGCTATGTGACTCAGTCGGAGATGACCAGAGGGCCGCAGCGATTTGTTTCATGGTTTCTCACAAGCAAATCATCTCCTGGGCTCAGAATGTGGGTGCCAAGACTCATCTCAAATGCACTTTTTTTCCTATTGATATTGCTATTGCCTGAAAAATTATCAGCCCTTGAAAAACAATGCTTAGAACTGCAACCGCAGCAGTGGAGCTGGCTTGGATACATTGAAAAGCAACCTAAGACACTTGAGAGAAGTACCTAAGCCCTGCACTACTAGCGAAACAGAATTAATAATATATGAGCCTGTGGTTTCCTGCAAAAGAATGATGAAGGACAGCTTTTCAGCTAGCAGCTCTGCAACTGCGCTGGGGCGAAGGAAGGAAGGAAGCTATGAAGTTCCCGGTGATTTATGCCGTGTGAAACCTCCTGTACTTTGTACATGTGTTTATTTCACACAGGCTACAACCTTCTGGACTATTTCACTTGACTTTATGTAGTAAAGTTGCATTTATACCTTCCTGTGCTCTTTAGAGAGAGAGTATGCTGTATATAAAGATGTAATATGGCAATAGGTATATCAAACACAGACATATGGAGAACCTGAGGGGGTTGTTTGGTTCTTTTAATGCCAACACAGCCTTATTCAGACATCCCTGTAACCCAGCCTATCTTGCTGTTTTAACAAACATAAAGGCAAGGTTGCAATCCTCTGAACTCCTCATCCTCCTCATCGCCATCCCAGAAGGATTCCACAGACAGCAGGGCACGAGAAGATGGGTTCTAAGGTTATAAGGACACAGCCATACTACTGCTTGCTGCTCTGAACGAGCCTAAATCCTGTCAGTGCTTCTGCCACGTAAACCTCTACTTCTCCAAATGGAAAAACACAGGGGGTGGAGAAGGGGGAGTAGAAAAGGCAAGCTTGTGCCCAGCTAAATCTAGTTGCATTTTTTTCAGTTAACTTTGTTTCTTCTTTTCGTTTCAAAAGAATTATGAAATGCTACTGCTGTCCAAAAATACTGAACTAGGGCTTGACATATGTACCACCCACAAAGTTACATTTGGACTCAGGATCAACATTTTGGAAAACCAGGCCAAATCGCACCAGGAGCCAAAAGAGATGTCAGAACGAAAGAACTAGGACTGACATGATGTTACTCGTATGCAAACTGGAATCTGCTCTAAATACATGGCGAAAAATCACCAGAAGCTGATAAATGCCGAAGACAATCTATGAAATAAATTTCCTGCAGTACCTGCAGTTGTTAGCAGTGCTTTAGTACTTGTTAAATAAGAGAAAGTCAAAACTACCTGAATATTGCTGGGTCAGAACTTGAAAAACTAGTCAGCTCCCAAACACAAACTTCAGAGCCAAAATCCTAGATAATTTCTTACATATGTTAAGCATTCTCCTGCCATATAATTTGTTCTTAAAATTGGTCTTCTGAAAGCAGACAAATTCATGTAAGAGTAGAAGTTGCCGGTGACAAAAAAAAAATAAAATCTACTTTGTGTTCTCTTTTACAGCAAACTATGCAAGTCTACTGTTCATTGAAGGTATTGCATTGGCATCCCCAGGCACAACAGATGGTAGCAAAAACACAATCTATGCTGACCTGGAAGGCTCAGTTCTACAAACAACAGGGGAATCCAGACTCCATGCCCACTGTGTGCTCTGCTGTTCCACAGCACTTGGCTTCTGAATGTTTGCTCGTTTTTACATCTCTGCTAGTGACACTTGATAGTAAACTGAGGAACAGCAAAAAGAATTGCCATCAAAGGGCTTTAGCTTGAAGCATAAGGCAAAACCCACTTGTGGCAAGCACAAAGAAAAAGCACTACACCATCAAAAATATCTTAGTTTATATTGAACACAAGGATGAAGATTCTCCTTTGAGACAGGTTTGTGGATGCAGTGTATTTCTAGCACTACTTTGCTATTATTCTGTAAAAAAATAAAAAATAAAAAAAAAGACAAAACAAAACCAAACACAACAAGCACAACAAAACCCCTCCAGCAAACCAACCAACCTCCCATCATCCTGACCTGTGTTACTCAAGCTCGACCTTTCTTGGTCATACCAATAAAAAACTAGATTTTTATCCTTGAGCAACATAAAATTTGAAAGAAACAGTTCCCAGTTCCCCCCCAGTCCTCCCATGTAATCAGTGGACCGGAGCTACTTTTGAATAACAGAGCTCAAATCACCAACCCAGAGGAACTGATTTTCCTTACTGTCTATCGAACTACAGGTATCAAACCAATGTAAGTAAGTGCTTACTACCAAATTTTCCAAAAGGAGAAATGATATGTAGCACAGGTTAGGCAAAGAGCCACTGAAAATCTTGCAATTTATGTCTCAATCCAACCATAATTTTGTTTAAATGTCCTTATACGTGTGCTTTGCAGAGTCAGGCTCTCTAAATCCAGAGAGTGCTGTCTGATACTAAGTACCCTCTAGATATGTTAGTTTTAATGTTTCAGTGCCTCAGTGTCTTTCTCCTATTACTCATCTGACATAGTTTAATGAGGCAAAACTACAATATACAAATACAATAAAAGCACACAACTACAGCAATGTTTGTAAGAGAAAGGATGATGGCAAACCCAGATGGATTAAAGAAGGCATGCATGCACACATGTGCACAAAAGAGTTTTTAGGGACACGTCTATTCTAAACAAAGACACACTAATAAGGTTTCTTTCAGGTAAAGAGGAAAACATACAAGTTTTAAAATATCTCTTTTTCATAGAGAAGGCAGCAACTCCTTTTTCTAAACCTGAAACTGTACAGTGTTTAATTTTTGCAAATTCCAGATTTGTCTACACATGTATACATTTAAAAGTTTAAAATCTCTCAGCATGGCTTCATACAGATATTTTCTCCAGTTTGATCAAATCAGACTGGTACTTGAGCTGTGGGCTTTTTCTGGAGAGGATGTGTCCGCCAAGTACCAGGTACTGCTGTGGAAGTAACTCCTAAGCAAAGCGAACTCCACCCATCTTGCTCAGCCCATTTTGCAGACTTGAGCATTGGCATCTTCTCTCAGGCACTTCCCTAAGTGTGGCTGATTTTTTAGTACACTTGCCTCTAATGAATCATTAAAAGAAAGTGGTGGAGGAAAAGCTGGGGAGTGGGTGGCCAAGGACTTAGGGAGCCTTGTTCAAAAAAGCTGATAGAACTGATTCCACAAACTAGGAGACTTTTGGTGTCGTTGCACATGAGGAACCTGATCTTGTGCTGAGGCAAAGCCCAAGCGGAGCTGTGCAGCCACATAGGGACAGGTCTTGTATGCACTGCTTCTGGAAGATGCTCCTGCAGGACACAGCTTGGACCAGACACTTTCTTTCCAGGCTCTCTTGGCCTCAGAAAGGCCATTTACAAAGAACTTTACCTCAGACTTAGTTTCGCCCTTTGTTGCAGCATTATTATTTTTTATGTGTTTGCTTCTTCCTGCCCCAAAGACACTGGCTCGGCTCCTGTGGCATGTGTTCCCTTGGGGACCCCAGAGCCATCCATCACCACCAGGAGACATGCTGTATGCAGCAGGCCAGCTCCCACCTCCTGCTGCTCCTGCAGCGAGGGCTGAAAATCCCCAAAATGCTGGGGCTGTGCACGGCGAGTGCCTCGCTACGGGAGCGAAGACAAAAAAGCCAGGCAAGCGGCCGCGCACTACGGCTCCTGCTGCAAAAATGACACCCTCTGTCTCCTTTCTCTGGAAAGGCCTAATGCTGCTAAGGTGGCCCGTAATCATTAAATTATGAAAATGTAAGTTGCTGGGAGGAAATTAATACCAGGAGTGACTCGGGAAAAGGCTGCTTTTTTTGTGAAGTAATTATGAAATTAAAATTTGATCTCTCCCTGGTGATTGTGCAAAGGATACGGCTGAGGTCTCAAACACAACAATACGGCCGGGGTTTCAACAGAAGAAGCGCAGAAGGTTTCACTCGACAAAAAAGCTCAATTAAAAAATGGGGGGGGGGAGAGGAGAATGACTTTTTGTAAATTACATGAATTTGGCTAAAAGGCGTAATCAAGCAGGTTACGGCACAGGGTCTGCAGACTTCCAATTACTTTTTACAAGTTGGAATCAAGCTGTTAGGAAATGCAGCTTATCTGAATAAGACTAATAATGCTAAGCTAATTAGACCCAGCGGCATTAGCCGGCAGATAAATTCAGGCAGAAAGAGGGACAGTGTCACTTTAAATGCTGCCTTGGGATCGGTGGGAAAGCTAATGAGGAGTGTCAGTCGGGGCTGTTTTATTAGGTGGCTCTCCGGAGGATATAGCCCGAGGTTTCTGTAGCAGGGCTTCTGTGCTTGATTCAATAAATCAATTTATATTAAACGGGGGTGCAGCGCAGGCGCCTGCTTCATAAAGCTCCCGGTGGCATTTCTCAATCTGCTTAGGCGCTCCTCGGCCGGCCTACCTGAACGCGTCAGAGGACACGGAGCGGGGCAGCGAGGAACAAGCAGCCACACCGGCAATGTTTGTTCAGTCGGGCTCACGCATTACCAAGCAAAACATGTACATTGGCTCCCGCCGTGGCACTCCGGATCCCCAATAAGTGATTAATGAGACCCTGGGTTTTGTGAGCTGGAGCCTGAACCGCAGGCCGCGAGGCAGGCTGCACAATGAAAGCAAGAGGCATCCATCCCAAACCAAATAAAATGGCTTGAAAAGTGAAGTTGCTTTTTTAATCAGATGCTCAGAGGCTGAAAGACATTCCCTGTTGGAAAAGAAAAGGGCGAGCGCAGAATAGGCTGGCGGCTTGCCAGCAAGTGGCCAATATTGACTCTAGAATAAAATGGTTTTTGCTTAGCGCCGGCCCCAGGGCACCAGCCTCGCTGCTTGGGAATAAATCAGACGCGCAGCGCTTCCCCAGAAGGGGCTGGCCGTCGGGCGGCTGGTCACGTACCACAGCAAGGCCTCTGGAGGCACAGGGCTGCTGCTAAGGGCTCTGCAGCCCCTACAGCAGTAGGGCACGCTCGGGTGGAGCACGCAGCCCTGTCACTCACTGGGCTTCAGCCCAAAACGCGTGGCTGGGGTTGCGCTGGGTTGAACCGCTTTTCATGGGTCCAGTTCAACTCCGTGCGGTCCTGGAGGGCAAAAGAAGTCACAAACAAATCAGCTGTAAAACCGGACTTTTGTCTGGGGCTCTTTCGCCACTAAAATCTACTGGAGTCAAAACACTGAAGCTTTGATCTGAAAACAAGCATTTAAAGAATCCTACTTTAATGAGAACAGCAGAAAGGCCACTGTTTACGTTCCAAGGAGGAGCAAAAAACTAATTTTGAAACCACAAAAGGCCAATGCCAACTGGTAGTGTCCTCTGTCTGCCTCTGGTTAAACACACTGCTGTAAGGATGCTCTGGTGCTGCAGGAGGCGGACGGAGGAAAACTGGGAGAGGCAGCTTTGTGTGTACACATGCCAGTAAGGGGCACAGTAAACCAGAAAATCACCGAGCAGGTTTGGGGAAGATGTCTCAGATACATTCAGTGCAAAGCAGAATTGATCTCACTGGACTTACCCAAGTGTAAAGGAAAACTTGCCAACCGTGTCTTAAATGCTAAATAAAAGGAAGAGACGGAAAACACTAATTCTGTGCAGTCCTTAAAAGGAGCACTTCTTTCCCATAATTTCTACCTCTTTTAGCACTGGCAGCACTTTGCTCTTGTGGTCAGAGTCCTCCCTGATGCTTCTGTTGCCAGGACATGTCAGTGTCACCAGAAGTACCTCCTTTCTGATACGAGCTTAACCTCTGCAAGCCACGGACTGAAAACCCTAGGCCAGAGATCCAGCTGTGAAAGACTGTTAGTAACACAGATGTCTGCCAGCAAATTACAGCTCGAGACAGCTCGGAGGCTTGTTCAGCAGGAGACACAGCTCTTAAGATGCCTTGCCAGCTGCAGTACGCGATCTGTAAGAGTTGCTCAAGCACGATGTGCGGGGGGCGAGGGTGCCAAAGGGGCAGCTCATGGTCAGCTCCCACCTAGATGGGATTTATTTTATATGTATTTAATACAGCGGATTTCCTGTCCCAAATCCCACGGGAGTGAAGGGAGAAAGGGTGAAGGGTGGGAGAGCTGGGGGGAGAAGGGAAAGGCTGGTCTCAAAGCAGTTATGGGCAGCCTGGACTAGTGATGCAGCACACATTGCTGGATCAGTGGTTGTCCTAATGCTGTGGGGAAACTTGGCAGCTCTGCTACCACTGTGGGCTGCTGAGACAAAGCCAGTGTGGAAACTTCACAGGGAAAAAATAAAAAGAAAGAAAGAAAAAGAAAAACGAGAAAAGAGAAAAGAAAAAAAAAAAAAGGCCAAATGCATTATGACAGACCCAAAGACAATAACCTTTTGTAATCCAAACGAGCTGGGCAAGCCAATTCATTGTTGAGAATCTGAAAAGCTCCAGAGCACAGGAGAAGGGTAAAAAAGAAAAGAAAAAAAAAAAACCTTATACAGCTTCTAATAGAAAACACAGAAAGTGTCCTGAATTTTAAAATAAAGCAGTTCATTTTCGTGAGGAAACATCACAGTGCTGAGTTTTACACCCTCCCACTAAAGGATGCAAGGAAGTGTAAGAGTGGCTGCTTCTTACCGACATCACCTGCACCTCTCTACGAGTACATGCAAACGTCAACACACCATGAAGTCACTGACCAAAAAAAGATTCAGACAATTGATCTTCTGCATTGTAAGTGATAAAGGTTTGGCAACATTTTAGCATACCGGGCTCTAGCTGGCTAAAGTAGCATCTGACGTTTTCTAGAAAAGGAAATTTAATGCTAATTTATTTTCTGTGATAGATTTTGTCCATAGAAACAACAGATATGTCCTTGGCTGCTGGACCCTGATGAACCAATTAATTCTAAGAATTAGAAAGGGAAAAAAATAAGAGCAAGACTCTTGAGGTGGAAAACAATCACTGAAACGCCAGCCACCTCAAACCATTACCTCGAAGGGCCCATCACACTGGAAATCTAATGTCTTCTCCACAATCTCAACCAGTAAGATTGACCCAGACTTTTGGATAAATAGAGGCAGATTGCATTTCCTCTGCTTAGGTGATCACTGCATGGAATTCAACAGAAAACAGCATTTCCTTGGGCACACACCCTGAGAGAAGAAATGGATCCTTGTCTAAAATGACTCTGATTTAAATAAATCTTATGATGACAGAGCAGTTCAGGACAATGAAATGGTGAGTGAAGCAAACAAAGAGGTAACAGATACACTAGCTGTGGGGTACAGAACAGCTAAAAGATTCTGATTGTTTTATTTGGGACAAGAGTGCAGCCGCTATTTTCCACTTCTTGCCAGAAGTCAAAAGGCACAGCAGGGAGAGGTAGCATCATCACAGTCTCCACATGCTTTTGCCTGGCACAGGCCACCTGGGAAAACACTGACGTGAATTTAGTCTTGAATTTTCAAGTCACAGTTTAAGTATTGGTTCTGGAACAACTACTTACAGCTATGACTATTTGTGTTAAACCAGTGATAATCTTTGCACTGACCATATTAGAATCTGTAACTGGATCAATGTGTGTCCCACACTTCAGGAAATTCAGAAAAATCAGCAGGAAAATCAACTCATTTCTCCCCCTTGCCATATGGTAGGGTTAAAAGAGTTCACACACCAGTACTGAAAAACAATACATTGAATCAAACTGCAATCCATTTAGACTTACCCAATCTCTTCTATTCACTATTCCACATTTAAAACATGTTCCTTCTTATTTATCTTTCTTCTAACACCAAACAACACTAGCTGTGCAATAACCATTCTGAATAAGTGCTATACATAGATTCACAAATAAGGCACAAACTGATATGCAGAATTACCCCTTTGTTTAATTTTTAACCATTCCAACCTTGTATGCACCCCAATATCCTGCTTGCAAGCTGAACTTGCGCTGCAGTTTCTGACATGGCTCTCAAGTTCATTTGGAATGTCTGCTGTGCAAAAATAGTTATTTTTCCCAACTCATCCTTTACTTGCTATTTATCAACACCAAGTTTGATCACTGTGATGCCTATTTGTGTAAGTTGTTTAAATCTTCTCAGTTCCTCGCAGCCCTTCTTGTTTATTAGTAGAAGGGCTGTATCACCTGCAAATACTGCTACTTCAACCATTCTAACCACATCTCCTCCACAGACATCTAACCAACCGGGGAAAAGCCAGAACTCCCATGAACCTCGAGAAAAACTCGTTACCTTCCAACCAGTGAAAGAATTTTGCTCTTACCCTCCTCTTGGCCCATGATACAGTAGTTACACTGTAGCTCTCCCCAAAATTAGTTGGGTGGTTTGGCTTTTTTTTTTTTTTTTTCCCCAGTAGCTTCTCACATCTTGAAAAAAAAGCTTTTGGAAGTCTACATGAAGCCATTCTTTTCTGATGTCTTCAGAAATCCATGAGTTTAACTCTCCTTTTGCAGAAACTGGAAGACTGTCTCATCATCTTCCAAATACTTTACTGTTCAAGTCCTCAGTTAAGCTAATGGTCTCATTTTGTTCCTATTCTTTCACTTCTATTTAGCCTATTTAAAATGTGCAGCCATCATTTTCAGGGAGAGATTAAGTATTTCTACTAGCAGCTGTTCAAGATGATGGACAACGATGGTTATTCCCAGATTAGCATGTTCTGTACAGTGCAAACATTCCAGATTATATTATAAACTTTGGTCATTATTCTGCCATTAAAACATCATTATATTTATGGCCTGTAAAGTATCAGACAATCAGAAGCATGTGGAGTTGTAGTTGTGTGAGTACATCCAAGTCTCCAAACATACAAGAGCTCAGGTGTTTTTACCCCTCCATCTTTTCCTTTCCTGCGTGAACATTTTCTAAGGATGCTAAAACACAAACAGCAAGGAAGTCAATTTGCATACACAGGGCCTGTTCCTTTATAGGTCATATGCACAGCGCTCAACAAAAAAGAAGAGTTGGGCTTCTCTAAATGAGAGTCACTTGAGAAGGAGCCTCTTGAGCTGACGCAGAACAATGAAGACATTTAGCCTGAGACAAAAACCTCATCCCTCTTCCTGTCAATATTGTTCATTCAAGCTTTTCATTTTTGGATGGCTATGACTTCTATTCAGATAGGTCCACCTCTAAAACAGTTCCTGAGGGGTTACCCAAATCAGGTGTCAGCTGCCCTGGAGCATGGAAGGCAGCTCGTCCTTCTGCAAGCACTCCTTCGCATGCAAAGACATGGTGGCTTCTTCTGTAAGAAGCTATTTGCAAGACAGGAGAGTTGTTCAGCTTTCACGAATACCCCCTGGCATATCTTCCCCTTTAAGTGTTTGCTCTGCTTTGAATGCTCACACGCTAAAATGAACTGAGATCCTGGCTGTGGAGGGAGGTTAAGTCATTTCAAATGTTAACTTCTAAAAGAAAAATACATCTGAAAGAAGAAAATACCTTTCCTCATAATACACAGGTGTATACCTCCACCTTTGATGCAGTTTAATCGAAGATGCATACAAAACAGGCATGGGTAGGGGAGAAGATTGACCTCATGCTGAGAAGGGCACATCCTTACCAGCCAGTCATGTTGAAGTCGCGGTAGAGCATCCTTTTTCCAACTTCTTTGCGCTGCACCCTCCGAGGAAACTCTAAATGTGTGAACTCATTTCCCAGCAAGTGGGGCTGCATGTAAGCCTGTGGGCAAAAACCAAGCCACAGATACCACATGAACATCATAAAACAAGACATCATCTATTTTTAATGAGATAACATTACCATCCCTTCTCACTCCCTTCCCACACGCTTTTTTTTCCTTTTTAAACAAGGAAGATGACAAGCTCTACTTTGTGAGGTGCACATACACCAGTTCTCACAGTATCTGGTGTCCAGCAGTGGCTCTACTGGAAGCAGTCCTCTGTGCCTCAAAACCCCTCATTTCTTCTCACTGTTTCTCAACATTTGGGATCTCTAAAGTATGCTCCATCCACTGGCCCTGAAGGAGTCTGCAGGACTTTGTAAAGCAGAACATCTTTTGCAGATTGGTGACCTGAGAGAATGAATGGCCAAAGAACAAAGCCATCAGGCAAGGAGAGACTTGGAGGGGTGCATGTGGAGCGAAGCTGAAGCTATTTGACACACAGTGCATCTATGTTGACAACACACACAACCTAATGTTACTCCAACGCTTGAATTTTCACTATCTCCAGAAAAAAAAGATCAATGGTTCTGCTCCCTTTACCTGCTCAGCGTGCGGCACCCCACTGCACAGACACCGCAAGTAAACGTGAACTGCAGAGCACTTTATTTTTGGGTTTTCTAAAAACTACTTCCTTCATACAGGATATGATTAAAGAAAAGCACCGACTGATGTTTTTGACAGTGTGAACGTTTGACCAGTGCTGCTGCTGTCCCTTCTGGTGTGCTGCTCTCCAGATGCTGGGAGGCCTCCTCAGTGGAGCCGAGCCCAAGGCCTGTGTGCTTCAGAGCTGAGCGTGCTTGAGAACAACGTGAGGCAGCTTCGGCTCTTTGTCCACCGCACACTTTTGTACACAGATCCCCTGACACAATAGGTTAATCCTTAATCATACTTCATTTCTTCCTTCTGAAATAAACCTCACTCGTTTTTCTTTAACAAATGCATAAACAATCCTTCCTCCCCCCTTCTCTCCCCAAAGCCACGCCGTGAGTGAGCTTTTCTGAAGATAGAGTCAAATTGGCTATGGAACCAAAAAAAAAGTTGCATTTCTTAACCTTTCTGCAGATAACTCTTTTTCCTTATCCAGCCAGTTAAGGCAATAACGTCTGTCTTATCTTCAGCAGCAGCTGCCATCGGAGCAGACCAAATGAGCATGCTTTAGTTGCTGGGTTTGTCATAAATCTAGCGCTCATCAAAGGTGAGCAGCAGGAAGCAGTGGAAGCCCTTATTGATCTACCTGGCAGCTATCATGCAGATAGTTCACAATAAAATATTTCCTGCATTTAAGGGCTGAACCTGCTCCCACTCAATTTAATAGGAGTTGGATCAGGCTCAGCGCATGGCAGCGCTAACCGTCCATCAGCCTGTCCCCGCTCCTTTCGCCAGGCATCCTTTCACAAAACACCTCCCAGCTCTGCTGAGACGGGGCCGAGGGAGATGCAGTGTAGCTGACAAGATTGGATTCTGCTTTCAAGAGGCGGCTTTCAAGCACACAAGTGTGATCTTGACATTGTGATCCCTTCCCGAAACAGGAGCTCCATCAGATTATTTCTGTGCGCAGTTAAGGGCATTACATTTTTTCCCCTGCAATCTACAGTCACCCAGGGTTCCCTCCCCCACCCAAATATTTGTTTCAAGGGCCCTCTAATTGGATCGCTGCTTCTCAATACAGAAATGGATGAGAAGCACTACTGACTTTTGAGTGTCCTCACAGTATTAGTCCAGATGAGGCTTTCCATACTTCCAGAACTCTGGATTCCTTATTGACAAGTATATGGAAACTTCGTGTTCATTTTTGCTCAAGTTGCAAAGGAGTTCCAACATCCCTAATGATGTATGTATTGTGATGCACAACAGAGCTGCATTTTAGTATTTCTTCTTTCTAATCTATGTCTTTGTAAAAAAATGAAGCCAACAGTCTGCTTAGAAAGTGCAGTTCAGTTCACTTTTGAAAATACATAGCCTACCTTGATTAAGTCATTACAAACCACTTCTAGCTAAAGACTGGTGTCATCTACCTAAAAAAAAAATAAGCCTTACTTAAAGCAAAAAACCTCATACCTGAAATCAAAAGCTATTTAACCCTTAGATTATGAGATTACTTATTAGTCCAGATCATAGGTTCAGAAGAAATAAAGTTACAGGCTTTTAGCATTTTTCCCCTTGAAAACAAGAATTTCATTATTGAAAAGGGAAAGCGATTGGGAGAGACTGCGTTTCATAAAGATTTACTCAGATGGAAAGTCTGAGGTCACAAGTGAAATAAGATTAATAAAGCTGGCAGAGTTACCAGAGGACTGCTAATGTTCAAATAAGATTTCTCTTCCGCAGCCAAGCCTCAATGCTTGATTTACAATCTAGGGATCTTAACTTGATTCTAATATTTTTGGCGTCAGTGGAACAGAGGGAAAAGAGCAATTTGGAAGCTTCTGGTGCTGTGAGCTGAATTCTTATGTGAAGAAATTCATTTTTTGGGGATGTATTTTTTAATTTTTATTCTCTTTTAAACAATTATTCTTGATGTTTCACTGGTAATTCTACAGAGAAAAGAGTGATGTATTATAAAACTCAGCTCTGACTTTCAGTCAAGTTTGTTGAGAACTGTTCTCCATTTGCTACAAGGCAGGGCTCTTCTCCTTTTCCACACCAACCAAACTATGCTGAACCAAAAAATAAATAAAAGCAACTCTTTAAAAGTCTAATGGTCCTTCAAGTAGATACACAAGCAGACACTAAGAAATCCCTTGACTGATCGAAAGAGAAACAAAACCAGTAAGTTAACTAACTACTAGAATTCTAGAATTTCAACTGTGATGAGGCACCACATTTTCTACTTTTCATTTGTTTAGTCATAATTTGTAAGAGCTTCAGATTAGAAACATCATCCAGAGAACTTAAAATGCAATAAAACCAGTGACCGTCAAACACTTCCTATATTCTTACGAGGCATGTTCAGACAACTTTGTTATTCTGTGTTATGAAATGGGAATATTTTCCATCATTTTTCTTTTAGAAGCTGTTACAGTTTTTCTGGCATATATCTGGCACCGCCTGTATCATATGTTTGGTACTCAGCCATTTCATGGTGTATTTTGTGGCTGGATGTATTACACTCAACATTAGCTGTATGAAATGGAGTCCGCTCAGGGAAATATTAGTCACGTTTCTTTCAAAAGGCCATTTACTTCCCGCTGTGTTTCCTAGTGCTCAGCAAAGCAAACATGAAATTAAGATAAACCTAGACTTACACACTAGTATGCTTGTTAATTAGGTCGCAGGGAACATTGTATGTACCTTGCAAGTCTCTTTCCCTCATCCCTCTTCCAGCTCCTCTGGTATGTGCTGCTCTAGTACATCACTGGCAGTAGTAGTTTCACTGCATTACTTGGTATTTTTAGGCTTACTGTTGTCCCATGCATCAGCCATACCTTACAATGCTATCCTCTTACGGATATTCTCATGCCATTTTATCCTGTAGGATATTCTACTACCTGGGAATACCTCTGACAACCACATGCACATCACAACGCATCCAGAGGTTCTCCAAATTACTCAGCCAGTACCATATGGCCAGATTCATGTTGAGCCAAATGGAGATAACTAAAGGTGGTGGTGGTAGAAGAAACGAAAAAAAGTGGGGGCTGAATCCATCCCTGGATTGGTCCTCTCTTTGTTACAAAAGGCCATTCTATAAAACCATGTGCGGCAACGACATCTCTGAAGCGTGACTTCGGTAACTAACAGAAATACACCCATCTGCAATACGCTCATTCATCACTCATTTTAAACACGTTTTCCAAGGGGATAAGTAACAAAATCTAAGCCATTTACTGTTGCAATTTAGACTATCATGACTGAAATTAATAGCGTCCTCAGAACATAAAACGAAAATTGCCTCTGGTGCTCTTTGCCTGCACAACTCCTGCACATACCAGCGCAGTTCCCAGTCAATACTGCATTTGGTTCTTTCTCAAGATGTACCGATACGGAAAGTCAGAGCTTTCCTTGAGCAGGCACCGTGCAAATTCTTCTGCCAGAATGCCAAACAGAACACGAAGACCTCAAAGTTCAAAACAAAAGGAGGATCGTGAACGCCTGACAGTGGAAGAGAAGCAGTGTGTGCCCTGACCCTCTCTGGGAAGCCAAAGAGCCAAGGGGATACTCATGGCAGCTCTTCCATCATCCCATGGGAGGCACCGAGGAGCTGCATGCTGGCCTCCCACTGCAAGGACAGGGTGCAGGTGGAGATGAAGAGATGAACGTGCCCAGAGTTGCTCAAAGGTTAGAGAGACTGAGTAGTGACCTTGTTCTTTTGAAGCTGCCATGCCAGAGGCCTATGTCTGGGGTCATTAGCATTAAAACACAAGTTGGTACAGAAAGCATTTGTTTTCTCCTTATTTGTTCAACCAGCGCTATTTGGAACTCAGTTACGTGTAGGACAGGGCTGGGGGGCTTTATACAGTGATTCTCTCATGACTGAGCAGCTCGTTTTCCTGAAGATTTCCTTGCATGTGGAAGATGAGGCCCAGAAGACAGAGGAAGAATGCAGAAGTCACCAGTTAACCTAAACCAACACCTTTCGTGGCCAAAGTAATCAACAGGCACTAAAGGCAGAGGAAGGCTTCTTCAGCCTGCCTATGCTAACAGTATCTCCACAGGCTGCTGCTGCTCAGGAGCTGTAAATTCATACCCTCCGTTTGCCTTCACAGCAACCTCCCTGCACAGACAAGCCCTGAGCAGAACGGTATCTCTGCACTTACCAAGTAAAATATTTATGCTAAAATGATGAAGCAACTTTCTTCCAATTGTTCAGCAAGAACAGCACAATTTGTTTCAAACAGAGAAACTCAGCCTGAACTGCAAATGAGAAAATAAGTCCAAAGCAAGCCACTTCCAGGTAGGAACAACAGAGATACAGAGAGCAGAATGACAGGAGAGTAAGGGGACAGCCCAAGGTGAGTAACGGGAGCCCTTTGGGGTGTAATCAATGGGACAGATGCAAGAGTGTAATATAACGTTACTATGGAGTGTAATGTTCATGCCAACCTTACAAAGAATTAGGGGTCTTTTATTTCTTTTTTTTTTTTTTTTTTTTAAACACTAGAGTAAAAATGTTTCTAACAGAATGCTGTGTTTGAAATTATCTCTGATTTTGTTTCACGCTCTTGCTGCCTTGCATGTATTTTCTTTGAACATGATACCCATAGTCCTGGCATATTTGTTACATATAGAAACAAAATAAACAAACAAAGGTAAAAAAAATTCCAAAGGAAACAGCAGAAATGCTTTTCAGATCAGCTGCTGTTTTCAATATAAGCCAGAAAGGACATCAAAAGAGAAAAAGATTCCTTGTAGGCAATGCTTTATCTCGTATTTCTTACAGAAGCACCAGACTTCCTAGATACTACAGATACCTTTTATTTTAAAGGCAAACAAATTATTTTAAATGTAACTGCAGTGTAAATATTTATTAGGCCTCTTTTCCATTTGGTTTACTGAATTTGAATACTCCCAAAGCAGCACTTCTGAAATTTTCAGCTTCAAGCCAGTGAATCTGACTAAATCTAAATGTGACTGTTGTACATTTACAATTTTCTTTAAGATCTTCCACCACCATCTTCAACCACTGGCATATTGTCTAGCCTCAAACTACTGTGCTTGGGCCAGGCTGAAGATAAAAGACACCTGAAGAACAGGGAATGCCACCAGCCTTGGCCTGTCCACCTTGCTTCAGACAAAGCTAACAGTGAGCCTGCCTTGGCTTAGGCTTAAATTTCTAGGAGGTAAAAGCAGGAGACCAGAGGAAGCAGAAAAGAAATCTCTTGGACACGTTAGGAATGGCATTTTGATAAACAGCCACCGAACTTCAACCGAATGATCCGACTGTCAGTGAAACACTTGAAAAGCAACAGGGTTGTCTGTATGGAAAACAACATGCAGTTTGACTTATGTTGGCTTGGTGTATAAAGCATCCTGCACCCCCTCGGGTAGTCGCCCTGTCACAGCATTATGGGTGCTCCTACATTACACCAAACTTGTCTTTCTTCACCCATCCTATGCTGCACTTACTAAGACTTGCTCAGATCACCTCTGCGTTGGGCGTCTTGAGCTGGTTCTATCGGCATACTATTAGAGCAAATGAATAAACCCCTGCAATACTGTCCACATGTGTGCGTAGAGCACTCTGTGAAATCTTATCCTGTCACAAAGTAAACAGTGGGATGTACTGAAATACCTCTGTGGCTTGTTAGCTGTGTGCCTGAGCTCTCATTATCCAGCACCAACGAGCTGCTTAAGGTCGGCAGCTCTACAAGGCACATAAGCACAGCCGTGCCAACCGATGGCCTCTACAAAAGAGGTAAGGCTTCTTTCACCAGGATTTGCATTGTCAGGCTTTTCTGCATATTTTCTGATGGCTAAAACACATACACACACATAGTCAACCAGTAGTGTTCAGTGGGTGTGTGGTCTTCCACTGAGCCCCAGTAACTCGGCTCCATGTGTTTTTTAACCTCAGATGTTCCTGGGGCAATGCTCAGCAGCAGCAGCAGCAGCAGCACCTGATTTGGTTCTCCAGTCTCTTACCAGATACTGAAGTCGCTGGCGTTCAGTCTCTGGAGTGAATTCTGAAGACATTGGAATGACTTCACCATTTCGGATTATTATAGCCCTGTAGGAGTAATAAAGCATCATTAGTAGAAGGAGGGGAAAAATGTAAAAAAACACAGAAAACCACAGCGTAGGGTCAGACTCTTATTCTCTTCAGAGTCACAGAAAAATAAAGCCATTTCTTTTCTACCGAAGTTCTCAACAGATACAATAACAATTCCTGCCATGCATCCTTTAGGCTGGATAACAAAGTGTATTTGTATATGCCAAGTTCATTTCAGAGCACACAAAAACATCCAAGCAACAAAGGCAAGAGTTATTTTAGTTGATGTCTACTGGGTATCCTTATTAGTGAAATGCAGACACCCAGAGGAGATGCTGCAGAATCACTGATTGCAGAACAACTCTTTGCAGGTTTTAATCCCAGCTGGGGCTGACACTGTCTGAAGCACTGGCTTCAAATGACTCATGCGAGCACTTTCCAATTATTGATTGGTCATATGTCATGTCAGAACATTTCTTCTCCAACAGCAAATGGAAATGGAAAAGCAAATCCAGTTTAACACAAATTTAACTAGCTACCTGCCAAAAGCAGACAGGTAATGGAATGACTATAGATCAGTGGGGAGATTTCACATGTACTTCTGCAAATGGCAGAGAGCAAATGCTCTCAAACACCTGTCTCTTGCCTTTTACTCTGCTTTGTTGCAAGGAAAACATGGCCTGGTCCTTCCCTGGTGTAATTCCACTAGCTGAAAGACAGTTAGGAGGAGGTAAAATTTATGCAGCGTTCCTCCTGCATTTATTGGTCAGGTATTGACTCACAAAATTGTATTGCTTTATCTATTATTTGCACAGTTCTGTAAGTATAGTAATGCTTGGTGCTTTGAACAGCTGGATGAGCCCTCTATCATCCCAAAGATTTTAATACCTGATTTGGAGCTGTTTCCCTACCATCAGTTGATTAATTCAGTGTTTGGGTAACAGCAGCGTGCCTCTTGAATTCGCACAGAATTTGCTGTGGATTAAGCAAGTAACTGGCACTCGGATTCCAGTTTCTGCATGTTTTCTATTATCTCCTTTTGTGTGCTCTTTTAGTTCTGTTGATGTTATTTACATGCTAGCTTACTTCTCCTGATAATTTGATCAATTTGATGGTATTGCTTCATGCCAGGTATTCTGATGGCATTGCAATGCAAACAAGGAATATGGTAGGCACACAAACACTGAAAACTTTAAATCTTTAAAGTCAAAACATAAGCATCTTGAGAAAACAAGCCCTGATACAAACCAGCTTTGCAAAATCAGCAGCACTGCATAATTTTCCAAGTGCCATGGATATAATATTGGGCTAACACAGACTCTGAATGATCACCTAATACTGCTAGTATGAAAATGGTTGGAGCATTACCACAGAGGAAAGGCACTGCTCACGCTTCTTGAGATTCATATGGCAAAGAACACACAGGTACAGGACTGAGCAGCACTGGCAGAGGTGGGAAAAGGCTCCAGTGCTGAGAGGAAAACAGCTCTGCTTTGACAGGTAACAAATTTACCGCTCCTGGACTTGCAGCACTCCCTTGCAGATGATCATTTTGCAAATTAGAGGTGGCAAGAGCATAAACCTACAGACATTGCAGGCTCCCACTGGCCCTCCACTGCTACAATTAAGAACAACGTTGCGTGCTTGAAACAAGGCAGACATGGTGGTTGTAATTCTTTAATTTATTTAGAGAAATTTGTGCAGAATTTTTGATGGAAATCCCTCTTTATGGAATCCGAATGCATTCCAGGCTTACAAAAACGTCAGTTTGAAGGTTTGCTGAAATTTTTTCCTACTTTAACAGCACACTTGGATTTCTGAGACAGTCCTTTAAAACTCAGTAAAGACCACCACCACCTTTTCTGCAATATCTTTGCTTTTATTTTTGCTGTCCTTAAGGTATTCAGATGTGAACCAGGCTCATTTACCCAATGACAGGGGCATGTTTCATAGGTAATTTGACTCACTTGAGTAAGCTCAACTTGGAGGGACTGTGGGTTTAGTACAGAGTAAGCACTCTCGCAATAGCCTGGGTTGAGCTGATCAAAGGAGCTGATCAGACACGAACCCAATTTTACATACTAGTTTAAGAGAGTCATAAGGAATCTCTTGATCCTGTGCTTGTCTGAAAGAGCTAGAACAGAAACACACACTGACCTAACTGCTAGTGTGTCAAGCTAATTTTTTAATTATCCTTTGCTTCCCCTTTAATCACCATTTCACAGGAAACCCATATTTTAAAGACCACTGAAGTCTGGGGTTCAGCTTTTCCTTTGTGCACACTGACATACTTCCTATATATGCTGATGGCTATCATTCTCACTTCTATGGGTAGAATTGGGCCCTGAGGGACCAACATCATATAAAAAGCAATTCAGAGGCGAGTGGGTCAACCTTTCATGGCTCAACTTATTTTCACTAGAAATTGCAGCCACCTGGGACAAAAAAGTACAACCCGGCACCGAAAACCTTTGCAGGGGGAAATAAAGCAATGCCGTTGATACGTGATTAAATAGAGACTCAGTTTTATGTTTTTCATTAATGCTTTCAGCAGCTAGATTTTATTCAACTCAAAAGTTACAGCTGCTCATAAGAGTCAAGTGATTTGGTCTGAGGAGTTAAACAGCCCCAGCTATTAGCAAGGGGAGGGAGGCAGACGCACACATCCAGGTCGCTGCTCTGAATTCAGCTCTGCTGGGCTCGTTATCCTGTTAGCAGTCTCGTTAACTTTCCACACCAGCTGCTTAGTAGTTTCCTGACAGCGAGGGATATTTCTGACCGTCTACATGACAAAAACGGACATATTTGTTGGCAGCCTCACCGCAGAGGCCGGGTGTGAAAGCCTGGCCCGGGAGCTGCCGCACTCGGTGGGATTTTTCCCTGTGATTTAAGAGGTGCCGAATCAGCCCCTAATTGGGCTCGGAGACCGAAGTGCCCTTCCAGTGACCTGGCAATGACGGAGCTGGAGCAGTGAGGCTGCCAAGTGCAGTCTGAAGGCTTTTCCCGTGGAGCAGCCTCCAGAGCCCCACAGCAGCACCACGGAGGAAGCCTGGTGTCGAGAGCAGCCCAAGAGCTGCTTTTGAACACCCACTCTGCGTAGCTCTGCAGAACAATTAGTTTTGACTTTATGCTTCCTAATGGACCAACAAGCAAGATCGTGTTACGTGGACATCGCTGCTACTGCCATGCATGAGAGATGCATGTGTGTCATGAAATAGTGCTCTGCAAGCATTTAGCTCCCTGTGCATCGTGGAAGTACGAGCATATTATTTTATACCAGAATAAAGCTGCCCTATTAAACTGTCAAAAATATCTACATAGGAAGGCAGAAAACTTGAAGAGATGCAGTGCTCAGGGAGCATCTGATTCTGCCATGTTTAATGGTGACATTTTAATTTCAACCACCCTGGTGAAGCACATCATAGCACGGCCACAGGGCAAGCCTGCCAAAGGAAGCCGGGTGATTCATGTTTGTAGGGAACAAGTATGTCAACACTAACAAAATATTCTTTGATGACAAGGTTACTTCAGCGCCATACCAATCATTAATTTATATCAGCAATGAAGAAGTAATAAAAAAAAAAGCATAAAAGTGTTTTTTTTTGGCAGCAGAGGAGGCCAGGAGTCGCAGATCTGCAGCCCTGGGTGCACTGCCCTCCAAGCTCTGGGGCTCTGGCGCCTTCTCCATGTAGCATCATCTCAGGGCGAGCAAAGGGAAACTGTTCCTAATGGCCTCCATGTCCTCACGGCTCATGTCAAGCAGTTTTTGATCATTTCTGAAAACTAGGGATTTCACCTAATTCCCTCCACTCTTGAATTTAGCTACTTAACATCCAGCAAAAGGCACCCCACACAGACTGCAGGACTGCACTTGCCCTGGCATTTCATGGACACGTGCACCACACAAAAAAAGAAAGTACATTCACCAGTTTGGAACTGGTAAATGTTCACAGGAAACAGGAAAACATTGAGGAAAAAATCAGACAAAGTAGTCTAAAATGGAAGAAACAATCTGATTTTGTATCTCTTTCCTGGCCAATTTACTTTGAGGATTTTCTGCTTTGGAAAATGCCTGCCATTAACAACTAGACATGGAGCAAACAATGTGCCTGGGCTTCAGTGTGTGAGATGGGGCTGACAGTCACAGCAAAGTCTGCAGCAGGTTACATCCACCAATTCTCACACATGTGAAAAGAAACATTATGAGCTTAAAAGGCTGCGTGCAAAAAATCTGCATAAAATGCTACGTTTATCTTTTAGATCGATATAACTACATAGTCCATGGTGCACATGTAAATAATATTCTGAGCATCTTAGCATCTTAAGTATTTACTTATTTTCTATATTCAGATTTGATACTTTAAAACAAGCAGTGGTGCCTTAGTGTATAATCCCCTTTGAAAATAGGTGGTGAGTGAAAACAAGCAAAGAGTAAAAATCTGCCAGTGTGCTGTAGTGCAGCTTTCACACTCAAGATAGAGCAACAACACGCTAGCCTAGGGAAAATATCAATACATCAATTACTTCTGCATTTTTAATATGGATAAAACAGCCACCCCTCCTTCTAGCAAGCAGGGCTGGTTGTTTTTTTTCCTTTTTTTTTTCTCCCTTTCTTTTGTGAAGAACACAATCAGCTGAGAATTGCACAGCATCCTTTCTGCGTTTCTTATGAGAAACAAACACAGGGAAACTCATACATTTTAGAGGAAGCTATTGTTGGTTACTCTCACTTAATCATACAGAGAAAGAAACACGTTAGTGAACAAGGTCAAAAGTGTAATTTCACTGCTGTCATGGGCCCATTGGGATTCTGGTGCTCAAAACAAAGAGGCATCTCCTACTGTTAGGAGTATTCAGGGGATGCCCTGATTCCATTACACACTTTTCCAGCCAAAAATGATTTGAAACGCAACATTAAACTGCACGTTCCTACAACCGAGGATAAAAATCTGGTAAAGGTGACAAAGAGAGACCATTTGGAAAACCCTTTCTGACAGTGTATATCAATTCCAAGCCACAGGGAGGATGTATCTGTTTTGTCAAAAGGTGTTAAGCATTGTGGATTCGGTGCAGACGAAGCAGAAGTGTCTGGCCTGTCTGGAGAGGTATTAGAAATGTGTCAATGGAAAAGAAAGAGGGATTAAACTGACAGAAAGAATAAGGCAGGGTTTTATTACATTCAAAGACGAAACCAAGCAGTAGATTTTAATTAGGTGTGTCACAAAATAGCTGAGGGAAAAAAAAATATAAATCCTAGAGCTGTGGAATTGGTCTAGGTGGGTGCTTGTTTACTACAGTAACTAAATGCATGCATTTAAAGAAGCCAAGGAAGCACAATGCTACTGCCGGGTGAGCTTCAGACTGCTTCTGTTTATTTATGTTTTCTTAATTGCTACAAAATGAAAGAGGAGTGATGATAAAAAGATTCAGCATAATGCTTACCTCCTCTATAAATTAAGTACTGGAACTTCACCGTTACGAACAGCCTTTATGATTACTGCTGAGTTTTAAGACCTTCAGCCCTGGCACCCTGGTTTCACTTACTACTAACCGTATCACTCTCCTTACTCTCATGCAGGATCATTTCCCCGTGTTTACTTCAAAACCAGGTGAACAAATACTTCATTGCATTGGCCGTAATCAGGGAACTACAGCGCAAAGCCTTTAAATGATTTCCTTAATTTTGTGCATTAAGTCAGGCTGCGGATAGTGACACAAGCCATTATACAATGTTTAGCTGGCATTAAAACAGGTCCCAGCGATGACATACCCATCACCATAAAACTCAGAGGTGAAAGCAGCAACCCTCAGCAATACAAATGGCAAAACATGCAGCTGCCTCCCACCTGTGATCCCCAAGGTACGTTTTATATATGCCTCGCTGCTACTTCGCATCTCTACCAAGAAAAAAAAAAAAAAAAAGACGCAACAAAACATGGAGGGGGCACAACTACTAAAATTGCCTGTCCTTATTTTCCATCTACTGCCACACAGTCCTGCCACCCTGCTTTCTTCACAAGCCAACACAAGGAGCAAGAACTTAGGGCTGCACAAGGGCAGGGTTAAAATAATTTCCTACACCAGTGTACTTTGCCATTCCCTGAAGGAACCATGAAGAACAGTCCCAGGCTTTTGGGAGGGCCTTGCAGGGCCTTGAGCCCTCTGAGCAGCTGGGGTGGCCACCTCAGGAGCATTGGTGTCCAGTACAGCCGTGGTGCTCTGTGAGGATGACAGTGCTGGGCTTCCATGGGTGTTGCATCCAAGGGCCCCTCCTCATTTCCTTGCACCAGAACTGAGCCAGCCGTGCTGCACCACCCTGGGGTGCTACAGGCATCTATCTCCTCTTGCTTTTCCAAGAAACATGGGAATAAGTTATAAAATTCAGTTTCTGTAAGAAACCTCAGGAGTCATCTTTCAGAGGCACCGTACCAGCGAGTGAGCTGCTCCTGTAGCACGTCTGTAGGGTTTTATGTTGTTTCCAGTTACCTGACTCATTGTATTTACATTTCTAATGCTTATTTGGTGATTCCTGTGGCCTCTGGGAAAAAGGGTGCTGATACACTCTACAGCCACTATTTTGGTGGTCTGGTTGTACTAAACAATTGTATTATTTTTAATAAAGGATCATGACTGGGCAGGTAGAAGCTATTTCTCAAAGCAGGATAATATTCATAGCTTTCCATGGAAGTGTTTACTCCTCATTTCTACCAGCAGCCAAGCCAGTCAGCATCTTCCTTACTGCCACTGAGAGCAATAAAAATCTGAATTTTTAGAGCTCTCCCATTCCATCTTGTGTATTCAGCTAACTTAGTAAGCAGTTAAAGGGATTTCCTACACCCAGCAGCCTCCCTCTGCCCCACATATTGCATCCAATAGCGAGAGGCATTTGGCTTCCACCAGCACTGTTACTAAACTTCTTCAGTTGTTTCTGCATCACTGCTCACTCTCTGGTTTAAAATTAAATATAATACTGAGCTTGCAGGTTGTCCACACAGCAGACAGCCTGGAGAAGACATACTGCCCAGTAATTATCGGCCCCTGGAGCTCAGAGATTCTTTGGTGGGGTGTAGCTTGGTTCCCAGGAGATTGTCCCTTAAATTCCCTGCTCTACTTTAAGTCCTCACGTGGACTGCTTCTCTGAGCCAGTCTAAGTGTGGAGTTGTTATTATTAGCAGTTGGCTAATTATTAGCAGTCAGCTTTATTAACAGGGTTTCATTTTAAGGGCTAATTACACTTTTTTTTTTAGTACTCCTCCCATCAGTAATGTGATGGTGTTTGCTATCTATATGTGATTTCTTTTCCTTTTTTGTTGTTTCATCGAGAAAGTAACTTTTACTATTGAAACATGCATCAGTGGTGCCTTTGTGTGTCTACCTATACACATTTACCTTGTGCTATTTGCTACTCGGATACCAGTAGCATGACCCCAAAAGACAACTAACTGCACTACAACATTCTGTAATGAATTGCCTGCACTTTCCTGCTGCTTTACACCTGAACACACTGATCTTTCCAGCAGCCAGGAGGCCATTACAAGCCAGTCTGCAGCGAGAGGACACTGCTAGCCCGCAAGAACTGCCTGCCGATGGTTCCAGCACGCTAACATTGGAGATTTGCTGCCCTCATGGGATTCATTTTGCTTGTGATGATTTCAGTGTATTCTTAATCTGAACACCACCAAGCCCAGGGTCGCAGTGACGATAACACCACCACATTTCTGCACTGGCTGAACGTGCCACCCGTGACTCGGGTCGTGCCAGGGAGATGAGCAAAGCAGCGCAGTCACATCTCTGTGACCAGCTCTGAGCCTCGGGACCGGTATCTGTGGAATCAAAGCCTGTTTCTCTGCTGTCCAGGATATCACATTCATCTCCAGGACGAGTTACTATGGCAACTAAACCTGGGCTTAGGGATGAAGGCATCGCTGTGCAAGCCAGTGCTTGCTTTGCCAGTAATATGGCTGGGATACAGCTGACCACAGAAGATGGAAAAAGTGCAGGCTTTTTTTGCCTGCTGTTCAGCAATTTATCATTGAGGATGCCGGAATGATTTTAGCCCCTAAAGCATTACATCTACTTTGATTTCAGCTTTTCTACTTTCTTAACTTAGCAGCAGAACCTTCCAACACATCTCTGACCCCAGGAGACCGAGCAAGCCTCCAGTGCTCCCCCTGGCTCTCCTCCTGATGTTTGGATGGGAACTAGAGATGCAAGGTGCCCAGCCTGCTTGGCATGCCTTGGTGCAGGCCCTGTAACACTGCAATGAATAACCCACTGGTCTCTCTCTGGTCAACTAAAAAGGCACAGATTATAAAGACATTTCTGAGCTCAGCTCCGTGAGCTGGGACGTATGGATTCTGCTGTACTTCTTATATCACAGGCTGCCTGGACTCAAAATCACGGGCTCTTTATGCATCAGCATGGTTAAAATTATGCCTCAGCACCCTTTGCTCAGCTTACCTCAGAGATTATAAGCTCTACAGGCTACACGCACGAAATACATGTGAGGATGTTATTACAGTGAATTTTGTCCTTGATTAGTGCTTATATGCACCAATAAAAGTCAGCAACAGGGGAATTTTTACTTGCAGTGGTAGCAAGCAACTGCTTTGTATGTTTGTTTGTTTGTTTTTGTCTGGTTTGGTTAGTTAGTGTTTGTTTTATTTTTCAAAAGGCTGAAAAAAAACAAGGAGGATGGCAATTTAGAGAATCCATTGCTCCTGGAAACTAACACCAACGAACTGCGGCTTTGCAGCTTACTGAGAGAATTTGAATAGCAAAAATTTCTGTTCTTCCTCATAATCTGAAATATAAAGACTTCATGCATAGAAGGTATCTGTGTGGTTTGGGTCTAAGACCTGACTGAATGTACCACACATAGTAACTGTTTACAATGGCTTCAACACCTGCTAGGTTGCCATAGACATTGCTAAGGCATACTCTCTCCCAGAAAAAACAAGAGTTTGGAGAAGAAGAAGGATTTTTTTTTTTTTTTTGGTCTTCAAAAGCCTATGAACACTGACTGCCAAATTAATCATTTCTGCCAAGTCAGTGCTGGAGAGGATGTGCCGGTGCTTTGGAACTCATCATCCACCGCGTCGTTAGAAAACGCTCCCTCCCGTCACTGCACTTTTGAGTGCAACAACTTATTTCTGATCCAACACTTTTTCTCCACACCTTTGATAAAGTGTTTCCTGAAGTGCCTCCAAAAGCTTCACCCGACACAAAATTCTGCAAGATGATCCGAGGTCACCGCTATTCCTGTGAATCCTGTGCTCTTACTTCTCCTTGGAAGGAGGCCAAGTGGCAGAAGGGAAGCAGAAGTGTTTGGAAGCCTGACTTGCAGGCCTGCAGAAAGGAAGAGAAGCTGGGGAAACAGTGAGATGCTACTTGGCCCTATCTTCTGGGTCTGACTAAGATGTCACGCTCTTTTCCAGCATTTTCTGCTCAGCAGCAGAATCAGACTTCTCCACCTACCAAACTGCAGTCAGTGAAGGAGAATGTGCGTGGGAGAGACTCGCTTTGTTTTGAATCCAGTCCCTCTCCACTTCACAGCCTCCTGAGCAGACCAAGCAGAGGTTGTCTGTTGCCCTGGGAAGACAAAGCACTCATTATTTTTGAGTGATTCCGCCAAAGAATTAATTATCATCTAAAAAGAGGAAGTGCATGCAGCTTGGCCAAAGCATGGTCTGTAGGTGTTGCTCTCGCCTCAGAGGAGGCACCACTTGAGGATTTGGAGCAATAAGAATTTTCAAAGGTGAAGGAAGTGTCATCATGGCAAAAGGATGGACTCTGTGCATGGCTCAGATTTGCAGTTCCTCTTGTCTCACTTTTAGGGGGAGACAGGAATAAGAATGCTGCTCCAAATACTGCAGATTGAAGAAGTGCAGTAACTGAGTTAGTCTTTCCTTTCCTCCAGAGACCTCTAAAGACGAAACACAATCATTGTTTATGCAGACACAGATGTAAGGAGATAAAAGACTTTAAAGAAAAAGATACACAATTTAGAATAGAAAATGGCTAGTTAAGAAAAATCTGAAAAAATCTGAAAATTAAAGTTTCTTAAAGGATACTGTAACACAAAGACAAAAGCAAATCAACTCTACAATAATAATAGACTCGAACACTGCTTGGCTTCCACCCTTAAATAATGTTAGAGCTTCTGGCAAAAATCACCCTGCTGAACTGCCTTGAGGAAGAGGTCAAATAACATGAGCCACAAAAATGGGTCAGAATCTTCAGTTCTGATTTCTCAAAAATTCTAGTTAAGCTACAGTGTCAGCCAACAAATATATTGCTGCTTCCATGCTTCACTCGTTAACTTCATAAAACCATGATTCCCCAAATTTTACTCCCTTCAACGAGAACTACTTATGAAAGAAGCAGCTAACAAACATCATGACACAGAAGAACTATAAATGTAGTGAGATTCAACACAAGCAGTAAATCTGGAAAGAATGGAAACAGTAAACACGGTAGAATTCCACTTTTGATTTACTATTATAGTGCACTGCGAGAAGTCAGTGTTAAATACACATCTGGGCAACTGAAGCTACAATGAAGTTGTTTAACCTGCAGCCACATGGAAAACCATCTATTCAGTGAGCTCATATCATTTAGCTATCCCAAATGCCTTAGCATTAGTTCTACATTTGCAAAAAGGAGGAGGAAATATGTTCTGGACATGAGAATATATGTTGAATATACCCTGAAAAGATGAGCACAGGGGAGCAAAAAGCAAGGAAGCAAAAAAAATATAAAAAGAAGAAAAAAAGAAAGAAAGAAAGAAAAAAAAAAAAACACAACAACAACAAGCTGATGAAGCAAAGCAAAAAATCCAGTGACCCTGCAAGTCTATGAAGCCTCCGAAACATCAGGCTCTTTGCTTTGATGCCATCTTATGCCAATATATAAAAAAAAAACAAGAACTCATTTGCAGATTTAGCGAGTGTTTCAGGCCCTATGGAAAAGTCAGATCAACTTGTGATGTTCTGCATCTTATACAATGATAAAAGCACTGCCTACCTAAGTGGCTCCAAACACAGCATAAAATGGCAGTGCCTGCAGTCTCTGAGCAGCTCCTTAGCCAGACAACATGAAAGCCAGAAGAACGCTTGTGCCAAAGATAGTTAATATGATCATATCGCATTAGAGTCATTGGAGTGATATTGGGCAAATGTTATGTTGCGTGAGGCTATACAGTAATGGGCAGTAATCAGTAAAAACATTTTAAGTCCTTGTTTTACTACTGCTTCATCACTAGCCATAAAAAAACATAGTAATAAAGAACATAAAACTAAAAAGAACCGAGATTAACAAGGCGTGTTATGGCAGTTTAGAAGTAAAAGTCACTTTAGCAATATAAAACTGAACAATACTACTTAAAAGGATGAGTAGAGATTTACTACTCATTATTAAAAATAAAAAATAAAAAAACAGCTATTCAGAGAGTCCACAGCATATCTATCAAATTGGTAAGCAAAGTACCAGTGCTCACTAAAACGGCACTATAGATCGGGTAGCTGACTACAGCACTGTCAGTCCCTACCTAAACAATCTTGCATGGACAGTGTTAACCATTGAGAGGGGGAAAGAGAAAGAGAGGCATTAAAAAGCTTTGGCCAATATTCAGACATGAATTTTGACTGTACAAGTAGGTATATTTATGGCAGAGTTCAAGAACGATCAGCAAGCCATTAGAGAATGAAAGTGGTTCCCTCCAAGTTGTTTTTATCAGGCTCTGAAGACATCACCTCATTTTTAGTAGGGTTCTGGTATCATGTGCAGTTAACATATAATTATTACAGAACTGTGATTGCGTCGTTAGCAGAAGTTTAATTATATCATTGACATTAGTGATGCCATAACATCAAGCTCAACAATAGTTCATAACAAAACGTACAATTAGCACAATTTTTCTCCCTTTTACACCAACCAAAAGTGTTCAGCTTGGAGAAGCCTAATAGTCCCTACAGAAGTGAGCTAGGGCTGAACCTGAAAGGATTGCTGGCTGGTAATTTAGTAATATGGTAATTAAAGTCTTTTCATGATGTAATTACACATCAGCTACAAAAGGACAGCTGCTATACAACAGTGCCAGGGTACGTGGCATGAAATGATTAGATTTGAGAAGCTTTAGTGGTTAAACTGAATACCACAGACATAAGTCTGAGGTATAGCTGGCACCACATAGCACATTATTATTCAGGTCTCACACTTGGCGTTTCCTTAGTCTCATTGTGATAGTAACAGTTTGTTGTATGTACCTTGGTCCTGTGACAGCAGAAGCTGTTCAAAACCCACCTTTATAAGCTTCTGCTGTTTTGAAATTGCCTGGAATTAAAAGACAAAACCCTCTTCTGGGCAGAAGCAGTACAAATGAGTTTTGCATAAACTCAAAATGTTCATTTCTCACTCCTGTAACATGAAATCTCTCATAGACAAGTCTGTTGGAAATGTAGCTTCATTTATTTGCAGTTGTTTTTTTCTTCCAGTGTGGGAGTGGAGAAGGTAGGAGAATGAGGACTGAGAAGAGGCACAAATGAGTAGGTGAACTCAAAGAAACTAAGACTCCACTGAAGAACGGAGGGCTTTGGCATGTGCTTCCAAAAGCAGAAAGCACAAAGTCCCCTGTTTGGGGAAAAAAACAAAACCCACTCTTCTCCTCAAGAGTATATAAATATTTTGTTTAGTAGTTTCCTCATAATATTTATCGCTGCCCTCATTTGTATCTGTACAAAATACAAAGTTGACCACGCAAGGCATGAGACAGCAAAAATGCACATATTTTTCCACTAACAAGAATAAGAGCTTGGCTGCACGACTGGGCTCTTAAAAATACAATAATGCACTGTGCACTCTGGCAGTAGGCAGACAAGCTCAGAGCTGCTTTTCTAGTCCTAAAATGTCATTTCAGAGATGATAAGCAACTTGGATGTTTCACAGACAACTGCAAACTCTCTTTCTGAAGCATGGAAAGTAGTGGGAAAGATCAAACAGTCTCCTACATTTAAAAGCTTTTATTGAATATAGTTTCTTCAGCTAGAAAATCTAGAAACAGGCCAATTTTGGGAGTCCAGAGAATTCTCCTCAGCATGAGGAATGTTTCTGTGAGGTCCATTTGGAGGGTGGAAAAATGAACTGTTTTTGATCTGAAGTGACTCTGTTACCTGCAGGATCTGAGAAATGAGTAGAAAAACTTCAGTCCTAGTTCAAAGCCTTGCCAGTGGTTTCCTTTCCCTTCCTGTTCCCTTTTTTCTAAAAGAGATGTTTTGGATGGGCTTAATGAACATTCAAGGCCTTCTGAAGTCTCAGAAGTTTTAACTGCAGAGGACACTGGAACCACCTCATGATGACCATCAATAGGAGTTTCTTCCCATGAGTACCAAGAGGTAAGAAGGGAACTGAGACTGCTCTCAGGGAGCAGAGGAAGAACCCTGGGGAACTGGAAGCAGCCAATCACTTAAGAATCAAGACCTCAGCTACTCAGAAACAGACCAGTTTTATACCACACAGTTAAGAGACAATGCAGCAATTCAGCTAACTCAATGCAAAAGACTCAACTTTACTTCAATGGACAGAAGCATTGGAAAACATGATTATTTTTAATTTAATGGAAGAGAGCTAAAGTGTAGTGCAGCTAATGGTTCTGATGAGCAGATAGGTGGTCTACTCAAATGTGTCTGCAGCCACCCTCTGTGAGGACTCATTTGCCGTTTGATGGGAAAAGGAGATTCAAATTTGGCACTTGTCAGGAGGAACTCGCTGAGCAATTTACAATTTTATTCAGCAAATTCATCATATTAAGAACAATCACCAACAAAAAAAGAATAGCAACTTTATGCACAATGGATTTGTCTTACCTCTGACACATTTTAAAGCAGCCAGAAGCAATAAAAAATATTTGGTTTGTTACAGAACACTTTGCTCTTGAGTGCTGTCTCTGTAAATACATGGCTGTACACAGTACGAGCATGAACTGTCAGCACTCAAAACTCAAAAAAACATGAATGCGTAACTGTAGCAGTCTTCATCGAAAGACATGACTCAGTACCTGCACAGACTTTAGTTATTCAGCTGCTAACTAGCTGGACCCAACTGCAGACTCTGTCCTGTGAAGAACTACTCTGCCTGGCCTGCTTGTGCAAAGAGCTGCCAGAAGAAATACGTGAAGGTCTGAAGTCTTGCAAGAACAGTTGTTCTCTCCCTCTGGCAGTGCTGTGGCCACAGAACAATAGAGAGGGAAAGTATGCTTCTAGTTTTAGCTGACTTAGAAGACAAAGCAGCAGCTTTTCGTTCATGAGATTTAAAGCATCCAACTTCGAACTAAAACAAAGCAACAAGTCTTGAACTACAGCTTTCAGTTCTGAGAAATGGCCGAGTACACGAGTCAGAAGAGGTCACAGTAAAAAAAACAGTGATAGCCCCCCTCCCTCCCCTCCTCTTCCACTGAAGGACTACAAGCTATTTGTTTACAGATGATTACTGTCAATTATATTGAAATCTTGATAGATCAGATGGTGTCAGGTGGTTTGCCAAGGCTAGGCCTATGGACAGGGGCCAGCAGACTTTCTGTCGAAGCAGTTCAGCCCCACCAGCTGTTCCAGATGCAGTCCCCCTGTCAGTGTTCAACACACAATTCTACTGCATGTCCAACATCTGTGTCAATGGCTCTTAAGTGACTTTCCACCTCCCTGCAGCCATCAGCTCATTCAGAAACAATAACAAGGAACTGAAAAAGTCGACCTACCTGAGTGCATCCACCACTCAATTAGATACTGGAAGCCTATCGCTGCCTTTTGCATTAATTTTGGGGAGAACTGTCAAGAGTCCGGCCAAAAACCAGAATCCACCTTGTGATGGCAGTTGCCACTAAAGAAATCAGTAATGCCAGATCTTGGGAGTTTGGAGGTGAAAGTCTGGGAGACATCACGCTCACTTACCTGCTATCACCAGCATTTGCCACGTACAGCTTCCCCAATAAATACACCACCACAAGGGCTGTGCAGCCACCAGAAATATTATACACGGTCCTCTCTCGTTCTATTTGCAAATCCTACGGGAGAAGAAAAGAAAAATGTATAAAGAGAGCACTGCAATTAATGTTTTGGAAAATGAAGACTCCTCTAAAAGGTTACAGTCTTCCTTAAACTGCAAGTCCCACTGGCTTTCTTTATGGTTACAGCTTAGGCCACATGCTCAGGGAAAAGAATGAGAAGTCTTAGAGTACCTACTACTTATGATACAAAGCTGAGAAAAAATCAGGACAGGAGATTGTAAAACATCACACATCAAGGAATAAATGGCAAGGCTGAGGGATGCAAGAGATTTTACTATGGAAAAAACACAATGGAGGCAAAGATAAATGTAACTTCACAACAGGTACCTGGTGGTATAATTGGAGAGCACTTTACATAGACAGCAAATAATTAATGAGACCTAGCTCTGACATGAATAACTACCTGCTCTCCAAACAGGAGGCTAGGGTTGTGGAGCGTACACCTTTACAAACAGCAGCAAGACACATTCATGCCACAGAGCTACCCTTCAGAAACACAGAAGGGAGGGATGCTAAACTTGTTAAGGGAAACAAACAAAAGGTCAATAGAACAGCATTTACTGAAAAATACCAGGCACTCACAGACCTGCAGGATGAACCATAGTATTTACGGCTGTCTTACCTCACCACTTTTATGAGGCCCTGGAAAGGTTTAATTTATGCACATGCCTGGGTGCAAATATAGGGAGGTAAGTACTTACCCAAGCAGTTTTTCCTGTGTTTAATTTCCAACTGATTCTGAGTTTAATAAATTATATATATTAATATATATAATAGATACATTAATAGATGTGGAGAACACAAGTCACATCTGTCACTGACAGTCAGTCAAGCTCAGAAATATGCATTATACCAGAAATATACATTATCCCAAGAAAGACTGGAGATCATAAAAAAAAACAACAACGGGTAAACGAGCTACTTCCTAGTACTCCGTACATTTTAAACAAAAATTGAATTGTATGCCAATGAACTCATTCTGCTGCCTCTTAGTTTGTCTTGTGGTAATAACCCAGCATGTTACAAGCTACCCTCCTCTCCCGAGTCCAGAATCAAGCCCAATTTCAAACTGGTCTTTCTCTGATACTGGATTCAGACAGGGATCATCATTTAATGTGGCTGTTGCAAATGCTGGCAGATCTTTCCAGCTAAACCCTGCCTACTTGTATGCATTTTTTATTATGAATATATTTGCCTCTGTGTGTGCTCTACTTCATTTTCATATTTGCACTGAGCAACAAACAGCTCAAATTGTCCACGCCTTGGGGTATGGGATTTAGAGCTTTATTTCAGAGCTAAATTTATCCAAAGAAAAGCACCACAACAAATGCTAGCCATGACAGCTGCAATTTGATTGAAAACCTGCAGCGCCGAAGCAGGCTGGGACCATTCTTTGTTTCCTGCAAATTTCCAGAGAGGGAGGTGACCGGGGGGCAGTGGTGGGGATGCTCGGCAGTGCTCGGCTGCTGTCCCGAGCGAGCTGGGCAGGGAGGGCTCCCATTTCTAATAGCGCCTGTCACAAATAATGCTATTCCTGGCGTGCAGGCAGCCTGATCCCATTTGTGCCATGGGGCGGGCGGCGGGGACAGCAAGAGATGTGCAGCGCTACCCGAGGAGGCCATCCTCCGCTGCGCATGGGAACTGCACTGCACGCTGCTTCCCTGCAGGCAGCCGGCTTTGCTGCAGCTCTTGCAAGTCCATTCAAGGATGGATTGTTTGAGGGGGGGGAAAGCTGTTGTTATTGGGTTGGTTGTTTGCTTTTTTGGTGGTGAGGACCAGGAGGAAAACACCTCAAAGCTAAAATCAAATCTTGCAGCGCCTTTGGTCACAGACATGGGCTGCTTGCAAATGCCACTTTATCTAATCTGGCCATAGAGAAGCTGATTTTTCCTCCCCGTGGTTCCTATATATTTTTAAATTAAGCTGAAAAGAACAGTTCAAAGGAAGCAGACGTTTCTAACCATCAAAATAATTTAAACTTACAAATACTACAGTGGATTTTCCAGGCACTGCCAGGAATTTTAAAATACCTTCATCTCTGCTGCTCAGGGTATCCTCTGAGACCTTGAAACAAAGTACAATTCCTCACCTGGCTTCAGCCTTGTCACACGTACACTTCACAAGTGCTAGGATACCTAAATTAAAATTTATTTCTTTCAATAAGCAGAACTCAGAAGCATTTATTATGAGAGGGAAGATGGATAATCCTTAGGGCCTCATTCGTAGAGTTTCCTTGACTTAAACTAGATCTGTGTACTGAAGGAGAAGGTTTCCTGCATATCAACAAAATTTGAGGGAAAAAGGTAAAACAAAATAAAGCCCACGACTGCCACTAACTCATTCTGATGTAGAGATATTGGCTTTTAATGAAATACTTTGTAACAGTGCTTCTTGGAAAGTAGTACAGCACAAAGAGGGGCGGAAACTCAAGAACCCCCCCGAAGCCCTTAGAGGTGTAAAGGGGCTCATTCCAGACAAAGCCCAAGCACATGCAAAGCTTTCCTAATTTCCCACCTGCAGAACGATTTCAGAGCAACTTTTTTTTTTCTTTTTCTTCCCCTCCCCCCCCCCCCCCCCCTCTTTTCTGGAGGATGCAACTTATCTCTCCACAGCAATCTGCTTGCTGGGGAAGAGCTGAGCAAAACTGAGCTGAATCAAACGATGCCTTGCTCAGTCCAAGGGGCAGCACGTGGCACACTCCCAGACCCCGATGGAGCTGGAAAACTTCACTCACCAAGTAGAAAACAGATATGAACTGCTGGGACAACACACCTCTTTTAGCTATGAAATTGTTTAAAATAAAAAGATTTCTGCATCCTCTGTGCAAAAGGCAATCATTTAGTGCCAAGGAAGCAGATAATTTAATCTGTGCTCTGCTCCTCTTTTTAGGGAGGGGAGAAGGTAGGAGCAGGGTGCCCTCGGGGTTGCCTCATACCTGGCCCCCCAGGTGATGGCACAAAGGGGAGGATGGAGCCAAGCCTCCAGAGGACACTGAAGTGCTGTGAGGTGTGTTTCCAGAGGGTGATGGAGAACTGTGGTCACTGCTCTGCTGATGACAGAAGCAGCCTGAGGATGCAGTGTGAGCCCTGGGACAGACCATCACCGCTGCCTGGACCACTCAGGGGGTCATCCTAAGTGAAGGTGCATCCTGCAGCTCAGACCTGAGCTTCCCAGAGCAAAAGCACTGGTTCATCATGCTACTTAACAATCTCTTCCAAAAAAAAAAAGGGGGGGGGGGGGAGGAAGATTACGCCATGAAGCCCGTGTGGTTTGCTCAGCCGGAGGCTCACGGCGGCTTGCTCGTGCCACCTCGTGGAGAGCTGGTGGAGGGGCCCGGGTGTCTGCGAGCACAGCGTGGGCCGCTGGTCTGGGGGTGCTGTGGGACCCCCTTTTTCTTTCCCCCTTCTTCCAGCAGCATGTGTCGGACACAGCTGATGCAGGCTCGCACATGCAGGCTGCTGGAGTGCTGCAGAGGCGAGGGGAGAGAGTAAGAAAGCTGCAAACGTGGTGGTGCAGAAAGCAAGTGCCAGCCCTATCCGGTGCCAAATTAAATTTGGCATCTTGAAAACAGAGGTAGGGAAACTCATCAAATCACAGTACCAGCATTTCAGCTAGTTATTACACTGCAATAACTACTAACAAAACTACTTGTCATCTACATGCATCCTCACTGTAGGTCCTCCAGGACCTTCATCTTGCTATGACAGCAAGGAGCTTTACTCCCTGCACAGAGCCTATATCATGGCTGTTAAAAAAAATAAAAGACTATGTTTCAGAGGGCAAAAAGTCAAAATTAACTCCTTAAATTGCTTTAGCTCTATCAAAAACGCATCAAAAAGCCTGTACCACCGTTGCAAGCTTCCCTACTTCTATTTCCTATTCCTATTTGGCTATTTAACCAGAGGATTTTTTTCCAAAAGAAAACCATACAACATATGCTGCTCTCAAGATTGGTGCCATTTTCATTTGAAGCATTTTCTAAAAGCATCTGTCTAGATTTCATGTGAGTCAAACAAATTTCAATAAAGAAGAAAAAGCATGGACTTGGAAGCATGGACACAGAAAAAGAATAGACACAAACATACACCTTCCGATAAATCATGCAGACCAGTTCTGTGCCATTTTTTCCTGTCCAAAATTAAATAGGGTTCAGCGTGGAATACATGCCTTCTCTCACAAGACTAAAACAGATTTAAAAAACTGCACTCAAACATTCAAGGTTAAATTCAGGGAAGGGATTATAGTTTGATTCTTCTATCTAGAACTGAAGAGCACTTGCATGTACCCTCCTGGTTCCTAAAACAATCTCTAAATGCACATCTCAACACCCAAGAGATGATTATTACAGGATTTGATTTACTACACCTTCAGAAGTTCAGCTAATTTATTTCCACTTAACTGAAGTAATTGTGGTCACTGACAGTTACTGACACTGAGAATTATCATTATTATTATTATTATTTTAAACAGGAGAGTAAATTACCAGCAAACACCTCACAGCAACTTGCTAATCTCAGTTTCAACACAGAGAACACTATCTAGAAGTACTTCAAAAAGTGGAAATCGTAATTGCTTAAATTTCCAAGTTAGGCAATAACTTAGTGTGCAGCAGCTTCCCTCAGTGTTTTGGTGCATGTAGCTGTAAGACGAGCACTGTCCAAAAGAAAATCACACCTGACAAAGAAAAATAATTTTAAAAAGCCGTTTGATATAAATCAATTGCATTTTGTTTGTCACTCAAGGCCAGAACAGGGAGAGCTTAACTAGAATTCATAAGGACATCAGGGAAAAAAGCAGTGGCATGCAGAAAAAATCTCCCAGGAAAAGGGGACAAAACCCTCACTAGACCAACCTGGCAGGCTGGACAGTTACTTAATAAAGAAATAAATAAACAAAAAAGGAACCAGATCTACCCAGCATTTGTGTCGGGTTCAAAGGGTTCCTTTGCAGTGCTGGGTTTTTCAGGAAACAATACCGAGAAGCCTGCCTACGTGTCCAGGAACATGAGCTTTCCCCAAGTGCCAGGTAAAATGATACACCCTGCTGGCGCTGAGCCCCTGGAAATGATGCAAGTCTCCGCTGTGCTGAACTAACTCAACAACATCCATGATGTTCCACCACAAAACAGGACCAGATAAATAATGTACTATGGAGGAGAGGCCCAAAGCCTGCTAAGAGTATAAACAAGCAGGAAGTTAGGGAGAAGTGGGATGAAGACAAATCATTGCAGGTACAGCTGAGACTGAGTAGTACTGACCTTATGAACACAGACATTCGTGCAAAAGAAAATGGTCCTTTGCCTAACCTGATTATGATTACAAGACACCACCTAGAGTTTGAAGTATATATAATTATCGAATGCTTTTCTTAATCTGACTTTTTTTATAAGACTTCCTTTTAAAGTAAAAGATAATGCCAGGGTTGTACTGCATTGTGAGAGCCACAGTTGGAGTCAAAGTAAAAGGGGGATTTAATGTACCTGACCAAAGGCACAGGGAGGAAAATGAGATACTCTGGGCTTCAGTTTAGAAAAACGGAGGACAGATTACTATGGTCTGTATGTGGAATACCCAGCCATCACATCTGTAATAAATTATCCAGGGTTTCTACATTTCTACTGTATTACAGCTTTTCCACTGCTCAAGGAAAAATGCTGTAAGAAAAATCCCTGGCTAGGGTATGGTGGGCAGGCAGCATCATCTCTTCCTTCCTTCTTTCCTCAACAAAGAAGGGAGCAAGCTAGTCCTTCTTTCTGAAGGGGGCACGCTAAACTGGCAGGACGTTTTCACGTCTTCCTCTTTCCTTTCAGCTAGCAGAAACTTAGCTCAGTAGCTGCAGTGTGCTCATCTGCTCACGTGCCCCACACTGTCTGGTGCCAAAACCTTGGCTGTGGGTCTCACTCCTGCACATACTCACCTAAAAGTTGGATGATGCTGTCCAGAGCCAGTTGGAGGATGTGTTTCCCTGCACATCCCTGGCAGTCCAGCAAGATAACTGCTATTCAGAATTCAAAGTGAAACACCACTTTGTAATAACAACTGCAGTCTCTAATTAGATGCATGTACTAAACAAAATTCACATATGTCAGGAAAAGCTATGATTGAATCCTGCCTTTGTACTTCTTTCCAGACAACAAATAAAACCTCTGGGAGATGCTCATTAGTTCAAAAACCTTCTGCTCAAAAAAGAGGCAGAGAGAGAGAGAGAGAGAAAGAAGACATCTCCCAAGACCTTATCCCACGTGTACTTGCTGGCAGACCAAGCCTCTACTCTGCCTGACAGGAATTATTTTTAAGACTGTGAAGAACTGAGGGGGAAAGTGCATAGCAGTTATATCAATTACAAAAGCTCAAAGAGAAAACACAGCCTTCCATGGGGAAATTGGAGGATATTCTGTTTGTACAGGGTCGTGATTTCTTCAAAGATATCCATGCTGTACACGAGTCAAAGTGGGTGGTAAGAACTTACTTCATGCCCCACTCACCCCCTCCCAGCCAACCTCACCCAGGAGCTGAACACACTCTCTCCCCACAGACACTGCCTTATGAGCAACCCCAGTGAACTGCAGGTCATCAGGTCAAGGAAATTGGCTTTCATCCATGTCCCTGATGTGATTTTAGGACTCATTTTTGTGCAGCTGTGGGCAATACATGCAAGTGTCTGCAGTGCAAGGGATGCTGAGGTGCCTTTGCTGCTGCTCCCACAGGGCAATGAGGCTTTCCAAGGCGCATGTCCATATGTGTAGCCTGATGACAACAGCCAATGCTGAACGTGCCACTATGAGGCAACGCTAATTTTTAAGATTAGAAAAAAAGAAAAAAAAAAAAAGAAAGATGAAAGAAAGAACAACAAACTTCTCAGGGTCTTTCTAGCAGAGTAAACCAATAATGATGTGGTCATGGCGCTACCTGGGATTTAGGATGTTGCTCCTGTTTGACTGCTAGCAAGCCTGGCAGCAGCTCTAACAAAGGGAGAGAAACAGTTCCGTGCCTCACAGAGATGTACCAGTTAAACTGTTGAGGCTCTTAAATACCATCTATGTATGGACAGGATTATTTAAGTAGGGAAAAGAAACTGAAAAAAAAATCCCTTAAAGTTCATTTTATCCAGGCCATGTGGACAAAACCCAAAGACGCACGTACCATTTCCTTGAATGCACTTTCTATAGCCCCAATAACCAGGCACTCATGTGGGATCTTCTTCTCGGTGAAGAAGCGTGTTGGAGGTGTGCTGGGTGAGCCCGGGGCCCCCACGCCGCCACGCAGGGAGGCTGCCCGTGTCAGTGTCCTGCTGTTGGTGGCCGGGTTGTCAGGCTCCTCTCCCAGGCAGGTGGGTGGGAGGACGGCCGTGTTCCTCAGGATATCCACGATCTCCTGCAGCTGTTCCAGGATATGGTGCTGCAGCAGTTTGGAAGCGACCACTGCTGCTCCTGAGCCAGCATGTCCATCAAACAGGGACCAGTAGTACAGGCTGATCCCATCTGGGTCCTGGGGAGGTAGAAGGAGAAAAAAAAGAAAGGAAAATAGACAGTCACTGTCATGCAACCACAGGTGAGGTAAGTGACGGAGCAGCCCGTGGCACAGCAGCAGCAGGTAAAACACAGGCCACTTTCCTAGAGGTATCTTTCTACTGAAAAGGAAATAGTCCAGTGTGTTAGCACAACTCTTGCAGGGAAGAGACATGTATTTTTACCTATTTTTCAACCGCCTCAAAAAATACTAACAAAAAGGTTGAGGTTGCAATCTTTTTCACCTTACAGTCATCACAGAATGCCTTGAACAAACACAGCCGCCTCTGTGAGACTGCCTTCATCTCCTAATGAGCTAGTGCCACGGTGTGACCCCTTCCTCCGTAAGGCCCACCCATGCTGACAGAAGGTACAGCTCAGGCTTTTCCTGTCTGTGTCAGACTGGGAACCAGCACAGAGCTCCTCAAGGCTGGTGGATGCACTAGGTCTACCTGTACTCTTCATGTACTAGCATATACATTCACTACCTAAATATTCCCAGTCCCCCCAAAAGTTTCTTGTATGGTACTGGAGTTACACATCCTATGTGTAAGTGTTTCAGGATGGCTCTCAGCACGACAGCACACTTTTAGATCTCACATCTTACCTCAGTTCCTAGCAGGTTGGTCAACACAGTTGCTCTCATACAGGCAGAGTAAGTATCTAAAAAAAGTATTTTTTTCTATGCATCATTAAGAATAAAGTATATGTGGTAATGTTATATATTTGTTCAGCAGTTTTTGATCAACGATGTGATTTTAAAATATTTCTTCACTTCTACTCTACACCTGTCTATGTAAGTCATCTCCACTATTGCTCTGATTTGAGCAGAAATCATGTTCTTGTGGTGGCATTCAGTATCACAAAGATAGGGCAAATTAACCCTGGCCTCAAAGCAGACCAAGTTCTCAGCAGCACAAGCTCAGATCTGCCTGAAAAAGCACTAAGGAGTCATACCCTAGATAACTTCAACTCTTCTGGAAAATTCACCTCAACATCCTCAGGGAAACATTTAAGGACTAACAGTACCTGTCCTTGCATTATAGCATATTTGGCAGCAGCATCAGGAAGGGATATTTCCAGTCTCTCTTTCGCCCTGTTTCTTCTTAATCCTGCACCTTCTCCCAGCTTTGCTGAAATAACTGCTCATGGGGCTGCCTTGCAAGCCAGAAGGGAGTGAGCTAATAAAGATTTTGAAATAAATGATTTTGCAAGGGGTGTGAATCAGGCAATACTGTTGCAAAACACCAAATACTACAAAGGCATAACCAATATCTCAAAGCAGTCAAATAACTTAAAAATTATGTCTGAACTTTGTGCTGACTATGGTCTAATTTAGGATGACAGACGTCCTAGCAATAGCTCCACAGCTAAAATGCATAATTATTTCATTCACCCAAAACTGCTCCCTTACACAGCAGATCAGCATATAGTCCAGGCACCACCTGAATCTCCTCACCCCATGCACCCAAAGCACTGCTCATTTCAAAGCTGTGCACAGGTTTGTGAACCTCAGCTCCTTTTACTTGTTGGTGTTCCAGCAGCTCCACAAAGGTGCCAAACACTGGCAGTAGGGAAGAGAAAGCAGGTTGGATTGGGAACACCATGAATTGTCATTCACAAATCCAAAAGTAAAAATTCATTGCTGACCTGAGTTACAAAATCTGAAACTTAATGCAAAATGTCTCCTTCGCCAACAAGTATCTAGATCATCACTACAAGTTCACGTTGTTCAAAGCTGCAGAATATTTGCCTAGGGGGACTTGAAAATTAAACCGATACTCACATTTTAAAGAAAAGGTACAGCATTGAAGAAGTTTCCAGGGTGCAGTGTAGCTCTGCTAACAAAATGTTCCCTAGGCCTCCAACCTGAGATGCTATCACACCGGGGGAACCTGGTGTGCTGGCTCTAAGGAACAGCACGGAGCGCAGAGCGGCGTGGAGACACCGCGGCTGGGCTCTGTGACCAGGTGGGGACCCGATTGTTCTTGTGCACACCGAGACCAACCAGCTGCCCTGAGCCAACCACCTGCCATGGCTTTGACAAAATGCTGTACTCCAGTGAACTTTGCTCATTATAATATCATTATAATGCCAAAACACACCTCCATCCCAAAAGCCACCCGCCTCCAAGGTGCGACCACCCCTCACAGAGCACGCGCTCTGAATTTCTCGCAGCCTATTCCTTTAAATGAAAGCCAGAAAACTTTGCACCAATCGTACCCAAGATATGCATGACTAGAGTCACTCAAACTCCACCTAAAAGACAGAAAATAATATAAATTGACTTAAGAGGGAGGGGATGTCAGGGAAGATACCATCACGAAGGATACCTTCTGACTTCTTGGATCAGTCGACGGGCTGAGCCTCTCTTCCCCCGCACTGGAACACCTCTGGGTAAGATTTGAACACTTGGTCACACCGAGTGCCTCCCTGGGAAACTCAGAAATCTTTATCAGGTCTTTGTGCTTTTTAATGTGTTAATAGCCAGCCTGTGTTACTCATACTTCTGGCATTTGAGTGTGCTTTGCAGACAGTGAATTTTTACCACTGACAATCCAAAGAACCTGTGTACCTGTTGCTGTAATAAACTGCACTAGATCGCATTGTGACAGCTGTAGCTGTGACAATTCTCATTGAACGTGACCAAACTCTGAAAGTGGTGGTTCTTGGAACGTGACTCAAGTGAGGGTGTGCTGCATTACTTGTGAGTCTGTCATCGGGGTAACTCAGTACTCTGAACGCGGCTGGACTTGTAGGGACTAACTGGTCACCCCTTTAACGCAACAGAAAAATTGGCGTAATCAGCAGGATTGCCATGGATAAACTGCTGCAGAAGTATGAATGTGCTCCTTCCCAGGTTGCGAGGGAGTGGGCTCAAAATTTTTGGAAAGGTGGAGAGAAATTGGTAGAAAGCATTAAGCAGTGTCAGGCTGCACAAAAGATCGGAGTGGGAAAATGTAAAGGTGCAGTTTGTGAGGTGTTAGGAGCCGGTTTGTCTTCTGCTCAGCAAGGAGCTAAGGAAACTCCTGCTCCTAAACTAATTTCTGATGTGGAATACATGGCTTTGAAATCAGAAAATGAGGCGTTAAAGTCATCATTGGCCTCTGAAAGGGAGATGGGAAAAACATTAGGAATTAGTGTGGATAAACTTTTGAATGAGAATAATAAACTTTTGAATGAGAATAATCGTCTTAAACAATTACTGAATAAGTATAATCACCTGGTAAATAAAATAAAGCCTTCAGCTCCGGTTAAGCAGGTTCATAGATTAATGCATAGTGCAGACCCTGAAAGCTGGAATGGTGAAATTTGGTTTGACAGTGATGTTGAGGCCAAAAAGACTACCAATTTTGAACCTCAATCGATTTCCATGAGACCTTCGGTTAAAACTGAGACCACTGTTGATGATGGAGTTGAGATCCGCACTACAGTGCGAACGATCCCATGGTCACCAGCAGAGCTGATAAAAATACAGGAGAAGTTCTCAAGGCGGTCAGGAGAATCAGAAGTCAAGTACGTGTGGCGAGTTTCTCTTGAAGGAGGAGACCAAATTATGTTGAGTGAGGAAGAAGCAAGAGGCTTTTGGGGACCAGGAGTATTTTTAACCACCACACCAGGAGACCATAATTACTCCTTAACTGCACGAGCTGCATACTGGGCGGGGGGTATAGATCCTCAGGAGAGAGGGGAACCCCTGGAAATTAGAGCCACGAGCTATTCTGACCTGGCTGTCGCGGTACAGAAAGCAGCCTGCATTCAGGCAATATATGAAAGAGATGAATTTAGGAAATCCCCAATGTTGGCTCCTATCAACCCAGCTCGATTAACCCCTCTTATCCGTGGACTCCCTGACTGTCTTAAGATGTTTGTATCAAATACCCAGGGTCGCATACAAGCTGCTCGTAGGGATGGTGATCGTGGTCGTAGGCGAAATCCATACTTCCCCATTCCCACCTGGAGTGAATTTGTACAAGATATAGATAACTATGCACGCCGAATGGGCTGGATTAGTTTGTCCCAAACTAAGCCCCCAAATCACTCCTGGCGAGCGCGCCAAATCCACACACAAAACCCCAAATATCCCAACTTCAAAGAGACATTCAAACATAATAAAGAACGGACTGAGTTGTGGCGTAAGGCCATAGCTTTGGGTGTACCCCGACCAATCTTGCGTGGTGTCTCTATGGAGGATCTCCGTATATTAGTCCAATCTCTGGTTAACAAAAATAATCCCAGTGGGGAGAGCTGCCTAACTGGAAAAGCCCCAGCCCACGAGGAAAGCAAACCTCCTGCACCAAGCCCACCTGACAAGGCAGAGTATCAGCAAAAAACCTCCTATCCTCGGGGAGGGCAGCAAGCCACCCTGCTCGGCAGGTATTAGCAATTTAATGGCTCTCTACTGAATACTCTTACCCTACCATTGCCTTCCCATTGGACCCCAAAATATTGGTAAACATTCTCATTGATACCTGAGCCCAAATGTCAGTAATTACCCATGAGACAGCACAAACCCTGGGTGTAACACCTGGTCAGTGCAGGGTTAAATTCACAGGAATTGACGATGTGGAAAAACAATGCCCCACGACAAAAATTTCACTCTGGCTGCCAGTGGAACGAAAATTAACCAGGGCAGAAGTGTTAGTCAGTGCTGCATATACTTATATAGATTGTTCAGGAAAAGTACACCACATCTGCACCTGGTGGATTTCACCCTCTTTCTAACCCTGCCGGTTGAATACAACCGAGCATGTTTTCTTTTCTTTTGTGTTCACAGGAATCCCGAGTGAACTGCGTGTGGACAGCTGGAGAATGACAAATCAGCAGTTTGGATTGATAATGCTATGCTTTACCCTGACATTAATGCAATCCCCTCTGGTTCATAGCCAAAAAGACCCTGAATGGCCGTGGTCCCAAGCCCAGGTTAAATACCCTGGATTATGGGAACACTTGCCATCAGGGAAAACTTAAACTTAGCTACTGTGGCTGTGCATGGAGGTGAGGTGTTTCACCGTTACATCTCGTAACGACCCTTGGACCATGCATTGTCACGATACAGTGCAAGTGTTGCAACACTGCAACTCTTCAGCTTAGCTGGTCTCTAAAAAGGATAGAGCTATAGTTGTGCATTAATATTTCATAAATCAACTCAAAATGTACCACCTTTTTGAGAACTGCATACACTGGCTGGATAGCATGGTTACATGGATGTTCTCTGAAAAACTCTTGGTGCATGCCATGGGATACAACTGGGTTATTGGGAACAGGATTAGGTATATTAAATAGCATTGATGCTGAGGTCCTAATGAGCTGAATAACTGCTACTACAGACGACCTAAGGAAATTGGAATGCATCCTTATCGGCCTTAGGAGCAAGTCAATGGCTTTTATCAGACATTTTACCCCATTGGGAACAAATTGAAGAAAATGATCATCAATTAATTGTAAATGCCCTTAGGAAAACCCAAAGTAATACTTCTCTTGCCTTGAGCTGCATCCAAGTGCAGTTATGGATACAGTCTGTAGCAGCAGCTATTATTAGAGAGGGAGAAGGAGGAAACTTATCCACTGAAATCTGAAAACTGATTTGGGATAATGCTTCAGAATTTGAAAAGGATTTTCAAGCATGGTGGCAATTAGTCAACTTTACCCATTATGCAGAAAGTGATAAAATATTGCTTTAATAAGCAATGCTACAGTATACAATGTATATCCAATCATCGCATTAGGACTCAGTCATCATGGAACTATACGTTATCCTAAGGAGCATAAAGTATGGGCCCATCAAAAGGGAGGAAAGTGGTAAACAATTGATGTAAATGCATGTATTGTGCATGAACAAAAAGGCTGAACAAAACATTTATCACTTTGAGATACACCCTAAAGAAACCCCTGAAACTACTTGTATATATTGGGATAGGCTGTGTTTGCAGGAGAACCCACTGTGATTCTATAGTCATAGATAATATTACTGTAAGTGCAATTAATTACTCCAATGTTTGTGTTTGTAACTTTACCACGATTCTAGGATGTGATTTTAGTTACTCAGCTCCTGTTACCTCTTAACAACTTATTACATCCAGTTATGTTCTACTTCATGATCTGCTGTCTACTCCTATTGGAATGAACCTTACACTGGTGAAGAAATTACTGTTACGTGAAGCTTTGAAGCAGTTGATGAAATGAGTTCGAGAAAATGGACAAAGGACTCTGATTATTGTCCATCATGATATAGAAGACATACATCGAGTGATGGAAAGAGAAAAGAAAGATGAAAAACACTGCTGCTGGGACATGGTTTGGATGGATGACAACTGACACAGGAATCTTCAACAAGATGCTTCACCCTGTTGTAGTTTTGTTAATACTCACTGCATTATGTTTTATGCTGAAAATTACTTTGTATGTTAAACTTCGTATTATCATACCTATGAGATATACATATACTCGATAATCCTCACCACAAGAACATATGAGATACACCCGATATATTCCAAATGTCGTGAAGCTTGAGTGACTATAGCCATGGGGTGGATTATGAGGAATAATTCCCTAAGGTGACTTGAAAATTAAACTGATATTCATGTTTTAACAAACAGGGACAGCATTGAAGAAGTTTCCAGGGTGCAGTGTAGCTCTGCTAACAAAATGTTCCCTAGGCCTCCAACCTTAGATGCTATCACACCGGGGGAACCTGGTGTGCTGGCTCTAAGGAACAGCACGGAGCGCAGAGCGGCGTGGAGACACCGCGGCTGGGCTCTGTGACCAGCTGGGGACCCGATTGTTCTTGTGCACACCGAGACCAACCAGCTGCACATTTTCTGCCCTGAGCCAACTGCCTGTCCTGTTTCTGACAAAATGCTGTACTCCAGTGAACTTTGCTCATTATAATGCCAAAACACACCTTCATCCCAAAAGCCTCCAAGGTGCGACCACCCCTCACAGAAAATGAAAGCCAGAAAACTTTGCAACCTCGTACCCAAGATATGCATGACTAGAGTCACTCAAACTCCACCTAAAAGACAGAAAATAATATAAATTGACTTAAGAGGGAGGGGATGTCAGGGAAGATACCATCATGACTTCTGGGGTCAGTTGATGAGCTGAGTCTCTCTTCCCCCCAATTAGGACACCTCTGGGTAAGATTTGGACACTTGGTCACCCCAGATGCCTCCCTGGTAAACTCAGAAATCTCTATAGAGTCTTTGTGCTTTTTAATGTGTTAATAGCCAGCCTGTGTTACTCATACTTCTGGCATTTGAGTGTACTTTGCAGACAGTGAATTTTTATCACCGGCAAGCCAAAGAACCTGTGTACCTGTTGCTGTAATAAACTGCACTAGATCACATTGAACCTAGCCATGGCAGTTCTCATTGAACGTGACCAAACTCTTTAAGTGTGGCTGTGGTGGTTTGTGGAACATGACTCGAGTGAGGGTGTGCTGCATTACGTGTGAGTCCGGCATCGGGGTAGCTTGGACTTATAATAGTTAATTTGTCACCCTTTTAATGCAACAAAAGTGCAAAAAGTTCATGGCTGAATAAACACAATTACTTAAAAATCTATTTGAAATGCACTTTCATAAGTCTCAATTATAAACATTATCCTTTTTATTATTATTATTTAAGCTTCTGGCATTGTTGCTCTATGTACAGTGTATCAACTGCATGTAGTAAAGTTCAAAAGTATCCTCAACCATTTCATCAAGAGTATAGTCATCTATACAAGGGAGCTCCTCTAAGCCTGACTTCTACCAAGAAAACAAATTCAGCAACCTATTGTGCACACCATTAATTTTGTTATTGAAATGCTGAGAAATGGGAGGATTGTCTTGCAGTACTGGATTACCCACCACAGTAAGCATCATACAGGAAACATCCTATAGTTGTAGGGGGAAAAAAACAAGTGTACACAGCTCTGAATGCAGCTCCATATCCAGTCCCACCCACTTGCCTGGTTTGGTGAATTCACCAAAAACATTATACGAATTTTTACCCCTGAGGGCATGTCTGGCAGTTGTGCCAGCTCACTCTTGGCTCAGAATCACTGAAAGTCCACACAACTGCTGGCTGTAAAGTTCTGCATTAAGCCATTTTTAACAGATAACAGGATCACTGACCAAAAAATCTGTTTGCAAAAATAGTTTGCTATTCATGCAAAATGTGAAGTAGTTTGCCAGCAGAAACAAGTGTCCCAAATTGGTAGTATAAAACTAGAAACTGAAACCATTTATTCAGAATGGCAACACTGCCTCCTGGGAGTTGGTCAAGTTGCTTCTGCTCCCATTCCTCTCTTAGGGTTTGGTTCCCAGGCCAAAATCCCTCTCTTATGATGCACCACAGATAATGTTTCCACTGTTTTTATCTTCATACCATTTGTAAGGTGCAAGTCCTTCACAGACGTGCTGCCATTGGTGATGAGGTGTGTGTACACATAAAGGCATTATATCTTGCCCTGGTTTCAGCGAGGATTGAGTTAACTTTCCTCCTAGTAGCTGGTATAGTGCTCTGTTTTGGATTTAGAATGAGAATAATGTTGATATCACACTGATGTTTTAATTGTTGCAGAGCAGTGCTTACACCAAGCCAAGGACTTTTTGGCTTCTCATTCTATCCTGCCAGCAGGCAGGCTGGGGGTGCAGCAGGAGCTGGGAGGGGAGAAACCCAGAACAGCTGACCCAAATTGGCCAAAGGGCCATCCATCCCATCTGACAGCACGCTGAGCAATTAATATGAGGGGCTGGCTGGGGTGGGGTTCTGGCTGCTTGGGAGTAGGCTGGGCATCGGTCAGCGGGTGGTGAGCAATTGCATTGTGCATCACTTGTTTTCTACATATTAGTAGTAGTAGTACTATTATCATTATTATTTTCATTTCTTTTCTGTCCTAATAAATTGTCTTTATCTCAACCCACAGGCTTCATTTTTTTTGATTCTCTCTCCCATCCCAGAGAGGGAATGGGGAGGGTGAGCGAACGGCTGTGTGGTGCTTGCCTGCTGGCCGGGTTAAACCACAACATATCTCTAACTCCATTTGAAATAGAAATATTTTACCTTCCACCTAGAGGATTTGAATTTTGATAGTGCCCCCCACCCCAGACAATTTCTATCAGAAAGCTACAATTAAAAGCTAGTCACTAAAAATAAATTATTGAATCTTCCAAAGCAAGCCCCTGAAGTCTATATTAGAGCTGTTCAGAAAATAAAGCAGAACACTTAAAGTAATTAATTCTTTACTAACACAACAGTCATTTAGGATTAGCATTTGCAAAGAGGTGTTCATACCAAGCTACACTTTATTCCATTCCTGCTCTGTTTTCTCAGCTCAGTACCCCCACTGACAGTACCCCCATCACTTAACACACAGCAAATGGCCATGATGAGAGCAAAGCTACCTCACCACCTGATTCAGGAGCAGAGCTAAAGTCTCTGGTGCTGGAAAAGCCTAATCAGAGCCAGTGCAGCTCTTTGTTTCACTAAGCAGTGTTGTCTTGAACAAGAAAACCTTCAAGGCAGAGAGAAGTTTCTACGCAGAAATGTCCAGACACCAAATACCAGGAAACAGATGGTAAACTTCTGTCTTCTGCTCACCTGCTCATGCCTTATGCCTATTGTTCCTTGGTCTTCTGCACACTACTTTGTCATCCCTCACACCAGAGGGAAGAGGAGTGCAAACCTGGCGCTCCTTTACCTCACCATCAACCTTGAAACAGCACTACAGTGAATGTGGTAAATCAGGAACACAGATTTTTGCAGCAGGGATGAAAGACCCTGCTCCAAAGACCACCTCTTGAGCTCTGCTCCAGCCAAACCCCTCATCTTCTCCAGAGGGGGAAGTTTTCTTCCTCTTACCCACAGCTGTGCCAACCCTGCCACTGTAGCCTCTGGTGTGCACGGGCCAGATGTGATGCTCCAGTACTTACTGGATACTAGACTTGACTTAGTAGTAAAACAAGGTGGCAAAGACCAAAAAGTTTTAAACAGATCCGAACAACAGGCCATGACAAAAAGAGAAATTGAAATGTTACCACTCGTTTCCTATAAGCCACTGGAAAGCACACATTAGCACAGAAAAGCTCATGTGGGCCCAAGCTGCAGTCTGAAGCTGTCATTGATATGAACACGGCATGCTCATGACAGCTCTGGTGGTTCCTGTGTACTTCACCTAACTTTAAAACAAGACAGTGTTGCTACCAGCTCAGCTAAGTTCAGACATCCATAATGCACATCTCTAAGACAGTTCCCTAGATTCCCCTTATAACCAGTGGAGGAAAAAAACACCCTGCACTTTCACACTATCCTCATCTTATTCCAAAGTAGACTTATTTCTTCTTATAGACTGTAGAAATAACCTAGATATCTGAGAGGTATGTATTATAAAGTTATGGGAGATGACTACCACAACATTTCTCTTATACACACATTCCTTATGAGATGCTCTACTGCCTTAACTTCAGCTGGGATCTGCAGGCACTACAGTAACAAATATTAGTCTCCACAAACTTGTATATATTCCTGCAAAGCCTGATTAACTTTTGAACTAGCAAAGAGAATAACCATTAATAACCTATTAGCTATCTAAATAAGAAGGCAGAAATAAACTCATTTTCCCCCCTCCTGAGAATAAAAACAGCTCTGCTTGAAAAAAAATTGAATTATCCAAAACCCATGCCAATTTACTGAGAATTAAATATACAGTGCAAATAAGGCAGAAACTCGGAGAACAAACAAGAGCTGGCAATCAGGGCGGCCAGATGAGACAAAAGGCACAAGAAGATCCTCACTTTTCTTCCACACTGAGACGCCTTCTGTAGCCACCATGCTATTATCCATTTTGGTGTGCAGATGCAGGGCTGTTCTCCATCTCTCGTTTGGGGAGCTTGAACTTCCTCCTAACACAAAGGTATTATCATTCTTCAACATCTCAGAGACATCCATTTCTGCTAGCTCTGGTGGTATTCTGTCTTTCAGTCATGATACTCCATTCATTCATTCAACTGGACAAAGCCCTCAACTGGGAGTATGATAAGTCAACACACCCTGATTTTAGATTTTCCTTTGTTCAGATTTAACGGCATTCTAAATAGCTACAAGACACATCAGGAGAAAACAGATCCTTCACTGCACTGACCTTACAATTCGTTTCCCGTATGCACTAGGAAATTTAATATGCTTCAGACTCTACATCTGCTGACCTTGCGCTCAGGCACATGCAACAGTCTCCTGGGTTTTGTAATTGTAAAACTTAATTAAGACATGCAAAGTTTTGGGTCAAGCAATGGATGAGAAATCATGACAGCAAATGCGTATGTACAAATAACTGGAGGTTGTTTATAGTAAAAAGCGGGGAGTTTTAGAAATATATAGCAATCAATTTCAGACATATTTTTCAGGTAAGCTAGATGGTGGTCCTGCATTGTAAACTTGAGCTTTTTTATGCAACTAATTCCAAACAGGCAAACGAATCATGTTGCTATCCGAGATTTGTTCTGAGAAAAAAAACAATCAAAAAAACCAACCACAGTCCACCCTACTACTATTGTACCAAATAAGTGCAGATACAAATGCAATGGAGCAAGACTTGGGTTCAGATAAAATCAGAATTGGGTGAGCAGCTGCCATCCCATCCACAGAGGAAAGCCTCCTCGTGGCACTAATGGTGTGTTCAGCTACATATGGTAGACAACCAGGCTTGTGTCATATAAAACAAGTACTCCTTCCCATCTTTGTGACACAGAGAAAACTACAGCACTATTAATTATGTATCTCCATGGTACGATGACAATTAATAATGCATCACATTAAGTCCTGTCACCTGACCGTCACTATGACAAGACCCTGGCATTCGACTCCCATTTCACTCACTGATGGTAACTGAAGAAATCTTTTTTTTTTTTTTTTTTTCCCCTTTGGACAAGTACTCAGTAAATCACTTCTCTCATCCCTTCTTCCTCCAAAACTTCTATGAAGTGCTTCACTACTCAGGGATGATTTCAGATCATGCATTACAGGGATGTCCCCAGAAGGCATTTACAGAATTCAGCCCCTGGCTTTCTTACTGAACACTTGCTGAGATGAGATCACAACATCCATCAGAGTGCCTCAAGCCTGTATTTCTGCATCCTTTTGATACAGAATAGTTGCATCCTCATCATGTTTAACACTGACTCAGATACTCTTTAAAAAATATTTGCTTCCAATGCTAAAAATGCTATGTGAGGGCAAAATACAATATTATACTTCACAGCATAAAAATACAAAAAAAATAGAAAAGTAAAAGTATAATAACTATAAAAATAGTATGGTATCATTATCAGTATCTTTTTTAAAATTATTTTTAAATATTTTCAAGTAGCAAAAGATGTACCAAGGAAAAAACATCCTAACAATTGCTAGTGTAAGAGTGCCCTCTAGTAGAGATAACATTCTCCAGAAATATGCTGCCTGCTTTGGGAAAATATATTACAAATTTCTATTCACAAGCTGTGGTCTAATAACATGGTAGAATAGGTTTTACACAGCTAAATTATGAGTGCTACAGCACCTTCAAAGGTCACGTAGTAAACAAGAAAATCTGTAGATAAGAACACATAAAAACCAGGATGAGTAGCACGGAAGCAGTACTATGCTGTATAGATCAGCTGGTTCTTCACTTCCGACACTATGCACTCTTCTGGTCAAAGTATGTAAGAAATAAAAGAAAGTAAAAATATTTGAAATAAAAAGGTTTCTCTCATTAAAGCTGAAAGAAAGTAGCTATTTAAGCCAAAACGGAGATGAAAGGTACAGAATCAAAGTAGGAAATACACTAATAAAGAGAAGAAATTGGAGAAGTCTATGAGCTATTTCTTTCTCATTACGCAGGGCAACGGGATATTTGATAAGGCTAACAATCATCCAGTCTAAAATGAATAAAAAAAGCAGATTTCAAAAATATGTAATCAGTTTATAGACCCTACCATTATGGTGCCATAACAGTATGAAAACCATAATGATAGATAACATCAGGGCTACTGAAGACATCTTTCTATAATGAAATAAGTTTTATATTCCTGTATTTTGCATGCAATCTAAACATATTAAGTACTTAATGTTTGGAGAAAAATACCTTGTGGGGAAACTGATTAACTGTGCAATAAAGTATATACAAACCTAGCATGCCTTTTGCTCTCTTGGGAAGAAGCATCTGATACACTACTCAAAACTGGAAGTTAACTGGACTTGCGAAACATCACTGTGAACCTTTACGTTCCATGCATGCTTCCAAAATATGAAAACAGAGGCAAATTCAGTACAGCTATATCTATCCACACCATGGATTCAGAGGTCCCTGATACGGTTTCCCACAAGCTAGGCCTGGAACTTTAATGAGGTGTTAGAGCATCCCTACACAGGTCAGGGTCTGCTCCAGGGTCCTTGTAGTGTGCTATATGCATGACAGCAGTACTTTTGGTGTCAAACAAACCCATCACACAGACCAAATACTTGTTGTTGCTTATCTTTGTGTGGTTTATGTATGTGCCTATGCACTGTAGTCAGACACTTGCTTCATTAAAAGCAATAAATGCATACAAAAATTAAATACACTCATTGCAACCAAGCATTTGAGTAGGTCAATAGCAGAGAGCTACATGGTCTTTCTAGGACAGACTTTTTTTTTCTGAACATAGAGTATTAAAAATTCTTTTTTGCCTTGCGAGAATGTATGCAAAACTGATTAGTCTCAACAAGTACAGGGCACAATTCTTTATCCTGGAGGGTGTAAATATGCACTTGGAAAAAAAATTGTGACAGTCTGAATTCAATGGGGAATGTCAGCACGCAGAAACTAGCACAGATGATTTTAGGAAAGGTTTGAAAGAGGAAAGGACAAGACTATTTGCAAACCTGAGTCTGAAGATTTTGCAGCAATAAGGAAGTATGAAACAGAGCAGGGGGAGCACGAGGTGAGGAGGGACACGGTACAAGAGGAAGTTCTTGTTCCTCAGGACCTCAGTGACCCCTGCAGTCATCAGGTGTTCATCAAGCCATGGGGTTTTGGGAAAGAGACTGAAGTAGACTTGTAAATACTACATGGTTTAAAAACAGACAAACAAACAAAAAAAGAAAAGATGTTCTTATAGTCCAACAAAAGGCTAATCAGTACTTTGGGAGAAGCTGTGCTCTCCCAACAGCAGAGAGACAGCATATCCGCAATGTCTGACTACAACATCCAAAATTTATGGAGTTTATATGTCTGAATCTAACATAGTATCAATTGTTGCTGGAGCCTGAGCCCATGCTTAAAGAATGGATGAAATAAGACAGATGAAGAACAGAAGATGATTACCAACAGAGAAGTGCATGATGTACATCACTCTCCACAGAGAGGGCCGCTGTCCATGATCATTGAATTCAGGGTGCTGGAGGACCTTAACCTACCTACATAAACCAAGTTTGTGACACTCAATCCTGTTTCAGTAAGAAGAACCCAAATAAAGTCCAACTCTTCATAAAATGGTGAAATCGTATAAACAATGATTCTGTTATGCTTGCAGTGACCTTCACTGGACAAGATAACCACAAAAATTAAACTCAGTATTTTGCAGCAGTAAATTTCTCAGGATTATGTTTTCATAAATGAATTATAAAGGAAAATCTAAGGAGTACTCCCTTCTGCATATTTAAACTAATATGCAAGAAGCATTTTTCTGTGAAAAAAAAAATAAATCAAGTAGTAGAGCTAAGAAAAAATTAGTTAGGTGTTCTGTATTTACACAGAGATTGTATCATGTAACTGGAAACACATGAAACAGTAAACACTTGGAGTTCTTCTTTCGGTGTCCTATCACCACATCCTTTTAGTTTTATTTTGTACTTCTCCACAGAAGTCTGCTTACCGAGTTGTCTTTCAGTTGGAGACCTTCTCCATTCGGCAGCGATGACCTCCGTTTTGTTGAGTTCTTGTTTGGTGTGGAATTCGCGCCTCCAGATTTCTTCTTGACAAAGAGGACTTCACAGCTGGCCTGATCTTCATTGTGTGTGCTCTTCCCTGCATTTATTACCCTAAAGAAGGAAAAAAGTCAAAAGAGAAATTAAGGGACATAGTCCAAGTTAGTGAAGCACAGAAGCCTCCAACTGTATCTTATATATAACTCATGAGATAGTATTGCAAATGCCAACTGAATTACAGTACCTGACTTTTGTACACACATACACCCCCCACACACGCATGCATACTTGCTTGTTTCCATACACCTACATTTGGCATAACAAGCATTTCTCACAGAACTATGTGAATAAGAACCAATGGTATCACAAGCGTGTTTTACCCTTAGGCATGACACACTTTTCCTTACAGCGACTACCTGATGGTCATGTCTGATACCATTTATGCCTCCCTGTTGAAACATGAGATCCCCAGTTGCTTTTCTACGGCAACGTCTGCTATGCTGAATAATGAATCTGTTGGCGCGGGGTGTGTATTTGGTCAAGTTCTGAATCTTGCACAAACAAAATACCTGCTGTAAATCTAAGAGTTGTTGGCACTAAAGGTACAAAAGAGAGAGAGGAAAAAAAAGGAACTACTGTTGGTCTGTTGAAAGGACAGACTCTGCCTTGTATTCCAACAGGCAAATTGCACCACAGCAACACAGAGACGCATGTGCCCCCTTTGGCACTGCAGCATAACATATAAAAAAACAAAACAAAAAATACAGCTCAAACCCACACTCCTCTGTCCCATTTGCAACTCGGAGAGCAGCTGACTTACACCAAGAGCTGCAAGCATGCAGAAACGACCACCAAGATCTCAGTACAGCTCTGGGCAGCCAAGGGTATCCCCAGACTTACACCACGGCTGCTGATGTCTACTCAGCTGAAGTCACCACCATTGGTGAGACAACAACCAAGACACCATTTGCTTGAGGCAGCGTTTCCAGACAAGCACAGTTTCATGTCAGGCACACAGTGTCTTGAAAAACAACTGCTGCCACCCCAGAAAGCACAACAGCTTGAAGGCATATCGTAATCCTGATGGCAAGTTGAAGACATACGTGAATTCTTGATCTCTAGTGTTTTGATTACGGTAGAATTTTACATAACAAAAAACCTTGATAGAAGTTGTTGGAAAGCAGAGAAAACAAAAATTGCAGGCAGGCCTGCAGGGGACTCTGCATCAGCTTGTCTCTTCTTGCGGAAATGTCAGTTCTGTGTCAGTCTCGCTTAAAGATAAAATATTCTTTTGATTTTTTAAGAGCAACATGGTACTGTAACATGCAAATGAGCATTTCTTCCTTCCAATAGAAGAAACATGGTTATACTCCGTAAATGCATCCACTCCAGTTAAGTGCTTGCAGAAAGTTTCCTTGCAGTGCTGAACGTCACACGCTGCAGTCACACAGAAGAGAGATTTTATTTGCAGTTAACACCTGTATGCACAATGCCACCAGTTGTTTGCAAGTATTTCATGTAAATAAACACCAACTGTAGATAAAATCATTTTTGAAAACATATGAAAAGCATAGATTAAGGAGCCTCTAGTCATGAGGCACCTGTGTGTGGTTTAACCACGCGCCTTCTGTAGTCCCTCTCGTTTGAGCTAATGGAGATACTGATCAAAATCACTGAGGCAATAAGCTTCTAGTTTGAAAACCTAACGTATAATCAGAAATAAAAATACAAATACCAAAGAATTGATGTCAGCTGACCAACACTTCTTTAGTTTGAAAGACTATGAGCATGATTAGAGTAGTGCAGTAGCACAGACAGAGCAGTTTTATAATAAACACTCTGTTCAGCTGACTACTTTCCTTACTTATGATGCTGTTTTCAATCTAGAAAAGACAAACTGAGCCAAAAGCTACTCCTTACAAAGCCCACGACACTCCTTAGCACTTCTCATTCCTTACGAAAATCACTGAAGTACTGGAGCTGCTCTGGTCTCTGAGCTTGGCAATGGACTTCAGGACTTTAACAGCAGGAGATGTTCTGATGCTCAATGGTGTGTTAAGTTACACGCAATATGGTATCATTTTACAAAGCTCTTACCAAGAAAATTTGTCAAGGCACTGAATGCATGAGAAAACCTACAAGAACAAAGTGACCTGACAAGCCAGCCTGGCAGGCAGCTGCTGTGAGACACACCTGGCAGCTGAATCTGTGCAGCAAAAACCTTACTAGGAGAGGGAATGGCCAAAAGGAACCCGGCAAGACTGAAAACCAAAAGCACATGGGGGTTGGGGTGTCAGTATATTGAGGTGGGAGGATTGGGGCTGTAAAAGACAAGTTCCTGCTTACTATTCCAGCTTTTCCAATTATTTCAGAAATAAATTAATCATAATGTCAAAACAGTGCTTATGGGCACTACAGGCAATGCAGGGTCCAGATGCCAGAGGTTCCCCTCTCATGATACGGGCGCTCTTCTGCCCTTACATCCCACCTCATACCCCAGCTTCTGGGAAAGGGTTGCAGGAAGCCCCACGATTTTTAACCTCAAAGTTTGACCTATGTGTTTGTAATTACTAACCCTGATGCCTAACACAGACACTAGTAACACCTTCTACTCCAACAGCTCTGTGTCACTGCTGTCTTTTGAAATCCTTTTCTCCGTGCAGCTTCTTAAATCCCTTCTTGAGGCACTTCTTTCAGCCAGCTTTCCAATGCTGTTTTTACTGTTGTCTTTGCTCCTTGCTCTCACAGGCTAACTCATCAGGACAAAAAAACACATCTAAACTGCTTATACAAATAACAAAGCAGAACTAACAAGTTGTTCATATCTCTAAAAGATAACTCTTAATTACACGTCTTTTAAAAATTTTAAGGAAAACCTACCACCCCCCTCCGTCAATAGAGGAAATGCCTCAACTTCCTAAGCTTTTCGGTTCCCCTTCATATTTCTCTTTCTGTCCACCCCTCAAAAATGTTATCCTCCACTAAAGTGAACAAAATGAGATAAAGCATTACCTTATCACATTAATAAAAGAAACACCCTTCCAAAAAAAATCTCCAACCATGCAGTTGTCCTCACTTCCATTATATCATGAATGCAAGTAATAAGAAAATGTCAGAGCGAAAAGGGGGAGAAAAAGATAAAGACCTATAAGTCTCTAGCTTTTACTTGAACACATTTTCAAGGATTTTTTTTTTCTCTCGCCATAACAGTTCCTCAGGGAACTGTTGAATTAGACCTGTTCATGATCAACAACTCCTGTCTTCTTCCCCATTACCCATTTATCCATTACCCATTTATCCATTATCCAATCTTTCTTGAAGTTCAACTCAAAAAGCATATCTACTTCAGATCAGAAGTCCCTCTTTTTACAGTATTGTCTGTCTCTAAAGTGTCAAACACGCATTGTTCAGTAATAAACAGGCAATCCTGTGGCTTAGTCCATGGTATAGTAGTGCTAGCAAAAACACATCCTACTTTGCAAACAGGAGCTTCACGAAACCTGCATGGCAAGGTGGTAGGATTTCATCACATTTGCAGAGGTCTCTTGATAGACACTTCAGTACATTACAGGCCGATCTGATTTGCTGAAAGCAAATCCCCCAGATATGAGCCAGCCAGTTTGTCTGGCTCACAATTAGCATTCTGCTGGTATCTCACAAGACCCCAAATCCCATCTCACTGAATGGAGATGTAGGTCACGCTGTGCTTCTATTCTTCATTCATTGAGCAGAGCTCAAACTCCTGTTACCAACATCACTGATTACAAAATCCTAAATTTATCTTAAAAGAACAAACCAGGCCAGTCAAACAAACCCTGGACAGCTTCTCTGTAACCAGTTCCTAACAAAAACACAACCATCACATCCTAAGTCTTCTGAAGCATTCTCATTCAGCCCTCTGTTTTTCAAGTTTATATCAATACATTTACTCTGGGGAACACCTTTGGCTGTTTTACTCTTCTCTAAACCACACGTGAGATTGCATGAAGATGTATTTGCTCCAGTAGAAGCTCCAAGGAAGCTTTAGGAGGACTCTTTTTACCCTGGTCTAGATCTCAAACTATTAAAAAACTTAAATAAGTAGTGCACACACACATATATATATATATATATATATATATTTTTTTTTGCAAAACTTATGTCTCATATCTTGACAAAAATATCTGGGAAACACAAACAGTTTAGTAGAAATACTGAATGATGCATAGCTACAGCAGTGTTCATAAAAGTGCTTTTTGAAAATTAAGGACTATGAGAGCTCCAAGACTTCTTGCACCAGGGAGCCACCATGCACCAGGAGAAGCACAGGAACTGACTCCACACCTACTCCAGACTGGCCCCAGCTCAGAAATAAAACTCATTACCAGGGCCCTGATCTACCCCTTCAGTCACTGACAAGCACTTGCAACCACACGATAAGATCCCAAATCCTACCTGCTTCTCTCCTACCACAGTTCCTCTCTGCAGTTACTGGGCTGCATCAAAAGCAGCGAGGCCAGCAGGCCCAGGGAGGTGATTCTCCCTCCCTTCTCTACTCATGTGAGACCCCCCCGAGCACTGTGTTCAGCTCTAGAGCCCCCAGCACAAGAAGGTCATGGACCTGTTGGTGAGAGTCCAGAGAAGGGCCATGAGGATGCTCAGAGGGCTGAAGAACCTTTCTTATGCAGACAGGCTGAGGGAGTTGGGCTTGTTCAGCCTGGAGAAGGTTCCAGAGACACCTTACAGCGGCCTGCCTGTACCTAAAGGGGGCCTGCAGGAAAGCCAGGGAAGGACTCTTTGTTGGGGGACGGGGTGATAGGACAAAGTGGGATGGCTTTAAACTAAAAAAGGGGAGATTTAAATTAGATATTCAGAAGAAATAATTTACCATGAGGATAATGAGGCACTGGAACAGGTTTCCCAGAGAAGCTGTGGGTGCCCCATCCCTGGAGGTGCTCAAGGCCAGGCTGGATGGGGCTTTGGGCAGCCTGGTCTGGTGGGAGGTGTCCCTGCCCAAGGCAGGGGGTTGGAACTGAGTGGTCTTGTCCACTTCTGATAAAGATGCAGAAAGCAAAGCCTTAAATAAAAGACGAGTTGATGTTCTCAAGTTGCTGCTTTCTTATAGAACACTTCTCTATAAACTTAATTTAGAAAAGGCTTCAACTCCACCCAAAAAAACCTGAAAGTCCCATAAGATGTTAAAAAAATACCTGCATTAAAAAAAAAAAAAAACCCTCTGCAAATTAGTTATGTCCTTCATACTAACCCATGCCTTTCAAAAAATAAAATCTTCCAATCACCAAAACATTTTTTTCTACTAACCACATATTTATTTTCCTTCCCCCAGGATGTTCTCTAACTCCATCATTTGTCTAATTAGTAGACACGTAATCCTAACATTCATTAAACTTTACAACCTGGTACATACACCTGTCTTCTTCATTATCAGTTTTCAGATTACCAACAACTCTAAAGAGTTATTCTGGTCATTGGGGAAGCAAACAAATCTTTTTTCCAGGAATTAATGTATTTATTCAATAACCACAAAAATTAAGCAATGATAACCGAGAGCTTTTGTTGAGGTTATTTCTTTATTTTCTGTAGATCAAAGTGACTCTCTGCAATTCCTGCATCTACAAGTTTCTGAAAAAAAAATCAATTTGTTAACCCTCAAGCAAATAGAAAAGCTTTTCGTATCCTCCTTAAGGCTTTCAATAAGGAGATAGACAAACACAAATATATCCATGGGCAGCTCATTGTTTATTTTGATTTTCAGTTTAAGGCTGAGGATTGAGAGTGCAGCAGGTACCCCCAGCACAGAAGTCTGTCCATGGTGCAGCACGCCATCCTTCCAGGCTCCAGCAGCTCAGAGGAGCTGCAGCCAGAGCCTCCTTCCTTACTCCAACTGGGGTATACGCGTGTCACCCTGCCACCATCAGTGGGACAACAGCTTGCAGCCAACCTAACCAATAACACAGAAGTAGCCTAGATTAATTAAAAGTATATCTGTGAACAGCAGACAATATGTTCCTAAAATTTTCCTTTATAATTTCAATAGTCATCATTTCACTAGAATGAGGATTAAGGATACCATACAAGTACCCTCTTTCACAAACGTGTTGCTGGCTTTTCTTCCCCACCCTCCATCCCCACCCTTCTCTTTCTTTTTTTTATTTTTTTCCTCCCCCTCTAATGGATTGGCATTGGAGTGGATGCCACAGCCTTTTTCTGTGACATCTCATTTATAGTCTTAGATTTCCAGGTAGGTGGCTGTTTCCCCCCCCTTCACCCACACAAGATTTATTTCTGCATTGGGAATTGACTTGCAAGAGATTTCATTCTATCTGCTCAAATTCTCCCACAGATGAAAGGAAGCTTTTGAAAGAGGCTAAACAATTTCATTCATTCATTACTGTAACTGTGATATTGCTCACATCAAAAACAAAATACCCACTAGTATTGTTTTCTGTGGGCAGAAACCAAAGCCATCCATGAATAATTTGTCTGAATCCATGGGGTTACATAAAATCTTCATTTCCTTAAACAAGCTGGAAGTGAATTTTTAGCCAAAAACGATGAGTCTTTCAATACTTCAGTGTGAAAATGTGCATTTTTTTTTTGTGTGTGTGTGTGTGTGTCAGCAACCACACCAGCATACAGGGCCAAACCCGCTTTAGGACTGAGCTACAAGCTATTACACCTGCCAGGCTGATAAGGAATAAACATGGGATTAAAATAGGCAGGGTTCAAAAGCGGAATGCAATTTTAAGTTAAAATATATGATAGAAGTCAAAAACAATGCAAAAAAAAAAGTTTCCACAAGTTTGGTGTTGATGAACACAAGCTGGAAACGCACACACAGCCCACCACCCACATACACTTTCCAAAAAAATACCGAACCAAACAACTAGAAGCAACAAGGCAGTTTTAGGTCACAGTAACAGAGCAGGCTCCATGATCACTAAACAGAAAGGGATGAGCAGCAGCTGTGTTAGTAATTAGGATATAGGAAACTACATGAGTAATGCAATGGTCAGTGAGCCTGCAGCAGATGCTGAGCTGGTCTGGTGGGATGCAAATGTGGTTAAGAGTGATCTCACTTCAGGGCTGAGCAATCTCAGCCATGGCTGGAAATAGAAATGCCCAATTCTCCTTCCTCACTCCTTCTGTACTGGCTATCAGCACTGGATGGTAAGAGGTTGCTAAAGCAAAGATGATCTTGATGCTGTAAAAGAGAACCACCATTTATTTAAAGCACAGTGAAAGTGCCGGGGGAAAACAAACAAACAAAGAAACAAAACTAAGCAAGAGACCTGGAGGATAACAGGACGAACTTCAGGTTGACCAGGGCCCTTCTAACCTGATGTCCACTAACACACTGCCTTCCAGCTTTTTCTTTTTGGAAAAACTATATTTGGAGATATTTCCATGGTATATAGGAAGAAGTTACTTTGAAAGTTCTTCACTGATGTTTCTTCTATGAATAGCATATACAGTCTGGTGAAGCTTGCCTTTAGATGGGTATATTTGCACAAAAAATCTGAAGATTTTCATGCATAATTTGATTTTTCAAGATTGTTGTTGTTTTTAAGGCAAGAAATGGTCATCACCTTTGGCTACTGTGACAAATCAAAGATTGAAATTGAAGCAGAAAACACTGAGCAACAGAACAGGTGTGAAAAGAAAATGAACCTTTATATAGGAAAATACTTCAGTGCTGTTCATCAGCCTGAGAATTGCCCGTGGGCTTCATTTTACACATTAGGATGGACAACTCCTGAAAGTGAAGCACCCAGTTTAATGTTCAGAAGTCATGCTATGCACATTGTGATAGTGACTTTTCTGCATGTTGTTGCCAGCCACTTTGCCACACATGACTTGTTAATTTGGCCTTGAAGGGTGATACTGAGAGTTCACTGATGAGCAACACTTTCCTTTTGGCTTCGCACTGAGAAACAGCTCTGTGGATAGTAGTTTTGAGCTGTATTTTGATGAGAAACATCTTTGGCTCAGTTCTTCAGCCCACACTCAAAGGGAGAACCCAACTCATCCCTTCCCTTCGCTCTGATGTAGGGGAACAGCAGCCACTCCTGTGCCTTTTCCCAGGAGCTGTACAAGTCCTTACATGCACGAGGCTGAGGATAAGCTTGAACATGAGCATTGGTTAAAAAAATGCAGAGGCAGGGACAACAGCCTGCCCCATACCCCTACAGAAAGGGGCCCTTGGGCCTCACAAATACCTGCTTTGCCTACAAGCTCCATACTGCTACTACTAAAACAGCAGCCCCACAAATAGGACACCCAGCCAAATGCTCAATTTGAATTCAGAACATTTTATTGTGGCACATAAGTGAATGTTTGCACGTGGCAAGGGTGCATGAAGAAAACAAAATGCCGTTTTTGGTGATTTCTTTCCCAAAGTTCTACTTACGAAAGCACATCCTAAATAAACCCTTTCTTCCCTAGAACAATGCCAGTTACATGCAAATAAAACCTCTCCTTATACTTACCCTGAAGCAAGTTATATGTTTAAAGGACTTCAGTAAATTAGGCTATGGTGCTGTGAAGTGCCATCGCAGCTCTCTCAGGGTTAAGAGAAATCACGATAAATGGCTTATGCAAAACTGGTTCAAGCTTCAAAAAAATTATCTTTCATATTTAGCATGTGTGAAAGTTAACTGCAACAGTTTGGTGGTGACAGTACTAATCCCTTTTATACAGCTGTCAACTTAAATTAGCCCCAAGCTAATCTTGGCAAGTGTGACAGAAAAGCGTACACATTTCCACAGATAAGCACTAATGCTTTATTCACAATAACCCTCTACTACAGCTGCTATTGTGAAACCCCTATAACATGAAAGATGTCAGTTTGGTAATTTATTCTCTAAAAGTCATTATAGGAAACTCTATATGTATGCAAGTACACAAATGCAAGTCAAGAAAAAAAAGGAAACATTATGTACAGCTTTGTTACCAAGAATCTGTAAGTAGAAAATCAATTCAAAGCCACTCTCATGGTGGTTATTTTTAGGAATAGCTTAGAGAAGACATACACCCTGCTGCTAGAGTTTTACGTCCATCAATTCTCCTCCAGAGAACATTAAATGGCAGGTCTGCAGGAAGGGGCCACGTGCAAACCACACCACAATGACTCTTGGCCATAAAAATGTGCCTCAAAACTTAATCTTTTAGGTCTACTATTTAAATTACTTTTCTAGACCTTATCTTTGAAGCTGTTAAGATATAAGCTAAATGCAAGACAAAAGCAAAAAAGAGACTGCAGAGCACTGGCAGCTACCTTCATCTTGATAGATCTTTATCATCAAAACATTTGCACGGTGCTCATCCACTCTGCTTGGGAGTAACAGACAACTCCAAAATTAGCTTCCCCAAATTTTAGGCTAAAAAAGTAGTGACAGTATTTAACGTGGAACAGGATTAGAAAATACTACAATAGTTTTATATATTTTTAATATACTCATACACACACTGGTAAAATCAGCACCATCTAAAAGAAGAAGAATCACAGCTGAATGGGGAATTCTACCCAAGAACAAGCACAGAGCAGTGAGCAAATGAGCATGTGTATAGGGCTTGGAGACAAGAGTGTTCTTTCCAGCCCAAACCGCTCCTGTTATCCCAAGGGGAGGTCCACAAGCTCCGGGGTCTGCACACACAGAGCTGGCTGCACAGGACTGTGTCCAGGTGGGCATGCAGAGGGAGCAAAGCAGTGGAGACCTGTCTCACCCAGCACACGGACAAGATCCAGCACAGAGCAGGATACCCAGTGCTGTTGTTTCTTCTGCCTGTGTTGCAAATCTGTCTGCATTATGAATCTTGCCCTTTCCAAAGTCAATGACTTGAGCACCATTGGTTCCTATAAACCCTCAGCACGAGTCTTCACCTGTAAAGGTACACATATGAAAACCTGCTTGATTGCAAGCAGTTTGCAGTTAGCACAACCACAGCATGCAGGGCCACCTATCAAATATTTTAAGAGTTATAACCAGGGAGAGTCCATTGTGTTCAAGAAGTTCCCCAGATGAAGGGGCAGCCCAGCACAATCAGACCTAAGCAGCACTTCAGGGACAGATCCTGCATGGTGTGATCAAAGGCACCTGCAATCCCTGAGAGGTCTCACAACTGGTATGAAGTCAATGCCAGAACCAGCTGACTACTGCAGCTTGTACATAGACCTTTCCATTCCCCTCAGGCCACTGGGAAATTAGAGCCTTGTCAAGATCTGTAAAAAATACGTATCAGGAAACGATAAAATATTAGTGTCCCTGCACCCTGCTACACCAAGGAATAGCATGCATTCAGGAATTATAATTACAGTTGCACAGAGCACAAACATGAAATATACACTAAGGTAGCAACTGAAATTGGAAGTTTAAGAGGCATTAATTAACCCCTTGACAAGATTGCGAACAAACACTAAACAAAGCTGTACGTGGACTGAAAAGAAAACCCTGCCGAATGCAACAGTTAATTCTGAAAGTTAACAAGGGAGTCAACTTCTCAGGCAAAAGAGGAAAGGTGAACTTTCACACACATCCCCTTTCTTGGCTTTCCCTCTGTAAGCAAACCTCCACATGGCAGTGTGCTGCCCACAGGTACACCTGTGCAGCATTTATTTTTTTTTTAAACCCAAATCAACATATTTCCACAGCAACACTGAAGAGACAACATGAAGGCAGAAAGAGCAGATGATGTGGAGGACAGGTCCTGCTTAAAGGAACATTTCTGGAGAAAATGAAGGTTATGCAATTGTGTTTGATGGGTTGAGGAAGTTAGCAATGAAGAAAAAAAAAGAATCCTAGTTTAATGCTGTCTACATATTATCAAATACCAATCTGTAGCTTTCTTTGGAAAATCCATCCATTCTTTCTTCTTTGGAAACTAGCTTCTGCCAGAAAGCAGCACAGGAATTCACAGGGTGAGGAGAAACACGGCTGCTCAGACAGGTTTGCCTGCAGCTTCAAGAAAGCAAGCCCAGAGCACTTTCACCTTGGTGCTCGCAGTTGCAGCAACTGTGCCGAGCCAAGTATTTTTAATCCTCTTAGGTGTCTACACGCGCCTACAGTCACCTACATGTGATGGCTGCTACAAGCATGCTCCCCAGAGGTGAGATCTATTCAGATGTCCACGGTGCAGACAGCTAAGTCCGAGCTAATCATCCGGACTTTATTTATAAGCAAAGAGAAGGAGGACATCTGGGGGCATGATTCATCTGACCTATTTTAGCTGTTTACATTAACGTGAAGTGTCTGTTCCTCTTTGTGGACAATAAGAAAGAGCCTAGGCACTTGCACAGCAGGTTGTCCGTATGATGTGGTCAATTGATTCCCACCTTACATGCCTGAGCTTACATGGCTGGGGGCAGCAAAAAAACAAGACGCCAACTTCTTTTTCAGTAAGTTTCCTTGCTGTTTTAAATGCATTTTCTTCATAATAGAAGTCCCGTGGTGTGACTAATGGTGCCACCCAGTGCAGAGAGCCAAGGCTGACGGAGAGGTGGTAGACAAAGAATCAAATGCAGCAAAAATGATTTTTAAAGTAAAGGCCAGGGACATGTTACGAGCTGCCTCAAATCTGGCTCAATAGCTCCTGATGTGACAAGTGAATTTAGCATGGTGCAGCAATTTAAATGCATCTAAAACAGCTGGTGGGATTCTCAAACACAAAGAGAGATAATTGTCAACCTTATTCACAGCAATTAAATCTCTATGGACTAAAATAGGACCTATTGTTCCCCAACACCCTGGGACTGGAGCCAGAAGGAACTTCAGTAGAGCAGAAAGTTGGCAGTTTGGAAAGAAAAAAAAATGCACAGAAAACTGTGCAATTCTCTGGTATAAGAAAAAAATCACCCCCCCCCCCCCAAAAAAATAAAATAAAATATGGAAACAGACCTTCCTGTTGCACAGTAATAGGGAGACAGCAGAAATTAGCACTGAGATAGATGTCAATATGGGCTTATCTCAGTGGGTACTCCACACAAACGGAAGCGTATCCAGAAATTTCTTCTACTGACTGAAAAGAAGAAAGCTAGAGATTATTATTGCTATATTTAGACACTTGCATAGTGCCCAGATATGTTTCCTCTGGAGTCATCTGAGCACATGATACTTAGACAGACACAAGAAAGCTGGATAACTGTTATTAAGAGGCAACCACTGCCAATACAGAAACAATCATTAATCTGCTCTCAATTCAAAATGATCACAAAGAAGTGGCAAAAGTTTTGTAAATCATTTGCCAAGGACAAAATACCTCCAGAGCAGCATCAAGAGACAGCTAAGAGACTGGGAAAAGCCACAAAGAAGTGGTGCCAGAACCGTACAAGTGACGCTCAGGCTGCCACACGTCAATCAATGTGCTCCAAAGAGACCGATGGTTGCGTTGGCTGGGCTGGGGGCAGCAAGGGAAGCATACAACAAATCTTCAAGGTAGAAAAAAAAATAAATCCTCCAAACCATTTGAAAATGTGCCTCTCCTGACCAAAAACATGAAGAACTCAGACCAGGGGTGGGCCAGAACATGCTGCAACCACAAGTCTTCTGCTCGCTAAGCCTGCATGCAGCTAGCTATCTGCTCCTGTACAGAAAGTATATTAAAATGTAAAAGTAGTTCAGTGTTGACTTCAAGGAATAAAAATCCATCTGCTTAGGGCTCTGACAAAGTGGTCTGATGGAAGAAATGCAAAGCATAGGCTGAAGGATGTACCGAAGTTCCCTCTGCAGATTTGCATCCAGCCCCGTGACTAGGCCAGGCTGCTGAAGGCCCTCGGGGCAGCTCACTGTCACTGCTGACACTTCTGGTCATGTCCCTGCCTTTCCTCCATCTGGAGATTTTGCCCCCTCCCTGCACCAGTCTGCCCTTCTGAACCAGAAGCAGCAAACTCTGCACCAGCTCCGTTGTGCAAGCCTCCTCCTGGGTTACACCTGCATTGCTGCATACAGCTGGCCAACCTCCAGCCCAGGGACCAAGGAACATGGGCCACGCTCTTCATCCTCTCCCAAAACTGAGTATCTGCATCCACACTGCCTGCACAAAGCAGCTCCTGGCTCAGTGCTGCCCACGTTCCTCCTGGGTACCATCTGGAAAAACACCAGACTGTGGGCCACAGCTGTGCTGGGGACACAATAAGAACAAATTTGTGTAAATGCAGGACGAGCTCTTAAGCCAACATCAGCTTCAGCAGAGTTTCACAGCACAAACGCTGCTCTGGAAGCCAGAATAAGACCTGCAATGAAAGGCAGCTTTCCCCTGATCTGCAGACTCAGGAATTCCTGCACAGTCCTTTAAGGCCTCCAATGCTGGACACTGTAAAATGGGATATTCCCCCATGCCTTTTTCCAGCTGAGAAATTCTTGGGAACCTCATGGAAGCAAAAACAAACTCAATTATTCTACACAATTTCTCTTGAAGAGGCAAACTAACCCCACCATTATTATGCCATATGATCCACCTGAAATACAATTCTGCAATAAAAGATGAATACAGATAGATGCCGTTACGCATCGCAAACACCATAATTAAAAATCATTAATCTTCAAGATATCTTTCTCCAAATCTTCATGTGCATTGTATTATTCATTGAAAAGGCTTCTGTTGCACTCAGGAAAAAATGAAGTTAACCATTCTTCCACAGCGAGAACATTTCATTCAGTGACTGTTGTGTAGTGCAGAAGAAGCCCACGCAGCTTCTGAATTTACTAACAGGGATGTTGTAACTGAGCCCCAGCAATACAAGGTGGAAAGTAAATCAGCAAGTGCCAGCCCCATTTGGAGACAACAGCGCAGCATCCAGCGTCACGGTGATGGCAGGGTGAGAGCTGCTCCTTTCTTAACACCACCCTTGCAAACCCATGGCATTGGCAGAGATGCTTGAAGCTCCTTTTGATCTTGAGTGGCTCTAGGCCCTGCTCGCAATGCCAGCCTGACACAGGCACTGTCCTGGCTGCTGCCCAGCTCTGCATAAACACTCCTGGTGCTGTGCCCAAGCTGCTGCCTTCAGGGTTCAGACAGAGTCCTCCTGGGCTCTCTTTGCCACTAGATACAACCACAACACTCTGCTGAGTCTTTTTCTGCCCTGGGTTCCTCTACTCCTGCCTGGCCCCTTGGTTGAAAGGGTATGTTGTGGTGAGGCCACATTTCTTCCTCCTAATCCCGAGGATAGCATCCAGCTTTCAGATCCAGTTCTTCAACTTTCTCTAGTTGGATCTCATTCACTATCAAAAAACTCGGTTCTCCTTTCTCATTACTAGGAACTTTCTAATCCTGCAGCATCTTACTTGAAAGGAAGCTGAAAGAGGTATCGCCTACTTTCAGCCAACACTGCCAATAAAAAACAAACATGACACTCCCCCGTCATATGGGTTAATAACCAGCAGTAAACAGAAACTTCATAGGAAACCAAAAGAAAAATACTACTCTTCAGCTGCTTCTCAAAGTCACCATCTGGTTCTGCAAGGCTGTCTCCTAATATAAGGTAGTGCAGCAGTTTAAGTTGCATTACTTCTTGCCTTCAAATATCTTAACACATTGTACAACACAGAGCGATGTAACAACCAACAGGTTTTATATATACAGCAAAGAGCTACAAAGAACAAGAAAAAAATAAAATTATTCTCTTTATATAATACTGCAACTATGTATTACCACTTAATTGTATTGCAACTTACACACAAACACACACAAAATATCTTCAAAAAAAGCTTTAAAATGACCAGTGAAGCAGCCAGAACCTTCCATCTTTGTTTTCAATTTCTCACTTCCAACTTGCAAAAAAATCATGATATTTTCCACCCATTTACCCATCAACCAGCTTAAAATGCCAACCTTTTTCCACTGAAGTATGTGCACGTAAAATATTTCATTAAGAAAGAGGAAATCCACAGACTCAAACAGACACAAAATACGATCATACCACCTCCTGCAATTTTTTGTAGCTGGTTATGGTAACCACACTTCCTTAGTCCAATCTTCTTTGGATGTATATATAAATACATATATGTGCATACACACACACATTAAACAAAGATAAACCTATCTGGCTAGGACAGATTTGTTGTTTTTTTTTTTTTAATCTTTGTTTGGTAAATAAATCTCCACAGTTCTCAGTGATGAAATCAAACACCCCACAGAACACACAAGTAATCAGCAGAGCAATTAGAAAGAAAGATTTAAAACACAGTGGAGTTGTGCTCTACTGGGAAGAGGAAGTAAAAAAAAAAAAAAAAAGAAAGTTTCCATTCCTCTGAACTATTGATTATATCAGTAAGTACAACATGCAGTCTTACAAAGGAAACAGCTGTGAGGAATTCACTTCTGAACAGAACAAATCCACCTTTCCATGGCTGATGAACAGACGGTGGCTGCAGCGGGGCAAAGGATCCTCAGGGCCTCATTACCTTCCTTCACTGAACTACCTCAGTACAGCTCTGCTGTCCCTGATGTCCCTGCTCTGAAGTGCCAGTCTGGGGAGAGACAGCAGGGAGCAGGTAGAGTAATTATGCACTTTTCTAATAGCAGAACAGCTTCCAAAGGAATTTTACCCTCCCACAGTAGCCCCAGGACCAGACACCTCAGTGTAAATGCCAAAGGAATTGCCCGCTTCCTGCTCACTAGTCTTGTACCGACTTACTTACTGCTTCTGCAATCTCAGTTAATCACATTTTATCACTCGAGCTCAGATAAATACAGCCCCCACATATATAACTCCTTCCCTTCTTGTGAAAGTTTTGGCTGGCACTTCTTTCCTTTTATAAAGAAAAAAGGCTTTTCTAGGAGGTTGGATGCTGAAGGGAAACTGCTTGCCTTTTTTTTTTCAAGCAGTATTTCTGCTTAGGAAGGCATGTTTTTTCAATTATGGTAAAAAAAAAAATGAAATTGTTTAATCTTCTTATTTCCACATGCATGAGAATTTGCACAGTCTTCTGGATTTACTGCACTTTTTAGACCATAACTACCCATTGAATATAAATTGAAATTCTGCCATAGAGATATCAGTGGGTGGCCATGGGACTACCATCCCATCTTCCCCAGTTATTTGGGCATGCAAAAACTTCACTGCACACAATTTTTTAATTTCTACAACAACAATTCTATTTCCCCCATCCCTAATTTCTCTTCTGCCTACCAGCACAAACTGAACTACACCGAAGCAAAAAAAAGAGTTTAAACGCCTAATTAAAACCATCAAATACTCCAGTTGGTGGTTGGCATTACTGTACATCATTTTTTTTTTGCATTTCCTTCCTCAGATAACAGATCTTTGGTCCAATGTGCTGTGAAGCGTAGCAACTAATACCCTCCTAGGATCCTGCATACTTTGAATGTGACCCAAACATGTAGTAGATATTTTCTCTAGGGATGAAACTTAGCGTCCAATTAACATTTTGAATAGCCTCGATAACTATTGCAAAGAACACTAGGATGATAATTGTAGCCATTAGACTTCCACGCTTCAAGCATATTCATCTGCCTATGACTCCACAGTGGCCTTCAACTGGGCTTTAAATATGATAATAAAAACATTAAGCAAGAACTCTGTTGCAGCTGATGCTCAATAGCACATAGAACTTCAAAAATATTCTTGACTAAGAGAATGATTTTTACTCTATACTAACACACAAATCCATTGTTTAGACATGGGAACAATACTCCCCAAAATGTTTAACTATCAGACTTCATTCTTTACAAACCCTCCTCAGAGCATGAAGAGGGATATCTTCTGTAAAGAAAAAAAATCACTTTATTAACATGAAAGTAAGGAGACAAGGACCACGCTCAACTTATCTGCTTAAAAGCATTTCCTGCATTGCCACCTCTCTATAGGTATTTACGATTTACTGGATTATAATACAGGCAAAATAATGTTCAGTTTGAGGGCTTGTTTTGCATAACATTTTAAAGTACCCACTGTAAGCTCCTCAACCCATTCTAATTTGGGTCTCCAACAGCTTAGTAGGGTCTTGATGCTGATCTACTTTCTTTCAGAGTTGCCTGAAAAACAAGTAGCCCACCTTTACATGCATTCTATGATAGCTGCTTAATCAAAGAGAACTATTTCTGTCACCATGTAAGCATGGAGACTTTACATCTTACTAAGTCATAGTGCTTGAAACACTGATCATAGGTATAAGGAAAGGAAGGAACAGCTCGGAGATGTGCACACGGCTTGGGTCATCTGTGTGTTGTGCTTATTCCTCACCTTTCAGTCCAATACTCACAGCTCTTAATGTCTTTAAAAAACAAGTCAAAATCTGTACAGAAGCCTGGAGTGTACTAATGGTACAAAAAGCCTTAGGTGCTTACAAGAATGGGATTTACAATTCTTTGGGAGGGCCAAAGTCAGGGTCAGTCCCCCATAAACTCTGTGTTCTGCACCAGAGCCAGGCTCACCAATGACAGACACCTACAGGAACTTGCACCGGGCAGCTACGGGCAGCACAGTGAACTCCCTAGAGGTAACAAACATGGTAACAAAAGACATCCCAGTTAGCTCAAGTGCTGCAGAATGCAAGTCAATCCATTTCACTGCCTTAAAATAAGCCTCCAAATAAAGCTTTCTAACATAAAGCTGGTGGAGTAATGAGGACAGAGCAAGGAATGATGACTTGAGGAAAGGAAAATGACAGATAAGTTCATCTGGTAATTAAAAGGATTACTATTATTACTAGGTTTTACAGGTCTTAAAGTAGAAAATAAGTTTTATAGACTAGTACATCTACCAGCATCTGAATGATTAAGAAGAACAGTACTTAGAGTGTTTAATCAGCTTTTGATTTAGAGTACCTCTTAAACAACTGTCTCAGGAACTAGTACAGACTGTGATCTTGCATTTAAAAACATACATCTTTTGTTGCTTTTTTTTACTACATAGTATTAAGCAGAAAATAATTCCTTTCCTCACATCACTTAGATGAAAGAACTGTAAAAATGCACATTTCTTTCTGGGTCTAAGAGTAACAAACAGCCCTTTTCACCTACACGAAGGTCATCTAGCCTAGGCAAAGAGACACAAATATTTCCCTGTGCTGAACTCCCCACAAAACTAGGCAAGATGGCTTTCCCTTATCTGGAGTTTCCCTAGTCTGTGGTGACAAATCTAGACAGGCAATTTAACCAAATATATTCCTGCTAGGAATGTACCTTTTGAGGTTCAAGATCACTGCTGACTGCTCCTATTTATCTGGGGGGTGAGTTCTTGGCAAAGCCAAGCTGGGAAAGAAACTTGAGGGCAACTGGGATTTGCTCCCTGGTGGTTTAGGTACCTTGTCAACAGCAGCCTTTGGTGTCACATTTTGTTGGTTTCCTCAGGCCGAACAGTGACACAGAGCCGGTGACAAGGTGCTGATACTCAGCCCGTGGCTGTTTGCCATACGCTGGGTTTGCAGCTTTCGGGACAGGGGAAGCCACTTCAACAAGTCAACATCAAAGGTGGATTCTCTGGATGACACCGGTGAAGACTAAGGAGCAACCTTTCAACAACCTCAAAAGCCATGATAAAAAGGCCAAAAAGATGGGGGTCATGGGATACTCATATTTTAAATTTAGGTCCTTTTCCCACATAATCCCCAAGAACATTTTTTATTTTTCTAAACAGCTGCTTATACTTCTATAGAAGTTTCCTTTCTCCCAACTATAACTAAAACTAACTACACAAACAGCCATAAATACAAATGGCCTGTTGGACCACCAAATCATTGCCTTCTGCAAGGACAGTTCATCACCTCAAGGTCCAGCCCTAGGCAAAGCAACCCCCTGACCTTTGAAGGTCCCTAGTACTCAAACTGGAACTTATTTCTACAAAAAAATGGCAGGTCAACTTGGAGTAAACCTGAAAAAACAAGTGCTTTTCCTGGGTGCTGTTCCACATCCCTGAGACATAAGACGAGTTAACTGCTTCCTTCTATTCCCTCAAGATAGGGAGTTTCTCCTCTGTGCCCTTGAAAGGCCATATGGGTAGCTCCACAGACTCTCTTCTCACCCTCCTCACCTTTTGCCTCCAGCTGTAGTGGTTAAGTCAAGTGAAAAAAGGACTATGGCAAACTTTTTCAATATCCAGCTGTATCTGCATACCCCAGGCAATCTCCTATGCAACAGAAAGTAATACTAAAACTGTTTTTTTTTTTTTTTTTTTTTAAAAAAAAAAAGCTGGCTCCCATACAGTGCCTTGTTTATTTGCAGATCACAGATGTTCTTAACACACACTGGCAAAGTGGGATAAAATCAGCAAAATGCATAAGCATCTGCAACCAGCATTACGCTGAAAAAGGCAACGCAATTTTTATGTCATATCAGTCAAGCCCACAGAGGTTTACCAATCACAGCCTGCAATCACACTGAACATATTGGTTGCCTTAGGCAACTGCCTCTTTTGCCTCGGCAGAAGAGATAAGCCAGGTATTGAATCAGATAAACCCTATTTTTTGGTCAATAAGAGCCCATGTGTCAGGTTTTTATCCTCCCATCCCTCAAGAAATAACCACGCTGAAGCAAAGGCTCAAGCAAGCAACAAGCCCTCACAGAGCTGGCCTCATGAACCCAACTCATCTGCCCAAAGAGGTTGCTGAGCACCCTCCAGGTGCCTTTACCACCTCCTTGCTGCTCCTGCTGCCGCACCACAACCCACCACCATCCTGCGGCCTGCTCGCCCTCTGCCAAACCAATCTCCAAGGCTGAATCACCAGCCAAGGCTGGCAAGCCACAAACCCACACGCTACGCTGCTGGGTGTTTTCATTCACTGGCTGTTATGTTTGAAGGAAGTTGCTTCCACTCAGGACAAATTTTCAGTTTAAACCATAGCAGTAGGCCCTAGACACGCCAGCCATAACAACAGCCTCACTTCAGATGAGGACTCTAGGCGTTGGCATACCAAATGTTAAAATTTCCTTTCCATCACCTAAAAATTCACTGTAGGATAACGTAATAGCTTGTTGTTTTGTTGCCTTTGTCTTATTGGACAGTTGTGTTTGTAGGTATGACAAGAAAAGGGAATTATGGAAGAAATGGTTCCAATGCGCTGTTCCTCCTTGAAGTCCTTCCATTACGCGATTTCAGGAGGTGAAACTACAACTTCCATGTATTATATTATCTCAACAGCTATTTCTCCACAGCTGCACTCAGGAACAGAAAGCACCTGTGCTGTTCTGATGGGGCCTCGGGATGTGAGAGGGTAAACTGTGCAATTAATCATAATTCAGTGACTGAAGACTCTAGCAGTCAATAGAAGCCATAAGACAGCGAAGACAAAAGATAAACAACTGTCCAAGTTTTGCTTTTTTTTTTTTTTTTTTTTAAAAGCTAAAGCATAAGGCTCAGGTTTGTTGCACCTTCATCCTGGAAGCTATCCCATCTCCCACTTTGCAGACCACAAAAATGAAACGTGCCAGTTCCTCAGCTGCCCCAGTTCACATCCAGCTCAGAGTAGATGGCTGACGAAGGTAAATTTATGCTAAGATGTTTAAGTGTAAACTGAAGCAGCTGAGGCACACGAGCTCTTTCCCATTTGCCAGCAGTGCTTCAGGGGGTTTGTTCAAGAAAACAGTCTTGTCCCAGCTTCACAGGCAGGTTTTCCAGCTTGCACTAAGCTGCAGACTGCTATAAGCACAAAGCACTTACCTGGTTAGCTTTTTGCCAGGCACGCTCTGTCTGCAGTCTAGGCACATCTTGGTACAAATTTTCCACTTATCAAGATGTAGGTTTAAGTCTAGAACTCCACAGCACAGGGGCAGGCATGAGCCAGGGCTGTGGAAAACAGCTGTTCTGTACAAGATGTCTTGTTTTTTTGTGACTGTGATACCAATCAAATTTCAAGATATTACATGAGAAAAACATTCCTCAATACTGAGAAAACACATTTGAGGGAGAAGATATCAAAGTGACTAGAGGGTCTTTTTAGCTTCCTGCTCCTTTAAGCAGCAGCTTCTTTCAGAGGATCCATTTCAATTTTTAGAGAAGGTGAATGAGGAGAGGTGACATGACAAAAGGCTTTGCCATTTTGCAAGCTAAGGACTTGGAACAATTCCTCAATGTAAACCTGCATCTGTTTGGTCAGGTCTTTCATCAGCAGAGCCCGAGTGAGAGTGTCTCCTTCCCCAGAAGTATTTACTGATGCTTATGAAAAATGCAAGTGCCACGGAAAGGACAGAGTTGGAAGACATGTGGCATCTCTAGTGCCTCATGCCCACTGAGTTATTAGATCAATAACTTCTACCTACTCAATTAATGTTGCTATACAACATGTAGGAACCTCACTACCTCTGAGAACTGTCAAACTTTGTTGAAAACAGCCAACAGGTTTTGAATTTACTAGAGAGATACACAGAGCATTCATACAGACCTTGTTTCCATAGAAAACTTGTTGTCCTTGGTAAGGATCAGAACAATAGCAAAGATTAAAAAGCTATTACGGAGCTCAACAGGAATGGCAGGTTTGGTGGTAGTTTTTTTTTTGATTTTTTTTTTTTCTTACCTAGAGGAAACAATGTGTTTTTACTGAAACAGATAACTACAGAATGAAGAATCAGACAGTGCTGCACTGTAACTCCAGTGCAGTATGATACAGCCAATGCCTGAAACACCAGGTTTCAATGCTTTGCTTTCAGCTTCCACTGAAGCTTAAAACTGTTTTAATCAGAAATCCCATGTCCACACATAGCTAGACACAAGCAGTACTGTAACAGACGCAGCAAGAAGCAGGTTTGTCTATGCACGAGTACTCATTTGCACACCTTGTTGAATATACTCCTAAACAGGTATAGAGTCTATCTTTTATATCCCAAAGTAAAAATACTGCCCAAATGAAAACAAGTTAGTATAATTCATTCAAGAAAAGCAGCCTGAGAGTTGTACACTTTTTTCCACACACTCGGTCTATCAATTCCAATTGTACTCTTAACAGTATCCTCTAAGAGCCCATCTTCTCTTTTTAAAATCATCTCTGCAAATGGCAGGAAGACAGGTTAGTTGTTCTAAAAACTCACTCTGTTGTAGCATATTCATTTTATATATGTTGCTTAGAGAGAGAAAAGCCATAGGTATATCAAGACGAATTTAATATATTTAATACTCCTCTACATCTAATACACTGTTTTGTTTCTTTTTAACATTCTACACTGTGAAAATGTAATATTTTATGACAAATATCAAATGCAAAGCATGCCTTGTAAGTGTCTAAGGTCCAGCAGGGGAGATGTGCTAGGTGAGATACACAGCAGCAAGCGCAGCCAGCGGAGCCTGAGGAAGTGGAGGGAAATGACTTCATCTCCCATACCAGGAGATAACAGGCCAGCACCTCGTGAAAGCAATGAGGATGGAAAAGTCAGCACATTCCTTGCATTTTAAGTGTGTGCATGTGGGGGGAATAACTCAGAGCAGCCGTTTTGACTGGATGTAGCAAGCGCCTTCAGAGGGACGTGTTACTTGGAAGGAGGATACAGAGGGAAGATGCAGCATCAGGGACTCTCTGGGGCATGTCAGCCCAGGTGTGGGCTCATTAGCCACCACTGTGCACCAGTCAAAATGCTGAAGCAGCCAAGAAAGAATCCTATGCTAAGGAAAAAAAATTGCATCTTAGCACAAACATAAAAAATACATTTTGGTGCATCATCTTTTTACAACTTTGAAAACAAACTTTTCCCATAATGGATCAAATAAACATATTTTTAACTCTGAACTTTTACTTTGAACCAGTCTGGACACATGGCACACAGCAAGGCACTCCATCTTCAGGGGCACAGTCAATACTTGGGGGGGCTCAAGTCCCACCTAAGCTCAAGGGTTCTCAGAGGGAAGCTCTGTGCTCCTTCACTACTCTGGAACCTCCAAGGGTTGCATTGGTCAATGATTTGGGTGAGGAAGGTTTGTGTGACAAGCCATGGACAGCCACCTCCTCGGTACTTAGCAGTTTACTGCAAAATGCATCCACACCTTCAGAATCCTGGAGGAATTCTGGTAGGCATGAAGCTGGCATATGAGTCATCAAAACACAGGGCAGGAGGAAGCTTTTGAATTCAGCTGCAGCTTGATTTGAACTGACAGGGATGCATTTTTACTTTGGTGACCAAAGGAAACTGTGCTGTGTTTTTGACAAGTATCTAAATTGGTTTTACCTTGCTTTACACTTCCAACAGGTTGCTGTCATGGTCCAGAAATGATAGAGAGTTTAGGAAACATAAAAAGGGAGAAGGGGAAATTTTTGTTTCAAGATATCATTTGGAGTGCTGCAAAATCATCCTAGGGCCTACTCAGAAATGTGAATACATATCCATGTACACTGCTGAGACAGATGTGGTTCTGTCTTTAGTCATATTTAAAGCATGTTTAAAATTGCTTGCTGAGTGGAATGGCACAGCAATCACAACAGCAGGAAAACTTGAGGAAGAATTCTACCCTCCCACCCAACCAAGAATAGTTTTTACTGATGATTTGCCTCAACATTTGTCTTGAGCACCAGCAAAGTTCGCTCATTTCTTTTCTGAGTGAAGAAGCACATACTGTGGGAAGAGAAGCACATACTTTTTTCGTCTCTATAACAGTTCAAATATTTCTTAGAGGAACTTCTTAAGAACTGGCATTAAATGTTCAAAGTACTTTCTGCAGACTGGTTGAACACAATGTACTGTTTAATATACCAGACAAGAAAATGCCCAATTTCTTCCATTCTTGTGGTCCATATCAACCGCCGGGCAAAGAGCAAGCAGACTAACACTGACTAAACACACTCAACTACACGTGAGCAGTAGTGGATTAGTAACAGCAAAAGAGTATCCCAGCTGCTGAGATGCCTCCTCTCTCCAAGAAGAGTCCTTCACTGCTAGTCAAAACACTCCTCTGATGCTTGTACGTTGATGTGGCAGAAGGCTTGTTGTAATGACCTTGGAAGCTACTACCAGCTGCGATTATAAAACATTGGGGTTAGGGCAATACATGTTGGATAAAAGGTGAAGATCAGAGAGAAGAAACTCACTGGCCACCAAGAGAGAAGGGTGATGGTTGGCCATTTGCCACTCCTTCAAACACAAAAACAAGATAATAGGATGTCATGGTTTTAGCTCGGATAGAGTGAATTTTCTTCAGGGAGGCTTTTGTGATGCTGTGTTTTGGATTTTTGATGAAAACAGTGGTGATAACACACGGATGTTTTAGTTGTTGTAGAGCAGAGCTTACACAGAGCCAAGGACATTTCATCTTTTCATGCTGTCCTGCCAGTGAGGGGGCTGCAGGAGCTGGGAGGGGACACAGCCAGGACAGCTGGCCCAGACAGATGTCTCATACCACAGAGCATCATGCTTGGCAATAAAAGATAGGAGAAAGAAAGAGAAAGGGGGCATGCGGGAGAGAAGGGACATTCAAAGTCATAGCATTTGTCTTCCCAACAAACTGTTATGCGTGAAGAGCCTTGCTCTCCTGGAAGTGGCTGAACACCTACCTGCTGATGGGAAGCAGCGAGTGAATTCCTTGTTCTGCTTTGCTTGTGTGCATGACTTTTGCTTTATCTAGTGAACTGTCCTTATCTCAGCCCATGAGTTCTTGCACTTTTACCTTTCCAATTCTCTCCCCCATCCCACCTGGGGAAAGCGAGCTGTGGGGCTGAGCTGCCTGCTGGGTTAAACAACAACATAGGGTCATCATTAAAGCAAGCTCCAGGATAAAGACAAAATAAGTTTAAGATTTTTGCAGTACATAGGGATGTGGGAAGAATCTAATATCTAATGCCGAGTAAAATCATTGAGGCTTCTTAATTTCCTGGCTGACACAAATTCCTATGGAGGTCCTGCCATCAAGAAGTGATGTACTTTCTGTCAAAGGCTTGGTCTACAGAGCCCCCAAAGTTACAATAAGGCACATACAAAAGGACTGTCTATGCCCCCATTAATTAGATATGAACACAGAAAATTTTCATCAGATAACACTCAAGAAACCCAAGGAAGAAAAAGCGATAAAAACACGCTTCTTTAAGAGCATCCCATTCCAGTTTCTCTACATTAGTGATTTTTCCGAAGTTCTGGGACAGAATGATACTGAGAAACCTTTTTTTTTTTTTTTTTTTTTTAAAAAATGAAGTAAGAGTACAATCTTGCTTTCAGTTTTCCCAATTCTTGGCCTAATGCTGCATTCAGTGGACTTGCACAAATTATGTGCAGCAACATACAAAAACTCTCTGCAGGAGTGACATTCAGAACTGAATTTTTTAATGCTTAATTATAAAGCAAAACGCTTCATGTAAACCTAATAAGGTTTTGTTTGGACAGGCACAGGGCTTGCCATAATGCTTCAGCAGCCTGTATCTGATATCTGTCCTGTAAAAATACAGCGCTTCAAGTCATTAAGACACTGTATATTGCAGAATATAAATTAGAATTATTTTCACTTGCCAGCTGCGAAGCGTTCGCTATTTATGCTCTGCTGTAATTCTGATGTATACACTCCATCTTAAAACCCCATAAATATGTTTGGTACTGGATTAAAAGAGGAAAAAAAAAGTTTCAGCATTTAATTTAATAAAATCACATTAAATCAACCACCACCACCATGACCACGATACCCCCCGCCTTTCCCCCAACAGATAAGGAAAACCATTAGCACTGTTAGATCAAGTTGTAACGGGTTCATTTGATGAGAAGTTAAAAACCGCAGGGCTTTTGAAGGTGATACACAGCCCTGTAGCTGCCAAATGATCAGAGCAGAACTCTCCCAGGCAAGGATTTACAGCATCAAGCAGTACTGAAGCACGCAGTTACCCTGGCTGCTACTTTTACTGGGAGGGAAACAAGGCAGAACTATCACTAGGCTTACTTTAAACACAACCATTTTGTTCTGTGAGCTCTTGGGATCTCATTTAAACTATCTCCAGACCCAGAAGGGCCCTACTTTAATTACCAAGCTCCCCTACCCTCCTCCTCCCCACCATCCCCTGGTAACACCAAGTGACACAAACACAGCTGGGCCTTTCCTGCAGAAAGCACCGCGTCCATCTCGGGCCCAGCCTGGTGGGCCTGGCAGCAGGTGGCTGTGGAGGAGCACAAGGAACACCTTGGGCAGACCTCTCCACAGGTACTCTTGGACTTTATAATTTAGTTGAATTTTAGGATTTGGGGTCACCTCTTGCCTCTGTTGGAAACTGATTTAAAATAAACTTGCTAGATGCAGAAGCCGCAGCTATGCATGGCAAAGTCAAGTCAGAAGAAGGCTAGTCCTGTCCTCAGTGGGGTGGCTGCTCATCACAGGGACCCAGAAAAGCCATGTCCAGCTCCAGGGAGAGAAAAGACCCCTTCCCTTCATAGACAGTGCAGACAAGATGCACCTGAGCACATTTATCATGAGTCACAACACAGCTTGGGCATCTCAAGAGGTACAACGCAGCCCCAGAATGTGCAGGATGGATAAAACAGAATAAATCAAACTACACAATTTAAAGATTAGTATAATTGGATGACATGGTTGTAAATAGTATGTTTCCACTTAAAAGCAGTAAGTGGAGGATATCAATATTCAATGCTCCCAGAAAGCACGATCTACTCCTACAACATGCAGCAAAAATAACTCCACAAGCTTACATAAAATCCAGCATAAGAAGATATATGAGGCTTATCCTGTCAATGAAAAGGCTTTTTCATTGTAAAACTCAAGAGCCAGACGAGCAAATACAGCAACACTGACATCCCACTCTCAAGTCTGAAGACAAAGAAAACATGTTACCTGCTGCCACACAGGAAAACCTGAAGCCTTGGGTTAAAAAGAGAAGTGCATTCACCAGTTTTCTCTGCACTTCCTTTTTTTAATTTTTTCTTGGGGTAGTAAGGGGACAGGAAGGGGACAGGTAGTGTAATAACCCACTGCTTCAAGATACAAGGATGAAGAGCAGGGCAGCAAGCAACCAGCTTTGCAAACATCATCTCAGGGGGCTTGGCTACGAGGCAAGCACATCGAGTTCATGAGATGGAGGTAAAATTTACACAATAATTGCTTGCCACAGCAGAAAAGTGAAATAAAGAAGTATTCTCCTTCTTTAGGAGGTTGATTTACTTTCACATCAGGTTTCTGTTTTAAACTTTCAGTGTAAACCTATACTGAGTTGAGAAGAGGCTGCAATGGTAGGATACAAATTTAGGTTCTTCACATGTGGAATAGTAAGGAGTCTCCACACTTGTTTACAACGTTTCAGCAAGTGGAAGAACATTTCTAATCACCATTTCTTTAACTAGTGTGCTTTTAAAAAAAAAAAAAAAGAAAAAAATCCAGCTAGCATCATTTACTGATCATGAGCTGTCAAAATCCTAGGACAAGTTAATTTCTCTGAACCAAACAGTTTAATACTATGGGGGAGAAAACAAAATCAAGCATTGCACATACTTGGCAATTATTTAACTTGAACAGTGACATCCCTGCATAGTAATCACATATTTCATTCTAAAAAAAATGAAACTTCTAGTCAAAGGATTGAAGGTAATAAGTGAACTCATGTTTTGCTACAAAAAAATCCGATGCTTCTCAAAGTAAATGACTCATCTATACCAATACTTTTATGATCCACCATTTTCTAAGGAATTGTCTTTTCTTTTTTAAACCACAGGAGAATACAACTTTGAAATGAGGACTCATGAGGCAAGTGATGACAGAGGCATGCAAGCCTCTTAAGACTGCACATGCAGATAATTAAGGCAGACATCACAATTCTGCAGGATTACAGCCCAAGGAATGAAACAAGAATGTAAACCTCAAGCTTTTCACAGGAGTTGCCTCTGGTGGCTTTTGAGAAGTTGTGAACTAGTTTATGAGTAGACATAGTGACTCAATTGGTTGTCATTTTTGCTTTGTCTCAACTGTAGAGCGTTGCCTTATTATACCAACTTAATTCAAATGATTCAAAATTCATTGAATCAAACATTTAAGAGGTTATTGAATTGTGCTGCTTTATCTCCCAGCTATTTACCATCCCTAATAATTTGAATTTCCATCCTCTTTACATTCAAGGAGTGAATAGAATTCAAGACAAAGCCTTCTGCCTGACTCTTTAAATGTAGATTTGATGAAAGCATGAGAAAAATCCTAACAATTACAGATTTTTTACACAGAGAAGGTAATAGGCTTCATCAAGAGCTACAGACAAGCAAAAAAAATCAAACCAGTTCTGGTGGTACTAAGTAACCAGGTAAGAAATTTGGAAGGAATATAATCCCAGTACAACTGAGTATCAGACTATGCAACATATGTCACCACTTGATTAATAGCTTAAGGATATCACCAAACATAAAACATCCAGTGGAAAATGACCTAAACTGGCAGTTCATCCCCCTTGCTCATGTCCAAGAAGTCATTATCCCTGCATCTGGTTCCCATTCCTCTCACTGTCCCCACTACGGATGATTTGCGATTCATAGTCCCAGGGTCCCTTCTGGACAAACATCAGAGGACAAGAAAGCAACCCAAGGCTGTGCCATCAAAGCCTTCCCTAGCAGGACAGCTGTCTCACAAAGCTGCCAGGTTAAACAGCTTAATCAAAAAAAAAAAATCTGAAAAAGTGCTATCATTCCCAAGCTATAAAGTGCAATCACCTCATTTTGCTACTGTTACACTGTATCTAGCATGACATAATACATTTTCCAATCTGTAAACAGGTATCTGATGGTGAAGATGTCACCGGTTTACACAGTATGAGGGTGAAAACCACACCTCCTCAAACTAATTATAAAAAGTCATCAAACAGCAGGAGATGTGTTCCTCTGCAAGGTCCCACAGGACACTGCTGCTGCTTACACCTGACAAATTTTTCCCCTGTGAATTACTGCTTTATGATTCGCCTTAAAAATCAAAAGCCTGGAAGGCATTTAGGCTGTTAAAGATTAATGAGCAGAGGCCTTTCAGCTCTTGCTTTATGCTCAAATATCAAGAGGTCCTCTATCAAGGATTTTATTAATTTGAGCAGAATTGATGGAGGCTGCCCACACAGCATCTCCTTGCCAATTATAAGTATACCATTATAATTGTAAGAACGCCCACTCCCATTCACACGACGTTGAAATAATGCTGTCATATGCGACTGAGCCCAGACAGAGAAGTGCCCCAAATCTCTGTGTACCTGCTTGCAGGTATGTCCTGGTTTCTGAAGAAAAAAAATCTCCTTTCTCCTGCTCCCCAGCACACACACACACTTTGTTCTTCTCTGTAAATGGTTCTTTAATAAACTACGAATGAGGATTAAAACTGGGAACTTTGTCTTTCACATGATTCGAATAATGAAGTTAGGCAAGATGTTTGAAGACATAGATTATACTTGATAAGCATAAATACCCAAGAGACCCATCTACAGGCTAGAAGCGGATAAATGTACTGATAAACAGCACAAGATACTGTACAAGCAGGAAATTAAAAATAATCGCACACACCTCTGTCCCATGCCCACTCCCCCCCTCAAAATAAGTAACACACAACTCTCAATCAAATCAAACAAACAAACAAACAAACACAACTATGGACTTCTCTCCTCCATGTTACTGCCTCTCCCAAAAATACCCACACTATAGTTACATAGAGCAAGACAAATGTTTTTCTGGACTGTTTCCACCCTAAAGGACAGTAGGTAAAAACGTGGGTCATAAAAATCCCCACTCCATGCAAAATTGGCTGAAAAATGCCCTTTACAAATACACTGACTGAAGTTTAATGATTTGCTTGGAGAATGTGAGTATATTGGACTAGCCAGCAGCTGACATTAAATCGCTTCACCGGTCATTGTCAACATTCCTGCAATAGTCCATGCTACAAGAACTTAGTCACAGCATAAAAATGCCAAAATCTTTCAGAATCTGAGCTGCATGAGACCAGAAATCACCTGACTTTTCTGCACGGTCAAATGCACTGACCAGCCTGGAAGACTGCACCCACATGTTGCCTGGTGTTATAGGAAAGAACAACAACTTATTTAACGTTTCCTATATTTTCATTTCTTTGTCCCTCTCCCCTTTTCCAAAAACATTTTCTCCTGGAATATGTTTCATATAAATAACACTTCCGAAAATTTCAAACACTTTGAAGCTCTGTTCCTTCCTTAAATGACTGCCAGAAGCACAACTTGCCTTGTAGGGGTGTTGGAAGAGCCTTTGAGTGAGGAGCTGTGGGGATACAGAGAACACCGCAGTAATAAACATCCCGAAGAAGAAATGCAAAAAGAACTAAATAAAATGCTAACTTGGAAACGCTGAGCTGAGTTTCAGTTTTAGGTTAAAAGTGCAAGTCTACTGCTACACCGTTATTGTGGTATGTGCCCTGACCCAGGTGAAGCCCTCTTTTTCACCTCTCTTGAATCACTCCCACACATTTCTCATCTGAATTTCTTTATTTCTCAAAGCAGAAACCACTATTTGGCTCCAGCATGGTATACAGATGCACCTGGAGCAAAGAATTTACAAGCAAGTTTACAAAACCTCCTAGTGCTGTTTCACACTAGAAACCCCACTGCATGTCTCGTTGGATGTTCTCATACCATCTCTGACTCCTAACAAGGAACGGTGAGCCTGTCCTCCCCACCAGTTAACATTACACTGAGTACATCAGGAATATCCACCATTGTCTCTTCCACTCAAAGACGGATTTACTCCCAGCCTCGCTTTCCTCCACAGCACTAAAAGTCCTAACCCTGAACCCCACATACTGGGCCCTGCAAGACATTCCCAGCCCCTAACCACTCATTCCTGACTTTTTTTTTTTAACCAAGTTCCATCAGTTTATTATGAAATACACCCACCTGATTTTGGCTGCCACACGACATCTCCTGTGCCTGCACCAGCTCCACTCCCCCTAGATCCAAGGATCACACCCTTTAGTACAGCTTTCTTGTTTGGGGCAGTAGCACCTCCTCTTAGAGAAGCTGCCATGCACTTAGAGCCAGGTCTCATACTGTGGCTCTGCTGCTCATAAAGACAGGTAAAAGACAATACTGAGCCAGTCCGTAATCACTGGGAAAGGCAGCACTTTATGCCAATGAATTACCACAATCCTCACAATCCACGTGGCAACTACCACAGCATCAGCCATGTAAAAATGTATATATGGAACTTGCTAGTTCAAGTTTGGGCTACACAGAGTTTATCCACTTCTCCGTGCCCAGCCCAACACTTCAACTCAATTTTTTTTTTCATTCACCACTGGAGATGTTCTCTCACTAGGTGTTAGTTCTGCCAACTGGGCTCTAAAGAACAGACCCAGGCAGACATGTCTCTAGAGCTGGATCTGTCACAAAGACTTCCAAGGGCTGAACTCACTTGGGCTCAAGGAGCTTACCGTCTGGCTCATACCAAACAGAAGAGATGACCCCCATTGCTTCTGCTTGGGATGTCTTCTGCACTGGGGAAGAGTCGTCCTGGAGGATATCTACAAGTTTGTGACTGAAGACAAGTACTGGAGAAGAAACATTTTGTGGCTTGTTTAAGAAATTGTCTTTGTTCCAAAGGCAATGGTGTTAGGCTGCAAAAAAAACAACAGATGTGCTCAGCTTCAAAGCTGAGCTGTATTATTGCTAGTAATCAACATAAAGCAGACAGCAATAATGTTAGATATCAACTGGCCAAGAAAAGTGCTAACAATCAAAAAGGAACAGCAGTAAAGTTCTGGTTTCTGCAGAAATGCAAACCAGTAACCTGAGATACAGGTGGCCTGTGTTACAGCCTGGTTGTCCCCAGCTCAGCATGTTACATCAGCTCTTTGAACAAGGCTTTCCTGTTCCTCTGACAGGTGTTTCATCATGCAAATAAACAGGTTCTAGCCAGCTAAAGATAAAAGATAAGCAATGAACTCATTCGCATTAAAAATGATACTGAGCTACCAGTGCCAACGTGTGAAAATGCTCCCACCGATAGCTGTGCAGGCTGCAATAATTCTGTACCTTTACCACATGCTCCTGGCTTGGCACATGCCTATTAATGCCACAACGCTGTGGCAGTACAAGACAGCCACATCCAAGGTAAATCCTCCAGAATAACTTCTGCAAGTTAAGCAAGAGTGCCAACTGGAACTGCCTGCCATTTTCCCCCCAGAGAACAGTTATCTAGGCTTCACAACAAACAAAGAGAAGAGGAATGCAATTAGTGAAATCAGGAGATAGTTGGCAGGGATGTCACATGGGAGAATTAAAGAAAACAAAAATGACCTTCAATAATCAGGTCAAACATACAATACAAAAGCTGGGTTATACTACAGAGGTTACTCAGCCAGCCAGCTACAAAAATGGTAATCAGATAATTGAGGTTTCCTCTTCTCTTTTTAAAAATTGCTTTTAAAATAGTTAAAAAGCATTGGCAGTTTGTACCTACCCCCTCGCCCCTTTTGTTTTTTTAAAGGAACTTGGAGAGCTTGGGGCAACAGGTTTCTCCCTAGGAAATGTTATGATTCATGAAATAACCACACATGCGGCAGTACTCTCCTGAAAGCGTGGAAAAGACAGACCATCCACAGTACTACAGCCACTCCTAACGTTTGTTAGCATACAAACACCAGATAAAGTCATCTTTATAATCATTTAATGAGCCCCAAATTAATATTTCTATAATCAGTGTCAAATACTAAATGAGTGGGGAGGTCAGTCCCAAATACTGCTATTAAGGTCTCTCTCTCTCTAGCATAAGGGAAAAGAAATACACGGTCTAGGGATCTGATGGAGTAGTGTAATTAATCATTATTATTATCAAGTCTTAGGCAAAAGAGATCAAACACTGCACTGCTAAGGGGGATATATATAATCTGAGCCTCCTGAACTTCACACACGCCGCTCGGGATATCACCAGCTGTGACTTCATTCAGCAGCAGGGAACAGCGAGGATGGAGGCTGCCTGCAACCACTGGATGCCTGGGGCTCCAGTGCAAAGGGGAACGGAGCAGCCAAAAGAAAAACGGTACATTAAATTAAGTCAATGTATACATACAGAAAGAGCTATGTAAATGTGTATTTCCCACACCTTTAAAGATGTTCAGAAGTACAAATGCATGCTGGTTTTGAAGTCAGAGCCTTTTCCATGATGCACTGAAATTCTCTACACAAGAGTTAGGTCAGAAACTCTCAGTACTGAAGGCGACTAGCTTGTGACTAGGGAAATGACCCCATAAAACAAGAAGCAAAGCTAGGACTGTTCATTAGAGACAAGAAGTCCAGAAAACAAGTAAGTTCCCAATTGTACCAGGATTGCCATCTGTGATCAGAACATTCACATCATTGCCTCAAATCGCAACAGGAGCTTTAGAAGAGAAAGGCCAATTTGGCTCATTTCTCTGCTTTTCAGAAGTTTGATGGGCAAGCAAAATGATTTGATTGATTCAGGTCTCCTCCACTCTGTGCCTACCATTCTTGACCAGACGAAAGGTCTGGGCTGGGGTAAATAAGGAGGAAGAAAAGTTGTTCTGGTAGGATGACAGTGATAGGTGGCACTGCAGAAGTGGGGTCAGCACAATTCATCCCTCATGGAGAAAACAACACTGTTTGTCAACCGACTAACATGCCAAAACATAACATAAGGGTTTACTACTGTCATGGTTCTGGCTGGGATAGAGTGAATTTTCTTCAGGGAGGCTTGTGTGATGCCATGTTTTGGATTTTTATGAAAATAGTGGTGATAACACACGGATGTTTTAGTCGTTGCAGAGCAGGGCTTACACAGAGCCAAGGACATTTCAGCTTCTCATGCTGTCCTGCCAGCGAGGGGGCTGGGGCTGCACAAGGAGCTGGGAGGGGACACAGCCAGGACAGCTGGCCCAAAGGGATGTCCCATACCGCACAGCATCATGGTTGGCAATAAAAGCTGGGAGAAAGAAGGAGCAAAGGGGGGGGACATACAAAGTGATGGCGCTTGTCTTCCCAACAGACAGTTTTGTGATGAGCCCTGCTCTCCTGGAAGAGGCTGAACACCTGTCTGCTGATGGGAAGCAGCAAACAAATTCCTTGTGTGTGCACAGGCAAAGCAAAGCAGCTTTCACTTTATCTAATGAACTATCCTTATCTCAACCCATGAGTTCTCACACTTTTTCCTTCCCGATTCTCTCCCCCATCCCACCTGGGGAAAGCGAGCAAGTGGCTGCATGGGGCTGAGGTGCCTGCTGGGTTAACCCACAAGTAAATTTTTGGAACACAAACATGTTTGGAGGCAACAGCTGAGTGAAGCAGTTGAAACTCTCAGTTCCAGCAAAGGAAACTAAAAATGATGGCTGTGCAGTGCGGGATGCACACTCTCAAAGTGAGAAGGGAAGGAAAGACTCTGCCAGGTCCAGTAAATTTTTTAGAAAGTCTTTAAAAAAAAAATGTTTAAAATCAGCTACACTGACCTCCACATAACCTTTTTGTGTTATTTAGGTTTTTATTTATAAAAGTCCAGGCTTCCTAGGAACTCTGAGCACATTACTCTGTAGCTTAGCTGATTTATTTCCTTTGACCTCATCTCTCTGTCATTTACCCTTTCAGCCCAGGTTCAGGGCTGGGCAGATGGTACCTGCAGCTCCTCTCACGAAGGATGCAGCAATCAGGGTGAGCTGTCCCCCTCGTGCCAGGAGCTGTGCTGCAGCCTCCAGGTGGTGCAGGAGGATGCTCCCATTCCTCTCCCAGCCAGGACTGTTCCAGTTATCGCAGCCAACACTGAAGTGCTTCTGACCAAGGACTTTATAAGCTAGAGCTGATGCTGAAACCTACCCATGCTGCTGAGCTGAATGCTATCTGATCTGTCCTGAGTGAGGGGGATTAAATGGGTAGAAAAAAAAACTTCATTAAAACTTTTCCCTGAATTCAACTCCTGTTGCTCACGACAAAGCTCTAATTCAGACCTTGCCAGTTGTAGGAAAAACAAGATGGAAGATAACGCTCTAACTACAAAGTCTACTCTGTCAGCTGGCCATCGGGCTGACAGACAACATGCAAACTCCCTGCAAGAGTTTGTAAGAGGCAAATCTGTGACAGGACTTCACTGTTTGAATTTCTGTGTATTTATTTGAAGCAATACACTGTCACTTAGTAGGCTGGTCTTTAAACTTTTTTGTTCACACACCCCATGACTAAAAAGTACAAATAATTGCCTATATCAATATATTTGTGCTCATCTCTCCAATTACATACTTTCACTACTGAAGTTCTAATATTTTCTTCTTGCACCTCACTGGATCATCTCATTCAGTCCGCTTTGAAGACCACTGAAAAAAAGCCATTTATTCAGAAGATTTTAAAAAACTTAAGATTGATTTTCATATTAAATATGTTAACACACCCCTTTTCGAGAACCATTTCATTTTCTTCACAGATTCTACACAGAAAAAGCAACTTTACAAAGATTTTCACCAGGTCTAATAACAGGCATATAAAATATTCCAAAAGTCACCAAAACTAAAGAACATTTGTCTCTCCTGCAATATTGCCCAAACATCTGGAAAAAAAGAGTTCCCACACCTTAGACCCAAGCTCATTAGCTTTGCCTGGGATAGAGTGGATTTTCTTCCTAGCAGCTGGTGCGATGCTGTGTTAGGGATTTTTGATGAGAATAGCGGTGATAACACACAGATGATTTCAGTTGTTGCAGAGCAGAGCTTACACAGAGCCAAGGACGTCTCAGATTCTTGTGCTGCCCTGCCAGTGAGGGGGCTGAGGGTGCACCAGGAGCTGGGAGGGGACACAGCCAGGACAGCTGGCCCAGGCTGGCCAAAGGGATGTCCCGTACAATGTGCCATCATGCCCAGCAATAACATCTGGAGGAAAGGAGGAGGAGCGGGGGCATGTTGGGGATGCTGGTGCTTGTCTTCCCAACCAACTGCTACATGTGGTGAGCCCTGCTCTCCTGGAAGTGGCTGAACACCAAAGGGAAGCAGCGAGTGGATTCCTTGTCCTGCTTCGCTTTTGCATGTAGCTTTTGCTTTACCTAGTGAACCATCCTTATCTCAACCCATGAGTTCTCGCACTTTTACCTTTCCAATTCTCTCCCTCATCCCACCTGGGTAGAGTGAGTGAGCAGCTGTGTGGGGTGAGATGCCCAAAGAGGTTAATATACAACACCCAAACTAGCCACTGCTATCTAGATAAAAGCAATAAAACACAGACATGCATGCAGAGTCCGCTTTTAAAGTGCTGTATCATTGTATTTGTAGTTTTCACACTGCACTTTTTTCTCTGGGCTTACAGATGATGATTCTGTTTTCAAATTGCATATTCCCTTCACATGAGATTTTACCAGCTACTGCTGTACTACACAATTTCTCACTGAACCATATAATTAGGTTACATTTTTAGCTGACTACATAAATTGACCTTCAGATCTAACAACTGCATGTGCAGACTGACATTCTGGACACACGCAGCTTGGCTGTACCCTGCTTTCACGGAACAAGTGGCAAGGCTTCCTCTTGCTCCACAGACAAGTGTTTTGTCTAGAAGAAAATGCAGAAACTGTGATAAGAGGACAAAGTAGCAATACTAGTTACATACATTGGCCTCCCTCCCCCCCCCCCCCCCCCCAAAAAAAAAGAAAAAAAAAAGACAACCCCAACCCCCCAAAACAACAAACCAAAACAGAAATAATCTTAATGAAAACTCACTGTTACACCAACTGATGACCTCATTGAAGAGGTCATACCATCATACAGAGCCACATACAAGGTTCATCTAAGGTTCTGATGTCTTTATGAGTAATTACAATTCATTCTCCTAACTCGTTAATCTATTTCACAAGAATAAAAGGATCCTGCAATTTCTTGTCTCAAACTTATTTCTGCTAACTTGAAATTACTATCATTTCAAAGACATAATGCCTTTCAAATTCTTCAGCTGGAGAACGGACTGAAATGACCCTTTTTAAGGGATTCAAGTCTCAGATTCACATTCAGTCTTGACTATGAGACTACTAAAGTTTAAAAAGGATATTTTTTAGAACAGATATTTGAAATTTAAGCCATATTATAGGAGCCTCCCTGTTACAAGCACTCCCCACCAAAGGATTTACTTCCTGTGACATGCTTCAAGTCTACACCTACACCCACTGGCAAGCTCATCTTCTGACTTATAATAATACCTAGAAAAATGCTTCAGTGAAGTGACCTGAGCATTTATCAGACTCACACAGGAAATGATTAATTCACAGATTTATGAATGTTTTTTCTCTGTGGCCTGTATTCTTTAACAAGAATAAAAATTTGAAAAGGTTATTCTCTGTATCTCAAATGAGTAAAGATACTTGTTCCTAAACACTTCCTAAAACTATTACATGAATCTGATTTTCCCTTTCCAGGTCTCTGCAGTATCAAAGTAATCCTACTTGGTTCTAGACTTAAAAGGTATGAAAGATATTTTGCCCCCTTCATGAGAGGCCAGTAGAAACTTCTGAGTCTCTTCAGCTTGTGGCTGAATCTTCTGTCTTCACCCTTCACAGTCTGTAGAGCACAACCTTTCTCTAGAGTCTGCTTTCCAATTGCTCTGCCTTTTCCTCTTGTCTGTTGCTTTTTACAACTATTGTCCACTTGAGTGAATACAATGATGCCAAGCCTCTTTGAAACAGCACAGCATAACTCAACCATACACCTAAAACTCTCTTCCCTCCAGTGTGCTGTGCCTCAGGATGGCCTTATCCACACCACCTACCAGGAGCAGGAACTATCTGGGGATTGCTAGACACCGTGGCCCAAAACTCCGTCCAAACGATGGAGACACCAGGCTTGAAGCCTGTGCCACTGGCCCACTCCACACAGCCGCACCAACAGCCCACACAGCAAGAGTCTTGGCCTGCAAGGCACTCCTTCTGCCCTCCTTGTGCTAGCCACCAGCCCATTCGTGTAACACCTTCCAATTATATTAATCCAGACCACATCACAGCCCTTTCTTTCCCTCCTTTGCATCCACTTGCTTCCTCCTCTCCCCAGCTCTTTAATGACAACAAACCCGATGTCTGTTCCTCCATCCAGCCTGTCTGACCGGCTTGGAATTACATTAAGAGACCTACGTTTTTTTAAGCAACTCACCTCAGTCAGTTTCTAAATTTGTTCCCATAGCTCTGCACCTTCCTACTTTAACAGCTGTCATCACATGCCTGTGGCCAGATGAACCATTTAACTTGGTTAATGCAATCTGAAGGACAATCTCTGCATCCCATCAAGGTGGGATAAAGAGATACAACTTCTCTGCAGCAAGCCTGACCTCTGCTTTCAGCTGGCACAGCACCTGCAAGCCGCTACTAAAGAAGCCATAAGGGCCAAACGGGTTCATTTGCCATTACGAATGGCAGATTGCAGTGCTCTGAAACACTTTTCCAGCACTGACTGAACAAAAACAGTGATTAGCAGATCAATCTAGCAATCACCCACTATCAACCCAGCCTGTGGATCAGCCCACACTCACTCCTCCCAGCCAGCCCACACTCACTGCTCCCTCCCACGGCCATCACCCAAGCCTCAGGCACTACTGCCCCAAGCAAAGCTTCCCAGAGCCACTCCATTTTCCTTCTCCATCTACAGCTGCCTGGCTTTCTCTTCTCTTTATTACTTACATCTACACATATTATTAGTTATTATTAGCAATTTGTTTTCCTTCTTTCCTGATTAGGAGAAATGCAGCCCATTTTTTTTCTAAGAACCTTTTTTTTTTTCCCCTCTCTTCCTGCTCACCTGCATATCACCTCCCACTGCCTTGGTCAGAGCTCTTAGGCCAGCTGGACAACACAAAAACCAAAGCAGACAGCCATACAGCAGGAAGAAAGAACACTTACCAGCACGAGTTTGTTTTTAAAATCTAGTCTCTAGCCCCCATACCTACCTCATGATTACAACAGTATTTACCACTGCCTCCTAGGGCTAAAGCAGTCTCCACGTAGGTGCTGGGGGGACCAGCACCGCCACCCAGCCACCACAGCCTCATGAGCCTGGGAGCCCAGGCACTGCACTTCAGGTCCCACCTGGCCTGCCACCTTCCCTGGTATTGTCACACCCCAAGCAGCCATTAAGGTTTGTTCTGCTCTTGTACCTCCAATGAGAGGCTGCTCACTTCTCCAGTTCTCTAACCGAGCAAGCCTGAGGTACAATGCTTGGGCTAGCCAAGGCCCTCCCTGGTCATCCCAGCTGCAGTAGGACACCTTCTCCCATCCCTCAGGAGAAACCCTCTTATTCACATCATGGTAGTGTTTCCTTTAGCAGTAAGAGCAAAGCACTGTGAAGGAAAACTGGGGTACCCAGCAGTGGAGACCACACACACACACCTTTTCCAAAGGGCTGACAGCCCCTGGTGGCCACCAGGTGGTCTTCAACCAGCAGCAGCAATGAGGGAGCCATCCATAGTTTGAGACCTCTGAGATGCCTCCCAGAATAAATTCCTTTGTGCCATCCCTTCTGAGTCTGTTGTGGCTCTCCTGATACCTCATCTACAGGATTTGTCCTGGTGGCAACTCAGTAATTCCTTAGCACACGATGATAAATGTCACTATACCCCACTCACAGGTCTCTCTGGACACACCAGCCTTACCACAACAAGCAGTTGTAGTGATATCTGAGAGACTTTTTGTATAATTTTCACTAAAACAAAAGAGATCCGAGGACAAAACAGAAAATGGTAGGCTTCCAGCTTGCTAAAGACAATCATAATTAGTTCTTCAGCAACACGGCATGCTCTGTGTCCAGACACCAAATGGCACACTGGCCTACAGGGCTACAAATCAGTATGCACAGCAAACGGGTTTCAAGCCCACCCTGTGAGGTATGTCAGCCCAAGAACATGAAAGGTCCCTAAAGGAACACAAGAGCCTCGAGTGAGCTAGGCCATGCGACACGGAACAGGGAACCATTTACACAACAGTTAGCATCATGCTCCTGGAGACTTTTTTTGAAATTAAGCTTCGACCCCATACATCCTTTTCCAATTTCACCATTAAACTCACACTTTATAATAGTGCTCCGTTAGAAAAAATAGAAATAGTAAGGATTAACGCACACTGATTAAGATACCTGGTACCATATGTGCAGAACCTTTTTGTAGATTTAATCTGTGCTGATTTTTCAGGTAATACAAGTATAAAATATTTATTCTCAGCTTTCCCGTTCTTAATAAAATCATTACTGCCATGGATCAAAGTGATAAATACAGCTCCATGTCTAGAGAAAATGCCCTAGGTGTTCGAACTTCAGAAGAGGTCAAGCAGCATTAAACTTTCAGATCCACGCTATTATGTTACATCAGATGATGGCTATAATCACCTCTGGTAAGTCATGATATTAAGGCTAGTATGGGCAGCATGTACTTTTGTTGTGCATTTTGTTAGCTTATGTTTATTTTTAAAATCCAAAGGTGCTGATTGCTGTATGGGACATTTTTTTCTGAAACGGAAACAACAATCTTCAAAATCTTATAGGTGTTCCACACAAAGCAAGTACTGCAATTGGAAAATAAAACCAAAGAACTTAGCAAAACAGCTTAGGTTTGTAGTTAGCTGATGTCCAAGTTCAGAAATAAATGATCCAGAAAGCATTTGGCAGCATAATGAATTTTAACAGAAGTAATTATCACCATCTTCTCTACTTTTTATTATTATTTAACTTAATTTCTAAATTTTTGATCAGGAAGAAAAGGGAGATATCTCCAATCCCTGCTTTTTCTTAACACCGTAAACCAAACTGGAGCATAAAATGAGTACTTCTCTCCTCATCTTGTAGCATATAAAATATCTTTTCACTTGGAACCTCTGAAGTCCTAGAATCAATAATTTTAAATGCATAGTCTAGCAAGTTATAAAAAGAATTCCATTAAGAATAGATTACGCTTCAATATAATGCTAAAAAAGCTTATTTCCGATATGTTTTATTTCTGCTCACTGATATAAACCAGACCTTACTTTAACACATCAATAATTAGGAACCTGGGGCACTGATGCTCCTTTGAAGGTCAGTAAATGGCTTCACTGTCTCCTCCACAGTGACTGCGAAAGACTGAAATGATGCTATCAGTGCTCTCCTACTACTAACACTGAGATAAAGTAACTCTTTTTGTGAAACCATATATCCATATAGTTCTATATAAATGGCAGAATATTAAAGCCTCCTATCCATCATATAAAATTTTTTACTTCCTTCAGAGAGACAGCGGTGTAGGAAAACGACATTGAGTCCCACTAGTGAGCTAGCTGAGCTGATTGTAGAAGCACCACAAGCCTTCACCTTTTGGGAGGTGCAAACTCAACTCCTGTTCTCTTACAAAACAATACTTGATCTTCCAAGATTAATTCCAGCTCCTTCTGCAAATCCTTCCTTGCAGGGGCAGATTCTGCCTGTGTTATGTTCGAATCCCAGCTAAGCATGTGCTTACTCACTGGCCAATATGTCCATCCTGACCAACGATCATGCCTGGCCAAAGAGAATGGAAAAATTAAGATATTGCCACAACTTCCTCCAAATCAGGTTTTCCTATTCTGTCTCTCTCAGCAGCCATGCATTTTCGATAGACTTGGGAGTATTCAACTCAGAGTCCTGCTCCTCGGACAAATTTGGCTGAAATTATCCTCCGAAGAACTTCCAACTGTGGATTGACCTCTAGTAGACAAGATAATCAAGCATGCTTCCCTCCTTCAAAGCACTGGGCTTCATTTTGCCCTTAAAGTTAAAAAAAAAAAAAAAAAAAAAAAAAAAGGCAGTTGGATTTTAAAAGAGATTTTGAATCAAGGAAAGTATCCTACACTTGAATCTTTCCACTCCATTTGCGGTATTTCCAACCCTTGTTATCTCTAGTAAGATAACAGGAAGGAAGACTGGCAATGAAAATCCCAGTCCTTACAACGGCAGCAAGAAGGTTAAAACATCAGCCCTGCCTCCAGCCAGCTGTCCTCAAGGCTGCTCTTCTGCTCCCAGCACATGAGATGTCCAGATAGCTGATTCCCTTGCTGTGTCACATTTTGATCGAAAATCACTCTAAAACATGTATCTATGTGTATAAACACTCATGCAGATATATCTATAAATATATTTACACTTATGTGTGTGTGTGTGTATATATATATATATTTAGAGAGGAAGACAAAAACACAAAAACACAAGGCTCCCTAGACATTGTTGCTCAGAAGCAAAACAAAACAACACCCTAGGCAGGCTTTTCTTCTCATTGCTCATGTTACTAAATGACACGCACAAATTAAACTAAAATAAGGAAGAAGAAATTCCATTAATGCAGTCACCTCACAATTAAGTATTTATGTAGATACTGCAGAAAGCTGGTGGATATTTTATAACCCCTTGGGGGCCGAATAAAAGGAAATCAAGGGGAAAAGGAAATGGGGTGACGCAAAAGCTTGCTTTAATTAATCAAAATTAACCAAAATATAAGTCAGTGTTCTTCTAGCAGTCAAAGCAGCTCCAGGGTAGATATGAAAATGAAGTAAATAACCCATCAGAAATATAAATGCTCCAAGTATAGGCACCCCTTAATTAAAAGGTTTTTGAGATCCTAAACTGCCAAGAGACACACTTTTGCAGAATCCTTTCTAACAGGTGTTTTTCAGGTTGGTTTTGAGAAATGCTCAAGAAATACATATAAATCTCAGCCTTGTTGGCCTCAAACTGTGGGCTGCTGCTCTTTGAAGCAGGACAGCTGCCCTTTGCAAGGGGTAAAGCTGCGAGCATCGCTGAGGCTGCATGGCTCTGCAAACACTTCTTGAGGGCTGGTGTGGTGGGGCATGGCAAGGCAGTCTTCCACAACGCTGAAAGCAGGTGCAAGGACCACCTTGCACTTCGATTGTGTACACACACACAGCATTTGGGGGGTTTGACAACTAATTGGCTACCTTCTTAATTACAACCCCAGCTGAGATAATCTTTTCTAAATGGGTGAAAGTGCCAAGCATCGCCATAGCTACTAATAAGGCTGATACAATCCATAATCAGAGCAGTGTAAGCAAGACTGAGCAGTTACATTTAAAAGACTCACTTTAGTCAAGTGCTATAACCAGACGAGATAATTGCTATGAAAATAGTTTCATCTATTAAAACAGGTTTTCTAAGAAATATATTTATAAAAGGTTTTAAAGCCAGAAGTTCATCGGCTAGTCAGATCTCTAATCTACCACAGATCTTGACATGATTGAAATACCTCTAAACCAGCATGAGTAATTTGTGTCTGCAGAAACTCTGGTTTCTCAGGAGTATTCACTCCTTAGGCTAGGACACCAAAACAGGACCTTCACCAGCTGAGAACGTCCATCTTCGCCTGACAGAGCCTTGAATTACCTACCACCCCATGAAAGACTTGTGTTTCACATTCAAATCAAGTTTCTTCAAGAGATTAAAAGAATCCCTTAACAGTGCATTTTCCCCATAACTATTTTTATAACCCTAATCAGGTCAGTTCTCACTCTTCTTTTGGCCAACAAGATAGGGTACCTCCAAGTCTGCTGCTATAAGGCACCTTCTCCATCTTCTGAATAACCTTATCAGCCCCCTTCTTCAATCTGTGATTTTCCCAACATCCTTTAAAGGATGCTGACACCAGAACATCACCCGGTACCCCAACAACACAATACGCAGAGGCAAAAGTCTTACCCACCCTATACTTCTGGGGCACGTTATGAATGCAGAGATACGCCAAGGCTGTCTGTACAACACCAGGTGTCTTCACAGACTTCTCAAACCCATAAGCAGGGCCCGAACTATCAACATCTCAAAACCCCCAGGTCTGCCCACTAATGCTGCGCAGCAGTTCATCTCTAAAACCTTCTGCACAGTCCCCTCTTTGGCTGTTTCCTTGGGAGCACACCAGCTCGATACCCCTGTGCTTCCGCTGAACTCCCCATGGAGGAAATTACTTTGCTGAAGTGATCTGTTCTATCTTGCAAACACTCCCCTGTAGCTTTCTTGATGGTTACCTCTCATTTTGTTAAGGTGAATAAAAAATGGCCCGTGACTTCAAAATAGAGTATTAAGCTGCAGAGTAGAGACACTGTGCTTGCTATCTGTGAATATCCATAAGTGAAAGAAATCCTGTAAAGCAAGTCTCTATTATTTTAATAGACTTTCCTTGCTAACTGCAGTCTCTGCAGATTTACAGACCAATCTGGCAGCAGCTCCAGTGACAGCACTGCTGCACAACAATAATTACCATTCCCAAGGCAGGAAATGCTCACTAATACATAAACAACTCACTGTCATTAAAGATATGTACATTTCATGTGGGAATGGAGACATTTCTTTTTGCCCTTCTCTTCACACACCAAACAGCAAAGAAACCTTTACCCCAAACCAAGGCGGAGCGTTACCAGGCAGACCTGCATAGGAACCCTGTGCAGCACCCAGCTCTGCTGGCAGATGCCACCAGGGAGCTGAGGAGCTTTCGGTGTGCACTTTGGGAGCACCCCTCAGACTTTTTAATTACTCACTATAAGAAAAGCCCAAATTTGAACTAAGAAGCAACACTTCAACAAAATCTCTTAAGAAGCAAGACAGCTCAATCACTTAATCTTCATCAAAACTTTCTCATCTGCAGAAACGGTGTAGAAATGAAAACGCACAATAAGGAGTTTTACCAGCCCCAAACCAAAGAGATCCCAAAAGATATTACAGTATGTGTCTGCAGCAGGAAAACTGTAATGTATCTCTATTTAGAATATGCATGTGTGCCTATTTGCTCTAGATGCATGTATAATCATCCCTGCTATAAATTAGAAAACAGATGAAGGATTAAACATCAATTGCCTGTCCTCCTACACTTCCCATCTCCCTGCCAGGGCCTGAGCAACAGAAGGCATGGTGGCAGTGGTTGGAAACAGACTCTGAAATTGGAATGAGAGAGGAAAATAAGCATTTTCCTTCTGCAGCAGAAGGAGAACCTATAGGAACCACTCGTGTTTCACTCTCAACAAATACACCCTTATTCTAAAATTACAAAACGCTTACGGCTTTAACAAGGATCTTAAAATGCAGCATAAATAAGGATCACTTGAATTTGCAGTTGTAACTATTAAATCTGACAATGGAAGCAGCACTGTTATGCAAAGAGTTGCTTTAATACTAGTGAAGCATCCTACATATTGTAACTATTTCTGAGAGACTAGGAGAGTTTTACACAAGTGTAACCTTTGCTAGCTTCACCATCTGGGAGTGCACAGACAGCACTTAGTTCCCTTGGCTTTTTTCCAGGAGACTTACAGTAAGTCTGTGGTATGCTTTTCTCTTAACAATGAATTGAGAGGTTTATTTTATTTTTGATTGTGGCTTAAAATAGCCCACCATCAAACTAATATTAAGGAGATTGGATCTCCAGACAACAATAGCATCTTTTATGAGACCAACTGATAGAGCTGAAACTTTGCCCAGTATTTCCACCCAGGTACGTACACATTTCTTCAGAAATGAGTAAATGCAGAAAACTCAGAACTACAGATAAACAAAGATGAAAAGTCAGAAAGAAACAGCCTGCTGACAGAACATGGGATAGGTCAGAAAGAGGCAAGAGAAGCGGGTCAGAAGCTTGTGAGATAACAAGAGAAAGGATGCTCTAGAAAAGAAGAGGGCGAAGCTGGAGAGAGAGAGGTATAATTACAAGCCACGCCATAAAGCTATTACGCATATCTTGAGATATCCCTCCTATTATGCATATGTGTATCTCTACCATTATCCATTATGCATATCCAGGAGAGCTGCAACAAGTTCAATTTCTCAAGTTCATATTTATACTGCTTTTTCCCCCCTCTCTCTTTTTTTGTTTGTTTGTTTTTCAGAATAACTAGAGAATCGAGGACAGGAAGAAAGTGGGAAGATACGAGAGATGCTTTCCTGCTAAAAACAGAGAGTTCCAGTCCTTTACCAACTGTCTGCAGGAAAGCGTCTGGGTGTTAATGGCTCTTCAGAGTCACCCACACAGTTCCTGTGATAGCTCTACTGCTCTGGACTGAGTCTGTTGCATTCAGAGCATATGTAGGTTTCAGGGATTCCTACAACTCTATTCCCTAAACATTTAATGTGAACATATGCTGTTCTGACCCAGCGTGGTTTCACAATTGTTTTTCATCCACTGGCAGTTTGTTCCTTGTGAAAACTTTGGTAAGGCTGATGGCTTTTCTGAGGACTCAAGGAGCAGGGGCAGATGAAGAATGTAGTTTGGGGGTAATGGAAAAATTTATTTAAAGGTTTGGTCTTCTGATTCTGGCTGAAAAATACTCACTGGTTAAAAAAATACTCACATCATGGTTACAGAATAGATTGGTAAATAAAAAGGAAAGAACAATTAATGGTAACTTCAGTTCCAAGTGTTTTATACTCAGGCACAGCTTGTTTAGAGAAGCAACCAAAGTGCTAAGCTGATGAAGCAGAGCACTCCCTACAGACGAGCACCCGAGCTGCAAACCACCACCTCACTGGTGTGCGTGATGTCCACTGGTTTTGTGGAGGAAGGCTTCTTGGTCTGTGGGTTGGGCCTCAGAAGCGTGGCAAGGTCTGAGGAATCAAAGTGCGATAACCTTGTCCCGAAAACTCCACTGTACAGGTCAAACAGACAACACGGTCATGCTGGACATCACAGATTGAAAGCTGCCAGAGAAAAACAATAACAATATTGGCTCTCTTCCGACATAATTCTCCTCTTTTACGCTCTGATTCACCACACAATTAATTAAAAGGATCAAAGGTCATGGGTGTACTTCATGAATTACGCTTCTCCATCACACTAGATGATCTGTCCAGCTGGAAAGTAGAGCAATGTGGCTTTCCTATCTCAACGGGTACTCAAAGTGTGTCAGCACTTTTAGATAAAGATATAATTAGAAGTTTTCTGTTTGTTGAAAAACAGACAGTGGCTTATTTCAAGTGATCAACTTGGCAGGAAGGGACAAAGTGAAGTAACAGGCAAAAGAAAACAAAACACTTTGAAGGTCTCCAAGACTTACAGCCTGTGGGACATGCTCTGAATGCATAAAGGCTTTTGATTACAATGAATTTGCTTTCTTTAAAATAAAAATGCCTAAAATGGCCTTCTTGAAGGCAACAGAACAATTTCCTTTTGGAAAATATGTCACAGGTCACTGCCCATACACACAGATGAAACCTACACTCTCAGCTATGGTACATGTTCCCTAGCTGCTACCACCAGGTAAGGCAGATGCTCACACACAAAGTCAACATTTGTAATAGTGAAACACTAACAATGGTCCTAGATTTCAATCATGTGTCAGCTTTCTTATTTCCAAATTTCTAGACCCAATTTCTATTCTGAGTTGACTAGGAGGAAACATATTTCCCTACGTACCTTGTCAGACTACTTGGCCTTTTTGTGGCCACATTTCACTCTTCGGTAACAGGAACTGGGCCCATGAAACACATAGAAAGAGAAGGACAGAAGTCAGCTTTGCAGTCACATCACCCCTCCGTACATGATGGGGTTCTGAAGACATCCTACCATCCACATGAAGAGACTGTGAGAAGCCAATGCTTTCTGCAGTGCATCCCTTCTCTCCTCAGCTGAAGAGCACAGATGCGGTTTCCCATTCCACAACTATGTTACCACTGGTTCCCTTGCCCACAAAAATTAACAGAACTGCTGCAAAATTAAAGCTTTTGTAACTCTCCATCCCACAGGGCTGCAGGTGAACAAACATAGGAGAAAGGGGTACATTTCCTACAAGCCATCTAAAGCAGATCAAGTCTTGTGGAAAGGGTATCCACAAAGCTATCTGTTTAAATTCAACACCGTTTAGGTGTTGAACTTAGTGATATGGTTTAGCAGAGGACTTGTTAGTGTTAGGTCAGAGGTTGGACTCTTGAGGTCTCTTCCAACCTAGACAATTCTGTGATTCTGTGATCTGGAAGTGTATTACATATTTCTTACATCTGAGGTTTTTTGTTCAGATTTCATGCTGTTTCTTAAAACAACAGGTTAAAACTCTTTTGACATAAGTCTGCAATCACATTTCCTCCCATATCCCCAAAGGTTGACTTTCTGCATAGCTAAATTCAGGCAGCTTACCAGGTTTATTTTCTATTTGATTTACAACCAAGTTTGCTAAAGAATATTGCGTAAGCTCTTATCTATAGATAGTGTTTGCTTCACTGTTTCACATGTAAGAGAGTAATAGCTCATGAAGATGCTCTAGCAGCAGTGTTCCCAAACAAGCTTACTTCACGCCTGCTGTATGAAAACTCCACCGTGTTTTTCAATTCCCTGAAATAACACTGCCCCCATCTCTGCCTACACAAACATCCTTTTAATTCCGGTTAAGATGAGCTCTCCTGCAAAATGCAACGTTACCTCCATACATGACTTATACTCCTCACCCTGCTGCGTGACACGCCACTGCCGGTGCTAGGTGCTTTTGTACAGCAAGTGCCTCTCAGCTGAGAGCAAACCCTGCCTGCTCCATGCTGCTTGCTAGTATGACTTTCACTGGAGATATTTTGGTTCCTTCAGGTCTTGTTAAAACCCTCACACAGGAAATACTTTTCAAACCCCATTCTCATTTTAAAAGTCAAGACCCTCTTGCCATTCCTCCAGACAGAGCTATTTGTTGAACGATTCTTTCTGACTATTCTATTCGCTACTCATGCACCTTTGTGGTATCAGCCTTACAGCCTGCCTGTAACAATGCTTTACTGCTCACCGGTGCAGTAAGTTTATTGTATTTTTTATAAAGTATTTTCCTAGTGGCACTCCTGCAAGGCTGGGGAGAGCGGTGTAGAAGCTCACAGCTCTGTGACACTGCCAGAGGCTGGGGTCCCAACAGCACATCCAGAAAGAGAACAGAACAGGACAGCTATTTGCATATATTTCTTTTGCATTTTGTTTCAGGAATGCAGGCTAAAATATTGCATAAGAACAGAAAGATGAAGACTAAGATGCTACAGAGCATGGGAAAAGCTCTTATTTTAGGATTCCATAAAATAAACACGTTCGTCCTCAAACAAAAAAAAAATTGCTTTCTGTTGTACTTAACTACGGACTACTAAAACAAAGACTTGTCAGCCTACCCCTAGAAGAGCTTTTAAGAAGGAATTTCCTTCCAATGCAGAATATCTACACACCGCTTTTCAGTACAATTTGTGCTGCCATTTTCAATTTCTATTGCAGTCTCCATGGAAGGGCCTTCTCCCACAAGTTGGACTGTCATTCTAAATGGAAACACACTTGGGAGGATTTTTCAGGGCAGCTCAGTTTGTGCCCCCTAATTGCACCCTGCTTGCAGCTGCAGACTCGCTATTCCCAGTGGAACTGTGAGAAATGCCAGGTTAATGCAGGAATGAACCCAGCCATAGCAGAGTAATTCCCTCAATGCCCAGTAGAGTCATCTGCCAAGCAGCAGAGCATGAGATGTTATATCTTCCTTAAAATACATTAAAAAGCCTCTGGGTTTTCATGACACCTACCTCTAACAATAGTTTCACCAACTGATCCGAGGCCTCTGGGCACTCTGACACAGAAGGCCCTGACCTGTCACAAGCCTTTCACCACTGTATGTCCTCACACAATGAGCTCTGTCTATATAACTCTAAGTTACAGAGAGGCATCATCTTTTATCACTGTTTACAGCCTGTGATAGGGGTTTCTATTCCTGTTAAACATTTCCCCTGATACTAAAATATTTAGCCTACCTTCAGCATGCTCTCTCCTGGTTTCATAAGGCTTGCTTTCTATTCCTTCTCTTCCAACTCCTCTGCATTTCCTAATTACTTTTTCCATAGTCATTATTTCTCCTTTTAAGCTTTGCCCATAATTAAGGGTGAACACTATTCTCAACAGTGTTTTAAATGCAGACTTCTACAGAGGCAATTTATTTTCCACTATTGCATCCCACTTCCCTTGTATGCTAACATTTTCTTTGGCTTTTTGACTATACCCTGAGCAACTATTTTTGGTAGCTCCCTAGAAGGATTCTAAAAGGGCTAATTTTAAAATGCATACCCGTGTAACTAGTTCAAATCAGCTTTGCCAACCACCACTGTATTTCTCCAAGATTACACCCACCTAGTTACTCACCTAGTCTTTCCAAAATCTATAGGAAATACAGCAAAGTTTCAAAAGATGAAAGAACAAAAACTTTCCCTTCAATTATCTGTTGGTTTTGTTTATTTAACGCCCCTCATTTATTTACACGATAGCCTCAAGAGGTGTGCTTGCAGTAGAGGAGGGTGTGCAGTACCAACACCACGTACCAAACCTCTGTAAGCAACTGTAAACAAGGCAGTCTGGCACAATCTCTCCAAATACCAAATTGACTAAGTCTACCTGGTGATTGGATTAACACTACAGCATTTTGTTGCAGATTGCAGCATCGTCTCTCCCACCCCTCCTACCTTTTGCAAACATTTGAACTGATGATGAAGGGACTGACACCTGAGGCCAACTAAGCACCAAAGACAAAATTAATACTCCTTTTTAGCCGACTTGGTGACTCTGCTCCCACTTTGCATTCCTTCGGGGAGCTGGATGTGCAGGTTACAGCTTGAACCAGGCCATCCTTCCAGTGGGGCCTGCATCCCTCTGCTCTTCCCAGGACCTAGGACAGCCACCACCACTAGGGCTTCCCCACCTAACGCCACCATACACATGCTGGTGGGGGAGGGAACTTGATGGGAAGACAAGGGGAAGCCTCAACTCACTGCAACATGGAGACTGAGCAAAACTGCACATCTCTAATCTGCTGTTTAAGAAAGCAGTGAGCTCAGTCTTTAGGCCTCACTCCTCTCCAGAACTCACTCTAGAGGCCTCACGTAGCATCTGACTCTGAGATTAGCCACGCTTATTTTCAATTTGTCCAGCAAATGAGCAAGATGTGAACAAGACGCCTTTCTGCCTGCTTCCACAGCTTCCTCATACTTCATCCTTTGAGTCCCCCAGAAACTGGGACAAGCCCCAGCAGTGGCAGCGCCAACGACCCCACTGCTCCCAGAGGCCACCACCTGCCCCAGACAGCACCCAACCTTTGAATGCGGCCAGTTGTTAGCAAGTGATGTAGCATTGAAAGACATCCATCTCAGGTTGCACTTTGCGTTTCACACAGCAAAAAGATGATCTTTGTCCCCAGAGCACCTCATTGTTTGTGCTCTGCTGCCCTTACATGCAACAGAAGCATTTTCCATTCCTTTCGTGAAGAGCCCTACCTCTCTCCTACCCCAGAAGGGTTGCTAACACCTCAAACCAGCCTCTCAAGAGAAGTCAGCTTAGCACTAAAAGGAAAAACACACACCCCAATGGGAAAAAATTCCCCAGGTAATTCACTTCATGCAAAGTAAAAGTCTCTTAATAAAAGCTTTATTTATTTATTTTTATGTAGACAAGGGACCAAACAAACAAAACCAACACAGAATAGTGATTCGGTCAGCAGCAATAACATACTAGCAAATAATAGTATTCTAACATAAACCCTTGGGTCTACAAAGCTCCAAAGAGCAACTTGCAGTGTATGTGTAAGTTGCTTCTTGCCCGTGCTTAAGCATACACAGCTACCTGAAAGGATTATGCTCCTTTTATGTTTTCACTTCCATCCTCTTGGTTTCAGATTTCTAAATTACACTGAGCAACAAAGAGTAGAAACTAAGTGCCAACTATGACAGTTCATTTCTCTCTTGCCACTGTCTTTTTTCAAAGACAACCAGCTGAGCAGGAAGACAATTGCCAGCCCCTCCACAGAAGCCCTTCGGGTGCTCCACAGAGCTAGCTGGTGATGTAGGCATCAGGCACTTCTCTCAAACCCAGCAAGAATGGGATTACAGTTAATCACATTAGCCTATAACTTTTTTTTCCCTCTAAAAGCAGGATTACAGCCAGAGATAGAGAACTTCCCACATTCCTGCATGCCAGCTGCATTCTTCCCGACTTCATTTGATTAACAGCTAATAGAATTACAATCCACAGACCTGGGTTTTAGGGGATTATGCCAGAGGGGTTGCTGAAGGCGCTCGCTTGGCTGTAATTCCCAGCTTTGCACTACTGGAGAGGGACAGAGAGACCTTAAAATGACATTGAGAAGTACACTGGAGGGAGCCCCAGCCTAAAGAAGTGGCCCTATGTATTTTCTTATCTACCATATTTCCTGACAACGCTGGGCTAGAGCACGCGTGCCTGATTTAAAGTTCTTGCCTTCAGAAGATGTAGGAGAATGGTTGAAAAACACGTTTTTGTAGGAAGGGAGGGAAGATGGGAGGAAAATATATTCTGCAAATATTCTGAAATTGCTCATTTCAGAACAATTCAGAAAGCTCTGATGTATGTGATGATTTAAGCAACAATATTCATTGGAGTTAGCTTTAAGATCAGTATTTCTAATTTCTGAACACCCACCTATCTGAATTGAAAGGTATACTCCATCCTTAGAAGCACCAAATACACTGCGCAGGTTTCAATCTACAGCTCTTTAAACTTCTGAAGGAAAACTTTTTTTAAAAGTTTGAACTAAAATTCAATGAGGAAGTCCTTGGAAAGAAATGGAGGGGGGGGGAGGGGGAGAAGACAATTTCCTTTTTCAATCAAGACACCTACAAATAAGCGCAGCATAGAGAAACAAAAACCTAGTTTGAACTGTGTCGTAGATTCAGCTTTAGCACAAAAATCCAACGTTCACACCTGAAACAAAGATATTTAAAATAGATTTGGGTAAAACAAACAAACAAAAAACACCCTGTAAAATTCTGTTTCAAAAAAAAAAAAAAAAAAAGCACCAGAAACCACACATACTCATAAGCAGTAATTTAAGGAACTCAGTTGTACTGCACAGACTTCTGCAAAGCATCAAATACTGCTGAACAAATAAACAAAAACCTAAGACCTGCACTCTAAATGCCAGGGAGCTTGCACAGAAGTTGAGCCAGGGTATTAATGGGGTCTGAGGGCAAGGGGTGCACTAAACCCCTTGCACATCTCCTAAAACCAACAGAGATGCAAGGAAAAGTGCACCCTTGAGCACTTGCATGCTGCTCAGCAAGCCTGGCACGTGCAGGCAGCTGGGATGTGACAGATTGAACACGGTGGCTCTCGTCTTGCAACAATTTGCAAACTGCACTCACGGGACAGGGCTTGGCTCCTGGTGACAGCCCTGGAGCCTGCAGCCATGTCAGGAACATGCTTCCCAAACAGATACTGCAGGAAGTCTTGCTTCTCTCTATCGGACTCACAGCTTCTCATTTTCTTCTCCTCATGACCAACCAAAAAGGAAAAAAGTCCACAACCAAGGGGAAAAAAAACACAACAACAAACCTCCCTCAAAAGGGCGGGGTGGTGGTGGTGGTGGGGGGGGGGGCGGGTTAAATAATGATAACCATCATCATTTCATTCGTTATCATTGCCACTTTGGGAAACTCACTGATCTCTCAAACTGCATCCTCCAAAACCTAACAAAAAGCCTCCCTACTCAGAGCAGCAATACCCACACCGTTTTCTCAGCCTTCCAAGTGCCGGGCAGCTTGCAGCACAAGGGATCCTATTTCACCCCAGAGAAGGTGTATCAAGTGTTTCACAGCTGGGTAAAGGCTGAAGCTGCCATTTCTGGAAGACCCGACAGATCCCAGCCAGCAGCACGTCTGTCTACACAGTGACCTGCTATAGCTGAGGGCACTGAGACCTCAGGAGAACACAGGGGTAACATTTCTTCCCCTTAGACTATTCCACAAAACAGAGCAGTGTCCCAGACAGGAGTTGGAGATGTGTCCTGCATCCTGCTGCAGACTTCACCAGGGACCATACCATTAGTTCTGCTTGGTAGAAATTTTGTGACATTACAGCCATGCACTGTGCACCATCTGTTTCTAAGGAGGCCTCTGACATGTACCTAAAGACAGACAAACAACACTTAGTCTCAATGAATCAATGTTGGCAAAAATAAATAAATAAATAAAAGAGCTTGCTTGGCTGGAATTGGATTTCTTGCACCTTTCTGCAGGAAGCTCGGAGAGCAGAAATTATAACGGGCCATAAAGGACAGAACAAACTGGGAAATTCGGAAAGGCTCATGGGAGGAGCAAGATTTAAAAGAGACCTCATCTCTGTCAGTACCTTTGTGTAAAGGAGCAGAGGCACAGGCAGGACAGTGTAAAAGTAGCCTAGCTGCAGGACCAGCAGTTTAATAGAAGAATTTAACTGGAAAGACTTTGTAAACAGAGCTATGACTACAAGAGGATCCTTAGACAACCTTGGAGACCTCTAATGCGAGTCCAGGACACTGCCATAAGATTTCTGAAGCAGTGGTATTCAGGACTTCAGAACATGGTCCATAAAACCACTGTGGACTAACACACAAATAGCAGTTTGCTCTTCTACTTCAAAGCACACAGATGCTGCCCCCTCTCCAAACTAATTGCTTACGATGCAAAAACAGAGCAGCAAAAGATGCAATCAAAGCTCAGCCTGTTTCTTCTCGTATTAGAAGAGAATCCCACATGGAAAGCATACACAAATGTATGTTTCCCACTCCTTCCCCAACCCTCTCTCCCTGAAAAGCAAGGCCCATCTACCTGCACCAGCTCATATCAGTGTGCTATCACAACCACAAGCCACACTGAAGACAGAGCCTGAATGGCATCAGAAACAGTCAGCCAGGATTAAACATCCTATGGTAGCAGTTCAAAAATAAATTGTGGGTAAGGGAAAAAAAAAAAAAAAAGATTGACAGCGATTATCCACCTCAGCCACAGTGACCATCAGGACCTGGGGTCTGCTTCCATGAGAAGAAAGTGTGCGGAGCCAACAGGATCTGACAGCATTCCTCCTCCAGCACAGGAGACGCCCAGTGAAGTTAATAACAACCTGACACTATCAGGAGTGAACCGATGGGACATCCTCATCCTGATCTCTCTGCACCAGGGGAGAAAGAGGTTAGTGCAACTGCTGCTTCCCCATGGAGGACCAGGCCCATTCGCTCCCTGCCTGTCTCAGAGATGGCAACCATATGGGAGGAGCACCACCACAGCCATCAAGACTGTGAGGTGTTAATGCGACCTTTGGTATTAAAGGAAAGAAAGATGAAGAAATTAAATGAAGCTGAACACAAGTCGTAGTAACAGATGATCAAATATGGATCCCATAAGAGGAGAACACTGCTTCATGCCAGAGAGGCATGCCTGCCACAGCAAAACTGATTGATAACCCTTTTATGTTTTATTTTTTATTTGTGGTGTGTGTGTGTGGGGGGAGGGTTGTTTGTTTTGAATCAGCATGAGTGTGGAGCAGTACACAGGGTCCATATTTTGGTTTTCCCCAGCTACACCTTGCCAACACCTACCCTCCTGCTCAGAGCCTCTCTCCAACCTCCTGCATTCACCAGCGTCGCCTGCCCCCTCCAACCATCAGCGTGTTTGGCAGGATACAACAGACATGTGCTGCTGGAGGGGGAACCATGCAAGAAGGCCATGGGTGAAACCAGCAACACCACTGCCATGGACATGCTGGCCTCCCTCTTGCATTCTTCAAGCTCTTTAACTCCTATGCAGTAAAAATCCCACCCCATGCCTGTTGGGTTTGGATTGCAGGGGTTGGACACAAGCTGGGACTTCTCCATTATCTCCAACAGTTTTGTAGGCTGAATACTTGAAACCAAAACCCTTTCTGCTCCACCTAATGAGGGGGCAGGGAAAACTCTGGAGACAGTGCCACTTACTGCATATAGCCATCCCAAAACTAAACCCTACTTGGTGAATGTAACTGGCCAAATGGGAACCAAGTCTTACACATCATCTTCCTCCTCCTGCTTCACTGGGAGGAAAAAAGGTCCTTAGAGAGTTAAGAGATAACAAAAAGCACAGTTAACGCTGAGTTGCCCAGCACAATGTCTTGCATTTTAGAGCAGCAAGTTCAATCACGAGCCATATTCAGGATTCAGCTCAACAAAGAACTGACCAACCTGTCCTTAAACCCACAAACCATATTTCTTCCTCATGTAATACACGGGCCCTGTCACAGGGATGAGCTGTGCTTTGCAGCTCTGCTTCCCTTCAAGGTTAACGCGAGCATGTTTCATTTGATCACACTCACGGGCTGGAAGAGGTTCACCCTCAGGGGCACAGCCCTGTCAGGTTTCCTTATAGCATGTACCTTCCTGAACAACGCAGCTGTATCAGACAGAAAAGAGCCAAGCCAGAGCACTCACAGATCACTAACAGAGCCTGGTGAAATTGGGCAAACCAAAACTGCCCGGGAAGACACAGATGCCCTCCCATTTTGGGAGCTGGGACCAAGCTCAAGCAAGCTCCTCAGACAGCAGCGGTCCTCAGCCCCTGGGGCCAACAGCACGAGACACAGCACAGAGGGATGGATTTCCTACTTGTCTCTTTAGGAATCATGTGCATGCAATTTAGACAACATTAAAAACACCAGAGCACATGATTTACCCTTTCCCCCTGCCCTCCCTCCCAACTAGTTCGAAGAAACCAGAGACCACATAGGAAAAGCCAAGCACAGAAAGGCAGGAAAAATTGTGTCGTCCAAGCACGCAACTTCAAACTCAGGACTCATTTTCCACATTCGTAACTCCCCCCACACTTGCCAGAGCTTATCCTCACTGCCTCAGTTTCTTCATCTGAAGCAGCAAGACGATTTGCACATGTATATTCTTCTCCGGGGCTGTTCTGAAGTTATTATTTGCAAGACACTTGGCAGATTAGAGCCATTACATAAATATTAAATGTTATGGTATCAGCTCTTACACAAGGAGAGGGATTTCTGAAGCTCTTACAACTACCATGAGGTTTCTGTAGGCTGATTCATACAGGCCCAGGCTTAATACACATTGCCAAACTCCTATTTAAAGTTAAGATTATATTATGCATAAAAGAATAATTCGTTCACAGGAAGAGTGTTCAGGCCTCTTTAGGTACACATATGGGATTTGAATTTTTAGCTCATCCATCAGGTCCCTATTCAGTCCTGTCTTCTGAACTACAGAAAAAAATAAGGAACATGATTTTATCCAGATATAGGGGGGAAAGTAAACAGTATTTTTAAAAGTTTAAAAAGGAAAGTAATTCATTATTTCTGTGTATTCAACCTGAGGAAAAAGGCAAAGAGAACAAGACAAAAAAGGTATTCCTCTTTCCGGGCACACTATCCCCCTGAAATCTGTACCAAGCAGAACACACACAAGAAACCTGTTTACAGGCAGGGGATGAGTCATGCTCCCAGCTGACGGTTCGAAAGACTGGCTCCCAGAAAGGAGAACATAACTTGCAATTCACAGGAGCCAAATGCTGCTATTAGCAGGCGATGGGCATCAGGATAAGGGATCGGGAGCTGCAAGTCCTCCGCTATCCGCTGCCCAACTCCGGACAAGCAGTTTCTGTGCCTTGGTTTATCCCACCTCACAGACATGGGGAGCTTTCACCTACCTCAGAGGGTTACTGCAAGGCTCAGCATTTGTATAAACAGCTCAGTCTAGACAGAAGGTGGAAGGTACTTCAGGGGGAAAACTACTTCTTTGTTATTTTAACCCTGAAAATCAACAAGTTTGGGCTTGATTGTGCCAACCTAAAATTTCTGACGACTGAAAGTGGATGGAAATGATTTTATTAAAAATCCTTCACTCAATCCCTGAGTACATTCATTTCTTATAAGCTAAGTAACACAGCGTGAGAAAATATGATGCAACATCAGCCTTACCAAAGAACCAGTACTTGGAGTGGAAAAAAAATAATCCATAAGCTTCCCTTCTCCCTCCCACCCTTTGCCTTTTTCATTTTAAGCTTAAATTATTGCTGTCACAACGTGCCTCTGGAATAACACTGTCGAAGGACACGGTGGTCATACTTCACCTACAACTCCACATCCATTACGGGCCAGCAGTCACCACACCACAGAGCAGATGTAATTGCTACTGCAGGCCTGCAGAGCAGAGAAACCACAGCATTGCAAGCCTTCTGAAATGTAACGTTATGGAAAAAAGAGCCTGGACTTTGTGGCTCATCAAACTAAAGGCACCGCTGGGATACTAAATTGATTTTATAAAGCCAAGATGCATACATACCACAAAGGCCTAGTTTCTAGCTACCTATTATGACTTGGAACTGCACAGATATCTAGAGTGGCATTTAGAAATTAAAAAAAGCAAAACAAGCCCTTGCATAAAGTCACAGACAACATATGAGCCTGTTTCCACATTTCCCTTAAATATCCTATTAAGTGCATTTAATGGTACCTTTTGATACTAGTCTCCAAAGAGATGATAGGAAGGTAAGAGTAGGGAGAAGAGAAGAAAGCATGTGATACTGGAAAATCTAGCTATGATCCCACCCCCAGGACTCGTTATTTAGAAAAGCAATTGCAGCACTAAATTATGGACCACCAGAAACGCACATCCACATTCAATACAAGTGGAAAATGACTCAAGCTTTGTTTTTCTATCACAAAATGTTATTCAGTTGCAGTTTCTCTGCAACTTCACCAGAATAAGGCTATTTCTTCGTCAATTGCAAACTCAGGATCAGATTTGTGTAAGTGCTATCTGTAGCCCAGGTAATTCAGCCAGGAGAGGAAGGCTCTGCTCCACCCTACTGATGCTCTGTGTTCAAAGCAGGAACAGGACAGATAGAGAAAAAGGTGAAAAAATGATGTTATGGGCAAAGTTCAGGCAGGCAAACACTACCCAAGCCGTTCAATGCTACGTCCTCCAGCTCTGCTGCTGCCTCTACTGGGCCGGCTACATTTGGAGTTTAGCACTGGGGCTGATGGCAGCTTAGCAGAAACCACGGGAAAGAGGTCACAGCACGCTAAAGCCAAGCAGAGAGAGGAACTACTGAAGTTTTCCTCCTGGTAACAGGGCAATCCAAGCAGATGCTCAGAAAGCAGCTCGAGGTGCAGATCAGAGGAGGCCTTCAGCCTTGGAGCACAGATGCTTTGGAGGACAGGGAGGCAACGAGCAAACGCAGTGTCAGGCAGGACTCCCCCCACAGAAATAAATCACTGAACTCTTCAGAGAGCAGCAAATCTCCTTACCCCTCTGGATTAAAGGCAGACTTAAAGGAATGTTTGTTAACAGACTGCTCACTCCCTGGGTCATTCCCAACGCATGTTAGCTAACCACATTCAGCAGAGTTATGTCAGGGATGTCCTTGGTTTAAAAAATAAATACATAAATAAAAAGTGTTTCTAAACAAATTGATACCTCTAAGGACAATCAAAAAGCTGACTAGACGTGGGACAACTCATTTCATTTCTATGGGGTTTGTTGACTGCCTGCAGTATCTTTTTGAAACATCTACTTGCCTTTTGCTATTCTGTAGACCAAGAATTGAAATTCAGGGTCTCAGGTCTTCCACGGGAGTAACAGGACAGATGTTTTGGGAGGCAATTTTCAGTCTGCTCACTACGGAAAGCTGATTCCCTATGGGATTCCCACTGAAATTTCAGGAAGCAATGATATTTTATGCCAGCATTGACTATGTTTTTGAAGATTTCATTTGCCTGCCTACATGCTTTGCATAATAATTATCACACTGAAAGAGGGGAAGCTAATAATAAAAATTAAATGCTAATTTACATTTCACTGCATAACACCACAGAGATAACTTATTTTTTAAATTACCTACTTAAAATATATGACATGGATGAGCAATATTGCAAAAATATCTATTACAAAAAAAGCTCAGTATGAGCAAAGATAGAAAAAGGGAAGGACCAGTGCTTGTTCCAGGGGGACAAGTCTGATGAACAGGCATGTACCACAGATGCTAAGGAGAAGAAAAAAAGAATAGGGTGGGCTTCTTTGTCACTGTCTAAGGTGGTAAGAAATCCCTGTCCTCAGGAACCAAAGAAACAAGAGAAAGTCCCTGAAAATATATATATATATTTAGTGGACTTGGACTGCTTTAGTCCAGCACAGGAACCAGCTCTAACCCCAAAACACATTCTCCAGCTTGGATGAAAAAGACATGAGGGAGCTCCAGTATCATCAGCACACCGACACGCTTTTACAACTAAAGAACATGAACACAGCAAACGCCGTCCCGAGCCAAGGCATCCAGGTGATCTGTTCTCCGAGCCAAAATTTCCTCCCAAAGACAGGAAGACATGCACTGGCCACAGAGCATAAATCCAGCAACTCCATCCCTGCTGTGCACAGCCCATGACACCAGTAAAGACTCAATAAAGGCAGCACAAAGTCATTCCAGGGCTAAATCTCCATCTTCCAAGCCTACTGCAAACCTCTCTTTAACTTCAAGGAATAAAAAAAACTCAGAGCCCGGAGCTATCACTGCCAACAAACTAGTAAAACACGAATTAAACTGCTGCCCTTTGCATGTCACCAGCTGCTGGTGAGGACGCCAAGCCTGCCCCTGACATTCTTGTAAGTGCTCATTTGTACTGCACCGAGAGGCAAGCACTGCTCTGGTAGTTTCCTTAATACAGATTCTAACACAATGCTAAGTAATGGTATAAAAGTACTTCCTCCCCTGCATCCCCCTCTGAGCAAACAAACTTAAGAATATGTATAACAGTAATTTGACCTTCCTGTTTCTTTTTTTCCTTTATTTTCTCCATATAATTCAAATGCATTCCAAAAGGAAAACAGGTATTTTCAATATATACCACCAAGTGAATCTTGCAATTATCTTCAGACAGCCTGGTAACAGCTTGAGGGGGGGAGTGCTGGGAAAAAAAAAAAAAAGTCAAATTTGGCAAAACCCAATTTTGTCCTTATTTCCTTCTTTTTCTTTGTGCATTATGTCTGTTGCATTGCTTCATCTTTGGATGACAACATAATTTTGGTAGCACTGTTTTCTTCTTAGCTACAGTGCAGTGAGCATTTTGACATCTTCTGGTTACAACCAAGCCCCATTTTGGAAGTGCAGAGGGATGTTTCTGGGAGCAGCCTGGTGGCACTTCCATAAGCTCTTCTCTTCCCTTAAGGCAGCAGTACCCCCCTTGAGCTCTGCCCCATGCGAGTCAGTTACTGCAGCCAGGACTGCACTGGGAGGGGATGAGATAAAAAAAAGAAAAACAAACAGAGCAAAAGGCTAATCTCTTTTCACAGAGATAACAGTAGGAACAACGAAGGACAGTAACTTTTTTATGCCTTCCAATTAACCAAACTGCTCAAAGCTCAAAAGAGGTATTTGAAAGTGAGCCTGGCACATCCTCCTTTCACTATCACCAGAGCTGGCTACCTTGTCTCCAAACACTCCCCCCCGAACTGCAGGTTTCAGCTACAGGGTCTCCCCTGGCCTTCCCCTTCCAGCATCCTCATTTTCCTTCCCCGGCAGTCCCGGGCAGAGGCTGCCGGTAGCGGTGGATGCGCAGACCTGGGAGCCGGAGAGCCTCCCTGCCGCTCCGTCACCAACCTGCAATTACAGCTGCTCGCTGAAAGCCACAGCACCTCACGTAAGCTAAAAATAGCAGCACTTACTTGCTTTGGTAAAGAACTGCTTTTTAAGGGACTATTATAGTAGCGGAACAATCAGAGCTTACTTTTAAACGTTTCAACTTATAGTTCCTAGGGAATTCGCTCAGCAGCATATTCAATTCCTTAATAATCTGAGGAGAACAATCCAATCTGAAATTCTTTAAAACTCCCTTCCTATTTCAGCATCCCCGATGATGCAGCAACTCATATCAACCTTTTAAATAAAGCTAGCAATTGCTCATTAGCAACACACAGCCTCCTCTGTAGTGTTTGCAGCAGCTTTGCTGGGAATTCACGGATGCCCAAAGAGACGGTATGGCAAAAGAGCTGGTAGCTTGGAAGAGCTCCTTTGGTGGGACTTCAGCAAGCTGCCAGGTAGGAGTGATGTGAACGGCACAGTCAGGACTTGGAGACGGCAGCCGGGAGACATCAAATACTCGGCCCTGCTCCCAGCATCACCAAAGCAGCAATGTGTGCTGGTACAGGAGTCAAGTGCAAGGACGTGCCTTGCCTCCGCAGCCGCTGCCCTTGCCAGCGGGACGAGGAGCTGCATCCAAACGAGCGCTGCCCTTCGCCTGCAGCCAGTGCTTGAGGTGCACCCACGTCGCTTGCGCTCAGGGCTACCACCGGTCCCAGCTGGGCACCCTCCGAAGCAAACAGCATGGCACTGATCACAGCAAGGGGCTGCTGGGGAAGCCCGCTTTTAGGATTATTTCCATCAGTTCAGAGCTCGCGTCCCTCATGTCTTCCCCCAAGCTGGGGGCACTTTGTGAAGAAGCAGCCGGCCACCCGAGTGACTTACATCTTGCCGGGTGCACACGGATTTGCCCCCAGACCCCATCCCAGCCCTTGTGGCGAGCGGGCAGCACCCACAGGAGCCGAGCTCCCTGCCCACAGCCCCTCCGCTCCCCAGCCCCGGCAGGGCTCCGGCCTCACCCCCTCCTCCTTGGGGGGCACCAACGCCTTTAGGGGGGGACAGGGCACCGCGGATGCCCCCCCACTGCCCCCAAACCGGCTCCCCTTGCCCTCGGGCCCCGTGCAGGCCTGCAGGGGGGGAGGAGAGGGGGTGCCGAGGGCAGGGCAGGGCGGAGCAGGGCGCTGCCGGCCGCCCCCCACCTGCCCGCCGGCGCCGTACTCACTCGGCGTAGCCCGTGGTCCAGGGCAGGCGGCGGGTGTCCTTGCTGAGGATGAGGATGGGCCGGGCGATGTGGTCGGCGGAGCACTCCACCTCGTCCGGGGACAGCCCCAGGAACTCGGGTCTGCCGTAGGGGAAGCGCAAGGGCAGCTCGGAGCCGCCGCCGCCGCCGCCTCCCCCGCCGTGCTCGCCGCCCGCGCTGCCAGCCATGATGCCGCCCATGAAATTGGCCACGGCGGACTTGACCCGGGTGAGCATAGTACCCCGGGAGCCCCCCCCCGCCACGGGGGAGCCCCCGCCGCAACCCCGCACCGGGGAGGGGGGGCTCCGGGCCGAGCCGCGCCGCGGAGCCGAGCCGCGCCGAGCCGCGCCGAGCCGAGCCGGGTGCCGCAGGCTCAGGGGCGGCGGGGCGGCGGGCTCATGGCAGCGGCAGGTTTCCCCCTCCCGGCTGGACTCAGCCCGGTGGCGGCGGCTGCTGAGTCATGTGATGGCGAGGCTGGGTTCGCCACGGCGCTTCCTGCTCCTCCTGCGGCACCGCCGGAGCTCCCGGCCGGCCCCCGGCCCCCGGCAGGTGCGCGGCGGGCGGGGCCGGGCCGAGCGGGGCCGCCCACGCCGGGGCCGCCCCCGGGCACAGCCACCTGGGGGCCGCGGGGCCCCGCTCCCCGCCACTAACCCCGAGGGGTCGCTCCGGGCCCCGGGAGCCGCGGTGGGTGCAGCGGGAGGATGCCGGGGCCGAGGGGCGAGCCCGGGTGCCCGCAGGGTGGGGGACGGGGAAGTTTTGTCTGCTGGCCCGCAGCCAAGGCGGTGGAGGGGGCACAGGGCTGGGGGTGCCGGGCTGTAAGTCACCAGGAGGCAGCGACCCGTGGGGCGGAATCCAGTTAATCGGCACAATTCCCACCCCAGGTTAAACACTGAAGCAGGTATACACCCGGATTTCGGAGGAAGTGGTTATTTTTCACATCTCTTATTCAACCTGGATTGGTAGAGATATTTTGGGGAACAGTAAACCTCTCCTAGGTTTATCAACTACTTGATATTAATAACTAACCGCTTGATAACAACGTAAGGACACCTTGTAACTCTGCCATTCATGCATTTCTGTTTGTTTTGCTTTGTTTCCTGGTTATGTTGCAGAGGTCATAACTTTAAAGAAAATAAAAAAGAAAAAAAAAAAAGAAAAAAGAGAGAGAGAAATAAAAAGATTGTTAAATAAATATATATATATATATTTTATTTTTTTTTTCCAGGGGTCCTTTGAGTGCTGTAACAGGCAGCAGTTCATCCAATCCACACGTGACAGAGGAAGGCAAGTCTGAGGTGACCAGGGCTGACCCCAAACCCCTGGTTACTCTATTCAGTGGTCCGTACGGTATTTGATTTGCCCAGTTCAGTTCACTGCTGGCCCCATCCACCTGAGGATAATCCCTCTCCTCTCCTTTTTCAGCTAGATGGTCAATGTTCTTCCTCGAGCAGCAATCCAGTGCCACTTGCCTCACTACTGCCATAACAGCCTGCTGTCTGAGGAAGACAGGAGTGAGAAGAGGGACATGAGCAGAACTTGACATGTATCCTGAAGAGGCTCATTTTTTCTGTGTAAAAGTAGAGCTCCTCACAGGTTATCACATACACTCTTGGAGAGGCTGTGCCAGCTGACTGAATTTTGCAGTATATCTGACACACGGCTTCAAAAAATACCATTGACAAGAACTCAGAGAGGATGAGTGTTTGTCCTCCTGCCCCACTTGTGGTCACCATTCTGCACAAAACGTGAGGGAGAAATGTAAGAGAGTATGTATAGACTTGTTAGAATTTAAATGATCGTCTCTGCAAGATGAGAAGGAAAAGCTCAGATCAGACATATGGGGAGACAGCTTAACAGCTCGCCATTCAGAACAAATCTGTGCGCTATTTGAAATTCTGGGGTTGTTTGCCTCTGACACAAGAACGCTATGCAGATAAAACAGCTATGATGTGACCTTTCCATAATGAAATGTATAGAGATGCTTTGATTTCAGTTCTCTTTGAGGAAAGAGGATCGTGTTGTTCACTTCTGAGTCAAAGGTGAAGCCCCACTTCTCACAGGAAGTCAGACCTGGCAGATCGGAGCAAGTTCTTCAAATCGCTCAGCCTGCAGTCCATCAGGTCCAAGCCAGACATCTTTGGTGGTGGGCAGACCTTGAAATGGCTGGGCATTCACTTCACATCAAATTTTCAGGCTAAATTCTCAATGTCACTATTTGAAAACTGACTCTCTCTTTCTGCTATCCCATGACTAATGCAAAGAAAAGATGACAGGTTTGATTTTTTTTTTTAATACAAACATATTTGTGAAATTGAGATAAATATAATTTTCTCTCTGAATGGCTAACCACGTCATGGAGCTAGAGACACATTCACACACAGCACTTTGAGGGATCTGCACTGTATTATGTCACCTTGCCATGCATTATAATCAACATTTGACAAATTCAACAGCATTTTACTCACGATGAAAAAAAAAATATTATGCAGAGAATGCTCAAGATCTTTACAGAATAATAGAATAATTCTGATTGGAAAGGGCTTCTAATGATCATGTGCTCCAACTTCTTTGTCAAAGAAGGGCCAACTTTAAAGTTATATCCCATTGTCCAGAATCTTGTCCAGTTGAATTTTCTGTGTAACCAAGGTTGCAGATACCACGGCTTTTCTGGGCACTTTTTAAAGAACTGTACTTTAAAAAATTGAAAAGTTTGCAGGATCCATGTGGCTCTGAGGACTTTGGCTCTGTCTTTTGGGTATATGGGATGCTTGAGCAGAGGGCATATTGTGTGGAGTGGTTGGACCAGTGAATGTGCTTTGAGTCAACATGTTTCCACATTTTCTGATTAAAATAAATGTCTGGGACAGGCCCTTCTTTGTTTCTATTACAGAATATGCAACTCCTGTCTCATAAAAGGCACCAGACTATGCAAGCCATTGGATATATTCGTGTTTCCTAAAGGATTATGGAATTTATTTTATAATTTATTAATTAATAAAAATATATATTTATTTCAGTGTGATTCTTGTACTTGCCTGTACATTGTTTATACCTCACCTTGCTTGCCTGTTTTAGTCTTTGTTTGCTGTGCTTTTTATACTCTGAGTGAAAGCAATGGGAAAACTCACAAGAACTCCCAAAGCAGTAGGTCTAATGTGGGGTGAAAGGAGCATTTCTGCTGGCATGAACTTCTGCACTGTTTTTAGTACTGAGTATGTACAGAATATCGACAGGTGTGAACTCTGTTACTGGCTTAATTCTGAGAGTATGTCAGAATAGGTATCTGGCATTATGGTGATGAAACTATCAGCAGGGTTAAAAAATAAATAAAGGAAGAATTGTTTGTTTTTCTCAGTTAATCCCCCAAAAGAAAAGCACTTGGAGCCTTATTGTTGCACATGACTCTGCTTAGGAAGATCACCACATCATGTGGTGATCAATGAACTTATTCTTACCTTTTCAGAAGTACAGTACAATCTTTAATAGGCATGAGGAAGCTCTTCATCTCTGAAGAAAGGCCCTTCAGAGGCACAGTGCCTGAAGCATCACAGAGATGTGGAGGGGAAAATGCCTCTTGTTAAGACATCAGTGCTACTCCCTGCAGTGCCCGATCTCCCCTGCATGCCCTTAGCTACCCCCAGTGTTTCTAGGCTTATCAGAGCTGACAAGATCAAAGCCACTGGTGCTCTTGCCAGTTTGCAAGCAAGAGCACCAAGTATATTAAAAAATAAACAGCAATACTCGCAGTGATGTATTTCCTCTGTTGTATCTGATTTCTACTTCATTCCTGAGTAAGTATTTATTTCATGCATGGTATTTCCTTACGAGAGATTTCCAAGGCTGAAGTTCAAAGAGAGCTTCTCCTGCAGAACATGGGCAGTGCCACGGTCCCAAGGCTTGGGGACCCAATCCTGTCTCCACAGAGCATGATTCGAGTGGTCTCATTGAAGGCTGCAGGCTACCCAAAGAGACCAAATAGATGATCCTTATGGGTCCCTACCAATTCAGGATATTCTATGAAATCCACAAAATGGCACCAGGGCCAAAACACCCAAATCTCTTATTCTGAAGCACAAACTTTAGGGCAAACTCTTCATTTTGCATCACTGCCCTAACCATGACATGACCAGAACCGCTGAGTACGGTTTGCCAGGCTGCAGCAGCTGTAGCCAGACTCACCAGTGTGGCTTGGGGGGTGAAAGGAATGAGAAAACATCCAAGGTTTCCTTTAGACTAGGGAGAAACTAGGGATAAAACTTGTATTCATGAGTTTCATGCTGACAAGCAACAGGGGCCAGGGGCCCTAACGCATAGAAATCATAGCCAGGCAGTGAGGACCTCTGTCACAGCTCTGCCCTTACTCAAAGATATGCTGAACAGTCGCATGGGGAAAACACTCAGGCCAGAAAAGTGGCTTCATGTTTCTTCTCACAATGGAGCACGAATAAATGCACAATTCTGAGCTGTGTGAAAGTAGCACTGGTTTAGGTACCCAGGCAGGAAAAAGGCCCTAAAGAGGGGTCTTAGGTGACAGGCAGTCACAGTAAAAGATGTCCCAAGGTCCTATACTGGCTTGCAATCTGCATAAATATAAATAAATACTTCAATGTAAGCTGCCCATAAGCCCACAAATTTTCGTATTTGCCAAAAACTACAGGATGACTTTTTCTGCAAGAATCTCTATGCAAGTATCCTGAAGAAATAACCATCTAATTTCACTACAAACATCATCAACAACATTTTGCTTCTACAACCTCTTCTTACTTCCCATTATCTGCTCCTTTTTAATGCCTGCAGCTCCATCTGCTAATAACGGGCTGTGCTGGGGATTAGCTTGTTTATGTGCTCCCGTTGGCAGCTTTACGTGGGGGAGGTGGAGCAAAATGATTATAACCTCCTTGTGCTCCTTTGCCCTGATCCCTGCAAAAGAACAGCTTGCCCAGACGATGCCATGAGATGCTTCACGGTGTCAGCTATAGCTGGTAAGGAGGTCTTGACTCATGCCCAAGTTAAGCATGGGTTAAACGCTCAGGGAAGTGTTTTGTGTTTGCAGAGTGGTGGGGAATGTTTGTGTAACCTGCCAGCTGCTTTCACTAGCTCCTTACCTGGGGTGTTTGAAGAGTAAACGGGATGGGCAGGGGCTGCCTAGATGCCTGTGGGGCAGGAGCAGGTGGCAGGGGCATGGGGTACAGGAGAGCCAACCCTCACCATCACACCCTGCTTTGGCTTTGCTTCATTTTCCTTGTTTGTTTGTTTGGTTGGTTTTGTTTGTTTGTTTTAATTTTATTTTCTTGACTTTTTTTTTTTTCTTTTAATACAAATTAAGTGAATGGTTCTGGCAAACCTTCAAGGTTTTAATGTCAGTCTGGGCACACAAAATCACAGGTAAAGCTCTTACGTGGCACTTGCTCTCAGGCAACATTGCCAAGGGAGGAAGTGGGATTTCTGAACAAGTTGTCAAAACCCTGAGCTCCTAGACTTGAGGCTGAAGGCTTACCAGATGTTTTGTGCTGTCAGAAATCACAGTCCTGGTTATTATGAATCATGGCAGAGAAAAAAATTACTCTACTTTTGCATTCAGTTCTTGGATTTCTGTTCATCTTCTGTAAGCAGGAGTATGGAAACTATTTTTCCCCATTTTTTTCCTCCTTTTTTTTTCTTTTTTTCTCTTTTTTCTTTTCTTTCCAGCACTGCTCTTGAGGTGCGTGTGGTCCTGCATGGTCAGCCTGGCTGCCTGGTTTCCCAAATATGTGGCATATGTGGCATTCTGATATTAATGTGTTATCATTCAGATTGCTATGGGTAATACCCAGAATCCTGTCAATACCTGAAGAAACAAGTGCAAACAAGGCAAAAACAAGCATTTAGAATTTCCTGACACTTCCAAAAGTCTTGCAAAGTTGTAAAAGTGTGTATATAAATATTTATTAAGTTGTGTTGGAGAAAAAAATGTGAAAGTTCAAGTCTTCAGAGCTCTCCAGTTTCAGCTGTGTAATAAGATGCTATAAATGTTGTCCTTTCTTCTGCAGCATCAAAGGTCCCTTGTTATAGGATCTGCTGCTTTGTCTGCAAAGACCTGTGTAGTGGGGGCTCTAATCCTTTTTTAAATTGTACAAGCACATTTCTATTTTTCCCCCCACCATTTTTTTTATAGCTTGACCATTCCCTTTTATTAATGCTGTTAACAAGATTGTTTAAATGGATTCTTTGTTGTCTTGTTTTATGTGTGGGGTGGGGTTTTTTTGGCTCGATTTGTACTTTTTTATTTCTTCCTTTTTTATTGACTAGAATCTATGGCTTTTGACAGTCTTTTGTAGAGGAGATTTAAAAATAATAATAGAAAATTATTTTTATTTTTCACGTCTTCCTATAATAGATTGTCCAAGGCACAGAAATTTCACCTGGGTTGCACTACGAGCATAATGCAATGTAAAGACTGCTCCAAAATCATACAAGCCATTACTTTCTCAGATGTCCTCAACAAAGAAAAAAGAAAAAAAAAAAAGAAAAAAAAAAGAAAAGAATAAACTGGAGGCCAAAAATCAGACTGAAAATGTTGTGCTGGGGAGAAGTCGGTCCAGCACCGGGCCAGCTAATTAGGGAAAAGTGCAAACAGGATTATGTGAACATCGCTGCTTCCGCAGCAGACACAGCAGCAGGAAAGGTCCCCAACAAACATGTAGCCACAACAATAGGCAATCTGCACGGCCTGCTGGTTGCTCCAGCTGAGCTACAAATCTAATTAACCTCTGACTTCTCTGGGTCATGGCCTTTCAACTACTGTGCGGAACAACCTAGGAAACGTGATAGAAAAGTTGCTTTATATCAGATTTCAGGCAATAAAGAAAGCCTCACAATCTCCCATTAAAGAGCTGACATAAATATGCTGACTTTCTGGAAATATCATTATTTGTGATGAACATCTGTGTTTACAATTTTTATTAATATAGGGTGTTTAAAAAAAAAAAAAAATCAACAGTTTCTATGGAGTTGTAGCCCCTTTGGAAAGTGACTCATGCACCTCAAATGTATTTAAGTAATGTAAGTAAATAATCAGCATGCCATAACCTACTGCAGGTCACTGCCAATTGTTCGTCAGCTTAGCCACTGACAATTATTTTCACCATGGTGCAGAGGGGTTCCCTTCATCCCGTGTCCAAAGCTTGCCACCAGCATAGGTAAAGCCCACTTCAGTCTCCCTGAAGGTGGAAGTAAAATAACCCTGCAGCTGCTCACTGCCTTCCCCCGCCAGGGATGGCATGGGGCTGACAGCAAAGGTAGCGGGGCAGCTTTGGGGGATGCTCAGCCCCCTCCCAGCACCTCCAGCCCTCAGACAACCTGTGCCAAAACCCAGGAGTCACTGGGCACTCACTTGTTCCCTGCACTTTGTACCTGCGCTTTGCAATCCCGAACCACAAAGGGGTTTCCTCCACAGATTTCAGGATAGCACAGGCTGAGATGTCTCCATATGCACTTGGACTTAGTGAGCCACAGGAATCCACAGCCCCATAAAAAGACTCATGGTTAAGAAAAATCTGGAAAAGTGCTGTCTGTATTTCCGCATTATTTACTATTAAAAGATTTAGGGGTGTGTGGGGAACAACACATGATAAATTGCAGGACAGAAATAAGCCTGATGTAGGAAGCCCCAGTACCTGAGCCCCTGTAGGCATCTGTGATAGATGCAGGTCTGATAATCAAGGTCAAAAAGTTCCTTGGCACGATAGCGAGGAGAGAAACCGCAGCTTGAGGGGAGACTGAAGAAAAGTGTTGACACCACAAAGGCAGCGACAATGCTCCATTAAACCTGATGAAGCCTGAAATCCAAAGCTGGTAGGAAAGGCTTGTATAAACTGCATAGGAAGCGCTTAAAAACGCTGATAAGTAGGTATCTTTCTGACCCTGTTGGCAGCTGCATTGATACACATTTACAGGGACAAAGTTCCTGTAGAGAAGTTTCTCAGGAGCATTTGATGTGCCAGTGCATTCAGGCAAAAATGGGCAAAAACCTCCCTGAAGCTCAAGCAAACACGGTTAAGGAAAACACCACAAGCACAGAACCTCTCCACTCCCTGCTTTGTTTTCACTTGCTCCTCATGGGGGATTTTGTGACAGGGGATTATATAGCTCCCATGTGCAATTATCTTTTTATTCTGGATGCCCTAAAGACATTCAGTGACTGTTTACATGCCTTTTTTTTTTTTTTTTTAACAAGGGATTGAAGCTGGTCTTTGGCTCTAAAGTATGCCCAGGCTGCCACCCCTCTTCAGAGCACATCGACATGCCCCAGCTTCCTCATGTGGTTCTTCTGGTCCTCCTCCCTGAGCACAAACTTGAAAACAACCAGAAATCCTCATCGGGACCGACACAGGGTATGGTGCCCCTGTAGGGTCTCCACCCTTTCTGAGAAAGGAATGAGGTGCTCAAGACCAGGTGAGAAGTGCTTGTGGGGATACCCCACAGGGAAAAATGGTTGAGATTTTTAGGATGGGGCAGTGAAGGGTTTGAAGTGAGGCAGGAATAAAAGAGGAGTCTGGGCGAGGTGGAAAAAGGCATCCAGGAAGTGTAATGATGTATTAATTCGGTGATATGGATTATGATAGTTGCAGATTGTCGTCATAGTAATTCCATTGTTAGTTCCATAATAATATTTCAGCAAAGACTCCAGTTCTTGATGAAAATAAAGTTTGGAAACTGTTGATTTAATGAATAACAAGAAATTTGGTAAATCACAGTAAAAGCTGTTGTCTGTAATTTTGTAGCCACATATTAAAAATTGCTATTGACACCTCACGGCAGGGAATTCGTAACATTTCAAGTTACCTTGATTTTGTTATTCTGCACAGCACAGCCATGGGAGCTCACGGAAACCCTGGAGGTAGAACTTGTTTCCAATTACTCCTGAAGTTGCCAAGGAAAGCAAACCTCACTTTTAGAAAGTTCTGCCCCTTGGCTTCTGCTGCAATGACCGTTCGGCTTCAGTAACATCTGTGTGTCCTCAGCAGCTCTGAGAAATAGCGCATTTCTGTCAGGTACCCAAAGAGGTGTTGAAGAGCTGGAGTTAAGTACTTGGTCTTGACAATCTGATGAAATGGGATTTTTCAAAAAAGTCCTAGTGGTTGTATTTCATCAAAAATAGGGGCAGCTACTGCTGCCTTGAATACTTGCCTTTTCCTGTTTGTATACTAACACACACGTCATCAGCTGTGTCTTGAAACACTGATTTGGAAAAATAAATTTAGTTTATTGTATTAACAAGGCTGCAAGGAAGCGTAAACCCAACTACATTTTATATGACAGTTTGCCAGAGTTGCTCACCCATATCTAATTACCAATGTGGCAACAAAGGTGAGATTAGGGCATAATCGTGTCTTCTGCTTGGTGACTTTCACTATAGCAAAGAGAGCAGTAAAGGAGTGTCATGGTGCATGTAGTTTTAGTTTTGATAGCTTGGGTAATATTAATGGTCACCATAAAATGAAATAACACAGGTGTCGGCATGACAGAGGTACTGGGGGAAAAATCCAACGTCCTTGATAATCTCCTCACAGCCTGTGCTGAAACACTGGCCACTGTGCTCCCCAGTGAAATCAGAGCACTCAGCTGGGGTCATCCTGATGAAAGCCTGCTGCCCAGATGCAAGCTAGCACCGGCCCTCTGTAACAGAGGACACCAGATCCCAGCAGCTGGTGCTCCTCAGGCTTGTAGACAGTTGTATTTTGTAGAAATACAACGTTCAACACATCCTTATATGAATCTTGTGTGTTCTTCCTCTTCGGTATCTTCCAAACAAGTTCTGTGTGTCTCTGCTTATCATTTCCAGCTGGTCATTAACAGGGTAGTTGCACATCTTGTATAATTTAAAGTGCATATCAACTCAGAATGCTTGTAATAAAATATAGATTAATTCCTTAACAACAACAACAAAATCTATGCAGAAAACTGTTGCCTTTACAGCAGAGTGGAACTTCATGTGAGAAGCTCCTTCAGGGCAGTAAAATGATCTTTTGATATTTTTTCATGTAAATCTCTGCAGACTTTTTTTTTTTCCTTTTCCTTTTGTAGAAAGAAAATAAAAATTTTAAAATAGCCAGAAGGCAAAATATTAACACATTTTACATTTGAACAAGTTCTTCTGATTCCTTTCATAAATACCATCAGTGCCAAAAGGGAATTCTGCACTTACATTCTGAAGCATCAGTGTGATCATATGATTCACACTAAAATTCAATCTGAATAGCAGCGTTTTATTGTGGTATTACAAAAAAAAAAAAAAAAAAAAAAAAAAAAAAAAAAAAAAAAAGCTGCCCCAAGGCTGGCAGCTTCTTCTTTGCAGTATGGAGAAAGAATTTTCTCTGTAGGACATGGTATAAAGCTGTATTATAAATGTGTTCAGGTACCTGCACACACAGTTGATGTAAGACACCTTATGCTTTTGTCAGAGGTGTGTGACACTGTAACAGGCACAGATTTAAGTGGGAGAAGCAAATTTCCATTCAGGACAGTATGACTGAGTCTATCCTGGTCTGAAAGAGCAATGTTTGTGTGCATGTATCCTGCCCGTGCCCTTCACCTACTCCTGTGCAGGGGGTGACAGGGCTGTGCCCAAGCAGTGCCCTCCTCCCTGCAAGTACCAAAACAATGCCATGCATGCAGAGCACATGGGCTGCAGCACTGAGCAATGCTCTGTTTTCCCTGGCAGACTTTATTCTCTGCTGTCCTGCAAGGTGCATGTGCTTGGGCCCTTCAATACCAAAGGCCACCTGCTTGCAAGCAACCAGACCAGTCCAGGCACTATCCTTGTGTATACATCATCGTGCAGACAGCTTGCTCTTGTGTAACGGGCCCAATTCTCCTCCAATTTGATGTGTTTTGCATCTGGCAATGCAAGGGGATTGATGCATAGGTGCACAAGCACAGAGCAGGTCCATGTCAGGCACATTTCTGTTTTTCCCCAGCATCGTTGCCAGTGAGGCAGCATAGTTTGCAGAGGAAGGTACTAGAAATGTAAAGTATCACAAAGATCACAGCTACTGCGCTGTGGAATAGTTTGGGTCCACTTACAGCTCCTTGTAGTCCCAATCCACCTTCTTCCTTTGTGATTCAAGGTTACAAGTAGAACAGCATCCCCTGTAGCAGAAAGGAGATGACTCTGCTGTAATTACAAAGGGGACTTTTGAGATCAAAAGATGTAAACAGCTTCTCATAAGTGTGCTATCCTGCTAATTCCCCAGCCAACTGAATGCTAAGCTGTGCCCTGCTGGGATGCAAAAAAAACTTGAAAGGCAAAGAGCAGAGGTCAGAGTGATGTCTCTTTGGGCACTGGCTGAGATACTGGCGTACAGTGAGCTCATGAAGTAGCCCAAGGCTCAGTGCAAGCATCATTCATACAGCTGCAGGGACCCAGGAGCATGCATCACACCAGCCTTGGGGACGAATCCAGCTTCCAACACTTTGCAAGGTGGCAGCCCATGCAAAAGGGAGAACCTCCGGCAAGAACAGGGCAACGGAGCTGCTGGTTTCCATCCTGGTTTCCATCCCACAGAGCAGGGCTGTGGCCCTGCTACCTGCAAGGCTTGCCTCAGGTGCTCACGTGTGGGCACGCCACTGCCAATTTTATGAGATGCTTGCATCGATATGCACCCTCAGACCTAACTATTCTAAAATTGTGTCCCAGCCCTTCACTGAGGCTTTAAAGAGCATTGTTAACTCCATATGTGTCTTTTGGCTCCCTGCTTTTTATTTCTGTGTTTTATCTGCTGGCACCCTCCGAGTGTTAAAAGTTGCATTTAACCTTGTCAAAGGAGGACTGCTTCTATTTTAAATTGAAGCATTTTGTGCAGAAGTCATATTTTGCTTGCAGCATTTCCTTATGGCTAAATATTTCTGTTGGAATTCCCAAATGACAATGTAAAAACACTCCAACGAGCTGAGGAAGAGCAACTTCTGCTCTGGAAGGGAGTCTGATGATATCCTTGATACCTTTAATTGAAACTATTTTATGTCCAAGACAAATGAAGGGTTAACAGCAACATGCATATTCATGACAGATTTAGCCTTTTATTTTATTTTTTTACAACATTTTTCTGAGCATATCATGACTCCCTCAAATTTCTATGGTTAAATCTCTTGGGCTGTTTTATTGTACAAATTGCCATATTCCATAGAGTGAGTGACAAGATTCCCCAGGCTGAAGCATCACCTCTTCACCCTGGGGCTTAGCTGTTATTGCAGAGGCAAGTTGCACATTGCAGCTACTATTCTTTGCCTGGGCAAGCGTGTACTTCACCTGCTTGGGTTTATTTAATTTATTCCTTGAATATGTCAGTGTGAAACTCTAAGATCTGCTTTCTCCTGGACCTGACTGGGCATTCTCAAAAGAAAAAGTTAAACTTGCAAACTTCTTGCACTGAGAGAGCTGAAGTAGAATAGATTGTTTTGGATTTGTTTAATCTGAACTACAAGCTCATTGCTTTGGGACCTTGGAATAAATTCCTTTGTTATCATGCAGGAGGGCATCTCTTCTGCAGAGTCCCATAACAAATCTTGGCTGTTACGTGACCACATACTCAGAAAACACCTTTGCTTTTCTCAACTGCAATTCTTTGGGTGTTTTCTTCCCATAAAAATTGGCTTCAATTTGATTTGAGACAAAATATGAAAATATCCAAATTCCCCCAAAATAAAAATCCTGCTTGCTTAGCTCTTCTTCCTGCAGAGATCTGTACAATAAAGCTTTAAGTAAAATTAGTAGAAAGAGAAATAGCAGAGGGAGAAGCATGACTAAGCAGATTGAAGAGAACATCACTGTCTACCTACAGTATTTTTCAACATTTGTCCTAAATCTGTTTTAATGCCTATGGGGAGCTGCTCTATTCGTACAGAAGGACAATAGAAGTGGCCTGAAGTGATTTTTGCCCTAAAGAACCAACCTTTGAATGTAGCCTGGCTAGGTAAAACCTGGCCATCAGCTTTCAGTGACTATTAGGAAAACAACCAACCAACCAAACAAACAAACATATTTTCTCATTGTCTTGAAGCTCTTCAAATATATTCTTCTTGGTCTTCAGGTTATATTAGAAAATGCTACTGTCAAATGAACTTTTCAAACCAAAATGGAACTTTTTTCATTTTTAACAGTAAAAACTAATAAAAGATATTGTCTCTGCCTAAACACAGCGGTAACAAAAGACACCAGCAATATACCTGACACAAACTAATCTCTATCCCTTTGAAATAAATGGCTACCTAATGGAATAGCTGCTCTTTTATAGGTCTTCCTTTTGAATAGAGATACTGAATGAATCCTCATTATCTATTCCTTCCATACTTATTCAAAGAGTGAAAATATATGACAGGTGGACACAATACATGGAAGATGTATTACTGCATAGCTGTAATCCTGTACACTAAGGTCATTACTTCAGCTGCAACTTAACTTGGTAATGGAGATAGGATAAACAAGAAAGGAAAGAACCGTACTTTTCCTTGAATATCTCAGAAAATAATACTGTATATTATTTTTGATTCAGAGACAGCTATGTAACTACTTTTAAAAAAAAAAAAAAAACACAATATTTTATTTTCCTGAAAAAAAAAAATAATGGTGTGAAAAGCAGCCATTAATGAAACAGACCGGTTTCTCCTGGGCTGAAAAAGATACGATGAGGCCAAGATTGTTCAGCTGATGAACCCGCTTCTGTAATCTGTTTTGGATAACATTGTTATAACAGCATCAAAAGCATGCCTATGTGAAAGATATTAATGATTTCTTCTGAAGCAAAACATGAAGAACAACTGTCTGGAAAGAATGTAATTGATCGTATATTATGGGGAATTAAAGGCAGTGGTGGGGGTGTTACAAACTTTTCATTACATTAAAATGAAAACCGGCCATTATGGGACGAGAGGGATTGAACTTTGTACTGAAAACATCATGCATTCATCTATTTATTTAAACCGTGCTTCCTAGATGACTCAGCCCTTTGTTAGGGTTGTCTAAGCCTATTACCTCCTTTTCCAGTTGCCTTTTTTTTTTTGAGAAATTTCAACTGACTGAGCCGTATTTTTTATTTGATCTCTACCTCACCCTGGATTTTAAAGTTAAATGTGATTTTAAGAAGTTCAGACATAATTGAAAGGAATGCTAGGACCAGAAGGCAGATTCCTCAGTACCTGATGCATTTTTCACTATAAAGCACTTGTGGTAAGCCTCCTGTTTGGTGGAGGTATATGAGACTTGGCAAGAAATTTGGTTCTAGGTTCACTAGGCTTCTGCTATTTCCTCGGGCGACACCTACCTGTATTAGAAACCCCAGAAACTCACAAGATATACAGGTTTTCCTGCAATTGCTCAATGCAGATGAAAATGACAGCAGCCTTACGGCTACCCAGCGTTTATGCTGAAAGACTGGACCTGCCTACAGACATCCAGCAACCCATAAAAATGAAAGACTGAGATTGCTGTTTCACATAAAAATGGCTTTGTGTGTCATTCCCAGTGCTCTGTTCCACATCACACATTCAGGTATGTCCTTCATGGCTATGGGATGTATCACTCCATCGCGGTCCTACACAAGGACTGCAAGACAAATTGGCTATTTGGCTGTTACGGTGACGGAGGACATTCTCCTGCTTCTGTATTGGATGACAAGGATAAATCTTTAACTATGTGTAAGTACACTACACCAGCTGCCAGCAGAGTAAGAGTACATTAGAAAAACAACTTGATAAGCATATTGATTAATGAGCACTTGGAACGGTTCAGTTAAAGACTTAATTCAGATTTGTTATAATTCTGATTACTATGAGCTCATAAATGCTCTCATAATCCATAGCTATAACCAAACTATTAGAAACACTGGGAATTAGCATAGTGAGACAGCAAATGAGCCTCTGGATCATGCTGACAACATGCTATGCACTAGTCATATTTTTTTTTCCTTTTTAAAACAATGATCATTGTGGGATTAAATGGGTCAAAATGATGAAGCAGCACAGGTTTGAAAGAATTTGCATTTCCCATGTCACACCAAATGGCTGGCTTTCAGAGTGTGCTATTTAACCAGTTTGCCTCCCTTTCCAGGTTTTAATCAGTTTCTAGATAGTTCTGCAAAAGTTTGGGGTTGAACCTTGTTGAACCTATTTCAGAAAGTTATGAATCTTCTGAGAGAATGTACAAAAAGACCAAAACTGAGGTAAAAATAAGACACACACACACACACACACAAAAGGATTAAAAAAAAAAAAAAAAAGTTATGCCACCTTTTAAAAAGCAGTAGTACTGAAGGAGTAATGAAGTAGTATTTCCATGTTACTACTTTCAATACTAGTTGAAAGTAGTAGCATTGAATCTACTAATCTTTCAATACTGTTACTTCCACCACTAAAACTGACCTAGATGAGGTTAAAATACAAGGCTGCAGATAGAAAGAAACACCTGATCTTCCTTCTCTTCATCTCCTAGAGAGGATCTGAAGCCTCCTGACCTGCACCCGCCTCCCACCTGCATTCAGGGCGTGCTGTTGAGGAGCCCATACAGAGAGAAGGCCTTCGGGGCCAACCAGCAGGCATGGGGATGTGGGGGCTCAGCTTTGGGACAGTGATGGTGCAGAGTGGAACAGACCAGAGAGACAAATTCAAAAACACAAATACTTGTCTGACTGGCGATGAGAGCTGGCCTTTCTCTGCTACCTCAGGTACAAGGTTTTTGCAACTTCACCTCCAAAGAGCATCTCAGCTGGAAACCCAGGTGCCAAAGATGCTCATTTAGAATGGATGACCCACAGCTCTTTTAGGTGTAGGACTCGCTCTCAGAGCCTGGGAGTTGGCAGACCTGGGCAAACGAGAGCTCCAGCTCTGCCGCTGTGACACCCACAGGTCAGGCTGCGTCCTGCTCAGGGGACTGACCCTCAGGAAAGCGTGCAGGTCCTGGAAAGATCCCACCGGCTGCTCTAAGTCAGCAGTCTGCTGAATCCAGCATATGGGTCAAAGTTGGCATGGCTTTCAGCGTAATTCTGTTAATTCCTTGGAGATTTGCAAAGCTTCATGAAAAACGCCGTGTTTTCCCAGTGGCCATCTGTTATGAGCACATAAGATTGCCTGTGCTCGTGGCTAGCAGGTCAGCTGCTGGAGGGGGTTTCTTATCATATCCCTTCAGCGATGGGATCAATCTTTACAAGTAGAATAGAATAGAATAGAATAGAATAGAATAGAATAGAATAGAATAGAATAGAATAGAATAGAATAGAATAGAATAGAATAGAATAGAATAGAATAGAATAGCTCAGTTGGAAGGGAACTACGAATGCCATCAAGACCAACTGCCTGACCACTTTAGGGCTAACCAAGAGTTAAAGCACACCATTGAGGGCATTGTCTAAATGCCCTCATCAACCACCTCTCTAGGAAGCCTGTTTGACCACCTTCACAGCAAAGAAATTTTTGTAACATCCAGTCTGAACCTCCCCTGACGCAGCTTTGTGCCACTCCCATGCGTTCTGTTGTCATTTACCAGGGAGCAGAGACCGGCACCTCCCTCTCCACTTCCCTTCCTCAGAAGGTTGTAGAGAGCACTGAGGTCGCCTCAGCTTTATTTTCTACAGACTAGACAACCCAAGCCTCCTCAGCTTCTCCTTGTAAGAAGCAAAAGTTCCTCTCAGATCACATCCAGATGTTCATTGCAGGCAAGGAAATACAGACCACATGGCAGTGGCTCTTCCAACTATCACACTTGACCAGGCTTTGCTCAAGTGTTGTATGAGAAGTTTTAAAAAGTGAGAAGCAGCGGCCACAGTTTCTCCCAACACACTGTGTGGGGGCTTTTCAGGAGACGTGACACAGGCACCTCCGTGCGCTCTCAGAAATGCACATGCCGAGATCAGAGCTGCTGTTGTTGCAGCTGCTGCCTCACACACACAGCACTTTGAAGCCTGTGTTTGAGCTTTTGGTTTGGGATTTGTCATAGGCCAACTTGGAACAAGGAGGGGAAGATGGCTCAAGGCTTGCATCTTGCCTTGCATAGGTGGAAAGATGAGGGTGAGGGCTAGAAATGCAGGTAAAGGAGGAGGAATGAAAAAATATGGAGTTCAGAGTGAGACACTCAGTTGCAGGAGATGTGGAAGAATAGGGAAGTAGACAGAGATACGGGGCTGGGATCCGGACAAGAGAAATTGAATTGCCATGTAAGTGGTCAGAGAAGCTGATACTGACCAATTTGTTTTGGGAAGCTTTTGTAGGCACTTAGAAGGATGCCTTGCAAAAAAAAGTGAACAGCTCAAGGTGCTGTTACTTTCTGTTAACCTGGAATTCTTCTAGAATGCCTGGCTGGAGACTTGCATCCAGGCACTATAGAGGCGATGAGTATGCCATTCAGTGTTATTCAGATAGCTGTATCAATCCTATCAGGGTTAATGATAACATGAATTTAGAAAAGCCTCTGGTGGGTTTCTGTAGTTGCTCTTATTCCCTAGAGACAGAACTTCATCCATGCAAAACCCACTTGGGTAAGACTGCAATGAAAGGATATTTTATGGCAGCACAAACCCTTCTGTAAGTCACTCTTTCAACAATGATTAGACAACTCTTTTCCTAGTGTATTGCCTAAGTCTTCTGTATGCATGGAAAACCTTTTGCTAGTTGTCAAATGACTGTTTCTAAGGCTCTAAGGATCTGTTACATTTGGAATAAACCTACAACTTGCTTAACCTTGTTCTTTCTGTGCCCTAAGGCCTCAGGGCTGCTGGAGGCACGATGTAAAAACGCCTTGCCAGGAGCACGTTCACACTGGGGAGCCATGGCAGGAGACAAGGCTCTTGGTGGCATTGTGAGGAGAAGCATATGTGCCTCCTCTGTTCAGCAGCACCTATTGGAAGGCACTGTTGGATGGGTTCCCAGCATTAATTTGCAATAATCACAATCATTTACATTCAGGCCTTAATTAATGAATATCTGGATGTGTATGGGATGGGGTGATGTGGAGAGGATATGCAGGGTCTATTTCTGCCCCTTTTCATTCTGGTAAAACTCTGCTCATGACTCACTGCTCATTACTGTCTCCTGGCAATGTATGAAGAAAGAGATGTACAGCAGAACAAAATGTTTCTTACTCTGATTATTTGCTTCTTTTTAACATCCCAGTACCTCCCTTACCACAGCCTGGTAAATGGGTTCCTTACAATTTTAAATCCTCAAAGTGTTTTTGTAAGGAAATGTTTGAGCATACGACTACCTCAAGGTTATTTGGGTTTTATCAAGTTATTGTCTCAGTGCTAAATGGTTGTTGGAGGGATAAGGGGGTAGAAAGTCCTTTTCTGTGGGATATGCCATCCCAACCTGGCTGCTGGAGCTGTTTAAAATCTCTGACCTGGTAACCACTGAAGCCCATCTATATCTCCGTGTGCTGTCGTGCATGGCTGCTGCTTCCAAATGCAGGACAGGTCTGCCAGCGGCATTCTTCCCACTGCATGGGAGTCCTAAGGACCTCCTCCAGCTCTATTTGCTGGCCCAGTTGAACAGCACAGGGTGCTGAAGGCATCTCAGCAGCATGGGCACAATGGAGGAAAGGTGACCTGAGCTTGGGGCAGGCAATCTCCCAAGGGAGAAGCATCGATGGGCCTATGGATACACCTCAAATGTTGGTTGAGCTGGGTTAGGGGGAAGAGTGCTGGGAAGTGCTGGGACGATAGCTGGATACGTGCAAAAAATACAAGGTTGGCATCTGGTCTGACTAACAGAAACACACTAAAATTATCCTAGGGAAGAAGCATTTCAAGTTACTCATTTACAGCTGGCACACATTTTATATCTGACAGTAGGACAAAGCACTGTAAAAATACCCTTAAGAATGTGAATCTCTGCTCTGATTTGCACTTAAAAGGCAACATCTGATTAGTGTCTGTGTTTTATTAGCAGAAAACTGAGAGGATGAAAGCTTCTCAGATATTACCTTTATTGTACCAAATACTTTTCAGAGTATACTGTGGAGGAAAATGTCACATTTCATTAAAGTGGATCATTCATATACCACAAAGGACTTGGCAGCGGTTTATAGACCCAGTGGTAATTTTCAGTGTTGCCCATTTTTTAGTCTTGAAGATCATTTTAAAAATGCTTCCGATGACCTCAGACTAGATCAACTGGTGCTCACTGGTCTGTGTGTTGATGTGTGCTGTTGTGCACCAGCTGTGGGGCTGCTTTAGGTATAAGCAGCTCAGTTGCTGTGTCAGCAGTTATCACACAGTTCAATTTTAATAGGCTTGGTTACACAGCACATTCCCAGACCTTCCAGCTGTGCCTCATGAAAATGTATGCTGACACTCATTCTGGTCTCAGCATAACCCCTGCTTTGGTGTTACTTTACTAGTATTTTATTATTATTATTATTATTATTATTCTACTTACAAGTAATCTCAGTGTTTCAGATATATGAAATGTCAGATATGTTGAGGATAATATCCCATCACTGCAAGTTTTCGCCTCTATTAGTTGTTTCTGTGTGCTTCATTTAATCTGTTTGCTACCCATTAGAAAGGCTAGCAAAACATTTGGTTCTTGAAGAGTTGAGTGCTTCATTTTATCTGATGCAACTGAATCAGCAGGGCAATAATTTACAACAAAGAACTTTTTTGGCAGTCTTGGGCTTTTTTTTCATGGATTGTCTTTGAACAGATTGTAATTTTCTTGAATTTATTAATTATTCAAAATGTTAATGACTTTGGGGGATTGATTATGAGCAATTTTATGTGAGTATTTGGTATTCAGTATACAACTTCTAGGGCCATTACTTCGTTGTGTAGGTAGATAAAGGAGCATCGTTTTTTCTGTATTGTTGACAAAAGATGCTGAAAAATGTCATGAGAATTTTGCTCAGAAGATAAGAGCTTGGGAAAACACAAGAAAAAAGATCAGAACATTTACCCCTAAAATCCTGGCAGATAAAGTGTTTTCCTAACAATAATTTCTGAAGTAAGGGTTATTGTCAAATCTCTTTTGTTTACATATAGGATGTTCATTTCTCAAGATAACTCACACACAAAGCAATTGGGTGTGTGCATGTAGTCCTCATGAGGGTGTAATACAGCTTAGGTCACAGTTGCCTTGTGCTTTGGTGAGAGGTATGTTTCTCCAAACAATATATTCTGCCATTGCTGTCAGTCTGCAAATTTATCTCAAGGTTACTGTGAAGGTGAAGGTGACTGGATGCAGTTTCTAGTTCTGAAGAGTGCTGTCAGATGCTTGTGCACTTTGCTGGTCTCTGAACATTTGCTTTCTAATTCTATTGAAGCACAAAAGGCTTTAATTCACAGTTAATGAGCATTTTGTGGGATAACAACATCAGTTCTTGAACAGCAAGTGGCTTGAAGCAGGTGTTCAACAAATTAACTTTTAAAGATATTTGAATACTTAATTAGGAAATATTTGGTGATGCTTCCTTCAATCTGCTCTTGCCTACTTTTGCTTTAAGGGGGAGAGGAGAGAGGGAAAGCAGTTGCTGTGAGGTAGAAGTACGTACTTCTTGCATCATTTAAATATAGATCTGATTTTTGAGTTAAAAATTCAGTGTTAAAAAATCACGTTTTAATTGCTGTATATATTTACTATATATTTAATTCCCATACTCTTGACATTTTGGCCAGTCTGGGAAGCAGCTGTGTGAGTGGCTGCTGCTGGCTGGAGCTTTCCCCCTGTACCAGACAGGAATCTCTACAAGCTCTGCACCTCCTCGGTGTAACTTTTCATTGCTTTGACTAGCAGGTCTACTGATGAATTTCCTTAAAAAGCAGACTGCTACCCAGATCTTAGAGTAATGTGATGTGTGCTGAGGCTCTCTGTAGCTGTTGAGGTGAATGAAGAGCACTTACATTTCTTCTGGCTCTGCACAAGCAAAGCTAAATGAAGGGTGCAGGCGCTGCAGAGGACTGCCGGCTTAGCACAGGAAAGAGTCACGGCACAGCCTGTGGGAGCATGTGAGAGCTCCCATCTGCAGTTCTTTCCCAGTCATGCTCAGGATGTTTTTTTTCCACTAAATGTCCAGTTGTTGCTTTATTTCTTTTCCCACAACCTTCCACCATCTGGCTTGTATTTAAAAGACACAGTTTAGTTCAACACATTAAATTTCAGCTATGCAGGCTGCAATAGCTTCTGCTCTCCAGGAACTGGTAAAGCATCATGTGTCAGCTCTCAGAGAAAGACAAGGGTTAGTTGGTTAGAAAATGAGCAGAGAAGCAAAAGCTATACACCTTAAGGTTGATAGAAGTTAATCCATTTTAAACTCCTTACATCATTTAAGCCTCTTGGGACAGGGATTTGTCTTTAAGTCCCTGTAAAATATCATGTCATATCCATTCTGCTCTATAAAAAAATGAGTAAAACCCATAAAATTCCTCAGTCATGCTAGAAATCTATGGGACACCTACATTTGGTTTGCGTTGAAACCCCAGTAAACCTGATCTGGTTCTTCACAGTAGACACTGAAGTGAAAATTCATCGTTAGTTAGCAGTGCTCTGGCACTTCCCTAGCTGTACTTCAGAAATAGGCTGAACTGGGTATGCTTTATGGAAAAAAAAAAAAAAAAAAAAAAAAAAGGAATTGGTATAATTGTGTTCAAGATTATGATTTCCAATTTAGAGTATCTGTATGTGAGCTAAGGGCATGCTGCAGGTGCTTGACTGCATGTTTCTGCAGCAGAGCTGCTCAGTCACTCAGCTGTGGCAATCCGTGACCACACACGGGACCCCCAATTTCCCCTGGGGTGGCAGGGGAAGCCAGGTCTGATAATCTGGAGCACCTCACATGAGGTGCATTTGATGTCTATGTTTGGGACAAATTAATCCATGATTAGGTATATGAGTTCCCACTGTAGGCAGGGGACATTTTTTCGGTGCAGCTGGGAGAAAGGCCAGAGAACAATTTGGTCACCCTGAAGTAGACCCCTAGGTGCTTGGGCTGTTTTTTCTTGTCTCACCATCAGCCTTTCTAAAAGCTGGTCAGAACCACTCCTTTGGATGCCTGGGCCATGCTGCACCTGGCAGGATGGTCACGAGTCCATCTGTGTGGTGCAGAAAGCATCTTCCAGCCCCTCGGGTCTGTTGTATTCACCGAGGCTCTCCGGTTGACAGCTGTCTAGCTACATGCCACAGAGGGGTTACTGCATCTCAAACATCACTTTTTCAAACATCACTATTGCAACACACATTTTTCTGTGTGTGGTCTTCCTTCCTGACAAAGAGCAAGGTAAGTGAGCAAGAATGTGCAAGAATGTGTACAAGTATAAGCACGTACTTGTGAATATAGCATACAAATACTATAAGGAAAAATGCAGTTTCTGTTGCCATTAAAGCTGTCTAATAATTTCCATTTCCTTTTTACAGATGCCTCTGAAGCTGAGGTTTATATGAGTTAAATCTTTGTTTGCAAATTCTGCAACAGACTCTACTGCTTTGACTTCCTGTGCTGTAAAATCCTGCTTCTTCTGTGCACATACTTCTGGGCCAACTGGAGGTCAACAGATACTTCCTAAGAAAGCTCTTGATGGCTTTTCTTTTCTTTTCTTCCCCTGACATATAAAGTTCTCTCTCTCTGAACATTACAGAAAAAGCGCAGTAACAGGAAAGGTACAAGGAAAATGGAACTGTAGATTTAAAGGTAAAAGCCAGGAGTAATCTCTCTCTATTGTGATACAGGGTACACACAGCTGTCTGGCTGGCTGAGTTTTGGAATGCACTGAAATATAAGCAGAGGCTTGTTCTTTGTCTTTCACTTTTAACTTGACAAGATCCTCAAATGTATTTTTATAGTTTCCTTCCTGGTATGCTCCCAGAGATAAGTACTTGCTTGAAGTAAATGGCAGGCCTGCACTAGCTGGAAGAAAGCTTCTCCTTACACTCTGTAATAGAAGCAACAGAATTTGCTCCTGATTCCTTTGTTGAGCCACCAGAGATCATAAAAAGAAAAGCCAAAGGATAATGCATTTCTAACTGGTGCACTCCTGGCTACCCTGTGTATGGTATGAAGAAATTTAAAAGCTCGTACGCAGTGCAATACTCAATCATACACTTGATCATGAGCTCTAATAAAGAAAGGAGGATTACAAGCTCTTCTTTGTCTCACATGGGAAAATACTTTCTGTTTCATTTATTATACTGCGTTTTCCTGCATAGATATTCCTAATACAGGTCTGCCATGTTCCTGCATTCCCTTTCATATTCACATCATTAAAAAAAAGCAAAAAGAAAAACAAACAAACAAACAAACAAAAACAGACCTTTTCTGATATATTTAAGAATTATTCTTGCAACAGCAACACTTTGCAAAGCAGTTTACTATTTTATTTAGCCCAGGGAATTTAGGGGGAATTAGCTCAAATGGTAGAGCGCTCGCTTAGCATGCGAGAGGTAGCGGGATCGATGCCCGCATTCTCCATTTTGCACTGTGAGTTGGCTGAAGGGAAGGAGCCAGAGGGTTGAGGTCAATGGGATGGAGCCGAGTTGGAGTCCTGTGTCTAGTGGAGTCTCTCAAGGGTCGGTACTGGGACCAGTGTTGTTTAATATATTCATCGATGACTTGGATGAGGGAATGGGCTGTGCTGTCAGCAAGTTTGCTGATGACACTAAACTGGGAGGAGTGGCTGACATGCCTGAAGGCTGTGCTGGATGGCTGAAGGACCTTGATAGGCTAGAGAAACTTAATGAAATATAACCAGGGCAAGTGTAGACTCCTGCATCTGGGCAAGAACAACCCCGGACACCAGGACAGGCTGGAGACTGCCCTGCTGGAGAGCAGTGAAGGGGAGAGGGACCTGGGGATCCTGTCCTAGTGGACAGCAGGGTGACCATGAGCCAGCACTGTGCCCTTGTGGCCAAGAAGGCCAATGGCAGCCTGGGGGTGGTTAGTAGGTCAAGAGAGGTTCTCCTGCCTTCTGCTCTGCCCTGGTGAGATTGCATTTAGAATATTGTGTCCAGTTCTGGGCCCTTCAGTTCAAGAAGGACAGGGAACTGCTTGAGAGAGTCCAGCGCAGAGCCACGAGGATGATTCAGGGAGTGGAGCATCTCCCTTATGAGGAAAGGCTGAGGGAGATGTGTCTCCTTAGCTTGGAGGAGACTGAGGGGTGACCTTATTAATGATTATAATATGTAAAGTAGCTTGGGAACAGCGCCCTACCATGACTCCTAAAGAGGGCAAATAGGTGGCTGAAGGCTGTGAGGCAGCTGCTTCTGCTGGGAGCACTGGGAGGGAGATGTGGCGAGGGATGGCTCCTCTCTCATGCGGGCATGTAGACTCCAGCAGCCCTGTGAGATGCCACTCCTGGATCAGCTGGGCTCTCTGGGTCTTTGACACTGTAAAAACAAATAAAGGAGCAGACTTGCTCATACATACTCAGGGGTTATAGGTGCTAAATGACCCAACTCAATAGCCAAGGGGGACAAAGTCCACTAAAATCAATGAGAAGACTAAAAAAAAGGTAGGAGAGAAACTGCTTTAAACAGAACCTTTTATTACCATCAACTAAAAGTTAGCATGAAGACTACTTCCCTTTGACTTACACAGCAGTATTTGTGTAGTATAATAAGAGAGAGGCAGGAAGCTGGAAACAAAACCAACACTGGAGTTAGAGGAAGGTAAATAAAGCAAGTCCCTGCAAGTTAGAAAGTTTAGAACATCCTGGTTACACGGAAAGTAAAAAAGAGCCAACTTCCCACTTCTCAGGAGAGGCACTAGATACACGTTTGGAAACATTCACATAGCACAACTTTCATTAAAAAGCAACTGAGCTGCTGCCATCTTCCTGAATCAATGCAGAACTATTTTACCTTTTCTAGTGTCATTTCAAATGTCGCCTAATGCAGCATCATTAAATGCAAATGAAGTTGTTGTTATGGAGAATACCCTGCTGTTTCTGGTAATGATCAGTTAGAAGGTGTGCTTGCATGAAGAAACCAGAAGGTTGGTATTTATGTCTCTGTAATGAATGAATTGCATCTTAGCAGAGTTAAGGGAGTCCAAAGATGAGCAGATTCCTGCTGGTTGCCTTGTCAAGACAGCAGCTGTGGAATAAGTAACCAGGGAGAAAGCCATCAGAGATCAATTTACAAAAATGACAACAAGGTATTAAGAACCTCCTGAAACCTGTAAAAGTGCTTTAGAAAAGAGACATGAAGAACTTTATAGAAAATTTTAAACTAAAAGAGGGTAGATTTAGATTAGATATTAGGTTTTAAACTAAAAGGGCAAATTTAGATTAGATATTAGGATAGGGGTAGATATTAGATATTAGCTACGAGGGTGTTGAGGCCCTGGCACAGGCTGCCCAGAGCAGCTGTGGATGCCCCATCCCTGGAGGTGCTCAAGGCCAGGCTGGATGGGGCTTTGGGCAACCTGGGCTGCTGGGAGGTGTCCCTGCCATGACGGGGGGTGGAGCTGGGTGGGCTTTGAGATCCCTTCCAGCCCAAAGCATTCTGTGATTCTATGAAGATATTTAACAGTTTCAGCATAGGAAGTGAGTATCTTTATATATACGGTACTTATGGTCTTGGGGCTTAGGAACTGAGAAGAATGTGTTTCTGTTCTCAGACCTTCCTTGTACTTTGCAATAAACTATAAATAAATAAATAAATTTAATAGGCAGAGTCTATATTAGTGCCCTGGTTTCATTTGGGGTAGTTAATTTTCTTCCTAGTAGCTGATACAGTGCTGTGTGATTTAGGGTGATGTTGATAACACACAGATGATTTCAGTTGTTGCAGAGCAGGGCCTACACTGAGCCAAGGACATTTCAGCTCTGCCAGCAAAGAGGCTGGGGATGAACAAGGAGCTGGGAGGGGCCACAGCCAGAACAGCTGGCCCAAAGGGACCAAAGGGATGTCCCATACTGTATGATACTGTAGGATGACACGCTCAGCATTATAAGCTGGGGGAGCTGCTTGGGGGGCTGCTGTTGCTTGGGGACTGGCTGGGCATAGATCAGATGGTGGTGAGCAATTGTGTTTTGCATCACTTGTTTTCTGTACCCTTTTATTTTTTTATTTCATTTTTTCCCCCTTTTCTATCCTACTAAATTGTCTTTATCTTAACCCACAACTTTTATTTTGTTCCCCAATTCTCTCCCCCATCCCACTGGGGGCAGGAATGAATGAGCAAGCAGCTCTGTGGCACTAAACTGCCTGCCAGGCTAACCCACAACAGTCAGTCAGTGGAAGTCAAAGGGCCAGGTTGGGACTTTTGCACTTCTGAAGTGCTCCTGAAGTGTTATTTAGAAGGCACGAATGAAAATCCAACCGTACATAGGCCTTACTTTACAGCCTTGCACTGAATGAATTTTGCCCTGAATAGTTTGCTATTGCCAGGCAGAAATCACTGTGAGAAGCATCATTTCTGCAGAGAAACGTCATTACACCAGGAGGAGAGAAGATTCAGCTCCCCTAACTTCTGTGATATCTAAGCTGGGCACTGGGAAGGCATTTCTCCTATCAAAGCCGGGAGATGTCAGGCCTCCACGAATGAGTGATTCGCCCCGGTCTAAAGAAGGCATCTGAGACAAATCAGACGAGCTGCTCTCTGGAGGCGCCTCTGTCTCTCCACTGACAACAGAGAGAAACTGGACTGCAAGAACAGGCACGATGCTGAACTCTACGTGGCTGCAATTATGTGACAGAAATTCTACCTTTCACAAGCAAAGGTTGTGTTTTAGTGTAAGACATAATATAAACATATAGGAAAAAAAAAATATATATATATATAAAATAAAAATGAGGAGAAGCCAAGCATCTTTATGCAGAGAAACAAGTATCTAAAGTTATACTTAGAAGCCTGAAAATCTTGAGCATACAGCTCATTAGGTAATAAAGAGTAAAGCATGCAAATAAGGAATGAAGAGTACATACAAGGACAATATCCCCACTGTTTTTTAGGACAATAGCAACAGATCTTACTTCCAGTGGATGCTGCTTTCTTAGCCTGCCCTTTTGCTGGCTGGAAGCTCCTCCTCTTTACGGAGGAGCCCATAGTGCTCCTGGACCCCAGCACCTCCCTGAGCTCCTGGGGCTCGTGGCCCAGGGGGGGCATCTCAGCAAAGTCCCACCTCAGCTCTGCCACTGCCTTAGCACCTACACCACTAGCAGCTCACCTGGAGGGTAACTTTGTGACCAGGCTACTTCTAGCCAGCCTCTGTGGAGGAAAGTCTCTTCAAACTGTCATCTCTGACATTTCCCACTTGCTGTTTCCCTTTACTCTGTTGCCTACTAACATGACCTATCAGTCTAAGTGGCTGCATCACATAACCTTAATGTGATAACCTCTAATAATATATTATATAATAAATAATATATTATATAATAAATAATATATTATATAATAAATAATAACCTCTACGGAGACCTATATAGTTCAACGCAATCTACAGGCTACCAGCTACCCACAGACTAAACGATGTTTGCTGTATTTATGTCACCTATGTATAGCTCCCTAACATATTTTTTTTCCTTAATTTTATGTAAAATAGCAAAAAAAAATATGGGTAATGCATTTCATTAAAATTCTTTCTGCCTCCTGAGTGGCCAAACTCAGGAGAAAAGGGAAAACCGTTGACATGCTATTTCAGAGGAAAAAATTCAGACAGTACATAGATGATTAGATGTTGAATGCTTGTTATTGCTGATGTGAATGGCTGGTTTAATTCCCCTGCTATCACACTACAAAATTACCCTTGACATGATCTTCTGTAATGTGCCGAGCATTATTTTATAGACTGTGTTCCTAATGAATTTACCCTGATGAGAAATGTAGCAAAAGGGAAAAAAGTCTGCACCTCCTTTTCATGCCTGATTCCTTTTGTGTTTCCTTCTTGAGGTAATGTCTGGATTTTGACTTCTTTGTTGCTAGTGCAGTACATTAAAAATCAGCTAATGTAGCATTAACTAAACACTAATAGGCCATTAAAGACAGACTTCCATGCTGGAGAAAACAAGAATGTTGCAAATGTAAATATAAGGCAATTTCATATGCGCAAAGTTTTGCTGTCTGATGCCATTTGTATTAATAATTAATGCACGTGCTTCACTGGGGCATTATCAATCTCGATAGATGCCCAAATTTTCTTGGCTCAGTGCTGCTTCTTGTCCTCCCAAATGGCACAAGAAGCCCAGGGAAGGCTGGCCATTGCTTTGTCCTCCCCTGCCAACTCTGGCAAGAGGCTGGCCCCAGCTGAGCGGTGATACTGGCTGCACCACAAGTGATCCCGAAGCAAATAATCCTTGACATGTATCCTGCTGTCACAGGTCCTTATAATTTGCATGATGATCTGCAAATGTTTTCTTGTATCTAAGGGCACAGAGTTGTACTTTCGCTGTATTTATTCGGAGTGCAGATACACGCACAGCCACCCTGTGCCGATAACCTCGTTATCAGCACACACACACGCCTCTCCAAGCGCTAAGGAAATTTCCATCATGGATCTGATTCAACCCCTTCCTGCTGTGGTGTTCATCACCAAATCACAGGCTGGAAGGACTCGAGTGTCCCACAGCCAGCACCCACGAGGCAGGGCTCCCATGCCCATGCAGTCGAGCTGCCCGTGGCTTTGCCAAAGTCTCCTGGGATGGAGGTCTTGGCTGCCAGGCAGCTGATGAATGCTGTCCTCCCAGGACACTGCCAGCATCTCCTGTACAGCTGAGAAATGAGACCCTTGTGCATGAGGCAGCCTGCTGGAATCAGTGAGAATACCTGCTGTGCACAATCCTACAGGCAAACTGTGCTTATAAGATCTGCGCTTATGTCAGATAGAGTTCAAGAGATATCTGTGAAGATATCCATCTATACAGCTGACACGAGGAGACAGAGAATGAGAATGGATGGTGAAGATGATGACGTTCATCTCCTAGAGCAACTCTCCAGATGACTTTTTAATGAGAAATCCTGTTTGAGTTGTTGCAACTAAATAAGCTATTGCATTTTGCTTTGGTATAGATAATCATGATAATAATATCTGCCCATAGCAAAAAGCTGTTGTAAGGCAGGGATGTGATTTCCATCTGTCTTTCTCAGATTGTTTTAACCTTAGCAAAAAATCCTGTTTTTCAGACAGAAGCTGCTCACACATAATCTAAGTCCAAGACACATTTTCGGCTTTAGTCTACTGATTGTGATCATTCAGTCACTTGCCTTCCCTACACTTGGGTGGATCTTCATTAGAGAGAGTTATCAAAATATTTGTGTTAGCATTTAAGTATGTATCTACCACATAACCAGAAAGAGGCAGAGGGGATTTTCTTTTTTTTTTTCACATATAAAGTAGATAAGACATCAGAACAAATTTCTTGCTCCAGTAGAGCCAAATATAATTTCAGTCTAAATCAAAGCACAAAAATAAAATAAAATAAAATAAAATAAAATAAAATAAAATAAAATAAAATAAAATAAAATAAAATAAAATAAAATAAAATAAAATAAAAACTAGTTCATTTCTGATCTTTGCCTGTCCGTCCTGGTCCAAGGTGGCAGAAGGGGCATTGCTCAGGGCTCAGGGCAGCTCAGGCTTTTCCATGAGGTTCTTCTGGGGTGTGTTTGATGCAGCAGAATCAGGACCCCCCCCCCACCCCCCATAGATCTAAAAGCCTTGGTTGTTTTTTCTAATTATTGCTCTAGTTAGTTGGAATGAAACCTGGTGAGCCAATACCTCCAGTTTAAAGCCACGTGCAGATGAATGGTTTCTTGTATTTGAAATATTAGAGTAATAGATGCATTGTTTGTGTCTGAGACAGGCCAGTTTTACAAGTGTCACATTTGGAAAATAAATCTGCTCCTGTGCCCCCTCAAGGCGGCATTAGATGATGTTAAGTGCTCTCATTTTTCTGCTCCTTAAGATATTTTTATCTGCATGAGTCATTAGGTATTCTGGTCACTCCTCTTACAGATGCAGCTATGATTCGAACAGGGAAAATGTCAGCACGGCGACACCTCTCTGTGACAACCCTTCTCTTTTTTTCTAAGGATTTCAGTTCTCATGGAGTTATAGAAAGCGCCACGTTGGCCACCCCCTTCCCCAGGGCAGGCTCAGCGCAGCCTGGCCAGCCCTGGAGGCAGACAGCTCTTAGTTTTTCCTGCAGCTTGAGACCAGCATTATTTAACCTAAATCTGCTGTTTAGGCACTTTTTAAGAGTGTTTCTTCTCAACCTGTGACCCACAGCCTGCAGGACAATCTTCTGAAGGTGGAAGCTGTTAGTATATTTCTCCTCTGCTTTCTCTTGCCTGAACAGCCCCAGTGCTCTCTGTCTCATCTCTTGGATCGGGGACTCTCAGCCTTTAATCTTGCTGCTTCTGCTCGGGCTTCTTTCAAACTGACCCCATGTTTCTTCACGCAGAGCCGAGACGTTGCCAGTGACAAACAGGGCAGAAGGATTACTTAGCCCATCTTCCACACAAATCCTTTATTTCAGCACCCCGCTGCGAAGCTGTGTTCTTGCAGCAGCTCAACACTACTGACTCGGATCATGTGCTCCCACATGCTCATGTGCCCCAGAGCCTTAAATGAAAAACAGGAGCTTTATTCACCATTTCCTATCTGTATTCTTACAGTGAATTTTACTACCTCTGTATTGTGCTATTTATTTCAGGCCATTTCAGTTTTTCAGAATAAATTTGAAGTCCAACCTTATCTTCCACCCTGTGCCCTGTATTAGAGGGCTTCATTGTCTTGTGTCCAAACCTTAAATATCATATAACACCAGACCCTGGAGAAATCCTAGCACAAATTTACTTGTCATTTTCTGTAGAAGTCTGATTTTCCAGCCAGTTGTACAATTTCACAGTGGTTTAAATAAGACTGCTTCCTTAACTTGTTTATGAGAGTCCCATGGGAAGCGAAGTCAAACGCATTGCTGCAGCCAATACCAACAAATCTACCACTTCTTCCCTGCTCAGGTCTCGTATCCAATCTCTATATAACATTAACCTTCTTTGCCCTTAGCAATGAGCCTTTTTTTCTTTGTCTTCATATTTTACAAGTGTTCTTTCATGGTATTTCTTCTATTTATTTTTTTCTTGTTTCATTCTGTGTTAATTCTACTTCCTTCTATGCCTTGGCCTTTCTGATTTTGTCCTTGTAGGTTTGCGCTAGTCTTACATATATCTTCTTAGTAACTTGACCTACTTTCCACGCCAAATAATTTTCAGGTCACTGAAAAACTTCTGAGTTAGCAAAAGAGGCTTCTCACTACACATCGTGTGTCTCCTTTTGATGAGAATAAAGTGTGCTTCTCTCTTTGAGACTGCCTTTTTTAGGACTTCCTTCTAACCCCCCTATTTTACTTCTGCCTTGCTTATTTCCCAATTGACCATGTAGCGGTGTTTCTTTTCTTGAAATAATTTGTTTTCATGTCGCTGCTTTACTGCTAAATTTCCGGAATACCATTCTTTGTGCTCACTTGCACCAAGTTTGTCTTCTTCATGATCCGGGCCAACTCCTTCTGTGCTCTGCAGAAATGAGATGCAAAGGAGCCTTTACCTTTCTGAGAACCAGATAACAATCCCCACTGCATCAGGGCTGCTTCTCCCTCCTCTTTTCATGCTCAGAGTCTCTCAGCATCTCTATCGCCTCCAACTGCTGGTGTTCACAGCAGGTGTATGCAACTGCCTTGCACACCTTGAAAACATGCCTCTCCCCCTGCCCCAAATAAATCACAAATGTATCAAGTCTATTAAGTTATCAAATTAATTGTCATACTTCTGATCTTCCTGTCTCCTGGCTACCCCATCCTCTCCGGGTGCTGGTCCCTGCCCCAGCCTTGGCCCTCAGCTGGAGAGGCTGGGAGGAGCCCTCAAGCCTCCTTCCTGCATCCCGCAGCTCTCACCTGTCCCAGGGGATGCTTTAATGGCAGAGGTTTTCTAACAGCTCACATCCAGGCTTTCTGGTGCCATGCCTTTTGGGATGTCAGGTTAGATCTGGAAACAGACATCTCTGTCACCGTCATCCTCTTTCCTTGGCAGACTGCCAGTTTTGCACATCTTACACAAATGATGTGTGACCATCCTCAAACACTACTAATGATGATTCCCCACTTGGTACCAAGGTGGAGCATGGATATCTATGTACAGTATCCAGAAAAAAATAATCATTAAAGCATAATAACATAACGACCACACTGTATACTCCCATCTTTCATAAGCATGAAAGCAGTTTCTTGCCAAAGGCCATGGATCTTTAGTATTTTTGTAACGGGGGACATTTTTATGTCCTTGATTCAACTGGATGTCTAACTCCAAGCACAGATCAGCTCAGCTGAGCCACCAAAGCCCAAAATCAACGCCTAAATGATGAACAGATGCCTGCTGTTCATCTGAGTCTAGACTAATGGCAATATGCAGACATACTTTCATACAAAAATAATCTGTGCTACCGAACACCCTGAAAGTCAAAGGTGCGAACAAAACTGCTTTCATTACCAAGTCTGAATTTCATTCCAGCTTGCAAAATGTTGAATAGTTTCTCTTTGACTCTGTTTCTGAAAATCTTGGATTATGTGAGTCTCCAAGATTTTATTAAAAGCTCAGTAGTTCCTTATGATTGCAGGGAGATACTTGAAAACCTGCACCTTGCTAGTTCAGCAGCAAAACAGCAAATTCAAAAGACTATGATTTGTTGTTTGCGTCAGTCATTTTAATCCTATTATTTTGAAATGAATTCTGTCACTAATGTTTTTGAAATATTTGCACTTGCCACAGAACCAAATAAGTGTGGCAAATGTCTTCAGGATTGAGACCATTAGCTGATGTGGTCTATTCTGTCCTGTTTTCTAATCTGTCTGCCTGAGAAAAAGAAACACAGTAGAGATATAAAATAATAAGCTATCCAAATATCAGCATTGTGGAGCCAAATTCATCTTGGTGAATGAATCTGACCACTTATTTTACTTAGGGTGAATATTTTTGTGTGTGTGTGCCATGTTCTTTGGCTTTGTAGTCTCTCTATCCAGTGAAAAATTATTCTTTCTTGGTTTGTCACTGATAACAAAGCCAATCACACATTAGGAAATCAAGTATAATTTCTCCAAGGCTCAAGCAAGCAACATTTTCTATAGCTTATTTCCACAGGAAAGGAACCTGCAGATAACATGGCAAAATGGTTCTTCTATTTTCCTTAATGGGAGCACTAGAAATTCTCTGCTGTGCCAGTTCCTCCTTGCGAAAATTAATGCATTTTAGGGTTGGGAGGAAAAATGTCAGCATCCTGATATTTAGTGGAATGACATTATTCTACATACTGCTAACAAGTACATCGTATTTCTGCTGTTTATGATAAAATTGTGCTGCATGTCAACTGCAAAGCCACCTTTTGCCATTTTTAGGGAAGCAGTATACATGTACATGGATGAGAAGAGCTGGAAGTAGTGGATGTCCCTGTGGGTGAACTGCTGGGGCTTTGGCACACTTCCGATGATAGCCTGGCAGAGTGCTGCTCTCTGTGGGCATCCCAAAAGAAGGATGGGATGAGAACGGCGTGAGAGCTGTATGGTGGCACAACTTGTGCTGTCTTATGTCTGCACGGAATTGTGGAGTCATGTTAGAGGAAGAAATTGCCACCTCTGCTTTTTATCTGAGTAACAATGCTGTCTCTTTGTCTGTGTTGGTTGTAGCAGTTCCAGCTTCCATGTGTTACACTCCCCTGCACATCCTGGTGTGGATCCCTTCTTGGGGCCAAATTCACCTTCACATCAACATGCACAAGTCTGAGAAGAATCCCTCAGCAGGAGTTTAATGTAATGATTGAAGCAGAAGTAATTCAGATAAGGCATGCTACTGAATTGGGGCCGTAATTAAGTTGTACACAGTGCAGGAAAACATTTCTCAGCATTATCCATCATCATCTTCACTCTCACTTGGAAAGTATTAAGCTACCATATTAAGTTATTTAGATTGTTAGTCAAATAAACAAGAGGCTCTGTAATTGCTGTCTTGGAGACTGGTATTTTATCAGCCAGCAGCAGTCTTCTCATATCTTAATAAAAGCAAAGACCACACTCAGGGGAAAATCACTATATTGAGGTGAAAGAAAATGACCCTGCTATGTTCCTAAATTTCCCCATGTCCTAGAAACACCCAAAGAGAAGGGCTATTACACCAAAATATCACCCCATCCTCAAAATGAAGATGATCTAACTATTTTAAAAATCAATTTTAATTACTTTTTAAATTTGTTCTTTACTACACTATAATAAAATAACTACTGGAGCCATTCACTTGCTTTTCCCTGTGAATAGGGAGGGTTAGGCTTTTTGGACAATGTAGAGGTATACAGCAATTCAGATTTAGCTTGAGAAGGCAAAAGCAATTTGTTAATAGGCAGAGGAGCTTTCTTTTTCCTACAGTGATAACAGGCATGAACCTCACAAATGTACAAATGAACTAGATATGGAGCTCTAAGACCTGGGTGCCTACAAAATAAACACTATCACCACCTAGTAAATGCAGGGAGAAGGCTGAGAACAGAGAGCAAGTTGCACAAGTTGCCTCCTTTTCCTGGTGGAAAAGAGTAAAACAAATTAAAAGAAACTGCCCCATCTTTTCCATCCTCTCCATGCTTGGCTGAAGGAAGAAGGGCCATGGCTCCAGCAGCAGCCTTGTCCCTCCTATCAACCAGGGCAGAGCAGATTGCACAGCAGCCCTGGGAGAAATGGCTTCTTCCAAGCTGCTGGAGCCAAGGGCTCTCTTGGGTGCCCTGGCACATGGCAGCGCAGCTCAGAGCTGGGCACAGCCATCGCATTAAAACGTGTGATCTCTGCTGCAGCTGCCACTATTGTTTACATGGGATAATAATAACAGAAAGCACTTGCAGTAAGGTTGTAGCTTTCGCTGTGACTTAGCAGCTCACTGAAAGGAGAAGCACCAGCCTGCTGTGCTAGCCAGACCCCCAAAGAACTACTGCTCTGGGTTGGTTTTCATATAAAGATTCCCACCAGTTTTCCTGCTCTGCCTTTCACTGTGCCTTAGTTTGCTGGAAGCTAGCAAGGGCCGAGGGAACATCTTTCAAGCTCTGTAATTTTTGCCCACACTGGCAATTGCTCCCAGTGCTGGGAATTCACCAAAAACTGGGATTTGCCATATAACCTGTTTCTTCATCAACTACCATGCTGTATTTTTATTCACTCAGCCAAGGCAGTGTGCAGGCCTGTTAAAGGCACTGAAGTGGCAGCCACTTGTGTCCCTGCTAAACAGGTGGGATCAGCCTCGGTACCACAAGCTGATATTATTCCAAACAGTTTCACTAAGTACAGAAAAGCAGCTGGAGAGATTTTCCTACAGAGGGGAAGATGATTTTTCCATGTATTAATGAGAAAATAGGATTCTCACTATGGTATTACCATTGCCATAGAAAAGTTCTAATGCCCAAGGCTGTAGGAATTAAGTTGACTCTTTGGTCTGCTTGAAGTTAAAGCTGAAACATCTCTTTCTATCCTCATTTCTGGTGTACTGGATTTACTTGGCAAGGTTTTGTTAGCAGGGGGCTGCAGGGATGGTCTCTGTGAGCAGAACCCAACAGCTGCCCCATGTCAGATCAGAGCCAACTCCAGGTGGCTCCAAAAGGGACCTGCTGCTGGCCAGAGCTGAGCCAGGGAGCAATGCTGGGGGGGTCTCTGGGAGAGCAGATTGAAGAAAGGGGAAAAAAAAAAAGTGCAGCACAACAGCAGATGGGAGAGAGGAGTGAGAAAATGTGAGAGAAGCAGCCCTGCAGCCCCCAAGGCCAGTGCAGCAGGAGGGCAGGAGGTGCTCCAGGCAGGCAGCAGCAGTTCCCCTGCGGCCTGTGCAGGGAGAGGCCCCTGGTGGAGCAGGCTGTCCCCCTGCAGCCCATGGGTCCCACATGGAGCAGATCTCCACGCTGCAGCCCCCCCATGGGTGGAGGAGCCCCCGGTGGAGCAGGTGGATGTGGCCTGGAGGAGGCTGCGGCCCATGGGGAGGCCCTGCAGGATCAGGGAGGGGGTCTGGGGAATACTGATGCCCGTGGGGGACCCGTGCTGGAGCAGTTTGCTCCTGGGGGATGGAGCCCGTGGGATGGAGCCGTGTGGGAGCAGTGGTTGGAGAGCTGCTGCCTGTGGGCAGCCCCCACAGGCTCAGTTCGGGAAGGATGGCATCCCTGGGAGGGACCCCACGGGGAGCACGGGCAGAGAGGGACCGTGAAGGAGCTGTGGAAGCAAAGTATTAAGGTCTGACCATAGCCCCCATTCCCCATTCTCCTGCGCTGCTTGGGAGGAGGAGGTAGAAGAGGATGGATGAGGGGGGATGGTGTTTTTAGTTTGCTTTTAGTTTCTTACTGCTCTAGCTTGTTAGTAATAGGTAATAAATTACATTTGCCTTCTTGTACTGACTGTTTTGCCTGTGACTATAATTGTTGAGTGATCTCCATGTCCTTATCTCAACCTATAGGATTTTTCCACAGTATTTTTTCTTTTTTCTTTTTTTTTTTTTTCTTTGAGTAGAGGGAGTGAGGGAGTGAGAGCATGATTGTGATAGAGTTCAGCTGCCCAGCATGTTGAAACCACCACAATGGGGACAGCTGCGGTAATGGTGAGGCAGCACCACCAGCCTCCTTGCCCAGCACCCTGTGGCAGCGCTGGTGTAGGCAGAGGCAAAGCTGCCACAGCTGAACACACGCATGCACAAAAGGCTTTGGAGAAAAATGCAGATCCCTTCTGGATCCTAAATTTAGCGTTTCTAAATAAAAAGGATTTATACGGCGGCGCCTCCTTTCTCCTCTAAGACGTAGCTCCCAACAGATGGTGAGGAACAGCCTGGAATAACAGCGTACCCCGCTACATTGCTAGATGCCTTTTCACAGCACAACTCTCTGGGCTGCGTCCTTACCACTTACAGCTACAGAGTGGTAATTTTAGTTGCTCACGTCATTTTTGCCAAAATGTGATTTCAGCTGGAGACACTTTCTTCAGAACAGCCAGATGTATGGGTTTCTACAAGGTTGCCTGTTGGTAAGAAGCGAGGGGCTACAGCTCAGCAGGGTCACAGCAGGCTCAGGTTTGTGATTTACCTACAGAGAACAAAATAATGTTCCAGGGAGTGACATGCCTGCCAAACATTTCATTAACAGAATGGATAAAACCCTTGAAAACTAGTTGGAGTGAGTAAAATGCCTTCCAAAGGCTAACCACTCATCAGGTTGTCCATAGTGAGCCCATGTCATCAGCTAGGAGACCCAAACCCACCTTTTCCCTTGTCAGCAGAAGGCCATACATGTCACCGAAAAAGCAGTTAGTGAACGTCTTCCTTTTGCTCTCTTGTACCTTGACTGATAGATTAAGCTGGCAGAATTGATATATCTATACAATTAACCATACTGAAATAAAACCTCCAACATTTATTTATTGAATTAAGCAGACTGAAAAGGTTTTTCCTTTTGGTTGTGAAAAACAGATATATTTGGGGCTCAGTTTCCCTTTGAATAGTGCCTTGTATTCTGATGGCATTATACATTATAGCTCTTCCTTGGGTGCAAAGACGTTTTCCCTTTACATTTAGGATGATACCACTTTTCTAACCACTCAAGGATTCAGTCGATTAGTGTATTATTTTAGATAGCTGGTTTGTTAACAGCATTTGCTCCCTCAGCTTTGCAGATGAAGTTTGTTCCTTGAGATGCCCCACTACTGTATGATGCAAGTAGGTCTTTGGCCTGGCTCAGGAGCCCTGAAAACTGAAACTTCACCTTTAATACTTTACTCTGAAATGAGCTATGCTTTCCCTGATAGTTTTCTAATAACTGATGGGAAAGGACTTATGCATCTCTTTTTTTTCCCCAAACGAGCAGGAACTGCTTGTGGTAACTGATAGATTTGGCTTAACAAACTGAATGCTAATGATTCTATATCACAAATTAAGTGGAACAAATCAAGGATGTTTGGGCTAGCCCATAATTCTCCTCAGCAAAGGAAGAGCATCCAGAAGTACCCAATTTATGAAAGAGAAGAGACTGCATACCGAGAAGCGAATTCACTCCTCCTTCATCATGAAGCCCTGATAGTCAGAGAAGGAATTTCTGCAAGGTAAATATAAGAGGATCTGGGAAATGCTATAATTTGGAGGTTCTTTACAAAAATTATTTACCTCATGTATTTATTTGTAACTAGACTCAGACATAACAAATCACGCTAAAGATTTATTCTGCATGTTTATTTTTTTTTCTTCCATTTCTTGACAATAATGATAATTGATAATGAGGAATTTTATAGCAGGCTAACAAATGCAAATAAGATGCATTTTCAAGAAAAAATTATAAGAAGTGAAAAAATGATAAGATGACAAGAAGTAAGCAAGCTGGAATACTCCAGAAGAAAAAAAAAAGGGGGGTGGGGGGGTAGAGGGAGGGGAGTAAATGGGTTATAGCCCATGTTAATTGCAGCCAGAGCTACATCAGGGAAAACCTAAAGATCAAAAGTAGTAGCATACATAAGGAAAATCCATATCTTACCAGGATGGATCTGCAGCTTCAGAATGATCAGTTAACGTTTAAAATTTCAGTTTATGAAATGTTGACAATTAAGCTGTTTTTTCCCTGCCAGGATGTCAAATGCTGCTCCTTGGAGGCCTGGCTCATTAGATAATTATGTAAGCCAGTCAGTCTCAGAGAAATTTCAATCTTGAAATAAGCTTGGAGCTCAGCAGAGACATTAGCTGTTATTGGAGTAGGACTTTTGGTTTGATTTTTCACTAATTCGCTGAACACAATAAGAAATTGGTGGCCTTCTCCTTTGCAGCTTTTATTACGCTCCCAGTTGGCACCAAGTAATAAGTGACTGTGCATATGCCTTCTGATCTCTTCAGATTCCCTTTATTGTTTATATGCATGCTGGGAGCCTATCCATGGGCATCCCAAACCAATAGCAAGGAAGATGAGCAGTGACAGACTACCAGCTCTAGCAATCTGCTTGCTAATAGTATTTTCAGATTATTATCATTTGGTTGCATTGATTTAAAATAATGTCTGTAGTAAAGGGCTACAAAAAGGAAAACATTTTATATGACCAAAAAGGAACTGGTTTCCTTCTGAACTGTTTGCCGGCTCTTGCTTTGTCAGTGCTGGTTTACCAGTGACCTTCTACAACACGCCAAGAGTCCTTTCTCCCTCAGTAGCCAGCTTGAACTTGCTGCTGACATTGCAGCCTCACAGGGGACCTACACTATTACAGAGCAACACTTGAGAAGGTCTCCAAAAATAGTCTAAATCCACCCATTCAAAAGAGATCAGCATCAACACTTTGGACGTTTCCACAAAAGCAGGTTCCTTAGTTTCTGAATGCCTATGGTTCCTATGTGTGTGTTTAGGGATGGGTGGTGTGGGCTATCTAGGGTACGAATTTAACCCAGACTGTTGAGGCTCTCAGCCTGCAAATGCTTAATAGCAGACACAACTTCATTTTTGAGCAGTTAGGTATCTGCAAACACAATGACTGCAATGACAAACACCGTAAACTCTTTGGTTACAAGACTTTCCCCTCCATTCAGGCTACCCGCAGAAATAATTTGCAAAGGTCTTTGTCTCAGCTTTGTAGGCAGCACATGACACTCTCCTAAAACTGTGGGGGCAAACTGTGCTGGCTAATGGCTGAGTTTGCAGATACCCCCATCCTACCTGGAAGATGTGCCGTCCGCATCTCTCTGCGCCCTTGTCCTCATTTCGATCCACTCAACATATGCAAATGAGCAAAAAATGTGCCCCCTGCATAAAAATGAATGATTCCTGAAATGTCTGGACAGCCTCTAACTTCGAGAAAACATAGCAGTTCTCTCTAATATTGAAATAGCACTCTTCCTCTTCTGCCTGGCCTGCAGGAATTTACTGAACTGCTCTATAAACAAGACCTAACTATGGATGTTTATTCTGCTCTCTCTTCCCTCCCTTCCTGGAAAGCACACTGAAAGAAGGACATTCAAAAAGGGACATTCAAAAATAAGAGTTGAAGGAAATTAAAAAAAAAAAAAAAAGGTTGAACAGTGTTAAACAGTTCTATGTGATCTTTAAGAAACTGGAAACAGCAAAAGACAAGTATTAGCCACACACACCTATGTGGATATATATGTAGCAATTATTTTAAAATTAAATTAGTCCCTTCCCCATTGTTATCCTACAGTATGTTGAAAACAACATGACGTTATTACTGGTCAGAAATTGAAAAGCAGGCAGATTGTCTTCCTCCTAGTGCCAGTTGTACCAGCTGTGCAAGTGGGCTTTCTGTAATCCTGCATCAAGATAATGCACTTCTAATCTTACCCTTTAAATGTGACTCCTGAAAAAGGACACTGCATCCCTTCTCTGCCACTGCATTTTCTGCAAATCACTGGGTTCTTCCTTTCATGCTTCAAAACTGCTGTGCTGTCCTGAAAGAGCCTTGCATTCACATGATCTTAATTTTCTAATAAAAACTATCATTATTTTACAGCTTCAGAATCAAACACAAAATTGCCTCTCATGTATAACAGAATCATCTAAGCAGAAGAATATCCCTCCAAATCTGAAAACTAATTATAACGCCTTCTTTCATATGCTTGAAACATTGACCCTTATAACTTGGTGCTAGGATCTTGTTGCTCCTGTTAAATTGGGATTGCCTCAGGAGAGATTCAGTCCCAAACGTGGTCTATAGTTCTCAATCACAGGATTAGTCACACTGACTTATTCTATTTCTTACCTGTGTAAAGACAGTAAGATCAAGCTACTGATTTGATTTTTAACCTGGATGGACAACAGTCATATTTTGGGTATTCCAAAATCCTTTCTGCCTTTGTATCTATGCCATCTTTGAATCTGTGTTTTGGACATGCTTACACCCTTGCTGAACTGTGTGCACAGGGAATAGTCACAGACAAGGTCTACAAGGTCTATCATCACTGCTGGTAGCCTTGAAATGACGATGGTCCTCAGCCCCTGGCTCCCTGGGTTGCTCCTGTCCGGCTTATTCCCTGTAGTAACATGCATCACCCCAACACCTCTGAAGGTCTGAGCCTCCAAATGGTACACAGGTGGGCAAGAGGAAAGTATTTTCAGTTTTGAAAGCCCTTTGAAGCACTTCCTAATCCCTCGTGAGAAGGACACCAGAACAGCCTTCTTTCAGTTTGACAGACGAAGAAAATGTGACCAGGGATTTTTACTGAAATTTGCAGAAGTCCGTTCAGGTTTGGGAGTGAAAGTTCCTCCTTTCATTCTTGTGACGGATCGTGTCTAAAATGCTGCTTTCCTCTGCCAAAAACTGAAGTTGAGTTAAATTAAGGAGTGTGTGATACGAGTGCATTATTTTTAGAACCCCAGCCGTAAACGCTGCACAAACCAAACAGGCCCAGGGTTGTTTCCTCAGCGCTTTCTGTTGTCAAATCAGGCAGACAAGGCGGCTGCTTGTATGGGAGACTGGGCCCAGTATAGCAGGAGCACTGCTGCATTCAGCTGTTTTCACATGTCAGGGACTTCCCAAAACACCTTTTAAAATGTAAGGTGATGTTGATTCTGGAGGCCAGCGGCATGGCAGAGCCCAGACACCAGGGCCACCAGCAGTGTTGCTGGCAGAAAATACGGCTAAGGCCTTCTCACATAAAATTTTGTCTGAAAACAGGCTGCAATTTTCTGACATGCAACCAAGCACAAGGGGATCTACGAAGCAAGATACAAGTCAATGTCTAGGGGTGGTTGAGACCACTGGTCCCAAGGATGGCGTTTCCTGACCTGCTTTGCCTCGACAGAGGTGGCACAGGGTATGAGGGAAGCGGAGCGGTGCCTTGCCAGGGGTTTAGCGGGGAGGAGCTGCCATTACTCAGAAATCCTGCTTAATTCCTTGAACTGCCTTGTTGACACGGCCTCCAGAAGAGTACACACAACATTGCCTTTGGAAGTAAGCCAGCTCCTCGCTGGGAGCCGAAGGAGAAGTGCCTCCCGTGAACGTGCTGCCAGATCTGCAGCGAGTGCTGGGATGACAGCAGGGTCTGACATGCCGGTGGGGCACGGAGTGCACCCGTACCCACTTGGTGCTGGCTGGGTGCCCTGGCCCAAGACGGAGGAGCCCTGAGTGATTTCTGTGAGGTTTTTAGTCTACCAGGCTGTGAACAGGCCATTTTCTGTACATGCAATACATGCTATTCTTCCCCCTGAGCTGATGAGGAATGCTGGAGCCCTGGCCGGATGCACAGGAGCTGGAGGCCCCTTCAGGGCAGCAGGAAAATGGAAATTCAGCAATAAAAGGGATGCGGGAGCCTTCACAGAGAGCTAGGGCTGCTGCTGGGTAGCACTGGACACGTGTGTGTATGCAGGCATGCGCGCATGTCCCTGGGTTTTCCTTGGGGGGATGCTTCATCCAGCCAGAGAAACCAGAACAAGCACTGCTAGTGAGCCCATGGCTGGGCTGGTGTGGACAGAGGCCAAAAATAATAAACAGAAGGCAGCAGGGTCCCTTCTGAACAGAGCTGGGACACTGGGGCTTTTTGCAAACCCTTCATAGGGGATGTAGCTGCAGGCACTGTACTCCTAGGCCATGAGCAAATTCAGAAATGCAGAGGCAGCCAAAGGAATTAAAGGGAAAAGTGCCTGGCAAGAGGACAACTTCTCTAGGTGCTTATGGAGGAGAAAACATGCCAATGGAGGGAGCAGGGAAAGAGGCAGGGGGGCCTGAAGGCAGAGCAGACACAGCAACTGAGCAAGGTAGCAAAGGTAAAACGCTGTAAAGAAGACAGAAGGAAGGACTGAAATGTTCTTCGAAATAGGATAAAGAGGAATAGGAGAGCAGTACATGGAGCCCTGAGCAAAGTGATCTCTGACCCTTTTTGTATAGGGATATTTTGCATTGCAGTGAGTCCAGGGACACCTATAAAATCTTGAAACAAGTGCAAGGTGGGAAAAATGCATCCCTGCTTCTTCAGACAGTATGGATCTAGAGAAGGTAGAAAATGAGAAATAACATGAAAGAGAAGTTGTATCAACAGAATTAACAGTCTTGATAAAGGCTGGTATTTTGAAAGTTGCCTCAGGGGGTTGTGTTTACAAGTATTTCCTGATACAAAGGGAAGAGACTAAATAAATGGATTTGTTGGGTGTGGGGGACGAGGGAGACTATTATAAAGTTAACACATTGTGTTCCTTAAATGTATAAGGGAGGCTTATTCCTAAACTGTGCTGTATTTCCAAGGCAGAAATGGGACAGAGCAGCTGCAGTCCTGGAAGAAGCAGGAAGACTCGTGAGTCAGCTCTAACACTTACATGTCAGGAAAAAATGCATCGTGTTTTCCATCCCAGTGTGAATCTTTGGGAAGGAATGATAGAGGAGGAAATGTCTTATGCTTTGGGGTCCTGATAAAATTACAGGATTGATGGATGATGAGGACTTCCATTGTGAAGGCCAGATTTTAGGTATGGAGGCCTAGTCTGAGGCACTTTGGAAATGAGATAAAGGAAGGTAAGATGCGGGCTACCAGGGATCAGCCACTTTGGCTTCATGAGTCAGCCGTACACTTGGACTGCTTTAGTCTTCCTGGACAGTATTTTCAACATCCTAAAGGGAAGAAATTGGCTACCGACAGCTGTTTATTCAGAAAGTAAAAGCAAAGCATAATCTAAGAAGAGAGCGAGATTCTCTGGAGTCCTGCATGTTTTGGCTTCCCTCTATGCACGAGGGTCAGGACCATTGCAACAGACAGCAGGCATAGGCTGCTGCTTCCACAAGAGCATGGCCAGGTTGGTCAACTAGTTGCCTCGTACGGGACTTGTGGGAGCAGTGGTATAAGGCAGTGAGTGCTAAATCACTGTCATATCAGGAAAAAATCCACTGCATTTATAGAAGATACAAAATGAGCGTGCTGTGCAATGCCTACTTCAGTCAAGAGGCTTTCCAGTGCTAGGACGGACAACATTTGGCTTCGTGAGGTTCAGAAATTTCTTGAATACAGTTCCCTCAGTGAAGTGAAGTGAGAGTACCAACCGCTCCTAGGAAACTTTGCTGATAAGATTTGTTGTTCCAGTGTAAATGGGTCAAGAACTATAATTTTCTCTTTGACTTTGTGTAAAACAGAACTGAATTTATGTTGGAAAGGTGGAGAATCTTTATTTTTGGAGACTGTAAACAACAGATGAGAAAAGTACCTGACAGCCGTTATTTAACAGAGCTGCTTTTCCCTTGGGCTGGTCTTGCAAGAAGACCACTCAAGGTCCATTCCCAAATGCAAAATATCATATTCTGTACTTAATTTTCACTTAATGTCAAGGATTATACTCTCTTTTTCCCCAACATTTCAAATAGAGTATAAGAATTTTATGATTGGAGGTTAATTGCTTTTTTTTATGATCAAATCAGCAATTAATCTATAAGAATAACAATTTCCTTGCATCAGCCACAAACTCTCCTCTCATTTCATGCTTAGCAAAAACCCAAGCATTCTTAATGGTGTAAATGTTATTGCTAATGAAAATAGTGTATTATGGGCTCATCAACTGTATCCAGGGTGCAGATTTTGTCATGATTTCTCTGCTGTTCCACTACTGTCAGGACCATTTCTTCGGACTGTGCACTTAGTCACATGGTCTGAACTTGGGTAGACCTGTGCGGTGTCAAGAGTTGGACTTGATGATCCTTAAGGGTCCCTTCCAACTCAGGATATTCTATGATTCTATGATTCTGTCATCTGTCATAACCTGTGTTAGCATCTTAGTTTCAGCAGCTGGCAGAAAGGTGCAGGAGGGCCACATGACTATCATGTTTCTGTGTATGACCCAGAACACTGATCCTACAGAATTTTCCACCATGCTGTTTGAGAACCAACGTTGCTTTAAATGGCAAAGCTCAAGCAGAGCGTGCTCTTCAGATGTCAGTACTATTTAGATAATGAGCAGTAGCTGAGAAAGCTGTGAAGACTTTCATTACTGCCTGAACATACTGCTGGTAGTACTTTCGATTCAAATGGAACCCAGTAGACCAAGTATATGAAAGATATGAAAAACTGGGCAACACAAAATACGTGACTTCATAATTTGAGCATATAGACACCTGAAAAGAAACTGAAAGAAAACAAATCAGATCATGTGTAACTGATGCCATCTTTGAGCACTTGCAGAAGATTCATGCTAGAGAAAGCCAAAAAATCTTTAGGTTCAGGAAATGCTATTTAATGTGTGTGAAGCAAGAGATTAATTTTGGTGATCCAGTTGAGGACAAAGCAAACATCAAGAGGGGATTTACCTGTAATTATAGTTATGTTATGGCTATAGCACTCTTACTAAGAAGCATTGCAGCACTACCGGGTAATCCTCTAAGGTATATAACAGACAAGATAGAAGTGATGCTCAGCAGTTATATAACCTGTACATCTCCAGGGACTATCACAACATGTCCATAGCTGAGCTGGATGCAACTTGGACGTGTCCGTTTGAGAAGGTTGCTGTGATTACAGCCAGTTCCTGGGCTGCTTCTTTACCTCCCTCAGTGTACCTAGGCTGCTTCTCTCTCCTCCACCTCCACCCTGACAAGCAGTCCTAACCCACAGAACAGTCTGGGGGACCCAGAAATGGAGACTCCTATCAGATCATGACCCCATTCCAGCACTCTGGAAAAAAGCTGGTCCAATGGGGAATGGCGTCAGAGCTGGACAAGGGGCTGTCTTCTCCTCAGACCTTTACAAGTCCAGGCTAGATTTAGGGGACCATACCAAGGGGTGGCTAATAGCAAAGACTCTTGGCAGGACTGTGAATTTCAGCACCATCTAGAAAGCTTGACAAATTTAGTTACGTCTCAGATCCTTCTAAAAGACACTAGTGAATGCTATGGCCATGCAGAATAACTCCAAAACAGGAGGGCACAAAAGACTGGCTTAAAGACTCAGGACTGTAAGCACCTCATGAAAGTAGAGTGAAAGTGTCACAACATGCACATCTGGGACTGATAGGAGCTTTCAAAAACCTCTAGACATGACCCTGTAGCCCCTTTCTCAGATGAGCAGTGCTTATTCACGCAAATAATTGCTTTTAAATCAATAGAAAGACTGGTATCGATAGTGGCTTTCATGTCTTGCTGCTAAGATCTGCCCACATCACTTTACACCATACTGTGGGGCTTCTTATACCCCAGTACAGTAAAAGCTGGACACAAGCAATGCCCGGGGAGTCCTGTCCACTGCATACCCCCAGCAGAAAACTTATTCCTATAGGGCTGCCAGCATGCCTTGTGTCACAGCACTGGGAGAAGGGCCGGGCAGTTTGCAGAGACATATCAGAAGTGATTTGTGTTGCGTCCATACATTCAGCTTCAGTGCACAAGAGCATGGTGCAGGGACCAGTTCATTACTCTGCATGCACACTGCCTCTTTAACACAGGCTCAGATCAATATGCGTTGTTTCAAATGTGACCTTCATGGTGGTTACTGCAGCATGAACAGCACATGATAGCTCTTACATCAATAAAAAAATAAAAAATAAAAAAGCTTAAATAGCAACTTTTAGCTGTAGTCATCATTTTATATCATGGGTTGTTTCCTGAGGCTGTTTGTGCTGTTATCTCATACAATCTTCCTTTTTAGCCACTGAGCAACTTCCTACACTTAGTTGATGAAGTTTCTTAAAATATCTACTCCAAGTGATGAAAACAGAGCTGCTGATCTGTTTATCTTCTAGCCTTTTAATGTGATGTGCTATGTTTTAAAGTGAAACAGATGAATTTTTTGCTTCTGCCTCTGGTCCCTTTACTGTCTTTTTCATCCCAGTCTTCACTCTTTCTTTTTTTAACCACATTTTGCCCCAGATAGCACATAGCTCAAAAGTCGTATCCGACTTGAGTTCTGAATCTGTATTATTCAAGTGACTTTGTTGTTCCCATGAAATAGAATGATTTGGTTCCAGAGCTTTTGATTAGAGAAAATGAAAGATCAAGTCATTTGTCATTGAGTTAGGATGATGACGAGGGCCGTGATACTTAAGAAGGAGAATTTCTAAAATACCACATACACCAAGCTGTTTATTATTTTGACAGTCTTGCAACATTCTTCTCCATTAACGCAGAATGATGCATTATTTACATAAAAATCTACTGAAATTAACATTATTGAATGCTCAAGACTTGCATAAATCAAACTGCTCCTGAGACTAGTGAAGAGTGTGAAGTTCAGCTTATACTTTTGAAGAAAAAGATCTGTTAGCATGCTGTTCTGGAGCAACAGGGTCTGCATGGTGTCTGTGCAAGACCAGTAATCCCATTTTCTATTCTTTGCATGACTTCCCATTGCAGGGCTATGGAAGCCCCTACTTTCTCTTTGGCTTCCCTGGAGTAGATGCCAAAGTCTGTCCTTGTCCCATTGATACTGCAGCTGATGATGCGGTGGGATCCCAGCCTCCCCTCAGAAGGAAGAACTCCATGCTGACACATATTTTGTTTCGAAGCAGAAGACTATTTCTGGATGCCACAGGGTTGACTCACCAGCCTGAGTTCAAATCCCCAACCACAGGATTCAGTTCCTTTTACTTTACTGCTTCAGTTTTATTTCTTCAGAACAAAAGAAGAAGCTTCTGAACACATGCTGAACATATCCTCCATGCCTTCCCTTCTCTGCTGAGCACAGGCTCACCAGAAATACACTTTTGCAGTTTAGAGAAGACGACTCCCCTTTTTTTCCCATTGTCCCAGACCATGTTTTTTGAGGCAAACACCTGAGAGTTGTAAATAAAGGGGTTCTTCACTCATACAAGGTATGATAACTGCAGGATAACTGCATGATCTGCTGATCACCTCATTTTGTCTTGTATGCGGGTGTTGGCAATCACCTGCTGCTCACAAGCTGGAAGCTTTAATTTCATCACCGTGAAGAATTCCTGTGGAATGCTGTGTGAGCACAGCAGAACTGGAACCCATGGAGCTATCCTTTGAAGACCGATCTTCAAAGCACTTTTAAAGGGGGCTCTGGCAAGCTAACGATCCTACAGGCCTGCTAGATCACCACTTCCAGTCCCCTGCTGTCATGGGCAATCATGTCATTTCTTTAATTAACAAAAATCTACATTTAAATTAATCACTTGTTGCCCATGAGAAATGGAAGCATTTGGGAGGCCTGGAAATCTTTTCCTGAGTTCCGGCCTAAATTTTATTTACAGGCAATTTATACCCATCTGTTTTTGTACCAAGAATGTGCTTCATCCTGACTAGCTTGTCTCCTCTTTACATTCACCCCTCCGTGTATTTATAGTTAACAGTCATAATGATTCCCAGCCTTTACTTTCCTAGGACAGACAAACTGTGCTGTTTGAGCTTTGCTTTTCTGTTGATCACCGCTATGGCTCCGTCTGTGTCTATTTGTCTTTTGGATGGTCTTCAGTGATTTCTGACACAGGACTGCAGGTGAGTCTTACCTCCAGAGGAAGTCTCACCTCACCCTTCTGTTGTGTTAGAAATACTTTCACAGGTAAGATTCCATTCTGGGTGGCTTCTGTGTTTTTTGTGTTTTTTTTTGGACATCACATTAGCAGCTTTATAGTCATCCTGTAACCGATTAAGGTACCTGCGTCTGTCTCCTCTCCTGTCATGCTTCCATAATGAGAGTGAGTGTGCATATCAGGGGATGGACTTCACCAGACTGGTGCTTGCATTCCCTCTCTTTCAAATACTTGGGGAGTTAGGTGTCCTGGTTAATGTTGCTAGCAGGTAACATGGCAGGCAGGCACAGCAAGATGCGTGGCCACAAGGGATGTCTCCGTGTGGAGCCTCCAGGTTCTGGTTCTCACCCCCTGCGAGGCTGGTGAGGGGCTGGCTCAGAGCACCTGGGAACAATAAAATATTAGGAGAGGTTTAACAAATCTGAGCGATTGTTAGAAGCAGCATACATCAAGTTAGCTTCAGATAGGCTAATAGAAAACTAGAAAGACATCGGAGGGAGAAGTTTCAGGAGTGAAATATGAGCCCAAGCCTTTCTCTGGCAGAGGCCAGAAAGCAAACTTTGTTTCATCTGGTCAATAGCTACATCATTTAAGGTGCATCGATTAGGATCAGACATTACTAAATTGTGTGCAGTTACTTTATGTAGGCTAAGATAATTTCCCGTTAGTGGCAGTAGTATTAGAGGAATAATATAACTCTCTTTTCTCCCAGCAAACACGTGGAAGTCAGCATTTCCTCTCACCCTGCTCACTGCCCTTGGGCTGCTGCAGAGTGGGAAGGCAAAATTCTTGGGCAGGAAGGGAGCAGCCTACAGGAAAGTATCTCTGCAGGGCACTGTAGTGGGTATGCAGCCACGTATCAGGAAAGCATCTTCCAGTTCCAGCCCCTGCTGCTTGGATTGACTCTGCGTCTTGAATCAGGCAATCATCTGCCATTTATTCATTTACATATTATTTATTTATTTATTTATTTATTTTCACACAGATTGAAATAAGGTTTACGAAGAGAACGCTAATAAATGCTGAAGGATGTGCATGCATTTTCAGATGTTCTAATTTTCAGCTTAAAACTACAATTTTACTCTTCACAAATCTATTCCTGTACTCTATTTCACCCAACATTTGACCCAAAACCTTCAGAAATGCTGTAACTATTTTTGTCTTTCCCTTGTTTCTATTTTCTTTTTCAATAATTGAATGCAGCAAAGTGATGAATAACCTAGGATTTACTGACCTCTAACGGCTAAATTAAAAACTTCTACCTCTTGTGTAAACGTGACACTAAAATGAAAAAAATACCTTCAGGATCCACTTTTTAAAAATTATTATTTATTTTTTTTGATCAACACACTCCAGCTTAGAAAGCATGTCTCTTCCTTCTGCTGGCAAAGAATTGCTTGTTCTCTGGGCTGAATAATATTTATATATTTTGAGATATGAGTAAATTACCAGTCACTTTGCCTTTCCCTGTAATTAGCATGAAAAGGGGAAGACAAGAAGCTGGGGTGCCTGGCTTAGTATGTTTTCATCAGCTGTGCATGCACTGCTAATGGGAAAGAAGCAGTTCACCTCAGTGGTTTTAAGCTTTTTACCTGTGGACAGATTAGGTTTACCATATGAACACATCACTGGGTGATTGCACAAAACACTAATGAGGGACATCAGGACACGAAGAGGTGAGGTGTCCATCACAAGAAGCGTTTGCAAAGACTCTGGCTTACTCTGACCTCTGGGGACCAAAGATGCAAACCCAAATCCCAGCCAGTGCTATACTGCGCCCAGCCAGCCCCTCAGTCCCCCAGCTGCATGCAAAGGAGAAGACTAGCGGGGGACATAAGGCATTTTAGATTAAAATACATTAAAAATAAGGCATGATATAATGATAGGATCTAACCAGTTGGACACATTTTGAGTGCAACGTGCATTTTCCCCATAAAGGGCAAGCAAAGAGCAGATCAGCCCTTATCTATCATTTCCACTTCTGATGTGCTGCCACTGGGACACACTGGATCTGCCCTCTGAAACCCCTTACCCTAAAGAACCAAAAATTTGTGTTTATGGTGATGGCAGGCAAAGTGCTAGCTTGTTGCCAAGTGAGTGACCAGGCAGAGATTACAAAATAGACAAATATTGCTAAAAGCAGGATAACAATTTATGCACCATAACTAACGTGCACCATCATTTTTAAAGAAAAGCATTGTGTTTCCTCTTGAAAGTGTAACTGCATAATCAGAATGAGCGAATAATGATAGATCACACTCACCCATTGATGTGCTTTTATTTATTTATTTTAAGACAAAGCCCTTCAAAATATTAACAGCAGTGTTCTTTCCCATTTTGCCTATGTAGTACAGGGGTGATATTATATCAGTATACTACTGATTTAGAGGAGGTAACACTGTGATCTTCCACTACTTTAGCATATAGATTAAAATCTCATGATTTTCTTCAAAATATCACTCATCATAAATCTAAATTTGCAATTGTTTTATTTAAGATTGCTTTCTGGAGTCAGCAATGTGCAGGTAACCTTGTAGTTTTTGAGCTCCTTTGTCATCCGCATAGGAAGAAGGGGAGCAAAACATCAGAGGTTTTGTTTTGAATTTTGCCCATCTCTGAGCATCAGGACTTCACAGATGGGTGGTTTCACACAGCTGTGCTTAACCACGTCAGATCCCACAGGTAAAATAATACCTGCTTATTAGCAAGGGCCTTCAAGGCCTCCCATTGAACTATAATTTCCTTGTGAACATATGGTGATGGTCCCACAGAACTTACAGAAACCAGTAGTACAGACCTCTGCAGCTGAGCAGGTCCTTAGGATTTCCTTTCAGTCAGCAAGGTTGTTTTTAGGATGCAGGTCTCTTACCCATTCAGGACACCTCCTTTAGGATGCACAGACTACGTGAGTTTGTCTGAGGTGGAGAGCAGCTCCAGACTATAAATTTATTATTTGCTGGCAAGATGAGATAGACGATTTTTCTTTACCTTTCTTACTTCTGGTCATTAGGGACGAAGTTTGCCTGTGATTTCTAAAAGTGCTCTTCAAACACCATTTTCTCTGGGTGTCGACCAATTCAGTGCTTCTTGTTTTCAGTATCACCAATTTTCTTTGTATGATATTGTGAACACGAAGTGGCCAGAGCCACAGGAGTAAAGCTTATGGGGCCATTAGTTGCCACCTATGAAGTGCTTCTCCCTCATTTTAGTCTTTCACTGGGCTGGGAGCGCAAAGCTAGATGGAGCAATGTGACAAGCTGGCTGTCAGCAGCGAAATGCACTGCAGCGTGGGGTTTTCAGGCACAGAAAAGCCCCAAGCACTTCCTCACTCTGCTTGTTCTTCCTCAGTTTGGTCCCAGTCTTCTGCATGGAGAAAAGCAAAAGATCAGCACCTGTGAGCACTAGTACATCATGCAGAAACAATGGATTTATGTAGCTCTTTGTACACTTTTAACACTTCTAACAATAATCAACTCTAGTTACCTGTAGTCTTGGCACATTCACTGAGCCTCTTACAGACTCCCCACAGCTCCTCAATTTCAAAGCAGGGTCTGCAGAGCACTACTTGTGCTCCGGTGAGATACTTGCATTCAAACAAACCTGTACCCAAAGTGATACTGCTCAAACACTAGATTCGTCATACCATTAAAAATATATTTTCAGTTCAGGCTGTCCCTTCTGCCATTGCTCAGCCATGTTCCGCTACCTACATTACTGAGAAGAAAATGTTTCCTTATTTTGTCATGATTCCTATCTTTCTAATGCATATTGTCTTAGGCCCATTTCTAAAAAGTTCTTTTTTACAGCCTACAAAACCAATCAGTGCTGAGCTATTTTCTTGGGAAAGGAGGTGTAACCCTAACAAGAGCTTTTTTTGGGGCTTCTAACTCATAGCTGTAATGCTTACTTACCAATAATCCTGCTTTGCTCTGTGTCTAAGATGCATCTTCATTCCAAATGCAACAGCTCTTCTTTTACCAGACACGTGCCATTAGCCCCATTGTTCTTTCACTGCTTTACCATCAGGTTGCACAGTGATTCACAGCCTGCTTCACTCACAGTCAAAGTCCTGGATGCGGTCTGCAGAGCTTTCTCCAGCTAATCCACTCCTTAGCTGTGCCTCTGAGGGCAGGGCATGAAGGTCCACGGGTTATTAACCTGGATCAGCTGGAGATGGGGGCATGCGGCAGCTCCACACTCCAAATTGCATTATGGGATTCACTGCTCAGTCAATGTCTTGGCACTTATCATAAGGCTAAGGAAATACTGGTTCCCTGCAGAGTGACTGCTGATAAATTTGTTTTGTAGTCATGGGTTCAGCACTCTTAGACCCAGCTGTGAGGTATACTACAGAAATGTAAACAGCTGGAGTGCCTTCCCTCAAACACTGTCTGGTCTTATTTAAAATACTTTAAATTATAGAATTTACATTGCTTCCTTTGGGAGATTGTATCACAGTCCAATAATCTCTGTGCCAGGCAGCTCTGAGACAGCCAGGCACATTTCTGTGCGTGCTCTACTCCTTGTAGCTCCAGCAATTTGTAATTCACCTTGCCATTTATGCCCTACAAATATCACACACTACACAGAGCATAGTAAAATAAACAAATAAACAAACAAACAAATAAATAAAAGTTGATGAAAACCTAATGGCAGGATCACCTACAGTTTACAGAAAATGGTGAGGGAAACAGTTTTTCTTGGCTGGCTGCCGTGGTGGTGGCTTTGTAAAGTACTTCCACCCAGGACAAAATCATCTTTCTATGAAGTCCAGCACTTCAATAACAGCTCTTTCTAAATGAATCCCTGCAGCCCCTTAATCCCTGTTGCTCTTTCCATTACTTTCAGGGTACTTACATCTTTCTTCTACTTAAGTGGTTAGGACTATAAGCAGCTTTTAAGGGCAATCTCAAGAGGGAAGAGCAGAAGGAGTTGATTCCCTGCTGACTAACACAGTTACTATAGCCCATAATCTCAGATCCTGTTTGCTCTTCTTTAAAGAACAACATATATATATATATATATATATATATATATATATTTTTTTTTTTTTGGCTTGAGGATTGTCCATGTAAAGAAGAAAGGGGAATGTATACAAACAAACCCACTGGTTAATTTTATTCCAATTATTATTAAACAAGGATCAAGGATCATCCAGCTAACAAGAAATGGTGGGGAGTGTCTAAAAGCTGTTTTTTCCTGTTGTCAAGCCAGGATTATTTTAATCACAGGGTCCTTACCATGTCTGGACCCTGCCAAATTTACAATGTATGAGCAATATTTACTATTACTATCCATTACTCTTTCATGAATTTTTAAGAACAGAGTAAAAGGGAACACAAGTAAACAGTAAAGAACTGCCATTTCTGGCGGTTTCTTGTTGGGACAACTCTTTTCTGGGTTCAGATGTAATTTCCTTCACATTGATTGTGAGCATTATCTCAGTATATATCACAGAAAAATAAAGCAGTTTATGGATTTAACAAGAAATATCACTGAAAACTTGATTTATCTTGTTGGGGTTTATATAAATATTTAACACATAGACAGAAATAAAAGATTACTACTAAACCATATGAAAGAAATAACAGTATTGAATAGGAAAGAAAGGATTCTGAAAATAATCTGGAGGCAGGCAAACTGTAATTCTTAAACTAAATACCGCTATTTCTTTCTGCTCATTATAGTTTACATGTAATTCTTCTCCATATCCCCCTGTAAAATGTTTTTAGCATTTTACTTCATCAATAATAATTATTCAACCAGTTTGAAAGCAGAACAAGAATATGAAGATGAATCGGCCCACATTTTCCCTGTACTTCACCACAGCTGACAGGCTCCTTTGGGAGTGGGATTTTGGTGGAGCAGCTTTCTGTCAACACAAATGAGCAATATTTCAATACTGTTTGAAGGGCTCTGAACGAACAATAATGAGTTGAAAGATATTCCTCATTATGTTATGAGGCCTTTTCTTCCTTTTTCTTCATCATTGTGTATTGGGTTTATGTGGCAAGGGCTTGGTAGCAGGGGACGGCAAATGTGGCCTCTGTGAGAAGAATCCAGAAGCTGCCCCATGTTAGATAAGGGCCAGATTCCGTTGGCTCCAAAGGGACCCCACCGCAGGCCAGAGGTGAGCCAGTGAGCGACACTGGTTGGGCCTCTGTGAGAGCATATTTAAGAAAGGGAAAACAAACAAACCAAACAGGGACACAACTGCAGCTGGGAGAGTGAGGAGTGAGAAGCAGCCCTGCAGACCACAGGGTCAGTGCAGCAGGAGGGGAGGAGGAGCTCCAGGCAGGCAGCAGCAGTTCCCCTGCGGCCTGTGCAGGGGTAGGCCCCTGGTGGAGCAGGATGTCGCCCTGCAGCCCATGGGTCCCACACGGAGCAGATCTCCACGCTGCAGCCCCCCCATGGGTGGAGGAGTCCCCGGTGGAGCAGGTGGCTGTGGCCTGGAGGAGGCTGTGGCCCATGGAGAGCCCCCGCAGGAGCAGGCCCCGGGCCGGAGCTGCAGCCCCCCCGTGGAGAGGAGCCCACACAGGAGCAGGGGGTCTGGGGGGAGCTGTCACCTGTGGGGGACCCGTGCTGGAGCAGTTTGCTCCTGGGGGATGGAGCCCGTGGTATGGAGCCGTGTGGGAGCAGTGCTTGAAGAGCTGCTGCCTGTGGGCAGCCACCACAGGCTCTGTCCAGGGCATCTCGCAGGAGGGACCCCATGTGGAGCAGGGGCAGAGGGTGACCGTGAAGGAGCGGTGGAGACAAAAGCATCAGGGACTGACCGCAGCTCCCATTCCCCCATGCTGTTTGGGGTAAGAAGGTGGAAGAGGGTGGATGGGAGGAAGGTGGTTTTGGTTTCTTCCCTTTGTTTCTAACTTCTGTAGCTTGTTAGTAATGGCCAATGGGCTTTATTAATTTCCATACTCTGAGTTTGTTTTGCCCTTCACAATAATTGTTGAGTGATCTCCCCGTTCTTGTCTCAACCCCTGAGCCCTTTCCATCATATTTTCTCCCCCTTTTCCCTTTGAGGAGGGGGAGTGAGCGAGCGGTTGTGGTGGAGCTCAGCTGCCCACCTGAGTAAAACCACTGCAGAGGTGTGTCCCACAGTCTCTGCGTAGGCAAACAAGGAGTCTTGCAATGTGAATCCTTCACAGTGGATGAGAAGTTCCCCCTGCCCCCTTCTTTTGCTCCCTCCATAGAGGTTCACAGTCCGAGGCAATTGCGTGCTGTAGCGGAGCAGGGGATCACGGTGGCCAGGCGCTTTTCCTCATCGAGGTCACTGGAGGCAGGCGAGGGAGCCACAAGGACCTGGCAAGTCGACTCCATGCTTCAAGACTTCCTCCAGCCAGAAGGAAAGAAGGGTAATGGTTGTAGGCGACTCCCTTCTGAAGGGAACAGAGGGCCCCGTATGTCAGGTAGACCCTACCCATGGGGAAGTCTGCAGCCTACCTGGGGCTCGGGTCGAGGCCATTCCCAGGAAACTTCCTGACCTTGTTAGCCCCTCCGATTATTCCCCATTAGGGAGAATTCAGGCTGGCAGTGATGAAATTGCTGAGACAAGCCTGGAGGCTACCAAAAGGGACTTCAGGGGACTGAGGCAATTGCTGGATGGAGTGGGCACGCAGGTGGTGTTTTCCTCTATCCCTTCAGCCCTCCCTGAATTTGCCAGATGAGTGTCAGAAGGTCTCTTTATATGGGAGAGCCCGAGTCTCCTTCCCAGGAGAACACCTTGCTCAGAGGATGCTGGTTTGAAGCCTACAAATCATTTGCCCTGCATTCAGAAATCTGGCCACAGCACTAAAGCTCTCTGCCAGCCTCATGGACAGTGTGGTTGAGGCCCCCGCTTGTCGTGGGCTACCCCTTTTGCAAGGGAACCATTTCTAGCCACAGCAGGCAAATGACACCTCTGTCTTTGCGTATTCTCCCTTTTTCCATCCCAAGCCCTTGTCCCTAGTTTGCCCACGAGTTTCCCTTGGTACTGTGAAACTCACAGGATACATCTGCAAAAGGCTTGGTCTGATTCCCACAACGGAAATAACACATTTGCTGTTCACAGGATGCTCCTGGTCAGTAAGGGAGACAAGCAGAAGGAATCAGAGGGAATGGTCACATGGCCATGGGAGAGGAGAAGCAAAGCCCGGAAGGGAGAAGAGAAGAAGACAAAGACCCGCACTACATGACATGCTTTATTAAATGCCAAGGTGGGCGACAGAACTTGGAATTAAAGGCAAGCTGTTATCTGCACAGAACCGCCTTGTTTTCTGGACTGGGACGTCCTCTGCTCCACCTTCATCTGATCTGTAATCGTGTTCAGCTGTGAAAACAAGTAAATGCAAAATAAGGAAATGCACAAGGCAGGAACACGTTGTCACCTCCAATTAACAGTATGTCAAAAGTTAGTGAAGGAAATTCCAGAAGCTACACACAGAACGTTGTGAGGGAACCTGCAAAGGACTCTTGCTCAGCAGTGTTAGACTTAGTCCTCTGCAGCCCTCTTCATCCTCGAGTGTCCCTACTCCCTAAGCATTCAAACTGGGCGTTCTTTGGAACACTACTCCTAAAATGCAGCTTCCGCATTCACCTTGAAAACGTTGAAAAGGATCTGCCTTTGAAAAGGCAAACATCTTCTTGCTGCCACCTGGCCCTAATGCAGCCTTCGGTGTGGCATGTCTTTGTCTGGTGCCCGTTCTCTCATTACCATTTTTACGGTCATTTTGTCTATTCTCCCTGTCTTTCCCTACACTCTTTCCCTTATGACTTTTCAGAAGAAGAAGGGCACTCTGTATTTTGCACACCCCCCAATGACCAGAGGTCTTCAGCCCTCCCCCATACAGTTGTGCACTCTTCTGATGCTTAGCAGTTGTTTTAGCATAAAGACGGTGTGTTTTGGAACCACAAAGGGATTCTAACTTGAGGCTCAGAAGCACAAGCTTGCCCACAGATATTCTTTCAGAGGGGTTGAGAATAACATTAATGAATGCTGACCTTAGCCACGCAGGCTTCAGTGGTGCTTCCGGCCTTCCGGTTGAGCTTAGCGTTGGCTTCGTTGAGTCTCTGATGAGCTCTGAAAAATTCAGAGAGATTGAATCAGGAGATTCAGAGAGTCTGCTCTCTAGAAGGACCATATTATTCAAGCATTCATGTTTGCAGACAGGACAATAGGACAGGCAATTTTTCTTCCCTGACTTATATCGCGGAGAACATTACGACGAGGAACACATTATCGGAGTGGCCAGAAGGCCACCTCTTAAGACGATACCAACTTCAAAAATGCTTTTGTAATGCCATGACCAGTGATGCTACTGCGGGAACACTGAAGCATTATGAAGGCAGTTCTAAAAGAGAGGAAGGGTTGCAGAGGAGTCTTTTATCAGTATGCCTTTTTAGGCAAATTCACTGATATAATGCCGAGCAGACAGAAAAAAAGGGATGTTAGGAAGAAAATGTACAAGGAAAAAGCAGCATCTTGCTCTCACTCCAAAAAAAGTGCAGACGTACTTTTGGAGGTCCTTTTCTAGGCGTCTTCTGAGGTTTACTTCCTGCAGATAGTAGTGCTTGTAACTTGCCAGCCTTGCCTCAATGGACTCATATGGAGAAGTATGCTCTTGCAGTGTCTTTTCCCTAACATCCTCCTCTTCAGAGTCAGCATCTCTGCTTCTGTGCGTTAGCTTCTTTCTCAGAGAAGCACGAGGAGGGAATCTTGTCAGATCTTGCGTGTCCAGAGAGGCTGCCTGTGTCTGAAGCAGATAATGAAATTTCCATCACCACAAAGAAGAGAACCATCCCCCCATCAGCCACACATAGCCAGTTTCAAGGGCCCAGCCTCACTAAGGGGAGGGCGCTCTCCTCCTCACTACCACCAGCAGTCAAGGCAGAACACGGAAACTACCACAGGTCAACGATTCTATTTCTCAGGAGGAGAAAGTAGGCCTTTTCCAAAGGCTCCATACACAATTCACAGGGACTTCTGCGCCAGGGGAGAACAACGCCTCACAGAAAGAATGAGGGGCAAGACCCCAAATACAAATATGTCCTGAGACTTCTGGTATGAGCACTTGTTCCCTGTCAGGCTCTTTCTTATCTGTGTCTCATACTGTTGCTTTTGGTCGTGACCCACCTTGTAAGTCTTCAGAAGATCTTTGAGGTATGCCACCTCTTTTTGCAGCTGGACATTGGTCTTCTCCAGTTTTTCCTGAGACCCACGCAGAGCAGACAGCTCTTCTTGCAGGTTGCAAGTTTGTGCTTCTAGCTGCCTGCGTTTTTCAGACTCCATCTCCAGCTGCTGCGAAAGTTCTTTGAGCTGTGGAGAGCAAAGCATAAAGGGGTAGGGCCTCAAGATGGTGTTTGTCACCTTCTGACTTGGTATTGAAAGCAAAGTAAAGGCGGGCTCGTCTTTTAACAGAACAGCTTTTAGATCATTGCTGACAGGATTCCCCAAGTTTTCACCCTGCCTCGGTTCTGCGGGGAGACTGGTCTGAAAGGTGCTAGGGACGGACGCTCTTGCCCGAAATGCTCCTCTGCTCATGGGACATCAAACACAACTCTACCCAGACACCAGAAAGAACACCTATTGTGTGTGGGGGGGGGCACGAGCAACCAATGCTCTTCCTGTCGTTACTCTGAAAGCTTTGGAAACTGTGCCTCAGAAGGCCATTTGACATGGCTGCTGGAGGAAGGCATTTTCTCTCTAGGTCAAAGCTGATGTTTGCTTGCAAGGATACGCAGGATAGAGCAGATGTTCCATGAAGTCCCAAAGGTCAGCTGCGGTGCTGCCTTACTCTCCTCCCCCAGAAATGTACCCTTTTTATACATACTAAAAATACAATCGGGAGGTTCCTGCCTTTCATAAATAGATAGCAAACAAAACCAAAACCCTCACAAACAAGCAGACAAAAAAAAAGGAAACTTAATCTTCACTTTACACTGCCTCCACACAATGCTACTTCCTTGCAAATAAGAGACCTCTTCTAATGGCAGTGAAGCTACGAGAATGCTACGAGCCTTTGGACTAAGAATGGGCCACCACAAGGGCACTTGACTCCTTCCACAATACCTCCTAAAGCACACGTGTGCCTTAGCAGCACCTCTCAGTAACGAGGGGAAGGGTAGCTAAAGGGTTCCATGCAACTGAACAAGACACCCATGGCAGCTCAAAAGCACTTCTTGCTCCTCGACATCAGGGTGCCCATGGCTAGGGGAAGACGGGCTGAGACAGCGGCTGGTGAGCGGCAAGTTACAAAAGCGTCACTGGCTCAACTCCTAAGACAGGGCTCCAGAAGTGATCTTGGGCAAAGCCAACTTCAGACAGGTGGAGTTGCACCTGCCAGACCTGGAAAATGCTGTGGGCCTGTGCCATGGCCTGTGAAGCCACTGAGCCCACCAGCCTTGCTGTGACTCTCAGCTCGTCCTTCCTTCACAGAGCAGCCTGCCCTCAGTGTGCCCTCACAGATACTGCTCTGCACGTTCATTTTGACCCATAATGGCAACTGCATCTGCGTTCACCTGCTATGTATGACAACAGAAGGAGCACCGAGGAGAGAACAGGCAACTCGTAATACGAGAAGCAGTATAGAAAAGAAAAGAGAGGTACAAACATTAACAGACAAAAAAAAGAAATCAAAAAATCCTGCAGAATCCAGAGCTCACCTTTGCTGTTAATTTGTCAGCTTCACGGGCCCCTTCAGAGCAGCTGCTCATCGTGTCTCCTGCAGTATTAAACTGGGTCTCTCTTTCTCTGGCCTCATATTTGCTTAGGATCTTCAGAGCTGCATTCAGATGCCTCCTTAACCTGCGCAGCAAATTAGTCAAGAAAACAATGAGGTGAAGGAACTACCAGCCCGTTTCACATTCTCAGACATAAACAGCATAGAGGTCGCTTGCTTCTTCTTTAACATGCTTGACAGACCAGGAGTTACTGAGAAAAAAACAGCGTTCCAGTGCCACAGGTCACTTGGAGGGTCCACCTTGCGCCTCAACGCAGGAACAAATGGAGAAGGGACTTCCTTCCCTCCCAGGAGACTTGCAGGGCAACCTGCATTTGAAGTTCTTTTGGCAGCTCTGTAAAACCAAAAGCACGCGTACAGAAGAGCCTTGTAAGGCCTAGCGTGAGGCTTGAATTTGCTCACAGACAGTTGCCCTCACCTACTTTTACAATCAGCCTCCATGACGCTTGATTTCTACTCTATGGGATCTCTCTTTAGAGTGCTAACAAGCCATACCTGTCATGTTCTCTCTGCAGTTTGCTGTTGCTTTTCTTTTCCTGCTGGAGGTGTACTTCGACTGGGTGTTTCAACATGACCTGCTGCTTCTGTTCCGTTCTCTCACACTGACACTTTCAAAACAGAAAAGATGCATGGTAGAACCAGCGCAGGGACAGTATCTACATGTGGTATGTGCAGAATGCCTAGGCAGAACTGGGTAGCAGCACTGGGGAAGCAGGGGGAGCAGGGCTTCCCCTTCCCTTGAAAGTGCTCTGCCATAAAAGCAGGAGGATTCCCCATGGCTCCCCATGTCTTTCCACCCACTGCCTGCCCAGCAGGTATTCAAAGGCTAAAATAGTCTTTCACAGAAAGCATTCCCATACCTGCTGGTGTGGAGGCCCGTCTGCGGTCATCTGTGCTGACTGAAAGGGAGTTACCAAGGTCTTCTGGGGATTAAGAGCCTACAGAAGCACAAGAAGAAGTGAAAAGTCATGCTGCATGCAACTTTCCTGCCTCACATCTCTCTGCTGCTCTTCCCCTCCTGCCAGTCCCAGTAGAGCACTGGGCTCATGTTCGCCTCACCACCTCCCCAGGCAGACAAGAAGAATCATTTGCTTCGCAGAGGCCACAAATGAAAGCCCCTCCTTTACACCAAGAGGAACTGCTTTGTTAGCGACCGCGTGGCATTTCAGGTCGGGGCTGTGCAGCATTGTGCAAACTTGACAACTACCTCTCATGCAGGAGGACTATCTCAAGTGCAGCCTGAGGTCTACAGTATCACCACTGGTCTAAAGCAGAAAATACCTAGACCGGTGCATTCCAGTGAATCCTTCTTACTTTCCTACTTACAGGGAATCCATCTTACTTTGTCCCCACAGAACTACTTAGCCAGGCGCAGGAGCTCACAGGGAAGAGGGAAGTTTGTCACTGACTTACTGAGGCAGAGGCTTGCCGGCGTCTCTGAAGGGCTTCAATCAGTCTGCTTTGTTGCTGGATTGTGGCTTCCAATCTGTCACTTTCAGCTTCGAGTCTGAAAGAGAAATATGGGCCTTGTTGTGGAACTCCACAAGAGCATACAGTTGGAAAGAGCAGTGTGCAAGAACGTAAGCTAAAGCAAAGGCTTCTTTCCAAATCAAGTGTTAACTTTCTGCGATGCGACGAGGCAATCCCCGTGCGTTCACACAGTCCCAGAAAGCAGCGCCTCGCCCCTCTGTCGTACTACCCTGCTTACCCTTGCACGCGTTCTTCCAGGTCTCGGAGAGTTGCAGTTCCAGAGAATGCCTCCAGAAGGTCTTGCACTTTCTGGGAAGAAGCTGCTACTTCGCTCTTCTTATCCTGCAGTACAGTCTCCAGGTGTTTTACCCAGTCCTCAGCCTGAATACGCTTTTGTTTCAATTCCTTCACCTGCAAAACCACAGGAAGAATCAATCCATGGTAGTCAGCCTAGTCTCTATGGAGGGGACTTGGCTGCTCCCACTCTCAAACCCCCATGCATGTTACTTCACTGCAGTTTGTACTAACCCCTCTCCTATAGCTCTCAAGATTTTCTACAGCATTTCCTGAATGCTGCCACAAAACTCAGCCCATTTTGCGCCTCTGACACAGACACTGGCAATGCTGGCCCCAACATAGAGACATGAAAAAAAGTTTTCAGCTGTTGCCAGAGCACACCCAAGTGGTGGCACACCCTCTGTGCCTCAGAGCACAGCCAAGTTTTGAGAAAGCGCAAACTGCTCTGCTCAAACCTACCCACCAGAAGGTGGCTCCTAACGCACTGCTTGTCCCTCCAGCTTGTGAAAAGCTCCCCAAAGGGCCCGTTGTGTTGGTCACCAGCAGAGAGGGGGAAGAAGGGAAGAGAAAGGACAACCACCCTCGGATTTATCCCTATAGTGCAGCCTTTCCATACCTCAGCTTTAACCTTCTTCAATACCTCTCGCAAGCGTTCTGCGTCTTCCTCATCGTCCCCATGCTGGCTCTCAGTATCTTCAGGTGTGGCTTCTGACACAGACACACTTTCAGAAGCACCAGGAAGCTCCATCTGCAGCTGTCTGTCTCGATCCTACAGAAATGGGGTTCAGTGAGCATGACAAAGTCAGTGAGAACATGGGAATATGAGCTGCGCTTTTACTCATTAGCTTCTGCAACGAGGTCAGTCTTCTGCCTGAAACAAAGCATTGGAAGCGCACCACCGCCGGGCATCTGCACAGCTGGGGGCCTCTCTCCATCTTTCTTAGCCTCAACTATCAGCAGCTCTTTGTGAGGGTTTCTGTTGCTTAAAACACAGGAAGGCTTAACGTTTTTTCTCTTCTTGGAACATAGCCGGAGAGACTGGGCAGGGGCTTTCTGCCTACGCAAGAAGGCGGGCAGTGGAGAATGGAATCTGCAGAACTATTGTTGCCTCCAGGGGCATTTCAGCACTTGTAAAGCAGAGGCCAGACTTCTTTCTGCCAGAGCTTAAGCATGGCCTGGAATCTCCCTGCAGCTTCTGAGAATATGCTCGCAACCAAGGAATGCACACTGCAAGCAGAGCTGCAAGCCCTCAGTGCTATTCTCTGGTATGTATGTCTTCGTTGTTGGCCTTAAAAATTGCCACGTAAAGGTTACCGGAGCGCTGGTGAGGTATGGTGAAAAGCAATGGCCACTACCGCCAGCCCCTTTGAGAAGCTCAGATTTTAAGCAGCAGGAAGAACCTTTGCTGCTTCATTATATAGAATATGCTTCCCCTCGGCTGGAACTCTGCAGATACCTCAAAGGAGGCTGTAGTGAGGCGGGGGTTGGCCTGTTCTCCCACGTGCCTGGTGACAGGACGAGGGGGAATGGGCTTAAGTTGCGCCAGGGGAGTTTTAGGTTAGATGTTAGGAAGAACTTCTTTACTGAAAGGGTTGTTAGGCACTGGAACAGGCTGCCCAGGGAGGTGGTGGAGTCACCATCCCTGGAAGTCTTCAAAAGACGCTTAGATGTAGAGCTTAGGGATATGGTTTAGTGGGGACTGTTAGTGTTAGGTTAGAGGTTGGACTCGATGATCTTGAGGTCTCTTCCAACCTAGAAATTCTGTGATTCTGTGATTCTAACTGAAAGGCCAGCTGCAGCGAGACCCAGGTCTCCTAGCACCTTGACCAACCTTTGTCCCAGTGCAAACTGAAGAGCTGGGCTGGAGCACAAGTAGTTCAAGGGCCCCCAGTCACAAACATGTGGCAGAGGCAGCAAGAGAGGGAAGCGAGCCCAGAGGTAAACCTGCCCCAAAGTAAGCGAGCCAAGTGGCAGCCAGTGGGTCCTTCACAGAAAGTACCTTGTGATCCGTGGGCAATTCAGCCTCTTCCTCCTGCTCTGCTCCTACACCTGGCAGGGCGCCTACAAGGGATGGACGAAGCAAGACAGTGTGAGCATTCCTGGTACTCTGCGTTTCCCGGCCAGTCAAGCCCTGACCCCAAATACGGGAAAGGGTCTGACATCAGGCCACATTACTTGTCCTCATCGGCTCTTCCACACTACAGGCTCCTACCTTCTCCATCCAAAGCACATGTGGCCGCTGTAATGCACTCAGTCCTTGGAGAGCACCATCTGCTGGGGACTGCTGTGTCTTGTGCAGCATCAGCAGAAGCTTCTCCCGTCTTTTCACTGCGTTCATGTTCTTGCAGTTTCCTGGCAATGCTACGCGTAGAAAGAGAGAACATACAGGCAGTCAGATCCAAAACATCCTTGCCCAGGATCCTGGCTCTTGCTGAGGACAGCAACTGACTTGGAACCAGTTCAGAACTGTCTGTGTGCGGTGTCAGTCTCCCCATGATGGTGGATCTGCTACGCCACCAGGGATCTCTTTGAGGGTTTATCTGAAGGGACACTGGTAAGATCCCCACTGAAAGACAAGGCGCCTCTTCCCTGCTCAGTGGAGTGGAACTGGGCTTAGCAACACAAGCAGGATTTCTAGGAGAGCCTTGTGGGTGGAAGTTCTCCTCTACTTCCAAATCCTCTCTTGACTTGGGAAGGAGACTTACGAGAAGGCATCACTGAGCCCAGCTTCAAGAATGGTCTGAAGATATCATTAAGCCTTTGTGCATCTACCACAAAGGGTGACAAATCAGCACGGACACGGACAACTCAGCCACTCTAACAGCGACGTACAAAACGCTCACCCAACATGTCCCAACTGGAGAGCATAATCCACAGCCGTGAAGCCACTGAAATCTTTGCAGGTAGTGTTGACACCATAGGAAAGAAGTAGCTCTATTATCTCCATTTCCCCAACAGAAGCGGCAAGCATAAGAGCAGTCCTAAAACATCCAAAAGATGATATATGAAACATATATCATATATGCATTTGCAGGCTCTGTGTTGTTATTATTCTAATCCCTGTCTACTCCCCAAACAATTCCCTCCCTGATTCCTACAAGCTGAGGGAAAGCAAGCCACAACACACAGGGGAGTGTTGCAGGACTGAGGCTGGAAGGCACCTCGGGACACCTCCTGGCCAACCGCGTCCCCAGAGCAGACTCAGCCACGAGTCCAGACCACGTTGCTCAAGGCTTCTTCCACGCTGCTCTTCAAAGCCTCCAAGGATGGAGGCTGCTCAAACCCCTGGCACCACCTGCTCCCCTGATTAACCTTCCTCATGCCGAGAGGGTTTCTCCTAAGCAGCTCTGGGAAGGACTCTTGTTTCACTTCATGCCCACTGTCTCTTGGACAACACTGACTCTCTTTCTCCAGATCCTTCCAGTGACAACACTAAGAAGACCCACATGCACTTTGGAGCAACGCCTCACCTTCTAAAATCATTTTTAGCACACGCAGTCGCTCCTTTTTGAAGAAGAAAGTTTACCATCTCTTTCTGATGGCTGGAGATGGCAAGAAGAAGCGGGGTATTTCCCTCCTGAAAGGATAAAGAATCCCAGTCAGAACAACCCAGATGAATTACGTGCCTTTCCCAAAGAGCAGCGCTACCCATACTCAAAACTTACCCAGTTCTTTGCTTCAAGCTGTGCACCATGGTCAATTAACATCTCTGCTATAGATGTGTTAGGAGCTGCGGCAGCCAGGTGAAGGGCAGAGTTGCCTCTGCTAACATTCAAGTTTGGGTCGGCATGGTGCTCTAGCAGAATCGCCACGCATTCTTCATGCTGGCTCTCCACTGCCTGCAAACAACACAAAGGAAGGATTTGTGCCATGTTTCACTCTGTCACAGCTACAGCAGCTTCCCAGTGCTGGAAGACAAGAGTGTCTTCCAAGACAAGCTCGCGTACGCTTATTACATGCTGATTACAACTTTCAGGCTTCTCTACAGGTTGGCGTGAAGAATGCAGCAAGACGCTTGTCACTTGAAGCGCAATCGATAAAGCCCCACTTAGAGCAGAGTAACGTGTTCCACATACCTTCATCAGTGGCGATCTGCCAGTGTTGTCGCAAAGGTTCAGCAGGCACTTCTCTTGCACCAGGAATCGAACAACATCTGCATGGCCGTTCGCACAGGCAAGGTGCAGAGGTGTCCTAAAACCAAAATAAATTAGCTTTCCACAGGCAGGCAGTGCCTGAAATCACTCCTGGCTGTGGAACACGCGCAGGGCCACAAGTCTTCACTTGCCAATGCCAAGCGGAACGTAAGCTTTGGAGGCTGTGGAACTCCATGAAGACTGTGAAGTCTGTGTAAGCCTCCGAGTTTTTCCACAATCGCTCAAGCGGCAGAAGGGCGGTGAATGCCCTGATGCTGATCACCACCAGACAGGAGAGAACTGCTAATGCCCGAGCGGCTGCTAAACAACCCCACAGGGAGAGGACAGGGCGGTGGCGGTCGGCGGCACACCCTTCGAGCAGCGCTCGAGCCGCCCCAGCAATTCCAAGCAAAACTGGATTTTTCCCCTCTGCCAGCTGAGAGGGAAAAGCCCTCGCAGTGATCAGCTCTGACCCAGGGTTCCAGGGGAGGCGGTGCCCTTGCTGCCGTGCTCCTGACTCTGCCCTGCGCTTCAGCCGTCTCTCCGCGCAGGGCTGAAGGCTTTGCCAAGGGCTGGTAGGAGCACGTTCCCCTGACTATGTCCAGTGCCAGTGACTGCCTGGCCGGACGAGGCCCAGTCTCAGCCCTCCATCGCCTCAGCTCTTGCTGACACCTGCTGCAGAAGGAGGGTTGGTGCCAGAGCCGCGTACGCAGTGGCACCAGGCTGAAGCTCGCACGCCACAGGAGAGCGATCCCAGCCCGAGCCTTTAAGATGCCCCCCAGCCCCTCACCGCTTTGCCTGGTCCAGACAGTTTTTGCCTAGTCTCTTCAGCCACCAGTGCTTCCTCAGCCGGGCCAGGTCGCCACGGGCAGCCGCGCGGTGCAGCCCATGCAGGCCCTCCTCTGGCAGCTGGTGGGCATCGCTGTCTCTGGACAGCAAAGTGCTGCTGGGCATCGGACGCTCCTGGTGCCCCAGGAGCCTCTTCATGCTGCAGCAAGGATGTGGGCACAAGCCCACCTGGGGCCACCGGAGCCCTGCGGGCCCTGCTTGGGTCCGACACGGACAGGCGCAGGGGCAGGGGAGCCAAGCCCCGAGCAGCGGCTGTGGCCTGGCACTCCCAGGCAGGGCACGGACGCACCAAGGCTCCCAGCCAGGGCAGTGCTGTTGCTCCCACAGCAGAGGCAACAGCACTGAGCACTGCTGCTGGCAGCGGTGCATATACACTGTGTCTCAGTGTTGTGTCACATTATGTCACAATGGGCGTCACCAGGGGCGTCACTAGGTGTTGCCTTAAGTTGGAGGGCCACACTCCCCCACAGTCCAGCAGTGACTGCGGCAGTTTCTGGCTCCTGCCTTCAGAGCTCTTTGTGCCTCAGTTGACGTTCTTCCGCAGCGTGGATGTGGATCTCGGGCCATGCGACAGGGCTGGGCTCCTCAGGAGGCACTGAGAACATGCCTGGCTGGCAGGGGCACTGCATTACTTCCCTGGGGCCATGGTTGAGCTGGCACCTGCCCCAGTTGTACTGGGTCTGGCTGGGATGGAGCTAACGGTCCCTGCAGCAGCCCATATAGTGTTGTTCTCTGCACTTGTACAGAATCATAGAATCATAGACTCATTAAGGCTGGAAGTTGCCTTCAGGATCATCTGGTCCAGCCATCACCCTACTACCAATGTCACTCACTAACCCACATCCCTAAGCGCCAGGTCCAACCTTTCCTTGAATGCCCCCAAGGACAGCGATGCCACCACCTCCGTGGGCAACCCGCTCCAATGCCCGACTGCTCTTTCTGACAAGAAATACCTCCTAATTTATAACGTTATCCTCCCCTGGTGCAGTTTGAGGCCACTCCCTCCAATCCTGCCACTAGTTACCTGAGAGAAGAGGTGGACCCCAGCTCGCCACACCTTCCTTTCGGGTAGCTGTAGACGGTAATGAGGTCTCCCCTGAGCCTCCTCTTCTCCAGACTAAACAAGCCGAATTGCCTCAGCTGCTCCCCACAGGACTTGTGTTCCGGGCCCCTCACCAGCTTCGTAGCCCTTTTCTGGACACGTTCCAGGGCCTCGATGTCCTTCTTGCACTGAGGAGCCCAAAGCTGAACACAGTACTCAAGGTGCAGCCTCACCAGAGGAACAGGGGAACAATCACCTCCCTGTTCCTGCTGGCTACACTGTTCCTGATACTAGCCAGGATGCCATTGGTCTTCTTGGCCACCTGGGCACACTGCCGGCTCATGTTCAGGCCAGCATCGACCAACACGCCCAGATCTTTTTCCTCTGCACAGCTCCTGAGCCACTCTCCCCCAAGCCTGTGGCGCTGCAGGAGGTTGTTGTGGCCAAAGTGCAGGACCTGGCACTTAGCCATGTTGAACCTCATCCCATTGGCCTCTGCCCATCGAAGCATCCTGTCCAGGTCGCTCTGCAGGGCCTTCTGAATTTTAGGAGTAGTTTTAGCTGTATTTTAGGAGTAGTTTCCCAAAGAATGCCCAGTTTGAATGTTTAGGGAGTAGGGACACTTGAGGATGAAGCGGGCTGCAGAGGACTAAGTCTAACAACACTGGTGTGCAATAGTCCTTTGCAGGTTCCCTTCAGATGTCCTGCGTGGAGCCTGTGGAATTACTTTCACTAACTTTTGAAATGCTTGTAGTTGGAGGTGAAAATGTCTGTTCCTTCCTTAAGCACTTCCCTCCTATTGTGCGTTTCCCTGTTTTCACAGCTGAACATGATTACAGATAGATGAAGGTGGAGCAGAAGACGTCCCAGTCCAGAAAACAAGGCATAGTTCTACCAAGATGGAAGAAGACTGCCAACACTTGCCTTCTGACCCCTAACTCAGGCAGCTTCCAGGCAGTGAGCAAGCGCAGTCATTGGCCCCACCATGCTGGCAAGAACGCAGCGGTTTTGTGCAGGTAACAGCCTGCCTTTAATTCCAAGTTCTGTCGCCCACCTTGGCATTTAATAAAGCATGTCATGTAGTGCGGGTCTTTGTCTTCTTCTCTTCTCCCTTCCGGGCTTTGCTTCTCCCCTCCCCTACTCATTTGACCGTTCCCTCTAATTCCTGCCGCTGGCAGGGGCACAGCATCATTACTTCCCCATCCATGGCTGTGGTTGATCTGGCAGCTGTCCTAGCTCACCCCCGCACTCTCCCAGGCACAGGGCAGCACCGTGCCCACATGCAGGGACAGTTCCCCCCTTCTTCACTTGTGCTGCCACAGTGGTGCTGCTGGGTTGGTGACAGCGGCTGAAGGTGTTCGCGTGCTCCAGACCGTCTGGGTGCAGATGGGCCTCCCCAGATTTGCCAGAGGAATGGCAGAAGATCTCTTCCTATAGGAGTATTGGGTTTACACAGCAAGGTTTTATCTGCAGGGCGCTGCAGGGGTAGCCTCTGTGAGAAGAGTCCAGAAGGTGCCCCATCTTAGATAAGGGCCAGATTCCGTTGGCTCCAAAGGGACCCCACCACTAGCCAGAGATGAGCCAAAAATTGTTCTTTGTGCATCTGTGAGAGCATATTTAAGAAAGGGAAAACAAACAAACCAAACAGGGACACAACTGCAGCTGGGAGAGTGAGGAGTGAGAAGCAGCCCTGCAGACCACAGGGTCAGTGCAGCAGGAGGGCAGGAGAGCCCCCGCAGGAGCAGGCCCCGGGCCGGAGCTGCAGCTCGTGGAGAGGAGCCCCCGCAGGAGCAGGAGTCTGGGGGGAGCTGTCACCCGTGGGGGACCCGTGCTGGAGCAGTTTGCTCCTGGGGGATGGAGCCCGTGGTATGGAGCCGTGTGGGAGCAGTGCTTGAAGAGCTGCTGCCTGTGGGCAGCCACCACAGGCTCTGTCCAGGGCATCTCGCAGGAGGGACCCCATGTGGAGCAGGGGCAGAGGGTGACCGTGAAGGAGCGGTGGAGACAAAAGCATCAGGGACTGACCGCAGCTCCCATTCCCCCATGCTGTTTGGGGTAAGAAGGTGGAAGAGGGTGGATGGGAGGAAGGTGGTTTTGGTTTCTTCCCTTTGTTTCTAACTTCTGTAGCTTGTTAGTAATGGCCAATGGGCTTTATTAATTTCCATACTCTGAGTTTGTTTTGCCCTTCACAATAATTGTTGAGTGATCTCCCCGTTCTTGTCTCAACCCCTGAGCCCTTTCCATCATATTTTCTCCCCCTTTTCCCTTTGAGGAGGGGGAGTGAGCGAGCGGTTGTGGTGGAGCTCAGCTGCCCACCTGAGTAAAACCACTGCAGAGGTGTGTCCCACAGTCTCTGCGTAGGCAAACAAGGAGTCTTGCAATGTGAATCCTTCACAGTGGATGAGAAGTTCCCCCTGCCCCCTTCTTTTGCTCCCTCCATAGAGGTTCACAGTCCGAGGCAATTGCGTGCTGTAGCGGAGCAGGGGATCACGGTGGCCAGGCGCTTTTCCTCATCGAGGTCACTGGAGGCAGGCGAGGGAGCCACAAGGACCTGGCAAGTCGACTCCATGCTTCAAGACTTCCTCCAGCCAGAAGGAAAGAAGGGTAATGGTTGTAGGCGACTCCCTTCTGAAGGGAACAGAGGGCCCCGTATGTCAGGTAGACCCTACCCATGGGGAAGTCTGCAGCCTACCTGGGGCTCGGGTCGAGGCCATTCCCAGGAAACTTCCTGACCTTGTTAGCCCCTCCGATTATTCCCCATTAGGGAGAATTCAGGCTGGCAGTGATGAAATTGCTGAGACAAGCCTGGAGGCTACCAAAAGGGACTTCAGGGGACTGAGGCAATTGCTGGATGGAGTGGGCACGCAGGTGGTGTTTTCCTCTATCCCTTCAGCCCTCCCTGAATTTGCCAGATGAGTGTCAGAAGGTCTCTTTATATGGGAGAGCCCGAGTCTCCTTCCCAGGAGAACACCTTGCTCAGAGGATGCTGGTTTGAAGCCTACAAATCATTTGCCCTGCATTCAGAAATCTGGCCACAGCACTAAAGCTCTCTGCCAGCCTCATGGACAGTGTGGTTGAGGCCCCCGCTTGTCGTGGGCTACCCCTTTTGCAAGGGAACCATTTCTAGCCACAGCAGGCAAATGACACCTCTGTCTTTGCGTATTCTCCCTTTTTCCATCCCAAGCCCTTGTCCCTAGTTTGCCCACGAGTTTCCCTTGGTACTGTGAAACTCACAGGATACATCTGCAAAAGGCTTGGTCTGATTCCCACAACGGAAATAACACATTTGCTGTTCACAGGATGCTCCTGGTCAGTAAGGGAGACAAGCAGAAGGAATCAGAGGGAATGGTCACATGGCCATGGGAGAGGAGAAGCAAAGCCCGGAAGGGAGAAGAGAAGAAGACAAAGACCCGCACTACATGACATGCTTTATTAAATGCCAAGGTGGGCGACAGAACTTGGAATTAAAGGCAAGCTGTTATCTGCACAGAACCGCCTTGTTTTCTGGACTGGGACGTCCTCTGCTCCACCTTCATCTGATCTGTAATCGTGTTCAGCTGTGAAAACAAGTAAATGCAAAATAAGGAAATGCACAAGGCAGGAACACGTTGTCACCTCCAATTAACAGTATGTCAAAAGTTAGTGAAGGAAATTCCAGAAGCTACACACAGAACGTTGTGAGGGAACCTGCAAAGGACTCTTGCTCAGCAGTGTTAGACTTAGTCCTCTGCAGCCCTCTTCATCCTCGAGTGTCCCTACTCCCTAAGCATTCAAACTGGGCGTTCTTTGGAACACTACTCCTAAAATGCAGCTTCCGCATTCACCTTGAAAACGTTGAAAAGGATCTGCCTTTGAAAAGGCAAACATCTTCTTGCTGCCACCTGGCCCTAATGCAGCCTTCGGTGTGGCATGTCTTTGTCTGGTGCCCGTTCTCTCATTACCATTTTTACGGTCATTTTGTCTATTCTCCCTGTCTTTCCCTACACTCTTTCCCTTATGACTTTTCAGAAGAAGAAGGGCACTCTGTATTTTGCACACCCCCCAATGACCAGAGGTCTTCAGCCCTCCCCCATACAGTTGTGCACTCTTCTGATGCTTAGCAGTTGTTTTAGCATAAAGACGGTGTGTTTTGGAACCACAAAGGGATTCTAACTTGAGGCTCAGAAGCACAAGCTTGCCCACAGATATTCTTTCAGAGGGGTTGAGAATAACATTAATGAATGCTGACCTTAGCCACGCAGGCTTCAGTGGTGCTTCCGGCCTTCCGGTTGAGCTTAGCGTTGGCTTCGTTGAGTCTCTGATGAGCTCTGAAAAATTCAGAGAGATTGAATCAGGAGATTCAGAGAGTCTGCTCTCTAGAAGGACCATATTATTCAAGCATTCATGTTTGCAGACAGGACAATAGGACAGGCAATTTTTCTTCCCTGACTTATATCGCGGAGAACATTACGACGAGGAACACATTATCGGAGTGGCCAGAAGGCCACCTCTTAAGACGATACCAACTTCAAAAATGCTTTTGTAATGCCATGACCAGTGATGCTACTGCGGGAACACTGAAGCATTATGAAGGCAGTTCTAAAAGAGAGGAAGGGTTGCAGAGGAGTCTTTTATCAGTATGCCTTTTTAGGCAAATTCACTGATATAATGCCGAGCAGACAGAAAAAAAGGGATGTTAGGAAGAAAATGTACAAGGAAAAAGCAGCATCTTGCTCTCACTCCAAAAAAAGTGCAGACGTACTTTTGGAGGTCCTTTTCTAGGCGTCTTCTGAGGTTTACTTCCTGCAGATAGTAGTGCTTGTAACTTGCCAGCCTTGCCTCAATGGACTCATATGGAGAAGTATGCTCTTGCAGTGTCTTTTCCCTAACATCCTCCTCTTCAGAGTCAGCATCTCTGCTTCTGTGCGTTAGCTTCTTTCTCAGAGAAGCACGAGGAGGGAATCTTGTCAGATCTTGCGTGTCCAGAGAGGCTGCCTGTGTCTGAAGCAGATAATGAAATTTCCATCACCACAAAGAAGAGAACCATCCCCCCATCAGCCACACATAGCCAGTTTCAAGGGCCCAGCCTCACTAAGGGGAGGGCGCTCTCCTCCTCACTACCACCAGCAGTCAAGGCAGAACACGGAAACTACCACAGGTCAACGATTCTATTTCTCAGGAGGAGAAAGTAGGCCTTTTCCAAAGGCTCCATACACAATTCACAGGGACTTCTGCGCCAGGGGAGAACAACGCCTCACAGAAAGAATGAGGGGCAAGACCCCAAATACAAATATGTCCTGAGACTTCTGGTATGAGCACTTGTTCCCTGTCAGGCTCTTTCTTATCTGTGTCTCATACTGTTGCTTTTGGTCGTGACCCACCTTGTAAGTCTTCAGAAGATCTTTGAGGTATGCCACCTCTTTTTGCAGCTGGACATTGGTCTTCTCCAGTTTTTCCTGAGACCCACGCAGAGCAGACAGCTCTTCTTGCAGGTTGCAAGTTTGTGCTTCTAGCTGCCTGCGTTTTTCAGACTCCATCTCCAGCTGCTGCGAAAGTTCTTTGAGCTGTGGAGAGCAAAGCATAAAGGGGTAGGGCCTCAAGATGGTGTTTGTCACCTTCTGACTTGGTATTGAAAGCAAAGTAAAGGCGGGCTCGTCTTTTAACAGAACAGCTTTTAGATCATTGCTGACAGGATTCCCCAAGTTTTCACCCTGCCTCGGTTCTGCGGGGAGACTGGTCTGAAAGGTGCTAGGGACGGACGCTCTTGCCCGAAATGCTCCTCTGCTCATGGGACATCAAACACAACTCTACCCAGACACCAGAAAGAACACCTATTGTGTGGGGGGGGGGGCACGAGCAACCAATGCTCTTCCTGTCGTTACTCTGAAAGCTTTGGAAACTGTGCCTCAGAAGGCCATTTGACATGGCTGCTGGAGGAAGGCATTTTCTCTCTAGGTCAAAGCTGATGTTTGCTTGCAAGGATACGCAGGATAGAGCAGATGTTCCATGAAGTCCCAAAGGTCAGCTGCGGTGCTGCCTTACTCTCCTCCCCCAGAAATGTACCCTTTTTATACATACTAAAAATACAATCGGGAGGTTCCTGCCTTTCATAAATAGATAGCAAACAAAACCAAAACCCTCACAAACAAGCAGACAAAAAAAAAGGAAACTTAATCTTCACTTTACACTGCCTCCACACAATGCTACTTCCTTGCAAATAAGAGACCTCTTCTAATGGCAGTGAAGCTACGAGAATGCTACGAGCCTTTGGACTAAGAATGGGCCACCACAAGGGCACTTGACTCCTTCCACAATACCTCCTAAAGCACACGTGTGCCTTAGCAGCACCTCTCAGTAACGAGGGGAAGGGTAGCTAAAGGGTTCCATGCAACTGAACAAGACACCCATGGCAGCTCAAAAGCACTTCTTGCTCCTCGACATCAGGGTGCCCATGGCTAGGGGAAGACGGGCTGAGACAGCGGCTGGTGAGCGGCAAGTTACAAAAGCGTCACTGGCTCAACTCCTAAGACAGGGCTCCAGAAGTGATCTTGGGCAAAGCCAACTTCAGACAGGTGGAGTTGCACCTGCCAGACCTGGAAAATGCTGTGGGCCTGTGCCATGGCCTGTGAAGCCACTGAGCCCACCAGCCTTGCTGTGACTCTCAGCTCGTCCTTCCTTCACAGAGCAGCCTGCCCTCAGTGTGCCCTCACAGATACTGCTCTGCACGTTCATTTTGACCCATAATGGCAACTGCATCTGCGTTCACCTGCTATGTATGACAACAGAAGGAGCACCGAGGAGAGAACAGGCAACTCGTAATACGAGAAGCAGTATAGAAAAGAAAAGAGAGGTACAAACATTAACAGACAAAAAAAAGAAATCAAAAAATCCTGCAGAATCCAGAGCTCACCTTTGCTGTTAATTTGTCAGCTTCACGGGCCCCTTCAGAGCAGCTGCTCATCGTGTCTCCTGCAGTATTAAACTGGGTCTCTCTTTCTCTGGCCTCATATTTGCTTAGGATCTTCAGAGCTGCATTCAGATGCCTCCTTAACCTGCGCAGCAAATTAGTCAAGAAAACAATGAGGTGAAGGAACTACCAGCCCGTTTCACATTCTCAGACATAAACAGCATAGAGGTCGCTTGCTTCTTCTTTAACATGCTTGACAGACCAGGAGTTACTGAGAAAAAAACAGCGTTCCAGTGCCACAGGTCACTTGGAGGGTCCACCTTGCGCCTCAACGCAGGAACAAATGGAGAAGGGACTTCCTTCCCTCCCAGGAGACTTGCAGGGCAACCTGCATTTGAAGTTCTTTTGGCAGCTCTGTAAAACCAAAAGCACGCGTACAGAAGAGCCTTGTAAGGCCTAGCGTGAGGCTTGAATTTGCTCACAGACAGTTGCCCTCACCTACTTTTACAATCAGCCTCCATGACGCTTGATTTCTACTCTATGGGATCTCTCTTTAGAGTGCTAACAAGCCATACCTGTCATGTTCTCTCTGCAGTTTGCTGTTGCTTTTCTTTTCCTGCTGGAGGTGTACTTCGACTGGGTGTTTCAACATGACCTGCTGCTTCTGTTCCGTTCTCTCACACTGACACTTTCAAAACAGAAAAGATGCATGGTAGAACCAGCGCAGGGACAGTATCTACATGTGGTATGTGCAGAATGCCTAGGCAGAACTGGGTAGCAGCACTGGGGAAGCAGGGGGAGCAGGGCTTCCCCTTCCCTTGAAAGTGCTCTGCCATAAAAGCAGGAGGATTCCCCATGGCTCCCCATGTCTTTCCACCCACTGCCTGCCCAGCAGGTATTCAAAGGCTAAAATAGTCTTTCACAGAAAGCATTCCCATACCTGCTGGTGTGGAGGCCCGTCTGCGGTCATCTGTGCTGACTGAAAGGGAGTTACCAAGGTCTTCTGGGGATTAAGAGCCTACAGAAGCACAAGAAGAAGTGAAAAGTCATGCTGCATGCAACTTTCCTGCCTCACATCTCTCTGCTGCTCTTCCCCTCCTGCCAGTCCCAGTAGAGCACTGGGCTCATGTTCGCCTCACCACCTCCCCAGGCAGACAAGAAGAATCATTTGCTTCGCAGAGGCCACAAATGAAAGCCCCTCCTTTACACCAAGAGGAACTGCTTTGTTAGCGACCGCGTGGCATTTCAGGTCGGGGCTGTGCAGCATTGTGCAAACTTGACAACTACCTCTCATGCAGGAGGACTATCTCAAGTGCAGCCTGAGGTCTACAGTATCACCACTGGTCTAAAGCAGAAAATACCTAGACCGGTGCATTCCAGTGAATCCTTCTTACTTTCCTACTTACAGGGAATCCATCTTACTTTGTCCCCACAGAACTACTTAGCCAGGCGCAGGAGCTCACAGGGAAGAGGGAAGTTTGTCACTGACTTACTGAGGCAGAGGCTTGCCGGCGTCTCTGAAGGGCTTCAATCAGTCTGCTTTGTTGCTGGATTGTGGCTTCCAATCTGTCACTTTCAGCTTCGAGTCTGAAAGAGAAATATGGGCCTTGTTGTGGAACTCCACAAGAGCATACAGTTGGAAAGAGCAGTGTGCAAGAACGTAAGCTAAAGCAAAGGCTTCTTTCCAAATCAAGTGTTAACTTTCTGCGATGCGACGAGGCAATCCCCGTGCGTTCACACAGTCCCAGAAAGCAGCGCCTCGCCCCTCTGTCGTACTACCCTGCTTACCCTTGCACGCGTTCTTCCAGGTCTCGGAGAGTTGCAGTTCCAGAGAATGCCTCCAGAAGGTCTTGCACTTTCTGGGAAGAAGCTGCTACTTCGCTCTTCTTATCCTGCAGTACAGTCTCCAGGTGTTTTACCCAGTCCTCAGCCTGAATACGCTTTTGTTTCAATTCCTTCACCTGCAAAACCACAGGAAGAATCAATCCATGGTAGTCAGCCTAGTCTCTATGGAGGGGACTTGGCTGCTCCCACTCTCAAACCCCCATGCATGTTACTTCACTGCAGTTTGTACTAACCCCTCTCCTATAGCTCTCAAGATTTTCTACAGCATTTCCTGAATGCTGCCACAAAACTCAGCCCATTTTGCGCCTCTGACACAGACACTGGCAATGCTGGCCCCAGCATAGAGACATGAAAAAAAGTTTTCAGCTGTTGCCAGAGCACACCCAAGTGGTGGCACACCCTCTGTGCCTCAGAGCACAGCCAAGTTTTGAGAAAGCGCAAACTGCTCTGCTCAAACCTACCCACCAGAAGGTGGCTCCTAACGCACTGCTTGTCCCTCCAGCTTGTGAAAAGCTCCCCAAAGGGCCCGTTGTGTTGGTCACCAGCAGAGAGGGGGAAGAAGGGAAGAGAAAGGACAACCACCCTCGGATTTATCCCTATAGTGCAGCCTTTCCATACCTCAGCTTTAACCTTCAATTCCTCTCGCAAGCGTTCTGCGTCTTCCTCATCGTCCCCATGCTGGCTCTCAGTATCTTCAGGTGTGGCTTCTGACACAGACACACTTTCAGAAGCACCAGGAAGCTCCATCTGCAGCTGTCTGTCCCGATCCTACAGAAATGGGGTTCAGTGAGCATGACAAAGTCAGTGAGAACATGGGAATATGAGCTGCGCTTTTACTCATTAGCTTCTGCAACGAGGTCAGTCTTCTGCCTGAAACAAAGCATTGGAAGCGCACCACCGCCGGGCATCTGCACAGCTGGGGGCCTCTCTCCATCTTTCTTAGCCTCAACTATCAGCAGCTCTTTGTGAGGGTTTCTGTTGCTTAAAACACAGGAAGGCTTAACGTTTTTTCTCTTCTTGGAACATAGCCGGAGAGACTGGGCAGGGGCTTTCTGCCTACGCAAGAAGGCGGGCAGTGGAGAATGGAATCTGCAGAACTATTGTTGCCTCCAGGGGCATTTCAGCACTTGTAAAGCAGAGGCCAGACTTCTTTCTGCCAGAGCTTAAGCATGGCCTGGAATCTCCCTGCAGCTTCTGAGAATATGCTCGCAACCAAGGAATGCACACTGCAAGCAGAGCTGCAAGCCCTCAGTGCTATTCTCTGGTATGTATGTCTTCGTTGTTGGCCTTAAAAATTGCCACGTAAAGGTTACCGGAGCGCTGGTGAGGTATGGTGAAAAGCAATGGCCACTACCGCCAGCCCCTTTGAGAAGCTCAGATTTTAAGCAGCAGGAAGAACCTTTGCTGCTTCATTATATAGAATATGCTTCCCCTCGGCTGGAACTCTGCAGATACCTCAAAGGAGGCTGTAGTGAGGCGGGGGTTGGCCTGTTCTCCCACGTGCCTGGTGACAGGACGAGGGGGAATGGGCTTAAGTTGCGCCAGGGGAGTTTTAGGTTAGATGTTAGGAAGAACTTCTTTACTGAAAGGGTTGTTAGGCACTGGAACAGGCTGCCCAGGGAGGTGGTGGAGTCACCATCCCTGGAAGTCTTCAAAAGACGCTTAGATGTAGAGCTTAGGGATATGGTTTAGTGGGGACTGTTAGTGTTAGGTTAGAGGTTGGACTCGATGATCTTGAGGTCTCTTCCAACCTAGAAATTCTGTGATTCTGTGATTGTAACTGAAAGGCCAGCTGCAGCGAGACCCAGGTCTCCTAGCACCTTGACCAACCTTTGTCCCAGTGCAAACTGAAGAGCTGGGCTGGAGCACAAGTAGTTCAAGGGCCCCCAGTCACAAACATGTGGCAGAGGCAGCAAGAGAGGGAAGCGAGCCCAGAGGTAAACCTGCCCCAAAGTAAGCGAGCCAAGTGGCAGCCAGTGGGTCCTTCACAGAAAGTACCTTGTGATCCGTGGGCAATTCAGCCTCTTCCTCCTGCTCTGCTCCTACACCTGGCAGGGCGCCTACAAGGGATGGACGAAGCAAGACAGTGTGAGCATTCCTGGTACTCTGCGTTTCCCGGCCAGTCAAGCCCTGACCCCAAATACGGGAAAGGGTCTGACATCAGGCCACATTACTTGTCCTCATCGGCTCTTCCACACTACAGGCTCCTACCTTCTCCATCCAAAGCACATGTGGCCGCTGTAATGCACTCAGTCCTTGGAGAGCACCATCTGCTGGGGACTGCTGTGTCTTGTGCAGCATCAGCAGAAGCTTCTCCCGTCTTTTCACTGCGTTCATGTTCTTGCAGTTTCCTGGCAATGCTACGCGTAGAAAGAGAGAACATACAGGCAGTCAGATCCAAAACATCCTTGCCCAGGATCCTGGCTCTTGCTGAGGACAGCAACTGACTTGGAACCAGTTCAGAACTGTCTGTGTGCGGTGTCAGTCTCCCCATGATGGTGGATCTGCTACGCCACCAGGGATCTCTTTGAGGGTTTATCTGAAGGGACACTGGTAAGATCCCCACTGAAAGACAAGGCGCCTCTTCCCTGCTCAGTGGAGTGGAACTGGGCTTAGCAACACAAGCAGGATTTCTAGGAGAGCCTTGTGGGTGGAAGTTCTCCTCTACTTCCAAATCCTCTCTTGACTTGGGAAGGAGACTTACGAGAAGGCATCACTGAGCCCAGCTTCAAGAATGGTCTGAAGATATCATTAAGCCTTTGTGCATCTACCACAAAGGGTGACAAATCAGCACGGACACGGACAACTCAGCCACTCTAACAGCGACGTACAAAACGCTCACCCAACATGTCCCAACTGGAGAGCATAATCCACAGCCGTGAAGCCACTGAAATCTTTGCAGGTAGTGTTGACACCATAGGAAAGAAGTAGCTCTATTATCTCCATTTCCCCAACAGAAGCGGCAAGCATAAGAGCAGTCCTAAAACATCCAAAAGATGATATATGAAACATATATCATATATGCATTTGCAGGCTCTGTGTTGTTATTATTCTAATCCCTGTCTACTCCCCAAACAATTCCCTCCCTGATTCCTACAAGCTGAGGGAAAGCAAGCCACAACACACAGGGGAGTGTTGCAGGACTGAGGCTGGAAGGCACCTCGGGACACCTCCTGGCCAACCGCGTCCCCAGAGCAGACTCAGCCACGAGTCCAGACCACGTTGCTCAAGGCTTCTTCCACGCTGCTCTTCAAAGCCTCCAAGGATGGAGGCTGCTCAAACCCCTGGCACCACCTGCTCCCCTGATTAACCTTCCTCATGCCGAGAGGGTTTCTCCTAAGCAGCTCTGGGAAGGACTCTTGTTTCACTTCATGCCCACTGTCTCTTGGACAACACTGACTCTCTTTCTCCAGATCCTTCCAGTGACAACACTAAGAAGACCCACATGCACTTTGGAGCAACGCCTCACCTTCTAAAATCATTTTTAGCACACGCAGTCGCTCCTTTTTGAAGAAGAAAGTTTACCATCTCTTTCTGATGGCTGGAGATGGCAAGAAGAAGCGGGGTATTTCCCTCCTGAAAGGATAAAGAATCCCAGTCAGAACAACCCAGATGAATTACGTGCCTTTCCCAAAGAGCAGCGCTACCCATACTCAAAACTTACCCAGTTCTTTGCTTCAAGCTGTGCACCATGCTCAATTAACATCTCTGCTATAGATGTGTTAGGAGCTGCGGCAGCCAGGTGAAGGGCAGAGTTGCCTCTGCTAACATTCAAGTTTGGGTCGGCATGGTGCTCTAGCAGAATCGCCACGCATTCTTCATGCTGGCTCTCCACTGCCTGCAAACAACACAAAGGAAGGATTTGTGCCATGTTTCACTCTGTCACAGCTACAGCAGCTTCCCAGTGCTGGAAGACAAGAGTGTCTTCCAAGACAAGCTCGCGTACGCTTATTACATGCTGATTACAACTTTCAGGCTTCTCTACAGGTTGGCGTGAAGAATGCAGCAAGACGCTTGTCACTTGAAGCGCAATCGATAAAGCCCCACTTAGAGCAGAGTAACGTGTTCCACATACCTTCATCAGTGGCGATCTGCCAGTGTTGTCGCAAAGGTTCAGCAGGCACTTCTCTTGCACCAGGAATCGAACAACATCTGCATGGCCGTTCGCACAGGCAAGGTGCAGAGGTGTCCTAAAACCAAAATAAATTAGCTTTCCACAGGCAGGCAGTGCCTGAAATCACTCCTGGCTGTGGAACACGCGCAGGGCCACAAGTCTTCACTTGCCAATGCCAAGTGGAACGTAAGCTTTGGAGGCTGTGGAACTCCATGAAGACTGTGAAGTCTGTGTAAGCCTCCGAGTTTTTCCACAATCGCTCAAGCGGCAGAAGGGCGGTGAATGCCCTGATGCTGATCACCACCAGACAGGAGAGAACTGCTAATGCCCGAGCGGCTGCTAAACAACCCCACAGGGAGAGGACAGGGCGGTGGCGGTCGGCGGCACACCCTTCGAGCAGCGCTCGAGCCGCCCCAGCAATTCCAAGCAAAGCTGGATTTTTCCCCTCTGCCAGCTGAGAGGGAAAAGCCCTCGCAGTGATCAGCTCTGACCCAGGGTTCCAGGGGAGGCGGTGCCCTTGCTGCCGTGCTCCTGACTCTGCCCTGCGCTTCAGCCGTCTCTCCGCGCAGGGCTGAAGGCTTTGCCAAGGGCTGGTAGGAGCACGTTCCCCTGACTATGTCCAGTGCCAGTGACTGCCTGGCCGGACGAGGCCCAGTCTCAGCCCTCCATCGCCTCAGCTCTTGCTGACACCTGCTGCAGAAGGAGGGTTGGTGCCAGAGCCGCGTACGCAGTGGCACCAGGCTGAAGCTCGCACGCCACAGGAGAGCGATCCCAGCCCGAGCCTTTAAGATGCCCCCCAGCCCCTCACCGCTTTGCCTGGTCCAGACAGTTTTTGCCTAGTCTCTTCAGCCACCAGTGCTTCCTCAGCCGGGCCAGGTCGCCACGGGCAGCCGCGCGGTGCAGCCCATGCAGGCCCTCCTCTGGCAGCTGGTGGGCATCGCTGTCTCTGGACAGCAAAGTGCTGCTGGGCATCGGACGCTCCTGGTGCCCCAGGAGCCTCTTCATGCTGCAGCAAGGATGTGGGCACAAGCCCACCTGGGGCCACCGGAGCCCTGCGGGCCCTGCTTGGGTCCGACACGGACAGGCGCAGGGGCAGGGGAGCCAAGCCCCGAGCAGCGGCTGTGGCCTGGCACTCCCAGGCAGGGCACGGACGCACCAAGGCTCCCAGCCAGGGCAGTGCTGTTGCTCCCACAGCAGAGGCAACAGCACTGAGCACTGCTGCTGGCAGCGGTGCATATACACTGTGTCTCAGTGTTGTGTCACATTATGTCACAATGGGCGTCACCAGGGGCGTCACTAGGTGTTGCCTTAAGTTGGAGGGCCACACTCCCCCACAGTCCAGCAGTGACTGCGGCAGTTTCTGGCTCCTGCCTTCAGAGCTCTTTGTGCCTCAGTTGACGTTCTTCCGCAGCGTGGATGTGGATCTCGGGCCATGCGACAGGGCTGGGCTCCTCAGGAGGCACTGAGAACATGCCTGGCTGGCAGGGGCACTGCATTACTTCCCTGGGGCCATGGTTGAGCTGGCACCTGCCCCAGTTGTACTGGGTCTGGCTGGGATGGAGCTAACGGTCCCTGCAGCAGCCCATATAGTGTTGTTCTCTGCACTTGTACAGAATCATAGAATCATAGACTCATTAAGGCTGGAAGTTGCCTTCAGGATCATCTGGTCCAGCCATCACCCTACTACCAATGTCACTCACTAACCCACATCCCTAAGCGCCAGGTCCAACCTTTCCTTGAATGCCCCCAAGGACAGCGATGCCACCACCTCCGTGGGCAACCCGCTCCAATGCCCGACTGCTCTTTCTGACAAGAAATACCTCCTAATTTATAACGTTATCCTCCCCTGGTGCAGTTTGAGGCCACTCCCTCCAATCCTGCCACTAGTTACCTGAGAGAAGAGGTGGACCCCAGCTCACCACACCTTCCTTTCGGGTAGCTGTAGACGGTAATGAGGTCTCCCCTGAGCCTCCTCTTCTCCAGACTAAACAAGCCGAATTGCCTCAGCTGCTCCCCACAGGACTTGTGTTCCGGGCCCCTCACCAGCTTCGTAGCCCTTTTCTGGACACGTTCCAGGGCCTCGATGTCCTTCTTGCACTGAGGAGCCCAAAGCTGAACACAGTACTCAAGGTGCAGCCTCACCAGAGGAACAGGGGAACAATCACCTCCCTGTTCCTGCTGGCTACACTGTTCCTGATACTAGCCAGGATGCCATTGGTCTTCTTGGCCACCTGGGCACACTGCCGGCTCATGTTCAGGCCAGCATCGACCAACACGCCCAGATCTTTTTCCTCTGCACAGCTCCTGAGCCACTCTCCCCCAAGCCTGTGGCGCTGCAGGAGGTTGTTGTGGCCAAAGTGCAGGACCTGGCACTTAGCCATGTTGAACCTCATCCCATTGGCCTCTGCCCATCGAAGCATCCTGTCCAGGTCGCTCTGCAGGGCCTTCTGAATTTTAGGAGTAGTTTTAGCTGTATTTTAGGAGTAGTTTCCCAAAGAATGCCCAGTTTGAATGTTTAGGGAGTAGGGACACTTGAGGATGAAGCGGGCTGCAGAGGACTAAGTCTAACAACACTGGTGTGCAATAGTCCTTTGCAGGTTCCCTTCAGATGTCCTGCGTGGAGCCTGTGGAATTACTTTCACTAACTTTTGAAATGCTTGTAGTTGGAGGTGAAAATGTCTGTTCCTTCCTTAAGCACTTCCCTCCTATTGTGCGTTTCCCTGTTTTCACAGCTGAACATGATTACAGATAGATGAAGGTGGAGCAGAAGACGTCCCAGTCCAGAAAACAAGGCATAGTTCTACCAAGATGGAAGAAGACTGCCAACACTTGCCTTCTGACCCCTAACTCAGGCAGCTTCCAGGCAGTGAGCAAGCGCAGTCATTGGCCCCACCATGCTGGCAAGAACGCAGCGGTTTTGTGCAGGTAACAGCCTGCCTTTAATTCCAAGTTCTGTCGCCCACCTTGGCATTTAATAAAGCATGTCATGTAGTGCGGGTCTTTGTCTTCTTCTCTTCTCCCTTCCGGGCTTTGCTTCTCCCCTCCCCTACTCATTTGACCGTTCCCTCTAATTCCTGCCGCTGGCAGGGGCACAGCATCATTACTTCCCCATCCATGGCTGTGGTTGATCTGGCAGCTGTCCTAGCTCACCCCCGCACTCTCCCAGGCACAGGGCAGCACCGTGCCCACATGCAGGGACAGTTCCCCCCTTCTTCACTTGTGCTGCCACAGTGGTGCTGCTGGGTTGGTGACAGCGGCTGAAGGTGTTCGCGTGCTCCAGACCGTCTGGGTGCAGATGGGCCTCCCCAGATTTGCCAGAGGAATGGCAGAAGATCTCTTCCTATAGGAGTATTGGGTTTACACAGCAAGGTTTTATCTGCAGGGCGCTGCAGGGGTAGCCTCTGTGAGAAGAGTCCAGAAGGTGCCCCATCTTAGATAAGGGCCAGATTCCGTTGGCTCCAAAGGGACCCCACCACTAGCCAGAGATGAGCCAAAAATTGTTCTTTGTGCATCTGTGAGAGCATATTTAAGAAAGGGAAAACAAACAAACCAAACAGGGACACAACTGCAGCTGGGAGAGTGAGGAGTGAGAAGCAGCCCTGCAGACCACAGGGTCAGTGCAGCAGGAGGGCAGGAGAGCCCCCGCAGGAGCAGGCCCCGGGCCGGAGCTGCAGCCCGTGGAGAGGAGCCCCCGCAGGAGCAGGAGTCTGGGGGGAGCTGTCACCCGTGGGGGACCCGTGCTGGAGCAGTTTGCTCCTGGGGGATGGAGCCCGTGGTATGGAGCCGTGTGGGAGCAGTGCTTGAAGAGCTGCTGCCTGTGGGCAGCCACCACAGGCTCTGTCCAGGGCATCTCGCAGGAGGGACCCCATGTGGAGCAGGGGCAGAGGGTGACCGTGAAGGAGCGGTGGAGACAAAAGCATCAGGGACTGACCGCAGCTCCCATTCCCCCATGCTGTTTGGGGTAAGAAGGTGGAAGAGGGTGGATGGGAGGAAGGTGGTTTTGGTTTCTTCCCTTTGTTTCTAACTTCTGTAGCTTGTTAGTAATGGCCAATGGGCTTTATTAATTTCCATACTCTGAGTTTGTTTTGCCCTTCACAATAATTGTTGAGTGATCTCCCTGTTCTTGTCTCAACCCCTGAGCCCTTTCCATCATATTTTCTCCCCCTTTTCCCTTTGAGGAGGGGGAGTGAGCGAGCGGTTGTGGTGGAGCTCAGCTGCCCACCTGAGTAAAACCACTGCAGAGGTGTGTCCCACAGTCTCTGCGTAGGCAAACAAGGAGTCTTGCAATGTGAATCCTTCATAGTGGATGAGAAGTTCCCCCTGCCCCCTTCTTTTGCTCCCTCCATAGAGGTTCACAGTCCGAGGCAATTGCGTGCTGTAGCGGAGCAGGGGATCACGGTGGCCAGGCGCTTTTCCTCATCGAGGTCACTGGAGGCAGGCGAGGGAGCCACAAGGACCTGGCAAGTCGACTCCATGCTTCAAGACTTCCTCCAGCCAGAAGGAAAGAAGGGTAATGGTTGTAGGCGACTCCCTTCTGAAGGGAACAGAGGGCCCCGTATGTCAGGTAGACCCTACCCATGGGGAAGTCTGCAGCCTACCTGGGGCTCGGGTCGAGGCCATTCCCAGGAAACTTCCTGACCTTGTTAGCCCCTCCGATTATTCCCCATTAGGGAGAATTCAGGCTGGCAGTGATGAAATTGCTGAGACAAGCCTGGAGGCTACCAAAAGGGACTTCAGGGGACTGAGGCAATTGCTGGATGGAGTGGGCACGCAGGTGGTGTTTTCCTCTATCCCTTCAGCCCTCCCTGAATTTGCCAGATGAGTGTCAGAAGGTCTCT